>NC_035438.2:47656667-50056667 GCF_002127325.2 Helianthus annuus
AACTGTTCAGGCTAACCCTACTCTCAAGCGCTCCCTTCAATCCATCAACCAATCGCTGTGAGTACACTCGATCCCTTTTTGCTTTTAGCACTTTTGGGTGTTACATACGTTACTTATCAAAATGACTATCGAACACACTACTCAACTATTTGAACGCTAACTGATTCGCATGTATTACGTGACTAAATGAATGCTTGCTGATTGTGTTTACACGTGGAATGCTGTCTACCTGCCTTAACGACGTAGTACTATAGTTTGGACTCAGCACCCGTTCACACGGGGGTTGTTAAGGACAATTACTTGCATGGATTACGGTGGTAATCATGTATTGCGAACCGTCTCGGATGGTCAACCCGCAGTCATTGGTATCGATAGGTCCATGTCGATAATTAACATGCTTCGTTTTCCTCTGTGTGCGTGCTGGTTATGCGTAAACTATTCGAACTCTATATGCTATATCAAACTTGTATGCTCACCTTTACATTTATGTATTGACTGTATTTTAACGTATGTGACAGGTGTTTAAGATGTTTGCTTGCTAGGAAAGCGAGGCTAGAATAAAGCTCTAGAGGCCCCAACAAATAGTTGTCTGTCAGGAAAGAGCAACTAGAGCATAGTTGTCTGTAGATCTTGTCAGGCTGGGTCTTTAGGAGCATTTGAACAATGCTTACGTTTTGTATTAAATTAAACCTGAGTTGTCGGAACAGAATTACTTGTTTGGATGTTATCTGTAATAATGTATTTGTTTATTCGGGATACGGTATGGGACGTATCTTTAACTGGATTATATAGATAGTTGTTATGGAAACTTCTAGACAATCTGTTTCGCTCAGTGCCATGCCCCGATGATTCCGCCATCGGTTGGGGTGTGACAGGTGAGTCCATAGACAAAATCACGGGAATGTTTATGGATAAGATGAAGTTTTATGACGAATTAGCGACAAATGAAGAATAGAAGATATATTATTACTACAACATGTTGAGTGCCGAGTATAGGGAGTTTATGACTCCTTCAAAATACGAGACCCTTACCGAGATCATCAATGTTGCCCGGGAACGGGAGATTGAATTGAAAAAGAAAGTTGAACGGGGCGAACGAAGGGCACATGATGTTAATCCAAGCCCTACTAAGAAGACACGAACGAATGAAACGGGGAAGAAATCTGATGCAAAAGGCGGGTCGCCAAGTTGCAAGATCTGTGGAAAGGGTCATAAGGGCGAGTGTCGCTTCAAGGATAAACCTTGCCCCATATGTCGGAAAACGGGGCATATGGCTTCATCATGCCCAGAAAAAGTAACGGTTTGCTACAATTGCTATCGACCGGGTCACAAGAAGTCGGAATGCCCTGACCTAGTGGGAAAGAAAGACGGGCAAGACACGAAAGGTGAAGCCACGAAGGCAAAGGCTAGATCTTTCCACTTGACTACTGCAGAAGCAAAAGTTGAACCCGAAGTGGTTTCAGGTATTTTTGCTGTAAACTCGATTCCTGCACGTGTATTATTCGATACGGGTGCGAATAAATCCTTTATTTCATATGGGTTTATTCGACATCCTTCATTTGTTTTAACAAAATTACCTATGCCTTTAGAAGTAGAAATAGGGAATAACAAGAGTTTTATTATATGTGATGTATGTGAAAATTGCAAATTGAGCATTGATGATGAAGAATACACAATAGACCTGATCCCTATGTCGATGGGAGAATTTCAAGTGATCGTGGGTATGTATTGGTTGTCCCGATACCACGCAAAGGTGTCATGTTTCCGAAAGGAAATAAAACTGACGTCCCCTAGCGGAAAGCACGTTACGATATACGGAGAAAAGGGAGGTAACCCTGTGATATGTACAATGCTAGAAGCTCACAGACTTATGCAACATGGATGCAAGGCCTATATAGTATACGCAAGCGAGTCGGAGAAAGTATCTCTCAAAATTGGAGACGTGCCGGTGGTACGCGATTATGAAGACGTGTTCCCGGAAGATTTACCGGGAATACCACCAGAACGGGAGGTAGAGTTCGGAATCGAATTGATTCCGGGCGCAAAACCTATGGCTAAGGCGCCGTATCGGCTCGCACCGTCGGAGCTACAAGAATTGATGTCTCAGATCCAAGAATTGCTCGACAAAGGGTTATCTAACATAGTGTATCCCTGTGGGGCGCACCAGTTCTATTCGTGAAAAAGAAGGACAACAGTATGCGCATGTGTATCGATTACCGAGAGTTAAACAAACTCACGGTGAAAAATCGATACCCACTTCCAAGAATTGATGATTTATTTGACCAGCTACAAGGAGCGAGTTGGTTCTCAAAGATTGAACTCAGATCGGGTTATCACCAGTAGAAGGTCAAGGAGGGAGACGTGCCGAAGACGGCCTTTCGTACGCGGTATGGGCATTATGAGTTCCTCGTAATACCCTTTGGGTTGACTAATGCACCCGTGGCTTTCATGGACCTCATGAATCGGGTTTGCAAACCTATGCTGGATAAGTCGGTAATCGTATTTATCGATGGCATTTTAGTGTATTCGAAGAATGAAGCTGAGCATGTTTACCATTTGCAAGAAGTGTTAGAGACACTCAGACGAGAAAAACTGTATGCAAAATTCTTAAAGTGCGCCTTCTGGTTACGAGAGGTGCAGTTTATCGGGCATATCATTAGTGCCGACGGGGTACTAGTGGATCCGTCAAAAGTAGAAGCCGTGTCAAAATGGAACACTCCAAGGAATCCCTCAGAAATCCGAAGCTTTTTAGGGCTCACGGGATATTATCGGAGATTCATACAAGATTTCTCCAAAATTGCTTTACCGTTGACCAAATTGACTCTCAAGGAGGAAAGATTTGTATGGGGCATCGAACAAGAGAAAGCCTTCCAAACGCTCAAAGAAAAGTTAACTCACGCTCCGGTGTTAACGTTACCGGAAGGAGTTGACGACATGGTGGTTTATTCGGATGCGTCGCATTCAGGGCTCGGATGTGTTTTAATGCAACGAGGCAAGGTCATAGCCTATGCCTCGAGGCAACTGAAGATCCATGAAAAGAAATACCCGACTCATGACTTGGAGCTGGCAACAGTGGTATTTGCCTTAAAAATATGGAGACATTACTTGTATGGGGTAAAATGTACCATCTTTACCGACCATAAAAGTTTGAAATATTTCTTCGATCAGAAGGAATTAAACACGAGGCAAAGGCGATGGTTGGAAACAGTCAAGGACTACGATTGTGAAATACACTATCACCCGGGGAAAGCTAATGTAGTGGCAGATGCATTGAGCCGAAAGGCAGATTATGCCCCGATATGAGTACAATCAATGCAGCTTATTGTGACCTCGGGCCTACTAGAACGAATCCGAGAAGCACAAGTTGAAGCAGTGAAGGTGGAAAACTGGAAAAAGGAAAGAATTGTCGGCCAATTTAAGGATCTTGAAGAGGGCAATCACGGTTTGAAAACACGTTTCAGTAGAATCTGGGTTCCTAACACATGTGGAGTTAAAAAGCTTCTACTCGATGAAGCTCACAAATCCCGTTATTCCATCCATCTGGGAGCGACCAAGATGTATAACGACTTGAAACAAAACTATTGGTGGCCCGAAATGAAAAAAGATGTAGTGAAATACGTCGAGAAGTGCCTGACATGTCTGCAAGTCAAGGCGGAACACCAAAAACTATACGGTAATCTCCAACCGTTGGAAATTCCAGTTTGGAAATGGGAACATATTACAATGGACCTGTTAACCAAACTACCAAGGACGAACCGCGGATTTGATGCAATATGGGTAGTTGTTGATAGGCTGACAAAGAGCACTCACTTTATTCCGATACGTGAGACTTATACATCAGAAAAGATGTCGGAGGTTTACACTAATGAGATAGTGGCACGCCACGGAGTACCAGTATCCATCGTGTCCGATAGGGATACCCGATTCACTTCAAATTTTTGGCGAGATTTCCAAGAGCAAATGGGAACAAAATTGTTCATTAGCCCTGCGTACCATCCTAAGACGGATGGACAGAGCGAAAGAACAATACAAACATTGGAAGACATGTTACGGGCATGTATAATCGACTTCGGAGGTAGTTGGGATGTTTATCTACCATTGGTCGAGTTTTCGTATAATAACAGCTACCATGCTAGTATCGGGATGGCACCGTGCGAAATGCTTTACGGTAGGAAATGCCGGACCCCAGTGTGTTGGGGTGAGGTGGGTCCACGCGAACTTTCCCATAAAGACATAGTTCGAGCCACTAATGAAAAGATTGATGTGGTTCGGGCACACTTGAAAGCGGCTCAAGATAGACAAAAGTCGTATGCGGACAAAAGGAGGAGACCGATCGAGTTTCAAGTTGGCGATAAAGTCATGCTTATAGTATCCCCATGGAAGGGGGTTATTCGGTTTAGAAAGAGAGGAAAATTAAGCCCGAGATTTATTGGGCCTACAATTGTCGAACGTATAGGAAAGGTAGCATACCGCCTTGAACTACCGGAGGAATTAAGCGGAATTCATAGCACGTTTCATGTGTCACATCTTCGGAAATGCCTAGCGGACGAAACAACTTATATCCACTACGATGACATCGAGGTGGATGATAGCCTTAACTATGTGGTGAAGCCCATTGCGATTTTGGATCGTAAGGTGAAAATCTTAAGGAACAAAGAGATCAATCAAGTAAAGGTTAAATGGGAACACAAGAAGGGTTTGGATACCACATGGGAATCCGAAGAGGAGATGCAACGACTCTACCCTACATTATTTGGTACGTAATTCGGTTTCGGGGACGAAACCCTTTTTAGGGGGGGTGGACTTTTAACACCCCAAAAATATAAAACTTGTTATGAATGCATCATAATGTGGTGAATGAATGCATGTGGTGACTCTCCACATGTGTAACCTCCATATATTTATTACCTTTGTATTAATGTTAAGACTCTATAAATAGAGGTTTCATGTAATTGGTAATATACAACTCAATGAATAAGAATTCACATTCTCCATATTCTCTTTTTCTACTTGATCTCTATAGTCTTGTTCTCATGTTGCTAATAGACCGTTGTTTTACAACACGTTATCAGCACGAAAGTGCTCTCTAGAAACCTTAATTATTTCTTCCCAACTGCTTAGTTGAAAGTCGATATTCTGATTTTATATTAAAGATCAACAAGCCGCAACAAAGAACAACCAATCGAAATAGCATGGTGCGAATGTTTTGTAACTAAGGTACGTATGACCTTTTTATTAGTCTGTGAATGCATTTGATTTTTTTAGTAGATAATCGTTGGCATGAATGCCGTCTTGCGAGATTTTCCGGTTATTATTTCTTCAATATGGATAGGATCGAAAGGATAAGTACAAATATGTGATGGATATGCATGAGTTTTCTCTGAATATGTTTTTATAAGATTATATTATACAATTGATTAATATTTTATTACTTTAAGACTATTTCAATATAGGTTATCATATTTGGTAATTTCCAAAAAGAAATAAATAAAACATATGGAAACGAAGGCAAGTATTTTGCCTTTGAATCGTAATAATAAATAACTATTTTAAACATTATTTAAATTGATTTAAACAAGCATTATTATTTAATCGATTTCGAATCATGAGTTATTTAAGCACATATATTCTGTTGTGTAACGCTTGTGATCACAATTAATATGCGGGAGTTACCGGATAAGTTGGTTACCATCTCTAGTGACCACTTCAAGTCTTTGATATCAATGCCTCTTTATCATCTGGTATGTATTCTAATTCTAATTACTAGTGTTTACAAATTAAAGTATGAATTTGATTAAAGTGTGCAACAATATTTGTTTAGAAGTATTATATTAGTTATGATATTGAATTCAAATTCCCTACGGTAACTATTATGTGTAATATAGAAAATATGTTGCTAGATGACTATGATTTCAAATATTTAAAATGATCGGTCGGTATGTTTCTTAACTCATCTTATGGTTATCTGATTCTTTGCGAACAGGCTTGTTCATATTTTCTACTCTAATGTTGGATTACGTTGGTATGTTCATACTGGATTTCTTATAAGATTTAATTATTCGTTTTTCCTGTCTATATGTGCACCCATACTCTCGTATTTGTCTACATACACACATCAAACCTAAAGATTAAAAGTTTTTAGTTTGTTATCATATCTTGTCTTGCCTTGTTTATGATAGACCTTATTTTAGAAAAAAGTAACTGATTTGCACATTAAGTTGCATTATGGTATCCATATCTTTAGTTTTCGGTTTACTTGTTTATTATGTTATTATATAATTTTGATTCTAAGGTTCTAATCATTTTGTTTAACATAAAAATTAAGTATGTAGTATATATTTATGGATATACACCTATGATTTATGATTTAAGAATGTATATTTTCATAGCCCTATTGGTTATCCATCAATATTGTAATTTAGGTAACAACAATGTTTTGAAAGTCTCGTGTACTTGATGCCTACAGTATATACCTAATGGTTTTTTATTGAAATAACTTTTGCAAATTACAATTGCTTGTCTTTTAAATGCTATACAATATTTGTTTAGAGATTTATGAATATAGAAACTAAAAGAACAAAGTTAATTGGTTGTTATTACTATCATGAAACCGTAATATTATTTATTGCATTCAATTATATAGCTATAAATGCTATTTTGTTTTAGAAAAGGGGATTTTGTAACTGAAGTTTGATTGAAACATTAAATATTTTTCAAAGTTAAAACATTAAATAATTTTCAAAAGAATCGAATAAGGTGAACTATTTTCTTTAGTTTTTGAAAATTAACTTTTATCATAGAAAACAAAACAAAGTTTGGGTCTCAGTCCCCTATCCAATAGATATTTAAATGAGGTAACTAATATTTTAAAAGCTCATTCGTTGAATATTTTTAATTAAGTATTTAATCATTCATTAGGTTGTTAGACCTGACAATTAGTAAACATTTACATAATGCTATGATTATTTATTTTATGTAGACTGTAGTTACTAGAAAATGAACTAGTTTTCTTTCATAAAAAAAAATGAACTAGTTAGTGGTATCCATTATCTCAGATATCGTATTATTGGTTTTCATAAATTGAGTGGTATATGTTAACAAAATGAAAAATTATTCCAAATTATGGGTACCATGGATGAATCATTAAATTTAATTCAAAGTAGTTGGTGGACTTCCATTAGCCTTGTCTTTGTTAATCACATTTTAACTTTTACTATGTATGTGATTTGAGTTTCCTACGGGTCGTTCTTTTTAATGCTTTACAAATTCGACCTTTAATTTTTTATAATTTGATTTTTGTAAAAGCTTATTATACAACAATTTACAACAAAATAAGGTTATGTGAGTATGTTATATCCCCAAAATGAATTAAGAAAACTTTATATCGACGTGTATGGAGTTTCTGGATCATGGGTTTTTGATATTACAAGTTTGACAACACGTACTGAAGTTGTTACAACATTGTCTTCTAGATGTTATAATTAGTTTTTATAGGCTTGTATCGTATAACTTGTCTTTATCATATACATTGTTTGTGAAATTTAATTAAATATTTATATAGAGATAATGGGATAAAGCCAATAAAAGACCAAATTTGGTTTATATCACGCCTGAATTATCATATTTCATAAATTTCATGATCAGTTTATAGAAGGTCGTAAGGTGTTAGATCAAGAAATATTATATAACTCGGACATGTAATTACTTCTTAATTGATGTTATATGATGAGAATATTATTTATATGAAAACGTTGAATAACACAATTCACATTCGTCAAACCTCAAATATATATATATATATATATATATATATATATATATATATATATATATATATATATAAGGTTTGAAACGACCACCACGAAAGTTGAGTGGTTCTAATCCATTTGTAGAAGTGAATGTGATGATATAATGATTTGTGAAAAGGTCACGATTATATACATAGTTAAGGAAATTGTAATTATGACACCATGAAAGTTGTCCGATTATAATCCATTCCTTGAAGTGAATGTAATGATATAGTGATCATTGTAAAGTTCACGATCATGGTAATGAGGAAATTGTTATGATACTCATGTTAATAGTGAGATCAACCTTTTTAATAATGTGATGACTATACAATGATCGATATAAAGGTTGTAAGATATAAGATTGATAAACTTTATACGACTCAACTACTTCTCAATTGATGGTAAGCAAAGAGAACATTATTTACAAGAAAAATCGATTAAATTCTTTTCATTTGTCACACTTGAGACATATGCTCCTAAAGTAGTAAAATCATTATAAGAGTTATGAAAAAAAAAAATGAAATGATTTTATACTCATGTGAGTGAGTAAATAATGAAAAGCAATGAAGCTTGTTTTGGTTCTACTCCATTACCTAATATGAATGTGATGATGATCAATTCAAAGGTTATGATCATATACATAACTAAGAAAATTGTAATGATGCTACCAGAAATGTTGTATGGGAGTATAGCAAATATGGCCAGAAGACTATATTAGAAGTTACTATAAATGATACTAATTTTCCACAATATTCCATTAAATCAAATATGGTGAGTAACCAGAAGTTACTAGAATATTTTATACGTTCACCACATGGCATGACCAAATAGGTCATCAAGATAGCAGCTTGATATGCTAAACAATCAAACATGCTAACCGACACCTTAGCACCTCTAAGTAATCTAAAAACATTGCTCCCAAAATGCCTTATCATATGTCTAGTTAGTTTTTTTTGTGGTAAATAAATTTTTATCCCCTTCCAAACAATAAACTCCTACAAACAATCCCTCTTATATGGTACCATTGAAATGTACAGTTGTGTGGATTGTGACATTCATACATGGTTACATGTGAGTTTTAGCTACCCGTATGTAGCATATGCCCAACACTATGGAATGTTGTTTTTCTTTACATGGTTTAACACTGCTCTTTGACAACCCAATTGTAGGGACCATTGTTGGGCACAGTGTGAAATATAGTGAGAGGCATACGTAGTCGAGACGGAATTCGTCGATTGATTATATCAATTCAAAACCAACTGCTTATCACAAATACTCCCATTACAACTGGTCTCCTGAAGAGAACCAAGTTTCCATTTTTTTATATATATTTTGTTGTGCAACCTATGTACCAATAGCACCACCATAACCTATAAAATGGGATATGTACACCGTATTCCCAGTCTTAGGGGGAGACAAGAAAATGAAAGACTGGTAACATAAAAAAAATGCATCATATTATATATCGACCCCTGAAGTGGTCAATGTAAATCTGAAGTCCAAAAGAAAGAGTATGTATTTGCAAATAATAACAAATGAAATACAAGATGCATTCACTAACACAAATAAGGTGACAAAGTCACATATACCAGCTTAAACTTATCTGCTCGAATGGAAGTACTCACAAAATGATTATCATATTAATAAATTGTGAGAGATAAATCGGTTCCAAAAAGATAAAACCCACAAACACAAAAAGAGCAGAGTAACGCAGTTGGTGTAATCCCAAAAGAGGTGGCACATAAAACACCATAAGTGGTTGCATACAAAACCCCAGAAGTGGTTGCATATTAAACCTTAAAGAAGGTTGTTGTCAAAACCCCAAAAGAGGCTAATGGAGTTCTAAAAGAAACTCTAGTACCAAACAAATATGAGATCGCAATGAATTACGTACAAAATAAGTACAATATGGAACCGTAATGAAACACGTGTAAAATGATATATTTGAATATGCTATAGCAATAGATGTAATCGACGAAAAAGATTACGTATATGGAAAATGTGCAAGAGTGTACGCACATAAATAGCCAAAATGGCTAGATGACTTAAATGCCAATTAAATTCGCTCGATAAACTAAACGTTTTCAAACCATAAGTTCGAACACCCATAGACGTCAAATCAGTAGGTTATAAATGGGTGTCATTAAATAAAAGGAAACGTAAATAATGAGTTTTTGCGATGTAAGGCACGCGTTTTAACATAAAGATTTTTCCCAAATCCCAGCAGTTGATTACGAGGAAACGTATACCCCTGTAGTGGATGCGATAATCTTTAGATGTTTAAGCGGCCTCGCAATCTCAGAATGACCTCAGATAAAATAACTTATGGATGTCATCACCGTATACATGTATGAGATAATTGCAAATGACATCTGTATGAAAACCCCCTGAAGGATTAAAAATGCTCAAAGCATTATGAAACAATAACCCCATAGGTGTTATATATATGAATCTTAAAGGAAACTACTCGTATGTGGTACAGTCGACTATACTCTAAAAAGAGAGGTATAATTTTGATAAAATGAGTTACATCTATTTAAACAACATTTCACTCTTACAGTGATAATGTAAATATCATCGAGAGAGAACTCTCAAACTAAAGAGGAAAATTTTGAATGACCTTTACAAAGTGTAGTTATTCTCGACCTGTAGTTCGAGTATATATTGTACTATTTTTGCTCATCAATCTGACCACACCTAGAAGATGTTATATAGAAAAAGCTCATTCGTTGAGTACATGAACGATTGTCTGATCGCTTGACATAGAAAAAATATTCTTATCAACCCCAAGAAAGGGATGTTGAACTACTTAGTCAAAAAGTACCATGGCTAAAGTGCAATTGTGCATTAACTTAACTTCCTAGCTATGCATGATAATATATATATATATTTTATTTGAATTTATTAACATGATATAGCACATGTCCAATGAGGAGACATTTGAATGGTAAAGCAGATATGTCGATACCTGTTAGGCCCTAAAGTGTGAGACTGACGCATCAAATTTATACAACGGGCTATGGTTACGAACTGGGCTTTACCGGGTTAGTTAGTATTAGGTTTTGGACCTTTATAGGTCACTTGGGCCAAGCTTTAGGCCATGTGTTCCAAGCAGGCCCAAGGGGAGCCCATGTAGGGACTTGGGCTTGAGTTAGTATATAAACAAGTTATTAACTTGTTTTAGGGTTTGAACATCTTAGAACCTTTGGAACCTTTGGAGCCTCATTGTTACAGAACTTCTAGAGAAGCTAGAGAGGGAGGCGATTTTGGTTGTGTACTCATACCAGATGTTTTTGCTTGTTAAAGTAATCGAAACGTGTGTGAGTTAAAAGTGATTTTGGTGATCTTGTTATTTCTCATTTTCGGTTTATCTTGAATCATCTTGTGATTGGTTTCCACACTCTCACAAGATTAGGTTTGATATCATTGAAAGATCCGTTTTACGGGACTTACAAGTGGTATCAGAGCCATTAGAACCTGTTTCTAGGTTCAGTGTGATATCAAAGATTCAAGATTTTCGTAATTTTTGGGTTGGTGTTCTTCGCGTTCTTCGTTGTGTTCATCGAAATTTTATCAAAAATCACTATATTTTGGTGTTTTGTTTTTTTTTAAATTTGTTAAGATTTGAAATTTTTGATAAGTTTGAAAAAGGATTTAATCAATCCCAACATTTTCAAAAAATCTGGTTGATTAGTTTGCTTAAAATTATTTGTTTCCTTATTTATAAAAAAAAAAGGAAATTCAAAACAGTTTTCAACTTCCTTGATCAAATACGTGTAAAGTAGCTTTCACAGGTTTCGAGTCAGAAGATTTCAAGATTTTGAAAGGTCTCGAGTGGGATATCATAATATCTGTTTGTGGTTTCGAGTCAAGGAGGTCTCGAATCATCACAGTCTCGACTCATCACGGTCTCGACTCAACTTCACATCAAGGTTTTGACTACATTCTTCAATGTTTGAGTCGCAACCATCTTCATTAAGAGTCGCAATCAGCAACCACCATCTTCCAACAGGTTTCAAGTCATTAACTGGTCTCGACTCCAATTTTTAAGGAATCAACGGTTTCGATTCACTGCTCATCACTGGTTTCGAGTCATTCATTCTTGTGTCTCAACCACTGTCTCGATTCATCAATTTTCACAGTCTTGAGTCGCAACTACGGTTCCGAGTCGCAACCGAGATCTCGAGTCATCTCTTTCTGTTCTCGAGTTGCAACCTTCACGGTTTCGAGTTGATCATTGTTCACGAAATAACAAGGTTGTCATCTTCAAGCCTTCAAGGTCTCGATTTTTAAATCAACTTCCACAGTTTCGACATCGGTTTCGAGTCAACTCCGAGGTTTCGAGTTCACAACAGAGGTTTCGAGTTAAGATTTTGAGTTTTCAAGTCTGATCACTATCATCATCTTCTAGCTCTTTGATTCGCAACCTCCATTAATCTTCACAAAGATTTCGAGCTTCATCCTCCGATCACCAACTCCGGCGGTTGTTATCATCACAGGTTATAATCATCAGCCCTTCTTCATCATCTTCATCGCCAACTCCGACCAACAACCATCATCACCATCTTCTCCGATAACTGTCTCGTCGATCTCTCATTCATCATCCTTAACCGTCATACTCACCACCTGCAGTCACCATCATCGTTTGCAGCCATATTCATCGCCTGTGGACCACCGTGATCAATCGATATCATCATCATCGTCAATCATACACCGACCTCCTACAACCATCACCTTCACCATGGCTGGTTATTTGAATTAAGATAACTTTTTGTGACAATTGGGGTGTCGGGAATTTTAGTTGGGTTTGGTTTGAAGGAACATCATCAGAAACAGAGACAGACGTTGACGTTGATATTTGAAATTCTAATTTTAAGGTTTTAGATTATAATAATATTAATTATAATAATCATAACTTCGTCATTACTTAATCATTAATAAAATAATAATAATAATAATAATAATAATAATAATAATAAGTATTCTCTTATTAAAAAAAAGGTTTGTTTGTGATACGGTTTTGATATATTTTGAGGTGCGGTTTAGAAAGCGGGTTCGATCATTCGGCTACAAAGGGTTTGAGTTAGCGAGTACACAGGTTTTCGCTTTGGGCTTGCGTTGAGGAAATAGTTAAAAGATCACATTTTTTGGGGGATCACTTCTTAAAATGTCTTCTAAGAGAGAGGTGCTTGAGCAGGAACTACAAGGATTCAGATACTCATATGGTGAATCTATAGAAGCACTTACAGGCTGATTTACTGAACTGCTCTCTAAAATGGAGAAGGCAGAGATGGTGGTGTCTACTCACATGAGCAATAGAAAGCTTTTGGATGCTATAAAAGGGATTCCAGATCAGGCGAACTGTAGTTGGTTTAGCAATGTTAATCAGATAATAGTGACAACCGACTGCCACTGTTACAAAATGAAGTCAGATGAGCTGATCTCACTAATCAAATCATATGACAATGCTGACAAGCAGTTTACTCAAGGCAACACATCTGATGCTGTTTTCTCACCCACTCGTGAAGCAATTTGCTCACCCAGTCGTGAAGAGATACTTTCTGTCTTTTGCACTCCTAAGTGTAGAGAAAGAAATGAAGCATATCGGTTACACAACGCTGAGTTGATCCAAGATTACAAAGACATAAAGAATAAAAATTTTACTTTATCAAAAAATGAAAAACTTTATAAAGAAAAAATTGAAGCTCAGCGAAAAGACATCATCCAACTCAAAGATGATGTTAGTGTAAAAACAGCCCAACTCTTATATGTTCAGGAAAAATTATGCACTGTGACTAAAGAACTGGAGGATATCAGAGATAGATATCAAATAAATAAACTCTATATCTATCTATATGTTCCTCTGAACCATCTAATTCCAAATGTGAATCATCTGAAGCAGCTGATTCTGAGAAATTGGAATAAGTTGATTCTAGTGGATTCAGCTCAAAAGCGTCATGTGCAGAACCGTCTTGTGCTGAAAATTCGTCAAATGTATCAGCTGAAGTTTCTGCTAAAGTTTCTGGTATTTCTTCCGACAAACCAGAACTCTCTGATTCTGTCAAAGCTGATGACATGAAGGATGAAGAGAAGACAGACGTGAAAAAGGCTCCAAGTACACAAGCTGAACAATCTGAACCTTCTGTAAGTAATGAAAAGGTTCAGATCAAGCAACAAGAGCCGAAGCGAGCAGGTGAAGGACGCGAAAAGAAGAAGCCTAAACATCAAAGACAAGCAGGCTCTCCACAGTCCGCAACGGGCAGGAATAGTCCGCAAAAGGCTCGTAATGTGAAAAATACTTTTGTTAAGCCAGTCTGTAATGGAAAATGTGAGAAATACGCATTTGACTGTGCTAACAAGGGTTTCAGAAAGACTGGTGAGATTCCTGAGCAAGACTTGTAGTCGACACAAAACAAGAAAACTCAAAAGAAATCTCCACTACAGAAGGCCCCTGCAAACGACAAGTACAGACATCCCAATTCATCCTCGTCTGCAGGAAATGTGCAACACAAACAAGCACAGAAAGGACCGGTTCGTCCTTCAGGGCCCGCAAGAGCAAATCCAGCTGATCAGAATGCTTTCTACGTAAAGAGACAAACATGCTTCAATTGCAGCATTGCTGGTCACATTGCTCGAAACTGCACACATCGTCCCTATGCACCCTATTATATGCAAAATCAGAGGGTTACACCAAAGGATAACTACCATTCTAAGCCAATGAAGGTATCTTCACCTAAGGCAATGAAGAATGTGAATTCCAAGGTTAAACCTTCTGATGGGGATTGGAACGCTGCTAAAAACAAACACAAAGCTTTTCAGGAACAAAAACGTTTTTCTAAAACTAACAAACCTGAAACTGCTAAAGTTGCTCAACCGGAGGCAACAAATACGTTTGTTAAACCGAAACAGATTTGGAAACCCAAATCTAAAGCAACAATGTCTCCAATCCTTGAAATGAAAGGGGACTTGTGTTTGAAAGAAGTGTCTTATTTTGATGCTTCAGGAAATCCCAGGACCACGATGGCCTGGGTACCCATGTCTTACTAATCTCCTTATCTTTCAGGAAAAACTAAGGATGAGCTGTTGACAATCTCTGGAATGTTGATAGCGGTTGTTCCAGAGATAAAACGGGTAGCATTTCACTGTTGCAAAAAGTTCAATTTTTTTTTTACAGATGATATGTTTCCTTTGGAGGAGATAAGAGAAGTAAGAAATGATCAGCAAAAGGTACCGTTTAAATTCAGTACTTTGATATGATTTTGATTAGTCTTCAATCTGATGACAGAACGGTTAAGCAAAAATATTTTTCTCTCTTTTTCTTAGTTTATAACTTTGTACATAAAGTGTCATTTCTCTAGTAAATGGTAAATTTGCGCAAAAATACAAGATTTATGCACAAATTTAGGGGGGGGGAGAGGAACATGTAGATAGATATAGAGTTTAGGGGGGAGAAAACTCTGAAAAGAAAAATACAAAAAGAGTTGCTGTATATATATGCATTGTTTTAGGGGGAGAAAATGAGAAAAATACAAAAACATTTGAAAAATGAAAAAGCCAAAAAGAAAGATTGCATGATATGGGAAGTGAAATAAATGTTTTTGTTAAAGGGTTTGACTAACACATGTAAGGTGCCATAGCTGAAAAGACTAGGATCTACTGCGATATGTCGATAGGCTTGATGCTCAAAATGATAAAAGATACTAAGTGATATAAACATAACGAACTATGTACCATGTGGGTAACATACCAACGGCGTATGATTTTACGGTCTTAAATCTTGCGTTGATAGATAGCCAACATCTGAGGTTTTGGGTCTTTATATTGTTGAATCATCCGGGGATATCTTGGCTGTCCTTCTATTCAGAACTAAAATTGTACATGACCCCAGGAAAGAAAGTCACTTGGAACTAGCTCATTTCTATTTGAATGTTTGTATGTTGTCCTGATACACACAATTTTGGTCTGACTCTGAAATCTTCTCTGAAAAAGTCGTGTATCTCCTCTGCTGCATCCAGATATATGCTGACCTGGAGGTGCTAAGCAACGTCAGCTTCTGCTGCATCCAGAAACATGCTGACCTAGCTGTATGTTGTCGCTCTGTAGATCGTTTATACACCCGAAAGAGGCCCTCAAGTGCCCAAAAGAAACCCAAGAAACCTATATCAAACTGAGAAAAACTCATTTGATCTGTATATTATACCATCTCTGCAAAAGATCTATTCTGTTCTCTTCTCAACCTATTCCCAGTTAAGATTTCAGAAATCTGGATTGGACTTGTGAAATATGTGGTAGGGAAGATACTTGCATGATAGAGTGTGCTGTTTATATTTCCAGGATTTGATTAGTATTTATTTGGGTGTTCATTGTTAAGAAATCAAAACATGATAAAACAGATTATATGCAGACCTAGACACATTCAGGATATCTTAAAGGATGACATCGGTATACTCACCTGCTACGATGAATCGTTGTGCTTACCTTGATCGCGGGGGTATGCCTTGGAATGGGATACACGGGTATAATAGTATAATATTACCTTAAGCATATCACGAAGTTGAAAAATTGAAAGTTGAGCGTTAAAGTTTAAGTGGACAAACATATTGGCACTCGCATAGACCAGTTTGATTAGGCTCGTACTGAAAAGTGTTCCTTAGTCTGCCTGAGAATGAATTTTGATCCCATTGCAATTGTAATTGTATATTATGGTAGTTGTTTATATTTTGAGTTTTTATTTGTTTTTAGTTCTTAAAAATTAAAAATTAAAAAAAATAGAAAAATACAAAAATAGTGTCTTGCTTTTCCATAAAACCAAAAATCCAAAAATAGAGTGGTTATTTGTTTTTCTTAAAATTAAAAATGTAACCGTTCTTGAAGATTTGACTGATCATCAAAAGTTGAAAGAATTTAAATTGTGAAATCCGAGTACAAGTACTTGGATGTACCTAGTGTTCATACGGTACTCTCCCTGTTGCATAAGAAATGTTTGCTTATGAGTTTGTGAGTGATGTACTGCAAAGTACATATGTTTATAGTGTATATTTCGGTCAGTTTTCAGTCATTTAGAGTCTAGTTTAGGTTAGAACTTCGATACTGCTGACGTTAAGCTTTGATTTCAGGTCCCGTAGCTTAAAGTGATGAAAAACGAGTAAAACCGAGCAGTTTGGAAGAAAACCGGGATTCGTACGCGCGTCGGGAAAAGCTGGAAATTGAATTGAATAAAAAAATAATAAAAATAGAAGAGGGAGGCGCCGCGTGACGCGACCCCCCCTAGGCGTCACGCGATGGGTAGTGTTTCCGGAAAAAATAGGGTTTTGTTGATGGATTTCCAAGAAACTGAACACAACTCTGATTACGAATCAAGAAACCCTAGGACGAATTTCGGAGGTGATTTTGAGCATTTTGGAGTATTTTGCCTAACGGGAATCATCCGGTTGAAGCTTGGATCGTGAGAGTGAAGATTTTTCGGGTTTTATCTCCCGGTGTTCCTTATTTTCGCGTTTTCGATACTTTACGATGAATTCTTGTTTTAGACTTGTTTTGTTTGTTTTGAACATCATGATTCTTGGCTAAATTTTAGATACTACCTAGATTTGATGATGGTTTAATTTATGTTTGGATCTTTTAACAGCTTTTATTGATTGATTATGGATTGACTTTGAAAGTAACGTGTTCTAGATATTCTGATTTGGTGCGTGTGCGTATTTACCTTTGATTGTGGATTGTTTACTGTTTCACATAGATTTTGGTGGATGTCTTTCACATAATAGATCTGTGTTGATTATTTGCATCCTTGCGGGTTCGGGTGATCTTTGGGTAAATCGGCCGATAGCCTTAGAAACAGTAGTTAAAATGTAATTAGAAGTAAATATTCTGCTTAACTTGTCGCTGAGAGGCTCGAGTTAGTTATTAGGTCGCGGTGCAGTATATAGCTAATTTAGATTTTGAGAGAAGTCGACGTTAGTTCCCTAATTGCATTTGTGTCTAGTAAACCAAGTTAGAACCTAGAACTGCCTTAGATTGTCGCGCTGAGAGGTAGATAGTCGTATTAGGGCACTTTTAGAGTCGTTAGAGGACTGAGAGGAAATCTAACAGTCGGTAATCATAACAGCCTTGTAGGGTTTCCTAGGTTTCTTCCTGAGAAGGGTCGGGAAGTCTTAGCATTGAAATACCTTAAGGTTTAGTATTTGTCACGTCCCCCGACCCCATCCTGGACGGAATCGGGAGCCGCGAGCAGTCCAGTGGTACCGGTGAGTTATTTTGAAAAATATTGCAGCGGAAATTTTATCAGGACCGTGAGTTAGGAAAAATATCAGAGTTTAGAAACACCGGATTTTATTTAAATAGATGGAATAAATTCCATTGTTACAAAGGTAGCTTTTAATAAAAACAATATTTCTTAATTTGATTTAAATAAAATAAGCCACTTCTTGAAGTCTTTTAGTGCCGGATCCAATCCTTACTCCAATCTACTGTAATTACCTGAAACGCGTTTTAAAAAGGTTTTGTCAGCGGGAAATACTGAGTGAATCATTCAGTTTACCAAAACGACTCGTTTGTTATAATTTACAGTATTAAGAGTTTTTACATATGTTTCTGATATCTACCAACTACCCACAGTATTTGTCACTCCACCGGATCTGTGACTGTTGTCATATCACCATTGGCTGCCCCAATGAAGGACGTATATCACTTAATTTTAGGTTCGCCCACCTAACGTGATAAAAACAGTAGTAATGTGCACAATACCCCACATAGTGGCTGTAATTTGGTGATTACATAAACTTAATCACTGTAATTATAATTCTGAAAATAATTTGGAGTATTGTAAAACATTTGATAAAAAAGAGAATGACTCACAAACTGTGAGAAAAGAGAATGACTCACATTATAAACATGCAGATTCATACGGCCAAAGTTTAGTCTACAGATAAGCCTTGATATATTGCAGATTTATACAGGCAGAGCTTAGCCTATTGATTTAGTCTTGTAACCTAGTGCACACGAACTAGGTAGGTAACTTAATACAACAATTACGATAACTCACGAGATCAAATTCTCACAACGAACGACAAAGTGCGATACTTAAACATCCATCGATTTAACGACGAACGACAAAGTATAACCCTAATGTGGGTGGCACTTAAACATCCATTGGATATATTGATCGGTCGGAAAATGAATCGTAATAGCGATCGAGTTAATACCCTGTATCGTAGCAGCACCCTGCTATATTAATTAGTGATTCGCGTGTGTGTAGTGGGGAGTGTTTTCGGTAGTTAAACATATAGTTTAACAGAATGGAATACGTATTTGTGTAAAACCCAAATCAAACCTTAACGGTAGTCACGAGATTCGAACCTTAACGAATTTCACAAAGTATAGTCTTATTCAGACAGTACTTTGGTATCCATTTAATGAACTCACAAAGTATAGTACTTTGGATTCCGTTTAACGAAATTCACAAAGCACAGCACTTCGGCATTCGTTAGATGGTTCCTGAATCGATCGGACAGAACATCGCTTTGGTGATTATTGGTTAGAACACCAACGTATAGAGAAAAGAAGAAAGAAATGAGCAACGAAGAATGAAATCCTAAGTTCCTATTTATAGCAAGCAAGCAAGCACCTCAACAATTTCTTCTGATCGATGTGGGATTTCAATTGACATGCCTACCTACCTGCTTGACATGCCTACCTACTTGCTTGACATGCCTACCTACCTGCTTGACATGCCTACCTACCTGCTTGACATGCCTACCTACCTGCTTGACATGCCTACCTACCTGCTTGACATGCCTACCTACCTGCTTGACATGCCTACCTACCTGCTTGACATGCCTAGATGAGTCAACACTTTCGAAAATTTAGATTTTGACAACGTTTAATAGGGATAATCGTTAACTAGGGTTTACCCCCCTGAGTTTTAGGGGCCCTGATCCTGATTCCGATTGTTCTGAAATTTTTAGGGTTTATGCAGAATCACTTGGGTGTCTTAATTAGGGTTTCCTTATTGGATAATTATTATACTAAATATTAATTTTAGTGAGAGTTGTTACATCCTCCCCACCTTAATAAAAAAATCTCGTCCTCGAGATTTGGACTATGATATTTTCTTTAGGTTTCTTCTTTTAATTAAGAAAAATAATGTATCGTGGAATGGAATCAAAAGATATTTTGAGGGGTATGAAAATTTAAAAATAAAAATGATTTATAGAAACAATTGGATTCAATATTCGAAATGAACTTACTTTGATCAATTGAGGGAGATTCCGAATTGATAAATATCTATTTGTGAATGGGAGTATGGAAAATGATTTGTTAATGATTATCCGAAAATCAACATCGTTTACTTAAATGGTACTGGACAATAGAATTTAGTGTATCGTAATCTGAGTACATAATTGTACCAAGAATATGACAAATCAAACGAATGGCGTATGAATAGGGTTTATTATTAGCACAGGCTACAAATGTATATGGATACTGCAAGGTATTGTTATGATAATTTTACCGTTTTCGAAATTAACTGAGAGTTTCAAGGAAGCGAATCTAGATATTTCAAAAGATGAGACATTCCGATGAAATGATATAGTTTCCAAGGTGATTATGTTTAAGCCAAAAGATATATGATCTATAGATTTTTAGAATGAATGTGAAGAACTTTTTGGAATTAGTAAAATTCTTTGTCAGAAGAAAACTTACCTTGATTGGTACCTAAGGAAGACTTAAGATTGATCGGTTCAAAATGAAATCATGAAAATGTTTTGTCAAATATTGAATTATGATATGAGAAAATCAATGTGCTGAGATGGGTGATTTGTGAGAATATATGAAAGGACAATAAAGTTAGTATATTTTTGTCTTAATACATAATTGTATTCAGATGATTTTAATCAAAATGTTTGATTAAAGATAGGTGATATTTTGATTTACTAAATACCTTTTCCTTTTATGTTATCATAAAGTAGAATAATAAATAAATATAGATAGGTTTAAAATATCAAACCCGGGGTAAATTAAAATAATGATATATATATATATATATATATATATTTTATTAGGAGTTCTTTTACTGACGGAATTAGTATTGGTGTCATCGTGCCTAATTTATATTTTCCAAAGGTCTTGCCTTGGAAGTCATGTGTGATAAACTTCGACGTCCGTGGATATATATAATTTAAGTTTTATGTGTTTTCTTGTGCATTAGCACAATTTTAGATGTTGCTTACTTGCGTTAATAGTTTATGATAACGCATTGGTAATTCTTATATTTTTGATGGTGTTCCAATTTATAGAGTTTCCATTGTTTATTTTGTCACACGAACTACGAGACAAATGATCAAACGAAATAATGTTTGATATCGGAAAAGAGATTCCTAATAAAGAAATCTAGACACATATGCTTGTGTTTTATTCCTAATCGACTTTTGGAATTCCTTATAGATATACATAGCTATATAATTATATATTTCACATGCTGTAATATACATACCTTCTATAAGATCAATGTATTTAGCAGATTCATATTTCCAAAAACAAGTCAAATATCTGGTCATGATTTTATTTAGGGAAATCTTGTCACTGATTTGACATATTATTTACCCCGTCTTATCCGGTTCGCGCCGGAGAGGTAACTTCAGTATATCCAGACAAGCTGGAGAGTCTGCTACTCTATACCCAGTTTTGCCGGAGAAAATTTTCTATTTCCCATAAATAGTATCTTTTCAAGATTTTTAAAAGTGCCTCTTTTATTAGGACTTTTATGCAGAATCAAGGAAATTTGTATTTCCCTAACATATCTTATTCTCGACCAAATAATATCAATAAGCAAGAAGCAATTACGTGCTATTGCCTGCTAATCGTCATTTTTATGGAATACCAATATCCATTACATTGTACTTATATAAGTAATTTACCTTAAAGTTTATTTAAGGCAAAATTCTTAAGTTCAAGTCTAAATATCATCCGGAGTGCTATCAGATAATATTAAGCTTCTAATTTTCCGTTTAAACTTAGGTATTATTATAACACCTAATTGTGTAAACAAGTAGCTTAGCTTATACTAAGGCATCTTTTCTTATCTTCAAGTCTAACTGCTATCGGCTGTGCTACCATTTAACAGTAATCTCCTAACTCTTTTTATTTAAGCTTAAGTATTATTATCACAACACTTATAGGCTTAAAGCAGTGGCTCTGATACCACCTTCTGTCACGTCCCCCGACCCCATCCTGGACGGAATCGGGAGCCGCGAGCAGTCCAGTGGTACCGGTGAGTTATTTTGAAAAATATTGCAGCGGAAATTTTATCAGGACCGTGAGTTAGGAAAAATATCAGAGTTTAAAAACACCGGATTTTATTTAAATAGATGGAATAAATTCCATTGTTACAAAGGTAGCTTTTAATAAAAACAATATTTCTTAATTTGATTTAAATAAAATAAACCACTTCTTGAAGTCTTTTAGTGCCGGATCCAATCCTTACTCCAATCTACTGTAATTACCTGAAACGCGTTTTAAAAAGGTTTTGTCAGCGGGAAATACTGAGTGAATCATTCAGTTTACTAAAACGACTCGTTTGTTATAATTTACAGTATTAAGAGTTTTTACATATGTTTCTGATATCTACCAACTACCCACAGTATTTGTCACTCGACCGGATCTGTGACTGTGGTCATATCACCATTGGCTGCCCCAATGAATGATGTATATCACTTAATTTTAGGTTCGCCCACCTAACGTGATAAAAACAGTAGTAATGTGCACAATACCCACATACTGGCTTGGTGATTACATAAACTTAATCACTGTAATTATAATTCTGAAAATAATTTGGAGTATTGTAAAACATTTGATAAAAAGAGAATGACTCACAAACTGTGAGAAAAGAGAATGACTCACATTATAAACATGCAGATTCATAAGGCCAAAGTTTAGTCTACAGATAAGCCTTGATATATTGCAGATTTATACAGGCAGAGCTTAGCCTATTGATTTAGTCTTGTAACCTAGTGCACACGAACTAGGTAGGTAACTTAATACAACAATTACGATAACTCACGAGATCAAATTCTCACAACGAACGACAAAGTGCGATACTTAAACATCCATCGATTTAACGACGAACGACAAAGTATAACCCTAATGTGGGTGGCACTTAAACATCCATTGGATATATTGATCGGTCGGAAAATGAATCGTAATAGCGATCGAGTTAATACCCTGTATCGTAGCAGCACCCTGCTATATTAATTAGTGATTCGCGTGTGTGTAGTGGGGAGTATTTTCGGTAGTTAAACATATAGTTTAACAGAATGGAATACGTATTTGTGTAAAACCCAAATCAAACCTTAACGGTAGTCACGAGATTCGAACCTTAACGAATTTTACAAAGTATAGTCTTATTCAGACAGTACTTGTGACACCTGTGTCACCGCGACCATCAAACAAATACCAAGCCGATGAAATATTGTATTTCATACTTGGGATCGTGTATAAATATGTGTATGTTTTGCACATATCAATTATTGTTCGATTTCAAACTCTACATTGCTTTCTAGAGCATTATACGCAAACTGGTGCGTAAACGTACTCAGTTTAATGCGACAAATACTCCGGAACATCAACATATACTCAACATACCTTAAATAACCTTTACATAACTTAGAAATAAGTTTTGAAGGCTTTGGTATAGCAAAAACAAGTTAATTCGCTTACAGGGACTAAACTTGACAAACCGCGAAAGTATGCCAATTTGAACTGTAACGAACATTCCGGAACATGTCCATAAGTTAAACATACCCTAAATATCCTTTGCATAGCTTAGAAATAGGCTTTGAGGTGTTTGGTATGCTAAAACAAACTTTTGGATCATTCAGGGACTAAAAGTGTCAAAAAGTGCACAAGTTTGCACTTTCGCACATAACTTACGTTCTGAATACATCCGGACATCCAAAAATTTATGTAAGCATCCTTATATTATGCCTTAGTGTTTGGCATGAGAAAAATCCATTCGTCGCGTCATTTGGATCGTTTTTCACGCTTATGCGCATTCCGTCGTAATTAAGCGAACATCGCGTTCGTACGACCAAACGAACCAACATCCGGAACATTTTTGAGCATGTTTCATGTCCACAATGTTTAGGCATCATTTTAGGGCCTTAAAATTGGCTTTACGGGCCTTAGAAGTGTCGGAAATGGCTTAAATACGCAACAGGGACCAAAACTGCCATTTTTGAAAGTATGTGCAGATCAGAAGCTTCAGGCGGCCCGCGTGAGTTTTTCCTAAATGTTTAGGCGGGCCGCGTGAGACTGTCAGACAGAATAAATGTTGCATTTAATGCAGGTGGGCCTTTCGATCGATCAAGGGGCAATGCCCTTTCACCCAATCAAGAGCCAAGGGGCATTTTCTGACTTACCACAACATTGCGACAAGTGTACGCACGAGATCGTGGCACGATATTCGATAAACGATCCTAACGGTTCCACTTTTCCTATAAATACCCCCCTTTGTTCCAAAAACCCACACAATCTGATCTTAAGGCTCTAAGTTGGAACCATTGTTTCATACCTGAGCTATTTGATTTAGATTAGCACTCGGGGACCCTCCGTAAGTCTTCTTTCGCTCTGTTATTCGCTTTACGAGTCCGAAAGTCAACGTTTTGTTGACTTTCTGCATTGACCAGCTTATGGTCAATGCGAAGTTCATGGAACTTCATAACGTGAGCGTGATCACGATGGTTATAGTCCGTAGTGACTATACCTACTGATCACCACGTTATCTAGGCTCAGTGACGAGTCGTAGTTTCGGCCAAAATGTGCATTCTTGCATATTTTGTAACCAAACTACTCGTGGGCATCAAAGCCGTTTGTTTTGATGCCAAACCTGTTTTCTAAACTTAGTTAAGCATGTTCTAACATGCTTAGCTCGTCACTTTTAGTTTAGTGCTTATATAGGGTCGTAAGGTAAGCGATCTAAACCATCGCTTATACTTTCGAACCCGACCCATTTGGTCGATCATTAGGATCTGACCAAACACATTAGGTGACCATAGCTATAACCTCCCGAGGTTATACCTTGTGGTCACGATGTTAGGCGTTCCAGACGCGTTCTACGCGAACGACGCGTAAGGTAGCATAAGCTACCTAAACGGGTCGTGATGGACCGTAAGCACTTAGGTTAGGTTTCATTTTAGTATGTAGGCTTTGTTAAACCATATTACATGAGTCTCCATACTCGTTTGGTTTACAAACCTGCATACTATCCGACCCTCCGATTTAGGTCCGGTATATTAACGTAGTTACCTATATTAGGTGCCGTTGATATCCGTGATCTCTAGCATTATCTGGTTATTATACAAGAACTTCAAAGCAATCTCAGGTGAGTACATTGAACCCCTCTTTTACTGTTTTCCAAACTGTTTTGGGGTGAAACACATGTGCCTACTTGCTACTTTTATGCTTTCCGGTTTTCACATCATATACTAGTATGTTCGATAGTACATATATAGTACATGATTTCATTGTGTTTATGCTATGTATGCCCATTGTGTGCGTACTTAGTACATTGCTTTACATTTCATGCTACGTACGCCCATTGTGTGCATACGTAGTACATTGTTTCACATTGCATTACTGTTGCATATGCTCATCCAGCATATGAACACATTACACTACATTTTGAACCGTTGTACTCTACAATACATTTCATGCTACGTACGCCCATTGTGTGCATACGTAGTACATTGTTTCACATTGCATTTCTGTTGCATATGCTCATCCAGCATATGAACACATTATACTACATTTTGAACCGTTTTAACCATTTGACTATACATAAACATTTCTACCGTTGTTAAACATTTCATCTTGATGGTTTGGTTTGAGTAAGTGATTTAAGTAACGAGGCATGTGTAATATGATACAAGCATGGTGGATACGCCGCTGGTACTTCCTATATATAAGTGTTTGTATGGTATTACATATCGTAGCGTTATTTGAATCATTTCAATTTGAGACATAGAACATTTTATACAAATAACACGCTTTTCACAAGACATTGATTTACAAACAACAAATCTTATACAAACTCTTTTTACATGGTTATTCAGTTAACCATGCATTGTTCTCTTATTTATACATATCATTTGATCTTACCGTTTTTCAAATGATTTACAAGACAAAGCAAAATACGAGGTTCATGACTAAACATTTTCTCAAACTCAAGTCATGAATTCCGTTTTCACAAAACCAATGTATCTCACAGGCATTTTTATGCTGACGTACCTATTTTCACATGTGTTTTCAGGAGATGATGCATAGGACTTATCAAGACATACTTAGGCGGACCTGTGCCTTAGTGACTTAAAACGAGACAAGAACTAGTTAATTTATGTTATGTACACTTTGATTCTTGTTTAGACAATGTAAATTTTCATGTTTGATTTATAAAACGAAACTTCATTTGCCATGGATTTGAAACAATTGATTATGTTACAACACTCCCCGACGTTTCCGCCACGTTTTGTATGTTCTACGTGGTCGGGGTGTGGCAGTACTTTGGTATCCATTTAATGAACTCACAAAGTATAGTACTTTGGATTCCGTTTAATGAAATTCACAAAGCACAGCACTTCGGCATTCGTTAGATGGTTCCTGAATCGATCGGACAGAACATCGCTTTGGTGATTATTGGTTAGAACACCAACGTATAGAGAAAAGAAGAAAGAAATGAGCAACGAAGAATGAAATCCTAAGTTCCTATTTATAGCAAGCAAGCAAGCACCTCAACAATTTCTTCTGATCGATGTGGTATTTCAATTGACATGCCTACCTACCTGCTTGACTTGCCTACCTACTTGCTTGACATGCCTACCTACCTGCTTGACATGCCTACCTACTTGCTTGACATGCCTACCTACCTGCTTGGCATGCCTACCTACTTGCTTGACATGCCTACCTACCTGCTTGACATGCCTACCTACCTGCTTGACATGCCTACCTACCTGCTTGACATGCCTACCTACTTGCTTGACATGCCTACCTACATGCTTGACATGCCTACCTACCTGCTTGACATGCCTAGATGAGTCAACACTTTCGAAAATTTAGATTTTGACAACGTTTAATAGGGATAATCGTTAACTAGGGTTTACCCCCCTGAGTTTTAGGGGCCCTGATCCTGATTCCGATTGTTCTGAAATTTTTAGGGTTTATGCAGAATCACTTGGGTGTCTTAATTAGGGTTTCCTTATTGGATAATTATTACACTAAATATTAATTTTAGTGAGAGTTGTTACAGTATTTAATGATCCCGGCTCCATACAACAATAAAACCGTTAGAAGTCCATTCATAGTTAAACTGGATTCAAGTCTAGGTAGTCCTTAATCTCATCTGAAGTAAAACCCTAGTTTCCGTTCGTGTCTTAGTTTAATTTCAATTTAATCACAATTTTAGGATTTTAGTACAACCCCCCCCCCCAAACACAACATTTGTTTAGTCGTGTCAGTGTCTAGTCTAAGTTTAGTCGTTAACGTAATTCATTAGAGTCCTTGTGGGTTCGACATCCGGACTTACTGTTCTGTGCTAGAGTCGACCGGTACACTTGCCGGAGAGTAGTTTAGTCAGGTTAAAGAGTCTAGATTTTTATTACTTGAGTCTTAATTTAGGGTAATTTAGTTTATTTAGTTGAACTACTTTTTCCACATCAAGTTTTTGGAGCCGTTGCCGGGGATTCTTGGCAATTGCGTTAACTGCTTAATTTGGATTTCAACTGATATCGTTACGTGCTTTTTGTGTGTTTGTGAGTCGTAGGATTCCAAATAATTTTAGTGTCTTTTTCGTATTTTTCGAGTCTTTTGTTGGAGTTGTCTTACTTGTTTATTCTTGGTTTTGCAGTTCATGCCCCACACGCGTTCGCAGGGACCAGTGAAGCCACCAATTGACAAGTCTTCCTTCTCCACACCAATCCCTCAGGTTCGAAAACCCCTAACTTCATCTTCAGCCCTTTCTGACTCTACACTTCCATCTAAACCACCGAACTACGACTTCACCCCGAAGTCATCACCCCATAATTCTCCACCACCCTCCCGTCACCCTAGTCCACCACCAGTTCACCAAATGGCCGAAAACCAAACTGTCCACCAGTGTTCCACCGCGGGTTTTACCGCAAACTCACCCATCACCCTTCCTGAAATCACCAATGATAAGTCTTGGCAAATTCCTTCATACATCATGACTGCCATTAACAACTCTTGTCAGTTTCACGGTCGTGATGATGAGGACGCGCCAGCACATATCAACCGTCTCACCCGTCTGTGCAGCACCTTCGGCATCGAAGGTGTGAATCTTGATGCCCGCTATCTCCAAGTCTTCCCCTCTTCGCTTGCTGGCCGCGCAGCCACCTGACTTGATTCGCAGCCAGCAGGTACTTACACCACTTGGGCTGGACTTAGAGATGCCTTCCTTGCTAAGTATTTCCCACCTGCGAAGGCCTCCCGCCTTCGAGATCAGATCCATTCCTTCAGAATGGAGCCTGACGAACCTTATCACTTAGCATGGGAGAGGTTTCAAACATTGCTCTCGCGTTGTTCCCAACATGGACTGTCAGATTGGGCCTTAGTAGAAAAATTTTATAATGGTCTTACCCCTGAGTGCAAGGCCCGATTCGACACATCCGCAGGAGGCCACCTAATGGGAAAGAAAACTGTGGCTGACTGCAACGACCTCTTTGAGAGCTTTGCTCATGCTGATATAGATCATAGTGCTACCGGCAGGAATTCCAATCCTGTGATTACTTCCTCATCTTCTCGAGGAGTGAATCAAGTCGTTTCAAACTCAAAGGTAATATCTCAGCTTGACTATGTCACCAAAGAGTTGCTAGAAATTAAGAAGAAGGTAGATAGATGCGAGGTTTGTAGAGGGGGACATGACACCATAGATTGCCCAACCATCACCCTTGTAACACCTCGAAATTTTGTGTCCAATAATGTGTTAACACGTGTCATGAGTTTACACGTGGCATTAGATATTAAATAAAGGACTAAAGTTGACAAACCTTGAAAGTATGTAAATTCGAGGGTTATAAATGTCAACGAAGGGTAAATATACTGTATAGTAACCCTAAATGATGCTCGTACCTTCAAACGAATAAATCATGGATCGTACGGAGCGAAACGCGGGACAAAGTGAGAGATTACGAGCTGCAGGGGTTAATTGTGTCAACATGTTTAATTTATACCTCTGAGTGACCCTTTGACGAACCCGAGGCTTTGTAACAGTAAAATACGCTCACTAGAATATACTATATAAATTTCGCGAAGTTCCGTTTTAAAACGAGAAAGTTATGATCAAATTCGTATGAGAAGGGTTAAAAGCGTCAACAATAAAAGTTAAGGCTTTTCGGATAGTAATTAAACTAACCGGGGACTTAACAATGCGGGTAAAAGGCACGAGGCCCTTCATTGTAAATAACCAAGGGCCAAATCGCAAAGTTACCCCTTCAAAACCGAAAGGTCAGGTTAATCATTACAAAAGATTTGAAAATCTTGGAAACTAACCCTCAGGCGGGCCGCGTTAAGGTTTTGGGTGAGCTAATGCGGGCCGCGTGCCAGTTGAAGATACGTTTTCTGACATTAGGATTCATGCGGCCCGCGTCCGTGTTGCTGAATCCTAATGCGGGCCGCGTACGAGCCCCAGATGCAGAAACTTTGGACAGATTCAATGTTTGAGCTTGTGAACTATCATTTGAGCATTAATTGAAGCATGGGCGCCCTCTACATGACCCCTAGCACCCAGGGCCACCTGCTGATCATCCATGATCCATTGTAGGGTGATGTGTAATGATCCTAAGCCCAATTTTTCACTATAAAAGGCACTACATTATGCACAAATGAATCACACCTCAAATCTGCATTCTAGACCATCTCTGGAGCTCTCAAGCACTCTTCTAACATCCTAAGTCGTGCACCAAGCTTCTGTAAGTGTGTCTACCCTTTTGTGGCTTAGTTTTTGCTTAGTTTAGCTTAAAAGTCAATCCGTCGTAATTAACGATTGACTTTGCGATAAATCACAAATGGTCCAGTGGTTTGTCGAATCAAAGATAGTTATATGTTGGTAATCATGTGGGCTTTAAACCTCTAAAAGGGCACCCTCTGATTCCCACTCTAACTAGTCCAAATGTCGAGTCAAACGTGCTTAGAAAAAGTCAACAGAAATGTCATTTTGCGATTTCATGCATAATCTATAATGTAGATGATATGTAACCTGTTTAAACACTCATAAAACATGATAATAAGTATATTAACTAGTCTAAGCTTGTTTGATCCGACCATTTACTGTTTTGACCCGGTTCGGAGCCGAAAGTCGCAAAAGCTTTGACTTTTGCTTTGACTTCAGTTCTGACCCATTAAAGTTTGATTTAGATATGCCTTAGGACTCTCTTAGGACCAGGTTACATGATGGTATAAATCTCTGTGACCGGTTCGTTGTTTGTCCGAGTCTTTTACACGTTTCCGTTAAATGCCTAAAAGTTGACCATAACGCCCTTTTTGATTTAAAACGAGAATTTCAGACATATGAAAGAATCATAACCTTAGTTACTGATTTCTAAGCATGTCCCAAAAATTTCACGTCAATCCGAGGTCCAGAATAGGAGTTATGCTAAATAGCGCAAATTACGGAAACCTTAGTAATTTAATAGCGCAATTAGCATAACGCCTATCTAAACCCGGATTTCGACACCAAACCTTTTACTCACTGATGTAAAATAATATTTTGGGATTTTTAAAGATTTTTAATTATTTTTAACCTGCTCATAACCTGCGGTTATGGCAACGGTTCGGTAAATACCGAATATACCCTTTTCGACAATAACTTGAGTTCTACAAGGTCTTTTGACCCGATTCCAGTTGCTACTGATTTTAAATAATAAATAAAGTATTTTAGACTTTATAAACTATTCGGGAAACTCAGATTTCCTGTAGAACTCAGAAACCTCTTTTATAATCTTTAAAAAGACCGAAATACCCCTACGGGGCATAATATTAACTTAAACTCGTTACGGGCATTATGGAAGGTATCCTACTGATACCACAACCTCTTTAGGGCATATTGACTTAGGAAAATAGTGTAGGACTCTAACGGATACCCGTTGCGCCTTTTGCGCGCACGGTTCGGTTTATGTAACTAGTTTACATACGCTAGCCGAAACGGGTCAAATCTTGTTGTTTCGACCCCAAGATTCAGAGTGTGGTTTTTATACCCATATAAAACAAGTCTTCAAACTTGTTGGGTCAAAATCACATTCCATTCCCGGTTTTCGCCTTTCACGCGATTAAACCGTAACTATCCTTCGAAACTGACCCGTCTAAGCTACGGCTAAATTAAAGACCCGTTAGGATTCTAATAGGTTATTTTAAAACCTTCGTTCCAGATTAGGGGACCAGTAAAAGCTATCTGCAATTTATTTCAATTAAGGAATTATACTTGCAAAGGTAAATACTTTTAACTTATTTTCTGTTATACGGGCTTGGGTTACGGTATCTAAAATACCGCTTGGTCGGGCAATTGACCCCAACTCATTAGTAGTTGGGTATTATCAATGTGACCCGTTTAAAAACTTGTTTTGTTGGCTTTACGCCTTTGGGGGCTTAATGACCATGTCCTAGATATCCTTGGCAGCATTTTACGAAATGGCCACGACCTTGACATCCGGGTGTAGGCGTACACCCGGCATTATGTCCATGACTATAAAAGTGTAGCCGTTGGTTTACCCGCCACGGTTTTATGCTATGTGGCGTGTCTATTAAACTTTAACCCGGCACGACCCGGGCGACCGAACGCATAGTAACATGTAATTCTTTACTAGATTTAATTATAAATTATCCCAAGTTATAAAGAGTTTGTGCCTTGTGCATTTAAACCAATTTTATTAAACATTTTACAAAAGTGTCAGTTGAATGTATTTACCAGTGTAAACTGACGTATTTTCCCAAAAAGACTAAATGCAGGTACTATGCGTAATTGGCTGGGATTTCTCCTTAGCATCATTAGAAGTCTCGCAAGCTTAAGATGCCTGAAGTCTGTTGAACAATACTTTTTTTATTATTATTGATCCCCTGTGGATTTATTTCAACAATGGTGATACTTTGATATTACAAATAAAGTTGAAATATATTTATCTTTATGCTTCCGCTGTGCATTCATATATTGTGTGGTTTGACTATATTGTTGCCAACTACGTCACGGTAATCCCCCACCGGGCCCACCGGTTAGACACGCGGAAATCGGGGTGTGACAGGTTGGTATCAGAGCCAACACTGAGTGAATTAAACACTAGTCTTTGTGTTTAATCTCAGTTACACAATTGCACATACTTGAGTCTAGACAAGAACATAGGACAAATTCGAATTGTTATTCCAGTTTGTCTTTTTATTGTTTATTATTATTTAAAGTTTTGAAAGCAGGAAGTATGCCACATGCAATCAGACGAGGAAGAGGAGGAAGAGGCAAAGGAACGATCATTACTCACAATGATCACGAGGCTGGACCTTCGAACATGCGAGCTCCTTCCAGTACAAGAAGTGAAGAACCACAGAGACGAAGAAGAAACCTCTTTGAACCTGCGAGACATTCTACCTCGCATAGCTCAACACCCTCATACCGTCATTCATTTGGACCAGATTCGGAAAACAATCCCAATAACCCTCAACCATCCTTTATACCTTTTCAGCGATCTGCTTCGCACCGTTCTTATGGCGATCCTTCACCTTTCTTGGTAGGACAGTTTAACCCTGCGGATTATGTCCAAGAGCCAATAGGGTATAACCCTTTAGGACCAGAGGATCACTTTTCTGAAGACAATGTAGTGGACATGGACGAGGATACAGACCCCGTCGAGCCTGCAAGGGGTACTCCCAATCATCCAATCGAGATCTCTGATGGGTCATCCTTTCATGGAACACCCTATCAAGGTCCCGACAGCTACCAGGCGAGGTTTGACCAATGTAATTGGTACTTTACACCTTCACATCATTTCTCGCCTCACGACCAACAGCAGCAACAGGATCCTTCTGAGGATTCACGATTTGTGGCAGTTACGCCGCCGCCGCCGCCACCGGTTCAACCAGAAATTCCAGATCCGCCAAGGCGTAGAAGATCAGGCGCACGGATGTCCACCCGAGGAGGGGAATTCCATTTCAGCACCCCTCGCCACTCGAGTGCGAGTCATTTTCCGTCAGTGCCTGAAGAAGAACCACAATTAGGGGAACCTTCTGGTCACCCTGCAGAGGTGAATTCTGCACCAGTTGCACCACCTCCGCCACCATTCGGATATGACAATCCGATACCAGCGTACGACGCTTCCACGGCATACAATCCGTTTGAGCAGCCGACTCACATGCACTACAACTATAACTATGATGTCGATCCATATGTGGTAGGGCTAATTACAATGCCCTCCATGGAACCTCTTGGAGACCAGATTACTCAGCTCATAGGTATCCAATACCTCCTAGACCTCCGGTTCAGCAACCGTCGCAGCAGCCACGTTTTTCTCCACCGGAGCAAGAAGAAACACTCCACCGTTTAAACCGTGTGGAACGAGACTTCGAACAAGAACGAAAGAGTAATCGTGGATTTCTCAAGGGCCTAGCAAACCTACTAAAAGGGAGGAAGAAACGAGATCATTAGTCTCCTTATGTATTATTGTATTTACAATTTAGTCCCTGCGTGGACATTTATCGTATTTCAGTCCCTACATGGACTTATCTTTTAGTCCCTGCGCGGACATCTATCTTGTATTTGGTACCTGCGTGGATATGTTTTGCTATAAACCTCTGCGTAGGTAATTATCTATTTATAAAGTCCCGTTTAGGGCAGCGTGTAATCATATTTGAAGTTTATGGAATGTTATGTTATAAATTTCATTTTTGTTATTACTATATATGAAATAAATCAAAAATCATTCCTTTTAAATTTAAATCTGCTAAATAAAGAATCTTAAGAGTGAAACCTAGCCAGGTGTCTATATAAGATCCGGCCAAGATGGTAAGACCTGATTAAAAGATTCAGATTCCCAGTTAACCTCTGTAATCATGTTAACGTTCATGGCAGATGTGATTCGTAAAAAATCGCACGCGTCATTCTTGTATAAGAATCCTTTAAGGATTCCAAAGCCCAAATTAATGATTTATAAATCATGGGTTAAATCATCAATAAAGATGATCATTTATTAAACATCCATTAGCGATGTAGTGCCTACGGGCCAAACTTATTAAACATCCATTAGCGATGTAGTGCCTACGGGCCAAATTATTAAACATCCATTAGCGATGTAGTGCCTACGGGCCAAAATTATTAAACATCCATTAGCGATGTAGTGCCTACGGGCTATAATTATTGTCATATAAGACAAAAGGCAGTGGTAGTCTATGACTCCCTGTCAGAAAAGGGTAAAAGGACTACGGTTCAAACCTTCATACCTTGATTCTCTGTAATCTCGGCTAATATTATAAAAACGTCCTCGTGACTAGGCTGTTATGCCACTAACAATATTGTTTGTAATTAGGATAAGTATGTTCAAATCCTAAATAAAAGTGAGTAACAAATTAACCAGATATGGTCTCTGTTTACCATGGTTAATGAATTGCCATAAAAGACAATTCCATAATAAACTCCTAAATAAAACTTTTTCGTTATCCTCTGTAGCAGATTCAAGTTACGATGGCTGATCCAAATGGGGAGAATAGTCATTCAAAAGAAGACGAATACGATAACGCCCAAGTTCATTTGACGGGCGCTGAATTAAAAGCTCTTGTCGATAATGCTGTCAAGGCAGCCCTGGATCGACAATACGAGGAGTATACTGAATCTCGGAGCAGAACCATATCTAAACCACACTCAAAGCCAAAAACCCACTCAAAATCTCATAGCAAACCCCCGTCTAAGCCCAAAAAGGACGATGATAATCACTCATCTAATGAAAACAGTGTCCGTCCCGAAAGAGTGTATACTGATGCATCTCGCGCCAGGGGCTGTACCTACAAGTATTTTGTATCTTGTAAACCCAGAGATTTCACCGGGGAGAAGGGCGCGGTTGATTGCATGACGTGGCTAGACGAGATGGACACCGTGGTGGACATCAGTGGGTGCGCAGAGAAAGATGTGGTAAAGTTTGTTTCACAATCATTCAAGGGCGAGGCCCTGGCTTGGTGGAGGTCTTTGGTTCAGGCCTCAGGAAAGGTTGTTCTATACAGCATGACATGGGAGGAATTCATTTCTCTCATCAAGGAGAATTACTGCCCTCAACATGAGGTTGAAAAGATCGAGACCGACTTTCTATCGTTGGTTATGACAAACCTTGACTGTCAAGCTTACCTCACGAGCTTCAACACGATGTCCCAGTTGGTTCCGTATCTGGTAACCCCGGAGCCAAAGAGAATAGCTCGTTTTATCGGTGGGTTAGCCCCCGAAATAAAGGCAAGCGTGAAGGCCTCTCGGCCAGCGACCTTTAGATCTGTAGCCGACATATCTTTGTCCCTTACTCTTGATGCGGTTCGACAAAGATCGCTAAGGAACAAAGAGGCTGAGAAGAGAAAGCGTGAAGATGATACTTCACGAAGGTCGGGCAAGAAGCACCATGGAAACGGTGATAACAAGAGAGGGTCTGAGTCAAGGAAGGATGGGCAACAGTCTGGTGAAAAGCCCAAGTGCAAGAATTGCAAGAGACATCACTTTGGAAAGTGTAGACTCGAATCAAACTAGCAGACTCAGTCGAAGTCGTATGCTTGCGGGTTATGCAAATCCAAGGACCACAAGACCGTGGATTGCAAAAAGATAAAGGATGCAACCTGCTATGGCTGCAACGAGAAGGGGCACATTAAAAGCAACTGCCCTAAATATGCCAAGAAGCCTGAAGAAGCCAAAAAGACCAATGCAAGAGTCTTCAGGATGGAGGCGAAAGAAGCAGTGCTGGATGATAACGTGATCACAGGTACTTTTCTCGTAAATGATATCTTTGCAAGAGTACTTTTTGATTCGGGCGCTGATAAGTCTTTCGTAGATCATAAATTTTGCAAATTGCTAAATATGCCTGTCAAAACCTTAAATGTGAACTACTAGGTAGAGCTAGCAGATGGCACCCTTGAAACCGTCTCCACTGTGTTAGATGGATGTGTGATATCCATTAAGAACCACTCTTTTCCTCTATCTCTACTTCCCTTTAAATTGGCCGGTTTTGACCTAGTATTGGGTATGGACTGGTTATCTCACAACCAGGCTCAAATCGTCTGCAACAGAAAGCAAGTGGTGATAAAGACTCCTTCTGGTGAATCGCTTACCATTCGGGGAGATACCCAGTACGGATTGCCTGAGCAAGTGACTATGCTCAAGGCTTCAAAATTTCTAAAGAAGGGTTGTGTCATCTACATGGCACAGGTGATTATTGAAGAGCCTAAACCGAAGATAGAAGACATACCCGTCATTTCGGAATATCCAGAAGTTTTCCCTGAAGATCTACCTGGTTTGCCACCAGATAGGCAAGTGGAATTCAGGATCGATATCATCCCTGGAGCAGCACCTATTGCTAGAGCACCTTACAGGCTAGCACCAACCGAAATAAAGGAGTTGAGGACCCAACTGGATGAACTACTAGCTAAAGGTTTCATCAAACCTAGTTCGTCTCCCTGGGGAGCACCTGTCCTGTTTGTTAAGAAAAAGGACGGATCGATGCGTCTGTGCATCGACTATCGCGAGCTTAATAAGGTCACGATAAAGAATAGATATCCCTTGCCGAGGATCGACGATTTGTTCGATCAGTTACAAGGGGCAAGTTATTTCTCGAAGATCGATTTGAGGTCAGGCTACCATTAACTGAAAGTCAAAGATGAGGACGTACATAAAACCGCATTTAGGACTCATTACGGTCACTACGAGTTCCTAGTGATGCCTTTTGGGCTCACTAATGCACCGGCTGCGTTGATGGATCTCATGAATCGCGTTTGCAAGCCGTACTTAGACAAATTTGTCATCGTTTTCATCGACGACATTCTTATCTACTCTAAGAATCAAGCTGACCATGAGAAATACCTTCGTTGTATTCTTAAACTCCTGCATCACGAGAAACTCTATGCCAAATTCTCTAAGTGCGAATTCTAGCTTCGAGAACTCCAATTTCTTGGACATGTTGTCAGCGAGTGTGGTATCCAAGTGGATCCCGCTAAAGTTGAAGCTGTCATGAATTGGCAAGAGCCAAAGACGCCTACAGAGATTCGTAGTTTCCTGGGGTTAGCAGGATATTACAGGCGTTTCATTGAAAATTTTTCAAGGATTGCTGCGCCCTTAACTTCCTTGACCAAGAAGAAAGTAAAGTTCGTTTGGGGCCCTAAGCAGCAAGAGTCCTTTGATATTTTGAAGCAAAAGTTGAGCAACGCTCCTGTGCTGACAATACCTGAAGGTACCGAAGAGTTCGTAGTTTACTGCGACGCATCACACACTGGCATGGGATGCGTACTCATGCAGAAAAGCAAGGTTATTGCCTATGCTTCAAGACAGTTAAAGGTGCACGAGAAGAATTACACCACCCATGACTTGGAGCTGGGTGCCGTTGTGTTCGCACTAAAACTGTGGAGGCATTATCTGTATGGAATCAAGTTTATGATCTATTCTGATCATAAGAGCCTTCAACATCTGTTTAATCAGAAGGAGCTAAACATGAGGCAACGCCGTTGGATGGAGACTTTAAATGATTATGATTGTGAAATCAGATATCATCCCGGCAAGGCGAATGTAGTCGCTGATGCCCTGAGTAGAAAGGAAAGGGTGAAACCCATCCGAATCAATGCCAAGAGCATTGAAGTGAAGAATAGTTTGATTGAAAGGTTGTTAGCTGCACAGAGAGAAGTTGTGTTGGAAGCTAACTATCCTAAAGAGAAGCTGGGAGTAACTGAGGAGCAGTTAACTCTTAGCAAGGACGGAATTTTACGATTAAATGGACGAATATGGGTTCTAATTTATGGAGGACTACGAGATGTTATCCTCCAGGAAGCCCATAGTTCCAAATATTCTGTTCACCCGGGAGCTGATAAGATGTATCAGGATCTAAAGGCAAATTATTGGTGGATAGGCTTGAAAAAGTCTGTAGCCGCTTATGTAGCAAAATGCTTAACTTGTGCGCAAGTCAAAGCTGAGCATCAAAAGCCATCAGGCTTGCTACAATAGCCTGAACTTCCCGAATGGAAGTGGGAATGTGTAACTATGGATTTTATTACCAAGTTACCCAAGACAAGGAAAGGAAATGACACAATATGGGTTATAGTCGACAGACTGACTAAGTCAGCTCATTTCTTACCCATCAAGGAGACTTATAGCTCCAACATGTTAGCCCAGTTATACGTTGATAAGATTGTAGCCTTACATGGCATACCTGTGTCTATTATCTCCGACAGAGATACTAGATACACGTCTCATTTCTGGAAGAGCTTCCAGCAATCTTTGGGCACACGTTTAAATTTTAGTACGGCTTACCATCCTCAGACAGACGGTCAGAGTGAGCGTACTATTCAAACGTTGGAAGACATGCTACGTGCATGTGCTATCGAGTTGGGTGGTAGTTGGGATAAGAACCTACCACTAATCGAATTCTCCTACAACAATAGCTACCATACGAGCATAAAGGCTGCGCCTTTTGAGGCATTATACGGTAGAAAGTGTAGATCGCCTGTTTGTTGGGTGGAAGTTGGAGATGTCCAATTATCAGGACCAGAGATAGTCTTCGAGACGACGGACAAGATTGTCCAGATTCGAGACCGTCTCAAAGCTGCCCGAGATAGGCAGAAGAGTTACGCAGATCCAAAGAGTAAAGATTTTCACTTCGAAGTAGGTGAAAAAGTGTTGCTTAAAGTATGACCCTGGAAGGGGGTGATGCGTTTTGGTAAGAAAGGCAAACTAAGCCCGAGATACATAGGACCTTTCGAGGTTATCGAATGTGTCGGGTCCGTTGCCTATAAGTTGAACTTACCAGAAGAGCTCAATGGAATTCACAATGTGTTCCACATCTGCAATCTGAAAAAGTGCTTCGCTGACGAATCACTGGTAATACCCCATACAGATGTGCATATAGATGAGAGCTTGAAATTTGTGGAGAAACCTTTGTCGATTGAAGATCGACAGGTAAAGAAGCCTCGAAGGAAGCATGTACCTATTGTAAAGGTCAAGTGGGATGCCCGTAAAGGTCCCGAATTCACGTGGGAGGTTGAAGCCACGATGAAAGAAAAATACCCTTATTTATTTCAGTAAATCTCGGGTCGAGATTTATTTTAAGGGGGTGAGGATGTAACACCTCGAAATTTTGTGTCCAATAATGTGTTAACACGTGTCATGAGTTTACACGTGGCATTAGATATTAAATAAAGGACTAAAGTTGACAAACCTTGAAAGTATGTAAATTCGAGGGTTATAAATGTCAACGAAGGGTAAATATACTGTATAGTAACCCTAAATGATGCTCGTACCTTCAAACAAATAAAGCATGGAACGTACGGAGCGAAACGCGGGAGAAAGTGAGAGATTATGAGCTGCAGGGGTTAATTGTGTCAACGTGTTTAATTTATACCTCTGAGTGACCCTTTGACGAACCCGAGGCTTTGTAACAGTAAAATACGCTCACTAGAATATACTATATAAATTTTGCGAAGTTCTGTTTTAAAACGAGAAAGTTATAATCAAATTCGTATGAGAAGGGTTAAAAGCGTCAACAATAAAAGTTAAGGCTTTTCGGATAGTAATTAAACTAACCGGGGACTTAACAATGCGGGTAAAAGGCACGAGGCCCTTCATTGTAAATAACCGAGGGCCAAATCGCAAAGTTACCCCTTCGAAACCGAAAGGTCAGGTTAATCATTACAAAAGATTTGAAAATCTTGGAAACTGACCCTCAGGCGGGCCGCGTTAAGGTTTTGGGTGAGCTAATGCGGGGCGCGCGCCAGTTGAAGATACGTTTTCTGACATTAGGATTCATGCGGCCCGCGTCCGTGTTGCTAAATCCTAATGTGGGCCGCGTACGAGCCTCAGATGCAGAAACTTTGGACAGATTCAATGTTTGAGCTTGTGAACGATCATTTGAGCATTAATTGAAGCATGGGCGCCCTCTACATGACCCCTAGCACCCAGGGCCACCTGCTGATCATCCATGATCCATTGTAGGGTGATGTGTAATGATCCAAAGCCCAATTTTTCACTATAAAAGGCACTACATTGTGCACAAATGAATCACACCTCAAATCTGCATTCTAGACCATCTCTGGAGCTCTCAAGCACTCTTCTAACATCCTAAGTCATGCACCAAGCTTCTGTAAGTGTGTCTACCCTTTTGTGGCTTAGTTTTTGCTTAGTTTAGCTTAAAAGTCAATCCGTCGTAATTAACGATTGACTTTGCGATAAATCACAAATGGTCCAGTGGTTTGTCGAATCAAAGATAGTTATATGTTGGTAATCATGTGGGCTTTAAACCTCTAAAAGGGCACCCTCTGATTCCCACTCTAACTAGTCCAAATGTCGAGTCAAACGTGCTTAGAAAAAGTCAACAGAAATGTCATTTTGCGATTTCATGCATAATCTGTAATGTAGATGATATGTAACCTGTTTAAACACTCATAAGACATGATAATAAGTATATTAACTAGTCTAAGCTTGTTTGATCCGACCATTTACTGTTTTGACCCGGTTCGGAGCCGAAAGTCGCAAAAGCTTTGACTTTTGCTTTGACTTCAGTTCTGACCCATTAAAGTTTGATTTAGATATGCCTTAGGACTCTCTTAGGACCAGGTTACATGATGGTATAAATCTCTGTGACCGGTTCGTTGTTTGTTCGAGTCTTTTACACGTTTCCGTTAAATGCCTAAAAGTTAACCATAACGCCCTTTTTGATTTAAAACGAGAATTTCAGACATATGAAAGAATCATAACCTTAGTTACTGATTTCTAAGCATGTCCCAAAAATTTCACGTCAATCCGAGGTCCAGAATAGGAGTTATGCTAAATAGCGCAAATTACGGAAACCTTAGTAATTTAATAGCGCAATTAGCATAAAGCCTATCTAAACCCGGATTTCGACACCAAACCTTTTACTCACTGATGTAAAATAATATTTTGGGATTTTTAAAGATTTTTAATTATTTTTAACCTGCTCATAACCTGCGGTTATGGCAACGGTTCGGTAAATACCGAATATACCCTTTTCGGCCATAACTTGAGTTCTACAAGGTCTTTTGACCCGATTCCAGTTGCTACTGATTTTAAATAATAAATAAAGTATTTTAGACTTTATAAACTGTTCGGGAAACTCAGATTTCCTGTAGAACTCAGAAACCTCTTTTATAATCTTAAAAAAGACCGAAATACCCCTACGGGGCATAATATTAACTTAAACTCGTTACGGGCATTATGGAAGGTATCCTACTGATACCACAACCTCTTTAGGGCATATTGACTTAGGAAAATAGTGTAGGACTCTAACGGATACCCGTTGCGCCTTTTGCGCGCACGGTTCGGTTTATGTAACTAGTTTACAAACGCTAGCCGAAACGGGTCAAATCTTGTTGTTTCGACCCCAAGATTCAGAGTGTGGTTTTTATACCCATATAAAACAAGTCTTCAAACTTGTTGGGTCAAAATCACATTCCATTCCCGGTTTTCGCCTTTCACGCGATTAAACCGTAACTATCCTTCGAAACTGACCGGTCTAAGCTACAGCTAAATTAAAGACCCGTTAGGATTCTAATAGGTTATTTTAAAACCTTCGTTCCAGATTAGGGGACCAGTAAAAGCTATCTGCAATTTATTTCAATTAAGGAATTATACTTGCAAAGGTAAATACTTTTAACTTATTTTCCGTTATACGGGCTTGGGTTACGGTATCTAAAATACCGCTTGGTCGGGCAATTGACCCCAACTCATTAGTAGTTGGGTATTATCAATGTGACCCGTTTAAAAACTTGTTTTGTTGACTTTACGCCTTTGGGGGCTTAATGACCATGTGTCGGATATCCTTGGCAGCATTTTACGAAATGGCCACGACCTTGACATCCGGGTGTTGGCGTACACCCGGCATTATGTCCATGACTATAAAAGTGTAGCCGTTGGTTTACCCACCACGGTTTTATGCTATGTGGCGTGTCTATTAAACTTTAACCCGGCACGACCCGGGCGACCAAACGCATAGTAACATGTAATTCTTTACTAGATTTAATTATAAATTATCCCAAGTTATAAAGAGTTTGTGCCTTGTGCATTTAAACCAATTTTATTAAACATTTTACAAAAGTGTCAGTTGAATGTATATACCAGTGTAAACTGACGTATTTTCCCAAAAAGACTAAATGCAGGTACTATGCGTAATTGGCTGGGATTTCTCCTTAGCATCATTAGAAGTCTCGCAAGCTTAAGATGCCTGAAGTCTGTTGAACAATACTTTTGTTATTATTATTGATCCCCTGTGGATTTTATTTCAACAATGGTGATACTTTGATATTACAAATAAAGTTGAAATATATTTATCTTTATGCTTCCGCTGTGCATTCATATATTGTGTGGTTTGACTATATTGTTGCCAACTACGTCACGGTAATCCCCCACCGGGCCCACCGGTGAGACACGTGGAAATCGGGGTGTGACAACCCTAGAGCAGGTCGAGTATTTAGTAGGTCAAAATAGGGGTCCAACTAACCCGTTCAACAGTAGTAACTCTAATTGGCGTGCTAACAATTATCGCTCCTCAGGTAACCCCCCTGGTTTTCCGTCAGGTCAATATCAAAGTAGGGGGCCAGGTTTTTATTCTAGTGGGGGGTCGGGTCAATTTGCTAGTTCAGGTTCAGGGGGGCAGTTTAGAGGTGAGGGGTCAAATCAAGAGGTTCAACCTAAGAGTGAGGGGTCAGTTGGTAGTTTGTCTAGGATAGAGGACCTTCTTTCCCAATTATTGGTTAAGGATCAGGCTACCCAACGTACCTTAGAGGACCACGCTACGCTCCTAAAGAATAATCATTCAAGCTTCTTAGACCTTCAAAGGCAAGTTGGGGATATTGCACGCCAGTTGCAAGAACGACCTCCCGGTCAATTTTCGAGCAACACAAGGCCCAACCCATCTGGCTCTTTGAAGGCAATTTCGACCCGTAGTGGTAGGACCTTAGGAGAGGTAGTGAGACCCGAGAGTGTTGAGATAGAAGATGAGGACCCCGTAGATGAGGAGATTGAAATGGAGGCGCCCGGTAAAGTGTAACCTAGGTTAATCTCAGAAAGTACCGCACACACTGGGGGGCCTTCGAGTGAGAAGAGTGTAGGAAAGAGACCCATTCAAGTTGTTCCATCACCCAATGTTGATGTTTCCCGTGCTCCGTTTCCCTCCCGCCTTAAAAATCAAACTTATTCCAAAGAGTACGGGAAATTCTTAGAGATCTTTAAGCAGCTTAGGATCAACCTTCCTTTCATAGAAGCTCTCCAATCGATGCCGAAATATGCAAAATTCCTAAAAGACCTTCTAAAACACAAGGATAGGTTAGGAGAGGTTTCTAACATCCCCCTTAGTGGAGGATGTTCCGCCGTAGTGTTGAACAAGGTCCCGGAAAAATTGACGGATTCGGGCCTTTTTACCATCCCGTGCTTGTTTGGGAGTGATACCGAGTGTAGGGCCCTAGCCGACCTAGGAGCGAGTATAAACCTAATGCCATATTCTTTGTATGAGAAGTTAGGTATAGGAGAGTTGTCACCTACACGCATGTCTTTGTCGCTAGCTGATAGATTCGTTAAGTATCCACGTGGCATTATTGAAAACCTTTTAGTCAAAGTGGATAAGTTCGTCTTCCCCGTAGACTTTGTCGTTCTTGATATGGAAGCCGACGAAAAGGTTCCCATCCTTCTAGGATGCCCATTCTTGTGTACCGCCAAGGCCATCATCGATGTCTTTGACGGGAAAATCACACTTCAAGTCGGTGAGGAGAGGGTCACTTTCGAGATAGCACGCTCCATGGAACACCCTAGTGGTTCCGATGATCTTAGTAGTCCTTGTCATTCGGTCTATTTCATAGAGTCTTTCTTATCTTGTGTTGACCATTGCTTTGACTATATTAGTGGAGCCGACCTAGTTGAGAGTAGGATAGATGAGGTAGTTGAGAAGGTAGAGGAGGTTGTTAGTGAGAGTGAAGAGGTAGACGAGGACGAGTGGGTCCCCGAAGTGCTAGAATTGAGTGAAATTAAGAGTGAGAGTGAGAGTACACCTATGGAGAAGCCCGCCCCATTAGAACTCAAAGTCCTCTCGTCCCACTTAGAATACGCTTTCTTAGGTGAGGGTTCCGAGTTTCCCGTCATCATTTCGTCTAAGTTAGAGGAGGGAGAGAAGGGTAGGTTATTAGAGGTGTTGAGAGTGAATAGGGAGGCCATTGCATGGCGCCTTTCGGATATTAAGGGCATAAGCCCCGCCTATTGTACCCACCGGATACTCATGGAAGATGACTATAAGCCGGTGGTGCAACCTCAAAGGCACCTCAATCCGAACATGCAAGAGGTTGTTAAGAAAGAAGTGCTTAAGTTGTTAGATGCCGGGGTGATTTACCCCATTTCCGATTCACCATGGGTTAGCCCGACCCAAGTCGTCCCAAAGAAGGGTGGGATGACGGTGATCATGAATGAAAAGAACGAGATAATCCCTTCCCGTACCGTTACCGGTTGGCGTGTATGCATAGACTATCGAAAGTTAAACGACGCCACCCGGAAAGATCACTTCCCCTTACCATTCATTGACCAAATGTTGGAGCGTCTAGCAGGTCAACAATTCTATTGTTTTCTCGATGGATTTTCGGGTTATTTTCAGATCCCCATCGCCCCGGAGGATCAAGATAAAACGACGTTCACATGCCCTTACGACACTTATGCGTATCGCCGCATGTCTTTCGGGTTATGCAACGCTCCGGCAACTTTCCAAAGATGCATGGTCGCTATATTCCAAGACATGCTTGAGACTTCCATGGAGGTTTTCATGGATGACTTCTCGGTTTATGGCACCAATTTTGAACAATGTCTTTCTAATCTTGATAGGATGCTTAAGAGGTGCATAGAGACAAATCTTATGTTGAATTGGGAGAAGTGTCACTTTATGGTGACGGAGGGGATAGTGTTAGGACACAAGGTGTCAAGAGAGGGTATAGAGGTGGATAGAGCCAAGATAGATACCATAAGTACATTGCCTCCACCTACTAGTGTCAAGTCCGTTAGGAGCTTTCTAGGTCATGCGGGCTTTTATAGGCGTTTTATAAAAGATTTTTCTAAAATCACACGCCCGATGACTAGGCTTTTAGAGAAGGATGTACCTTTCGTCTTCGACGAGGAGTGCATCAAGGCATTCGACTTCTTGAAGGAAAAACTCGCGAGTGCCCCGATACTTGTGTCGCCCGATTGGAGCTTACCTTTTGAGCTCATGTGTGATGCGAGTGATTATGCCGTAGGTGCGGTCCTAGGACAAAGAGTCGATAAGCACTTTCATCCAATTTACTACGCGAGCAAAACTCTAAACGATGCTCAAGAGAACTATACCACAACGGAAAAGGAACTCTTAGCCGTAGTGTTTGCGTTTGATAAGTTTCGCTCATATCTCGTGCTTTCCAAAACCACCGTGTTCACCGACCATTCCGCTTTGCGATTTCTGTTTCAAAAGAAAGACGCAAAGTCGCGTCTTATTAGATGGATTCTTTTGCTCTTCGAGTTCGACATAGAAATTAAGGATAAAAAGGGAGCGGAAAACGTAGCCGCCGACCACTTGTCACGTTTAGAGGATCCAAAGAGAGAAGAGGTGCGTGAGGATTCCATAGGAGACACTTTTCCCCACGAAACCATAGATTTTGTTAGTGCCGAGGCAGAGGGTTTGCCATGGTTCTCGGACTTGGCGAATTATTTAGCAACCGGAGATCTTGTGAGGGGTATGTCCTACCAACAAAAGAAAAAACTTCTTAGGGAGGCTAGGAAGTATATTTGGGATGACCCATACCTATTTAGGATAGGTGGAGATAGAGTGCTTAGGAGATGTGTTTCAAAGGAGGATGGTTTAGACATCCTTAGACATGTGCACGAGGGTTTAACGGGAGGCCATCACGGAGCAAATGTGACGGCACAAAAGGTTTTTGATAGTGGGTTTTATTGGCCAACGGTAGTTAAGGATGCCGTAGAGTTTGTTAGGACTTGTGACCGTTGCCAACGTACCGGCAACATCTCATCCAAGGATGAAATGCCTCAAAATCCCATCCAAGTATTGGAAATCTTTGACGTATGGGGCATTGATTTCATGGGACCTTTCCCATCCTCTAGTGGGAATAGGTACATCCTCGTGGCCATTGATTAAGTTTCGAAGTGGGTCGAAGCTCAAGCTTTGCCTACCAATGATGCCCGAGTGGTGGTGAGATTCCTTAAGAAGCTATTCACGCGTTTCGGAGTCCCTAAAGCTATCATAAGTGACCGTGGCACGCATTTTTGCAATTCCGCCATGGAAAAAGCACTTGCACGCTACGGTGTCACTCACCATCTTTCTACCGCATACCACCCGCAAACTAATGGCCAAGTAGAGAATGCTAACCGAGGGGTGAAGAGAATCTTAGAGAAAACAGTAGGAAAAAGTAGAAAGGATTGGTCGGAAAAGCTCGACGACGCTTTGTGGGCATTCCGTACTACCTATAAGACACCGTTAGGAACGACACCCTTTATGATCGTGTATGCCAAACTTGCCATCTTCCGGTAGAGTTAGAGCATAGGGCGTTGTGGGCATTGAAAACCGTAAACCTTAACCTTACCGAAACCGCAAGGAGGAGATTCTTCCAGATTCACGAGTTGGAAGCTCTAAGGGATGCTGCCTATGAACGATCATGGAGTATCAAGGAGAAAACCAAGGCATTGCATGATAGGCGGTTGCGAGGTTTGAAAGAGTTTAAGGTAGGTGATAAAGTGCTTTTGTTCAATTCACGTTTGAAATTAATAGCAGGGAAATTGAAATCGAGATGGAATGGCCCGTATGTGGTGAAAGAAGTGTTTCCATACGGCACGGTTGAATTATACGATGAAGTCGACAAAGGTGTATGGAAGGTAAACGGTCATAGATTGAAACATTACTTGGGAGGTCCTATTGATACCACCGAAGAGGAAGAAATTCCTCTAGAGGACCCACCTACCTTCACCGATCAGTGAGCGCGAAAAGCTTCGCGTGTAGAGTATGTACCGTTTGTAAATTTCTTATTTTTTTTCGTATTTTTCGTAGTTTTTCGGTGTTTGTTTTGTGTCGTTGAGAATTTTGCAGGTTTCATCACCGCTACGGAACGGAGAAAGCTTGAGAAAAGAGGTCCCAGGTAAGTGTCTTGGACACTTAGAACAATTTTTGAGGGTTTTGGATGGTTTGGGAAGAATTTCAAAATTTTTCTAAGGCATGAAACAAATTTTTGGACGAAACCTTCTGTGAAAAACGACCCCTCGCGCGACGCCTAGGCCCTTCGCGTCACGCGAGGGCTAAAGGTTCAAAAACAATTAAATTTGACAGCGCCGCGTTACGCGAGGCCCCTCCCTGGACCCACCGCATCGCGCGACGCCCCCTTGGACCGTTTAAAATTGTTTTTAATTGAACCTGTTCGCTGCATTGTCTCCTTTCCCCTTTTCCAAACCCTAGAACGCGAATTGAACAAAAATCTTCATAACTCACTCATTTTTCCACCAAATCACCCTATTCTTCTTCCTAAATCACCATAATCACATTCCCCACAATCTTAACCATCAATTTCACCCGAATTCGCGCTCCATTTTCACGTTTTTGGACAAATTCGTGCACCAAAAGTTCAAGACTTCATTTTTCTTGCTAAATCCGAATCCAAGGTATGATTTCTGTGATTTCTTGCTAGTAGGTAGCTTTATTGCTTCGTTTTAGTGTCGGGTCAGTCATGTCTTAGTTTTAGGGTTTGTGTAGGGTCATAAAGTTGGGATTTTTTGAGCTTTTTGTCATGTTAGTGGTATGCGGGTGGTTATGTTTGGATGTTTACATACCAATCGGGTCTGCGGATGGTTCGGGTTGGTTTTCTTGAGGTTGTTTGAGACATGAGGGGTATGTTTGGACAACTAGACAACACGTTTGAGTTTTACGGGTTTGTTTGGGTATAACTATGAATTCTTGCTAAAAATAAGTTTTTGAACTGATTTTTCAAATGAAATTAGTTTTCTAAACAGATTTTGTTGCCACCAAAGTTGTGTCAAGGTTTTAAAATGTCAAACTCTCACGTGTTTTCGCCTCAAGTGTGGGGATATTTTGGCACTTACGCTTAATTGAGGACAATTAAAGTGCCGGGAGGAGATAGTGTACATTGAGTCGTAGGTCGTTCGAATTATTGAGTTTAGTAGTGTCTTTAGAGTAGTAGTTTGAGTCTAGTGTCGGGTTTACTTATATGCATGTACAAGTTCACAACTTTTTGCCCGTACTCAATCTCCATTCGGGTAGAATGATGTGTAACTTAAGCTTTTGTAAACGGTAACCCATGTTTTCGAAATTAGCCGCGAATGAAATGCTATACGGCTATTTCATAAAAAAATACAAATAAATTTAAAAAAAGTAAAAATACCAAAAATAGCTTGTGAGTACTAACAATCTGCATTGTTTCTCTTGTCAAATATTTCTTGTTTTGCAGATCATGTCAGGTGCAGGTTCGTCGTCAAACCCAAGGAAAAGGAGGATCAAGTATCGCGGGAATGACAGGAAAGTGTATGCCCGGATTGAAAGGTTGGTTGATCATCCGGTGTTGGATTTTGAAGAGGATACCGAAGAGAGGGTGAAGCTCAAAAAGTATGTGGTAACTCAGACATTGGAGCATCGTGTCATGGATTGGGAATGGTTACAAAGTATGGGAGCGAGTGAGCGGGTGGCAGAGTTGTTAGGGCCGAGATTGAGGATGGCTATGGATGCATGTGACGAGCCGCAGTATACCGAACTTACAATTGAGTTTCATTGTACCTTCCGTCACAAAGAGGGTACTTTTGCTGAAAAGGATGCAGTATCGTTCTCATTGGGTAGAAATCTTTATGAAATGAATATGGCTCAGTTTGGAGTAGCTCTAGGTTTTTACACACCGGAAGAAGTGGAGACGGATGAATTTGTGAATGGGTTAAGGGGTGTGTACAATCACCCTCGGCCGAAGTGTTTGAATTCGGTGGATTTGGAAAGATTTTGGGATACAATTGCGTCTCAACCGTTCTCGCACACGAACCTTATCACATCGGTTCGTGATCCTATATACAGGTATATTTTGAAGGCATTGGCGACGGCGGTTGTAGCGAGGAAGTCGGGGGAAAACAAGGCGAATTGGTTGGATATTTTCGCGTTGATGTGCATGGTTGAAAAGCGAAACTGGAACTTGGCTAGTTTCTTTGCGTGGTCGTTCAATAGACCTCGTCGGGGAGGTAAACGGGTTGCTATGGATCTTGGGCCTTATATAGCTCGGTTGGCACAGAATATTCGGGCCCTTACAAAGTACAAGATTGAGCAAATGAATGTGGGTATGCCAACGGTTCGTTGGGATGTTGCGAACCTACAGTTGGCAGGTATTCTTACACACTCGGATCCGCCAGAGTGGAACTTCGAGGTTGGTGCTCCTCCGCCACGACAGCCGGTACCTCGACAGAGGCGTGAGATCCCGGTTCCACAGCAGCGAGTTAGACCCGACCCGTTCACTCCTGAGGCTGCTTTTGACTACACGCAGCAGAGGTTTGATCAGATTGAGAGCAGGATACGGGTTGACCACCAGTGGACCATACAGAGCCACCACCGACAGGACGACATGCTCAGGTACATGATGTCGGGTATGTCACTAGATGCTCCGTTTCCTCCACCCTTTGCAGGATTATTACCTCCACCAGTTTATGGAGGCGAGCAGCAGACCCCGTATGTTTATGGTCAGTATCCGGGGTATGACCAGTGGGGAGGTCATAGTGGGTATGCGTATAGTGGTCAGTTCGGGTGGCAGCAGGCTGGAGGTTCAGGGTCGCAGCAGATGGAAGAAGATTCTGAGGAGGAGTGATGTAGCAGACTGCAGCAGCATATATATCCTTTCATGTTTTATTTTATTTATGCTGTTTCAGTAGTTCGATATGGTTGTATTCGTAGGACATATTTTTATTTTCTGTTTGAACTACGGATGATGCTACGATAAACGTTTGTAGAAGTATGCTTGGTATGGTACTTATGTTAGGTTGATGATGTGGAGCCGCTTTCCGTTCGTGTGAGAGAGAGTTTGGTATTATTTGCTGAGCATGTTCGGTATTGGAGGGCTTATGTGGAAACGACTGGCACTTTGAGAGTCTCACATATTCAGTTAAGTCGTTTTCCTTCTTGTTGTTGTTGTATTCTTATTTTTATTTCGTCGTCTAGTTTTTATTTAGCTCGTTATTTAGTAGTAGTTAGGTAGTGTCGAGTCGTGTTTTCGTTCTTGCGTTAGGGACAATGCAATCTCTAAGTGTGGGGATGGGAATACATGTAAATAATCGAGTCTTTATTATAAAAAATACAAAAAAAATAAAAAATTGAAAAATTAAAAAATTGAAAAATCAGAAAATGTCTTTCGATATAAAGAAGTTTGCAAAATAAAGCGTAAAATGATAGAAAAGAAAATTTTTTGCTTGGGTTCGAATAATAATAATATGAGATTTAAATAAATCGAGCTTGCGTCTAGTTAGGGATATGTGGATAGGCCCGGGTTTGGTTTTAAGTCCCTTTGAGCTAATATACCTTAATTGTCGGTCCGCTAGTGGGTTTTCGCCTGGGAGATATGGGAAACTAAAACCGCCAATAATAGTATAAGGGGCACCGTTATAAGTTAAAACCGTTAGAGTTTTTTATCATGAAAAAAAAATAATAGAATAAAAAGTGAGCTAGAAACTAAATGAAAGTAATGCATTCCTATGTAGTTTGTGGTTGGGGATAGCGACTCTACAGCCGAATTACCTCTAGGGTGTTGAAATCGACCGTGCTAAAAAAATATAAATAAATAAGTACCGAAACCTAAGTAATCTGTGGTTGGGGATAGCGACTCTACAGCCGGATTGCCTCTTGGCTAGGGAAAGCACCGTCTAGACTCACGAATGAAAAAAAAAGAGAAAAGCGAAAAAATTGGAAAAAGAAAAAAAATTGTGATTGTAAACTCTCTTGGTTTTGATATAAGACAGTTGGGAATCGGTCAAATGATCGTTCTTTTAGTCCTATAAGCTTGAGGCGGGAGTAGGTGGACTGTTGATTCTAGTGTGAGACCCTAGGTGGATTGACCGCACTTAAATTAAAATCACATGATAAGGGTTTAGGATTGGATTCGGGTTTAAAGTGGATAAAGTATATTCGCAATCGCAGCTAACGCAAGTCTTGGTTTTAATTAATTATACCTATAATTTTCGACCCAAGTGAATATTTATCTCTGATTCCGTTGCATAATTCTTTTTCGAGGACGAAAAAAGAGTAAGTGTGGGGATGTTTGATGTACTGCAAAGTATATATGTTTATAGTGTATATTTCGGTCAGTTTTCAGTCATTTAGAGTCTAGTTTAGGTTAGAACTTCGATACTGCTGACGTTAAGCTTTGATTTCACGTCCCGTAGCTTAAAGTGATGAAAAACGAGTAAAACCGAGCAGTTTAGAAGAAAATCGGGATTCGTACGCGCGTCGGGAAAAGCTGGAAATTGAATTGAATAAAAAAAATAATAAAAATAGAAGAGGGAGGCGCCGCGTGACGCGACCCCCCTAGGCGTCACGCGATGGGTAGTGTTTCCGGAAAAATTAGGGTTTTGTTGATGGATTTCCAAGAAACTGAACACAACTCTGATTACGAATCAAGAAACCCTAGGACGAATTTCGGAGGTGATTTTGAGCATTCTAGAGTATTTTGCCTAACGAGCTTGGATCGTGAGAGTGAAGATTTTTCGGGTTTTATCTCCCGGTGTTCCTTATTTTCGCGTTTTCGATACTTTACGATGAATTCTTGTTTTAGACTTGTTTTGTTTGTTTTGGACATCATGATTCTTGGCTAAATTTTAGATACTACCTAGATTTGATGATGGTTTAATTTATGTTTGGATCTTTTAACAGCTTTTATTGATTGATTATGGATTGACTTTGAAAGTAACGTGTTCTAGATATTCTGATTTGGTGCGTGTGCGTATTTACCTTTGATTGTGGATTGTTTACTGTTTCACATAGATTTTGGTGGATGTCTTTCACATAATAGATCTGTGTTGATTATTTGCATCCTTGCGGGTTCGGGTGATCTTTGGGTAAATCGGCCGATAGCCTTAGAAACAGTAGTTAAAATGTAATTAGAAGTAAATATTCTGCTTAACTTGTCGCTGAGAGGCTAGAGTTAGTTATTAGGTCGCGGTGCGGTATATAGCTAATTTAGATTTTGAGAGAAGTCGACGTTAGTTCCCTAATTGCATTTGTGTCTAGTAAACCAAGTTAGAACCTAGAACTGCCTTAGATTGTCGCGCTGAGAGGTAGATAGTCGTATTAGGGCACTTTTAGAGTCGTTAGAGGACTGAGAGGAAATCTAACAGTCGGTAATCATAACAGCCTTGTAGGGTTTCCTAGGTTTCTTCCTGAGAAGGGTCGGGAAGTCTTAGCATTGAAATACCTTAAGGTTTAGTATTTAACGATCCCGGCTCCATACAACAATAAAACCGTTAGAAGTCCATTCATAGTTAAACTGGATTCAAGTCTAGGTAGTCCTTAATCTCATCTGAAGTAAAACCCTAGTTTCCGTTCGTGTCTTAGTTTAATTTCAATTTAATCATAATTTTAGGATTTTAGTACAACCCCCCCCCCAAAACACAACATTTGTTTAGTCGTGTCAGTGTCTAGTCTAAGTTTAGTCGTTAACGTAATTCATTAGAGTCCTTGTGGGTTCGACATCCGGACTTACTGTTCTGTGCTAGAGTCGACCGGTACACTTGCCGGTGAGTAGTTTAGTCAGGTTAAAGAGTCTAGATTTTTATTACTTGAGTCTTAATTTAGGGTAATTTAGTTTATTTAGTTGAACTACTTTTTCCACATCAGTGAGCATGTGCAGAACTTGATTTTAATCAAGAACAGGGGTTGATGAAGACTGAGATGCCGTTAGTTGCTGAAGAAGCCTGAAGCATCACAACAACAAGATGTACCTGAGTCAGAAGAACCGGATACGGAAGGCCGTCTGACAATGAAAGTACATTTGAAGAAGTACATGTGAACCTGCTTGAAAGACAAAGATTGAAGAAGAAAAGAGCTGCTGAGAATCCTCCTCTCACATTCTTTTCACAAGATTTTCAAGCAAATGCTGATCGAGATCCTGATATGAAGCTAACCACAAGAGTTGAAGAAAGAGACCCAGTGCTAAGAGTTCAGAAGTCAAGAACTTCCACAACATCTGCAGCATAGCGACAACCATAGACTTCATTGAAGATGTTGCTGATTTCATGTTATGAAGATGATTTGATGGCATCAGTCTAGGGGGAGATTGTTAGGCCCTAAAGTGTGAGACTGACGCATCAAATTTATACAACGGGCTATGGTTATGAACTGGGCTTTACCGGGTTAGTTAGTATTAGGTTTTGGACCTTTATAGGTCACTTGGGCCAAGCTTTAGGCCATGTGGGCCAAGTAGGCCCAAGGGGAGCCCATGTAGGGACTTGGGCTTGAGTTAGTATATAAACAAGTTATTAACTTGTTTTAGGGTTTGAACATCTTAGAACCTTTGGAACCTTAGGAGCCTCATTGTTACAGAACTTCTAGAGAAGCTAGAGAGGGAGGCGATTTTGGTTGTGTACTCATACCAGACGTTTTTGCTTGTTAAAGTAATCGAAACGTGTGTGAGTTAAAAGTGATTTTGGTGTTCTTGTTATTTCTCATTTTCGGTTTATCTTGAATTATCTTGTGATTGGTTTCCGCACTCTCACAAGATTAGGTTTGATATCATTGAAAGATCCGTTTTACGGGACTTACAATACCCTAAAGGTAAGAATGATATGTGTCTGTATTTTACTAACCCATGAAAGCTAGTTCTGTTAGTCTTGTAGATATAAAGAATGTAACACAAATAATCTTGGATCTTATGGTATTTGTTCGCAAGAGGAAGCACTAGAAGTCTCACAAGAAGATTTTACAATATTACTCAACATAAAGGATTGCACTTCAAGGCATCAAACGACAAATCATTCTCTACAAAAGTTTTAAGCAACTTTCGAGGATGATGGACACATTTTACTTAAAGGATACATATTATAATGAGGGGGAGATTTATTCAAGTTGCACTCTTTTTCCCTTAACTAAGTTTTATCCTAATGGGTTTTATTAGTAAGGTTTTTAATGAGGCAACACACCTGATCCAAAAGTATCAGGGGGAAATACGCGCTGCACTTTTTTTTCCTTAGCTATGGTTTTATCCCACTGAGTTTTCCTAGCAAGGTTTTTAATGAGTCAGCATCACCTGGCGTATTAAAAGAACAGTAGACTATTATATTTCAACAGTAGACTATTATATTTCAACATGTGGATAGTCAAGGGGGAGTGTTATGAATGCATCATAATGCGGTGAATGAATGCATCATAATGTGGTGACTCTCCACATATGTAACCTCCATATATTTATTACCTTTGTATTAATGTTAAGACTCTATAAATAGATGTTTCATGTAATTGGTAATATACAACTCAATGAATAAGAATTCACATTCTCCATATTCTCTTTTTCTACTTGATCTCTATAGTCTTGTTCTCATATTGCTAATAGACCGTTGTTTTATAACAAAACTTTATATTAAGAATCAACTAACTAGGAATTTATAACTCCGTTAGTTACAAGTCTAGAAGTGACTTACAATAAGGTTAAAAGACTTACATTTCAAGTTTGATTAAAGTTGAGGGAGTAAACTGGTGAAAACTGAAACTTGAATGCTTAAAATAATAATTAACACACTAAACACACATTAGATCTTACAGAAGAAAGGGGCGACCAAGAGCTTCCCCCAAACCCAAGTTATCACACAAAATTCACGAATTGAAGCCCTTAATCTGCGCTAAATCAAGTTTCAAACACGAATTAGTGATCACCTCGTTGCAGGGATCAAAAGGTATGCAAAATTTTGGTATTTTGATTCATGTTCAGTTTTAGGTTAATTGAGAAAATCGAAAACTGAGCTTGAGTATATGTTGTATAGATGAAATTAGAAGTAAAATGATGTCTAGGGATAAATCCTAGATGATTCTTGTAAAAACCTTGCATCATACTTGTAGGGTTTGTGATCACCATTGTAGGTGATTATTGAAATTGTAGAAATTAGACAAACACTAGGATTATGATTTGCTATTCTAGTGAAAACTGAAATTTATGTGTTAAATTCAGTATTTTTGATGTTGAAAATTGGTGTAAATTGCCTAATTGAAATGCATGTGGATGGAAATAACTTGTCAAGAACATAGTAATGATTATCTAAAAAATCCGACCCACTAAGTGTTTGTTAAAACGCCTAAGTGAGGAATAAAATGTTAAAGATCGGACAAAAATGCAGATTCGAATATCATGATGAATTGTGCGTTATTGAATTTAAAAAGAGTTCTAAATTGTTGTGAAATGGAACTCTTTAGGTAAGGAATCCGGAACATCAAGCGGAGAAGCTTGAGGCGATACGCGCTTGAAGGGTGCGCTTTAAAGGTACACGACATATGGTTTAATTATGTTATGTTGTTTATTTATTCTAGTTCATTGTGTTGGAATTAAGCCAAACAAGAAAACCCGTTAAGTCACGGAAGTGACGAAGTGCTTTAGACAATTAAAACGGGCCAAAACATGTGTTAGACATAGAGTTTGGAATGTCTTGAAATGGTGGTCTCCATTCGGCATCCAAATGGGTCAAAACAAGTTGAATTGTAAACATTGAAGTCAAGGACCGTCACTTGTTGATTGGTTATAACAAAGCGTAAGCCGTAAAGCGGACACGCTAACTTGTTTCAAAAACATGAACTCTTGTAGAGAGATTAAAGTTCTGAATTATACTTGTTAAAAGTTCTAGAAAAGCATGTTTAAATCTTTGGAAAATAAGCATGATGATTACTACGTAAGCGTCCCTCTTGGAGGAAGCGAATCGCAATGGTGGGTAAAACCGAGATTGGGTAATTCGGTTGTAGACATGAGATGGCAATAAAACAAGTTGTTGAACTTGTAGACAAACGGGTCAATTAAATAAAGATCCAAAATAAAGTCCAACTGTATTTAAACTGAAAATTTGTGTGATTTGTGTCGATAAATGCGTCCGTAATTAAATTACGGTCGCGTAGGGAAAAGAATCGGCTAAAACGGACGCCCGAGTCAAAAGTTATGTCGAATTAATGTTCGTATTTGATAAAAATGGTGTTGGGCTGAATTGCAGCTCCAGCTAACAAACAATCTGTCAAAAATACATGGTGGCGTCGCGCCACGGCAAAAGACATTCACCGACGCGCGACGCGACGACGGTGGCGGACCGCGACGGCCAACCCCCATCTCCGTCGCGCGGCGCGATTGCCCCGAAACGTGAAATTTCCTTGTTTTTGACATGTTTGAGCACGGAACTTGTTTATACTTGATTTTTAAAGTGTCAAAACTAATTATTTTCATGGTTTTGACCGTAGGTGACGGTTGACCTAATCCGGATGGCGATCAAGAACCGAACGCACTAAACAAAGCTTCCGCACTTGATCTATTTTGTTTTAGTAATATGTAAACACTTGAAGTCATATCTTGAAGTTTAATTAGTAGGATTATAACTTGAATATTATGATCATGTATGGTCTTAAAATCATGAAAGTTTTTGTAAACTCGGCAATTTTGGTACTAAATGCATGTTATGTATCTTTAATCCTGTTATTCTGAGTTGGGTCTTACATATATATATATATATATATATATATATATATATATATATATATATATATATATATATATATATATATATAGGGAGCCGCTAGAATGAAAACCACCCCGAGTTGTAAGAACCGCGAGAACTACATCCCACGGGTGGGCGTTCACCATGATTTTTTTTACAACTAGATGTGTGTATTATAAACACAGCCGTAAAAAAAATTTAAACGCCGCGGCCGAGGGGGTAGTTTTTTACACCACAAGTTTGGTGAAAAAAAAGAAAAAAGAAAAAAAATTAAAAACACCAAACTTGTGGTGTAAAAAACTACCCCCTCGGCCGCGGCGTTTAAATTTTTTTTTTACGGCTGTGTTTATAATACACACATCTAGTTGTAAAAAAAATCATGGTGAACGCCCACCCGTGGGGTGTAGTTCTCGCGGTTCTTACAACTCGAGGTGGTTCTCATTCTAGCAGCCCCCTATATATAGGATAAGGATCATTACAGAACACTAATTATTACGAGAACAAAAAGAACAACTCTAAATCACTAAATTTTGGGATTTAAGGTTCATATTTCTTAAATTTTATGTTTCTTACATTCATAAGTGTATTACACATACATAAAAAATAATATATTTTTCCTACACATAGTCTACATATATGTAGGTAATTTAGTCTACACATAACCTACATGTGTGTAGGTTATTTAAAAACTGAAGATTTTTCTTATTTTATTTTAAATTCTAGTGTGAGATACAATAAATCTAACATTTATAACATTTTCATTTACTTTTTAGGTTTTTAGGATTGAAAAAATGAGTGACTCATTTTGTTCTGTGTGTTCTCGCAATATTTAGTGTTCTGCATAGAACCTTCTCCTATATATATATATAGGGAGCCGCTAAAATGAAAACCACCCCCAGTTGTATGAACCGCGAGAACCACTCTCAACCAATCAGAATTTGACAACCCAAAGGGTATTGTGGTCATTTACCCCATATGTCTAATCTACCTATCTCTCTTCATTAATTGTATTATCTCTCCTCTCTCTTTTAAATCTTCTCTTTCATGCTTTTTGATGATTTTCATCTGTCTTCATTTGAGAAGAAACCCAAAAGATGCATCCATTTTTCATCTGTCTTCATCGACAACAACCACCAGCCAAAAACACCCCCCCCCCCCTCTCATCTCTTTCATCCCGAACTGCAACCCACCCACCCCCCTCCGTCTCCAGAGTAATTTCCGGCCACCCAACTGTCGTGGCGAATGTGTGATGCCGGTGGTTCAGTTCTTCAATGGTGGTGGAACACGAAGAGAGAGACAAAGGTAGCGATATTTCTTTGTGTCTCTGTTTTTTGGGGTTTTGTTTGATGTTTTTTGGTCCTGTATTTTTTATGTTTGTTTGATGGTTTTTTGGTTTTGATCTTGACTTTTTTTGGCGGCGGTGGCCGGTGAAGGGGGATTGTTGTGGTGGGTTAGGGGGCGGTGTGTCGGCAGCGGCGGCGGAGGTGAATGAGGGGTGGAGGGGTGGGGTGAGGAGGGGTGTCTCTGTTTTGGTGGGTGCTCGATGTCGGAGATAAAACATTGGAGGTGAATGATGGGTGAAGGTGGGTTTTTAATTTTGTTGAATCTGGGTTTTGAATCTTTGTGGGTTTGTCTTGTGGGTTTGATTATGTTGGGGTTCTTTGAATTTTGGAGTTTTTTGATTATTTTGGTGGGTTTTGTAAACAACAGTGGTTGAAGTGGGGTTTGTTTGAATGATGTTCATGTTCCTTTCTGTTGGGTTTTGTTTGAATGATGTTCATGTTCATGTTTTGTTTGGATGATGTTCATGTTCCTTCTGTGAGTTTTAATATGATCGATGGTGATTTGTGAAGTTTTTGAATGTTTGAACAGGTCCCTTTTGCTGGGTTTTGTTTGAATGATGTTCATGTTTCCTTCTGGGTTTGAATGATGTTCATGTTTCCTTTTGAATGTTTAAATCGGTTGAATCTGGTGCCTTATTGAATCGGCGGTGATGATGCAAAAAAAAGGACGATGGCGCGGAAAAGATGGTGGAGGGTAGGTTTTTGAACCTGCAACCCCACTTTGCAGCCTCTGATTATCGGGAAATCTGAGCCAAAACTTTTTCAATAATCCACTTGTTCTTTTTGATTTTTGTTTGTTAATTTTTTATATTTTTTTGAGGGGTCGATGATGATAGCAAACCATCTGAGACACCTACCGAGTAACGATTTTCTGGGTGCGTTCGTTTTTGTGTAAAAAAGTTTTTGTAAAAAAAAAGTCAAACCGTAAACTTTTTAACGTAAAACGTAAAACGTAAAAAGTTTTACGTAAAACGTAAAAAGTTTTCCGTAAAACGTAAAAAGTTTTCCGTAAAACGTAAAAAGTTTTCCGTAAAACGTAAAAAGTTTTCCGTAAAACGTAAAAAGTTTTTCGTAAAACGTAAAACGTAAATTTTTTTCGGAAAATGTAAAAAGTTTTACGTAAAACGTAAAAAACCGACGCGTAAAACGTAAAAAAACGTTAACGTAAAAACCGGCGCGTAAAACGTAAAAAAACCTTAACGTAAAAAACCGGCGCGTAAAACGTAAAAAAAGTTAACGTAGAAAACCGACGCGTAAAACGTAAAAAACCGGGGTGAAAAACGTAAAAAACCGACGCGTAAAACGTAAATAACGTTAACGTAAAAAACTGGGGCGTAAATCATAAAAACGGCGCGTTGAAAAAACGACGCGTGAAAAAGTCGGGCGAAAAAACGGCGCGTCAAAAAATGAGGCGTGAAAAGGCCGGGCGTAAAAATATTAAAAATTAAAAAAATTATAATAAAAATTTGATTTCAAAAAATTGTTTTACAAAAAAAATATGTTTATAAATAAAAAATAATTAAGTCAAAAAACTAATTAATGAATAGGACAAAAAAGGTAATTTAAAATTAATATATATAAAAAGACAAAATATAGTGATTTTACTTAAATACCCTTTTGGATTATAATATTAAAGACATAATAAGACAAAAAGATTTTAATATTAATATTAACTACTTTTAATCACATCCATCCATCTAGTTGATCCAAGGGCCAGAAAGTAGTTCTTACAACTAGAGGTGGTTTTCATTTTAACGATCCCCTATATATATATATAGGGTCAGGATTTAGAGAGAACGGTAAAAAGTGTGAGAACGATTTTGGAGTTGACATGTGGCATTGATGCTAAATTACACTAAGGGGTAATATTGTCAAAAAACCCACAAACATGAACTGGGTGTTCAAATAAAACGCCATAAAACCACCAAATTCAGAAAAACGCCATGAAAATACCCGGTTAAAACGCCATGAAACACTCAGTTCAGAAAAACGGCACAAAAAACTCAGTTTAAAACGCCATAAGACACTCAGTTCAGAAAAACGCAATGAAAATACCTAGTTAAAACGCCATAAAAACACATAGTTCAAAAAAACGCCATAAAAATAACTAGTCTAAAACGGGATAAAACACCCTGTTCAGAAAAACGCCATAAAACCCATTTCATTTTTTTTTCGAAAAGTATATCAATAGTATACTCGTTGGAAAGATAAAAAAACACTGAGTTTTATGGTGTAATTTTTTTAGAAAAATAATCACGTATAAAAAAGTTATTGGCGTTTAAATATGATGGGGGAAAATGACATGTGATTAGCATGTGCACCCTTGTTTGGATCTTCCGATTTTACCCCTCCTGGTAGTTATAAGGGTCTCATTATTTACAAAAATGTCACCGCATCATCTTAGCCACAAATCACAAAGATCCTATGGCTGAAAATCGTTCTCACTGTTCTCACACTTCAAATCGTTCTTTCCTGATCCCCTTCCTATATATATATATATATAAACTAAAATTTTGTTTGGGCTTAAACGAGTTTTTTATTTCTGGCTCAAGCTCGGGCTCGGTTCGTTCGAGCTTTTAACCGAGTCGATCCCGAGTAGTTCTTGAGCCTCTGGGCTTATTTACAACCCTAGTTTGAATGAAGATGAAATGACAAGTTTACCCTTTCATTTAGCATGCTTGTGTTATCTAATTAGTTTAATTTGAGTCACTGTGTTATTGAGTTATTTTCCATCAAGAAATATTACATTACAAACAACTTTATTTACCAACTATAACTACCAGATTAACTACCATGTGGTAAACTACCATAATTTTGAGTCTAAAATTAGTGTTACCAACTATGTGTGATGAATCAATCTTTGTGTGATGAATCTGTGTGTGATGATGACATGAGTACCAAATCAATTTGTGTGTGATGATCACACAACACAACTGATACAATTCAATATGTACATAAACAATTCAATTTGGTAGCATAATTGATCCAATTCAATATGTACATCTCATAACTACCAAATTAATCAATCTGTACATAAACATCACATAACCAACATGACATATCTACCAATCCAATTCAATATGTACATCACATAACTACTAATTCAATCAATTTGTACATAGACATCACATAACTACCAATTCAATAAACTGGTACATAAACAAAATCACATAACTACCAATCCAATTCAATCTGTACATTATATAACAACTACTAGTACAATCAATCTATACACAAATATCACATAACTACCAATTCAATCAACTTGTCATAAACAACACCACAATTTAATCTGTGTGTGTGATCATCAGTTGTGATCATTTCAATTTGTACATAATCAACCATGAACCAACATCACATAACCTGTAAATTGTCATGCCGCGGTAAATTGCAACATACATAAACATAACCAACATCACATCATTGTTGCAACTGTAAACTGTCATCAACCAGATCTCATCATTTTGATGCAAGTGTAAACTGTAACATAATCAACCATACTAACCTGTACTTAAACATAACCAACTAATAACCTGCAAACCATAAACTGTCCATTAACCATACTAACATGCATCATCACTTATGATCAAAAGGAATCAAGTAAAGTAGTTACTAAAAAGTTGCATATATACCGAATTGATGTTCCTTGAATCAGCAATCTCCACTTTCATCACGATTGGTAGTGGATACTTTTTCTTCTTGCCAAGGTGCTGGTTGTAAAAGGTGCGATAGTGTAGGGTTAGGGGTGTAAACGAGCCGAGCCCGAGCCCATCTAGGCTCGAGCTCGGCTCGTTATGTTTTTATGAAGTTCGAGCTCGAGCTCGGCTCGGTTAGAGCCTACTTCTCTGAGCTCGAGCTCGGCTCGCGAGTAAAACCCAAAGCTCGAGCTCGGCTCGACTCGGCTTGAGGTATTTCGAGAACAACCTCAAATGAGCTAGAAGCGAGCCAAAGCTCGGCTCGAGCTCGGCTCACCAATGTTATTATCATCATTATTATATTATATATATAAAAAACTAAACTTTTGTTTAGGCTCATTTGGGCTCGCGAGCCTAAACGAGATTTGTATATCATGCTCGAGCTCGGGCTCGATAACTAAACGAGCTCTATTTCAGGCTCGAGCTCGGGCTCAGGCTCGTTAAGGCTCGACTCGTTCGAGCTTTTAACCAAGTCGATCACGAGTAGTTCTCGAGCCTCTGGGCTTGTTTACACCGCTATGTAGGGTAGACGTAGTGGTTGTATGGTAGGTAGTTTAGGGTGGTGGACGGCTAGAAAAGAAGAGCACAAGGGTAAATTAGATTTTTTATCAACTTTCAACGGTCAAATTGATAGAAGGACGTAAACTGAAGCGAAATGAAACCAGGGAATCTTTATCTTTATCTATATAACTAGGTTATAACCCCGTGTATTACACGAGTCGAATAAATAAATTTTATATATTAAGTAATAAAACAATATATCTTTAAAAACCTCTTTTATTGCAAGGGTTAAATAAATATAATTTTATATATTAAATAATAAAAAGTTATATTTATAAGAATCACATTGTATCGGTTGAATAAATATAATTTTATATACCAAATAAAAAGGTTATATCTTTAAAACTACGTAAATTACATGGGTTGAATAAATGTAATATTGTTTACCAAATAATAAATAATACATCTTTAAAAAACCTCATTTATTACACGGGTTGAATAAATGTAATTTTATATACCAAATAATAAAAAAGTTACATCTTTAAAAATATATGTATTACACGGGTTGAATAAATGTAATTTTCTATACTAAATAATAAAAAATATATATCATTAAAAAAACCCCGTGTATTATACGAATTGAATAAATCGAATTTTATATATCAAATAATAAAAAAGTTATATCTTAAAAAACCTCATGTATTACACGAGTCGAATAAATGTAATTTTGTATAGTAAATAATAAAAAAGGTATATCTTTAAAAAACCACGTGTATTACACGGGTTTAATAAATCTAATTTTATATACCAATAACAAAAAAGTCATATCTTTCAATATACTAATGGATAATACTCGATACGCGATGGATATGGTGATTGTGAAGATGGTTCTTGAAAAGAAGATATGTTATTCAATAAGCAAATCAACATCTATTTGAGTGATAAAATGTTGATACCAATTCCGACAAATTGATTTATAAATTATGTAATAAAATTGATACAATTTAAATTTTAGAATTATATTTTATTAGGAAAACAGAAGAATGATATTCGAAATTTAAAGTAGGATGAAATTTAGTATTAGCTCATTATTCATTTATTTATTTAATTAATATAAGATAAGTTTAGAAGTGATGCGAGAAAATCATAAAATAAATGCTTACAATTAATGATAGGTGTCACACATTAATGTTTTATTATATATTTAGATTGATATAAATAGTTTATTCTATTGTAGTAAAATTTGTAACGAAGTCTCAATAAATTTAACCCTTTATTTAAAACTTGTAAATGTAACGAAATCTCAATAAATATAACCCTTTATTTAAAACTTGTAAATGTAGAAATGATAAATAATATTAGTTAATTTTATTTTAAGTTTCATAAAATCGATTTGATACCAAACTAAACAAAAACGTTCAAACATATAGTTAATATCAAGAGTAAATTACGATTTTGGCCCCTGTGATATTACTTTTACCCTATAAATGAATCTTTTAACATTTGAGCCCTCAACGTCTTTTTTCCAAACCCTTTTGGCCCCTAACACTAACCCCATCCATTTACTTTTAGGGGCCAAAATGGTTAGAAAAAAGACGTTGGGGTCCAAAAAGGGTAGAAAAAAAGACGTTGAGGGCTTCAAAATTCCTTTTTGGGCTAAAAGGGTATAAGTGATATAACCACATGGGCCAAAATCGTAATTTACTCTAATATCAAATTAGATAACTAAGTTTGAATTTGAAGTAAATCTATATATATTAATAAATGAGATGATGTGGGCTATGTGTCTTTGAATGGTGAAGCCATTTTGATGATGTGGCAATCATTGGTTTAGTGAACCTTGATTTTGGGAGGGAAATTGTCTAATTCTTAATACACAAACCACATTTGAGAATACACAAACCAAAAACTGCATATCCACGCGGGATCCGATAGTATTTGGGTCGGATATATGGTTTTTCGAAATAACCCAAATACAATATGGATCCTATATAATCTTATTTCTCAATCATTGAACCCTAAAATTTCATTCTACACTTTCTTTCTCTCGGTTCTCTCTCTTCTAAATTCCATCTCCGATCATCATCATAGGTGCCGAATCTTTCAAAAATGATAGGTAAATTTACTTGATCAAACTTAAATACTATTTATTTATGTTATTAGATCTTACAGGAACTTTTTTTTTGTTCAAAACCCATTCGGCAGATCTTAATCATTTTCGTTGTTATTTGTTTGTAGATCGTTCCACATAATTTGCAGGTATGTAATTTATATTAGATTGTTATTTATTCTAAATGTTTAATGTGAATTTTTGATGATTTTTATGTTTTTTTTTTTTTGGTTGATCGAACCTGTTATATGTAAGTTTAATCAACAATCTATAAAAAATTTGTTCTTGATCTCCTTCCGCAGATGCTTATTGTTTGATTTTTTTTTTCGTTGTTTGTTGATGATGATTTTGCATTATCCGATTCCAATCATATGAAATGATATTTTGTTGATGTTTTGATTTTGTTCTCATGTTACTCATATTTTTATTTACAGTCTTTTAGTTTGTTGTTGATTATGATATGTTTTGATTGTGTCTGATGTGTTTTGATTATGTTGATGAAGATTTACAGTGGTCTGATAATTTTTCATCCGGTATAACGTTTTTGTCTTCGGAATATTGATTTTGTTTCTAAAAAATAAATATTTTTTATTTTTTTAACCGTTTATTTTTATTTTTGGATTTGGAAGTTTCTCCATTGACTAAATTATCTTTTAAAGCTTATTAATTGTTGATTTAAGAATATTGATTGTTTTTCTAAAAATACTTTACCGTTTTATTTTTTAAAAAAACTTCATATATATTTTTCAGATATGGATCCCTTGCACAACAGTCCATTTTTAAAGCTTATTGATGAAGATGACCCGATATTTTTGGTACGTTTATGTGTATTCTAATTACTAATCATATTTTAAGTAAACTGATATTTATCTTTTTTTTATTTTGTTTTAAACTCATAGCAAATAAATGGTGATTTATATTTAGTATGATAATTTTTAGTATGATAATTTACGGCATTGGATGTTAGTGATATAATTTTCAGAATTTAAATTTTAAATTTTAAATTTTGAGGTTTCTATTTTAAATTTTAAATTTAAAATTTTGAGCAATTTTAAATTTCGTTAGTGATTTATTTTTAGTATGATAATTTTTCGGAATTAAGGTTTCAATTTCTATAAATAAATGGTGTTACGTTTCTTGAAACCTCAAATTTAAAATTTTAAGGTTTCTATTTATATTTCCAGAATTTAAATTTTAAATTTAAAATTTTGAGCAATTTTAAATTTCGTTAGTGATTTATTTTTAGTATGATAATTTTCCGGAATTAAGGTTTCTATTTCTGTTTCCCGGAATTCAAATTTTAAATTTAAAATTTCGAGCAATTTCAAATTTCGTTAATGATTTTTTTTTTGAAATCTCAAATTTAAATTTTAGTGATTTATTTTTAGTATGATAATTTTCCGGAATTAAGGTTTCTATTTCTATAAATAAATGGTGATTTATTTTTAGTATGATAATTTACCGGATTGGATGTTAGTGATTTAATTTTCAGAATTCAAATTTTAAATTTTAAATTTTGACGTTTCTATTTTAAATTTCGTTAGTGATTTATTTTTAGTATGATAATTTTCCGGAATTAAGGTTTCTATTTCTATAAATAAATGGTGCTACGTTTTTTGAAACCTCAAATTTAAAATTTTAAGGTTTCTATTTCTATTTCCGGAATTCAAATTTTAAATTTAAAATTTTGAGCAATTTTAAATTTCGTTAGTGATTTATTTTTAGTATGATAATTTTCCGGAATTAAGGTTTCTATTTCTATTTCCGGAATTCAAATTTTAAATTTAAAATTTTCAGCAATTTTAAATTTCGCTAGTGATTTATTTTTGAATCCTCAAATTTAAATTTTAGTGATTTATTTTTAGTATGACAATTTTCCGGATTAAGGTTTCTATATCTATAAATAAATGGTGATTTATTTTTAGTATGATAAATTTTAGTATGATAATTTACGGGATTGGATGTTAGTGATTTAATTTTCAGAATTCAAATTTTAAATTTTAAATTTTTTTCATTTCTATTTTAAATTTTAAATTTTGAGCAATTTTAAATTTCGTTAGTGATTTATTTTTAGTATGATATTTTTCAGGAATTAAGGTTTCTATTTCTATAAATAAATGGTGTTACGTTTTTTGAAACCTCAAATTTAAAATTTTAAGGTTTCTATTTCAATTTCCAGAATTCAAATTTTAAATTTAAAATTTTGAGCAATTTTAAATTTCGTTAACGATTTATTTTTAGTATGATAATTTTCCGGAATTAAGGTTTCTATTTCTATTTCCGAAATTCAAATTTTAAACTTAAAATTTTGAGCAATTTTAAATTTCGTTAGTGATTTATTTTTGAAACCTCAAATTTAAATTTTAGTGATTTATTTTTAGTATGATAATTTTTCGGAATTAAGGTTTCTATTTCTATAAATAAATGGTGATTTATTTTTAGTATGATAAATTTTAGTATGATAATTTACAGGATTGGATGTTAGTAATTTAATTTTCAAAATTTAAATTTTAAATTTTAAATTTTGAGGTTTCTATTTTAAATTTAAAATTTTGAGCAATTTTAAATTTCATTAGTTATTTATTTTTAGTATGACAATCTTTCCCGAATTAAGGTTTCCATTTCTATAAATAAATGGTGTTACGTTTTTTGAAACCTCAAATTTAAAATTTTAAGGTTTCTATTTCTATTTCTATTTCCGGAATTCAAATTTTAAATTTAAAATTTTGAGCAATCTTAAATTTTGTTAGTGATTTTTTTTAGTATGATAATTTTCCGGAATTAAGGTTTCTATTTTTATTTCTGGAATTCAAATTTTAAATTAAAAATTTTGAGCAATTTTAAATTTCGTTAGTGATTTATTTTTGAAACCTCAAATGTAAATTTTAGTGATTTATTTTTAGTATGATAATTTTCCGGAATTAAGGTTTCTATTTCTATTTCCGGAATTCAAATTTTAAATTTAAAATTTTGAGCAATTTTAAATTTCGTTAGTGATTTATTTTTAGTAATGATAATTTTCCGGTATTAAGGTTTCTATTTCTATAAGTAAATGGTGTTACGTTTTTTGAAACCTTTTTTTGTTTGTTTCAGTTTTATATGTTTTCCGCTATTATGAGTTTATTTCTATAAATAATTTATCTTTTTTACGTGTTTAAAACCGTTCACATTTAATTTGCAGGTATGGATTTGAGTAACAACAGTCTTTCATTCTTAAAGCTGATTGAGGACGATGATCCTATTTTTTTGGTATGTTTATTGGTTTTATAATTACTAAACATATTGTATTTAGACTTATGTATTTAATTATTTATTTATTTATTTTTTTTGGTTTTCACTGATAGGAAATACCTAATGAATTTGCTTCATTAATGTGGGGAGAACAACCACCTTACAAGGAATCTAACTATGATTTCGTTACATCTTGAAAGATCGACAAACAGGTAATCATATTTTCCTTATTTACATTGATTATACAATTTTTGTCTAACTCTGTCTTAATCCTCTTTTTCATGATTGATTCTCTCGATCTTCCGATTTGTGTTTGTGTACAGCAAACAAACATCAACATGTGAAAAAAAATTGTTTGTTTTTCTTCAAGATATCATTAGATTGTGTGTTTATGGTTAGATTTTGTGTTTCTCAAAAAGATTTGTGAGTAAAAAACGATGACGACTATTCATATGATAGGTATGTTATGGATCGATTTATTTTCACATATCCGGGTTGTCACTGTTAATGTTAAAAAATCATGAGATATATCCGTTGGAAAGTGGCTTTTGACTTATGCGTCAAAACGAGGTCAGTTTGTAACAGGTTAGATGAATCTATAAACCTCTCATTGCTTAGATGAATTTATAAACCTCTCGTTGTTTATTTTGTTTGTTTCAATCAATCTCACTTAGTTGATTTGGATGATTTTTTTTTTCAATATCATGCTGACGTGTGGAGAGGAAGCAATTGAGGAGTCCAATTTTATCAAATCAAGGAATCTTACAATGTACGTGATCTCTCACTCTTACACTTTCTTTTGAATTTTATATTATTTTGCTTTGGGTATCATGGGGAATTCATTAACAATAGACGAATGAATTAGATTTTAAAACTGAAATTAATAATCTTAAATTCAAATTTTAAATCTCAAAATTGAAATATTGTTGATCTAAAAATAAACAAATTCTGATCTATCATTTGGTGGATGAAGAACCCATTAGATCTGCACTTAGATCCGATCAAAAGTTGATTTTATAAAGATTGTTTCGATTGCTAATAAAGTTTTCTTTGTTCTTATTTCTGTAGATCCGATCAAAAAAATTAAAGGTATGTTGTTTTAGTTAGTTGTTTATCATGTCTTCCCCATTTATGACAGTTATTGAATTTTGTTGAATTTGTTTTTCATGTGAATCCGTAATCTGTGATAAAAATCGGACTCCGATAATTCCTCATACAAAAGAGGTTAGTTAAATTCTATATTTTTTTTATCTTTTATAAGTTTGTAATATTTTATTTTATCCTTTCTGTTCAGTAATTTTTTTTAGATTAGTAATGTATGTTCTGAATGATTTATGGTTTGTATTTTCCCATGGTTAACCGTCAATCTTTTGTGAAATTCGTACTTGGAATGTTCGTCTACCAAAACAGGTTAGTTAAATGTTGTTGGTATTGTTTGTTTTTTTTATGTATAGTCTTTCTTATTTCTTATTAAATTTTGTGTCACTATTTTTTTTAAATTAGTAATATATGTTCTGAATGATTTATTGTTTGTATTTTCCCATGGTGAATCCTCAATCTTTTTTTGAAATTCGGACTCGGATTGTTCGTTTACTAAAACAGGTTAGTAAATGTTGTTGGTATTGTTTGTTTTTTTGATATGTATATTCTTTCTTATTTCTTATTAAATTTTCTGTTTAGGCATAATTTTGAAACTTTATGTCATTATCTTTTGAAGTTCATATTGTTAGTTTTGTCACTTATGAGTTTTCCTATTTAGGTTTAAAGATACCTTTAATTTCTTTCTAAAGAGGTTTTTGTTTCCATAAACACATTACTGTTTTTAAGGTTAATTTTTCTATTCTCAATTATAACTCGGTTTCTGTAATTAGACATTGTTTCTATAAATAAGTTACCGTTATATTTTTTTTTAAATTCTTTTATTCCTTTACAGTTATGGATCCTAAAAACAACGCTCTAATCGTTTTTAAAGTTGATTGATGACTATGATCCTATATTTTTGGTATGTTTCTTTGGTTTTCATTTTATCAACAGACAATAAGTTATTTAAGCTTATATGTTTTTTGTTTCGATTCATAGGAAATACTGTATGATTTTGCAAGCTTATTGTAGGGAGGAAAAGTTCCATATGGTTAATGTCTTGAACTTATTGATGATGACTTATGCAACTGCAGGAATCTGAATCTCCTTCGAACACAAGAGGTAAGTTTAATTTTATCGGCTTTTTTGGTGTTTTTTGATCCGGTATAATGATAGTTTTCATCGTTTATGCTAATCTCTATAATTTTTAAGTTATTTTGTTTATTTTATTTTTTGACAAATCTAACTATGATATTTTTTGAAATTTGAAAATCTTCGTTTTTTTACTAATAAATTTTGTATTGTATTAATATGGATTAATGAATCTTTTGTTTTGGTTTTTATTTCTGTTTTTCTTTTTTCGTGATTAACTAATAAATTTTATATTATGTTAATTTTGAATCCATTAAAGATAATGTAAATTTTTAGTGTGTGATATGTTTTTACGGAATATTGATTGTGTTTCTAAAAATAAATAGGTTTTAATTTTTTTTGAACCCTTCCTTTTTAATTATTTGTTTTAGAAGTTTCTCCCGATATTATAAGTTTGTTTCTATAAATAGTTTACCATTTTAATTTTTAAAAAGCCTTCATATTTAATTTCCAAATATGGATCAGACTAACAACTGTCCTTCATTTTTAAAGCTTATTGAGGAAGATGACCCATTATTTTTGGTATATTTATATGTTTTCTAATTATTATTTTTTTGTCATTGTTTTTTTTTTCTTATTTTGTTAAATTTAATTACAATTCGTATTAGGTTGTTAAACATTTTTTTCCTTTGTATGTAGTCCAAAGATGATTGGGATAAAAAAACTGAACTGAAAGGGAAAACAAGTGTTCTTTGTGATGAAAATCAAAGTTCAAAGGTTTGTGTTCATTTACTAAATTATAGGAGTTTGTAATTAACTGAATTGTTTGACCTTTATTTTTTCATTTTCAAAAATTAATGTTTTATGTTTCTTAGGATGATCCGAAGGGAAATCAAATGTTGTTGTTGATGAAAATCTAACTTTAAAGGTTTTTGTTCACTTAGTTTGATTTTATCGTTTTTTTTTTGGTGTTTTTTGATTCGGTATAATGATAGTTTTCATCGTTTATGCTAATCTCTATAATTTTTAAGTTATTTTGTTTATTTTTTTTGGCAAATCTAAATATGATATTTTTCAAAATTTTAAAATCTTTGTCTTTTTACTAATAAATTTTGTATTGTATTATATGTATCAATGATTCTTTTGTTTTTGGGTTTTTATTTCTATTTTTCTTTTTTTATGATTAACTAATAAATTTTATATTGTGTTAATTTTGAATACATTAAAGATTATGTAAAATTTTAGTGTGTGATATGTTTTTACGGAATATTGATTGTGTTTCTAAAAATAAATAGGTTTTAATTTTTTTTGAAATCGTTCCGTTTTAATTATTTGTTTTAGAAGTTTCTCCCGATATTATAAGTTTGTTTCTATAAATAGTTTACCATTTTTAATTTTTAAAAAGCCTTCATATTTAATTTACAGATATGGATCAGAGTAATAGCCGTCCTTCATTTTTAAAGCTTATTGAGGAAGATGACTCGTTATTTTTGTATGTTTATTTGTTTTCTAATTTTTTTTTGTCATTGTTTTTTTTTCTTATTTTGTTAAATTTAATTACTATTCATATTAGATTGTTAAACATTTTTTCCCTTATATGTAGTTCAAAGATGATTGGGATAAAAAAACTGAACCGAAAGGGAAAACAAGTGTTCTTTGGGATGAAAATCAAAGTTCAAAAGTTTGTGTTCGTTTAATAAATTATAGGAGTTTGTAATTAACTGAATTGTTTTACCTTTATTTTTTCATTTTCAAAGGTTAATGTTTTATGTTTCTTAGGATGATCCGAAGGGGAAATCAAATGTTGTTGTTGTTGATGAAAATCTAACTTTAAAGGTTTTTGTTCACTTAGTTTAATTTTATTGTTTTTTTTTTTTTGGTGTTTTTTGATCTGGTATAATGATAGTTTTCATTGTTTATGATAATCTATATAATTTTTAAGTTATTTTGTTTTTTTTTTTTTTTGGCAAATCTAACTATGATATTTTTTGAAATTTGAAAATCTTTGTTTTTTTTACTAATAAATTTTGTATTGTATTAATATGTATTAATGATTCTTTTGTTTTGTTTTTTTATTTCTGTTTTTCTTTTTTCATGATTAACTAATAAATTTTATATTTTGTTAATTTTGAATCAATTAAAGATTGTCTAAATTTTTAGTGTATGATATGTTTTACGGAATATTAATTGTGTTTCTAAAAATAAATAGGTTTTCAATTTTTTTGAAACCGTTCCTTTTTAATTATTTGTTTTAGAAGTTTCTCCCGATATTATAAGTTTGTTTCTATTAGTTTACCGTTTTGATTTTTCAAAAGCCTTCATATTTAATTTCCAGATATGGATCAGAGTAACAACTGTTCTTAATTTTTAAAGCTTATTGAGGAAGATGACCCATTATTTTTGGTATGTTCATTTGTTTTCTAATTATTATTTTTTTGTCTTTGTTTTTTTCTTATTTTGTTATATTTAATTACTCTTCGTATTAGATTGTTAAATATTTTTTCCCCTTATATGTAGTTCAAAGATGATTGGGATAAAAAACTGAACCGAAAGGGGAAGCAAGTGTTCTTTGTGATAAAAATCAAAGTTCAAAGGTTTGTGTTCATTTACTAAATTATAGGAGTTTGTAATTAACTGAATTGTTTTACCTTTATTTTTTCATTTTCAAAGGTTAATGTTTTATGTTTCTTAGGATGATCCAAAGGGGAAATCAAATGTTGTTGTTGATGAAAATCTAACTTTAAAGGTTTTTGTTCACTTAGTTTAATTTTATCATATTTTTTTGTGTTTTTTGATCTAGTATAATGATACTTTTCATCGTTTATGCTAATCTCTATAATTTTTAAGTTATTTTGTTTATTTATTTATTTTTTTGGCAAATCTAACTATGATAATTTTTGAAATTTGAAAATCTTTGTTTTTTTACTAATAAATTTTGTATGGTATTAATATGTATTAATGATTCTTTTGTTTTGGTTTTCTATTTCTGTTTTTCTTTTTTCATGATTAACTAATAAATTTTATATTGTGTTAATTTTGAATCCATTAAAGATTATGTAAATTTTTAGTGTGTGATATGTTTTTAAGGAATATTGATTGTGTTTCTAAAAATAAATAGGTTTTAATTTTTTTTTAAACCGTTCCTTTTTAATTATTTGTTTTAGAATCCAAACATGTATTTTTTTAGATGTTTTTTGTTCTAGCTGATGTGGGTGGGGCAAGGTTGGGAATAGGTATTAGTCGGGTCAAAATAGTTTGACTTAGAGTGTAGAGTGACAATGAGATATTATCTATACGTGTATACAAATTTTAAAAAAATATACATGATTAATATACATTCTTGCTTTTGTACGTTTTTATGGCTCTTTACAACAAGAAAAAGTTTAAGAAACCGAATTAAAAATTTATGGTGGAGAAAATGGAAAGACGATACTTTAGATGTTAAAAGTGTTATTTTTATACTTTTATTTGTTGTAAATTAAATTTTCCTACCCGGAAAATTTCCGGGTTATAACCTATATATATATATATAACATTTCTATTATTTTTCTTATTATTCTTTCTACAGCTCATTCCCGAGTCTATCATGCCCAAGTTCTTTGATTATACATCAAATGATATTATTTCCATTATAGATATAGGAAACAAAATCTTTCACTTCAAGATTGAAACGCTTGATGGTAAAGTCGGTTTCTCCATTGGTATTGATGTAATTGTTAATCTGTTTCAATTAGAGGCCAGTTATTATTTAATATTCTCAAGAGGTTTTGGGAATGATTTCCATTTAACAATTTTTGGTAAAAATAGTGTTGAAATTAATTTTGCTGATGTAGAAGTTGATGAGGTAAGTATAAATTTGGTTGCTTCTTTATATATTTAATTACTATATTGTTATTCTAATAAAGGTTATATATGATTTTTAGCCTGTAGTTGCACCTATTGATGCCGTTGAAGAGCCAGCTATTGATGAACAACAAGATGGTCATGTTTATAAGTTTGTTCGTATGGCTTCTAAAGATTTTGTAAGTTTTAATATTATTCTTGGAACTACTATATATTAAAAATTACATTTTTATTATTCACATAAAAATACATTATTATTTTTATATTCTTCTTCTTATTAATTTTATTTTAAAAACAATACAGCAGCTGCCTGATAATGTTTCAAGGATAGCTAAACTTGATTCTGATTTAAAACCTATGACCGTCAGACTTCTGCATTTGACTGAGCAAGAGGAGTTTATCAACCGCACCAGACGTGAAAAGAGAGGAGGTGGTTTTTGTTATGCGTTATGCAAATGGTCGAGATTCATGAAACATGCTCGCATTAACGAGGGTTATACGGTTCACTTTTCTTTTGATGAAACTCATCAAGTCTTGAATGTTGAATTGGTTATACCTCACAAATGGAGTACTGATTAGTTGTTTTACAATTAGGTTTTGGATATTTGGTTTTCATATGATATACATTTACTTTGTTATGGTTAATAGTTTTTAACAATGTTTAATGGTTTTGAATTTTAAGTTATTACATCTTACCATATGTTAGTTTACTATTAGTGTTTCTTTTAATGGATAACACAATTTTGACATTATTTAGTGTGCAAACTTTATCAATAATTGTTTCGACTTCCAATGCAATTTTTGTTATGATATCCATTCATATAATCAGCCACAAACCGTTTTTATCATTTATTCATACACCTTATTCATCATACAATTTTTCGTTTATTAATATATATATGTATATATTTATTTGTTTAGAAAGATAGATTAACAACCCGTGAGTATTCACGGGTTATAACCTAGTAGATATATATAAAAGTAATAATTAAACTAAATAATATTTAGTAGGAGGGTTATCTATAATTAATTAGAAGAGATTAAACTAAAATAATAATTATCCATAAGACATGGCCTAATATGATGACAAGTGTCCTCAAAATGGTTTCTTTTATTATAGAAGTACTAGCGGTAAGACCCGTGTGCAAACACGGGTCGTTTCTTAGAAAACCATGCATAACACATATAAATGGTGAATATGGTTATATTTATAAATAGATAAGTCAGTCGGTAAATACTTAAAGTTTAGAGTATAAAAAATACGAAAGTATACGATTTATTAATCTTTGTGAACGAAATAACATTTGCATTCAAGCATGTTCTTTCTCCACAAAACACTGTTTTAACTCAACAGTCGTTTCAACCATGTTCTTTCTCCACAACACACTGTTTTAACCCAACAGTGGTTTCAAACATCTGTTGGGAATTCCACATCAATGGATGTATCAACACCACCGGCAGATTCATAAACGACATCAATGCCTTTTGGGAATTCCTTCTTAAGAACCTGCTCATTTTTTTAAATTAATTACACAACATCAATCTCAATACTGAGTTTGAAATTTAAACATATTATACTAAACTGCATAAATAATATAAAACTGATAGTCCTTTACAAAACTGTTGACTCTTTACAACTTTGTTGTGATTATCTTAAATGTAATTTGGATCCATCAAAGTCTCTAGAATTTAACCCTGCATGCGTTGCGGCGCTCTAAACCAAATCGTTCTATAAACTTTGTTAGATGCGCCTTCATAATCCTCCAACCTTTTCAACACCATGAGTCCACGAATTTTCCACACCCTTGGGTTCACCTTATTTCCCACTCGACACTCACTTCACCTAAAGCCAGTTTCTCTGCATAACATTGTACTTATACATGTCATTATGTCAACATTACATTACTCCAAATTAAATAGTGATATGCTACTAATTATGGTTGTTTGTACCTGTGGAATGATAGAGATGTGTTTCCTAGATTCTGAAATGAGCACATTGTAAGATATGTTTTGATCTTGAAGGCATATCTTTCAAATAATTTCCGCCCTAGAATACAAGATCTCGAACGGGATAGTTGAGAAGTTCATAAACTTTGAAACCTCCCTTAAAATCAGTAATCTTATTTGTGGCAACTTTCTTAAATACGAAATGGCACAACCAAGTAATAAGCCAGAAGACGACATCAAAAAAATAAGCATTTGTGTTACAAGATTTGCAAATACTCATATAGTAATTTTAGAGACTTTTTCGAAAGATAATAACCTGGAAGTGAAGGTGATTAATCGTCACAAAAAAAAGCAAACCACTGTTTGACCAAAGTCTGTTTGACCAAAGTAAAAACCACTGTTTGACCAAACTCTGTTTGACCAAAGTCAAACCACTGTTTAACCAAAGTCAAACCACTGCTTGCAAAAAAACAACCACTGTTTTCCCCATAAAACACTGTTTTAACCCAACAGTGGTTTCAAACATCTGTTTTAACCAAACAGTGGTTTCAAACATTTGTTTTAACCCAACAGTGGTTTCAAACATTGCATTCACAAACCGAAATCAATCGTGCAAACGTAGAGTTAACATTTTTATTACGGGGAAAAAGAAAGTTTAGTACCACCACGAAAATTTTATTACGAGACTTAATCGATAAAATACTGAAAGTTGGTTGATTAAATATTTAAATCCAATCAACACCCTAAATATAAATAGGTTTAAATAAGTCAAAAACAAAAGTCAAGTGACGACATCACAACAAAAACAAAAAAGAAAGGTTTAAGAGTTAATCCGCCAAATTGTTGAAAGTTTGTTGGTTTTTTTGTAACACCCCGTGTTACCGAATGTCAAAGTCAAAGTCAAGATTGACTCCTTTGACTATAGTTAGTCTATTTTATGTTTGCGATTACGTTAGTTGTATTATGTGGAGTAAGTGTTATTAATCAAAGTAATCGAATGTTCAAATCAATGCGTAACGCTAAACGACTGTGAATAATAGGAAGCAACAATGCGATAAAGTCAACTAATCAATAATCGAGCTAATCTAATCATCATCGAACTCGAAACTCGAATTACGCGAATTCTGGTGTTAGTATACGTGTGTGTGTGCCTTATGTGTTACTTGTGCATGTTTACTTTATGTTATGTGTGGTAATCAATAGAAACTCGAAACTCCATCGAACTCAATCAAAATCGAATTATGATAATTGGTGACGAAAAGACAGCGCGAGATATAGATGATTGTATGTTAGATATAGTGGTTGGGATTAAAAGTAATTTGAATAGGAAACTCTATCGTACACGCATCATCCTCAATCGAAATCAAAATATCGAAAATCGTCGCACCGAACGCTCGAATCAGGCAGTTGAACGATCAGGCTCCCAGCCGATCGAACAGCCCAGCCGATCGGACTACTGTCCGATCGGACAGGCTGTCCGATCGGGGTGCCTGACCGATCGGCCAGCCCTTTCCTCTTTTGGAAGCCTATAAATACCCCTGTCATTGTCATACTTTCCACTTTTGGAAAGCTCTGACCGACCAGCTCGTGCTCTCACCCTTTTTCTCAGATTCCTTCTGATTCCGGTAAGATTTCATCCTAAATCTTGTACTTTCTTGATCTATACACACTCCTACACCTTTCTATCTTTCAAATCTCACTTTTTAACCGTGAAATCATCAAGATTCAAGTGTTTAAGGATGATGTCATCATAGTGTTCTTGAGGAACTCTATGTTTTGGCTCCAATTCATCAAGAATCACTTGGATCTAGCTGATTTCCACATAAATAAACAAAGATCTATCATGGATCTAAACATTTACACGGTGAAAAAGGATTGAAAGAATGTTTTTCCAACTTTCTTTCAACTCTTTTACACTCAATGCCTTCAAACCGGTAGAAACGGAGTTGGAACCGACTCACTTATCATCCTAGTAGTTGTGCGGTTCAAGATTCGGGTTCTATCCACGAGATTCACCGACTTCGGGTTAAACGTTAAACTCCGTTCCGAATAGTTCACCGGCCGGGTTTGGGTGATTCCTGTCCGAGCAGGAGAAACAAGTAAGGACGAGGGTTCTATGGTTCAACTCGTTGTCAAAGTACCTCGATATAACGTCAAACAATCAAAACAGCCAAGTGTTAGACGAACCGGCCGACCAGGTCAGGAAGCTGACTGATCGGGCTGGGTGTACGAACGGACAGCCCAGCCGATCGGATAAGCCAGCTGATCGACCAGGCCAACCGATCGGCTAGAACATGGCCCCACACTTTAACAAATTCATGAAGTCTAGTATTGAACGAAGTGTTGTTCGATCGGACTACGGTCTGATTTGAATTACTCTTCGGATCATGAGATACTATGCTTCAACACTTAATTGATTTTCAACTTGTTCAACACGTTGGAGTGCCACCCGATCGGTCGAGCCGTCCGACCAGGTGACACCCTGATAAGAACTATTGTTGAAGTACCTAACCGATCGGTTAAGCCGACCGATCGAACGGTCCGTTCGATCGATCGACCTGCAAGGTAAGGATACTTCGATGTTTTCAAATACTACAACAAAAACCTCAAAAGGTCAAGCCATCATACACAAACACATCCTTCTCAAAGGAAGAAACATTCCACTCGAACAGTCCATCCGATCGGCCTACCGACCGACCGGGCAGACTGTCCGAACGGACTGATTAACCGAATGATCAAGCCGTCCGATCGGACCTACCGTCCGATCGACCAGGCTGTCCGACTCTCCAACATTTGTTTCCATTTTACCCGTACTCATTGTTATACTATCGAACTATTCAGGCTAACCCTACTCTCAAGTGCTCCCTTCAATCCATCAATCACTGTGAGTATACTCGAACCCTTTTTGCTTTAGCACTTTTGGGTGTTACATACGTTCCTTATTCTAAATCACAATCGAACACACTACTCAATTATTTCAAGCGCTAACCGTTACCGCATGTATTACGTGACTAAATGAATGCTTGTTGTTGTGTTTACACGTGGAATGTTGTCTACCTGCCTTAACGATGATAGTACTATAGTTTGGACTCAGCACCCGTTCACACGGGGGTTGTTAAGGACAATTACTTGCATGGATTACGGTGGTAATCATGTATTGCGAACTGCCTCGGGCAGTCAACCCACAGTCATTGGTATCGATAGATCCATGTCGATAATTAACATGCTTCGTTTTCCTCTGTGTACGTGCTGGTTATGCGTAAACTATTTCGAACTCTATATGCTATTATCAAACTTGTATGCTCACCTTTACATTTTATGTATTGACTTTATTTTAACGTATGTGACAGGAAATTTGGATGCTTATCTGCTAGGAAGGCGAGCTTAGAATAAGCATCTAGAGCATAGTTGTCTGTAGATCTTGCAGATCGAGTCTCTAGAAGCATTTGAACAATTTTTATATTTAAAATCTGAGTTGTCGGAACAGAATATTTGACTTGATGTTATCTGTAATAATTTGTTTGCTATTTAAGGTACGGTATGGGACGTATTATATAAATTGAATAGTAATAATAATTGTTATGGAAACTTCTGGACAATCTGTTTCGCTCAGTGCCATGCCCCGATGATTCCGCCATCGCTTGGGGTGTGACATTCTTACCATTAGTTTTAATGCATACGACTTCATAAACACTTTATTCATAAGAGTTAACATAATATTGTAATAATACGAGTTGATGTTAACGCGCTCGTTGCGGCGGATGTTGATGATAATTTCATATTTAATAACCTAAAACGAATTAGCCTCTAGTGTAAGCTGAAATAGAATTTAATAGATTCGTAAAGAAATTCAAGTCTACAACGGTAAGCATACATCAATCGACTAAAATCAACGGAATGAAGAAGACTTCATTCTTTTAACTCATTCAGATTGTCAGAATTTATAGTTTAAACTTCAACAATGTCTAAAACAAAATAAATTGTCAACATGTTTGGTGGCCAAGATGACGAAAGAACCATCATCCCTGATGATTTCCGGCAAAATCCGGTTCACTACACCATTGCGGTAGGTGGTCAAACAACTCTCTCACTCATCGTAGCCACTTTACCACAGTTAACGTTGATAGTGCGTTTCAGCGAGAAGTTGATTATGAAAGCATTTGAGCTTTGTTCTGTATTTTATTTTACCTAAGAGCATTCACATCCAAGGAATCATATTATGTGTGTGATGTTTTTAAAATATGAAGAGTATAATAAATGGTTGTGAGTGAAGGAGAGAGAAAATGTTACTGTTCATCTGTATATTTGGGGGGACACTGTTCCCCCCTATAATTTTTTAATATATTTTGAAAGTGGTTGTGAGTGGAGGAGAGAGAAAAGGTAATAATAAAGGTATAAAAAATATTATTTAATTGAAAAGGAGAGAGAAAATATAGTGTTTTTTAGTGTAATTTAGGGTGAAAATATAGTGGGATGGATGTGAATGCTCTAATGCCCCTATGTCTTCCATTATTCAACTCCTAAACTAAAAAGAGGTAAACACTCGTCTCTGTGTATTATCTTTTTTCTTCGTATATATTCCTTCACCTCCTTATCTTCACCATCATGTATATTATTAGGCAAATGGAATGCAAGTCGTCGCCTTTAACACCTTTGTTTTCATTCCTTCATTTGCTTAACATCACCATTGAAATTGAACAGGATCTGATGGGATATTCATGGGAAAAGAAGCAAGGGAAAAAGAATTAAAAGAGATATATTTAAACTTAACGATCCAATCGCCTAACCGGCAAACCGTGATAGGGTTAAACTCTAAACGAGAAGAACTAGGAGAATATTTGGAGAAGATAGGAGAATTTCAAACTTCAAATCTGATTTCCTTCCTTCATATATTACGTACATAAATAAGTAAATAACCCAAACAATTACATTAGACTCCCTAAACTACTAATAATTAGTAAAATACCCCTAAACTATTATTCTTCACGTAACAATACTTCCCCCTTAAAAGATTCTTGACCTCAAGAATCACAAAATAGAAAAAAATGCAGCATCCAAGAGTTCTTTTGGGTCGACTCATTCCAGGGTGGACGCCATTCGGTCCTTCCGATTGCAATCGGAGAAATCCTAGCGATGCGCCATGGTGGGCGCCAATCATTTACGGAACTCGCCTTTGCCTTTAAACAGGCACCAAAAAGATTGTTGTTAACAACGTCAATTATATCATCATCTTCTGGAAGGGTATCAAACTTCCTACCATATTTGACATGAAGACCTTGACGAACAGGAACCGCATCACTGTTCGGAACCAGTAGGCCAGCCTTAACAACATTGTATAGTCTAGTTTTGGGTTCTTCGCAAGCGCCATTAGCAAGGATTATGCAAAATGTGTCTCTATGTTTTCTTCCTTTATGAAGAATGGTGTCTTCATTGAAGGGCTTCACTGTCTCATGTAGTGCAACAATGGAATTTTCATTGTTAATATTTTCATCAACAACAATTATGTCTTCTGTCTTCCGCCCGTCCGCGAATCATCGCTAAACAACCCTTTATCAGGGCCGCCTCCGCCGCCGCTAAAACTGCCACCGCTTGAATGCTCCTTGAGTGCTCGTAAGATCTCTTCTTGTTGTTTCATCGATTGTTCTTGTTGTTTCAACATGGCGACTAGGGTTTCTTGGAGATTTGAGATTGCCTTGCCATGTTCCTTGAGAGTGCTATCAATTTCTTGATTGCGAGTGTTAGTCATGGTAATCGAAAGTAATTCCGACCAGAGATCGGAACGGCTCTGATACCCTTGATAGGGTTAAACCCTAAAAGAGAAGAACTAGGAGAATATTTGGAGAAGATAGGAGAATTTCAAACTTCAAATCTGATTTCCTTCCTTCATATTACGTACATAAATAAGTAAATAACCCAAACAATTACATTAGACTCCCTAAACTACTAATAATTAGTAAAATACCCCTAAACTATTAATGGACTAACAATTGACATTTAACCGGACCGTTCTGATTAAATCTTGATGAAACCACCCTCGTCATTTAAGGTATCGCTTTTAACAGTTCGTAGTCGTGTCGTGTCGATCTGTTATTGTCGTCGCCTACTATCGTTGCTATGCATAACAAAAATTACGCGGTATTTTCACCATTTAAATCCTTTTATTCATATAAATTATTTATCGTATCTGGATAGTGTTCGTGAATACATCTTCATGAGCAAAATGGGATCAATTCGTTTTCCAGTCGTACTAATCAGATTTTTTTTGATCCAAGTAATACATTCGAACACAATCGGTTTTGTTAAAATGATTTATTGTAGGTTACCCCATGTTTCCGTCTCCATCCAATTCTAAAACTCATATCCAAAATTTTGAGGGACTGTTGAAATCATATTTAAACTCGTACAGATGGAACGAAGGTCTGTTAAAATCATATCTCCAAACCAAACACTAAATCTCAAAACCGATTTCACGACCAGATAACAAATCAGAGGAACAGTGTTTTGTGTTCGCATCAAGCGTGTTACGGTTGATTGATTGCGTCTGATAATCGGTCGGTAACAGAGGAAAATATGAAACCGCCTGAATAGATGGTGATGTTACGGTTACGGTTACGGGCGCCGTATGTGACGGTGGTGAAATTATTTAGCGTCTGAGGGTGCGACGGCGAAGGTTGCTTTTCGTAATCGACGTGAACTTGAAAGATGGATGTAGGAACAAAAAGAAACTCTTTTGAGAACGAACCGTTGCGTTCTTTCCCAAAGTTAAACGGTGCATCAGTCCTCATTTTAGAAGCATTGTGACTTTCTGCATGGATAGGGATTAGTGTACACGTGTGTTTATAACAATATGTATACGTATATAATATGTAATAATAATAATTTATTGTTAACCGACGTGAGTTGATGGTGCTTTAAAATTAAACGGGTGCTCCCAATGAAACGGTGCGATGTTTGTTAAAAGGCACCCTAAGTAAACCGTTAGGAAAGACGCAACGGTTGAGTATTGTGGGAATTTTGGTTGGTAAATGTATAAGGGTGTAATATCTCACAAAAGACTTTGACCAAGAGGGTTTGAAGTCAGTCAACAGTGTTAAGAAAATACCATGCAGCCTAGGCTAAGAAAAGAGGTTTCCCTAACTCCTTTTGATCCTTAGCAAAGTTGAACATAAAAGTGTACATTAACACCGTCGGTTTAGCAACACCTAATATAAGAAGTGGTTGCCCTCCAATTATAGAGTGAATTATCCCACAAAGCGCGGTTGAGGCTAGAGTTTGGACTGCAGTTAAACTTCCCTCTGTATCAAACAAACATTAAAACTCAACTTTTTAGCTTATATGTCGTTGGAGCCAGAATCCTAATAAAGCAAACAGAATCTTATTAATGAAAAGCATAATAACACGAGTTTGTTTTACGAAAGAATCATGAACCTGATACTGGCCCGGATGCCGCCTGTCCAGTCTTGTTTGTAGCACACTAATCTTCCTTTGAGATCATTACCGATCCCACGAAACATTACATTCATTACAACAGACCTAAACCTAACAGTGCATTTAGTTCAAAATGCATACGGACTGATACGTTTAGTTTAAAAAGATCGCAATACCTCATAGTAACTGAATTCAAAATGTGACTCATTGATACGTTTAGTTTAAAAAGATCGCAATACCTCGTTAGGCATTTGTGGTGGGCCAGCAATCGCACCTCTGGATCAGATCACGAGCCTCTTTCCCAAGTTGCACCATGTTATCAGCAATCGCACTTTAGTGTCTCTTTCGATTACTACGCAAGAAAAAAAGTGTTAGAAACTGGAAACTAAACTTAGCATAAGAACATATCAAAATTAATTCAGATAAGGATTTTGACTTTCCAGAGCATAATCACGATGAGTGGACATTTTGGCCTCCCCTTCATCTTTTAGATCTTCATGCCAAAATGAAGGAGTGGACTTTTTGGCCACCCCCTTCATCTTCTTCTTGTTCCCACTTCGTGACTCCAATTTTCAAGCATTCTTGACTTCCGCCTAAATTATTGTTGTCTTCTGGTTTAGTCAAACACCTACTTTTTTTTAATTAACAAAATTCTTCTCTTCTTAAGGTACAAACTGGAGCGATCGCCTATCTTTTTAATGTATTTCAAATCCTCATAACTATAAACTAGAGCGTTCGCCTCTTTGTTCAGTAGAGAAACATTGTTTGCTATAAGCACAGTCCTGCATATCATCATATATTTTGTTAAAATACCCAGATTGCCCATGGTATAAGTGAAAGAAAATATAAAGTGTGACTCATTGATACGTTTAGTTTAAAAAGAGAACCTATATCATATGTAGCAGTATCGTAAAAAAACAAAAAAGGTACGGAAATACCAGAAATGATGTAAGTTTTGTTGCCTTTCACCTTTGAAAGCAGTTCTAGCAACTGAAGCATAAAACCTGTTGAAATATAGTTCCTATTCTGTTAAATAAAGTTCAAATTCCGTTTTGAAAAAGCAGCTTCCAAATGTTAAAACAGTTCAACTTACGTTCCCAACGTCATTACTGTTAAGACTCCTAAACATCTGCTGCACCTTCTTGAGCCTATCACATGGGCAATACCATATAGCTCGGTATATTCTGAAACATTATGCAGTGTATGAATAGCCTATGTGGGTTTACATACCATAAAGTAGGCAAGGTAGCTCACAGCAAGAGTTAATGTAATTTTTATAGCTGTATCATCCAAAATAAATCCAAGCTACATGTAAGACCTCAGACCAAATGCCATTCCCAATGCTACACTGGACCAAGAAATAAGTTAAACAAAGTTTTAAGCAACCTCCATATTGAAGGTAAAACACTTACGCTCCAAGAGACGTAGTAGCTAAGAACTTGAATATTGTCCCCCAGCTGAAGCTTGAACCGGTTACCATCCGGAAGAAAAGCATATAGATGACAATTGACACCCTGAATGTGCACAATGCGGCTTTAGTGACGAAGAACATACATGTAATGGATGATTAAGAGCAGTAAAAACTTGATACCCGTCATTCATTAATGATTCTCTGTAGGATCGATTTCTGACCCAAACGAGTCGTTCAGAAGAGTTTTCGCTCAATACGAGAGGCGGAAACAAACGTATTGAGGTAATTCAGCTAGATATTCACTTTAAACTGTCTTTCGATTGATTTGACAAAGTTTTACAGCGAGTAGACACTTCGGCATTAATGATTCTCTGTAGGATCGATTTCTGACCCAAACGAGTCGTTCAGAATAGTTTTCGCTCAATACGAGAGGCGGAAACAAACGTATTGAGGTAATTCAGCTAGATATTCACTTTAAACTGTCTTTTGATTGATTTGACAAAGTTTTACAATGAGTAGACACTTCGGCAGCAGTTCGGTACTGAAACCGGAAAAGTTACAAATGACAAGGCATCATGGATATTTATAGGCTGAGTGGTTTCGCAAGAAATGCCTCAAACGAAATCACTTTCACACGAATAGCTATTTCGTGCGAAATAGCCAAGTGATTTCGTGCGAAATGACATATTGTCATTTCGTGCGAAATAGCCATAAACACATATTATGACATTTTTCTCGTACTACGTGCCCTGATCTATACACTCTATTACAAGACTCGATACATGACGAAGTCGACAGACGTATGCACCAACAGACTCCCCCTCGGATGTTGACGAAGTCTTCGGTGTCGAGTCTTCAATCTTCAGTCTTTATCAGACTTCTCGAACTCTTCCAAAGTATCTAACAATGTAAAACATCCTCAATCTCTTTCTCCTCTTCATTTCCAGGATCTCGACCTGGCTATTACCTCACTCTAATTCCCTTGATCAGATCTCTTGATTCCTTAAGTTGATCAGCATCATCAGTGCCAGGAATGTAATCTGACTCTATACAACTTCAAGATCAGAACCTGGCTCTCTTCATCTACAAACTCTCCCTATCAATAAGCTAGGATCAGGATCGTGACCTGGCAAACATGTTCAGGATCAAAACCTGGCTCTCTCTTAATCACAGACTCGTCAGGAATCGAAACCTGGCATACCTGCACATCTTCTACCTCAAAATAAATTTCATAAATTTAAAATTTGACAAATTTATATACCACTAGCAGAAATTAATCAGTAAATGATTTTACAATGTTGATCTCTGATGAACCACTTGTAGAAATAACATTCAAAACATTTTCTCATTTTAAACAAACTCCCCCTCACGAAATATTCATCATGTTTAGCACTTGGAATTTTGAAAATCAGCTCTCCAACATCAGTTGTCGAAAATAAGATGAAATAAAATCTTTTTGGATTTTCAAAACTTTATGCTAAAACACACTTAAAATCTTTTTGAGTTTTTATTTTTAACAAGATGTAATAAAGAAATATTTACATACAATATTTTTGTGAGTTTGTGTAAGAGGATCATATCAGTTTAAGAGACAAATCACTAACACCGTTAAGTTTTAAACATTTTAAGTTCTAAACAATTCACTTAGATTGTCAGTATACTGATCCACTTAAAGTTTCACACAAAGTTCAACTGTTTCAAGATACGAGATTAATGTTTTAAGTACTTAAACTTACTCGAGTGTCCCATCTCAGAATATACTCCTGTATCCAGACTTCTATATTCAGTCTTACAGGTGAATGTACACTAATAATATCTGTAAACGGGTAAATGCGAAACCGTGAGAGCTCAGGCTAGAACTTCCGTTCGTACAAAGAGATGACGGCTCGTCTTTAGGTGTGTCCCGTTTGGGGATCTTTTCTTCAACAGCACATGATTAGCATTTTTCAATGTTTCATCATTTTTTGTACTGAGGGCTGGCTTTAAGATTAAAGCTCTTTCAAAGTATTATACGAGGACTAGGCTATTGCTCCCGCAAAATCAGAAGTCCTGGTATAATACCCCAGATATCACCACGCACAAAGACCTAGTATGTCAGAAATAAACAATCTTTCAAACAAGATTTCGGGGGTTACCCATATATCCAAGAGATATTCCCAAGATATAAGTAAGTATTTGATATTTATGTTTATATCTCGAAAACAATCTACTGGATGTATAAAAACCTACTGACACATCCTCAGTGAGATCGTTTATCACATTTTTGACTTTTCAATTCTTTAGCGTGTTGTGATCGTCCACTGATGTACTATCATTTCCTCTTTTTACAACAAAACTCATTTTGCATTTTTTCAATGTTTTTGGCTTTTTCAAATTTTCTACTGTTTTTGGATTTTCTGAAATTTCTTACTCCCCCTAAAATTCAAAAACATTTAAAGAAAATTTAGAAAATAAACTGTACAAGTAAATGGACAACTGTTGTTTTAAGCAATTCACAACAATTCCTTTGGCATAAACAATCAGAATTCCCCCTTACAACAAACTATTTTCCCATTATGATTTCAAAACACTTAAGTTTGTTTTAATCAAAATGGTTTTTCTGGAAAATAAGATTTGTTGATTTTACCACTTGTAAAAATGGGGATTCATTCATCACTTTGTTTTCTCAAACATTTGAAAAATTTAACAATTTTAAATTCTACCAACAAATACCATTTGTAGGAAATCAAGTACAACTTAATGTCCCTGATTTACCACTTGAAGATCGAAATATCACAGTTACCAACCTGTGAATTTCTCAAGAAAGATGCCGATTCCTACTTCCCAATTACCAATCTGGGAGTTCCGGCAAGTCAGGTTTTTCAGTTAAAGAGATTCTCCCAAGCCTGACAGTTCTTGGGAGATTCCGAGTTATCAACACTCGGTTTCTATCCTTTCATCTTCTTCTCATAATATTCCTTTACCCCTTTGACTTTCCCATCAATCATTTTTCCAAAAATATGTTTCACTTTGGGGTTAAAGGCTTTTTCAACATCAAATTCTTTCTTTTCAGAAAAGAATTGATTTGAAATCTCAACTTTACCAACTTTTTGTTTAAAATTTTCGGCCCTCAATGGTGGAAAATTTGCATCATCCATTGGAGGAACTGATATTTCACCTTTTGATTCAACTTGTGGCTCCTCTAACTTTGTGGAATCAGATTCATCGCCAGAAGATAGCTCCTATGATTTTGTCGAATCAGAATCATCGCTAGAACTATCATCAGATTTCTTAACAACCCATTTTTGGTTGTCAAGATTTGCTTTTCTTTTGTAAAATCCTTTTGAACATTCACCAACCTCAAATTTTGAGTTTTTGAAAACTATAAATGGTTTAGTTGGTGGTTCAGTTTCAACCATCTTTTCTTTCATTTTGAGAAACACTCCCTGTTTTGATTGGATTGCCTTTGGACAATTCCTGACAATACGACCAATTGTTTTACACTGAAAACACGTTCTTGTCTCTTTCTCCTGAACATCTCCATTTTTCATTTCATCTTGCTTCTTCGCAAGGAATTCTTTGTTCGTCTGCTTCCAGAATGAACTTTTCTCCTCTTCTTCCGAGCTTGCTCCTGAAACAAATACAGTTTTTGGTTTATAAATTTTCTTATTTTTATGATTTTCTGGTGGAATAAAACCAAGACCTTTCTTTTTGAAATTACCGTTATGGTTTGGTTTCTTTTGATAACCTGAACCAGAACTGTAACCTTTTTTCTTGTTTTCTCTTTGTTGAATTCTTGAGGTGTATTTTTTAAGTCTTTCAGAAAGATTTACATCTTTTATTTCAGAAATATTAATTTCTGTTAGTTTGAAAACCTTTTTGATCATTTCAGTTCTGACACCTCTTATTGGAAATTCTTCATCAGAATATAATTTGTTAGAATCATTCAAAGTATAAGCAACTTTGAATATTTCATCATTTAAATTAGATTTTGATAATAGAAATTCTTTATTATAAACCCGTTTGTCCATTTTGACTGTTGGACTAGGAGTGTTGGACTCAGACTTAGACTCTGACTTGGACTCCTCCATATCATCTTTATCTAACACATGATCCACCACTTTCTTCATCAATTGAGATTGTTGATCAGTGTCAGACGATGTATAAGTGACATCAATGTTTTCTGGCAAGTTATCTGATGGATCAGACTCCCACACTAAGTTGGTTGCCTTTTCGACTCTTTCAGAATTTGGATTTCGTGGCGAATATCCATTTTCAAGCGGGGGTGGAAACTGACACTCTGTTTCTTACCAGAATTCTTCATTTTAATCTCTTCTTTTGAGTCTATCTTCTTCTCTTTAGAGATTTCTTCTTCAAAAGCCTTCATGCCTTCAATTGTTGGATAAATCCTGTCAATGACATAAGAAGTACATGAGTAACTTTTTAACAACCTATTTACTCTTTCTGTTTCAATCCTCTGTGTCTCTAGTTTCTGTTCCAGCACAGCACACTTCTCAATATAATTGTTAACAACTTTCTGCTTTGTCATGAAAGCTCCTTGAAGTGTCTTCATAGTTGTTGCTTGTTCACTGCTTGATTGATTGTACTGATTCATTGCTTTGTTTAGAACATCATACGATTCTTTCAATCTGTTCAAGTTGTGAATCAAAGTACTGTTTTACTTTTTCACTGCTTCACAATTCTTACATTTCACCGGAATCTTTTGTGCATCAGCTTCTACATCAACTTTAAAAGCTGGAACTTCTTTTACCTTTCTCTTTATTACAGGAACTTCTTCATCATCACTGTTGACTTGTTTCTTAGCTTTTTTCTTTTTCTTTCTAACTTTACCATCATCACTGTCACTCTCTTCCATCATTCTTAAATGCTTTTCCATTCTTCTTGCATAATAATCATTATCATTATCACTATCTTCTGGTAATCTTTCATCATCTTGAACTATCAGAAATGCTTCGCTATCAGCTGAAATATATTTATCCCAACTGGATCCTTTTGTTGTTTTTTTATCATCTTGATTCACCATACCAGCTCTCTTTGATGACTCCTCGATCGCCTTCTTAGCATGTGCAGTTTGTGGTTCTTGTTGTTGTTGAGCAACTTGATGATAAATTGCCTTTCGATAGTAGTCATTGTTGTTGAACGGATTTTGAGCTCCACTTGCTTCGCGGTTTGTGCACTCCCTCTTGAAATGCCCTTTTTCCCTGCAACGAAAACAAGTAACTTTAGATTTATCAAAACCTAAAGTAGAAACATTTGCATCACGGAAATCATCTCTTCTCGTAATTTGTTTAAACTTTTCGGCTCTCCTCAACATACTTGCCAAACACCACTTTATATCCATTAATTCTATCTCCTCAGCATCAATCTGATCGCAATCCTCTTTTGTCAATATTGGATTCCCGATCCTTCTTGCTACTAAACTCCCATATGACTCCAACACAGTTCCCAACAAAGACATGTGACTTTTTGCAACTTCTTCTGAATAATCCTGATCATTCTCAAGATTTAGTACAATGTTGCATTGTAGAATTTTACCCTTCTTTGTTGTTGACAAATTTGGATCAAATGATGGATATGAAGAAAAACTCGTTTTGCTGTTTGATCCTTTAGATGACCCTCCAGAAGAACTCTTAGCATTGAGTGCAGTCTCAACCTTTGGTGACATGTTGGTCTTATCACTGATACCTCCTTTGTAATAAATACCGATATCTTGTTCTCCGTCAAAATCTTTCATTCTTGATATCTTCCGTTGTTCCATCTCTTGAGCTTCAAGTTTCTCAATGAACTTACTCAGTGTCAAATTGCTAAAATCTTTCTTATTTCTCAACATCATCAGATACGTGCCCCAAGTTTCATGTGGCAACGCATCAGCCAACTTCTCAATCAATTCTTCATTATCCTTTGTGATGCTCATCCTCTTCATGTTAACTAGCAGATTGCAGTATCTTTCAATGATCTGCTTGGTGCTCTCAGTTCTCAAACCAAGGAATATATCAAATTCCTTTTTCAAAAGTGATTTTTTGTTCTTGATCATTTCTTTACTTCCAACAAACTTTGATTTTAAAGCTTTCCAAATTGAATAAGCAGTTCCATTGTGCTGCAACAAAACCAAAATATCTTCCTTAACAGCTTGATGCAACAAACTAGTCATCATCTTTTCATCTTTTTATTTCTTTTTCTCTTCAGCACTAAGATCTTTAATTGCAATAATCTCTTCATCATCATTCATTGGTCTAACATATTTCGTTTCAACACATTCCCAAGCATCCAAGTAATTTGCTTGTACCAATTCTCAAAACGTTCTTCCCATCCTTTATACTCCTCAATGTTCATGAGTTTTGGCGGTTTTTGCATGGTGCCTGTTTCATTTTCCAACATTGTGTTCTGTGCAATACTGATCGGAGTAGCAAAGGCGTTATAAAATTCCTCTTCCATGATTTGGTTTCAAAAATTCACAAATCACAGCTTTCAAACGAAATACCCTCTCAAATGAAATACTGATTTCGTGTGGAAACAGTCAAATGAAATAACAATCTGGAACGAAACGAGTGCTTTCGTGCGAAATACCAAACTTTCAAACGAAATAGACCTTCAAACGAAATAACCTTTTGATTTCGTGCGAAATAACAACCTGATTTCGTACGAAATGTAATACTGATTTCGTGCGAAATGACGAATTGATTTCGTACGAAATGAAACTTGGTTTCGTGCGAAATGACGAATTGATTTCGTACGAAATGAAACTTGGTTTCGTGCGAAATGAAGCAATACAAAGTGATTTCATGCGAAATGAAACTCCTATTTCGTATGAAATGCTGATGTCATCATCTCGAACTGCTTTTGACAAAATTGATCAGGTTTTTGTCCGATTTTAAGTCTGAAACATTCAAGGGTTTGTTAAAACACTATTGCGCGTATAATGTGAGAAATTCAAGACATTTTGACCGTGAAAACTTGTTAATTGTGAAAAGAAGGTGTAGAAATCAGAATTTGCAGCTGAATTGGTAAGAACTCTTCTTCCTGAGCTCTGATGCCACTTGTAGGATCGATTTCTGACCCAAACGAGTCGTTCAGAAGAGTTTTCGCTCAATACGAGAGGCGGAAACAAACGTATTGAGGTAATTCAGCTAGATATTCACTTTAAACTGTCTTTTGATTGATTTGACAAAGTTTTACAGCGAGTAGACACTTCGGCAGCAGTTCGGTACTGAAACCGGAAAAGTTACAAATGACAAGGCATCATGGATATTTATAGGCTGAGTGGTTTGGCACGAAATGCCTCAAACGAAATCACTTTCACACGAAATAGCTATTTCGTGCGAAATGACATATTGTCATTTCGTGCGAAATAGCCATAAACACATATTTTGACATTTTTCTCGTACTACGTGCCCTGATCTATACACTCTATTACAAGACTCGATACAAGACGAAGTCGACAGACGTATGCATCAACATTCTCCTTCAATAACAGTAGTTAGTTTTTTGCTTGCACCAAGCTCTTTTAGAAAAGCAATTACTGCAACAGGATCAGTAGCGCCTAGAAGTCCTCCAAGAAGCAATGAGGTCTTCCAGCTCCAGCTATACGGAAATAAAAGCTGCATTTTTTGGGATGCAATTAAATAACGTGAAATGATATCCTTAGGCAGAGAGAGAGAGAGAGAGAGAGAGAGAGAGAGGGATGAACCTTGATGTGATGCACATCCATTGAAAAAGAACTTTCAAAAAGAAGAGGAGGAAGAAAAACAGCTAATAGAAGATCAGGATCAAATTGATACTGGATTCTTCCGATTCTCGTCTTCGTCTATTGATTGAACTATTTTTCAAGACCTGCCGTTGAGAAATTAAACAATTTAACAGATCTACACACAAATAACAAAATATCAAAAAAAAAACTAATTAATTACCTAATCTTGATGAAATTAAACAGAATCCGGTGATCAATCAATCAAACCTACACTCAACAAATCAAGCAATACAGATCCAATCTTCAACAAAATCGCAACTAAAACGAATGCAGTTAATCAAAATCACCACAGGACGAGAAGATATTGAAGTATACTTGAAGTAGCGTGATCCCTAATTTGGGGATTGGTTATAAACCCTAGATTCTTTTAAGCATCTACCCATCAACTTGAATCTTCAATCCCTAATTTGGTGATTTGTTATAAACATAAATACAACATTTCTCTCTCACTTAGTAATAAACTAATAATCAACACATATTACTTCTTAGCTTCTTTCAGATTACCTTCAGCTTCGATGAATAACTTCTGAACCTCTGCCTTTTGATCTTCCAGAAGTTAGGGTTTCTAAGATGGGGCTCTGGATTTGAGAGTTAAGAGAGTGGGATTGAAATTATGGTTTAAATTTTGAAAATTGAGTCAGAACTATATTTATTTGAGAGAGAGAGACACACGTTTGAATTTTGAAAATGAAGCCAAAACTCATGCATTATTGAATGTGGGCAGTGGTTTAGTTGTTTTGATGGGCAGTGGTTTGCCCTTTTAAATGAATATCAATGGTTTGATAATTGAATGTGGGCCAGACCTTTGAAATTTGAAAGTGGGGCAGTGGTTTGATGGCAGATCTTTGAATTATGATGTCACTATGCTCCCTCTATGGCTACCACCTAATCGTCGATGATATAAGAAAAACATTGTTAGACAGCCTCTATGGCTGCCACATAAGTTTTTTTTATGTCATTGAGATTTCTCTTTTTATAGAAAGTACATATAGATTACATAAAATCCACTACGTTTTCTCTTATTTTCAATTAAATGGGAGGGCCGTGGTAAACGTGGTTCAATTCACGCGAACCACCGTCAATTAAAAAAAAAGAAAGAAAGAAAGAAAGTGGTGTACCATTTGATGACCGGTCATATATGGCAAAAATGTCTCAAACCCATGCCCCTGCTCCCCCCATTAGAATCATTGGGTGTCAGCCCAATGGCCACCAGCCCACATTCTAACCCGGAGGTGGCGGGTTCGAGTCTTGCTCGTTCCCAACGCCCCTACGGTAGCGGATTTACCCCAGACTCAGGCTTGCTGGGTGGCGGTCTGCGAGGTGAGATCACCTCGGTGGTTGGGAGGACCGTGGAATATTCCCCCCCCCCCCCCCCCCCCCTTAGCCTTATAATTTTTAAATTTACGTTAAACAACTAATAGGATACATGATAATGATATCATTACATAATAACCCACGAAAACTTTTACGAAATAGTCGGGATTTGGGAACCCCTCCGAGTCCAGCGGTGAGAGATCGAAATCATATGTTGTTTCAGGGTTTGAGCAATCGTAACGAGAGGAACGTTGATCGTAGAAAGCGGGGAGATATAGAAACACACAGATAATAAGATACATACAAAAGAAGACGACTGAGAGATATAGAGGAAAGGAGGGAGACATCCATAAACTCCCCCCCTCTTCTATATTTCTTCTTCATCTGCATCTGCATAATCATAAGGTTTTTAAATGGGTAGTTGTCGTCAATTTCAATTCTAGCCATGAACGAATTACCAACAACACAATCTCCTCGCAACACCAAGAGGCTTTATCAAGTTTGGAAAGGTCGTAATGTGAGTCCATTCTTTCCTATTTATGTTGTTGTTTCAAAAGCTGGGGGATTTTGACTTTTAAAGTCAACATGTATTGTGGGTGGGAGGGATAATATTATTGATAGGAACAAAAAACTTGCAAATGTGGATATATTTGTTATGGATTATTCTAGTCATTATGTTGTCTTCAGCATTATATATGTGAAAATTATGGATTATATGCAACTTATTATATTAGTCAATGGAGAAGGTCAATGTTTGACTTTAAAAGAATGGCATAATCATGGAAATGTGTGCGAAGGGTTTTTTTACGCGAGGGCGTATAGTATAAAAATACACTTTTTAGGGGTTTTAGACGTGTTTTAGGCTTCTTTAGGGCTAGTTTGTGTTGATAGGGTTGGTATAATTGTTCAGGACCTGTTCAGACGATTTTTGGCCGGAATTGCGTTAGAACTTGACCTTAAAAATGGGCCTTTGGGCCTAAAAGTGGGGTTTTTGAAGCGAAGCGAGAAGGCTGTGCTAGGCCTGGGTGCGCACCTGGGTGAGCCTTGACAACAGAGTGTAATATATGCTAAACTATATTGACAAAGTAGACATGAACATATCTTGATGAATATATCGTTAAACATGTTAGAATTCAGAACTAAAAAGAATGCACTTTGTGGATTTGTCCTAAATCTCAATACCATTTCACTCATTTTGGTGAATGTTGCTGATGCATGAACCACTTGATCATAAAAGTTATTTGGTTGTTACATTTGGTTTTGGTTTACAGAAATTTTATTGTGGCGGTAGATTGATATTTGGTCCTGACGCCGGCTCAATACTTTTATCTACGTTCCTTATTGGAGCCCCAGCAATAACCTTTGGCATCAAAGCTCTACTCGAGATAGAAAAAGATGGAAGCACCTTTGCGTATGGGGTACTTTCTTTAGAAATCGTCCTCACCCTTTTGGTACGTTAACCATACTTTCTTGTAGAGGTGACACACGGGGTTAAAAACTTAAACGGGCTAGTTGAAATGAATCCGATCGCCCTGATAATCTACTTTTTCTTTCTCTTTATAAATAAAGCTATTCAAGGGGTCATAAACATTAAGTTACATTTTGGGTTCTCACGCTTCTCTACTTAAAAATGGTCTTGTATTGAACAATCTTCTTACGCATAAATCACAAACCAAATCGACTGAATAAACGAGTCGAAATTATCACATCTAGTTTATAATTTGACCGGCCTTTATATAAGCAGGTTCTAACTTTTCTCTTCATGACGTCCGCAAGAAATCCTGGAATAGTTCGTAGGAACAAACGACCGCCAGAATGTGAAGAGTCTTTCAATCTTCGGTCACAATCTTTGGATTGGTCAGATGGTACGTCCATGAGCCTGAGGATACCAAGAATGAAAGAAATGCTCGTTAATGGCCACCCGATAAAAGTTAAATATTGTGACACTTGCATGCTCTACCGCCCTCCACGTGCTTCTCATTGCTCCGTTTGTAATAACTGCGTGCAACGGTTTGATCACCATTGCCCGTGGGTAGGCCAGTGTATCGGAGTTGTAAGTGCACTGACCTTCTTTTTTGATCTATCATCCATACATATACCTAACTGCATATTTTTCACATGTGAAATAAAATAAACCAATTAGTTACATGGAGATGGTCCTATGGTATGTCTATATTATAGTTTTGGTCCCAACCAGGGGCGCAGGATAAGTGGGGCGCCCCCCCCCCCCTTTTCGAGGGCAAGCTTCGCCACTGGTCCCGACTATACGATAATCGACAGTCAGTTTTATGATGTTCAATTTGGGGTGATCGACTTGCTTTGGTTTATATGGCCCGGTCAGTTTCAACTGTTTATGAGAAGGCCCCTAAATATAACACTAATCGATACATTTGCCGTAAATTAGTGAAATTTACACAATTATGTTAGTTCTAAGTTCTAACCATGGCTAATGCATTTGCAGCGCAACTATCGTTTTTTCATCCTGTTCGTTACCTCCTCGACGGTCTTATGTGTATACGTCTTCGTGTTTTCATTGTTCGATATTATTCGTGAAAACGGCAGTTTTATGGATAGTTTATCAAAAGACGTGATTTCGGTTATGCTTGCGACATACTGCTTCATAAGTGTTTGGTTCGTCGGCGGGCTTAGCGTTTTCCATTTTTATCTCATTTCCACAAACCAGGTTACCATCTTCTTACGCTTGTAAAGACGGTGGAAAATCGCTATCTTGTCCTAAAAGTACTATTTCGTGTCTTTTTTTTTTTGCAGACAACGTATGAAAACTTCCGGTACCGATTTGAGAAGAAGAAAAATCCATACAATGAAGGCTTTTTTAAGAACTTTAAGGATGCATTATGCTCTAAAATGCCACCCCCTATCGACTTTCGAGAGTGGGTGGTAGTTGAAGACGATGATGTTCCAACCACCGGGTCCTTCACACAACGGTTTTGTGCATCTATGCGTGCTTCGAAAGGAAAGTTAAATAGGGATCCGAGCATCTTCCAACAAAAGGACGGTACATTGTCAAACAATAAGACTTTCAACAATTCCGCTACAGATAAAGATTCACAAGGCAACAACGTAGCCAAAAACACGCCACAAGAACAAGGTCCGTGATATCTAGTTAATCGTCGAGATTTGGGTTTCTATGACGATGGAGGGATCGAACAAAATGGATGTACCTGAACAAGATTTGAATAGAGAGACGAATGGCGTTGGTTTATTAACTTTGTTTAGGCAGAAGATCATATTGTGGCAATGTTTTCTTATAGAGCAAATAATTTCAAGTCCAATCTATGATGGTTTGTATGACACAAGTTATGCTGAAATCTTTATAGAATATTATTCAAGGCACCACAACACTATAGAAGAGAATTTATTTGTGGATAATGGAGTTGTAAAAATAGCCATTATAGTTGTATAAAACCATATTTTGCATGGTATGTTGAGAGTAGCATCAATTTATTTACATTATGTAGTTGTATTCTTGAGTTGTGTATCAGAAGGTGGATTTGTAGACATTGCACTGAAAACATCACATGTTAACCTCATATCATTCTTTTTTTTTGAACGGCAAGGAACGTCGTGTCAACTACCTGACACCACCGGGCGCTGTGGTCAAGGTCGACTACTCGACCGCTGCCAGCCCCGTGGCTCTCACCAGATGCGAGGGAACTCGACCTCCACCCGCCCGAAGGCACGACAGTGGAATAATCGGTAAAACATCGCCTCCCATCCAAGTCGAACCGGCGCCACCCGTATTCGCTCTTCACCTGGATGCACTATTTTTCTCAGTGGCGGATTTAGAAAATCCTTATAGGGCAACGTTTCATATAAAAAGGGTAACAAAATCGAAAAAACGTCAAACTTTTCCAAAAATATACACTACCGTCGGAGCGTCAAGGGGTAGCGAGGGCTACCCCTAGTAATATGCTAGGCCCGCCCCTGGTTTTTCTTTCAGTTAGTTTTGTTTCACTTAGTTTTCTTGGTAGTGTATTAATAAGCCTACATAACTCATCTACAGGTAAAGTTATTCTACAAGGACTCCTAAAAATAAGAAGTGTACAAAGACACAATGGATCGCAAAATATAACACAAGGTCGAGCAACCGAATGTCGAAGAAAAAAGACACAACGACGCAAATATAGAAAAAAAAAACACAATGATAAATAAAAAGACACAATGACGTAAATAAAAAAATCTAAAATTTACAAGCTAAACATCTAAAACAAAAACCTAAAATCTCAAATCGTAGAGTTCGACGAGACGATTCCATTCCCGCTTGAATGAGTTCAATCGAAGTCTGTTTGATACCCTTCTTACGACTTTTTAGCAATAATTTGGCGTGTTCTTGAAAGGTAATTTCACACTACCGGTTACAATAATTTGCTTAGTCTTTCCGTAGTGGAAGAGTATGTCACGCCAAAATCATATATAGCGCCCGGGCACACCGCCCTCGGGGCGTTGTGGCTTCGAAATTTGTTCCCGCAAAGATTATCACGACGCTAAACAAGAAAACACTCACACACACACATATATATACATACATACATACATACATATATAACCCCACATCTACATAACCCTCCACTACACACTTAAGTTATATAACCTCTTTTCTTAGACAATTGTCACGTTTAAGTTATATAACCCCTTTTCTTAGACAATTGTCACGTGTAGTTAGGGGTGCAAATGAGCCGTGCGGCTCGCGAGCTACTCGAGATCGTCTTGAGAAAAGGCTTGAAACGAGCCGAGCCTTATAGAGCCCGAGCCGAGCTTGAGCCTAAAATAAAGCTCGTTTGTTTATCGAGCCCGAGCTCGAGGCTCGCATGTGAAGCTCGTTAGGCTCGTCGAGCCTTATCAAGCCTTAGTGTAAACGAACCGAGCTTCTTTAAACTTGTTTACAAACCGACTTCGAACCTAAAAAATAAGCTTATTTAGTAAACGAGCCCGAGCCGGAGCCCGAGTTTCACTTATCGTGCTCGCGAGCCTAAAAAGTCTATTATTTATATTATTTTTATTTAATATATTAATTAATAGATAATAAACGACCCGAGCCCGAGCCGAGCTCGAGCTTGAGAAAATACCAACGAGCCCGAGTTCTCATAAGTTAATCGAGCTCGAGCTCGAGCCTGGTCGAGCTCGGGCTCGGCTCGTTTGAACCCCTACGTGTAGTATAACCCCCATTTCCTTACTGTTGTGCCTTCGGGTGAGTGTTCACGGGCTTTGACCCTAGGTGAGGGTTTTCCGGGTGCGGAGGCGAGTGTATCCCGATGTGATGAATTTCACCGGTAGCCCATTTAAAGGATTCTCGTTGGCCGTTAAAAAGAACCCCCATTTACACAACCCTGCTGCAGATGGCCTTATACTACATATGGCAATCTGCGAAATGAAAATACCACTGCATTTTACAAAAATCATAATCTTCTGCAAAATCACAACCCCTTCGTCAATGCAATTTCACCAATCTTCCACCACAAATTTCCTTCTACAACCACAACCCTTCAACATAACCAACAACACAATTCACCAAACCATTCTGAGAAAAAAAGGTTGAGAAATCGAGACAACAATCCTTAAAAATGGCGGGAATAGTGCAGCTGCTTGTAACAGACACGATTTTATCATTCATGTGGGCTTGGGCAACTGTTATTATTAGAATAATTGTTCAGAATTTTCTAGGGTTTAGTTATTATGGTCACACTGCTGAGTTTTTTAAGTGTTGCCTCTCTGTTCTCAACATGTTCTTGTTTGCTTATCTGGTTAAGCTTACTAATGGTGGAGCTTATAATCCGATTGTTGTATTTACCTCTGCAATTAACGGAGATTTTGTCACATTTCTTGTTAATGTTGGAAGAATCCCCTTTCAGGTTAGTAATTAGTTGCAGTTTTTCAGAAATTTGTTCCTTAATCTGTATAATTTTATGCTTTGTTGATGAAATAATTGTTTGTATATGGTTAGTCATATTTTTGCTACCTTTTGAATGGTTTATTTATAGATGTTGGTTAGAAATTGTTATAACTATAAGATGGATGTAGTTTTGGCCTTTTAGAGGCTGTTTGTTTAATGGTGCGTTTGGGCATGGGCGAAGCTTTTAAGGGGCGGGAGGGGGCGCCGACCCCCCAAACTTTTCGCTTAGTAGTGGAGAGTATATAGTTTTCGTATAGAAATTTTTGGGTGTATACGTTTTCGACCCCCCGGTTTTATGGAAATTTCTAGGTCCGGTGACTTCCGCCCCCCCCCCCCCCCCCGGTCGGAAATCTCAAGCTTCGCCACTGCGTTTGGGTGATTACTAAGACCTTTTTGAATGGATTCATTTGTATACTTGTGCTGATGATCTGCAGACACATTACGTGTTCGTGGGTTGGCAGGTCAAACTTGAAAAGTTTACAAAAACACGACACCCTTATTCGCGGGTTATCATGAGCACGACCCGTTAAATTTGAAAAAACTGTTTTTTTTTTTTTATTTGCATATTAAAACTCTTAAATTACAAATCTACAACCAAAATTACAAATGTGTATAACCTATAAAACTTGAATGCTCTTTTCGATTGTATCTTTTATATTTTGGCATAAAATACTAAATCAGTTTAAGTTACGACATAAAAACACTTTTTTTAAGTAGAAAAAAAAAATTAAACTGCTTAAAAGGGTCAACCTGCGAATCTGCTAGGTCAACCCGAACCCAGCCAGTTTAGCTAAACGTGTTCATGGATTTGAATCAAAATTGACCCAAATCCATTTAGATTAATTCGTATCTTCTGATTCCGAACTGTCAGTTGGATTAATTTTTTTTTCAGTTTGCCCTCATTTATGTCTGATTTATTTATCAGGTGTTTGGTTCGATCATAGGGGTGAGGCTTATCCTTAAGACATTTCCTGAATTATGGAACGGGCCAGAGCTGGTTATTAACCTCCATCAAGGCGCACTAACAGAATGTTTATTGACATTCGTGTATGTATTGATCACACTTGGGCTTGATAGATACAGACATGGCAGTTTCTTCATGAAAACTTGGATCAGTAGCATCTTAAAACTCGCTCTTCATATCCTCGGATCTGATTTAACCGGTGGATGCATGAATCCAGCTGCTGTAAGTATCCCCATCTACAATTTGACTTTACTTCCTTTCTCCTTTTGATTGTATATATTTAACGATAAACTCAAAATCGAGGTAGGTTGACTTGTACAAATAAATATTAGAGGTGGAAATTTCGACACTTTTAAGCGGAAAGGAGTCGATTTGGATTGTATGATATTAGAGTGAAGTACAAGGATAGTCCCTGTGGTTTTCCAAAATTTTGGATTTGGTCCCTAGCTTTTCAAAAGCACACGGATGGTCCCTGTGGTTTGCACTTTGTAACGAATTTAGTTCCCAACCAACAAATCTAAAAGTTTCAGGAGGTCCAAGTTATGGATTAAATGCGTTACAAAGTGCAAATGACAGGGACCATCCATGTACTTTTGGCAAAAGTTGGGGACTAAATATGTTGCAAATTGCAAACCACAGGGACCATCCATGTACTTTTGGAAAGCTAAGGACCAAATCCAAAATTTTTGGGAAACAATAGGGACTATCCATGTACTTTACTCATGATATTAAAAACGGGTCAAACCACTGAAATTAAAAATAAAAAAATGGCTAAAAACCAAGCATGTCATAATCTTCTGATATGTATTCAAGTGCCTGCAACATACTAGATCTTTTTCCTTAAAAGAAACCAGGTTATTATTTTAATATACTTTTTATAAACCATATTTCATATTATTTACATAGGAAATGGACATATATTGGCCGCGGGTCAAATGGAACTTACCGTTTTTGATCCGTTACGGAACCAAGAAAACGACTTGATCAGTCTACATTTCTTTGATGTTACATCATTGCATATTGACGCTTACTATATTTTACAAATTTAGGTTGTCGGGTGGGCGTATGCTCTGGGTGTTCATGCAACAAAGGAGCATATAATTGTTTATTGGCTTGCCCCCATGGAGGCGTGTCTATTTGCGGTATGGATATTTAGGTTGCTTGTACGCCGTTCAAAACCCGAGAAACAGAAGACTAACTGAAGGTGACAATTGTACAACAATACAGCTAGTTGTATTCCTTTTAGAGATACTTTTGACTTTTCTTAGTCAAAAATGTATGTTCTGGTATTCAAATGTGATGTATATTTATTTTAATTAGGCGATTCATTGTACATCGTAGGTTTTCTTGTCTTCCAATCTGTATTGATACTTTGACTTTTCCTAGTCAAACAAGTAATTTTAGAGTATTCAGATGTGATGTATATGTATTTTGATTAGAGGGAAAAGATGTGATGTAGAACAGTGGCGGATCTAGAAAAAACCTAAGGGGGCAACGTTTCTATAAAGAGGGGCAGCGAACTCGAAAAAACGTCAAATTTTTCAAAATTTACACTAATTTTACACTAATGCCGGAGCGTTTCTATGCTAGGTCCGCCCCTGATGTGGAAAGTGTTCTAAATGCAATCAAGTACAAAGTGAGTTATCGTTATCACCATTGTCATAATCTAACTTAATTGAGTTATTCGTCGGTGCAAAGAAATTATGATGCAAGACTATATTTTTTTTTTACCCAGACTACTCTTTGAAATGTGCAGTGAGTCAATATCACTCGATCGTCAAACACGTAAAAAGAAACACATGAAAAACAAGTATCGGATACTATATAACACAAGAAATAAACAAATTACTCGAACGTCAAATACATAAAAAAAAAACACATGAAAAACAAGTATCGGATACCATAATATAACAAGAAATAAACAAATTACTCGAACGTCAAATAGATAAAAAGAAACACATGAAAAACAAGTATCAGATACTATATAACACAAGAAATAAACAAATTACTTGAACGTCAAATACATAAAAAAAACACATGAAAAACAAGTATCGGATACTATATATAACAAGAAATAAACAAATTACTCGAACGTCAAATAGATAAAAAGAAACACATGAAAAACAAGTATCTGATACTATATAACACAAAAAAGAAACAAACCAACATCACGTGACATTAATAGTAACTTTAGTGGTAACTATAAATTTGCCAAAATTAATATATGCATCAATATCACTCCAACGTTGGATACATAAAAAAAACACATGTAAAACGAGTATCAAATACTATATAACACATAAAAAAACAGCACGAGACACTAATATTAATTTAGTGGTAACTATAACTTTGTCAAAGTTAATATATGAACATTATTCTTTGGCCAATTCACAGTAGGACTGAGCCTAAAATACTTGAAGAAAACTCTATAATATCACATTCACTGAAATAGCACAAAAAAAAAAAAAAAAAAAAAAAAAAAAAAAAAAAAAACAAAACAAAACATGAATGTACAAAAAGGATTTCATAACTGTTGATGGCCTTGATGTTCGTTCCATTTTGTACCGAAAACATCATTCACTTGTTTCTTCTGCAATGAATTCCTTCTCAGCTGAATGGCTGTGAATCAGCATCTCCTTTACAAACGGCAAAAATCCACATGATCATAAAGCAAAAATGGGAACACAAAAGACAGGGAAAGCGAACTAAGGCGGGAATAAAAAAAACACAAAACACGAACTCACATTACAACACACCATGCTTTTGTGTTCATTCGCCACCTTATTTCTGTATAATTTGGTTAGTATAACAACACCCTGTTATTCCTTTTTCTTAACTGCTTTTGTCTTTTGTATAGATTCCATTGCTTCTTCAAACGATTTCTGCAGATCAAAATAAAAGATTGCTAGCAGTAAGATTTTCGGTTACGAGCTGTAAATTCAGCAACTTAAAATATGGTTAGAAAGGACAAGAAACATACACCCGAATTCTGCTTCTTCCAGATTTTATCTCTACCTATCTCAACCATGGCTAGACCACTTAATAAAGCCCTGCACAAAGTTTATCCATCAAATCAGTTAAACAAGTTTTAGCACACCAAGTTCATAGCAATATAGTCACTAATGCCATTGAAACCCTACATCCAAACACCTCTAATATAACTTCCAATCCCAAATTCAACAGAATTACAAGACTATGGGGTGTGGAGGGGCTTGGGATGGGGGCATTGCTCGACACGTGGCGAGGGTGGGATCCACAAGCTTATGGTGAAAAATGAGGGGTGTGGTGTGGCGTGGCGTGGCCAGCCATGTGATTTTTTTTAATTAAAGTAGCCAGCCAACCAAAGCCAGCCAAGTCACCCTGCCCCCGGCCCACGCCAGGCTGAATACCCACACCAAAGGGGCAACGCTATGCCCAACGCCAACCCGGGGTGGAGCAGCTGGCGTTTAGGATCCAAAACGCCCCCAACCAACGCCCCACTCCCCACAGTCTAATCTTAAACCGCATTATTAATAAATCCATCCCACACTGCACACAATTCATCTCATTTTTTTAATTTGAAACTCTCGCCCACCCACCGTGCTAGTCTCTTGGGATGAGTTCTCATGTTTGGGATATAACACTATTATCAGAGCCAAAACTAAACTCAAAGTGGTGGCCACCAGCCATAACCAACGAGGACGTTGGCCCTCAAGGAGGAGGGTCAAATGTTACGAACCCAAACCACCATTGCAAGGTACCACATTAGTCGTAAATATGGGGTTTCCGAGCCAAACCAAAAGCCCATTTTGGGCTGGAAAAAATCCAATACCTAGCAATGGTTTCGGTCGTCCAGAAAATTTGATATATATAACTGAATAATAGTTAGAAAAACGAATCATACCCAGCAAAAGCAACATGAAGAAGAAAGGCACGGCTGTTTAGATACCCCAAAGCAATATCAATCCGAGAAACAGACGCCTTCCTGCTACTATAATAATCATAACTCCTGTTATCACGTGTGTACCCGTATCCATAATTCCCATACCCGTACCCGTTACTACCACGGCCCGTATTGCTTGAATTAGAGCGAATATTATAATCAGCACGCTTGCGATCATCGACTAAAACCTCGTAGGCCTCGGATGCCTGCTTGAATTTGACGGTGGCACCGTCCCGGATGGATTTGGGGGAGGAGGAGTGCTTATCGGGGTGGAACTTTTTGGCTATGTTTCTGAATGCTTCTTTGATCTCGTCTTTGGTTGCGTTGCGGGTGAGACCCAGAACCTTGTAATAATCCATTGCTGGATTGAGATTGGGGGAAGGAAGGTTGATATAGAAAGAAAGGTTGCTTGGGTGGTCGGGAACAGGATGTCGTGGCTCCGGGATAGCCAGCCATGTTAAGTTATGTTATGTTGAACTATGGTGATTGATCGGAGGAGGGGTTAGGGCCAGAGATGTAAAAAACCGCTTTTTCTAACTGAAATCGGTAAAAAAAAATCCGAAACCGGGTTTTTTAGAAACCGGTTTTTTTTTGGGTAACCGGTTTGACCGGTTACGAGTCGGTTTATGTTTTGGGCGAAAAAACAGGTTATATAAAAACCGGTTAAATAATCGATTTATATAAAAAACCGATTAACCGATAACGTGTATAAAAAAACCGGTTAAAAAAAGCGAAAACGCTGCACGTGTTTTAACGGTCATATGACCGTTTGAGGGTCAAATCTAGCTGGTTTTTTTTTTTTTTGCCTAGAATCCATCTCCAAACAACTATAAAAGGGTGGTGGCTGTTTAGGCTCAATAACACCACTCTCTAATCTTCAAAAACTCTAAAAAACGCTCACTTTCTTGTTCGATAACTCTCAAAAAACTATGGCAACCTCTAGTGCCCATGATTCGGTCAATGTTGGCGAGTCTACAACCGACACGGTGGTTCGTGTTGTTCCAACAAAGCGCAACCCCGATGTTTGGCAACATTTCGATTTGTGCGAGATGGCCAACGGTAAAAAAAAGCGCGCTGTCATCATTGTCAAAACTTTTACGCCGAAACCGCAAACTCCACCTTGAAACAACACATCGAAAAACCGTTTTGCAAGGCGTTGAAACAATAACCCGCTAGTGGTCAAGCTTCCATGACAAGTGATGGTGCTACTTTGTTCAACTACAATTTCGATATTGTAAAAAGCCTATATGCGCGGGGGATTCGAACCGGGGGTGTGTAGGTTTTAGGCAAACGACTTACCCAGGTGATTTAAGCCGTTCAAAAAAAGAAAAAGAAAAGGTGTAACGTACAATAGGGCTTATCGTACGCAACGTATGCGAGTGCAATTCGCATGTTATAAAAAGGCGCATGCATGGAATGTGAAATCGCATCTTACATATAGCATGGCATGCATGGAATGGAACAAATCGCATGATTTGATACATATATAATCTGCAAAATGAAATCGCGTGCCATGCATGGAATGTGAAAAAATCGCATGGGGTGTAGTGGCAAAGCTTGAAAAAGAAGTTCGGGGGGTCGGAAGGTAACGGACGTAAAAAAGATTCTATCGCGTAGTTTCGATGTGTATGTTCGGTCGAACGTCGGTGATTGGATTGGATTCGGGTCGGGTCGGGTCGGGTCAAACATTAATATCAAATAAAAAACATTCTCAAACATTAAAAAAAAAGTTATCATTTTATTCTTCTCCATAGCATAATCTAATAACAAAACAAGTTAACAAATCATCATAAATTTCAAACTCTAATTTCTATCTAAATCAAATCACAATAAGATTAAACAAATAAAATTAGACATAGTTACAGAAAGATTCAACAAGTTTAGGGCAAAAATTCGAACCAATTTCACCCCTAATTTCAACTTAAATCACATAAATTGCAGCACTAAATTAAATCTAAAGATAAAAAACACATACCTTTAACCTTATGAAGATTGAAGAAGTCGAACAAGAGTACATGACCACAACAACGAGCAGCGTTTTGGCTTTTGTTCTCGAACAAGAAGCTGAAGTCGTACAGTTCTGGAACCTGCGTTTTCCCCCTTTCTGCAGTTCTGGCTTGTGACTTCTGTTCTTCTGGTCGATGTCCCAAAGTAAACGAATTTGGATTTTTTTTTATAGGGTGGGCTTTTAAGTTGTACTATATAATGATATAATTTGGGCTATATAATATACATTCTAGTATTCTACCAAATATAATGATTTGGCCTATAATATTTGGGCTAATTAAATATTTTATTTGGATGGGGTTTTACTGACTTTATAAAAAATAAAACAATAATTATCATCTTCTAACCCAAAAGACAAAAACATATCATCATCTTCAAGAACCCACCAAATCTGATTTGAATCAAACATTAACAGATCTGGGTGAGTCAGATTCGTTAAACCACCACCATACACCCCCAAATCCGACTGACCCACCAAATCTGACAACCATCGCGCCACACATACCTGACCTGACCACCATCATCGCTCATCGCTGTTTCAATCGTCGCCGGATGTTTGAACGGAATCGATCATCGCTGTGTCAATCGTCGTTGGATGTTTGATCGGAGTCCATATCCACCGGACGTTCTTCTTGGGTTTCATCCTTGTCACCGTCAGATTCGAGTCTCATCCTTTGTCACCGTCAGATTCGAACTTCGCCGTCGGAGACATGGTGGTGTAGAATCGCCGGGAATGAAGCGGGAACTCGATTAGGTATAACTGAATTTTATCTTGCTTTTGATGAAACCAGTTGATGGGAGTGTGTAAAATTGCTGTCATGTTTTTAACTAGACATTTGACTCCAAAATATAACTGACTTTTATCTTGCTTTTGATGAAACCAGGTTCCTGAATCAGTTGGCTTTCTTAAAGATAATGAAGAAGCTTTGTGTTTTGGGGTTTTCATTTGCTGTGAAATCTTGGTAACAAATGACGAAAATCAGGCATTTTTACAGCAAATAAGAACAAAATTGTCAAGTGGGTATTTCTGATTTCGAAACAGGGATGTGAAATTGTAAAGGTGTGGTGGGTCTCAATCGTTGGTGGTGTTGATTACGATGGCTGGTGTTGGGTGTTGAAAGACGGAGGTAAAGGGAGAAAGGATGAGAGAGATATTTCTTTTTTGTTATTTATAATAAAATATATAGTTTTTTTTAATAGAAGGGTATTTTTGTCATTTTGCCATAAATGCTCCTCATGTGAGGGGCACATGACAAGTTTTTAACCAACTAAATGGAACGGGTTAGTGTTAGGGGCCAAAATAGTTAGTTATAGAAACCATGGGGGCACATATGTTAAAAAAAATCCTATTTTAAGCTAATATAGTAAAAGTGATATAACCACAAGGGTCAAAATCATAATTTACTCTTTTAAAAAAGGCTCTAACTATCTACACACCCTGTTTGCCTATCTGCACACTTAGGGTTTACCTACGTTGCGTATAGACCCATACTCATCGTATATAAACCATGGATTTCAGAGTCTTATCAGCAATCATTGCACAGAAAACAAGGGTTTATATACGTTGCGTAGGGACCTATACGCAGCGTATATAAAGCTCAATTTTTTGTATTTTTTTATGTATTCCTTTGTTTATTTATAAAAAAATGAAAATTATTTACAAAAAAACAATATTATTGGTAAATAATACAAATATAAATTATAAAAATTAAAAATAATACAACTATTATGAATTATAAAAATTAAAAAAGAAAATTATTTATAAAAAACAATATTATTGGTAAATAATACAAATATAAATTATAAAAATAAAAAATAATACAACTACTATTAATTATAAAAATTAAAAAAGAAAATTATTTATAAAAAACAATAATATTGGTAAATAATACAAATATAAATTATAAAAATTAAAAATAATACAACCATTATGAATTATAAAAATTAAAAAAGAAAATTATTTATAAAAAACAATATTATTGGTAAATAATACAAATATATTATACGATACGATGCAACACGATACGCTACTACACTATACGATACGATGCAACACGATACACTACTATACGATACGATATAACACCCGTATAGGTCTATAGGTGTATATATGTCCCGTATAGGCCTATAGGTGTGGTTGAGGTCCCGTGTAGGCCTATAGGCATATACATCACCTATACGAGACTTATACTATACACTATACGATTCGATGCAACATGATACGCTACTATATGATACGATATAACACCCGTATAGGTCTATAGGTGTATATATGTCCCGTATAGGCCTATAGGTGTGGTTTTGGTCCCGTCTAGGCCTATAGGCGTATACAAGACCTACATGGAACCTATACAAGACCTACATGGAACCTATACGCTACTACACTATACAATACGATGCAACATGATACGCTACTATACGATACGATACGATATAACACACATATAGGTCTATAGGTGTATATATGTCCCGTATAGGCCTATAGGTGTGGTTTAGGTCCCGTGTAGGCCTATAGGCATATACAAGACCTACATGGAACCTATACGAGACTTATACTATACATTATACGATACGATGCAACACGATACGCTACTATATGATACGATATAACACCTGTATAGGTTTATAGGTGTATATATGTCCTGTATAGGCCTATAGGTGTGGTTTAGGTCCCGTGTAGGCCTATAGGCATATACAAGACCTACATGGAACCTATACGAGACTTATACTATACACTATACAATACGATGCAACACGATACGCTACTATACGATACGATGTAACACCCGTATAGGTCTATAGGTGTATATATGTCCCGTATATGTGTGGTTTAGGTCCCGTGCAGGCCTATAGGCATATACAAGACCTACATGGAACCTATACGAGACTTATACTATACACTATACGATACGATGCAACACGATACGCTACTATATGATACGATATAACACCCGTATAGGTCTATAAGTGTATATATGTCCTGTATAGGCCTATAGGTGTGGTTTAGGTCCCGTGTAGGCGTATAGGCATATACAAGACCTACATGGAACCTATACGAGACTTATACTATACACTATGCGATATGATACGATAATATACACTATACGATACGATACGATACGATACGATACAATACGATACGACACTATAGTATATGTCACGTATAGGCCTATAGGCAGATACAAGACATATATGAGACTTATACGAGGTTTATACGAGACTTATGCTATACGATACGATACTTAAAAATGTTTTTTTTTAAATTCACCCTTTATATACGCTGCGTATAGGCCTATACGCAGCGTATATAAAGGGTCAAAAAGTATATTTTTACCACAAGTTTGTGGTTAAAAATAAAAATTACCCTTTATATACGCTGCATATAGACCTATACGCAGCGTATATAAAGTGTCAAAAAGACAATTTTACCCTTGCATATGGCTGCGTATAGCCCCAAATGCAGGGGTAAAATGGTCTTTCCCACTGTACGCTGCGTATAGACCCATACGCAGCGTATATAAAGGGTCAAAAGACATTTTTACCCTTGCATTTGACTTAGTATAGCCCTAAATGAAGGGCTAAATGGTCATTTTGACCCTTTATATACGCTGCGTATAGACCTATACGCAGCGTATATGAAGGTTTTTTTATAAAGGTTATATCGAATCGTATAGGTGTAGTATAAGTCACGAATCGGCCTCGTATAAGCCTATAAGTGTGATATCGTATCGTATAGAGTAGTATATGTCCCGTATAGGCCTATAGGCATATACATCACCTATATGAGACTTATACTATACACTATACGATACGATGCAACACGATACGCTACTATACGATACGATATAACACCCGTATAGGTCTATAGGTGTATATATGTCTCGTATTGGCCTATAGGTGTGGTTTAGGTGCCCTGTAGGCCAATAGGCATATACAAGACCTACATGGAACCTATACGAGACTTATACTATACAATATACGATACGATGCAACACGATACGCTACTATACGATATGATACGATACGATACGATACGATACGATACGATATAACACCCGTATAGGTTTATAGGTCTATATATGTCTCGTATAGGCCTATAGGTGTGGTTTAGGTCCCGTGTAGGCCTATAGGCATATACAAGACCTACATGGAACCTATACGAGACTTATACTGTACACTATACGATACGATACAACACGATACGCTACTATACGATACGATATAACACCCGTATAGGTCTATAGGTGTATATATGTCCCGTATAGGCCTATAGGTGTGGTTTAGGTCCCGTGTAGGCCTATAGGCATATACAAGACCTACATGGAACCTATACGAGACTTATACTATACACTATACGATACGATGCAACACGATACGCTACTATACGATACGATATAACACCCGTATAGGTCTATAGGTGTATATGTGTCTCGTATAAGCCTATAGGTGTGGTTTAGGTCCCGTGTAGGCGTATAGGCATATACAAGACCTACATGGAACCTATACGAAACTTATACTATACACTATACGATACGATAATATACAGTATACGATACGATACGATACGTTACGATACAATACGATACGACACTATAGTATCGATCACGTATAGGCCTATAGGCAGATACAAGACATATATGAGACTTATACGAGGTTTATACGAGACTTATACTATACGATACGATACTTAAAAATGTTTTTTTTTTAAATTCACCCTTTATATACGCTGCGTATAGGCCTATACGCAGCGTATATAAAAGGGTCAAAAAGTATATTTTTACCACAAGTTTGTGGTTAAAATTAAAAATTACCCTTTATATACGCTGCGTATAGACCTATACGCAGCGTATATAAAGTGTCAAAAAGACAATTTTACCCTTGCATATGGCTGCGTATAGCCCCAAATGCAGGGGTAAAATGGTCTTTCCCTCTATACACTGCGTATAGACCCATATGCAGCGTATATAACGGGTCAAAAGACATTTTTACCCTTGCATTTGACTTCGTATAGCCCCAAATGAAGGGCTAAATGGTCTTTTTTACCCTTTATATACACTGCGTATAGACCTATACGCAGCGTATATGAAGGTTTTTTTTATAAAGGTTATATCGAATCGTATAGATGTAGAATAGGTCACGAATCGGCCTCGTATAAGCCTATAAGTGTGATATCGTATCGTATAGCGTAGTATATGTTACGTATTGACCTCGTATAAGCCTATAAGTGTGATATCATATCGTATAGCGTAGTATATGTCTTGTATAGGCCTATAGGCATATACATCACCTATACGAGACTTATACTATACACTATACGATACGATGCAACACGATACGCTACTATACGATACGATATAACACCCGTATAGGTCTATAGGTGTATATATGTCCCGTATAGTGTGGTTTAGGTCCTGTGTAGGCCTATAGGCGTATACAAGACCTACATGGAACCTTGATGTGTGTAAAATGCAACATATAAATTACATCAAATGAGGCATAAAACTAACCCTTTTTAAGTACTAATGTTGGAAAAGGTGTGTTTTTATCTTCCTTTTGTATTTTCAGGATTAAATGAGCTCAAATTAACAAAAGAAGTAAAAAGACAGCTAAATATAACATAAATACAAGAAAAGGAACAAAAGTGGATTGCCCGACCCCTCGACAGCATCCTCCCAAGCAAAACAAGGAAGACAGAAGGCTGAACACGCCCCGTGCTCAGCGAGCACGGGGCCGTGCCAAAGAAGCAGCAGAAAAGACAAACCTATAGAAGCTTCTATTGCTCGCCACGGGGCCGTGCCCAGTGAACACGGGGGCGTGCCCAAAGTACTGCAGGCGCATTAATTGTAATTGCGAATTACAATTAATGAAGAGAGATAGTGTCAGACAGGCACGGGGCCGTGCCCAGCGGACACGGGGCCGTGCCCAGGCCTCTGTTCAACCTATAAATAGGAGTGCTTGGATTCATTGCAACTCATCCCTTGGCACACAACCTCTCTCACACTTCATCCACCACCCACCACCATCACAACACCATCATCCACCACCATCATCCATTATCCATCATAGAGTGTGTGAGTCGTCTCGGGATCCAAGATTGATCGTAAGAGTTCTTGACAATCAAGGCCATGTTTGCCTAAGTCTCTTACATCACTTGGTGAAGACAAGTGTTTAGTGTAATACTTTTTATTTTTAATCTTTTGCACTTCTTAATTGGTTTTGTATTAATGACTTTAATAACTAGTTTCTTATGTTGAAGGTGATTCTTCCTTATCGTTTGTCCGTGGTGTCTTGGCATTATTTTACTGTCTATATAATGTTGGATCAGTTCTGTGTAAACATTATGGAAAACATGAAAACATACCTGTCACCACAGACAGTGCAGTGGAGAATCCAGTAAGAGAAGACGACATGGAGTTCGACATCTTTGTCAAGGTGATCTGGTTCCTCCTTAGGGTGCTAACTGATGATGGGGACTTAGAAAACCGAAAAGGGTATCAGTTAGGAGAGGAGGTCGAAATTATGATGTTATGGCTAATGAGGTGTGTGTAATTGTGTAACTGAGTAACCCCTTAACCTCCACATAATTCTCCTTATATAAGCACCCAGGAGGAAACCTAATTAGTTAATAAGGGTAATATGGTCCATCAACAATTACCAACTAATTATTTAATAGGTTATAATATATTTTGATCTATATTATGTAAATGATTATAATGGCTATAGATTAAATATTATTACATAATATATTTAATCTTACATTCTCCCACTTAGCCGAGTAATCATTTACTATGAGTATTAGATAAGCCTGATCAGGAGTTAACACTCATTTTAGCCTTAAACAAGTACTATAGCAGAAAAATATAGCCGTTGAATCATTATGCGACTCAGGACCCCCATTAATCATACTATAGCCTTAATTTAAAACCTAATCGTCATGATCAAAATACGCGTAAGCCCTTTGTTTGACTTGTAACTTTATTTGTCTATATGCCATTATACCGGTTGAACATATTCTAACAGACATACAAAATCAAACTGAGGAAACTTCATTAATCATAAAACATAAGCTAGTACAATATGCTTAAATAAGGTCTTTACTAAATCCCATATTCCGAACATGTTCTTCATAAACCTTAGGAGGGAGACCTTTAGTCATCGGATCCGCAAGCATATCTTTAGTACTAATATACTCAATACAAAGATTATATTCCTCAACTCGTTCACGTACAAATAGATATTTTGTATCGAGATATAAACCAGCTCCAGTCGAACTGTTACTGTTCGAGAAACTAACGGCAGCTGAATTATCACAGTAAAGCTTCAATGGTCTATAAATGGAATTAACAATTTTGAGTCCAGTGATCAGATTTCTAAGCAACATTCCATGACAGGTTGCGTTATAAACAGCAATGTACTCTGCCATCATTGTGGAAGTTGTGGCCAACTGTTGTTTATGACTCTTCCATGAGATAGGGCCGCCTGCTAACATAAAGATATAGCCCGAAGTGGATTTCTTGTCATCTTTGCATTTGGCAAAGTCAGAATCAGAATAGCCCACCACTTCTAAATGATCACTTCTTTTATAAGTCAGTTTATAGTCTTTCGTCCCTTGCAGATATCGAAGTACCTTCTTAGCTGCTTTCCAGTGATCTAGGCCAGGATTAGTGTGATAACGGCCTAGCATTCCAGCAATATAAGCGATATCTGGGCGAGTACAGACTTGAGCATACATCAAGCTCCCGACTACTGACGCGTAAGGTATCTTGCTCATTTGCTCCTTCTCAACATCTGTTGTCGGACACTGGAATGAACCGAAAACATCTCCTTTAACTACTGGAGCGACGGAGGGTTTGCATTGTTGCATGTTATATCGTGTAAGGACACGATCTATGTAAGCCTTTTGGGACAATCCTAAGATCCCTTTGTTTCTATCTCGGTGAATTTCGATGCCAATGACGTAAGAAGCATCTCCGAGATCCTTCATGTCGAAGTTATGCGAGAGTAACCGCTTCGACTCATGCAACATGTCTAAACTATTACTTGCCAATAGAATATCATCTACGTAAAGGACAAGTATAGTAAAGTTGCTCCCACTCATCTTGAGGTGGGTGCATTGATCCACTTGATTCTTCATAAAACCTTGCCTCTTCATGACTTCATCAAACTTGAGGTACCACTGACGTGATGCTTGTTTTAACCCGTAAATGGATTTCTTCAACTTACAGACTAGATGCTCCTGACCCTCAGGTTTAAAGCCTTCAGGTTGTTTCATGTAAACATCTTCGTCCAAATCTCCGTTAAGGAAAGCGGTTTTAACGTCCATCTGATGTAACTCCAAATCAAAATGAGCTACTAGGGCCATGACGATCCTTAATGAATCTTTACGAGAGACAGGTGAAAACGTCTCTTGATAATCAATTCCCTCTTTCTGAGTGTAGCCCTTTGCAACCAATCTCGCTTTGTAGCGTTCAACGTTCCCATTCGGGTCCAGTTTTGTTTTGAACACCCATTTGCATCCTACGGGTTTGACTTCGTTGGGTAATTCTACCAAATCCCAAACGTCATTTTTCTTCATGGATTCAAGCTCATCAATCATTGCTTTATTCCATTCAGAAGACTGATCACTGCTAATGGCTTCATTGTAAGAGATAGGATCATTGAGCTTTCCGGGATCCATTTCAGTCAGGTAGGTAACATAATCATCCCAATTAGTAGGCCTTCTTTTCCTAGATGACCTCCTGAGTGGAATATCGGGTTCAGCGTTGTCTTGGTTTTGAGCGTTTGATGTGCCTTCGTCATGAGGTATAATGGGTTCTGATTGTAGAGGTGAATTTGGAGTTGGTGCAGTAGCTTCAGGTGCAGTAGTTGCATTGGGTACAAGAGGAGTAATCGGAGTAATGGTAAGCGACGAGTCTCTCCCCCCCGCGTCTTGTACTTCTTGTAATTCTTCGTAAGGGTTGGTACTGCTCCCACTGACCTTGAAATCCTCCAGGAACGCGACACGCTTGGTTTCAACAATACGGGTGACATGGGAAGGACAATAGAAACGATAACCCTTTGAGTTCTCAGGATACCCGATAAAGAAACAGGTAACTATTTTAGGGTCAAGTTTCCTTAGGAAAGGATTGTTAAGTTTTGCTTCAGCAATGCAGCCCCATACTTTCATATATTTAAGACTCGGTTTCCTTCCTGTCCAAAGTTCATAAGGAGTTTTAGGGACAGACTTAGAAGGAACTCTATTGAGTATATGAACAGCTGCTTTTAACGCTTCAGTCCAGAGGAATAATGGTAAATTAGTTGTCACGGCCCCCGACCCGGTTTGACCCGTTTCAGGAGCCGCGGGACAGAAATCCCGTGATATTTATTTATGTGATTTATTTAGCAGCGGAACTTTTATCATCAGGATCGTTTTAAAGCTAAAGAAAACTTTTCCCGATTATTTTATATTTCACAACTCGGGATAAAATCCCGGTAATTTACAATAACTTGGTTTTACTGAGAAATCTTTATTTTTACAAAACATAATTCATTATTTTATAATGAGCCACTATTTTAAGCCTGCACTGCTTCCCAGCACTTTTCCTAAATTACAATAGATCACCTGAAACATGTTTGAAAAAGGTTTTGTCAGCGGGAAATACTGAGTGAATCATTCAGTTTACTGAAAACGACACATTTATTATAATTTACAGTATTAAGAGTTTTTACATATGTTTCAGATATCTACCAACTACCCACAGTATTTGTCACTCGACCGGATCTGTGACTGTGGTCATATCACCATTGGCTGCCCCAATGAATGACGTATATCACTTAATTTTAGGTTCGCCCACCTAATGTGATTACAACAGTAGTAATGTGCACAATACCCCACATACTTGCTATAATTTGGTGATTACATAAACTTAATCACTGTAATTTATAATTCTGGAAAATAATTTGGAGTATTGTAAAACAGTTGATAAAAAAAAAGAATGACTCACATTGCAGATTTAATACGGACAGAATATGGTTTTAGCCTTGTTAACCTAATTTAAATAGCAATGCACACAAAACCGGGTTAGTGATCAATACAGCAGTTACGATAACTCACGAGATCAAATTCTCACAATGAACGACAAAGTGCTTAAACATCCATCGATTTAACGACGAATGACAAAGTATCACCCTAATGTGGGCGGCACTTAAACATCCATTGGATATATTGATCGGTCGGAAAATGAATCGTAATAGCGATCGAGTTATTACCCTGTTTTGTGGCAGCACTTCGTGATCAGTGTGTGTGTGTTTTGGGACTGTTTATGCTATAACTCAACGTACAATTCGAATTTGAACGTCGAACAATGCAAACAGTTCAAGTCCCAAGCCCCTGTATTTATAGCTAAATTTTGAACCTCCCGCGTGTCGCGACAGGATCACCCGTACCTGTCGCGTATCGCCTGGGATGTCAAACTAGCCTAGGGTAGGCTTGTCACTGGTATAGGCTTGATGAATCAATTACCTCGAGAATTCTCAGCTTAGACAACGAAAATTGTTGATAATTATCAACTAGGTTTTACCCCCTTGAGTTTTAGGGGCCCTGATCCTAATTCCGATTGTTCTGGAAATTTTAGGGTTAGTGCAGAATTACTTGGATGTCTCAATTAGGGTTTTCTTATTGACTAATTATCATTCTAATTATTGATTTTAATGAGAGTTGTTACATCCTCCCCACCTTAAGAAAAATCTCGTCCTCGAGATTCACTGAAATAGATGAGGGTATTTCCGCTTCATTTCTGACTCCAGTTCCCAAGTATATTCTGGTCCCCTCTTTGAGTGCCATTTGACTTTTACCAGTACTAGTCGCTTGTGTTTGAGAAACTTGACCTTCCGGTCTTCTATTTGTAAGGATTTCTCTATGAATTTCAGCTTTTCGTTTACCTCTATATCTCGAAGAGGTACTACTAGTGATTCGTCTGATAAACATTTCTTGAGATTGGATACATGAAATACATCATGTACTCCAGCTAACTCTTCTGGTAGTTGTAAACGATAAGCTACTGGTCCTATCCGTTGGATCACTGGAAATGGTCCAACATATCTTGGACTCAGTTTTCCTTTCTTACCGAATCGTACTACTCCTTTCCAAGGAGAAACTTTCAATAGTACTTTGTATCCTATCTGGAATTCTAGTGGCTTGCGGCGATTGTCTGCATAACTTTTCTGGCGATCTCGAGCCGTCTTTAGTCTTTCCTTGATTTGGGTTATCTTGTCTGTGGTTTCTTGTACGATTTTTGGACCTGATAATTGACTTTCTCCTATTTCTGCCCAACATACGGGAGTTCTGCACTTGCGTCCATACAGTGCTTCGAATGGAGCGGCCTCGATGCTTGAGTGATAACTATTATTATAAGAGAATTCGATTAATGGTAAATGGTTATCCCAATTACCACCAAAGTCAATTACACATGCTCGGAGCATGTCTTCTAGAGTTTGGATCGTCCTTTCACTTTGTCCGTCTGTTTGTGGATGATATGCAGTACTTAAATTGAGTCGGGTTCCCATTGCTTCTTGGAAGCTTGTCCAGAAATGGGAAGTGAAACGACTATCTCTATCCGATACAATGGAGAGTGGGACTCCATGTAAGGATACTATTTCATCTACGTACAACTTGGCTAACCTTTCCATGCTAAAGGTTTCCTTCATAGGTAGAAAATGAGCAGATTTGGTTAATCGGTCCACAATTACCCAAATCGCATCATTACCTTTTCTGGTTCTGGGTAACTTAGTAACAAAGTCCATTGTTATGAGTTCCCATTTCCATACAGGCATTTCTAACTGTTGTAGTAGACCTGAAGGTTTCTGATGTTCTGCCTTAACTTGTGAACAAGTTAGACACTTAGATACGTATTCGGCTATATCCTTTTTCATTCTATCCACCAGAAATTCTTTCTTAAATCTTGGTACATCTTATTGTTTCCTGGATGTACAGTATACCTAGATTTATGAGCTTCCTCTAAAATCTTTGATCTTAAATTTCCCTGTTCAGGTACCCAAATTCTGTTTTTGTGGAATTTCCAAATTCCATCATTTCCTTGTTCCAATTCTTTTAGGTAACCTTTCATTCCTTCGGCATCGTCCTTGATTGCCGTTTCCTGAATTTCCTCCAATTGTTCCATTAAATCTACTTGTAGATTTATTCTAAGAACACGGACTCGCTTTTGCTTCTCACGATACTTACGACTTAAGGCATCTGCGACTACGTTTGCCTTTCCTTCGTGATATTGAATATCACAGTCGTAATCACTCAGGATTTCCATCCATCTTCTTTGCCTCATATTTAACTCTTTTTGCCCAAATATATACTTTAAACTTTTATGATCTGTATAAACAGTAAACTTACTTCCATACAGATAATGTCTCCATATCTTAAGGGCAAAAACTATAGCTCCTAATTCTAAGTCATGAGTCGTATAGTTTTCCTCGTGCTTCTTCAATTGTCTGGAAGCATACGCAATTACCTTCTTGCGTTGCATTAACACGCATCCAAATCCTAATTTTGAAGCATCACAATATACTTCAAAATCTTATGTTCCTTCTGGTAAGGCTAAGATTGGAGCATTGGTTAATTTCTGCTTCAAGATTCTAAAGGCTTCTTCTTGTTTAGGTCCCCATTCAAACTTAATGGCTTTACAGGTTAGCTTAGTTAATGGTACAGCTATCTTGGAAAAATCCTTAATAAACCGTCTATAATATCCGGCTAAACCTATAAAACTTCTAATTTCCATTGCGGTTTGTGGAACCTTCCAATTGGTAATTGCTTCTATCTTAGCAGGATCTACGTGAATACCTTCATGATTCACCATGTGTCCTAAGAATTGCACTTCTTGTAGCCAAAATTCACACTTCGAAAATTTGGCATACAATTTTTCTTTTCTTAACAAAGTTAATAGTGCATGCAAGTGTTGACAATGTTCGTCCTGACTTTTTGAATAAATAAGTATATCGTCTATGAAAACAATTACAAATTTATCCAAATATGGTTTACAGATTCTGTTCATCATGTCCATGAATGCTGCAGGTGCATTAGTTAATCCGAAGGGCATGACTGTAAACTCATAGTGTCCATACCTAGTTCTAAAAGCAGTTTTAGGTATGTCTTCTTCTTGAACCTTCAATTGATGATATCCGGAGCGCAAATCTATCTTAGAAAAGTATTTAGCGCCTTGTAATTGATCCAAAAGATCATCAATCCTAGGTAATGGGTATCGATTCTTAATTGTAACCTTATTTAACTCTCTATAATCGATACACATTCTCATCGATCCATCTTTCTTTTTCACAAACAACACTGGTGCACCCCAAAGGGATGAACTAGGTTGTATAAATCCTTTGCTTAGTAATTCATCCAATTGCTTCTTCAATTCTAGCATTTCGGTAGGAGCTAATCGATAGGGTGCCTTGGCTATCGGTGTAGTTCCTGGAATTAGATGAATTCTAAATTCTACCTCCCTATCTGGTGGTAACCCAGGTAAATCTTCCGGAAATATATCTGGGTATTCTGAGACTACAGGAATTTCCTTAAGTTCTTTACCTTTAAACTAATGATTACTGAAATCATATATACTATTCCTTGTTTTCGTTCATAATTAGCAACTTTCATTACTGATATGAACTTCAGTGGCTTGCGAGGTTTATCTCCTGTAATCATGATTACTTCTCCAGTAGGTGCTTGAATTTCTATAGAGTTTTTATCACTATTGATTTGAGCATGGTTGGCTATTAACCAATCCATTCCTAACACAACATCAAATTCAGCTAATTTCATAGGCAATAGGTTTGCAGCAAATTTATGACCTGAAAGTTCTATTTCTACTTTTTGCAAAACCTGATTGATTTTTACTGAATTCCCATCTGCGGTTTCGACTGTAAAAATCTGCCTAACGGTAGTTAAGGGTAACTTAAGAGCTTGGCAGAATGAAGTATTTATAAAACTTTGGTTTGCACCAGAGTCAAACAATACTTTTGCATAAACGTCGTGAACTAAAAACGTACCGGCTATCACATCCGGAATGAGCTCTGTTTCTTGAGTGGTTAGCTGAAATGCTCTGGCATTCTTCTTAGTAGCTCCTTCAGTCGCCTTGGGTTTGTTGTCTACTGGTTTGACTAACTTAGGACATTCTGTTTTGAAATGTCTGGCTTCTCCACAATTGTAACAAATTATGGATTTCTTTCTGCAGTTTTCTTCACGATGTCCTATCGTTTTGCAAAAATTGCAAAGTTTGTTACATTTTCCAAAATGTTTCTTTTTGCAAATTTTGCAGAATGGCTGAGTTGAAGACTGCCCTGCTCCTCTTTTCTTGAAATTACTACTATTACCCACCCTAAATCCTTGGGTAATTTTCTGAGCTAATTCCTTCTTTCTGTCTTCATCTCTTGTGCGTATCAGTTCATCGGTTAGGGTGTTAGCTAATTCTACAGCATCGTCAATAGTGCGAGGTCTCGCAGCCTTAACGATATTTCGAATTTCGCTAATTAATCCCCAAATATAGCGAGAAATGAGTACCGGTTCTAGCGAAGCCAGTGTTGGTACCACTCTAGCATATTCAAAGAATGTCGAAGTATAACCACTACAATCCACACCTAACATCTGATGAGTTAGGAACTTATTTGCCATTTGTTCCTTTTCATACTCAGGACAGAATTTTCTTTCTACGAGATTCTTAAATTCTTCCCAAGTCATAGCATAAGCCGTATTTCTTCCTTTAGCTTGTAACACAGTGTTCCACCATTCGAGTGCTCCTTCTTTAAACAGATTTGATGCGTACATGACCTGATCATCTTTGGCACACTTACTTATTGCAATTACTGCTTCGGTTTTCTCTAACCAACGCAGTGATGCAGTTGCCCCTTCATTGCCTGCAAATTCAGTGGGTTTACAAGCAAGGAATTCTTTGAAAGTGCAACCAGGTGTTGCAGCTTTCAGTTTCTTAGGGAGTGGCGTGTGCTGGGATTCATTATCATGATTAACATGATTATTGCCCTCGTTTATACTATTACTGAAGTTATCTTCAGAAGTACGTTTACTAGGAACGATATGTTGCGGTTCGATTGGACTTTTTACATCAGCAACGAATGCTGGAATAGCATTGGCTATCCCTTGAGCAACAATATTTTCAATATCTTGTCTAGTCATATATTGATCCCCTGGATGTTGCTCCGACTGATTAACCTCATTTACTGGTTCATTACCAATATTTGCCATCTGATAATATATATATAATTTTTATTAGTATCTGATAAAAAGCAATTATACACAAACAATCAGACAATTTACAATACACGTATAGTCAAAACTATCGATTTCTCGATTCCATTTTATATCTGTTATAGTATGCATCAATACACACCAATATCTTACAAAATTTTATTCGTAGTTATGTTACAGAATGATTTCACTATTTACTTTTACTATTACACAACTATAGTTTTACCATCCTTCTATCTCTCGTCACTTGTCGTTCTAAAAACGAAATTCCCTTTCATCATACTTCCAGGCAATTTGTCCCCCTATCTCCCTGATTCTATTTCCTGCATCCATCAATTCTTCACCGTAATGGCGAAGTTCAGCCATATTTTCATTACTAATTGGTGGATTAGGTAGGGGTTCTGGATCAAATCGTGGAAGAAAGGAATAAGGGTCGTTGACAATATTTTGAAATTGCCAATCATTCGTCCACCATTCGTCCATTCCTACAGGTTGGGAGTGAACTATTGGTTCTTGGATTGCTGGTTCAAAATTTATAGGGAGTGGATTTTCACTGGGATAGGTAAAAACGTTAGTATTGACAGGTTGAATAGTCTCACAGTTTTCCAATAGAAAATCTATTTCATCTTGAAAAGTTGTTCCCTGGTTTCGGTTGGAGCTCTCTCCGATCTCTATCTGAGTTGGTCTAAAGCCTTGTCCTACTTCCATTTCTATTTCCTTCGAATATTCCTCAAACTGTATTTCCATTTGCCTAGAATCTTTCTTAACTTCAGTTTCCATCTCTTGCGGTTTAAAACTCTCCTTGATTACAATTTCTTTTCCTTTTTCTAAAGGGTTGTTTATTTTAGGAAGTTTCGGAACTGGTTTTTTCCTACGGATACGACTTCCCCACACATAATTCTTTCTTTTCTTTCGTTTTGGCTTTGTCAAAGGTGGAGCATTGAATTCTACAGGTTGTTCCACATCAGCAAAGTATCCAGTAAAATCTTGGGAAACTTCTATATTCACCGGGTACAGATTGAGGTTCTGAAAAGCTTCAGATATCTCACTCATGCTGTGTAGCATATATGCAAAATGCACAAAAATGCTAAGTTAAAACTTTGGAACAAAGTTTAACAAATAAACATTGAAGTTTTATTGCACACTATTTGTACAAAATAACAGGAAAGAACATACTCGGGTTTATTTATTTATTTACTGGGAAGTGCTATTACTAGACTTAGGGTATTTATAGATTTGCATGTTCTGCTACAGTGGCTAGCATATACAAATTTGCCCATTTCTCATCTAGCTTGTCTTCCCAAGGTGATTTATTGATTAATTCCTGGGTTTCCTTTTTAATCCACTTCTCTCGGATTTGCTCTTTACTTTTCTTAATAATTATACTCATTTTTCTAGGAGAAAGCGGATTCTCATATTGTGCCTTTCACACAAATATTCCTTCTTTAGGAATTGTAGGGAGTTTTGAAGATGAACTTCCCTCTTCATAGACTGACCTATCTAATTTAAGATAGATATCTTGCAGCTTTTGCTTACCCATACTGTAACTAACACATAGTCAGTTTAATATAACACATAATCACATAATAGTAATCAGGAAAAATTAAGTATCTCTAAATACTTAATTAGCTTAACTCAGTGGCTCTGATACCACCTCATTTCTGTCACGGCCCCCGACCCGGTTTGACCCGTTTCAGGAGCCGCGGGACAGAAATCCCGTGATATTTATTTATGTGATTTATTTAGCAGCGGAACTTTTATCATCAGGATCGTTTTAAAGCTAAAGAAAACTTTTCCCGATTATTTTATATTTCACAACTCGGGATAAAATCCCGGTAATTTACAATAACTTGGTTTTACTGAGAAATCTTTATTTTTACAAAACATAATTCATTATTTTATAATGAGCCACTATTTTAAGCCTGCACTGCTTCCCAGCACTTTTCCTGAATTACAATAGATCACCTGAAACATGTTTGAAAAAGGTTTTGTCAGCGGGAAATACTGAGTGAATCATTCAGTTTACTGAAAACGACACATTTATTATAATTTATAGTATTAAGAGTTTTTACATATGTTTCAGATATCTACCAACTACCCACAGTATTTGTCACTCGACCGGATCTGTGACTGTGGTCATATCACCATTGGCTGCCCCAATGAATGACGTATATCACTTAATTTTAGGTTCGCCCACCTAATGTGATTAAAACAGTAGTAATGCGCACAATACCCCACATACTGGCTGTAATTTGGTGATTACATAAACTTAATCACTGTAATTTATAATTCTGGAAAATAATTTGGAGTATTGTAAAACAGTTGATAAAAAAAAAAAGAATGACTCACATTGCAGATTTAATACAGACAGAATATGGTTTTAGCCTTGTTAACCTAATTTAAATAGCAATGCACAGAAAACCGGGTTAGTGATCAATACAGCAGTTACGATAACTCACGAGATCAAATTCTCACAACGAACGACAAAGTGCGATACTTAAACATCCATCGATTTAACGACGAACGACAAAGTATCACCCTAATGTGGGCGGCACTTAAACATCCATTGGATATATTGATCGGTCGGAAAATGAATCGTAATAGCGATCGAGTTATTACCCTGTTTTGTGGCAGCACTTCGTGATCAGTGTGTGTGTGTTTTGGGACTGTTTATGCTATAACTCAACGTACAATTCGAATTTGAACGTCGAACAATGCAAACAGTTCAAGTCCCAAGCCCTGTATTTATAGCTAAATTTTGAACCTCCCGCGTGTCGCGACAGGATCACCCGTACCTGTCGCGTATCGCCTGGGATGTCAAACTAGCCTAGGGTAGGCTTGTCACTGGTATAGGCTTGATGAATCAATTACCTCGAGAATTCTCAGCTTAGACAACGAAAATTGTTGATAATTATCAACTAGGTATTACCCCTTTGAGTTTTTGGGGCCCTGATCCTAATTCCGATTGTTCTGGAAATTTTAGGGTTAGTGCAGAATTACTTGGGTGTCTCAATTAGGGTTTTCTTATTGACTAATTATCATTCTAATTATTGATTTTAATGAGAGTTGTTACATTAGTGTTGGCTAACATGCTGCGCACCATGTTCATAAGGGTACGGTTTCTTCTTTCAGCGACACCGTTCTGCTGAGGTGTACCAGGCATGGTGTATTGGTTCACAATCCCCTGGCCCTTACAAAACTCATAAAATGGACCAGGAGCTTGACCCACATCAGTATGTCTTCCATAATACTCACCGCCTCTATCTGATCTCACAACTTTAATCTGACGATCTAATTGCTTTTCAACTTCAGCCTTATAATCTTTAAAAGTTGTAAGAGATTCAGATTTCTCCTTAATAAGATACAAGTACATGTAACGAGAATAATCATCAATAAAAGTGATAAATGAAGTATGTCCTGTTATGCCAGCGATTTGGTAGGGACCACTAATGTTAGTGTGAATGAGTTCTAATAAATTAGAACTCCTAGTGGCACCTTTTTTATTTGCTAATGTCATTTTACCTTTAAGACATTTGACACATGTTCCAAAATCAGAGAAATCGAGAGGAGGTAAGACTTCATCCTTTACGAGACGATTTAATCGTTCTCTTGAAATGTGGCTTAAACGCTGATGCCACAACATGGATGAAGTTTCTAAGTCTCGTTTCTCTTCCATCTTTGTGAGTGATTCATTAATGTTATATGACAACAAAGATTTAGAAAAGTTATCTTCTAGTTCTAATCTATAGAGACCACCATCTAGAATACCAGTACCATAAAGAACAGAATCATAAAGGATAGAGAGTTTGCGATGACCATGGGAAACAATAAACCGTCCATGTCTAACTTTGGTCCTGATACAAGGTTCCGAGTTACCTCAGGAACATATAAGGTATCATAAAGTTTAATACATATCCCTGAGTAGAATTGGTAACATGAACCATAGAACCAGAATCAAACCACCAAGAATTAGCAGGAACACTTACATTATAGGACTCAAGTATCATAAAATAATCGTTACCTTTCTTAGCCAGCCACTCTTTAAAGTCAGGGCATTCCTTCTGCATGTGTCCTGTCTTTTTACAGAACTTGCAGCGGATACTGCCTAAGGAGTTCTTAGAGCTGGAAGGTGCACTTGTATTAGGATTAGGATTAGGCCTTTGGACTTTTGAAGCATCCTTCCTCTGATAATTGTTCTTCCTTTTCTTAGGATTGGAGGTAGTGAAGTTTGCAACATCAGTATGGCGATCCATCCTCATACGCTCTTCCTCCTGTACGCACATGGCGACCAGCTCACTCATCGTCCATTTTTCCTTCTGAGTGTTGTAGTTGATCTTGAATGCTTCAAAGGATGAAGGAAGTGAAGTAATGATGAAATGAACAAGGAAACCATCACTGATTTCCATTTCCAGCCCCTTCAGCTTATTGGCCATGTCATTCATCATCATGATGTGCTCGCGAATGCCGCTCCTCCCATCATACTTAGTTGTCACCAGCTTAAGAATAAGGGTACTAGCGTGTGCTTTAGACGTCCCCTTGAACTGCGCCTCCACAGAAGCCAAGTAGGTTTTAGCATCTTCAGAATCAGGAATAGCTCCCCTGATAGCATTGCTTATGGACTGCTTCATAAACATGAGACACATGCGGTTACACCTAGTCCACTTTTCATGAAGTATTTGCTCAGTAGCAGTACTCTGAGTGGTAAGGTCCGCTGGCTTATTCTCCCTTAGAGCATAATCAAAATCCAGCAGCCCAAGCGTAAGCATGAGAGCATCCTTCCATGCAGCAAAGTTATCACCAGTCAAAGATGGAATCCCCTGATTTGGTGCTGATAGTGGAAATAAGATGAGCAAGTTATGATACTAAGGAAGAAGTTCTAATGTGATCTAAGGGCACGTTAAACTAAGGCAGGCATAAATAATGACCATTTTACATTATGAAGCTGTGATATTGTCTATTACTAACATCAAAATAATAGACTTAGTTAAAAATTCTACTTAAACGAAGACAAAACAGTTTTGGCCAGAAGTGTAATCATTTAAGCATATGTGCAAAGTGGTTGTAACAAATCAGCTTTGGCCAGAAATTGAGACAATCACTTTAGTTATGCACTTGTTAAGTATGCCATCTATGAAAGAATTAAATCAGCTTTGGCCAGATATTAAAACATTCATGCTTATGATGCACAATTAACATAGCTTTCGTAATACTTGAATGACAAGTAGATGTATCAAGTCAGCTTTGGCCAGAAATGATACATCAGAAGCTCATTCAAGTTAAGCTATTTTGGTTTTGCAAAACATTATCTGATTCTGATTAATTAACTAAATAACTACAAAACCAATTATTTAATAGCAAACTACCCGTTAGCGCGGATCGAGTCGCAACCTTGTTGTCACGAGTCGGAACCATGGTCTCGACTACTATATCTTATGAGATCTCGAGTCATGATGAGGTCTTGAGTCGCAACCATGGTCTCGAGTCGCAACCTTATGGTCTCGAGTTATTACGTTGTGGTCTCGAGTCGAGACCTTTGTCTCGAGTTGTAGACCTTTGAGCCCTTATGATTTCGAGTTGAGACCTTATGGTCTCGAGTCGAGACTGATGGTCTCTAGTCGTAATCTGATGATCTCGAAGCTTCCTGTTAACAGCTGTTTATTGTGATAACATAACTGAAAATTCGAAATCTAAGGGATTATGAGATATTATTTCCTGTTTTAAGATGATCTAATTTTATCAAAATATTTCGAAAATTGTAATCTGTTTATCTTTTAACAGTTTTTGAAAAATCTTTAGAGAACAGAATCAGATCAAAATAGGAAAAACACTAAATAATCCGAATCATATTCCAAAACATAATATTTGAATTTTCCTAAGAACATGATGAACCCTAAAAATAAAAACATAAATTCTGGAACCCGAAACCTGAATTTTTTAAGGCTTTCTAAAACAGATTTCGGACATAATTTTGACTGTTTAGATTTCGAGATATTTAAAATAGTTCTTTTCCTCGAAACAGAGATTTCGAGTGGTTTTATATGACTCGAAAACGGCTGTGATGTTCATAAGGTTTTCAAAATTTCTGTTTTCATGATTTCAATCCCAGAATTATGGATACGAAAACATAACTGACTAATCAACATATGCTCTGATACCACATGTTGGATTAGTTCTGTGTAAACATTATGGACAACATGAAAACATACCTGTCACCGCAGACAGTGCAGTGGAGAATCCAGTGAGAGAAGACGACATGGAGTTCGACATCTTTGTCAAGGTGATCTGGTTCCTCCTTAGGGTGCTAACTGATGATGGGGACTTAGAAAACCGAAAAGGGTATCGGTTAGGAGAGGAGGTCGAAATTATGATGTTATGGCTAATGAGGTGTGTGTAATTGTGTAACTGAGTAACCCCTTAACCTCCACATAATTCTCCTTATATAAGCACCCAGGAGGAAACCTAATTAGTTAATAAGGGTAATATGGTCCATCAACAATTACCAACTAATTATTTAATAGGTTATAATATATTTTGATCTATATTATGTAAATGATTATAATGGCTATAGATTAAATATTATTACATAATATATTTAATCTTACATATAAAATAAAAGATTTTCACCGTTCATATCTCCACGGTCTATATGGAGGTATGTTGGCTACCTGGTCGGAGGTTAAGGGAACGGTTTGGTAAGGGTCTTGCCCTTGTTCAACGTTTAGAGGTCCTGCAAGGGACCTGGGTCAAATTTAGTAGGATCTCCTTCAATACCCAAAGGTATTGGATAGCGGGGATCCAAACTCTTTGACCCCCTCATAAGTAAACTACTATTAATACTATAACCCGGCTATTTAGGACTGTATCCCTGCTGACTCAGACTACTTAGTCGAGGGTAACGTCACCTCCAAAAGAGGGGCCTACCATAATTTGCATTAATAACTTAATTCATTATCTTTCAATAATCCGACCCTTTAGGATTGTATCCTTGTTGACTCAAACTACTGGGTTGAGGGTAACGTCGCCTTCAAAAGAGGGGCCTACTACAATAACTAAGATAATCTCTTAAACAAGTGCAAAAGTGCGAAAATAATCAAAGGTTATACTAATATACGAGTCGGATCCAAGTGATTCATATTGTCTATCTGTTTTTATTTTTATTTTATTTTTCAGCATTTAGTTAGTTTTATTTTCTTAGTTTAAAAATCTTTTTCTAACATTTTGATTTGATTAGACGTTGAGGATAAACCGGTACTAAAAGCTCTTGTGTCCTTGGACGACCTCGGTATCTTACCAACACTATAGTACGTCCACGATGGGTGCACTTGCCCATATGTGTGTTTAGTGTTAGTAAATATCGTGTTTTATAAATTTAAAACTTGGCTAAAAAGTGTAAAAGGGGCTTAAAATATATATCTAAAACATATTACACTACACACACATCAAACCTATACGAGACTTATACTATACACTATACGATACGATGCAACACGATACGCTACTATACGATACGATATAACACCCGTATAGGTCTATAGGTGTATATATGTCCCGTATAGGCCTATAGGTGTGCTTTAGTTCCCGTATAGGTCCCGTATAGACCTATAGGTGTGGTTTAGGTCCCGTATAGGCCTATACGGGACCTATACGGGACCTAAACCACACCTATAGGCCTATACGGGGCCTAAACCACACCTATAGGCCTATACGGGGCCTAAACCACACCTATAGGCCTATACGGGACATATACTACGCTATACGATACGATATCACACTTATAGGCTTATACGAGGTCAATACGTGACCTATACTACGCCTATACGATACGATATCATACTTATGGGCTTATACGAGGTCAATGCGAGACCTATACCACACTTGTACGATACGATATCACACTTATAGGCTTATACGATGTCAATACGTGACCTATACTATACCTATACGATACGATATCACACTTATAGGCTTATACGAGGTCAATACGAGACCTAAACCACACCTATACGATACGATATCACACTTATTGGCTTATACGAGGTCAATACGGGACCTAAACCACGCCTATAGGCCTATACGGGTGTTATATCGTATCGTATAGTGTATAGTGTAAGGCTCGTATAGGTTCTCTGTAGGTCTTGTAATTCATAATATTTGTATTATTTTTTATTTTTATAATTCATAATATTTGTATTATTTTTAATTTTTATAATTCATAATATTTGTATTATTTTAAATTTTTATAATTCATAATATTTGTATTATTTTTTATATTTATAATTTATATTTGTATTACCAATAATATTGTTTTTTTATAAATAATTTTCGTTTTTTATAAATAAACAAAGAAATACAAAAAAAAATACAAAAATGGAGCTTTATATACGCTGCGTATAGATCCCTACGCAGCGTATGAGACAAAAATGACACAACTACCCTTGTATTTGGCTTCGTATAGCCTCAACACAAGGGTATAAAGGACATTTTCAGACCTTTATATACAATGCGTATAGGTCTCTATGCAGCGTATATAAACCTTGTGAAAAATTGATGCTTCAAACCTACCAAAATGACCCCAAATTTTCAGATGGTTTATATACGCTGCTTAGACACCTATATGCAGCGTATATAAACCTTGTTTTCTGTGCAATGATTGGTTATTAGGCATTGAGATCCATGGTTTATATACGCAGCGTATAAGTCAATACGCAGCGTAGAGGGTTAACCCTATACGCTGCGTATTGGCCTATACGCTGCGTATATAAACCCTAGTTTTGCTAGGGTTTGGTGTGCCAATAGGCACATTAGTGTGCCAATAGGCACATTTGGTGTGCCAATAGGCACATTAAAAAAAAAGTTATCATTTTATTCTTCCCCATAGCATAATCTAATAACAAAACAAGTTAACAAATCACCATAAATTTCAAACTCTAATTTCTATCTAAATCAAATCACAATAAGATTAAACAAATAAAATTAGACATAGTTACAGAAAGATTCAACAAGTTTAGGGCAAAAATTCGGACCAATTTCACCCCTAATTTCAACCTAAATCACATAAATTACAGCACTAAATTAAATCTAAAGATAAAAGACACATACCTTTAACCTTATGAAGATTGAAGAAGTCGAACAAGAGTACATGACCACAACAACGAGCAGTGTTTTGGCTTTTGTTCTCCCACAAGAAGCTGAAGTCAAACAGTTCTGGAACCTGCGTTTTTTCGCCTTTCTGCAGTTCTGGCTTGTGACTTCTGTTCTTCTGGTCGATGTCCCAAAGTAAACGAATTTGGCTTTTTTTATAGGGTGGGCTTTTAAGTTGGGCTATATAATGATATGATTTGGGCTATATGATATACATTCTAGTATTCTACCAAATATAATGATTTGGCCTATAATATTTGGGCTAATAAAATATTTTATTTGGACTATATAAATAAAAAAATTAAAACCGGGGGTCAAAAACGTATATACTTATTTTTTTTTATAAAATCGGGGGGTCGAAAACGTATATACCTACAAAATCCTATATGAAACGTACATATATAACACTACTGACCGAAAAGTTTGGGGGGTCGAGCGCCCCTTCCCGCCCCTTAAATCCTGCGCCCCTGATGGGGTGTGTAGATGATGAATTCGCATGGGATAAACGTGAGATCGCACGTTGAAAAAGCATCGCATATGCTCGTATGATAAGCCCTATTGTACGTTTACCGGCCTCTATATATAACACTAATTTTGAAAAAAATATATTAAATTATGAGTTAATTGCTCGGATGGTCCCTGTGGTTTCATGTTTTTTCACATTTAGTCCCCACCTTTTGAAAATAGCATGTATGCTCCCTATGGTTTGTCATTTTGTTACTCGGATAGTCCCCCAACATTTACTCTGGGGACTATCCGAGTAACAAAATGACAAACCATAGGGAGCATACCTGCTATTTTCAAACTAACTGACATCTACTCGGGGACTATCCGAGTAACAAAATGACAAACCACAGGGATCATACCTGCTATTTTCAAAAGGTGGGGACTAAACGTGAAAAAACTTGAAACCACAGGGACCATCCGAGCAATTAACTCTTAAATTATTATGAAGGAAAAAATAGAGTAAAATGCACGGATAGTCCCTGTGGTTTGACAAGTTATTACTCGCATAGTCCTCAAAGCGGATGGAGGTTAGTTTTTCTGGTTAAGTGGGTGTGAAATGACAAGGACTATCCGAGTAACAACTTGTCAAACCACAGGGACTATCCGAGTAACAACTTGTCAAACCACAGGGACTATCCGAGTAACAACTTGTCAAACCACAGGGACTATCAGAGTAACCTTCATCTGCTTTGGAGACTATCCGAATAACAACTTGTCAAACCACAGGGACTAAGAGTGTAATTTTGAAAAGTTAAGGACTAAAGGTGAAATTTCACCAAACCACAGGGACTATCCGTGCATTTTACTTGAAAAAAAAATATATAACGCTAATTTTGAAAATAGTAAATTACGTTTTTGGCCCCTGTGGTTATATCACTTTTACTATATTAGCCTAAAATATGATTTTTTAACATATGTGCCCATATGTGCCCCCATGGTCTCTATAACTAAGTATTTTGGCCCCTGAGTCTAACTCAACCCAAACTCTGGTTAATTATTAGTCACATGACATGCACATGATGGGTAAATTGGTGATCCCCCCATTTACTTTTACTGACTTTATAAAAAATAAAACAATAATTATCATCTGCACATCATCATCTTCTAACCCAAATCTTCAAGAACATATCATCATCTTCAAGAACCCATAAAATCTGATTTGAATCAAACATTAACAGATCTGGGTGATTCAGATTCGTTAAACCACCACCATACACCCCCAACTCCAACTGACCCACCAAATCTGACAACCATCGTGCCACACATACCTGACCTGACCACCATCATCGCTGTTTCAATCGTCGCCGGATGTTTGAACGGAATCGATCATCGATGTGTTAATCGTCGTCGGATGTTTGAACGGAGTCCATATCCACCGGACGTTCTTCTTGGGTTTCATCCTTGTCACCGTCAGATTCGAGTCTCATCCTTTGTCACCGTCAGATTCGAACTTCGCCGTCGGAGACATGGTGGTGTAGAATCGCCGGGAATGAAGCGGGAACTCGATTAGGTATAACTGAATTTTATCTTGCTTTTGATGAAACCAGTTGATGGGAGTGTGTAAAATTGTTGTCATGTTTTTAACTAGACATTTGGCTCCAAAATATAACTGACTTTTATCTTGCTTTTGATGAAACCAGGTTCCTGAATCAGTTGGCTTTCTTAAAGATAATGAAGAAGCTTTGTGTTTTGGGGTTTTCATTTGCTGTGAAATCTTGGTAACAAATGACGAAAATCAGGCCTTTTTACAGCAAATAAGAACAAAATTGTCAAGTGGGTATTTCTGATTTCGAAACAGGGATGTGAAATTGTAAAGGTGTGGTGGGTCTCAATCGTTGGTGGTGTTGATTACGATGGCTGGTGTTGGGTGTTGATAGACGGAGGTAAAGGGAGAAAGGATGAGAGAGATATTTCTTTTTTTGTTATTTATAATAAAATATATAGTTTTTTTAACAGAAGGGTATTTTTGTCATTTTGCCATAAATGCTCCTCATGTGAGGGGCACATGACAAGTTTTTAACCAACTAAATGGATGGGGTTAGTGTTAGGGGCCAAAATAGTTAGTTATAGAAACCATGGTGGCACATATGTTAAAAAAAATCTTATTTTAAGCTAATATGGTAAAAGTGATATAACCACAAGGGTCAAAATCGTAATTTACTCTTTTGAAAAAATATATTAAATCCCCCGTCGGCCGTCAGTGTCACTCCGTGTGAGTGGGTTTGGATTCATTGCTATCAGAAACCTGCTTGCTTCTTCATCTAATCTAACGCCCTAATCCCTACCTACCTACCTACCACCCCCTCGGGTATCTTCCATTTCTGTACTTTTCAACCTCTATTTCATTCACATATCTACATCGACTTTCTTCCTTCCTGATTTTGTTTTTCTCTTCTTCTTCTCCTTCAGATTTTGTCTCTCGTCTTCCGATAAGTTCGAGGTAAAGCCATTTTTATTTCAACTTTTATGTCATTAAGTGAATTATGTTGCAAGAATTTCCTCATTTTAATCTGTTTTCTATCAAATCGGATCCGTACAGTAGTAATTTGTTTGTCCTTTTGATTTCTGTTGCATGAAATGGTGTTTGTTTGAAATGCATTATTGCGCTATGGAAGCTTTGCTACATTCTTCTTTCGATTTGTATATACTTTCATCCGCCACTAAAAACCTTCACATTTTCCTTTGTGAACGAAGAAAGTTGACTGGATTGTTAAACTACTTGTATTGTTGTTAAACTAGGTCAAAACTTGCTTCACTAGATCCATTTATATCAATTCAGTTGTTTGAATTTCTATAATTACAACTTGAAAGTGTCTTAGGTGAATAACTGGATCCATTCATAAATATTCAAATTTGAAGTTACTTGTTTGAATTTCTATAATTACAACTTGAAAGTGGACTGTTGTCTTTTGAGGGAGTACTATTGTTAAAACTACACGTTTCATCAAACTAGTTCAAAACTTGCTTCAGTATCCATTCATATCAATTCGAATTTGAAACTAGTTTTCTAAAATTACAACTTAAAAGTGGACTTTTGATGGAGTTATATTGGTAATGGTGAGTGATTTTCAGTACTGTAGGATCGTAGATGGTGAGTTATATTGGACTGTTGACTTGTGTTTTGGATTCTTATTGTCACTAGAAGGGTAGAAGAGGGGATTCGTGCGAAATAGAATTGATGGAAATGTTGGTTCATATGTTGGGAACATTTTGTGTTCTGTACTCCAATTGCTTAGCACAAATGCGGAAGGAGACACATATAGATCATGCATAGAAGAAAATTCACTCAACACTCAACATCATACACACTTATTTGGTTTTGAAAAAAAAACTACTGTACAAAAGAAAACCTTTATAAAGTGTTCGTTTCATGGATTGTAATGGAACTGGCGCAGAAATTGAAATTTGATTTGTAATTTAGGTGTGTTTGTTTTGCAAAATGGAATGAAATTTGGACGGAATTGGAATATAGATTCCCTTCCTTTTGTTGTTGTTCAATTCCAATTCATTTTCTTGTTGAAACCAACAAAATAAGGAGTGAAAACAACATTCCAATTCCATCAAGATTCCATTCCATTATGTGAAACGAACACTACCTTAGACTATAAGCAATTTGTATATCATAATTTACAAGCTTATTTAATAGCTTAACCGTAAATTATAATCTTGCATCACATAATTTATAACTACAGTAGATCCTTTCATTGGTTGTTATCATGTATTGACAATTATTTAATTTTTTATACACATATTTCCAAATAGTTTAGAAATGCTTCTGGACAAAAAGCGGCACAAAGAACACACTTTTCTTATGATTCTCTTGAAACCGCTTGTGCCTATTAGTCTATTACCTTACCATTATGATTCTGTTTTTTGGCAACTAGCTTTCAAATAAGATCAACCTCAGTATATAAGAAAAATCATCTAATTTTTTACTCATCCTACAGCAATGGACTTTTTGGAAGCAAAGGAGATTCAGGTCGGCCTTGCTGTTGCCGTTCTTGCTGTGGTCGCCACCGCAGCCTACTTTTATTCCTCAAAGAAAACCAAAGGTCTATCATATGACAACTTCAACGAGTTTTTCCTCATTCACCCTTTTCTGTTATAGTATTATTCTGTTTCAAACAACTTAGCTCATAAGACTTATATATCCTGAATTATAATTTCCAGCGATTTCTTAATTTCATAAAACTGAAGAGAAAATATTGCTGTGTTGTCAGTTGGAAGCATAGATCCTGAAAATTTTAAGGAATTCAAGCTTGTGAAGCGCACGCAGCTTAGCCATAATGTGGCCAAGTTCAGATTTGCTCTTCCTACACCTACTTCGGTGCTGGGCCTTCCTATTGGCCAACACATAAGTTGCAGGTGTATTTTATATTGCTTTTTTCTTAACTGATATATCTATATCAATCCTCTGCACACTTTCACGTTTCACCCCTAATGTATAACGTGTATTTTTTTTACTTACAATTGATGTGAGTTCCAAGATCGTAGGGAAACAGATGATCAAAAATTCAAAATAAATTTCACGAAGTACTATACGTGACTTCAAAAGTCAAAAGCTTTAATCTTTAGTGTTCTTTAGTGGGGGTGTAGGGCTGCAAACAAACTGAGCGAACATGAACACGAACAAGACCTTGTTCATGTTCGTATGTTACGGAAATGAACGTGTTCTTGTTCGTGTCCGTTTGTTAAATTTAGGTAACAAACGCATACGGACGTTCATAAACACAGACTAATGTTCATGAACACAAATGAAAACAAACGAACACAAACACAGATACTTATTAACTATTTTATTTGCCGGAATTTTGAAGTATCTAAATAAAACATAAAATTTAAAAACACTAACGAACTATCGAACACAAATGAACACGCCATCGAACGTTCACGGACATAAATAAACGAATGCGGTCATCATGTTCGTTCATTTAACTAAAGAAACCGAATTTCTTGTTCGTGTTCATTCATTTATTAAACAAACGAACACAAACGAATGAACGAAGCGGTCTGTGATGATGTTCGCTCATTTAACTAAAGAAACGGAATTTCTTGTTCGTGTTCGTTCATTTATTAAACGAACGAACACAAACGAACTTCCCGCCGAACGGTTCACGAACTGTTCACTGAACGTTCGGTTCGTTTGCAGCCCTAGTATTTAAGCTTTGCTATCTGCTTTCTACAAGTACCCAACTGAAAAACATTAATGTGTTTGTTTTTCTTATCGTTTACCTTTTGTTCTACTTCAGGGGTAAAGACAGTCAAGGGGAAGAGGTTATTAAGCCATACACTCCAACCACCTTGGACACTGATGTGGGATATTTTGAGTTGGTTATTAAGGTACACATCAAAGTTCAAATTCGTTGCATGCATTTTACATCTATTTGATATATTCATATTTAATATTCGAGTATAAATGGTTAATTTTGATGTATATATAGATGTACCCACAAGGTCGGATGTCTCATCACTTCAGAGAGATGCGTGAAGGTGACTATTTGCCCGTAAGGGGACCTAAGGTACATGCACTTCCCAATAATTATAGTTTGTTTAAAACTGAAAACAAAACTAAAAACTTTTATGATTCCAGGGGCGTTTTAGGTATCAACCTGGTCAGGTGAGAGCTTTCGGAATGCTTGCTGGGGGCTCCGGGATCACTCCAATGTTTCAGGTATTTATTTATTTGTCAATCTTATGAAGTTTAAACAAGCTCGTTGTATACGAGGCAGCATCGCGTTATTTATTTATTTTGTGATTTTTATTTAGGTTGCTAGAGCTATACTAGAAAACCCAAAAGACATGACCCAGGTGCATCTCATCTATGCTAATGTCACATATGAAGACATCCTTCTTAAGGTAAATAGTAATTATGTTTTTTTACGTCTGTATTTAGATTATTACTGCATGAGTGGTTCATATTAAGTATCAAAGTTTATTAATGTTATCGACTTGTTTGATTATTTTCAGGAAGAAATCGATGGACTTGCAACTAATTACCCTGACAGGTTCCATGTGTACTATGTATTGAATCAGGTATTTAGATAAAATTGATAACTGTTTGCTATTATATGTGCTTGTTTTTCATTGGGGTCTTCATACACATATATGTGTGTGTGTGTGTGTGTGTGTGTATATATATATATCTGTGTTACAATTTATTGTATATACTTTTGCAGCCACCAGAGGAATGGACAGGTGGTGTTGGTTTTGTATCGAAAGAAATGATCCAAACCCATTGCCCTGCACCCGCAGCCGATATTAAGGTATGCTTCAAACATGTTTTCAACGTATAAAGATATTTTACAGGAAAGTTAAGAGGGTGTTTGGGAATGCGTAGTGAAACCAAACACGTCTGTGATATAAAAGATGAATAACATTGTCGAGCATGCAGGTTCTAAGATGCGGGCCACCACCAATGAACAAGGCCATGGCTGGTCATCTAGACGCTTTGGGATATTCGGCTGAGATGCAATTTCAGTTCTAAACATATCAAGATAACAAATTGACACCACATTTTGTGCATCAAGTTTAGTTGTTAGTTACAGAACATTTCCAGTGTAATTTGCGTTTGGCTCGGATTATGTTGATGAATGTTGTTGGTGGACAAGTCATAAGCTTGTTTGTTTGACAACTTAAACCAAATGGTTGTATTTCTAAACAGTTTTGTTTGACTGATTATGTAATACAATGTTCCAAAATAATAGCATTAGAAGTTTGGCCACTTCATTATAGAATATGGTTTCAGAATCACTGTTATGGACTAATACCATTGCAAGGTATGAGACTTGTCCCACATCGGTTGTATGGGCAACAGGATGTGGGGTTTATATCACATCGGTTGTATGGGCAACAGATGTGGGGTTTATATACCAAATGGACTCTCTCACCCACCAGACTAGTCTTTTGGGTTGAGTTCTCTCGTTTGGTATTCTTTTGGGTTGAGTTCTCTCGTTTGGTATGTAAATATCAAAATTTGAGCTACATTTCCTCATTTTCAACCTCATGGAAGTATAATTGGTCATCTAAAAACATTATTAACTAATTTGGTATTATCAATTCACCAAATGTTATTATGGCCTTATGGTTATCATTGTTACCAAAAAGTAATACAATTTACCTTTTTTTCTTTTTTGTAAAAGTAAAAAATAACGACGATTGTTAATAACTTCAAACGCGATCTTTCACCAATTAAATGTATTGCTGTAGTGGCTCAGTTATAAGTGGTTTTGATGTTCTTAGTTTGGCATCGCCTCGGTTGACCGATTATTGGTCCTCTATTTTTGGGTTTGACCAAATTAGCCAAAAGTTAATGTCGATTTGGGTTTAAATAAATTATTTGAATTCCAAGAGTCAAAAAGGATATGCAACATTTTGAAAATTATTTGTTCGGATTGTTTATTCAATTTTTTTTTTTTTTTTTTTTTTTGCAAAAGTAAAGAAAAAAAAAGAATATAGGAGAGGATTGTTTGCATTTTTTGAAAGGTAAAAAATAAAAGGCGAGTAAACAAATGGGTTAAGAAAATACAAAATCATATTCTTTTTTTTATCGTCTTTAACAACTTATTTATATATTTTGTTAATTACTGTTGCATGGGGAAAGAGGAGGAGGCGTAACTCCACTCATGTCTAGGGCTTACTTTTTTTTTAATCGTCTTTAACAACTTATTTATACATTTTGTTAATTACTGTTGCATGGGGAAAGAAGAGGAGGCGTAACTCCACTCATGTCTAGGGCTTACTCTCGTGGGCCATGCTATACTATCTTTGTGTTCCACATGTGACCAAGGTGCAACATTGTATCACGCCTTCTAGCGTGATTAGAATGTCACGTGGCCTAGAAATAAAGTGTCATGTCTCATACGGTTTGATTCAATTCACTCAAAATCATATTATCACAATAATGATAATTTTGTACTTATTATACTTCATATATTAATCATACATAAATAAATAGTAAGTCAACTAAAACTATTTAGTAAATATGTGTTATCCCATGATCTCATGTATCTTTACCCTTTTTAGTACACATTTAATGCTTGATTACAATAAGAATGACGTTGTAACCCCCTTTGTTTGCCAGGTTTTTTTTTCAGTTAGAAAACTTATTTATTAAAGTGGGTAATTTCAAAAATATTTTTTAGAATAGTGTTTTGGTTAAAAATAGGGTAAAAATGGTGTCATTGACATGGAGGGATTGGAGTCAGTTTGCTTTTTAGTGTCTAGCTTTATGTAATAGTACGTGGTTCGTGGTGTTGGTTTCTTGTAATTTGTATATTTGGCGGGTAGCATCTTGCTACAATTTAATAAAATAATTTCTGTCGGCCGTTAAAAAAAAAAAAACAGTGTTTTGGTAGTTAAATTTAAGGAAAATATAACTTTCTAGTTTCTGACTCCAATCTCATTGGATAATATGAATTCATCAATTAATTATTCATATAATCATATTTTAGCATGGACATTATACGTTTAATCCACCTGTTGTGGGGCATGATTGGCTGTTAAATCAACAGTGTGTGAAATAATTAAACATGCTCACATTTCATATGAACCATAACAACCCATTAAATTAAAATATGTAAAAAAATGTGAACCAAACACATGGTTTTACATAATAACAAAGTTTAGAAATATAATAATACTAGGTTCCCGTGTGTCATACGAGTTGAACAATTTAAACTTTATAATAAATATTTCTTGTAAATGTAAACCCAAGACAGAGATACGTATACACCAAATTGACATAAATGAATTAATATAAAGATAATGTATGTTAGTATTATAAAATTCATCAGAGAAGCATGTAATCAAATTTTCCTTAAAAATAATAAAAAAATAAATATATTATATAATACTTATTATTGTATTTACGTATTACATTACATTTAAAGAGAAATAAAAAGTTACAATTATAATTCGCACATTACCGAAAATAATTTGAATCCAAAAAATATTAACATAATTCATAAATATCTATATATTTATTTGTATACAACATTACATCTTTTATTCATAACTTTACCATCTCTATCTAGAATTAGTAGTTTTACTCCGTCTCTACTTTTAATTCTTGATAGTGCCATTTGCAATTGACCATGGGTGAATTCGATAGTGTTAAAAACAAAACAACCTTGGATAGTGACTGACCTTGGCTTATATTATTTGTCACTGACTCACTGCAAAACCAACAGATAGTGGAAGTGAAGATATGTGGATATATGGCCACAATGCAACCTAACAAAATTAGGTTTTGATAGTAAAATGCTTACACACACTCCTAGACCGTACCGAATGCTTACACACACTTCTAGACTATACCGCACGACTTTTCCGGTAGCCTGATTAAAATCTCATACATAAATATATCAATATCAGAATGGTACAATAATAATAACACAGTAATATTTTTTGTCATATATATATTAAAGCTATATTAAAAAATATAATTATAATTTTATCACTCACTTTTTTATCTAATTTTGACTATCTTCGATGATCTTGAATTCATCTAATGTTTATTCAACTTGCGTGATTAAACGTATTATTAATTTTCTTTTTCTTCTTTTGAATTTAGATTAACTATGAAAGTAAAGGGATTATGTTTTAGGTGATTGTAATGTCAAATTGGTTTAGTTTATACGTAGATTTATTATTATATAGTTTTGGATTGGTTTACTTTATGTATAGATTTATTATTATATAGTTATGGATTGAGAAGCCCATACTTTGAAGTGGCCCAAATGGCATACAGCATATGATATAAAGCTGCCACCTTCTGCACTCCATTCTGCTTTCCACTGCAAGCTTTCCTTCAATTCTCTGGTAATCACGTATGCATTTATCATTCTTTATTTGAATGACTTATTGGTAATATTCAACATTTCTGCTCATGTTATGTGTTATGACGTGTATAAATGTGTTTGATTTTTATGTTTTTAACTCTCATTTGAAAGTGTTCTACCTTCATAGTGATTGTTTTCTGGCTTTGTGTTGCTCTTTTGGTTTTATTGATATTGAAAAACCATATATTTAAGGGAAAATCACGAAAATAGAACATTTTGATCCATCTTTTTTTTTCTTCTTCCTAATATAGGCCTTGACTTTTAAGTTTTAACTATTTAAAAATAGACATATCCAAAACCAATCAATCTGCAACGCTAAATAAGCCCTGCTGGTTAAGAGCTGGCACAAAAAAAACCTTGAAAATATGCGGGTCCACAAAACAACCAATTAAATCAATAAACGTTTGCTAATTGTGCTAAATTTTAGTTGCCCTGCTGATATCTAGTTCCCACTTTCTAGCACCCGGTTTTAGCCGTCGGTTGAAATTTAACCGCGGGCTAAAATTTAGCCCCCGGTTTTCTCAAAAGTTTGCTTAGCAGGCATGTTTTGATTGGTTTGTTTTATGGACCCCATTGTACGTTCTTTGATTTTTTTCCGGCTAAATTTTTGTCTTCTTAGCTGGCTGTGCTTATGTGGCCTTCTCTGGTGAGCTCTTTATGGATATGTCTGTTTTTTAAAAGCTAAAAGTTAATGTATATTTTATGTAAAAAAGTGGGACAAAGTACAAACAACCTATTTTGGTGATATTCCCGATATATTTTGGAAAGTCTTAGGCTACCTAGTGTGCTGAAACGTCCCTTGCCACCTCACGCCTCCAACACCACACCGCCATAGCCAAAGTAGGTGCCGTTGAAGGCCTTCGCCATTGTGGTAGCGGGCATGTGAGGGTAAGAATGTGGGGCCATATGCAAATAAACCAATAACAAATTTTCTTCTTTTTTTTAAATCTGTTTTTCTTGTTTTTTTTTTATTAAGGGGGAGTTAAACTGTTAAAGTCCCCTTGTCTACATGGTGTTGACGTGGCGCATACGTCCAAATATAATGTAGTTTAAGCCCCCATGGAGGCTTTATTCCACGCTACTCAGCCTTAAAGCTAACTTGGGTCAAGAGCAATGAGTAGTAGTTAAATAAATATTGATATAACATAACAATTTTGAAGGATTTTCAAACTATTTTAACTCTAGAAATGTTTTGCTAAAAATTTTCTTTTAATATAGTCAACAACAAAACCGCCAAAATTTACAGTTTTGAACAATACTACTGCTTGATCAAAGAAATAATCTTTTGATATGGTTATCTTTTACTTGCAAAATTGCAATGCTATCTCTTGACAAAGATTGATGTAGCTATAAATTGTTATTTTTCAACATTTAAGAGTCCAATTTTAATTTGTAGTTGAAAAGCAACTTGTTTGTTGTCAACAAATGTCAAATTGTATTATATTTTTTCCAGAAAAAATGGAAGATTTTGTGACATATGCCAATGACATGATTTTTGCCTAGGTAAAGTTTCTTGGATGCCATGGGGCTCTTCAGAAGTAATATGCCAACGTGCCCGGCTGATCAACATTGCTCACAATGGGCTAGAACTTACATGAAGTATTGTCTTTGCACCCGAAGGGATTGGATATCGCTGATACTGGGAATAGTTAGCGTTATCAGTTGGGGTGTTGCGGAGGTACCTCAGATCATCACGAATTACAAAGATAAATCTTCTGAAGGTCTTGCTATAGGCTTCCTTTTCACATGGATACTCGGGTACTATTTGTATAATTGGCACTATGCATTGCGCTTGCGAAAATATTTAAATCATAAAGTTCACCTAAAGATATTTATTTTCTTAAGTTTACATTTTTCGGTTTTGAAAAATACTAACCTTGCTGTGCTCTCTGTTATATATATTTAATTTGAAATATATTCTTTCTTTTTATCTGGCAGAGATCTTATGAATGTGCTTGGTTGCTTGCTAGAACCAGCCACGGTAAGTTTTTTTTCGCGTTAATATTTATGTGTTCTCTTGAAAGTGTAGTGTTAGGATCAAAATTAAGCAAGAATCGTAAGAGAGAAGTAGCTCAATTCATTACCAAGATGATCAACAAGAATCTGTTACAACGATTATATAACCGATTCTAACTATCAACTAACTAAACACATACAAACCCTTTTACTAACAAACAATTACAAAGGACCCCCTTATTTAACTATGACTTATTATCAAAACTAGTCCTTGTACTTAAATCTCTTATTTATACGTAACAAAACTCCCCCCTTTAAACATTCTTGACCTCAAGAATCAATCTTAAAATCTGGAAAACGTGCAATAAAACTTTCAGCTTCCTCCCAACTGGAATCATGGCTAGGCAAATTCTTCCACTGAATTAAAAACTTGACCACCGGTTTATTGCCACTTCGAGCTAACTTCCGGTCTAAGATGGCAAGTGGTTGAACAGCACAAACTGGACCAACAGGAACTAACTCTTGATTAACTGGAGGATCACTTCTTCAGCAATGAAACATGAAATGTAGGATGTAGTTGGGACCCCTCTGGTAACTTCAAAGTATAAGCAACCTCACCCACTTTTTTAATCACTTGAAAAGGACCAAAGTACTTTTGAGAAATTTTAGAATACTTGTGTAGTCTGAGGGATGTTTGAACATAAGGCTGAAGTTTAAGATAAACCCAATCCCCTACTTCAAAACTACAATCACTTCTTTTTAAGTCTGCAAACTGCTTCATTCGGTTGCGAGCACTTTCCAAAGAATGTTTTAAAGTGACAAGGACAGTGTCCCTTTGAGCTAACCAAGTATCCAATGATGCTGTATTAGTGGTGCCCGAAATATAAGGTATTTGGATAGGAGGATCAATGCCATACAAAGCTTTAAAAGGAGGCATTTTATGGAAGAATGCCACGTAGTATTGTACCACCATTCAGCAAGTGAAATCCATTGTAACCAAGAAGTGGGATCAGCCATGGCCATACATCTCAAATAGGATTCCAAACACCTGTTAAGCACTTCTGTTTGACCATCAGATTGAGGATGGTAAGCAGTAGATAATGATTGGCCTATCCCTTGCAGCTTAAGAAATTCTTGCCAAAAAAGACTCATGAAAATAGGATCTCTGTCCGAAACAATGGTCATAGGACAACCATGTAACTTGAAAACAGTATCTAACATAACCTGAGCCACCTGAACTGCTGAAAAAGGGTGCTTCAAAGGAATAAAGTGGCCATACTTGGTCAGACGATCAATAACTACCAAAATAACATCCTTACCCCCAGATTTGGGTAAGCCACTTATAAAGTCCATCGAAATATCAGTGAAAATAGACTGAGGAATGGGAAGAGGGCTAAGTAACCCAGGTGTGGCAATAGTTTCATACTTCGCTTTGAGGCAAATATCACACCTCTTTACCCATATCTTAATGTCCTTGTATGCTCCCTTCCAGTAAAACAAACTCTTGAATCTTTGCAGAGTGGTTTGAATACCTGAATGGCCCCCCACTACAGATGAATGACAGATGGTCAATATGTCTTTCCTCAAAGCTTCATCCTTTCCAATCCAAAGTTTGGACTTTCGGGTCAATAATGTACCATCCCAATTGATATGTTTAATACTGCTACCCTTTTCCAAATTCCCTATCAATGCTTTAGCTTGAACATCAATTGCCCAATGATTCTTAATTCTCTCCAACAGAACAGGATCAAAAGAAGAAACAACCAAAGCAAATAAGGAAGAACTATGCACTCGTGAAAGTGCATCTGCAGCAGTATTTTCACTACCCTTTTTGTAAACAATATGATAATCATATCCCATCAGTTTACTCAACCAAGTGTGTTGTAAGGGAGTAGTAATCTTTTGTTCCAATAAGTGTTTTAAACTCTTTTGATCAGTTCTAATAGTAAAATGCTTCAAAATCAAATATTGATGCCAATGTTTTACTGCTAGCAAAATAGCCAGCAGCTCTTTCTCATAAACAGAAAGGGCACATTGCTTAGGAGATAAGGCTTTACTTACAAAAGCAATTGGATGTTTCCTTTGCATTAAGACTGCCCCAAGACCTTTAGAACTAGCATCTGTCTCGATCACAAATTCTTGAGACCAATCAGGAAAAGCCAAAACTGGCGCTTGAACCATGGCATCTTTGAGTGTATCAAATGCTTTCTGAGCTTCCATAGACCATTTGAAGGCATCTTTTTGTAACAAATTAGTTAAGGGCTTAGCAATAGAGCCATAAGAAGAGACAAATCTCCTATAGTAGCCAGTCAGACCCAAAAACCCTCTAAGTTGCTTAACAGTGGTAGGAACTGGCCAATTCTGCACAACTGCAATTTTGGATGGATCATTTGAAACCCCATCTTTTGAAATTACATGACCCAAATATTCTATCTAAGAACCAACAAAAGAACATTTTGATCTTTTTGCATACAATTGATTGTCTCGAAATAACTGCAACACTTCTCTTAGATCCACCAGGTGTTGTTGTAAGCTCTTGCTATAGACCAGAACATCATCAAAGAAAATTAAGACAGTCTTCCTTAATAATTTCTGAAAAACTGCATTCATAAGCCCTTGAAATGTAGCATGAGCATTACTAAGACCAAAGGGAAGCACCAAAAATTCAAACAAACCCTGATGAGTAAGGGAAGCACCAAAAATTCAAACAAACCCTGATGAGTACGAAATGCAGTTTTATGAATGTCAGATTCATACATTCTGATTTGGTGATATCCAGACCTTAAATCCAACTTAGAAAACACTTTGGCTCCCCCCAACTCTTCTAATAATTCTTCTATCAAGGGAATAGGGAATCTATTCTTAACAGTTTGATCATTTAGTTTTCTGTAGTCTATGCATAATCTCCAAGATCCATCCTTCTTTTTAACTAAGACCACTGGTGAAGCAAAAGAACTCACACTACGCCTAATGATACCCATATCAAGCATTTCTTGAACCATCTTCTCAATGATATCCTTTTGTCCCATAGGATATCTATATGCTCTTTGATTGATAGTTACAGACTCATCTATCAACTTGATCTTATGGTCACAACTTCTTTTTGGTGGTAAACTATCAGGAGTCTTAAAAACATCAGCAAAATCAAGCAGCAATGCCTCCACTGCATCAGTTGCCGCGGAACCTGTTATCTGAGCTTGATGTTGAAATGATCCATCTGGTTTTTCTTGCAGACTGAACAGCTGTAACTGAGTTACAGGTGTGTCTTTGTTCAAATAATCTGCCAATCTTTCCAAAGAGCACAATGAAACAGTACCCCTATTGACTCCCTTTAATTCTACTACCTTACAATCAACCTTAAATTGCATGGTCAATTTCTTAAAATTCCATACAATATCATCTAAGGACTGTAACCATTGGATACCCAACACCATATCATAATTGTCCAAAGGAAGTAACAGAACATCAGTTTTAAACCACACACCCTGCATTAACCATTGGAAGTCTTGACATAACAATGTACAATCTAATTCTTTCCCATTAGCTACAATCACTTTCATTAAAGACACTTTCCTAGTTGGGCAATTCAATTTCTCAGCTAATCTCGAACTCACAAAATTATGAGTAGAACCCGAATCAATTAAAATTTGTATCTGTCTTGTTCCTATAGTACCCACAACCCTCATGGTGGAAAAAGAACTTACTCCAGTCATTGCAAACATGGAAATTTGAGGGCCATTAGTCTCTTATTCACTGACCTCTTCCTCATTAAACTCATCTGATACTGGTTCATCATCAAAAATTTCTAAGACATACAAATGCTTAAATTTGCAGTTATGGGTAGGAGTGTACTTTTCACTACACCAAAAACATTCACCTTTGGCTCTTTTCTCTTCTGCCACCTTAGCAGGAACCTTCTTCACATTTTTGGACATTTTATTGTTTGGTGGAGTGGGTAATAATGCTAAGTTATTACTCGAGTTAGTAAAAACTTTATTGTTCACATTATTACTTGAACCACTTTTGCTACTTGAAGCATTCCCTGTTTGTGAATGATTATTTTTCTTACCATCCTTATCCCTATCACCAAACAAAGTGGAATAAACTACACTTTGCTGTTTAGCCATAGAAATAGCTTCTCTCATTGTTCTTGGTTTAAAAATTTTAACCAAACACCTAATTTCTGGTTTTAACCCACCCACATACAAGCTTGCAGCATATTCATCATTCAACCTAACCCTATTCAATAACGAATCAAACTGCTTAGTGTATTCAGAAAGAGAACCTGTTTGATCAAGATTCTTCAATTCTTCCATAGCATCCTCACTTAATCTTTCAGAAAATCTTGCTACTGCAGACCTTGAATACTCATCCCAAGTGATTTCTTCAATATCCCTATTTTGGCTATCCACAAAACCTTGATGCCATTCGAGGGCTGCTCCTTCTAAATTGATTACAGCATAGTATACTTTTGCAATTTCTGGTGTTTTGTCTACTGCGAAGAAGTGATTACACTTGATAATCCAGCCTTCAACACCTTCACCGTTGAATTTTGGGAAATCTAACCTTCCCAAACGTACCAGCCTTTGTTCTTGATGATTATTTTCTCTTTCATTTCCCAATTTGTTGTTAATTTATGCCAATTGAGTCACTAGGGTTGTCATACTGATTTGTAACATTTTGATCGCTTCTGAATTTTGATCCAAGGTCGCTTGCTGACCTTCTATCATCGAAGCATTGGAATGCGCTAATTTTTCCAACCTCTCCATTTCTTGTTGTCCGGTAGCCATTTTTTGACAAATTAGGTCAAATTTGGGGAAAAAATTGAATCACAGTGAAGCCGGAATCAATCAGCTTCAACGAACAAGAATTGACGAACAATTAAATGAAGGAATTGATCGAACAATGATCAATCCAGGGAAGAAATTGACGGAATAACGATTGATTTAATGAAGAACAATGAATCGTAATGATGTTGCAGAGTTTTTGAACGGAAGAGCTCCGATGAGGATCGGTGCGGTGCTCTGATACCAATGTTAGGATCAAAATTAAGTAAGAATCGTAAGAGAGAAGTAGCTCAATTCATTACCAAGATGATCGACAAGAATCTGTTACGACGATTATATAACCGATTCTAACTATCAACTAACTAAACACATACAAACCCTTTTACTAACAAACAATTACAAAGGACCCCCTTATTTAACTATGACTTATTATCAAAACTAGTCCTTGTACTTAAATCTCTTATTTATACGTAACATGTAGCCTCACTTGAAGAAATATAAATACACATAATATGATAAGTGTGAATCTTGTGTCTTTGTTTAAAGATGCATCTAGGGTGCAAACGAGCCGAACCCGAGCTCGAGCTCGATTAACTTATGAGAGCTCGGGCTCGAGCTCCGCTCGATTCGAGCTTTGTTTTCAAAGCTCGAGCTCAGCTCGTTTGTATTTTATCAAGCTTGAGCTCGGCTCGAGCTCGGCTCGTTTATTATCTATTAATTAGTATATTAAATAAAAATAATATAAATAATAGATTTTATGTTTATACAAAACTTTGTAATATTACCGTTCTGGAGTATATAACCAGTTGCAGCAGTACCAAAAAAAAAAAATAATAGACTTTTTAGGCTTGCGAGCTCGATAAGTAAAACTCGGGCTCGGGCTCGTTTACTAAATAAGCTTATTTTTAGGCTCGAGGTCGGCTTGTAAATAAAGTTTAAATAAGCTCGGCTCGACTCGGCTCGTTTACACTAAGGCTCGATAAGGCTCGACGAGCCTAATGAGCTTCACATGTGAGGCTCGAGCTCGATAAACAAACGAGCTTTATTTTGAGGCTCAAGCTCGGCTCGGGCTCGATAAGGCTTGGCTCGTTTCGAGCTTTTTCTCAAGCCGATCTCGAGTGCTCGCGAGCCACTCGGCTCGTTTGCACCCCGAGATGCATCTTTCATGTTTGTTGTGTTAACTAACGTAAACGGTTGTATTCTAATCCATCTTATCCTCTTATTCTGCAGCTTCCAACACAGTACTATACGGCAGTGGTAAGCAGTTTTTAACCTCTAAAATATCCTTATTTTTTTTTTTTGCCAAAAGTGGCACTATTCACTGGATGTACTTGGTGACTACGTTAGCTCTTGCCGCTCCTACGGCTACTTTTCTCACGGGGCATCTAAGAGACAACTCAATAAGGTAAGAATATGACTTGTTAACTCTAAATTTGTGGTTTACAAATTACAAGTCATTTCAAAATCATCCAGATCGAGTCGGTAGACAAGAAAAGAAAATGCAGCCATGAGAGTAAACAACCGGTGAATGATGACAACCTTGAAGAATCAACGGTCCCTATGCTATCGAAATTCACTCCGAGTGTGCAAATTCCATCTCCTGATGACAATTCTACCCTTGAAAGAGTATACTACAGGTATTAATACTAATATTTATTCAAGAATGCTAGTATTATGTTGAATGCTTGATATATATACATGTATCTTATTTATTTATCTTTTATGGTGCAGTTCTGCTAGATCTTTATCTAGTCACACTCCTACTGTGAGTTTCTTTCACTCACAAAGAACAAATGCCAATAAACACGATCAGGATACGGTTCAAGAACCGTTGCTTGATGGGCATGTGTCGAGACAATCACCGCCTGCTTCAGAAACCAAGACTATGTTATGTGTGGTAAGTCTTATAGGAGGTAAACATATAACTCTAAAAATTTTTAATCATTAAGTAATGATGATTTTTTCTTTGGTGATTTAGGTTTTTACCGCAACAATATTTCTCTGCATATGCAATCTCCAACTTGAAAGAAACAGTTATCTCAATTTAGATTCGGTGAAATCACACAACGGAGCTGTCATGCATGTGGGAAGAAGGCTGTTACAGGTAAGGAACCGATTTTGTATCCTAACCATCTTAGACAGGAGGGAATGGGGCTCGTCCCCATCTTCCCCACCCCCTTGCTCCGGCGCCGGGCCAGGCCCGTGATATCCGGCCGCTGGTAGCCGATCTCGACGCCCCTCATTCCCTCACACACTCCTATACATACATATATATAAAGGGGTTCATCCCCCACCCCCTGCAAGCCGAGCCTACGTGGCGCTGACGTGGCGGCCCATCCCCTTAGGGATGAGGCTCTTCATACCCACTAGTCTTATTGGGTTCATTAAAATTAGCATATGCAATTGTTTAACAATATAATTTTCTTGAAAATATCCGTGATGAGTTTTACAACTGTTGTCTTTTACTAGACTGGCTAATTATGTTCTTAATTTGCATAGTTGTCAATAGCAAAGGATAAGCTACCAATCATCTAAGTAAATAAAAAAATAAAAAAAAATCCGCTATTTATCGCTACAGGGTCTTAAGTGACCCTGCATCTATACGCTACACTATTCGGTATTTGAAAAAAAATGGTATGTAGATTAAAACTGAGAGATCCTTATTTAATTACTTATAAACTATAATTAAAACTGAATTTATTTATTAGACTAATGTAATATCCTCCAAAATTCCTCTTCTTCATGGACATTTGATGAAAGAATACTAATGATGACTTTTACATCCATATGGATTCTTACCAAGTATTATTTAGGAAGAGTAAATTGCTTTTTGATTCTTTGTGTTTTAGTGTTTTTAACCGAGTCCAAAATCAAAAAGTTTAACGTTCTAAGTCCCTAGCCATTTATTTTATAACGTTTTGTGTCCAATTTTGTTCATTTTATAACGGTTTGAGTCCAATTTTGTTTAAAAAATTGGACGCAAAAGGTTAAAATTTGGACTCAAATGGTTAAAAAAAAAAGTGTCTAGGGACTTAGGGCGTTAAGCATTTTGATTTTGAACTCAAATGGTTAAAACCACTAAAACACAAGGACTCAAAAAGTAATTTACTCGAATTTAAGGAAGATGTGTCACTGTATTTATTTATATGCATGAGCTTGCTATAATGTAATTTATCTTAAATATCTTTATTATGTGACTTTTTGTTATAGTTTGATCATATCATATGCAGGTAAGTGGCAGTTTACTGGAAGGTAACAAAGGCACGAGTATCGGCATTGGAACCTACCTTGGTTGGGGAATGGCAGCTATCTACATGGGCGGACGCCTGCCACAAATTTTCTTAAATGTAAGTATCCCATTGTCATGACCATTACATACAATTAATTATAATATGTATATTATACAAATTTTCTTTAAGTTTAAGCTTTATTAACAACATTATAACATGTTTATCTTTGGATTTTCATATTTGCAGATCAAAAGGGGAAATGTCCAGGTAAGCATAAATCTTTCATCTTCTTCCTGTTTATTAATTGCTTTCAGGGCCATGTGGTTAAAATTGAAAAAATATTTTATTTACTGAAAATCTTTTATTAAAAATATTTTTCTATTTTAGATGGCGGATAGCATACCAAAAAGCAATGTTTTAAAAACCGGTAAATATCGGCCGGTTATACCGGTATTACCGTTTCTAGATGTAAATCTGGTACGAAACACCCTGGTAAATAAGTGAAACGGCATAAGGTTTGTACCGGCAGTAAAATCCGGTATACGGGTTTGAAACGTAATACCGGTATCGGTCCAGAGTTATTTTAGTTTGGGTTGTTACTTATTTTTATTATATATGTTACTTATCTTACGTAATTTTTATATGTTATGATTATTCATAACTAAAAGTTCTTATTTAATATTGTATGAAACGAAAATAGTTGATGTATTCAACACTCAAATGGCTTAAACATATTGTACACTAATGATTTTCGATTATCTTTTGGATTATTTTTTATTATAGGTTTACTTTTAGATCATCTTTTAATATGTAATCATGTATTTTTGGATTAACTTTTGAGTTGATGTTGTAATTTATGAACTTATAGAGTTAGCTAGTCAACTTGGTTGAACCGCTCGGTTCAACCGGTTGAACCATTTTTTAGCCTAATCCGGTTTGATTTAAAAACCGGTTTTTAAAACATTGCCAAAAAGTAATCATTTGTCAAATAAAAAAAAATGTACATAACATGGATGCATATCGTTATCGATGTGCAGGGTCTGAATCCACTAATGTTCATTTTTGCCCTTGTTGGAAACTCTACTTATGTAGCAAGGTGAGTGCTCTTCACATTTGTTTGCTTATAAAAGTAGAATTAAAGGAAAAATACCTAAAATGACCTTTATATGTTTCTCATACATATGAAATTTGAGAAAATTGTTTCATTATGGGTTAAAGAGATACCTAAAATGACCTTTAACAAAGGCGAACAACCACTTGTTTGTATCTGTAACGATACTAAGTACATCGGACCCAATCACTTAATTTGGGTCTCTAATATTATTTTTGGGGTGAAAATGGAATTTATGTACTTTGCTGACGGAAACAAGGTATAATTAAAGAACAAGTCTAAACAGGCGGAAGTGACCGTTTTTTAGCCCAATCACCAAAAACAGGAGTTAAAGCTATAAGCCGTGATCATATACCTTTTTTCCAACAACAAAAAAAGTTTAATAAAGTATGAAAATCTAAAATAAGTAGAATTTAAAAAAAAAAGGAAAAGCGTGTGACCTAATGTTTCAAACCTGCCTAAATCGACCAAATTGCACGTTTGACTTGTTAAGTACCGATCTTGATCTGAATCCATTTTAACCCGTTACTTGGCTTGCCTCTTTCCAATTTTGATACTTAGGATATATCATACATGTGACATCTGGAACCGATAATATTCCCACAAAAAGTGAAAAATGTTACAAGTCTTGTATTAAATGACATTTTACACACTTGATGAACAAACATTTCTACTGAACTCTCTTATTACTCTTTTATGATTTGTGCTTTTTATAGCATACTTGTGAGCAGCATGGAGTGGTCAAAAGTACAACCAAATCTTCCATGGGTGGTGGAAGCAAGTGGGTGCGTAATGCTTGATACTTTCGTATCCTTAATATTCTAACGACGCATTTCAACAATGGTGATCAAATTCTATAACGTAAAACTGTTACTCCTTGACATCATATTAGATTCTAATCCAGTTTATCTATCTCCGTGGTAACAAAAACAAACGTCTTGACACCAAACGCAGAGACTTGGATCCATGATTGGTGGTACCGAAACATGTATGTGAAAACCGGATTTGAGGTACTACATGGGATTATATGGGTACATTTGTTTGCTTGTTTATCTTGGGATTTTTTGTCTAAAATATACACTAATTTTTTTTTTCAAAGGGTGCGGCCGCCCCCCTTGCCCAAAGGGTAGGTCCGCCCCTGATGGGAAGACGTCACATCATTAGACCATTAGATCATGGGTATCTAAATATTACATAATCTTGTTCTTGCAAAGATGTGAATTCACATCATTTTTGTAGGGAGCAATTAACCATACCGCTAAATCACTGGTTCATGGTATTTTTTTTTAGTTTTAGTACATTTGTGTAACTGAACTTAAAAATTTAAACTCAATCTTGTTGAAAAGTTTTTATATGAAAGTGGAAGTAGGACCTTTCACTTATTTTATTTTGAGTAAAGTTCTATTTTGGTCCCTATCGTTTGGTCCAAATATTTACTTCGCTCTAATAGTTTTAAACTTTTAATTCAACATTTTGGCTCTTTGTGGTTACCCATCTTTTCCCTTACATTCACACCCTCTAAATTGTTTTCTTTTTATCAAGAGCAAACAAGTCTTTTTGTGTAGGGCAATTTTGTTTTTTTTTCTTTCAAGTTCATAAACCCTAAAGCCTTTCAAATTTCATATCTTTAGAGATTTTTAGGGTCATAACAAGAGGAAATGCAAGAGTCAAGAAAAAAGGTCAGAGGTTGTTTAGTGTGTCCATATGTGAGGGGTTTTTATGTGATCTCTTCAAGTAACAGACAATGTATTGCTTTAATTTTATGTTATGATCATGGTTTTACACTTTATAAAATGTGGTAATGGTTACTTCCTTAATTAAAAACCAATAGGAGACTTTTTTGGCATATTGAAAGGTGAAGTTTTCTTTGTGTAAAGCTTTGCAAGAGGTTAAGATCTACTATATATATTTGCTACAAATCAAAAAATCTTGTTGACATTTCTTAACAAGTTGGATATAGTTTAATGGAAAAATGTTTGTACTTTTAAGAGGTTTGGGGTTCATGGACTTGAAAAACGAAAGAAAAAACCACCCCTATGCAACAAGACTTGTTTGCCCTTGATAAAAGCTCAATTTTGAGAGTGTGAGTGTAAGGGAAAAGATTGAACCAATTAGGTAACCACAAGGGGTAAAAAAAAATCAAATTGAAACTATTGAAGCAAAGTAGATATCTAAACCAAACCACAGAGAGCAAAATAGAACCTTACTCTTTTATTTTAATACCAAGTATGCAAGTAGGTAGATAAAGCCATCATACAAAACATAATTTGTAGTCTGATGATATTAAGGTGTTGAAAATGTGTCTCCCCTATTTTGTTCAAGGTTTTAATTTCGTAGAAGACAAAATATGTAGAATTAAGAGTACAATTAATGGTTATATGACTTAGCAAATCTTAATGAATACACTATAATTTCTTAGTTATCTACAATGTAGTGTTAAAATATATAGTTTTTAAACCTGAGCCAGTATCATATTCAATCTGATGCACATTCATCTACAATATATGTCACACTTAATGTTACAAGTACACAAGTTTTTAAACCTAGCAAACTTCTAAGATAACGATTAAAACATTTATAAACTTCTAAGAAATTGATAATAGAAATAATAATAATCAGTGATCATATTTTGTGTTTTAAATGAAGAGATTCATATATGTATCCTGGTAGCAAGAGACTAAAATCTGGCATTGAGCACGTTGCAGCAACCGATGAGGTTGAGGTGAGGCTCAGTATAGTGATTACAAAATTGAAACTCCATATAGCTTCTCACCCATTTTATTCAATCAATCTGTCAAAAATTAAAGTCATGGCAAGATCGAATTAACGAATCATGAAATTAGAACAAAGTTCGTAAATAGATGATGATTTAAGCTATAATTACCCACCTAGCCATGGCGATGAGAGACCCTAGTCAAACATGCGGGCTTCACCTCAACAGTTACAATCAATGACGTTCGTCTGCGAATGTAGAAATGTTTTCATGAGCAAAATCATCAAGTTTTGACGGGTAAATTTTACATATGAATTATTTAGGATTACCATGGTGAGATTTCTGTTAATTTAATATATCTTTTGTTTTGATAAATGACAATTTCGAATTGCTTTTCGTTAATTTAGCATTATTAGTTTCAAGTGGTCAAATAAAATTACGTAAGTTTATAAACTAAATATGAAACTTTAACATGTAATCAACTTGATTCTTAAAATGCTTTTTAGATTAATTTTATTTGTCTATATTGGTTTGACAAAATAAATACTTTGAAAACAGTATTGTGGGAGATATATTTTTAAATACTCAAACTTAACAAATTTTAATGGTTTACATCTTAAATATGATTATTCAATAGTTTGACGAATATTATTTTGCAGGACTAATAGTAAGAATTAATTAAGTTTCAATGGAAGTTTCAAGAAGACAAAGTAAAAAAATAAAATTACAAATTTTAACTGATCAGGATTAAGAGATTCTTTTTTTTTTCCCCCAAAATATCAGTGGAAAATTATTTATCAAATCGATGTAAAGTTGTGTTGATTAATATGTTGTATTTTCAGCCAACATATTATTATGACTTCATTTTTATTTTTTATTCAACATCTGTTATCTGTTTTTTTAAGTTAAATTATACTTCTTTTTTATTTATTTTTTTCAATCAAACCAATATTTGCATTTTTAATGCACCCGTGGTTTACTTTACTCTTAACAAGCGGCATCAGTGTTCATTATTTTAGATCGATGATATCCCTCTGGGCATGTCTATTTCGATTACGATACTAAGTGGTGATATTATATCATACCAAACCAAACCGCACAACACAGATAGTGACTGAAAGATGGTTGCGAAGCACGGATATCCCACTAGTTTGGTTTTATTTACCAAGTGCTATTTGTACTAACATACATGTATATTTGCTTAGCTTGTCAGATATTCATTAGAAATGGTAGGTAAGCATGAGGGAGGTAAGGCAATCCTTAGACTATGGGGTGCAAAGGGGCTTGGCTTAGGGGCATTGCTTGACATATGACAGGCGTAGGCTCCACCAGTCCACACCCACCGGTCTTATTAGGCCATGGAGTGTACTCTAACATCTAGAGTGTTAACAATGACATGGCATGTTAACTAACATTGCAAACCACTCACTCCTTGTGTTAAAGTGCATTAAATGAGTTATGTGTTAACATGTTAACCCAATGTTAAGAGATTGAATTAGTTATTATTTTTTATACAAAAACCCAATGTTAAAGTGCATTAAGTGAGTTATGTGTTAACATGTTAAACCATTTCCTTAGAGTGAGACAAAGGGAAATGAGGAAAAAAAGTTGATCTGTCACTTAGGTGGAGTTAAGTTATGTTAAAATATACCCAAAGGCCTTAGTGATACACCTCAGGACAAGTTCGCCTACCTAGACTGTGTATCACACGGATTTTGCATCATTTATGGCACCGCAACTCCCCATACCCGACAAGGATGTGGGATCATTTAGGCACTCGAGCCGTATGTGACACTAGACAACCCCCCCCCCCCCTTTCCAGGGACAACTACAACTACAATAGTCGACTATTGTAGCAGGAACCTGTAGGATGGCATTTCGCTCTATCCGAATAGACAGAAAACGACAAAGGACATTAGCACATCATCCAAGACTACGGGTGTAAACGAACCGGGCCAACTCGGCTCGGCTCAAGCTCGGCTCGTCATGTTTTTATGAAGCTTGAGAACGGCTCGGTTCGAGCCTACTTATTTGAGCTCGAGCTCAACTCGTGACTAAAACCCAAAGCTTAGGCTCGGCTCAAGCGATTTTGAGAACAACCTCAAACGAGCTAAAAGCTTGGCTCGAGCTCGCTTCAATATCGCTTAAACCGAGCCAAAGCTCGGCTCGAGCTTGGCTTGCCAATGTTATCATCATAATTATTGTATTATATATATAAAAACTAAAATTATGTTTGGGCTCGTTTAGGCTCGCGAGACAAGACGAGCCTTGTCTTTCAGGCTTGAGCTCGGGCTCGATAACTAAATGAGCTCTATTTCAGACTCGAGCTCGGGCTCGGCTCGTTCGAGCTTATAACCGAACCGATAACGAGTAGTTCTCGAGCCTCTGAGCTTTTTTACACTCCAAGACGGGACCATTTTGAGATATTATTTACAGTCAACATTTGTACGAATTGCCATTGAGATTTTGTGAATTGTGGGTGGTAATTTTGTGCTTTATGTAGCAATGAATAACCTTCAAATAAATTACCTATTGTTCTCACGTGTGTAGATTTCAGTTCCATTTGTGTTAATTCTTTGGAATTTACCTGATTAATTTAGTTCATTTGTTTTATTTATTTATATTAGGCATGAAAGTATCTTGTCCATCAATTATTATGGTCCAGAGGATTTGTAGCATACTTCCTTTCTGTATAAATTGAAAGTTGAAGTTGTATCCTATAATGAATTGTACCAAAATGGCTAACAAGAATTTGAGCATCTTCATCCTCATAGCAACACTAGTGGCTCAAGTTAGTTGGGTTAGAGCAACAGTGCATTTAGTTGGAAGTCTTGAAGGATGTCCACCTCCATCATGTCCTGGCGGATGTCCAGGAGGATGCCCCGGTGGATGTCCTGGAGGATGTCCCGGCGGATGTCCTGGCGGATGTCCATGCGCTCCATCATGTCCTGACGGATGTCCCGGTGGATGTCCAGGAGGATGCCCCGGTGGATGTCCTGGTGGATGTCCCGGCGGATGTCCCGGTGGATGTCCAGGAGGATGCCCCGGTGGATGTCCTGGAGGATGTCCCGGCGGATGTCCTGGCGGATGTCCTGGAGGATGTCCTGGCGGATGTCCCGGTGGATGTCCAGGAGGATGCCCCGGTGGATGTCCTGGAGGATGTCCCGGCGGATGTCCATGCGCTCCATCATGTCCTGGAGGATGTCCCGGTGGATGTCCTGGAGGATGTCCTGGCGGATGTCCCGGCGGATGTCCATGCGCTCCATCATGTCCCGATGCAAAGCCCGATTGTCCTGCAAAGCCAGAATGTCCTGCAAAGCCATGATGTCCTCCTGCATAATACCGTCATAAAACTCTAAGCTTCGAAGATGACATGTCCTGCAAAGCCAGAATGTCCTGCAAAGCTAGCTAATAATGTAAAGATCATGTTAACAATGTAACAATGTTATTACATTGTAATTTCATATCTAACCTTTTGGCAAGTACACAAACATGCATGGGAAAATCACAATTTTGATGTATTTTGCATCCCTAATTTGTTTAGTGTTCTTCAAACAGTATCAGTTAGAAACGTTCCTCACGGCAAAGACAAAAAAGTCAACTAACCCTTAGTGTAGATAAAGATAAGCACGACATAAAGGTACATTCGAAATTGATGAGACGTTATATCATATTACTAATATAACGAAAAAGGGTAACACGTCATGTTATAAAAGAAAAAAAAAATAACCATGACATAGCTTTGATGACATGTACGCTCATGCTTCGATCACTTGTACAATACTATTCACAACTCGGTTTTGAGTAAAACTTATATCTAAATGTAGATAAAAATATGTATGTTATAACACCAAACTTAACATACTATAAAACAACATACCTTAAAAACTATAAGCGACAAACATAATACGCTCAAAAGTAATCATAAAAATAAAAGAGTAAAGTAATAAAACAAAAAACCCATTTTCATAGGTGATTTTAGGTAATTTAGGTGATTTCCGCTAGCTGCTTATTATAGTAAAATAATGTCAATCTAACCACATCAAAACATCTCGTTTTTCAAGCTATTCAACATTTACAAACAATCATCGGCCTTCAACCATACTTAAACATCTAACAAACAAATCTCAAGCATACAACAAATCACTATCCTAAGCCCACCCGGGTTTTCGTCTCACAGTGTGTTACACCAGAGAATTTTGTTCTTATGGTGGCACAACGATTGTCAAGTGGCAGCCAGCGGTATGGTTTCCTGTGGGAACACCCAAACGAAACTCTGAAGCCAGCGTGGGCCCGGTTAAGAAAACATAGTCTGGCCGGAGTGGGGCAACAGGGCTCTTCAATAGCCTAATACAAGAAAATCAGCGTTCCAAAAAAAATAAAGCTCGATGATAACTCCAAGTTTAAACTACACATAATTAATTCATAACTTGAAGGGTAAAAAGAGTCTAAAACCATAACAATGGGGATGAAATGCAAACTTTCAAGTTATGAGTTGACTGAAAGCATAACAGTCCTACAACCAACGGATTAAATTTGAATGTGTGGATACATGTGTACACATAATATATATCTAATTGAGCCCCTAAATTTGAAGCCCTAATAAATCTTTCTTGATTTCGCTATTTGAAAACTCAAAACCCTAGATTGAATCGTCCCCTTATTGTGCGTTGTTTAATCTGAAATTTGAATTGAATTGTAATAAGGATGAACAGCAGGAAAGTGGAGGAGCGAAATGAAAAGATTATAAGGGGTTTGATGAAGCTTCCTCCTAATCGAAGATGCATCAACTGCAACAGCTTGGTATGTGTTTAATCTGTTAGTTAATTATGCCAGTTTTGTGTGTGTAATTTGTATGTTTTCACTCATGTTTTATATATATATACTAGGTTAGAAGCAGTGTTTAGTTAGTAATGAAGATTTAGGAATTATAGATAATATATTTGTATAGGCAATAAAGCAATAATATTGAAAATGAAAAGAGGTAGTTATAGTTCATAAATCTCCAAGAAATAGAATATTGTTTTTTCTTTAAATAAATTTATTATAAATTAAGAAATAGAATACAAAGGGGTGCGGGAAAAACAATTTTGGGCCCACAAAAATGTGAAACGTGACACAACCTTGGTTTTAAAATGCACGCATAATGCGTGATGAGAGCGCATCGCAAGGGCTGATGCGATGTGATTACGTGATGCGAGATTTGGCATAATGCGCTCTGATGCAGACAACATTGTTTGTTATGTTTTTTTTTTTCCAGATTTTAAGAAATGGGTTGAGTTTTTTCAATAATTAATATCTTAGTATGCTCAATTTGGAGCATTGTGGTTCCTAAACACTTTTTGTGGTTCTAAAAACGTATTAGTATGCTTGGTTTGAACCAAAAAGCACAACTCTTATCTTCTTATTACGTTAGTTGTTTTAGTTTAAGTATGTTTTTATAAGTTGTTGTGTATAAATAATTTTTTAGTATTTTTTTTATAAAGAGCGCATCGCATACACGATGCGCATTGCATACTGATGCATCAGAGAATTGGACCCAACGCAACGCATCGGAGCGCATCACGCATTTTTAAACCAAGGACACAAACGGTTACTTATTTGTTAGGTATGGATATGTAAGCATGTATCTGTGTGTATACACGTGTAGAGATCTATTGCATAGAGATCATCATTTTTGCTGTGGAAACAAAATATATAAATATGAGTTTCAAAGGTTGGAGACCTACCTTGCCCATTTGATGACTGTTTTATCTACTTAAGTTGGTATAAGGATTTAAATTACTATTTGTGTATAAAAAGTGCTTTGCAAGAACTAAACTAATTATTCATAATCGGATATCCTCGTCAATACAAAACCAGTTTTAAGTAACGCGAGAACCGCATAAGCACTTGTGCATTGAAAATATAGCGAGAGAGACACAAAGGTCTTTGTACGGTTACATAACCGTCTTATGTATATCATATTTAAAGCAGTATGTACAAGTGTTTATGTGAGAGGCCTCCATGACTGAATGAGTTTTATTTTTCTCTAGAAAATCGAATTAGTAATTTGCGTTCTTGTCACAGACATGGAACTATGGTGGAAGCCCTAGCGCACATAAACGATTTATAAATAATTAACTATAACTTTAATTCCATTATCTATGCAAATCATACTTGCTTGGGGTCATGGAAAGTTCTCTTGATGTTTATTTCGGTGATAAATTTACATTCCTTGACCCTATTTTGACTCTAAAAATTTTGATTTCCAGGGACCTCAATACGTGTGCACGAATTTTTGGACGTTCGTTTGCATGACATGTAGTGGGATACAGTGAGTTTTTTTCTACTCAGTTGGAATTCTTTATTCTGCACAGTATGAAATTTAATCTGTATCAATGCATTTCGCAGCCGTGAGTTTACTCACCGTGTTAAATCCGTGTCAATGTCTAAGTTTACTTCACAAGAAGTTGAAGCCCTTCAAGAAGGCGGTAATCAGGTACGGATATCATCTTCTGTCGGGGGAAATTAGTTTATTTACTCACACGATATTTACAATTTACTTCTCCAGCGTGCAAGGGAAACGTTTCTTAGAGATTGGGACCCACGAGAACATAGACTTCCAGATAACAGGTGATGCACTTTTATACTTTTACGTTGTTCGAGTAGAAAGAATGTTAATTTAGTTTTTTATGCATGCTTTGCTCGCTATTACAGCAATGTGGACAAAGTTCGAGATTTTATAAAGAGTGTCTATGTGGATAAGAAGTTTTTCGCTTCAAAGGCGTCCGGAAAACCTCCTAGAGATACATTGGTAGTATACATGTCTCATTTAAAGGCCACCCAAGTATCAATTTGGTTTCATTTATGTGGAATCTTGCAAAAAAAAAAAAAAAAAAAAAAGAGTAGATTGTCATTTCCGTGTCCCTGATGTTTGGCCACTTTCATCCAAAGGTTTGCTTTTTAACATCTGGGTCCTCATGGTTTCAAAATCGTGTCATTTTTGTCCCTAAGGTTTGGCAATTTATTGTGACTTGCGTCCCTCGAGGTTTGGCCTTCAGGGACGAAAATGACAAGATTTTGAAACCACGAGGACCTAGATGCGGAAAAACAAACCTTTGATTGAAAGTCGCAAAAGTGGCCAAACCTCAGGGACAAAAATGGCAATCTACTAAAAAAATTCCCTAACTGACAAAATGCCCCTAAGCTTTTGCCTTTTCTAGAGTTGTAGAATGACAAAAATGCCCTTTAATTTACTCGAATTTGTTTCAACAATCGACTCTTTTGAGTGGATTCAGGGGCATTTTTGTCATTTCTACAACTCTAGACATTCAAAGGCATCTCGTCTTTTATGGCTTTTGAGCTAGCTTTTTGCCTGAACTAGCATAAGCGAACCCAAATTAAAGTATGTGTGGCCTCTAATTTTTTTTTTTTTTTTTTTTTAATTCTATGAGTTGATTGGCATACTAACGTGTTGATTTCGGTAATCATTTTTTCAGAACCATAGAATTCATGAGGATGAAACTAGACGAGCCAGTTCATATCATTCATACTCTCAGAGTCCACCATATGACTATCAATACGAAGAACGCCGTTACGGAAAACAAGCTCCCGCACTTACTAAAAAACCTGGATCAGACAGAGGAATGTTGCGGATTCTTAGTACAAGTCGGTTAAGCGATCATGTGCGGGAAGACAGGTTTGCAAATGAGGTGGCTAGTGCTAGGGTTTCGGATTATTCAGTGACTAACGGAGGTGATTTATTTAGATCCGATACGCAATCGCCTCCCTCTTTGTCACATTCATCGGGATCTGGAAAATTTGACAGTTTGGACCTTTTTAATGCACAAGATCTGCCTCAATCCGCCACATCAGCACCTTTTTCTGAACCTGCGAAGTTTGATGGTTTGGACCTTTTTAGTGCACCAAATGTGCCTCACACTGCCACATCAGCACCTTTTGCTGAACCTGGAAAGTTTGATAATTTGGACCTTTTTAGTGCTCCGAATGCACCTCAATCTGCCACATCAGCACCTTTAGCTGAACCTGCAAAGTTTGATGGCTTAGACCTTTTTAGTGCACCAAATGCGCCTCAATCCGCCACATCAGCAGCACCTTTTGCTGAACCTGGAAAGTTTGATGGTTTGGACCTTTTCAGTGCACCAAATCCACCTCAATCCGCCACGTCAGCACCTTTAGCTGAACCTGCAAAGTTTGATGGTCTGGACCTTTTCAGTGCACCAAATCCACCTCAATCCGCCACGTCAGCACCTTCTGCTGAACCCGGAAAGTCTGATGGTCTGGACCTATTTGAGTTATTGGCCACATCTTCAGCTTCTATAACGCCAACTTTGAGTGTGAATCAGGAGTTCAAAGCTTTTGAACCTTCTTTGGATTTATTTACCGTTACACCACCGCAGCAGTCGGCCGAAACTGTAAACGATAAACCCACGGATACGATTACTCATAAAAACGAAGGGTGGGCGAACTTTGACACGCCTTGGCAAGCACAACCGAGTCAACAAGATATTGGTGTCAGTGTACCGTCATCGTTAATGTCGTGGAATGGAGGTGTTCACGATATTGGGGCTCCGGTAAATGTAAAGAATAATAATCAGGTGTGCTATATTGTTATATTTGCAATATATATGTTTACTCAAACATGATTACAGGCGTAGGTTTATTTAACCGGAACTTTTCCTAGCAGTCGTGGAGTTCGTTTGAAGAATCCACCACAGCCTTTGAGAACATTTATACAAAGAATAGTGAACACGTTTCCGTACAAGATCCTTTAGTTGCTGATCCATATTTGGCATGGGGATTATCAGAGGTATTAGCTTAGCTAGATATAAAAAAAAAAACAGTTACATTATTGTTATATGCAAGTAGGGGTGTTCAACGAATCGAATTTTTTGAATTTTTATTTATTTTTACCTGAATTCGTATTCGATTAAGATATGATTTATTCGCTTCGAATTCGTATTCGAATTTTATGCCCAATTCAATATTCGATTTAGTTCAAATTCACCCTAAATAATAAATTGTTATACTTTTATTTTTTTAAAACTACTACAAACTAATTATAAGTTCTTTTTATAGTTAGACTCAAATTTAGAAGGTTTCTCCATATGTGTGTGTATATATATAATATTCATGTATATATTAATATAAAAGATATATGTGTATAATTTTGATTCGAATTTCGAATCGAATTGAAAATCATAAATTTGTACTAGATTCGAATTCGATTACTTGACTCGAATTCAAATAAAATATTTTAACACCGAATTCGAAGCTTGATAATCGAATTCGAATTTCAAATTTTTTGCCCTAATGCAAGGGACTATTTTCTTGATTTTTATGTATGAAGTTACAGATTTTAAGATGAACTGAGCTGAGCTGATTTGGACACTAGATCCGCTCCTCCTTTCAATTTTTAATTTGATACGATTACGTTTGTTGGGTGTTTGAAACGATGCTCTCTCATTATTATTAATTTTTTTAATATATATTCAGGATGGAGCACAATCACATGGACGTGATACAAAATCATTCAATCCATTTGATTTGCCTAGTGAGGCTGATCATGAATTTAGCAACACGGTAAGCTGTTCGTGTATATTTTGATTAATTTCGGTTATAATGGGTATCGATTGATGTTCTGTTTTCAACTGCAGTCGTTTGACATGAGCTATATGCAATCGGCTTTGCCGAACCATAATATGTCATCACCTTGGTCTTCTGAAAGTGCAGCAATACCATTTACTCCCGCTGATTCACAAGGTAAGATCTCATATTTTAGTTGAATATATTCAAAGTTCATACTTTAATATAATAAAGTTCATACTTTAATATAATTCTGCAGATGCCTTGGTATTCGTGTCAGGGCAAGCAACAAGCATGCAGATCCCGTAAGTCCTTCCCATACACTATCTCAGCATTTCACGTTTAATATGTCGCCATGAGGGGTTGTCGGGTATCATTAACCACATTGCTAAGATCTTTTGGCTTATTTTTTAGGAGTATTCAAGCTCAGGGCCCTGTAGCTTCAATTGGCGGGAATCCTTTTGCGTAGGTTTTGTAGCTTTGTCGGTGGGAATCTGTTTGGTAGGACCGATTATTCTTTTGTGGATAGGATCTAACATGATAAGTTACATTGTTATTCACTGTATTCCTTGTAAAATAAGCTCTGTTTGCGTTGTGTCGGGTATCCTATATTTCTGTGGTTACTTGTTTATGCAGTTCGATGCGTTCTGTGTATAGTCAGTGCAAGTTTATGCAAAAAGATTGTGTTTCGTTGATTGACGGTCGACGAATAAGTTGACTATGAGTTTTGACTTTATTTGGTTTTAAATTTGTTGAGAAATATAGCTTTTTCAATATCAACTTGTTTCGACTGCACTTGAGATTATGATCCAAAGTTCAACAAGTATTTAGGTAAACAAATTGTTTGTGGGTTCATTGCATTTACTAAAAAAATATAGTGGATCAATTTGGTGTACTCGAATTATATAATGGATTAAATGTATCGCTGTTATAAAACTTGCTAACTTAACACAAGTCAAAGAGTGTGCGCGCACGTTAGTGTGTTGCAAGAAATAAAACATTCAAGAAGGAATCCATAAGATGGAGGCGCAAAATCAACAGACACAAGTTGCAAGCGCCAAGCTTGAATTGCTATACATAATTGTGTGTAACGAGATGACAAACCGTATATATGTTACGTCTACAAATGTATATCCAGTTGATGTGTGATAGTTGTAATGTTGAACATGTAGTTTTAGATGTGTAGATATAAATGTTCAACTTGTTTCAACTACACCTGAAATTATGATCCAAAATTCAAGAAATATTTAGGCAAACAAATTGTTTGTGGGTTCATTGCATATACTGAAAATATACAATGGGTTAATTTGGTGTATACTTAAATTATATAATGGGTCAAAATGTGTTGGCTATTATAAATCTTGCTAACTTGTGCATGTAATGTTGAACATTTAAACTTAGTTTAAGATGTGTAAATATTTATGTTTTAATGAAAACTAGGTTAGAACCCCGTGTATTACACGGGTTGAATAAGTGTAATTTTATATACTAAATAATAAAAACTTATATCTTTATGAACCTTGTATATTGTACGGGTTAAATATATGTAATTTTATATATCAAATAATAAAAAAGTTATATCTTTAAAAACCATGTTTATTACACAGATTAAATACCCGACTCGATAGTAGTTTTGCATCAAGCTTTGGACATAAGGCACATAACACTTAGCAATCGAGACAAAGACCATGTATTTTTTAAATTTTTTTTAAAAAAAATATATCTCTAAGAACCTCATGTATTGTACTGAATAAATGTAATTTTATATACCAATAATAAAACCCGTGTATTGTACGGGTTGAATAAATCTAATTATATATACTAAATAATAAAAAAAGTTATATCTTTAAAAACACTGTGTATTACATGGGTTAAATAAATGTAATTTTGTAAGGGTGTAAGGGGCACTCCCCTAAGAGCGGAGTCCCCTCTCTTACGCATAACCAATCCTCGTGTGCCACGCCAACTCCCCTCTTAAACTCCACTCACACCCTAAATTGATGGCGGCACTCCCCTCTTAGGTGACTTGGTTTTTTATTAAAAAAAAAAAGAAAATTTTTCATTGGTTGATTGAATGGGGTCCACCTTCTCTCTCCTCCCCTCTCTTAGGTGCCTCCTCACCGATCATCCCCCCCTTTTTTGGCTCACCACTGTACAGGCGGCACCTCACCGCTCGGTGAAATCGGTCCCCGCATGGGGTCACCGATTGTGCCCCGGGCACCCTAACCTTGTATATTACACGGGTTCGATAAATGTAATTTTATAAACTAAATAATTAAAAAAATTATATCTTTATAAACCCCGTGTATTATACGGGTTGAATAAATCTAATTATATATACTAAATCATCATCATCATCATACTCAGTAATTTCGATCAACTTTTCCATTGGAACTTAAATGTTAATATAGCGGTTATTATTTCCCTTGGGGGTCATTTTTTACCTTCATTTTTTTAATTTTTTATTTTACACTTTTGCCCCCAATATGGCAATATGTTAGTATAAATATGTATTGGGAATTTGGGATGTTTTCGTTATGTTAAAGAAAGCTCTCAAATGGTTTCATCAAATGCATATTTTTTTTTTGGTTGTGGTCCATCTTCAAATTGTACGGTGGTTCATATGATGGCTAAAAAAAATCCAGAAATTCGGTACAACTTTGATTTATGTGAAATGGCTTCACCACCTGATTTACATTAAATATTTTTAAACTATTAACTATTTCTTAAATAAGATTGATTATAGAAGATTTACTAAACTTATTTTATTAATAAATAAATAGCTTCGAATATTTAATGTTTAATCCTTTTTTATAAAATATGAGATAAGGGTAAACTAAATAAAAAGTGTCAATTTGGTAAATAATAATATTAAGTATGAAAAGGTAGAAAATTACAAATATAGACATCTTCAATGAATGACACGTGTCCAAAATCAGGTTTCTTTTATTATATAGTATAGATGTATATTTTTTATTTTATTTTGTTCTATTGTCGTATTAAATTTAAAAAGTTTAAAATTTTGAAATAAAGTTAAAGAAATGTATAGTTTTTCAAAATATCGATAAGTTTAAGTTTTCCAAAACAAATCATTAAAAACACTAACTTTTTAAAATATATATTAAAAAATGTAGTTATACAAAAAAAATTACTATAAAAAAATAGTTTTAAAAAATAACTAATGAAAAAACTTAATAGTTTGTTTTTTCTAACAAATCGTTTAGATTTAAAAGTTATAGTTTCTGGAAATAAAATATTAATTTAAAAGTGATATAGCTTATTAATAAATATAATTTAAAAATAACTGATTAAAAAAGGTTATAGTTTTAAAATTAATTAATGAACGTTTTTATAAATCAACCGAAAAATGAGTTTTTGTTTTCAAATAAGTTTTTGTGCTAATAATTAATTATTTTGATTCGTAAAATAAAAAGGTTATGTATTTAGCATTTGATTTTTCTATTTATTTTAAATTAGTTTTTTTAATTAATATTTAAGCACATAAAACTTCATAAGATGAAAGATGAAAGAATCTCGTTGGGATATTTAATTATGTCCAATGAAAGGGAAATCTTTTGCTTTTTTATCATCCAAATCCAAAAATGAAAAAAAATTATATTATGAGGAGATTCACATACTTTGGGAATTCAAAAACTATACATCTGTCTATTATGGCTATATATACATACTAAATTTATGTGTCCAAACGTAGTTGTTCACGTCAAGAGACGTGGGTCCGCCACGTATTAAGGGGCGGATTGTTTACGACGTGACAAGGTACAACATGGTTCTAAACTGACTCTAACATGAGTAGTGGCCACCCTTGGGTGTGGTTCTCTACGTTTAGTCTTAGACCACTCGTAGTGGGGCAGTAGTATTTGGGCGTGAATTGCCTTAAAAACGCCCTGAAAAAGCCTGTGCACCGCCTTCGAGGGCGCTTTTCTTCAAAAATTGGGTTGGGGCGTGCTAAATTAAACGCCGGATCAAGATTTTGTTGGCCAATCACATGTATCCTTCTTTTTGTTTGGCCAATACCGAATCGTCTTCCTTTAAGTAGTGTGTTTGGTCTATATGGATAAGAAATTTTGTAATTATCCTGTATTTAACATGTTTTGACTTTCTAACATTCAAACATGGAAAATTAATTTTAGTAGACTAAATTACTACAATATTGATTTGACTTCCCAAATCAAAAAAAAATAAAACCCCAAATTATAACCTCACCGGAGATCCACCGTAACCCTAACCCTAGAATCATCATCTCCACCATGGATGGCAGCATCCTGGAATCAATCGGAGTCGAAATCATCGGCGTAATGTCTCCAGTCTCCATCTGCATGCTGTTAGTCGTCCTCTTAGTCTACTCCTTAACCTCCTTCAACTCACCGTCCGTCGAACCAATCCGCACCGCCGCTAATCTCGTCTATCTCGAAGCTCCGTCCGATTCCACATCGCAGAAGATCGAAGGATCACTCCTCAACGCTCTCGTCTTCGTCATCTTAATCGCCGCGGTAACATTTCTCCTCGTTGTTCTCTATTACTACAATTTTACCAACTTCCTGAAGAATTACATGCGTTTTTCCGCCTTTTTTGTTCTCGGTGCTATGGGCGGATCGATTATGTTATCAATTGTTAGGCAGTTTTCGATTCCGGTTGATGCGATTACGTGTTTTATCTTGTTGTTTAATTTCACGGTTGTCGGAGTGGTTTCGGTGTTTGCGGAGGGGATTCCGATTCCGATTGTGTTGCGCCAGGTTTATATGGTGGTGTTAGGGATAATTGTGGCTGCTTGGTTTACGAATCTGCCGGAGTGGACTACGTGGACGTTGCTTGTCGCGTTGGCAGTTTATGATTTGGTTGCGGTGTTGGCGCCTGGTGGTCCGCTTAAGATTTTGGTTGAGTTGGCGTCGAGTAGAGATGATGAGTTGCCTGCGTTGGTGTATGAGGCGAGACCGACGGTGTCGAGAGGTTCGAGGAGGGGTGGGTTGGGGCTTTTGGTTGGGGGTGTGTCGTCGGATGATGTGGAGGTTGAGATGAGTCGACGTAATGGTACCGGTTCTGGTTCTGGTTCTGGTTCGGGAGATGGTGAGTCGGTTGAGATGATGGATGAAGAGACGTCTCCGTTGGTGCCGAATGCACGAGATGGTGCGTTTTCGGTTTCTGTGGGTGGTAGTGATCAGTTTCGGCAAGCTGAGATTGTTGAAGATGAAGGGGAAAGGACACCGCTTGGTGCGATATTGGGTATGAGGGATGAGATGGAACCGCAATCGAGGGGTGGGGATGTTCGTGAGGAGATGACTAGAGGGATAAAACTCGGGCTAGGTGACTTTGTTTTCTATAGTGTTCTTGTTGGTAGGGCTGCGATGTATGATTTAATGACGGTTTATGCGTGTTACCTTGCTATTATATCTGGATTGGGGTGCACTCTTATACTGTTGTCGGTGTTTCGTCATGCTTTGCCTGCTCTGCCGATTTCTATAGCTCTCGGCATCATATTCTACTTCTTGACACGCGTATTAATGGAACCATTTGTGGTTGGGACATCAACAAATTTAATGATGTTTTGACTCTTGTTTTCTCGTTTTCTGTAAGAAGTTACCGAATTGAGGTATTATCATAGAGGTCATTCCAGATTATATAGTCGAATCATTCTAGTTGGGGGATAACTAGCATCTTTTGAGCTGTAAAGTTCTTGCAAACTATATTCATGAATTCATGTAAGTTTTTGAGGTTGTCATGATTCAAGAGTAAATGAGATCAAGTCCCAAGTTTATCTAGAGCTGAGACATTTTATTTATGTATATATTTCAGTCATAATTTGTGTCTTGCAGTTAAGTTTGCAGCCATGAAGGTAATGTATAGAGTTAGAGGCGCAAATCTTGTTTCTTATATTCTCTTGACTTTTTGCCTTGCCATATGAAAATCTTGTTCTTGCTGTTATGAGAAGTGTTCTGTGTACACAAGGTTAGTGTGTTTACATCTTTTGAACTGAGGTTTATGCTTGTGTAATGGTATAACCATGATACAAATGGGTCTACTCTTTATACCAACCACACAAACATGGTAATATGGTATGAAAGCTGCGTTTTTTACGGCTTTAGACTGAATCTTCTTCAAGAGTTGGTTTGTGATTAATCGACTATGATTTCGACATTCTGATTACCCTTAAAGATTTGCAGCTTTATACTGATTCAAAGAAGTTATGGTCACTTGATATACAGATACAAGAATCTAAGTCGGTTCATCAGTTCATGTTATTGCCTGTAAGCTTTGATAGCTTTTGACTGAATTTCCAATGACTAGGGTATAGTTTATCTAGGGGCGAAGCTTCATAGGGGCCGGAGGTGTCCCGCCCCACCTGTTTTTTCGCTTCGTAGTGTTAATTTTACCGATTTTTTGTAGCGTAAAATATTGGATTTTGAGAGTTCCCTCCCACCTCGATTTTTTGTTCAAGCTCCGTCACTGAGTTTATCTACATTGTTATCATGGTGTTCGATGCTCGCATATTCGATCTTGTTTATTAGTTTTATGTTAGTCAATGTAACTTGTTTTTTTGTGTTAAAAGAAGCAAGAAAAACAGTTGTTTTTAGGCAGGATTATAACAAAGATCTTATGATTTTTATCTCACATTCTCCTTAGATTGAGAACTCGGATAACTTCGGTCACCTTGATCCTCGTCTGTCCGTACTGTCAAGGTGTTATTTTACCAAACCACAGGGAGCATCCGGACAATTTACTCAAAGAAAAAAGAGTATTATTTTGTATTGTAAATTGTATTGAGTATTGTTACCGAACCGATTCCGACCGAACATCGGTGGTACTGGTACCGGAATTCATTTTTTATGATTTCGATTGTATCTCATTTATCATTTAGTTTGATATTTTCTAATAACTTGTGTCAGTCAGCTTTTTAAAAACATTATAACTACCGACACGGGCATGATCAAAACTGGTACCGATATTCGTTTTTATGGTTTTCGATCGATGTAGAAAACGTATCGATGTCGATTTCCTTTTGAGCATATAACGACTATATTTTCTAGGTTTTTACTTGCAAGGAGAATTCAAGTAGTTATAATGTAAAAGGCCATGTCGATTATCACTCACAACGAAATTGTTTATAGTGCTATATAAAGCATTACATGTGCATGAAGCACTTGGTACAAATGCTTTAAAGCATGGATTATAAAAAGATCATGATATTCACACACTCACTTCTTATTTCCACCCCCCCCCCCCCCCAAAGTGCCCTACTTTGGTCAAAGCGGGGCGTTTAGAGTTGCTTTTCAGATAAAAGGTGATGTGACAGTGGTACGAGGTCAGAATCTGTACTCAAAGCACCCTGCTTTGGCCAAAGCGGGGCGTTTAGGGTTCTTTCTGAGACAAAACATGATGTGACAGTTGATACGAGGTTTTATTCTGTACGAGGTTGTTTTTCAATGTCACGCGTTAACCCTAAACGTCGCGCTTTGGCCAAAGCGCGGCGCTTCAACCCCTATTTCTGTTGCATTTAAGAAGCAGGCCATGCATTCGGTTTACGTATTCAAAAAGGAAAGGTTTCTTTCTGTTGTGTTTTTTTTTTTTTTTTTTTTTTTGAATTGTGAAAATTCTGTTGAGTAGAGCATTTTTTCAGTGATTACGATGTCGTGGTTTAGCAACTACCTTTTCGGTGAATACTCTGAGAAGTCCATTGTTCCAGATTCTTGCGAGGGAACCGTTATTTCTGTCTCGTACGATAAACCGATCCCTTCCAATACAAGGGAGGAGGAGGTTGTATCTGGCAATCGTTATCATGACAATACGGTGCAGCTGGACTTGGCATTCGTTAACGCGCGTCGATTCCATAACAAGTTCTAAATATATAATATAATATCTTTATTTTTAGGCGAAGTCGTCCGTAACTAGCGTAGGTCCGTAACGCGCATCGATTCCGTAACAAGTTCTAAATATATAATATTTTTATTTTTAGTCGAAGTCGTCCATAACGTGCGTAGGTCCGTAACGAGCCTCGAAACGTAACACGTTGTAAATATATAATATTTTTTATTTAGTCGAAGTCGTTCGTAATGCGCGTAGGTCATAACGACCGTTATAAATCAACTTTAAATTAACGACTGTTATAAATTACCTATAACAGGTACACTCACGTTGAACGACCGTTATAAATCAACTTTAAATTATATATGTTTTATAAAAATAAAAAAATCTATAACTTTTCAACAAAAAAACACAACCAAACAACAAACCAACAACCCATTTTTTCCACCAAAACCTCACTTTTCCCCCAAAAATAAACTGTCAGACCTAAACGCTCCGCTTTGGTACCAGGTCAACAGACAAGGTCTGAGCCTACTGACAGGCTCAGTCCTTGTCTGTTGACTTTACCCCAAAACGTCCCGCTTTGGCCAAAGCGGGGCGTTTCAGTGTGTGTGAATAGCCCGAGCCTTATAAAAATTACAATTTACTAATTTAGCTTCCTGAAAAGTTACAATATGGCATATCTAAACTTACCCATTAGAGCATACACAACGGCAGGTCCGCTAACCCAGTCCGCTCAGCGGACCACCTGTATTCCGGACCACCTTGTGGGAGTTTGACCCATCTCATCCAGTTTGCTCCCCGGACTAGTCCGGTTCGACATGGTGGCCCCAACACACTCACAAACCCTTTTTTTGTTTTTTTTTATTTATTATTATTATTATTATTATTTTTTTTTTTTTGTAAAAAGTGAAGTGTGATGTTAAGGTCTGGAATGATTAAAGTGGGTTTTATAATAATGTGACATTCTGACTAGGCAGTCTAAAGTATGAACTTTGACCACCATTTGGAGATGCTCTTACACCCAAAACTTGTTTATTTTTTAACCAACTATATTATGACATGACACACATAGATTATGTATTTATTAATTCGAAATCTTAGTATCAACAAAAAAATTTTGAAACATAAACTTATTAACTTAACAATAAGGCTTATAGCCTACCAATATCATGGATTCAAGGTGTTCATCCCTAGTTGAGGGTTCTTAGTCCTATAGTGAACTGGCGTAGATTTAAAAATAGGTTTAAAGAGCGTGTGAGTTAATCGTTAAAAAACATCTAAATGTCAAACACTATTACTTGTACTTCGATCTCTGCTCATTGTTGATTTATCTTCCATAAATCGTCATTATTACAATATGCATCTCCGGAGGAAAGCACATACCTGTGTTCACAAAAACGTGTCTTCCGAAGAAAATTCTTACACCAAAACCACTTCTGGTGTTGTTTATATCCATGAATACAAATAGTCAGGATATCAAACAGGTAAAAAGAAACGCTGGACCAGCAACAAAACTATTATCAGCAACTAAAATCATCAAACGTTATCTCGTCATCTTCTTCGGCTGTAATCTCTTAAAAGCCATAAATGTAACTGCCGCTGATAAAGAATACCTACATAAAGTGACATTGAAACACAACCCAACCATTAGACACACTAGTCGTAACTTAAAACGCATGCTCATAGTAAGTAATAACGTAATATGTTTAATTCATGAGACGAGTAACGCACCAAGTAAACGTATAATTGAGATGATCTTGTGGCATTACCGAACTACGAATCAACGCATTATTATCTTTTGGGATTGGGTATGGCTTACTGGGGTTGACTTTTTCGTTGACCGCTTCAATGTATATTGTGTTCTCTGAAAGCCCACAGTTACTAGCAATTTCAGCAACATCAACATAGAACCATTGGCATGAATTCGGGTCGTTTGCTGGTACAAAAATGCTAGGCTTCTCACTTCCACGTATAACTCCAACAACTTCATCCAGCTTTGTTTGTGGAATATGCTCCTGTAGATCGATAATAGTTTAGAAAAAAATGTTTCTACATGGGCGCTTTAATATATAGCGGGAGAGAGAAAGAGAGGCAGTTATGTGGTTACATAACTGACATAACCGTCTTATGTATTACAGTGAAAGCACTAAAAACAAGTGTGTGTGGTTTTCTACTTAAAACTAATTATGTATTTTAACTCCCTCTATATAGAGTAAAATGCCATTATAGTCCCTGTGGTTTGGTCAATTTTGCGACTTTCATCCAAAGGTTTGTTTTTCCGTATCTGGATCCAAAAGATTTGAAATCTTGCCATTTTCATCCGGCTCGTTAACTGCATACATTTTTCTCTGTAGAGGCAGGGGTAATTTCATCTGTTTTGTTAACTTCTTGATATTTCGTCTTTTTTGAATACCTGTACATTATACTAACTGCTTGTACATAAAGTGTGCCCTTTAAGTTGACAAAAAAGACGAAAATATCCCTGCCTTATTGGAGAAAAACAGATGGAGTTAACGAGCCGGATGAAAATAACAAGATTTCAAACCTTTTGGATCCAGATGCGGAAAAACAAACCTTTGGACGAAAGTCGCAAATCTGGCCAAACCTCAGGGACTAAAATGGGTCTAACATATAAATGGCACCTTCTCAGTAATAGTAGGCTTTTTAGACCAAAAGCTCCACCAAGAGCTACTTTCTTGCTGGATATCAGTAGATTCTGTAATTTGAGGATGTTCACCCTCTTCTAGAACTTTCAAAGACTTGTCTCTCCAACTCCGTGGGACCCACCCTCTGTTAACTAAGATCGGCATCTGCAAACTGCAAAACGTTTAAATTTTTCGGCATTCTTTAACATGAAATTATCCATGGGAAAAGTAACCGAATCTTTGAGCAGCATACAGAATTGTTTTAACGTATAAGTGATACATTTTTATAAAATAAGGCTAATAGTAAGTAATATACAGTGAATATCAATAAACATACAAGTGATGCTGAACCAACCTTTCAGGACTGTTTGGAAGTGGCATAAGGGGCGTAATGAGGTAATATCCGTTTTCAGTCACTCCTGATATACTTCTAGAACGTGGGCCAACAAAAACAGATTTTGACTCGTCAAAAACTCCTTTGCAGATTACCCTCCTGAACTCCAGTGAGTCCAAGTTTTCACTTGAAGGAGTGATGTGTTTGCAGTCGATCGGTTCCATTTCTAATCTACTCTGTCTGTACTCCAGCATTTTCACCTATATGTATTGTTATCATTTAAGGCCTGTACGAACTTCTATACATGATAAGTTGACCAAAATTTAAACTTTTTAGTTTACAAATCTAACACCTTAACTTATTTAACAAGACATACCTTATCTTGTCTTCTGAAGATCTGCCAAGTGCCTAATCCAAAAGTGATGGCTCCTGGAACGAAAAGAAGGAACCGTGTCCATCCTCTTTGCTTCTCTGAAAGATGAGGGATGCTTAGATCAAGATGCTTAAAAAGCTTTTAACTAATAAACAATTACAGGGGCTATTAATACTAACATATTTTAAGTAAAGAACCACGAGAACGATGACATAAACACATGCACCTATTGCCTTTAAAGTGATACACATGACCTATGGTGTGTGTGACTAGGCTCTCATGCAAGGCGCAGGGAAAACCCCTTGCTGCTATCCAGGTGCTCCGGTGACCTTCGGGCGAGATTTCGACCTTCAGTCAGACTCCGGCCAGAGGCCACCTAAATTCTAAAATTTCCGGCAAATTTCTGCAAATCCCATCCAAAAATGACCTGGAACCAGCCTAAACAAGCATAAAACATGTCTAAAACCCCCCAAAATGGTATGTTTACGCTATGCGATTTGCTTATCTTGGGCCCTTGCTTTCAACCGCCTTGCACCTAGGCCCAAGGCATAACCTTTGCGCCTTTAACAACTATGCATAAGACGGTTATATCATAGTTGTTAGTGGCGAATAGCGACAAATAACGATAAGATACCTATATGCTACTTGCTACATAGCGAATAGTGATAAATAGCGGTGCTATTTTATAAATAGCGATACACTAGAAATGTGTTTTATATGTATATCATATCAAATTACCCTGGTATGGTATATAAGCTTTTTTACATGTATATTTAATAAAAACCTAAAATCCAGCTATTTTATAGCTATATTTAATCGCTATATATTTAAAAAAAATTGAAATCCCGCTATTTATGGCTACATACCCTGTAGCGACCTTCGACCTATACACTACGCTATTTGCTATAGCGACCGCTATTGATAACTATGGGTTATATAACCGCATAACCACCTATCTCTCTCTCTCTCTCACACACTACATCTGATCATCACTACATACAAGTGTTTTTTTCCGTTCCCACGGTTCCTCACTTACAATTGGTCATATATCAAAGGTGCCCCTCAACAACACAAACGTAGCATACATTCACTTTCTCTACCAAACTCGAACAATCCTAAATAACATGAAGGCTTCCATTTTGGACAAACTAACATTCAATCATCAGATCACATAAAATTCTGACCAATAGCCACAAACACAATAATCATTCAAACAAATTTTAAAACTTAAATGCATACAAGACATGAACCTTGAGACCGAGAAGTGGCGGTTGGCTTGGGCAAAGGCGGAGGTGGTGCAGGTTGTAGTAGGTCAGGTACAGCTGCAGCAGAGTGTGAGTATAAGAAGGATGACGGTGGATGATCTGGACCCCACTTTAACGAAGAAGATCGGGCAATTCTTGTTGCAGTTAGTAAGCTTTTAGAAATGGAAGCCATGTGAGTAACAATAATAACTGATTTGATATCTATTGGGAAGCTTTTGCAGGAGTTATTATTGGCAGCATACTGAAGCTCGATCGCAACGCTTTCATTGGATGTATTATGCGATCTGGAACATGAATTAGGGAAATGTAAGCGTGATTATTAGATAAATAAACGAAGATGATAGATTTAAGATACCTGTGTACGAAGATTGTGGAGAGAGATCGGAGAATTTAGGGTTTATCGAGCGCGAAATCCGGGAGGCTAGGGTTTATAGCACCTCGAACGCAAAGAAAAAAGATGTGTGCTGCTGCTGCTGCTGCTGCCAGAATCCAAAATTCATTCATTTATTTATTTTCGTTTTTTGGAATAACAATTTGTTAAGACTATCCGTTGTGTCACTTAACAATCCGGATTCATCTTCTAATATTACGATACATGATAGTCTACACATCACTTTGCCACTCGCATCTCCCCTCATTTGAGCCTTTTGTGGTTAACTACTAGACTAGTGGTCTAGATATATAAGTAGTTTATAATAGAGGGTATTAGAATGTAATTTAGTTATCTATATAAACTATTGTAATCAGCAATTATAATTGAATACAAAAATATTACCTTTGATTTGGTATCAGAGCCTAATCAAACCCCTCTCCAAATCACGGCCTGGAGCTAACCCTACTGCCTCCAATCTACAACACAGACATCGCACAGTTCAAAAACCCTTCTGCGACCTTCTGGAAAATACAGCAGACATCGCACAGCAAATACAACAGCAGCAATCAACTCTTCAGGTAACCTAACCCTAATGGCTGCCATCACTTTATTTACTAATCAAGAAAAAGCAACCCATCAATCTCACAAGTTTGCGTTCTCTCTTAAACCTACAAATTATGGATATTGGAAGCAAATGCTTGAACCCTTTCTAATTTCTCATAACCTCTTCGGTTATGTAGATGGAACGATACCCTGTCCACCTTCTAAAGTCACCACAGGGACCACTAGCACCGACAATCCAAGTTATAGTCCATGGGTGAAGAATGATGCTCATGTGCGCTTACTGATCACATCTACCATCTCTGAGGAATCGTTTCAGCATGTCCAAGGGCAGACCTCTCGTGAGATATGGCTGTCTCTTGAACGTGCTTATGCGCCGGTTTCCTCATCTCATGAGTTCACCCTTAAAAGTCAACTTCTTCGAATAACTATGAAAAGTGATGAAAAACCTGCAGAATATTTAAGCCGTGCCCAGGAATATGCAACCGCTCTAGCAAACATTGGTGAACCAATGAAGGATAAGGATCTTGTCATGCTTACGGTTACCGGTCTTCGGGAGGAATATTATGGTCTCAAGTCAAACCTTTTAACCCGTACTCCACCGGTCACTTTTGGTGAGCTTCATGGTCTTATTAGTGACCATGATTATATGGTTACTAAACTTTTACCAACACAACCAACCAATCCACAGGCTCTTATGGCCACAACCCCATCCCAACAACCACAACTGAATTTACAATCCATTCAAACACAAATCAGTAACTTACAACTCATGGCTACACAACTTGGCAACCAATTGAACCCGACTGCTGCCTCTACCCCACCACAACCGTCGCAGGCCTACTATGCTCCTCGGTCCTCAAACAATAACCGAGGAAGTCGTGGAAATTCAAGGGGTTCCTACAGGGGTAATTATCGCAACAACAACACTGCTCGCAACCGTGAAACTGGTAGTTCACGTCAGTTCTCTTGGGCATCTACTCAAAACACCGTGTATGGTCACTGCAACCGTTGCGGGATTGGTCATCTACCATCTCAGTGCCCAAATCAGTCTTCTCAACCACGCACCCAGTCTCAAGCAAATTATGCTACTCATTCTGATGCTGGTTCACACCGGAGCTTTAACTATCTTCCTGATACCGGAGCTAATGATCACGCTGCCACAGATTTTGAAAGCCTTGACAACTCTGAGGCCTACTATGGTAATGATTCTCTCTTTGTTGGTAACGGTCAACCCTTACCCATTTTAAACATTGGTTCGACAAAAATTTATTCCCCAAATAAAACCCTCACGCTTTCTAATGTTCTTCATGTTCCTCAACTTAAAAGAAATCTTTTATCTGTTCAAAAGTTTTGCGTTGATAATAATGTTTTCTTTGAGTTTCATGCCTCTTATTTTGTTGTGAAGGACGAGTCTACACGCACCATCCTCCTAACGGGTCCAAGTGAACATGGATTGTACTCCCTTCGCCTTCCTCAGCTCAAGTCTCTTCCTAAAGTCGCCTTTACTGCCTTCAAAGCATCGTCCACCATTTGGCATCAACGACTTGGACATCCTCATGCTCAAGTTTTCCGTTCTATTGTTTCGCATTTTCATTTACCTGTTTTAGACAAGTTGTCGTCTTCGTTATGTACTTCTTGTCAAATGGGCAAGTCTTCAAAATTATCATTGTCAAACTCCAATTTTCATAGTGCTAATATTTTGGACTTAGTTTATTGTGATGTTTGGGGTCCAACTCCTACTTTATCATTTGATGGTTATCGATATTTTTTATTATGTGTTGATCATCATTCGAAATATATGTGGTTCTACCCATTAGCTCGTAAATCTGATGCTTATCATAACTTAATATATTTTATTAAAATGGCAGAAAGGCAATTTAACACTAAATTAAAAAGTATTCAGTCTGATTGGGGAGGGGAATTTCGCACCATTGCTTCGTTTTGTCACAATCTTGGTATAGTTCATCGACGCTCTTGTCCTCACACCAGTGAACAAAACGGCACTGTTGAGCGTCGTCATCGTCATGTTGTTGAAACCGGCCTTGCTCTTCTGGCTCAATCTCATCTTCCTCAACGTTTTTGGCATTTTGCATTCGAAACAGCTGTTTATCTCATAAATCGTCTTCCATCCCGAGTCTCCTCCAACAAATCACCCTTTGAACATATTTTCAAACGTCCACCAGATTACTCCTTTCTTCGGGTTTTTGGATGTCAATGTTTTCCCTACCTTCGTCCTTACAATAATCACAAAATTGAATTCCGATCTACTCCGTGTATCTTTCTTGGCTACAGTCCTGTTCACCATGGTTATCGGTGCCTTGATCTCACAACTGAAAGGGTTTATATTGCTCGACATGTTCGTTTCAATGAACATGTTTTCCCTTATCATGCCTCACCCATAAACTCTAACCCACCCCAACCTGACAACCCTAACGTCTCCTCTTATCCTATTGACCCTGACCTACCAGAATCTACTCCTGACACTTCTGCCCCAGCCTTCACTACACCAAACGCAACCACCTCGGCAGCCGATACCACCCAAACTGAAACCACTCAAACCGGTACTACCCAAACCACCCACACCGAAACCAACCCAGCCACCACCTCAGCCGAAACTCCTCCCAATCCTGCCCCAAGACCTCGTCCAACACACCTTAGGCCTAATCCGAAACCAACAAACCGCTATGATCCCACTGCCTATATGGCTACCAATTTACCTAACCTACCTGTTGAACCTACTTCCTTTACCGTTGCCAATACCTCTAAAGAGTGGCGTCATGCCATGGCTGAAGAGTTGGAGGCACTTCATAAAAATGGTACTTGGTCATTGGTTCCTCCTGTTAAAAATGCTAATGTGGTTGATTGTAAGTGGGTCTACAGGTTGAAAACAGACCCAGCTGGAAAAATAAGCAGGTATAAAGCGCGACTCGTTGCAAAGGGTTTTCATCAACAGGCCGGAGTTGATTATCATGAGACATTTAGTCCGGTTGTTAAACCGGCTACTATTCGTACCGTATTGTCTCTAGCTGTCACTAACAACTGGTCACTTCGTCAACTAGATGTTCAGAATGCATTTTTGCATGGTGATCTTCAAGAAACTGTTTACATGAAACAGCCTCCTGGCTTTGTTGATTCTAACAAACCTGATTATGTGTGTCGTCTTCACAAGTCTTTATATGGGCTCAAACAAGCTCCCCGGGCGTGGTTTACTCGCTTGTCTATGGCACTTCAACAACTTGGCTTTTCCGGGTCTAAAACTGATCCGTCGTTATTTATTCTCAACAGGCGTGGCACTCTTGTGTATATTCTTGTGTATGTTGATGATATCATCATCACTGGTAATCAACCACAAGCTGTTACCAATATCATCAATAGGCTTAGTTCATTATTTGCAGTTAAAGATCTTGGCAGGCTGCATTATTTCTTGGGTATTGAAGTGGTAAATCATAATGACAACTTGATTCTTTCGCAACGAAAATATATTTTGGATGTCATACATCGAGCTGGCCTTTCTCAATGCAAACCAGTCGCCACTCCTATGGCTACCTCTCATGTTTTACTCCCTGACGATAGTCCTCTTTTTAATGATCCATCACGGTATCGTCAGGTTGTTGGTGCACTTCAATATGCTACTTTATCTCGCCCAGACATTGCATTTGCGGTTAATAAAGTGTGTCAATTCATGCATGCACCGACCGAAAATCACTGGGCTGCGGTTAAACGTATCTTGCGCTATCTTCATGGCACGGCTCAACTTGGCTTACTTTTCAGTCGCGACTCTAGCACTAGACTACATGCTTTTTCTGACTCCTATTGGCATCAAGATATACAGGCTTACTCAGATTCAGATTGGGCTGGTTGCCCTGTCGATCATCGATCCACGGGGGGATTTGCTGTATACTTGGGATCTAATCTTATTTCATGGACTGCACGGAAACAACGGACTGTATCTCGATCTTCCACGGAGTCAGAATACAAAGCAATTGCTGATACTGTTGCAGAACTAATATGGTTGAAATCTCTTCTTCAAGAGCTTGGAATAGTGAATCGGTCGCCTACACTTTGGTGTGACAATCTTGGCGCAACCTATCTTTCTGCCAATCCTGTATTCCACGCACGTACTAAACATGTTGAAGTTGATTTTCATTTTGTCCGTCAACAAGTTGCTCAAGGGAAATTAAATGTCAAGTTCATTGCAACTAATGATCAAATTGCTGACGTCTTTACCAAGCCCTTATCTTCTCAGAGGTTTATGTTACTACGGTCCAAGTTGCAAGTCGTTCCCCGCCCTCAACTTGCGGGGGAATATTAGACTAGTGGTCTAGATATATAAGTAGTTTATAATAGAGGGTATTAGAATGTAATTTAGTTATCTATATAAACTATTGTAATCAACAATTATAATTGAATACAAAAATATTACCTTTGATTTTAACATTTGCTTGCCCAAGCTACCACACCCCCCCCCAAACACTTTCAAAACAGTCGCTCACCCTAGCGTTCACGTGTGACCGCTCACGGCACCCCGTTGCGGTGCTCGCGAGCCACCAGGCCCAGGGCCGTCTTTGAAAATTTGTGGGCACTGTGTGAAGATAGAATACGGGCCCCTAAAATATAAACTTTTTAAAAACACTAAACAAAAAAGTTTTAAATATATGAAATATGAAATTAATTAAAAATTTGTGGAATCATCCGTGTGTTGCGGCGGGCTACTTTTTGACGTGGAAATGTAGATAAAAAACACATCAAACGCGCATTTGGACAATGAAACGTAGAAAGAAAACACGTTGTAAGAGTTAATTCAGAAAATACGGAATAGTTACGTCGTAACTTTAAAATTGTTATTTACAGTCATGTAAAAGCATCGTAGCCTATTCAAATTTATTTAGAAAATACACAGAGTTGAAAGGAAAAAAAAAACAAAATAAAACTTTTTTCATAAAAAAAATGGAACACACAAAACTAATAAAAAATCAAGTAAAAATGAAGCTATCAGAATTAGATACCAAGGTCTGCTTGGTAATAAAGTGACTTGGGAACCACCATACCAGATGTCACACCCCAACCAATGGCGGAAACATCGGGATGAGACGAAGTGTGAAGATTGCTCGAGACATCATAACGCTATTTGTGACAATAATTTAATAATCCAAATTTCATTTCCAAAATAAATGTCAAAACATTACAAGAAAAGCAAATAACAACATTGTTCAACATAACATAAACAAAATTGATACAACACTTTAAACCTAAACGTCTAAGTGAGTATTTAGGCATCTTTGCTATCCGTTTTCATTTGATCATCATCAACCTGTAACATGTTTAAAAATACAATTCAATGCAAAAGCAAAGGCGAGTATACAAGTTTGGTACGTACATAGCATAAGTTAAAAAGTGTGATCAATTCCTCATGGCAAGCATATGATTCAAGATAAACCTTAAATATGGCATGTGTCTAACATATCAAACCAAGAAAACGCAATATGCTCAAGACATAACCTCAAGTTTACGGGCGGGTCGTTAATCCTATAGCGCTACATATGTCAAGGTTTGGCTCGTACGAAGTTAATGATAAGTTCAACACATAAGAATAACCCAAGTTTAAAGTATCAAGTCATCACGTATACAAGCATGTTATAGGAACGTTCATGTGTTTAACAAAGTGTTCATGTGTAAGTTAATAGGTAAACATGTTACACCCCAAAAGTGGTAAAAGTAAAAAGGGGGAAATACGAGTATACTCACGGTTTACAAGTGGTGACTTGAAATTCCGAGAGCAAGATGAATTAGTTCGGAGCACCTTGTCCTTCTACACAAGGAAACGTAGGTGTGTGAGTTTGGCGTATAACGGAAGATTATAGATTCGGAGTTTTTAATATATAGAAAGTAACATAGGTGAAAATAATCATCTTGTACGCATAACTCTTGTTCTTGACACTATTGAAACTCAAAAGAGTTGGTATGATTTCATGGATTCTAAGATCCATTAGAGTCGTAACAAGGGCATGGTCATAGATGATGTAACGTCCACTTAACAAATAACTATTAAGTCATCATCAAGTCTTAGTTACTTAGATGTATACATATAGAATAACTTAGATATTATATAGTTTACAAGTCTTATGATTCAAGCATGAGGTAGGAGATTAATGTCTCCATTTAGGTACCTCTTTGTGTCATAGAATACATACATGAGGTAGGAAGAACAAGCTTCCATTTAGGCACCTCTATTGTTCACCACTACACTTGTTGTTATAAACAACAAGGAGGGTCATGAACATACAAGTATCAAGGTATTAACAACAACTAATCTATAGCAAAACATCAAGTAATGAGTGGATTCTTATGAAGGATAGCCCAAGCTAATCCAACCATCACACATTCAACAAGTTTCACACTTGAACATTACTTGTGGGTAAAACCCTAATTAAAAACAGAAAGTTTATGAGGTTTTAACCTCTGATTTAGATGTCTCAACCTTGTTTTTAAGCTTAACCAACCATGGGATAAGTTGTAAGCATTAGGACATAGGTATGAGATGTGTTGGACACAAGTTGCATAGATTTAAACAAGTTTTTGATGAACATAAAAACAAACAGAAAGTTTATGGACTATTTCGGGGCATTTCCAGGTCTGATTTCTCCAAGGAGAAGTCTAGGAATCGAACCCCATGATTATACAAGCAAGTAGGAAAAAGAATCGAGTGAATCGGATAAGAATTGAGTGAGTTATGCTCATTTTCGTGAAGGGGTGTCAATCTACTCGAACCTTTGCTTTCAGCTACGGTTTGGAGGATGTTTTGAGAGTTTTTAGGGTTGCAAAAGTGGTAGGGAGGCTGGTTATAAGTGGTATTTATAGGGGGAAGGATTAGGGTTTCAATGGGTTGGGCTTTGGAAGTGTTTAGAAGGGGTTACACCTTGAAACTAGCCCACAAAACCCAACTATATGGGGCTGAATTTTGCTGAATTGGGCTGCCATATTTCTTTATTTTTTTATTTTTTTAAAACATTATAATGAGTAATTTTGTTAATTAAGTTGTGTAATAATATGCAACAATGTTTCCCCTAACTTGTAACAAGGTGAAATATGAAATAAAACATGATTTAACTAGGTAAAAAGTGTAATGTACAAGTTTTATTTACGAAGCAAGTTCCGTATTTTACAACGATTACGATGAAAGAATGGTTATAAGAACACAAGATTTCCAAAGATAGAATTTCACGTAAGGTTTCTAAATGTAGGATGTTTGAAAACGCAGGGCGTTACAGTCTCCCCTCCTTTAGGAAATTTCGTCCCGAAATTTATTCAAGAGGAAGGCTTGAAAGAGTTTTTGGCATAAAGGTGATCATTAAGAATTGAAACTTGGGAAGTTTGAAAGTTTTGAAAAGTACCAAATTTTGGAGAACGTCAAGGTAGATTTGCAAGGGGAAGTTTTTAAGGATAGTATAAAAAAATCATACTTTCGTAAAACCTGTTTATTGAGAGGAACGAAAAGGTTTGTTACTTTAAATAAAGCAATAGAGGTATACTAAGTATAGTTTCACAAGAATCAAGAATAGGGAGGCTATTTTATAGGTAACGAGGTAAGTTAGGACTCAAATGTTTAAACAAGCTGGATTGCGAACGAGTTTTGTATAAAATAATACGAGTATAGAATGAACGAATGACTCTTAAAGAGTACAAGTATGTGAATAGAATAAGTGTTGGATAGATGAACGTAGTGTGTTAAGGATGAAGTCTCGTCATGAATAATCGGATATAATGCGTTTGTGAGTTGCGTGAAGTTGTATTAGGTCTAAAAGGTCTGCAACACACTGAATTTCTCATGGCACGTTTTACGAAAGTTTGGTAACATGGTGAAAACACTTATATATAGGAAGTACCAGCGGCGTATCCACCATGTTTTAACCACATTACGTCCGTTTCGTTACTTGGGGTCATGTTACGTTCCGTGTCTTACCATACACAGTAGTACACTCTATGGTTCTCATACGTCTATCACTATAATCCCGTGTGCACCCGCGATTATACTGATTGTCGTATGATCCACATAGCTTGTACTAGTTATGTATGAATCAAGGTATACATGAATTTGAAAATAAGAATGTGTACGTAGAAGAATGTCGTATGTAAGCATGTTTATGTTTAAGCATGTATGGGACCCACGTAAGCGAATCCCTCGGATTACGCTCGCGTATAGGTACGAATGTACGAATCATGAGTAAGGATGAAAGTATGAGCATAAGTTTAAGTATGAATACGCATGTATGTATGAGCATAAACATAAAACGTGTAAGTAGTATGTGTACAAGCAGAAGCGTAAAACGTATAAGTAGTATGTGTATGAGTACAAGCATAAAACGTATGAACATAGGTGTAGGTATGAAAAATAAATATTGCGTATATGGTGTACGTTGAGACATTGCGGAGAAAAAAAAAGGTTAAGTATGTAGATACGAACGATATAAATGATGTTATCGCGAAATATCGACTAAAATGTGTATGATGATGTGCATGTATAGTTGTTTAAACAAAACGTTGAGTTTGTCGAATCAAAATTAGATTGAGCTTGGTTTGAAAGGTAGAATATAGTTTGTATATGTAAAGGAACATAAAGTACTCATTGGTCATGCTTAACGTATTTTGTAATGATTGAAATGCTACTTTTGTTTAAAAAAAAGGAGTTCACGTATGTTGAAAATTGTCGGTCCCCATGAAGTCTTCTAGCCCACGTGTTTTGAAATTTGGATGACGAGTTAAGCGTTGTAGAGAAGGTTTTTTTTTTTTTTTTTTTTTTTAAATAACGGGTTTGTTTCATTTGCATCAAAACATGAAAATTTTGGACTTTGAAAGTTCTTGTGAAAACGTCGACCCTTAGAAAAGAAATTTAGTAAAAGGACTTAGTGATTGTTTAAAAAAATAAATTTAACAAATGATTTATTGATGTTGAAAAGAGTATTTGGTAAAACGATCATATAACATCCATGAGATCTTATAAGTAATTGAGAAAGGTTAGGTTGATTTCGATTAAGAATGGAAGTCTCTAGTATGATGATATAATGTGAGCGTATTTTAGTTAATAAGTCGGATATGAAGTTCATGGGCAAGAGATTCATTAGACCGATTAATTGATAGGTAGCATTTCATAAGGTTTTGAAATTCGTGAAATAAAATGTTTTAAGACCTGATTAAGAATCTCGTGTATATGATTTGAGTGAAAATGGATGGTAGAATAAGAAGTACGTTTGATAAACAATGTATTTTGAAATCGGTATAAGTAGGTATTTTGAATAATGATAAATGATTTAGGTATAAAACATGATCGGGTTTGCATAATAAAATATTTTGAAAGAGGAGTTTTGATAACGGTCACCTAAGTAAGGGAATCACCCCTAACTCGTTGGTGAGGTCGTTTTAGGGGAAGAGGGGTGGAGTCAATCGTCAAGGTAAGGAAGTCACTCCAATCTCGATGATACATCTCCACTAGTTGTTACAAGGAATATGAATTTAAATTATATGAAAATCATGCATATATAAGTGTATCGAAACGGTTCGATATGTTGTGCGTGTGAAAAGAGAAATCAAAGGTAAACTCGAGGTTGAAAGATTGCATCGTATAAAATGAACAATAGAAACACATGTTTGACCAAAGTTTGGAGTGTTCCAAACGGAACTTTGACTAACCAAAGTGGTCGAAAAGTCTTCTAAATTTGAGGAGCATGCTTTGGCCTAATAGGTAAAATACTCTCGCCGACAAGTCGGTTAACGGTATTTACCCTTCCGGTTACTACATGTCCCAAATCAATCGAAATTTCGAGACTTGGCGGGATTTATGAAAAAAATGCCAAGGAGTGGAACTAGTCGACAAGGTGCGGGTTTCACCCCTAACTTGACGATTTCGTATCCTAAGTGTGGTTGGTACTCGTCGGGTCAAAATTTAATTTCGACGTGTTGACGAGGGTCCACTAGAACTTGAAATTTGAGATTTACCATTAAGATGTGGATTTCACTCCTAGCTTAATCGCGATATCTCGTGTAAAAAAAAGAATAGGTAGATTGAGAGTCGTTCACCAAATTGTGGGTTTCACGCCTATTTTGGTGAATTCGTCTCGAGTGTTTACGGATTTAGAATAGTCGAGTAAAATGCATGAGGGAAAGAGTATGTTAAAGGAATAAACAAACAAATTTAAACGCACAATGAAGCATATTAAGAATAGCACATAATGAATGGGACAATAAAACATGTATTAGCACATAATAAAGCAAATATAGCATGCCAAGTGTTAACACATAAGCGACATATATGCTTAAAAGATAAAAAAAAGGAATAAATAAGAACAAATAAGGTAGCATGCAAGTAGTTTCAAGCAAAACATAAGAATAAATCTCTAAAACTATAGACTAGGCTAAAGCATTACTACTTTCCCTAATTCCCTATAGTTATGGCTCTGATACCAATCTGTCACACCCCAACCAATGGCGGAAACATCGGGATGAGACGAAGTGTGAAGATTGCTCGAGACATCATAACGCTATTTGTGACAATAATTTAATAATCCAAATTTCATTTCCAAAATAAATGTCAAAACATTACAAGAAAAGCAAATAACAACATTGTTCAACATAACATAAACAAAATTGATACAACACTTTAAACCTAAACGTCTAAGTGAGTATTTAGGCATCTTTGCTATCCGTTTTCATTTGATCATCATCAACCTGTAACATGTTTAAAAATACAATTCAATGCAAAAGCAAAGGCGAGTATACAAGTTTGGTACGTACATAGCATAAGTTAAAAAGTGTGATCAATTCCTCATGGCAAGCATATGATTCAAGATAAACCTTAAATATGGCATGTGTCTAACATATCAAACCAAGAAAACGCAATATGCTCAAGACATAACCTCAAGTTTACGGGCGGGTCGTTAATCCTATAGCGCTACATATGTCAAGGTTTGGCTCGTACGAAGTTAATGATAAGTTCAACACATAAGAATAACCCAAGTTTAAAGTATCAAGTCATCACGTATACAAGCATGTTATAGGAACGTTCATGTGTTTAACAAAGTGTTCATGTGTAAGTTAATAGGTAAACATGTTACACCCCAAAAGTGGTAAAAGTAAAAAGGGGGAAATACGAGTATACTCACGGTTTACAAGTGGTGACTTGAAATTCCGAGAGCAAGTTTGTAGATGAATTAGTTCGGAGCACCTTGTCCTTCTACACAAGGAAACGTAGGTGTGTGAGTTTGGCGTATAACGGAAGATTATAGATTCGGAGTTTTTAATATATAGAAAGTAACATAGGTGAAAATAATCATCTTGTACGCATAACTCTTGTTCTTGACACTATTGAAACTCAAAAGAGTTGGTATGATTTCATGGATTCTAAGATCCATTAGAGTCGTAACAAGGGCATGGTCATAGATGATGTAACGTCCACTTAACAAATAACTATTAAGTCATCATCAAGTCTTAGTTACTTAGATGTATACATATAGAATAACTTAGATATTATATAGTTTACAAGTCTTATGATTCAAGCATGAGGTAGGAGATTAATGTCTCCATTTAGGTACCTCTTTGTGTCATAGAATACATACATGAGGTAGGAAGAACAAGCTTCCATTTAGGCACCTCTATTGTTCACCACTACACTTGTTGTTATAAACAACAAGGAGGGTCATGAACATACAAGTATCAAGGTATTAACAACAACTAATCTATAGCAAAACATCAAGTAATGAGTGGATTCTTATGAAGGATAGCCCAAGCTAATCCAACCATCACACATTCAACAAGTTTCACACTTGAACATTACTTGTGGGTAAAACCCTAATTAAAAACAGAAAGTTTATGAGGTTTTAACCTCTGATTTAGATGTCTCAACCTTGTTTTTAAGCTTAACCAACCATGGGATAAGTTGTAAGCATTAGGACATAGGTATGAGATGTGTTGGACACAAGTTGCATAGATTTAAACAAGTTTTTGATGAACATAAAAACAAACAGAAAGTTTATGGACTATTTCGGGGCATTTCCAGGTCTGATTTCTCCAAGGAGAAGTCTAGGAATCGAACCCCATGATTATACAAGCAAGTAGGAAAAAGAATCGAGTGAATCGGATAAGAATTGAGTGAGTTATGCTCATTTTCGTGAAGGGGTGTCAATCTACTCGAACCTTTGCTTTCAGCTACGGTTTGGAGGATGTTTTGAGAGTTTTTAGGGTTGCAAAAGTGGTAGGGAGGCTGGTTATAAGTGGTATTTATAGGGGGAAGGATTAGGGTTTCAATGGGTTGGGCTTTGGAAGTGTTTAGAAGGGGTTACACCTTGAAACTAGCCCACAAAACCCAACTATATGGGGCTGAATTTTGCTGAATTGGGCTGCCATATTTCTTTATTTTTTTATTTTTTTAAAACATTATAATGAGTAATTTTGTTAATTAAGTTGTGTAATAATATGCAACAATGTTTCCCCTAACTTGTAACAAGGTGAAATATGAAATAAAACATGATTTAACTAGGTAAAAAGTGTAATGTACAAGTTTTATTTACGAAGCAAGTTCCGTATTTTACAACGATTACGATGAAAGAATGGTTATAAGAACACAAGATTTCCAAAGATAGAATTTCACGTAAGGTTTCTAAATGTAGGATGTTTGAAAACGCAGGGCGTTACACCAGACCATGCGCCTCGTCATGTCAATTTCCAATTCAATAATATTATAAGTTCTACAGTGTAACTTTATTAAAAAAAATCGGGCCCCCAGAGGTTTTGGGCCCTGAGCCATCGCCCACCCTGCACCCCCTCCGGGCCGGCCCTGACCCAACGCCTACTTGGCTCACCCGGCGCTAACGGGTGCCACAACGCACAGTTTAAATACTAAACAACAAACTAACATATTCCCAGGATCTATATACTCTTATTATCCACCTATACATGCGCAATGCATGATCGTGATTCCTCTTGAATAAGGGAAGATGTAACATCATTAGACCATTAGGTCATGGGTATTTAAATATTACATAATCTGTTCTTGCAAAGATCTGAATTCACATCATTTCTGTAGGGAGCAATTACCATACCGCTAGACCACCGGGTCATGGTATTTATTTAGTTTTAGTACATTTGTGTAATTGAACTTAAAAATTTATACTCGGTAATCTTGTTGAAAAGTTTTTATATGAAAGTGGAAGTAGGATGTAACGCCCCAAAATCCGAATTTAAATTTGATAACTTGATCCCTCGTGCTAAAGCTTAATATGAGGTAACCAAGTTATTTAGTTTAGTTAAAATGTAACTTCAATAACAAAGAATGAATTTCTTTGTGACCAAACAAGATAATGAACAAACTATAGGGGTTAAAAAGGGGCAAGTGGAAAGATGTTTTAATTAAAAACATGGGGGAAAAGGAAAAAACCCAATTCTGGGTCTTGTGGGTCGCGAACAGACGGCAAGAAAGGAGAAACCCTTCTCCTTCAATTGAGTTCAAGAAATTCAGCCAATTGAAGCCCTAATCGTAGTTGTACTCATGCATGTCAATGATTTCTTGGTCATCTAGCCCTAACAAATACATGGTAAGTTGTAATTTTGGATTTGATGATGTTTGTATGAATTGGGTTATGATCAATCCTCGAAATTGTGTGAAATTGAGCATGATTATATGTTAAGGTTATCGTATGGAATGCGAATTATACACGATTTTGATGCTATTTGAGGTTTTTGTGAAAAACCCACTTGTAGAAGTAATGTTATGAAGATGATGATGTTGCATGTGCTAAACCAAATATAGTTTTGATATATATGAAGTTGGATATTGTGGATTATTGTTAATGACCTTGATCTAGGATGAAAGTTAGGTGAGGTTAGGGGAATTTGATGATCTTGATATGAACTAGTAAGAATATGCAAAGAATGCTTGTACATAATGTTTTGTTAGTAGTACACCCGCCAAGTGTTCGATGAAATGCCTAAGAGAGCAAAATTGTGAAATTGTATGAAAGTTGTGGGTAAGTATGTATAGAAGGTGCTTATGGTGTAGCCATTAGCAAAATAATAAGTTAAGTGTGCTTAAGGTGGAGTCCATATGAGAATTCGGATTTGAATGTATGGTTTGGTAGAATTATGCATTAGGAACTTGTACCTTATGCTTCAATGGTGTGATGCTCGCCATGTAATTGATGCGCTTGATTTATGGTGATTAAGAGTGAATGTGTACGAATGTGAAATGAATATTGTATTGATAAGTGATAATGTTGGAGTTATGTCGTGTACGTATGTAAAATGATAATTTTGATTAAGTGAATGTTGAACAATGCGGTTGTCGAATGTAGAGTTATGAAAGCATAAGTATGTGTAAATTGGTTGTGTATATTGTGTATGTGACTAGGTGATCATGTCGTTGTATGTGTTATACAACATTATGTATGAAATTAATATGATGTCATTAATATGGTCTATTATATCAACATAAATGTGTGTTCGAAATTGGAAGTTATATGCTAGAAGGTTGACTTTCTGAAAGTCAACAGAGAATTTATAGCATGGTTAGGCATTTTGACACAAATATAAGAATCGAGAGATCATGGAATATGTATTAGACCAATTATGTGTTATGTGTGATAACGAATTTGGATTTCAAAGATATTGAACTATGTGGTTGACAAATCATGTGGTATGCGTGTTAGTGAAAGTCAATGTAGATAAGAGTTGGAAAATGTGTGTTAATATGAATGAGCATGAATACTAACATTATTATGGCATGACGGCATGAAAGAATAGGAACCACGCTAGCATGGACCAAGCATGGAAGGCTAACGGGTCAAGATGAGGCAAGGAAGCGGGTATGAACACGGATGCACAAGGTAAGTGATTCCGTAATCACTTCTTAGTTGTTTATGTAATGTTATATGCAATCTAATTATATGTGATAATTGAGGTCAAATAGGAATGAATTGTATGATGTCAATGAAGTATTAAACGGATCTTAGTTTTGATCCGAGCAAGGTAGGTGTGATTAAGAAATTGTAGCTAAGTAGTGGAATTGGTTACTTATGTAAGGGATTCCTTTGTTATTAAGGATAGAGCATAGTTGACTAAAATGTCCTTGATAGGTATATCGGGCAAACGACCTTAGAAGTCGTTTGGAAACGAGCTATTCGATTAGAGTAATGTCTTGGACAAGTATGAAAGCGAAGTATAGGGTTTTGTATGTCATAGTCCACTTAATGTGCAAATACCCATAACGGGTCAAAAATAAGCCTTTGAGCGAAAATGGGTTAAGAGGATGCAAGACGTCCGAGAATTTAATCTTTTATGATAGGTGCCAATGAAATTATTAAAGTTCATATGAGATTGAGGTCAAATAAACAGATTATGTTGATAAATGCACGAACGGTTCAAATAGTTAGAAAATGATAATATGTCGAATGCACGTAAGTTAAGAATTTCCTTAACCCGGAGGTAGGATTTTAAGTTAATATGATAGAATGTGAATTTACAAGCATGTAGGAAGAAACGAGAGGTTAAACGGGTAAACGGTTCAAAAGTTATGCGCGTTTTAGTGCGTACGGACGACGAAACGGAACTGCAGAAAACTGCAAATTCTAGAGGGCGTCGCCGACGGGCTCCAGAAAGTGAATTTTTGGCTGACGGGTTATTTGACTGTCTACGGGGATTTTTGGCTACGGGTAATTGCAAGGGCCGTCGCCGACGCCCTCCCCAAGTTCAAAAACCTAAAAATTTGTTATTTAAGTTGATTTATGTATCGTAGGCTTCGGTTTGTTATCCGTGGACTACGGTGAACTTTCCAAACATGATTTTGATGGTTCCTTAGATGTCTATGGGCTATAAATCTAAGTCTAAGTCCCATGTAAATATTGTATGATTATATAAGAATGTAGGAAAGATATGTACGTATGTGGTTGTGTATGTATGTATGTGTAAAGACATGTATGAGTGTATGCACGTATGTAAAGTTGTAAGAAAGGTATGTATGTATGTAGAGGAGTATGTATGCATGTAAGATGGTACGTGTGCATGATTTAAATACGTAGAGTTTTAACGTTACTAATTATGCGTTTGAGGTTGGTATGTAATGCAGGAACGAGTACATCGGATTCTTACGAAATTTAAGCCCAACACGGAATAAGAGGATGAGTAAGGATAGTTGGATGAACTAATGTTAAATTGTCAAACGTTATTCAATCCTTAATTATATGAGATTAATGTTATATGATGTTGTCGTTGACTAATGGCTAAGTTGTATGTGATGCCCACAGGTGATACACGGACTTCTTCTACTACTTAGGAAGTGAAGCGGACGTAGATCGAGTCAAGAGCAAGGATTGCACGGATAGATCGATCATATAGTTGAAATATATAACGTCTAGAAATGTAAATTTTAGTATGAATGTTGTGAATTCTTTTATAGAACGTTTAACATTTTAGCTTTTGGAACCTTCTCGAAAGTAATGTCGTTAATAAGGAAAGAAATTTTAAAGCTCTTTTCCGCTGCGTCATTTTTAAGGTAAAACGTGTTAGGGCGTAACAGGACCTTTCACTTACTTTATTTTGAGTAAAGTTTTATTTTGCTTCCTATGGTATGGTTCACGTATCCATTTTGCTTCACTAGTTTTAATTCGACTTTTTTGCTCTTTGTGGATACCCAGTTAGTTCAATCTTTTCCCTTACATTCACACCCTGTAAATTGTTTTCTTTTTATCAAGGGCAAATAAGTCTTTTTGCGTATGTCACACCTCGATATTTCCACATATTACCGGTGGGCCCGGTGGGGAGTATCGTGACGTAGTTGAGATCATCATGGTCAAATATACACAGAATAGCACAACGGAGTCTTGGAATATAAAATATTATTACAAACTCAAATGTCTGAAAATATCAAAGTATTTATTATAGACGAGCCTGTAATATCACATCCACAGGTAGATCTTTACAGAATGTACAAAATGAAGTTTAGCAGACTTTAAGGCATCTTTAAGGATTTGCAAGATCCTCTGTTTCGACACCGAGCAATCCCCCAGCCTATTACGAGTAGTACCTGCCACTTAGTCTTTGGAAAATACGTCAGTTTTCACTGGTAAATACAATTAACCGACTCGTTTGAAAAGATTTTATGAAGATTGATTTAAGTGCACAAGGCACAAACCATTTATACTTGGGACAATTATTTAAGATAGTCTTGTATACAGATTTACATGTTTGCCCTACAATTGGGGCCGGTTTGGAAGCCGGTCGTGATTAACTGACTCACCACTTATAGAACCCACAAAGGAGTTATCCCCAACATATGGGTTTATATTTTAGCATTTGCATCTGTCAGGTGTATGACTACACCCCGTGCATAGGTCGTGGCCATTTTCAAATGAAATGAGCCGAGGATATCCAGGACACGGTCGTATTAACCCCCAATGCTTATGTTTTCAAACAAAACAGATTAAAACGGGTTATGTAAGTTTATTAATCAGAATCCGATTAAATGATTTCATATCCGACCAAGTGGTATTATTATAATACTATATCCCAAGCCCGTATAAGGGAAAATAAGTTAAAAGTATTTACCTGAGCTAATACTTGATTCACAGTATAATAGCTCATTCGTATCCAATCTATCTAACTGCAGGTAGCTTTTACCGAGTGGCTCTAGTCTGGAGTGATGGTAATATATAACCAATTCAGAATGCTAACGGTCTTATTTAAGTCGTAGACTTAGACCGGCTAGCTTAAAGTATCTAAATGGTACAATACGCTAGATTAAGCGATGACCGGAATAAAATGTTATTTAGACCCAGCAAGTACGAAGACTTGTATAATATGGGTAAACTAAACACATTCTGGATTTTGAGATAAAAACGATAAGGGTAAACCCGTTTCGGCAAACTTACGTAAAATAGTTACGTAAACCGATCCGAACGCGTAAATGCGTAACAGGTAACCAAATGAACTGTCACACCCTCAAATTACCACCTAGGGAGTGTCCCTGTTAGGCGTGTGACTACTAGCAATGAGCCACTAATTACATTGAATCACAAGTTGTAATAAAGTTCCATCAATTAAGTAATAACAATTCCAATCATAAGTTATTCAAAATCACAAGTTCAGCGGAAGCATTAAAGTATCATAAGGTAAATACGAATTCAATCATAATAACTAAGTATTTGACAAATAATCCCGTTGGTATGACCATGACCACTCTTGCTCTCCAGCCAGCAAGCTCCTGTTTCAATCACCTAACGACCTGCGAGCATGTAACAAGTGTATCAGACAAAGCTGGCGAGTTCACAGTTTATGAAAATGTTTGTTACCAAGTGTTTAAAACAGTTCATTAACATAAGCAAGTAATATTGTTAATATCTCAATTTCGAACAAGACGGCTCCTGAAGTACATGACTGCCCTTTCCCACGTACTCCTATCCAGTACTAGGCCCGACTGGGTCATTAGTTCACATCCGTCCTCTCTAGGAGCGGTGTGAGGGTGCCAAACCTAAGTAGCGCTACCAACTAATACCTGTTACCCTCCAGGTAACAAAATAAGGGTCTTACAAGAATGATAGGTGAGAATATTAACCAATATACCCGTTTTTACCCAAAAGACTTATCCCTCCATGGGATACCCACTGACTGTCCCCAACCACTGGGACGCATGCTCGAATGTAGTGAACTCACCTTTGGTTTGCTCGGTAGGACTAGTTACTTGTTTACAGTTTGGTCGACCCAATCCTAGCATGGTTATCATCATAAATCAGTCGTGTACAAGTAATGAACAAGTAGGGTACGTATTATCACTCATGTTACAACAAGTGTTCAAGTCATAAGTATACCTACGCCACACTTTTCGTATTTCCCCATTGTACGTATCAACCAGTCCGGTTTACAATTAAGCAAACACACAAGTTCACATAAAATACAACACGTATCGAGTCATAACTAGTTTCATAACACACGCATACAACACTTCACATTTTGGCAGCCCATTAAATTGTTCATTTCATCCAGAACATGCAGGCCATTAATAACCAGTCCACAAAGGGTGTGTGTGCGGGTCGTGCGGCCCATTTAAATGGTCCGTGAATCGGGTAGACAACCCATTCCCAACATAATCCAATCTTTTCACAACAATCCACCTTCATACAAATCCTTTATTGTCTTCAGATGCATTATGTGATCTTTAGGTGAAACATGAAAACATAACTCACAGATTCCTTGATTCAATAAACACACAACATAATTTGGTATAACATTACCACACCCATTTATAATAGTTAACATTTTAAAGATTATGCATCTTAATCTTTCCACATAATTCTAACAGTTATTGAGTCACAATCCTTTTTTTTTTTCAATAATCGTTCAATACAAAATGACTTATTAAAATCGTCCCATATGCACCTCCATTCCACTTTTGATAACTAAGTCATCACCCCATTAATTAAATCACACAACAATATTAATATATGCATAAGGTTTGATGAGATCAAGTTTGGCTTTACTGACAACATTATTAATATATGCACAAGGTTTGATGAGATCAAGATTTCAATTACACATAACCGTCATTTACTTATATGTGCATATGAATTGGTGAAATCAAGATCACACATGCACATGACCGTCATTTACATATGTGTACACATGGATTCATGAAATCAAGATCACATATAAACATGGCCGTCATTTGTTTATTCAAGGTTAACTAATCTTATCAAATCATTACTTACAAATCTATAGGACCCTTTTATCAAGTAATTCATATAGTCAACAGATTACTTCCAACAATTCTTGTGATATCCTAGATCATGATCATCACAATGTGATTCATACTAATCCTTTTAGTTCCGTATTCTTCAACCATTTGATTCACACCAATCATTAATCATGTTTCTTATCATTATCTAGATCTGGGCGTGAGTGTGCATCATCAATAGGACCGTAAAAATCAAAGCAAATATTGATCATCATTGGTAACCAGGAATCTCGAAATATGTTGTAGTTCATACTCGTTAACATCAGGTAACTCATCTTCACAATAAACCCCTAATCACAAGCATCTTAATTCTGATGACAATTTTCCATATTTGATCCATGTATACAACAGCTTCATACTATCCATATATCGTGCCATGAATTCGATTGATCCAAACACATATTCAATTAATCTACGCACACATATACTACTACTACTAACTGATATATCAATCGTAACTCATATACACATTCATTGAACATCAATGCACACATAACAGGAGCACACAAGTAGAATTGACACAAATACTAGATTACTAACCAAAGTCTTGATCTGGTCGAACAATGTGAAATAGAAGAGGGGAATGCCTTCTGCCGTCAATAATAATCTTAGAGGAACAGTAGGGTTTGCAATATGATGTTTTGGAATTAATGAGGGGGTTACGTACATGCTAATCAATTTATAAGTAAAGTGCAACCCTAGATAATTGAGAGTTGTTAGGCCGGTCATCACTAGGGTTTAAGTTAATCATTGCAGGCCAACATGATATGGGCCGGATCAACATGGGTGCATTCGCATAGAACGACAGTGTGGGCCGAGTTATCAAAGGTGAGATGTGCAACAACTTAAAGAGGTTTGTGTATGTGAGGCCCGAGTCCTTATCCAGCCCAACCCAACATTGACCACTTAACATAGTCCAACCATTCACTCGATCCAACCCAAACTACATTTTCATTTAACATCAAGTAACGCGTTTAACAAGTTTAACATAGAAGGAAGCGATCGCGAGGGATAAAAAGAAGTTAAGATCAAGAAACGAAACGACACTAACCTTGCGAGTCAGGTTGTCACATGAATCATATACAAGCCCCATATGTTATTATGCTTATAATATCTTAATACATCAGTAGGATGTTAACATATATGCCCAAAAAGTATTTAAAACCAAATTAAGTCCCGTATGGGCATTTTGGTCATTTTACCCTTTATAAAAGAGATTTTAAAGCAAACTGAGGTTATGGTCTAAAACACTCAGTAAAAATATTTATTTTATCACATTACATCAGTAAGATATCATACATATGTGAGGTTTAACATTTATAGCCAAACTATACCCTGAAAGGGCATTTTGGGTCATTTCACATACGCTTTTAAGGACATTTTTGGAAGTCTGAGTTCATGACTTATACATACTGTAATAATATTAAAATTTGTTTAAAAATTCAGCAGGTAATAAGTCTTAGGTGTTAAATATGGTTTAAAACCATACTATGCGCCTAAATAGCGTAAAAATCGCTAATTGACGATAATTAAGGTGTCTTATGGAAATCTGAAATTTTGATCAGAGTGTTGATTGATCAAAATAATTTATTTAATGTATGAAATCAATAGGAAAAAGTTTGGCATTCAAATCATTTATTAATCTCATTTTATGCATGAAAAGAGTATTATCGTCATTTACCGAGTTACACAAGAACTCCATGATACGATCAGATTATAATCTGATCAATATTCCCGAAAATCCCTAAAAATAATATCTTAACAGTAGGTAATGAGTTTAGGGTCAAAATCCAAGTTTAAACATGTCTTATGCAAGATATCGTAATTTAATTAATAAAAAGCTTCTATTTACGATATCGAGCATAACTCCTGTTTGGGACCAAGAACTGATGTGAAATTTTCGGGACATGCTTATATATCAGTAACAAAGGTTTTTTCCTCTCACATTTTCAAAATTCTCATTTATATGTCAAAAGGGCAATTATGGCATTTATAAGCATAATAACGGACATGTGCATATAATTCAAACTACTAAGGACCAAGCAATATAACTTCAGGGGTTATACTACTATATGATACGGTCCTAATGGAGGCTTAAAACATGGAAGAATCAAGCTTAATCGGGTCAGAACCGAAAGCCAAAGCAAAAGTCAAGCTTTTGCGACTTTCGGTTGCGAACCGACCTTAAAATCGGAATTGTCGGGTTGAACATGCTTAGACATGTTCTAATAATAATTACCAAGTTATTAGAGTGTTAAAATATAATTTATAACCTCTGTATCATTGGTTTTAATTATTATTTATAAATCTGCCAAGTTTGACTTTTTATCTAAATGGTTTGACCCGACAATTAACTAGGCAAACAAACAAATTAGGAGGTGCTCTTTTAAGGGTTAATCACCTACCTAACTATGGTCATATAACCACATTCATCTCGTACCGTGGCTGGACCATTTGAGTTTAAACCGAAGGTCAAAGTTAATTTACGATAACTTGACTTTTCGGTTTTGAAATTATGAAACTGAACTAATGAGAGGGCTAAGACACTTACAAAGGGTCCTTGCTATCTTTTCTACTAAAAATAAGTTCCCATTCAGATCAGAGAGCTCCATAATTTGAGAGAGGAGAAGATTGAATGGAATGAGCAAATGAAATGGATGGGTTCATGTCCTATATATAGTTTTTGGAGTGCCCTTGGATGATCAACATGTGTTAGTGTGTTCCCCAAGGATTAATTATGATCACAACACGTGTATACCAGGTTTTAAAACCATTAACAAGCTCCAGGTTTCGAATTAGAGTGGTTTCTGTGGGTTGCAAGAAAGAAGAAGGGCAACTGTCCAAAAACCTGCTGTCATACGGACCGTATGGTCCAGTGGATACGGTCCGCAAGGACCAGGGCAGTATACTCAAAGTTTCATCAGTTGGCAGGTTTGGTCCCTGAACGCGTATAATTGAGTTTTGGCACATTTAACACCCGTCAACCCCATTTCTAAGCTCTATAAGGAAGTTTGAGTATATTTAACTTGAACCATGCTCAAAAATGTCATGGATGCCAGTTCATTCGGTCGTACGGTCGCGTTTTTCGCTTAATTACGACGAACGTTCGAACGGACGCGAAAACAATCCAGATTTCGCAATGGATGGCATTTTTGCATTCCCATCACTAAAATATAATATTTTAATGGTTACAAAAATTTATGGATGTGCGGATATGGTCAGAACGTAGAATATGCGCGAATATGCATACTTTCGAAGTTTTGACGCTTTTAGCCCTTTTATCGCACAAAGTTGTGTGTAATGTCATTTATTGATATCAAAGTCTTGCATAGCCCATATAGGGATTCCCGAGAACGTGACCGATCATTAAGGATTTTTTGGTTCTCTTAAAGGTCACTCGAAAGCGTAGTTTTGCTTGTTGACGCTTTTGGTCCCTTTAATGCGCAAACTTGCACGTATCATCATTTAATGGCATCAAAGCCCTATGTAGCCCATATTAAGGATTCTCAAAGTATGATGGCACATCAAAATGCTTCGGGTTCGTTAAAAGGTCATTCAGAGGTATAATTAAACATGTTGACGCTTTTAACCCCTCCAACTTACAAACTTGCGCGCAACTTCACTTATTGGCATAAAAGCCTTGAATGGTCAATATTAGGCATTCCCGAGAATATTTCAATCATTATGAAGCGTTCGATTTGTTAAAAGGTCACTCAGAGGTAAGAATTAACATGTTGACACTTTTAACCCTTCGATGCGCATACTTTCACATAATTACACAAACGGCTCCTCTCATCCAATAAGTGGCTCGTTTGAGAATACGGACACCGTATAAGGTCACTCAGAGGCTTAGTTTAAGCATGTTGACACTTTCAGTCCTTCTATATTCATGGTTTTCGTTTTTGACGAAATTAGTCCCTCATAGTCAACGTTCGACTTTATTTGGGTTCATTACACGTGTCAACACATCATTGGACACGATTTTACGAGGTGTTACAGCGTAGGAAAATTTTGTCTTTTTCCTTTCAAGTTCATAAACCCTAAAACCTTTCAAATTTCATATCGATCAAATCATCAGGTGACTTTCTCGCTTTGGAGATTTTTAGGGTTATAACAAGAGGACATGCAAGGGTCAAGAAAAAAGGTCAGAGGTTTTTTTTAATATGCAAGGATGGTACCAACTCTGGCTTCGCCAAAACCTGTACTAATTTCTCGTTATATTTGGGGATTAATAAGTGAAATCCATGATATAGTCAAGGCTGTTAGACCTCAGACAATTGAGGAAACAGTTGAACTGGCCAATACCTTGACAGACAGATTAATCCGCATGAGAGAAGAAAACCAGAAGAAAGAATTAGCTCAGAAAATTACCCAAGAGTTTCGCTCGGGTAATACCTACAGAAGGAGAGGAGTTGGGCAATCATCTTCACCGCCTTTCTGTAAATTTTGTAAAAGGAAGCATTCAGGAAGATGCGCTAAGTATTGCAATTTCTGAAAAATGACTGGACATACAGAGAAATAATGTAAAAGAAAAACCAATATCTGTTTCAATTGCGGAGAAACGGGAGACATTCACCCATATTGCTCGAAGCTGACGAAAGGGTCTGACAATAAGGCAAAAGCAGCAGACGGAGCCAAGAAGAACGCACTAGCCTTTGTACTTACTGCACAAGTGGCAGCAATATTCCCGACGTGATCGCTGGTATGTTTCTTGTCCATGATGTATATGCTTATTTGACTCTAGTGCAAATCAAAGTTCTATAAATACTATGTTCTGTCAAACGCTTAATCAACCGTTGACTGGGCTTAGTCAAGCTCTTACGGTAGAAACGGAGAAGGAAACTCCACCAACAAATTGGAAGTACTTCATGGAGGAAATATAGAATTATTAGGACGTAAGTTCACGACAAACTTACTACCAATGAATCTAGCTGGATTCGATGTAGTATTAGGAATGGATTGGTTAGTGTCCAATCATGCTCGAATCCTATGTGATCAAAATTTTGTTGAGATTCGTACGCCAACAGGAGAAATGATCATGATCCGAGGAGACAAGCCAACCAAGTTGACAAAATTCATCTCTATGATGAAAGTTGCGAGTTATGCTCGCGAGCCACCTGGTCGCCTACGTGGTTCACCCCGACGCTAACGGGTGCCACAACGCACAGTTTAAATACTAAAAAACAAAACTAACATACTCCCAGGATCTATATATTCTTATTATCCACCTATACCTGCGCAATGCAGGAATCATGATTACTCTTGAATACATGGAAGACGTCACATCATTAGACCATCATATCATGGGCATCTAAATATTACATAATCTTGTTGCAAAGATTTGAATTCACATCATTTTTGTAGGGAGCAATTACCATACTGCTAGACCACTGGATCATGGTATTTATTTAGTTTTAGTATATTTTTGTAATTGAATTTAAAATTTAAACTCATTCTTGTTGAAAAGTTTTTATATGAAAGTGGAAGTAGGACCTTTCACTTATTTTATTTTGAGTAAAGTTTTATTTTGGTTCATATAATTTGGTTTAAGTATCCACTTTGCTACAATAATTTTAATTTGACTTTTTTTTTTGCTTTTTGTGGTTACCCACTTAGTTCAGTTTTTTTCCTTACATTCACACCCTCTAAATTGTTTTCTTTTTATCAAGGGCAAACAAGTTTTTTTGTGTAGGACAATTTTGTCTTTTTCCTTTCAAGTTCATAAACCCTAAAGCCTTTCAAATTTCATATCAATCAAATCATCAGGTGACTTTCTCACATTGAAGATTTTTAGGGTCACAACAAGAGGAGATGCAAGGGTAAAGAAATAAGGTCAGAGGTTGTTTAGTGTGTCCATGTGTGAGGGGTTTTTATGTGATCTCTTCAAGTAACAAACAATGTTAACCTTTTGGGTACTAATATATGTGTGAGCATCATATTAGTATCTTTTTATGTATTGTAATTGCTTGTAGTGATGTCAATGTATTTGAACATCCATTTCGTAATGACTATTTTGGTATGTATTGCAATTGCTTTATTTATGATGGTTATCTATTGCTTTAATTTTATGTTATGATCATGGTTTTACAATTTATAATGTGGTAATGGTTACTTAATTAAAAACCAATTGGAGACTTTTTTTTGGCATATTGAAAGGTGAAGTTTTCTTTGTGTAAAGTTATGCAAGAAGTTAAGATCTACTAGACATATTTGCTACAAATCATAAAATCTTGTTGACATTTCTTAACAAGTTAGATATAGTTTAATTAAAAAATGTTTGCATTTTTAAGAGGTTTGGGTTTATGGACTTGAAAGACAAAAGAAAAAACCGCCCCTACGCAACAAGACTTGTTTGCCCTTGATAAAAATTCAATTTTGAGAGTGTGAGTGTAAGGGAAAAGATTGAACCAATTAGGTAACCACAAGGGGCAAAAAATCAAATTGAAACTATTGGAGCAAAGTAGATATCTGGACCAAATAGAACCTTACTCTTTTATTTTAGAGTTAATTACTGTTTTCATCCCTGTGGTTTGTCAAAAATCACTGTTTCAGTCTATTAGTTTAAAATTTGCGATTTCAGTCCCTGTGGTTTCACTTTCGTAACCATTTCAGTTCACCTCGTAACGATTTCAGTCCCTGTACTTAACAGAATAATGGATTGAAATGGTTACAAAAGTGAAACCACAGGGACTGAAATAGTTACGAAAGTGAAACCACGGGGACTGAAATCGCAATTTTTAAACAAATGGACTCAAATAGTGATTTTTGACAAACCACATGGACGAAAACAGTAATTAACTCTTTGTTTTAATACCAAGTATGAAAGTAAGTAGATAAAGCCAACATACAAAACATAATTTGTAGTCTAGTGATATTAATGTATTGAAAATGTGTCTCCCCTGTTTTGTTCAAGGTTTTAATCTCTTAATGGACAAAATATGTAGAATTATGAGTCAAATTAATGGTTATATGACTTAGCAAATCTTAATGAATACACTATAATTTCTTAGTTATCTACAATGTTGTGTTAAAATGTATTGTTTTTAAACCTGAGCCAGTATCATATTCAATCTGATGCACATTCATCTACAATATATGTCACACTTAATGTTACAAGTACACAAGTTTTTAAACCTAGCAAACTTCTAAGATAACGATTAAAACATTTATAAACTTCTAAGAAATTGATAATAGAATTAATAATCAGTGATCATGTTTCATACATGCTTAAAGATTAATAGAACCAAAACCTTGACTCGTACAAGTGCTCGCAATTCCCGTAGCCAAGGTACACAGAAGGTGGTGGCGTTGAGTACGTTGCAGCAGCCGATGAGGTTGAGGTGAGGCTCAGTATAGTAATTACAAAATTGAAACTCCAAATAAATTTCTCACCCATTTTATTCAATCAATCTGACAAAATTTAAAGTCATGGCAAGATCGAATTAACGAATCATTAAATTAGAACAAAGTTCGTAAATAGATGATGGTTTAAGCTATAATTACCCACCCGACCATGGCGATGAGAGACCCTAGTGAAACATGCGGTGCTTCACCTCAACAGTTACAATCAATGACGTTCGTGCAGAACCTGCAAATGTAGAAATGTTTTCATGAGCAAAATCATCATGTTTTGACGGGTAAATTTTACATATGAATTAATTAGGATTACCATGGTGAGATTTCTATTAATATAATATATCTTTTGTTTTGGTAAATGACAATTTCAAATTGCTTTTTGTTAATTTAGCATTATTAGTTTCAAGTGGTCAAATAAAAATGAAATTACGTAAGTTTATAAACTAAATACTTTTTATCGTGAAACTTTAACATGTAATCAACTTGATTCTTAAAATGCGTTTTAGATTAATTTTATTTATCTACTAGCCTAAGATCCCGCGAGCTTCGCGGGTGGCTAAACACCAACTAAACACATAAAATAATTTAAACGTAGAAGCGTTAAAGTGTGATTTGTTAAGCCTAATATTTTGAGAGATTTGAGCACGTCCCAATAGTACATCTACATGATGTTCGTTACACATTAAGTTTTTGTCAATGGAACCTTCATTATGATGTTTTCATGCCTTTTGTCAAAATGACTTGCACCGGCAGTGTGAACATAAAAATATACATTAAGAAATGAAGGTAGAGTAATACATAATACACACGAATCCATCTACGTAAAGGTACTAACGAACATTGTGTGACAAAATTTGTAAACGAAATGCGTTAATGGTATGCATGATATGATTAATATTTAATAGAATGCAATTTTAGGGGAAAAAGTAAAAACAAAAACAAAAGAGTCTGAAGTGAGATTAAGACAACAAAACATATATAGTAATAATTGTTCCAAAACTGTTACCACACATACGACATGCTTGGTAATGATATTAATTGTTTACTTGTTACGCCATCTGTCAATATATACATCCCCTAGGGGTTCGGATTAAGAATTTGCAACGTGTTTTGATTCCTATCATAACGCATCAAGAACTGAGCTCCATTTTCCAACCCAGCCTGCAGCATGAAGTTCTGCCAACCTCTTAAAGCATACCGAGGTCTCCCACGTGCCGTTTCTTGCCGCATCTCTAGTGTCATTGAAAAGCCGTCCTTAGTTTCAACTACCATCTCATCAAGGACAGACAAATATACATTTGCTACAAATGCCTTTGGGAACCGCTGCATTACAGTCGATAAAATAAATAAATTAAAAAAAATAAAAAAATACCAACTTCAAAACGTTACATAATATTAAAATAAAGCATTTAAAGTATGAAAAACTTACAAAACGAAAAGATAGACACCATGTTAGTTCGTATTGGTTGGCTTGATCAACAACGGCCGGAATCTGTGGAACGTCAACAAATTTTGGTTCCAACAAAGGATCGGCTTCAAAGACTGGCACATCATGTTCAACGTTTACAATGTCATCTTCCAATACATGCTGCTGTTGAAATGCTACATTAGCATGACCATGGCCGATAAGTTCTTCTTCATAATCCATGTCTTGATTCTCCCCGTCTACTGACAAATCTTCACTAACAACCATTTCTTTTATGTCTTCCTCTTCTTCAACACCAACACTATTAGCAACCTCAGGAACAACAGGCTGTATTCCATTAGGACAGAAAAGCAGAATGTTGAAAATACGTCTCGCAGCCAACTCAAAAACGATTACATCACCTGATATGAGATGAACTTCCTTGGTGATTTATGAGAAATCTCGAATAAAGTAGTTCGATCCCTAGAGCCTATTCACTTTGACATTCCACATGTGTGTACCTCCAAAACGAATTGTAAAGTCATTGTCTAAAGTGTCGGTTTTGAAATACCTGTTCATAAACTCTTTCGGCAACCACTAAATCAAGAATAAAAGCAATCATCAATAAAAAGGTCAGTTGGTATGAAAATAAGTAGTACAGTATAAATTACCAAGTTAGCGTTCTCGGGAAATAACATCTCTACGAAAAACTTGTTGTTTACACCGGAAAGACAATCAGCCTTAAAATGAGTCAACTTTAGCGTCTGAGCATCAACAACATGGACTGAGATGACTATTAGATTTGGCACACTACTTTAGTTGGAAAAGTAATACTAATAACAATATAACGTTATTATTGGATCTAACAAAGGATAACTAACGAATATCTCTTTAGTGATATAAACATCACAAAGTACAATAAATATAAACGGACGTATATAAAAAAAGGTTGATCAATACTATCATCAGTTATTGATATATATATGACAGACTACAATAAAGTGATTAATAATATCATCTCTTATTGATATAACGATGAAAAACGATAATAAAGATAAACCGCCACACATAGTGGGTAAAAAACCAACACCAAGTAATGAAATAAAAAGTTCTGAATATGATTGTTCAAAAAAACATAGAAAAGTTTTGGAAAAGATTGAGATGACTATTAGATTCAGCACACTACTTTTCAACCTTTGGCTTCAAAAGCCCCACATTCACATTCGAATCTTCATCTTTCTCACCATCACTATTACGCGGTTTAAATGAAGACTACGAAGAACATAAATCCACCTCATACACGGCATCCAAATTACGCTTAAGTTCATTCTCAAGCATCTTGACAGAACAGTTCATCTCAGGTGCAGAGGGTGTGGTAAACATGCTTTTGCTCAAATTAGACACCGGAGTGTCTTCATCGCCGGTACGGGAAACAGAATCCTGAAAATAAAAACTAAAAAGGTTAAAAAACAATTGATAAAATATGGTGAACGACAAAATATTGAACCAATAGTGAATTCCATAATTTGTTTGACATACCTTAACATGAAAGTTAACAGTTGCATTTGAATCAGACGGAACAGCATTTAAAAGTTCATCATCAGCAGGCTGTATTTATTTCATATATTTCAATAAATATTGTAACGTGCTATAAGTTTTTATAACAAAAAAAAGTACAACTAAAGTATAGAAGGTATGTCGAACCTGGAAAGCATCAAAATGCCTATCAAGATCGGTGATGATTGTAGGATTTTCAGTCAACTTCGACACCGAGTAGCCATCTGATTTGTTTTTTTATGTTAAACGAACCTATGGCTATCTTAAATGCAAGCCTCCAATTTAACAATGCCTTCAGCTTCTTGAGAAAGTTACCATCGCCGGCTAATTGTTCGATAAACATTAAGAGTGTCATATTGCATAACTTCGAGACATAATTTATAAACATACCAGTTTAACATATAAACATTAAAATGTATAAAGGAAGTAACGAAATGTTATTCCCATGATATAACTTACCTCAATGTTTTTATCCAAAAGCTGGTTTGCGTTAACCTTTAACAGTTTAACAACTTCACGTTCAAACAATGTCAAAGTGATAATCCCGGTACAATCCTGAACACGTATTAGAACTTTTATCCTGTCAAAATTTTAAATAAAATTTTGTTAACAATCATGTAATATGTTTAGGACAATAAATGAATCAAGTAAATTAACCTGGGAACAGACACAACGGTCCTTTTATTGCAACGATCAGTTTGGCATTCCAAGACAGTTACTTCATCATATCCTTCACTTACATCTTGCTTGTCCTTGAAAATAGTGTTGGTAAGTACCTTTTTGTTGCAACTCTTACATGCATTGTAAAACCATGAGTCTTCTGAAGCAAAGCTCTTAATTGTTCCCAGGATAATAATAAACTTTTGTTGTATACATAGTAGATAATTTAAAACATTCTGAAAGGAAAAAATAATATGTATAATAAATAAAACAATAAATAATTGTAATAATACTTCGGATATTTCGCTTAATGCTCCAATTGTACTGAAGAAAACATCAAATAGATATTCGCCAGTCGTTGACTTGATAGCAGAAGAACTCAATCCAGAATAACCGGAAGACGTTGAAGCAGTAAGCAGAGCAAGGAAACTGTACAGAAAAAATAATGTATGTGACAAAAATACGTATTCAAAAGATAATATAAAAAAGGTAATAAGATTACAAACATTTTCTTGAAACCAAAATCTCTTTTACTTCAGTGTTTATGAAGACTCGAGTTACATTATACAAATTGGAGACAAAAAAATTACCTGTTTAATTATATCAACATGTAAATAAAACCACAACTTGAATAAATTAAATATGTAGTTGAATGATAAGTGAGAGTGTCGGTATAGAATATACCTCCCCAAAATCTGTACTTCCCAAACTGAACAACGACCACAACATTCTTTTCATCCTTATGGTTCTTCTCAAATTCTAAAATTTGATCAGCATAACAACCCAATACCGTCACGTAAATCTGATGGTGTCTACAAAAAAAAAATTAAATACGTAAGTTGGTAGTTTTAGAATACATAAAATGGGAGAAATATATAAGTAAATGTAGGTATATATAAGAATGTACTGCAAATCTTCCAAAATAAAGGTAGTCTTCTTCTCGTCTTTGCCGTTATTATGTTCACTTTTATCCTCTGACGGAAGACACTTAACCACAAAACCAATAACATCTAAAAATACAAAATAATGTAATTAAAATTACGTAAAAAATATAATATTAAAATATTAAAAATGAAGAAAACATTTTTAAATAAAGTACCAATCGGGCTTTTGAAAGACTTGTCGTCATCATCAGGGTCATCCACAAAAGAATCAAATGGAGAAAAATCAAATTCCCATTCAGCACCAACAGGCTCGTTGCATGCTTCGACATTAGTGTTGTCATTTAGATTGATCTTCAACGAACTATGAACATATTTAACTTTCTGACAATTTTCACCCATCGAAGGGTTACGAATAGTTAAACATTGATTTGCTTTCAGCAAATGCTCATAAGCAGTAGTGTTTTTTTGTAAAACAAATGCCTGCATTTTGGTGCCCTAAAACACAACGTTTTATAATTAATTATAAACAGAAACACATTAATTTGAAATTGAGAAAAACGTATGCATTGGCCTAAAAAAACCTCCTGGTCCATGAATATCATGTCGTAGCAATAAATCTTCCTAGGATTGTTGAAGGTAGGTCTTGTCCATAGCCGGACTATGCGGATTCTGATAGTGTAATCATCAACATTAAGATCACATTATTAAGAGGTGTAATAGCAGCCTGGTCCATCTCTGCAATTCATGAAAAGAATTAAGATTACTTACTTGATGATGATATACAATAATCTATGAAGAAAAGTACATGAAAAACATAATATGTTAACTCAACAATACAATAGCTATATGAATTATAATGAAACCCATAACACTCATACTAGAAGATATGTGTATCGAAATATACAAAGTCAGTAGATGCGATGTGTATGAAACATAACAAATGAGACTTATTTATAAAAGAAAGTGAGCACATAATTTTGGTAGCGATATTTTTAATTTTAATTATAATTTTCAACCTTTACTAAAATATAAAAAATAGGGTAATCTAAATTTTTATGATTAATAAGTTTCAATAATTCTCAGACTTACAAAGTAAGGACGAAATTTTGAAATTGATACCTATTAAGTGAGAGTTGACTTACTATAATTAAAATGACTATAAATAGGGTAATCTTATATAAAAAGCATAATAATGTAGCAGGTCAAAAGTATAATGCAAGGTTTACAATCATAGTGTTATATTCTATATGTATTACTAAAAGTTCATACTGCTATTATTCTAATAATAACAACACTTTATTCTCTCTGCAGCAAAGAGGAAGGTAAAAGCAAGAATGGCATACTGATTATTTTCAATCATGTTAAATGGTTAATTGATTAAAAGATGATAAAATAAGAATACACTTTTTGAAGAAATTATTAACATCATTAGCATCATTTACGGATGTTATAAAATTATAAAAAAAACAGTCAACTAAATTTAAAATACCTTAAATATTATTTAAAGAGTGAATTGCAATTATTGTCCTTTATCTATATACCATATTTCAGCGGTGTCCTTTGTCTTTAAAATTGACGAGTTTTGTCCTTATTGTTTCGAAATCTTGCATAGTGTGTCCTTTGAGCCTAACTCAGTTAATTTTAATTGTTAAGCAAAGGGCAAATTAGACTTTTTACTTATTTATTTTAAAAACCATTTTAAGAAATTATATTATATGTTATATATTACATATTATATATAATACTCTCTCTCAGGCAAACCCCCCACCACCAGCACCATCCCCCACTCCCACCCGCACACCACCACTGTTGCACCACCACCGTTGACAAAACCCCACCACACTCCCCTGACCCCTCTCTATACAACCATCTATCCATTGCCCTCCACACATTCTCATCTTTACAATTTACAAAGCCCCAAATTTTTTCACTGGTCCAAAATCCCCTCCCCTGTTCACACTCACCTTACAAATTCATTCCAAATTTGTACTTATACAACAATGGCTACAAACATATGCCCCTGTACAACATAAGCTAGTATTTCCATCATCATAAAGTCTAAAGGTGAAAAGATTAGCTTTTATGACTTTTCATAGTTGAGTTTGTTCAATTAAATTGACTTTATATGATTAAATTTTTTAAAAAGATAAAAAATTTCATTTAAACAGTGTGTTTTTTACATTATGAGAACACAGATCTTCTGGGTACAAAGCAATAACTTGAAACACATGGGATAAAAAAACACGGTCTTATTTAACCAATTTTTAAATGTGAGTTTAATATCACAACAACTATTGAAGATATCCACCATTCACCTCTAGAAGGATGCTCAGTCCACCTGCCACCAATCTGTGCCACCGTCTCAAGTCTCCACCCCTACCATCGGCCCACCGCTCCCACCAGCCAACATCGCTCCCCTTTAACCAGATCTAAACGAGGTCACCTCTAACAGGGGGTGTTGGCGACGATGATGGTGGTTTATGATTGATAAGGACCCGTAACAGATCTAGCATCAGGATGTTCTTGCCTTGAACAAGAGAGAGAGAGAGAAGAGGGAGAGAGAGGAGAAAGAGTTTGGTGAGAGAAAGAGTCTTGAGAGAGAGAGAGAGAGAGTATGTGTGGGGTTTATGTATAATATATAAATATAACATATAATATAATTTCTTAAAATGGTTTTTAAAATAAATAAGCAAAAGAGACCAATTTACCCTTTGCTTAACAATTAAAATTAACTGGGTTAGGCTCAAAGGACACTCCTTGCAAGATTTCGGAACAATAAGGACAAAACTCGTCAATTTTAAAGACAAAGGACACCGCCTGAAATATGGTATATAGATAAAGGACAATACTTGCAATTCACTCTTATTTAAATAAATATATCAACTTCTTTTAGGTTAATTTATTTACTTGAAGGAATAATATCAATCAGACATACATATGATTCATTTCCCTCTTTAATATTTAAATTTTGTATATATATTTTTGTGTATATATATATATATATATAACACATACAACACTGAGTTATATAAACACTAATTTTTGTACATAAACAGCCATGGTAATATATTTTTAAAAAATAAAGAACAATATTAATATCTGAATATATTAATTTCTTTATATCTTTAAAAGTTGTTTCTATATCGTTTTTGATCTATCATATGTTTAATGGGAATAAAAACTACTTAAAACATAGATTAAACTTTTTAGACATGACATATTTAATAATATGATATTATCTTATAGATTGTCATTATAGTGGTTCAAAGCACAGTTAAGATATGAAAAAATGTAATAACTTGAAATTCAAAACCATAAACAATGTTAAAAAGCAATAACCATATAAAAAGTTAATATCTACCATATGAAAAGGAAAAAACGAAACCTAAATGTCAAATAACTAATCACTACGCCTAACGTAAGGTACAACCTTTTCAACACCTAGTCATTTTCATCAAAAGAATAGTGAACGGTGTCACCGACCTTAATTCCAGCAGATTTCATGAACTTCGACCAACGGGTTAACGCATATCGAAAACCTTCTTCTTTCCTTTCACGTCTGGTACCGTTGGTAAACTGCTGTGGCGGATCCAGATGCATAAGTCTGACGGTGATATCTTTTAAACCTTCATCAAGTTTCCATTCGTGAAACAAGATCAGGAAGCCTCTATATTGTTGTAAAAATAAAATTAATAATAAAGATGAAACTAAAAACAATAATGTTTATTATGTCAAAAAATTGTAACACTTATTATTTAGCAGTTTGTAAAATGATATTAAAACTTACAAAATAATTTTCACCAGCCATACGAACAAACCGACGAACACGACCATCTGGTTGTACATCAACATCATTTACAGAATCGATAGGTGCAACTACAGCCTGCAAATTAAATATAACATGTATTAGATTAACAATATATCAAATATATAAATAAGTAGCAAAATGTATATTTACCTCATCGACATCTACATCAGGAAAATTCATTTCAACACCATTTTTTCCAAAAAAATTTAAAAGGAAATAATTACCAAAAGATTTTGTAAATAACAAAAAGCAACCCACCTCCAATTGTAACTGACTAACAATTACGTCAATACCAACGGTAAAACCGACTTTACCGTCAGCCATTTCAATAATAACGTGAAACATTTTGTTGTCTATAATTACAATGGAGATTACATCATTTGATGAATAATCATAAATTTTTGGCAGGATACATTTAGGAATGACATGTGGGAATGATAAAAATAATACAAATGTTAGTTTTAATATCACTAAAGAAAAACTTAAATACATTAAGAAAAATAAAAGTAAAAATAATCTTACATAAAACTGAGATGATGGAGGGAGCAGATATGTCCAGAAAGAGCTACCACTAACCCCATCAAGAAAATATGTTACTTTGAATGTAGTAGAATCTACGGGATTGAATACTACCAAACATCCTTTGGTTAGTCGCAAATGTATGACAACATTGGACCAACCATGGAAAAAGAATTACTTTCCTTTTGATTCGCTTAAAGAAACATTAAACATTCGGCCATCCTCAGTCTGTATCATAACATTTGTAGGTCCTTTATCAACACCCCACAGTTTGCACGCAGCGTCAGAAGGAATCGACTAATAAAACAAACAATGGAAAATGAATTATAATTATAGTCAAAAGATCTAAACAATACAATAATAATAAACTGTAGTTAATGATAAGAAAAAAAGAACACAAATAACTCATGTAATAATTTATCATTCACCAGAATAACTTCGTCTGCTCGATTCATATGCCTACAGAAGCAGGGTCCTTTGATACTGATTAAAAAAATACGATATTAATAAAACATTAAGATGTTAATGTTATTGTGAGAAAAAAGATTATAACATGAAAAAAATACAAATTCTACAAATCACATGTTACATAAACAAACCAAATCAACAAAAAATACCTTGGTGAACTTTCAGCAATATTAAAAACCTACAAACACAGGTTACATAAACAAACCAAATCAGATGATATATTAAAAAAATTCTAAATAACAACAAAAAAACAATGTGACAGACATGTTATAATAACAATCCATATATATGAATAAATTTAATATTTACAGAATCAAATCAAATAAAACATATCTATCATAAAGATAAAAAAAACCTCATCAAAAGTAACTTTACTTCCAAAATCAAGAACAAATGGAGACAACCCATGATGTAACCATTCACAAACCTCATGATAATTGATGTCACAGTCAGAATAGATTCTTCAATTTTCTAAAAATTGAAGATCATATCACAAATGGGTACACTTAAATTACTCTAAAAATCAAAATTAAGCATACAAAGATATTAATTATACATATCGGTTACAACTTCCTTCTCTAATGGTCCAAAATCAACCCAGCCCATTTCAAAAACCTCACATAAAAGGATTACAGAACATGTCGTGCACATCATATGCAGGGCACACATTTTACAACCAACGGGCCAAGTAACCTAGTATTGTGCTGCACACAATATGAATCACTCCAAATATTGGTAAACTGAAAGAAAATGTGCTAAGCAACTTATGTCCACTGATAATCATGTATCTACTTCTGATACATCAGAATAAAAGTAAGTCAAATTACACAATTATATGAACATAATGCATGTGTGTATGCACATTTTAGGACAAGAAATAACTAAATTGTGTCACCAAATGATTTCCACTGACAATTAATAGAAATTAAAACTCCTTAAATTCTAAACTCCTATTATCCTATCATCAAATCCAACAAAAGTGACCTAAAAATATACAATAACATTAACAACAATTTCATCCTTGAAGCAGATTACCAAAAGCAGTAGCAACAAATTAGTACTAATGATGTGAATTAAAAATACTAAATAAAGAAACAACAAACTGAATTAGTACTAATGAACGAACATTATAGATTTGGTTCACATTCAACATCACATAATTAAATAAACAAATAAACAAAATGTAATCATAAAAAAAATCAGAATTAGTAACAACGGATATACAATAACACATATAAAACAAACAGATTAAAAAATCGAATAAAAGAAAAAAAATTACTTAACACTCGAATAGAGCATATATTCATCACAAATAGGATTTAGGCCTTTGCATAACCATAACCATAACCATCAATTTATATAACAAAACCATAATGTTAATAGACAAAATCAACAGATTTTCGATTATAAACGGATTTAGGGTTTCTATAACATAAACCTAATTTTAAAACAGTAAGTAAACGGAAGAAAATCAACAGATTTTCAATTACAAACGGATTTAGGGTTTCTATAACACAAACCTAATTTTAAAACAGTAAGTAAACGGAAGAAAGCATAAAGGATGATTAAAGACAAAATTAAACAAACGCACCTTAAAGATTTAGAGATCGATAGAAGATAATCAGAAATCGATTTAAGAAAATGATGAAGTAGACGAAGAACTTGAAGAATGGTTAATCATCTATATATGTATCTTGCTTGACAAAAATCATTGTTATATGGAAACCGATTGGTAATCTAGGATGAAATTGGAGAGAAGATGAATAGAATATTTTGAAACGGCTGTATAGTAATTAGGGTTTACAAAGTAGGGGAAAAGAATACACGCGTGTGAAGAGATTGGTTTTGGCGGAAAAAAGAAAAAAAAAGTGGTCTAAGCAAATGCCACGTGGCAAAGATTATTTTGCTTTATTAGAAGTAGTAGATATTGGTTTGGTGGAGGGTTTAAATGAGAATAATTTTTTTGTAAGAAGAAAAAATAAGAAGTTTCAATCAATTAGAATACTTCATTTTACTTTATTTAATATTTGTATTTAATTTTAATACAACGGTATATTGGTAAACTTACATAAATCATTAATTTGTATTCTTCCCCTTTAATAACTACCTAAATTAAATTTGTAACTCTTTTTCAAAATATATACTTTTTTCCAAATTAAAAAAAACAACTTAATTTAAAGTGTAGAATAAATTACTAGTTGTGTAGGATAAACTACGAGTTGTGTAGGATATATTTCGAGGTGTGTAGGATAAAATTCTATAATGTGTAGGGTATATGTATGAAAATTTTGATATGTGTAGGTTTTGTAGATTATATATAGGATAATTAATGATTAGTTGACTAATTAATTAAATAGAGAAAAATTAATGATATGAGTTATAAATTAAATAACATTTTACTAATATGTTATTTCTTCTTTTTCTTCTCACATTAAATTTATTCTCAAATGAACCTTCCCCTATTGGTTTGACAAATAAATACTTTGAAAACAGTATTTTGGGAGACATATTTTTAAATACTCAAACCTAACAAATTATATACATATATATATATATATACATATATATATATATATATATATATATATATATATATATATATATATATATATATATGGAACCCATTAAGTCTAACCACTTTTTGAATCATTCTTGTCCATTGGATCATGCTGAAAATAAATCTTGACCCTCTAAACTCCTATTTTTAACTGCTAACATAAGAGTTCACAGCAGTTTCATAGTCTCCACATTTTTCTGCCCATGTTCACCACAAATCATGTTTCCTAATCTGGTCCACGTTCTAATTGTTCCAACTCCCATGTTTGCTTTATAACCTCATTCAAACTCCGCAAAACCACCGTTCTGCTCCTGTTCGTATGCCTTCCTTCTCTCAAGCACATCGTTTTTCTCTCATGGCGGCTACGGATCTGAAGATTCAATCTAACAGGTAATACCAGTAATTAATGTGAAATCGGGATTCTAGGGTTCAGATTTTGTCAGATTCTCGCCGCCATCGCTAAGGCCTTACTGTTCTCCGCCCCAGCCTAACCTACTTGCCAGAAACCAAGACGGAAAAGGAAGAAAATGAGGGAGTAATTTCGGATTTCGAAGCTTCAGTTTCCAACGAAGTTCATCGGGTGACAATCCGAACATCACGTGCTCTGTTTCTGATATGGTTTCTAAATCAGTTAGTTTACGTTTCTATATACTGCATAATTGTAATTCATGAATCTTTGTAAGACCTATTAAGTTGTTATTAACTCAAATATGCAGGTCTTCTATATGAGGCTTTGGTGTCTAGATGAATATTGCTATTGTGAATGAGGCTATACTCACAGAGGAGTCTACCCCCCAATGGAAGGTTGTTTTCTCTTTCAAGTTGCTTTTTAATTTTTTTTTCAAATTTCAGTAGTGGTATTTTATTTTACTTTTATGCCTTACACAAGTACTAACTTATGCATTCATGTGTGGTTTTAATGGAGTAAACTTGTGTGAAACGGTAACAAGTATATGTTTAACAGGTTTCACCTAATACAACGTTGCTGGTGAGAATGATTTGTGAGTAACTATTTCAGTTACATGTGCGTGAAATTTGGAGGACAATACAATGTTTCAAGAGTCTTAGACTCTGCAACCTTCTCATTCGACAAACAAGGCTATAATGATTATAGCAAAATCAATCTTAGCATATTTTTTTTTCATTGGCCTATGGTCTAAGTTTCGCCACATTGGCTGCAACACTCTCTCATGTGGCACTCTTCCATGGCAGGTATACTTTTAAAAATAACCATGGGTTCATTTCATAGAAGCATATGATGTATATGTTTGTTTTTGTCGTCTGCTGTACAGAACCATTTGGGACCAAATAAGAGCATCATTTGGAGACAAGTTTGTAGATGTGCATACTAGGATTATGAAGAAAAACTATGATCCAGTCCCACAATGGTGGTTCTATTCGCTTCTGATATTGATAATAGGACTTGCTTTGCTAACATGTGAGGGTTTTGGCAGACAGTTACAGCTCCCTTACTAGGGAGTCCTTTTAGGAATCGGTTTGGCTCTACTCTTCACACTGCCTATAGGTGTTATCACCGCTACAACAAACCAGGTGACCGATTGATATCTTTAACCATAATTATATGAGTACCCTTATGTATGTATCCGTAATAAATTAAACTGTTGTATCTATGGTGAAACTTTCTTACAGCAACAAGGACTAAATGTGATTACTGAGCTAATTATTGGTTATATGTACCCTGGGAAGCCGCTTGCGAATGTAGCTTTCAAAACATATGGTTACATAAGCATGTCACAAGCTATCATGTTTCTACAAGATTTTAAGCTAGGCCATTATATGAAAATCCCACCAAAGTCCATGTTCATTGTGCAGGTAAACCTTTAATTCTCTAATAAAATGCCTATCAATATTATTACAATATATACGACTTACTTTAATCATTTTGGTGCTACATGTAGTTGGTTGGGACGATCGTCGCATCATCAGTCTACTTTGCAACATCCTGGTGGCTTCTGACAACAGTGAAATACATCTGTGACCCGAGTAAGTTGCCTGAAGGAAGTCCATGGACCTGCCCTGGTGACGATGTTTTCTACAACGCTTCAATCATATGGGGAGTGGTGGGGCCTCAAAGAATGTTTGGAAATCTGGGGTTATACTCCAAAATTAACTACTTCTTTCTTTTGGGAATTATTGCTCCGTTACCAATTTGGTTTCTTTCTCGTAGGTTTCCTGAGAGAAAATGGATTAGGCTCATAAACATGCCAATTCTTATATCGGGTCCAGGGGGGATGCCGCCTACTAGAGCTGTTAACTACAATATGTGGTTTGCAGTAGGAATTTTCTGCAACTTTGTGGTGTATAGGAAGTTTAAGGGATGGTGGGCAAGGCATAACTATATCCTATCAGCAGGGCTTGATGCAGGAGTTGCATTCATGGCTATCCTTTGCTATTTTTTCCTACAAATTAAGGATATTAACGGACCGCAATGGTGGGGTACGGATGCGGATGATCATTGTCCCCTTGCAGGCTGTCCGACTGCTCCTGGTGTTAAGGTTGATGGATGTCCCGTAGTCAATTGACACATTCTCTTATATACAATCTTATTTACACCGATAAAATTAAGAAGACAAGGTATACATACAGATTTAATAACTGCAAGCTATGTTAAACATGTAATTTTGTCTTTTATGTGGATATATATAACCAAAATTTAAATGGAATTTTAGCACTTTCAACAACTTCTCATCTTGACAAGTATATGTCATCTATGATGTAGGATAACAATTATCTGTTCATTTAAGAACTAAAATGACTACGCAAAGAATTTGTGTTCCATGTGGAAATTGGTAACTGCTATTCTGTTCATTTAAGAACTAAAATGACTACGCAACTAAGAATTATAATGGAGAAAATCACAAAAGTAGTCGTCTTTTGGGATATGATATACCATATAGGCATGTCACAAATAAATCAATCGTGACAAAACATTAACTAGTATTTTGAACCCCTACGTTATGGTGGGATCGTTAAGGCAAAAAATAGACATAAAAATGTTGTAACACACACATACGTTGAGATGTGTAACTCACAAAACGTAGACTAAAATATAAAATGCTATTGTAGAAAAAATAACTAAGTCAAAACAATATAAATAAAAATATTCTTGAAACATATATAAAATGTAGGATTGGTTTAGCCGACCAAACGAGTCGTTCAGAAGAGTTCTTAGACAGAATCATAGGCGGAATTCAATGATTCAGTCTTCGTTTAGCTTGTATTCACTTTTAACTGTCTGGTTTATTGATCTGACAAAAATTTACAGCACAGAGACACTTCGGCTCCGGAACACACTACCCTTTTTTCTTACGAAATGAAACAACAAGGCACCTATATATAGGCTAGGTAATTTCGTATGAACATGTTCAAGCGAAATTACTTTCACACGAAATAACAATTCCGTGCGAAATTACATACTAATTTCGTGCGAAATTACATCAAGTAATTTCGTGCGAAATTACTCTCTAGCCTGTTTTTGACAGTTTTCTCGTACTATGTTCCTTGATCTTTCAGTACTAATCTAAGACTCGAACGAAGACAATCTAAGACTCGAACGAAGACGAAGACGACAGACGGATGCACCAACATAAAATAATAATAATAATAATAATAATAATAATAATAATAATAATAATGACAATAATAATAATAATAGTAGTAGTACTAATAATAATATTAATAATAGTTTATAAATCACCACTTCAATTGTGTCCACAATCACCAATTCAATGCAAGATGAGCATTCACATCCCTACCCCCATCTCCAATTCTACAATTACAAAAAAACATTGCATACTCTCTCCTTTTTAATCAAAATATACTTTTCAATGCAAGATGAGCATTCACATCCCTTCCATCTTTTACTCGATAATTTCACTAAAAACAACTATACTTTCTATCTCCTTTCAATTAGATAATATTTTCTTTATACTTTTATCTTTCAATTAGATAATATTGGTATAGGTTAAAATGAGAACCTTGAGTTGTAAGAACCGTGAGAACTAGACCATCCAAAAGGTTTTTTCGAAATTTTTTTTCTCAAAAGTCATCAAAAAGAAACAAAATTTAAGATTACAAGTTGTATCAATGGAAAATTATATAATTTGACGAACCATTTAATTTTCCATTATATCCCTCCTCTTGAAGACGATAAACAAAAGAGTTAATTACTATTTTCATCCTTATGGTTTGTCAAAAATCACTATTTCAGTCCATTAGTTTAAAAATTGCGATTTCAGTCCCTGTGGTTTCACTTCTGTAACCATTTCAGTCCTTGTGGTGTCACTTTCGTAACCATTTCAATCCATTTATTCTGTTAAGTACAGGGACGGAAATGGTTACGAGGTGGACTGAAATGGTTACGAAAGTGAAACCACAGAGGCTGAAATCGCAATTTTTAAATTAATTGACTGAAATAGTGATTTTTGACAAACCACAGGGACAAAAACATTAATTAACTCATAAACAAAATTAACAATCTGCTTCTGCTCCGGCGGGCTGAATACATTAGAATGGAGCTCAAGTCCATCAAGGATATTCACGAATTTGCGACCGACTCTCTCGAAACAAATATAATCTTTTCTGACATTTGTAAAAGGAGTAGGTTCCTTTCGACGACTATTCATACCAAATATCCATCTTGGTTCCTCTTCTTCATCATCATCAAACTCCATTCCTGTCCACCAACACATATACAACTATATAATATTTACAGCAAATACCAGTTTATTAAATGACCGATAAATTAAAACAGACACATGATACAAATAAGCAAGATTGACAATCATTGGGGTGAATCCATGTTGCCGATTCAGTTTATAACGTGAAAGATGCATGAATGCATGTTGGGCATCATTACTAATAAGTACAAAACAGTGAATAGCTTAAAACTTCATCTAGCCTTGCTCTTTGAACAACGTGTGAAGTCAAATGTTCTTAAAGTCGAGAAGATAAAAGCTTCATCAGAAACCAACTTTCTTCTCGATGTGCTTAAAAATGAGGACCCAAAGATTATTATCCCAATTGCGGCATCAGCACCTATGGGAATTAATATGTTGGTTCTAGGCATGGTGTTAGCTGCAACAAGTGTGGTGGTATGGGTCATAATAGCTCTATGAATTGTCCAAGTGTTGTAAATGGTTTAGTTGGATGATTTAAAAATATGCCTTCTACAAGTGGAAACATGTGCATTGGGCTAAAGATTATCCTGGAGTGACTAATGTCTCTATAGCTTATGGTGGAGAAGATGTGTCACTGGGAAGATATGAGAGTGTTTCTGGTCAGTATGTTGGTGGTTATTGACTTTGAGGTTTAAACTCACATTACACACGCTAATAATGTAAATAGTGCTTTATTAGTGAAATTTTCCTCTTATAATTACAGGTTTATTGTTTATTTTTTATGTGTAAGTTTGTTGAGACGACTGTATATTGCAGATTAATGTAGCAATAGAAGGCCAGTTGTCTCATTTTTGGGTTTGACTTTCATATCTTTGATTGGTTTAGAGTAGTGGTGCACAAATCGGGTTTTTTAAAAAACCGGTTCCGGGTATGGAACCGGGTTCGGGTATGATCGGGTTTTACAATCGGGTTTTTTTAAAAACCGGGTCGGGTCCGGGTTTTCTACCAAAAATGTATACCCTATATACCCGGGTTCGGGGGGGGGGGGGGGTTCGGGTCCGGTTCGGGTATTCATCGGGTAGGGTTCGGGTATGCATCGGGTTGGGAAAAAACCCGCACTGGGTATTAAAAAAACCCGACCGGGTATTAATGCTTCTTGCACATTGAAAGAAGGGACCCGCATCGGCATTGTTGGACGGACAGGGAGCGGAAAAACAACATTAATAACTGCACTTTTCCGTCTGGTAGGACCTGATAGTGGAACAATTTGGACATTTGGACATTTGCTCTACAGGACTAAAGGACCTCAGAATGAAACTAAGTATCATCCCTCAAGAACCAACACTTTTCAAGTGTAGTATAAGAACAAACTTGGACCCATTAGAACTTCACTCTGATGATGAAATATGGAAGGTAAGAGAAACAATATTAAAAAAGTAACTGTTACTTTTATTTTTTATGGGAAGTTATTACTTTGTAAAATCGGTTCTTAAAGTGATCATGAGTTCTAACTTCTAAGTAGCGGTGGCAAATGGGTAGGTTGTATCTGGTTAGGTCAATGGATCTTTCCAGCAAATAGGGGTGTTCAGAATTCGTTTCGAATTCAAAAAATTCGAAATTCGAAATTCGTTTAAATTCGATTCGATTATCAAGAAATCGTTTCGATTAAAATAATTCGAATTCGATTCAATTCGAGTCAAGTAAATCGAATACGAATCGAATACGAATCGAATACGAATTTATAATTTCAAATTCGATTCAATTCGAAATTCGAATAAAAATTATACATTATTATTTATTATTTTTATATATAATTCAGGGTGGGAGTTGGCTACAAAATCATATTTTTCTAGAAAGTGTAGGAAGTGATATGGTTATTACATGTGTCATCTAGAGAATTTTAATAAAAGGGTACAATGGTAATTCACTAAATAAGTTATTTTTGAAAAAGATAAATCTAAAACAACAAAATGAGATTTTTAAGGAAACCCTATATCTTATTTATGGAATTGTATCAGTTTCGCAGAATCAAACGTGCATCATTCTCTTATCCTTTAGATGATTTTTTATTATTATGTTTTTATTGACTGTTTCTTCACAATGTGATTTTGTTCACAATGTGTTTTATTAATGTGTTTTTCTTCACAGATTCGTCGCAGTGTGTTTATCAGTATGTTTTTCTTCTTACTTTTCTTCGCAGTGTGTTTTTCTTCACATGTTTCTTCTCAGTGTGTTTTATCAGTTTCTGGTCGTATTATATTTTTTTTCGCAGTTTGTTCACAATGTGTTTTATCACTAATATAAAACACAATACTTGATAAAAAAACAAAATTGAACCCCGATTCTCGTCCCTAGATAAAAACAAATCAAACTCCAATTTAGTAATTTCAGATTTTAAACAAATCAAATCTTTTATATTCAACTTCTCCTTGATTTTAGGAGAATTTGTTTAATGAGGAGAGAGAATGTGGAGATAATTCTGCAAGAATGAATGATGGTTGTTTCTTTTTTTAAAACATGCTCAATTACCAAGATGCCTTCAATCAATTAAATCAATCATTAAATAAAATGCATATATTACAAAAATGCCACTCATCTAATCTCAACCATTAAAACCATTCATACAATGGCCCAAAACACTTCCTACACTTTGTAGGAAAAACACACTTTGTAGAGGAACCCCACCCATATAATTCATATATAACTTTTATTAAGATATACTGTAAATTATTTTCAATTTTTTTCCAAGTATTAAAATTACTCATTACCAAACCCACTACATGGCACCTAATTAAAACCTAAGTAATAAATATATCAACAGATTTATAACCTTAAAAATATTAACTTGTAATGTGGAGTGGTTATTCCCGACTTCTTGTTTTGAATTTTAGACTTATGGTACTTTATTTGGAACTTTTTAATGTGATATCGTGCTTTATGGCTGCTTTAAAATTTATGTTTCATTTTGATAGTTTTTTACATGTTTTAAAAAATCTGAATTAAATCGAATTTATTCGAATGCGATTCGAATTCGAATTTTTAATCGAATACGAATTGCGTTTTTTATTCGAATACGAATTCGAATCGAATTCTTTAAGTTTTAATCGAATTCGAATCAAATACGAATTAAAGGAAAAATAAAAAGTATTCGAATAATTCGAAAATTCGATATTCGATTCGATGAACACCCCTACCAGCAAATAGAGGGGAATAATGACCAAATACTTCAAATATCATTAGAAACCTAATAATTAAACAAGATTACATCAAAGTGCATACATAATTTTGTTAAATCGTAAGAACTAAAAGTCTTAATGCTTGAAAACATAGATAAAATAACATAGATAAAAAAAATCCGGTTCATGGTATTTATAAAAAACCGGGTTTCGGGTATAAACCGGGTATAAAAAAACCCGGTTCCGGGTTCGGGTTTTAGATCAAATATGAATACCCGGTCCCTACCCTACGGGTAGGGTCGGGTTCGGGTATAGAAAACCCGGTTTTTATAATACCCGGTTCCGGGTTTTTTTTCCGGGTCCGGGTTTGGGTTTTTTGTGCACCGCTAGTTTAGAGTAGAACACTATAGTTGATTTAGTGGGTCTGTTATGGGCCAAATAGTTTAGTTTGAGACGAATCATTTTTAGTTATCTGTCAAAGGTTGGCTTGAATTGATAAATTACTTTCATACCAATACACTATTTGAAACAATTAATGTTTTCTCTAGGGTGAACGCAACGAAAAGAATACTTGTGTTACTATGACATTAAAATACCCCCGTCCACCGGACGGGTATTAAAGTAGTTTTAATGGTTTACATCTTAAATATGACTATTCAATAGTTTGACGAATATTATTTTGCAGGACTAATAGTAAGAATTAATTAAGTTTCAATGGAAGTTTCAAGAAGACAAAGTAAAAAAATAAAATTACAAATTTTAACTGATCAGTAATAAGAGATTTTATTTTTTTTTCCAAAATATCAGTGGAAACTTATTTATCAAATTGATGTAAAGTTGTGTTGATTAATATGTTGTATTTTCAGCCAACATATTATTATGACTTCATTTTTATTTTTTATTCAACATCTGTTATCTGTTTTTTTAAGTTAAATTATACTTCTTTTTTATTTATTTTTTCAATCAAACCAATATTTGCATTTTTAATGCACCCTAGGTTTACTTTACTTTAACAAGCAGCATCAGTTTTCATTATTTTAGAATTTAGATCGACGATATCCTTCTGGGCATGTCTATTTCGGTTACGATACTAAGTGGCGATGTTATACCAAACCAAACCACACAACACAGAAACTAACTAAAAGATCGTTGCGAAGCGCGAATATCCCACTAGTTTGGTTTTATTTACCAAGTGCTATTTGTACTAACTAACATACATGTAAATTTGCTTAGCTTGTCAGATATTCATTAGAAATGGTAGGTAAGCATGAGGGAGGTAAGGCAATACTTAGATTATAGGGTGTGAGGGGCTTGGCTTAGGGACATTGTTCGACACGTGGCAGGTGTGGGCTCCACCAGTCAACACCCACCGGTCTTATTAGTGATACACCTCAGGACAAGTTCGCCTACCTAGACTGTGTATCACACGGATTTTGCATCATTTATGGCATCACAACTCCCCATACCCGACAAGGATGTGGGATCATTTAGGCACTTGAGCCGTATGTGACACTAGACAAACCCCCCTTCCAGAGACAACTACAACTACAGTAGTCGATTGTTGTAGCAGGAACCTGGAGGATGGCATTTTGCTCTATCTGAAGAGACAGAAACCGACAATGGACATTAGCACATCATCCAAAACTACGGGTGTAAACGAGCCGGGCCAAGCACGAGCTCGACTAGGCTCGAGCTCGGCTCATCATGTTTTTTATGAAGCTTGAGTCTGGCTCGGTTCGAGCCTACTTATTTGAGCTCGAGCTCAACTCGTGAATAAAACCCAAAGCTCAGGCTCGGCTCGAGCGATTTTGAGAACAACCTCAAACGAGCTAAAAGCTCGGCTCGAGCTCGCTTCAATATCGCTTAAACAAGCCAAAGCTCGGCTCGAGCTTGGCTTGCCAATGTTATCATCATAATTGTTATATTATATATATAAAAACTAAAATTATGTTTGGGCTCGTCTAGGCTCGCGAGACGAGCTTTGTCTTTCAGGCTTGAGCTCGGGCTCGATAACTAAATGAACTCTATTTCAGACTCGAGCTCGGGCTTGGCTCGTTCGAGCTTATAACCGAACCGATAACGAGTAGCTCTTCAGCCTTTGAGCTTGTTTATACCCCTATCCAAAGACGGAACCATTTTGAGATATTATTTACAGTCAACATTTGTACGAATTGCCATTGAGTTTTTGTGAATTGTGGGTGGTAATTTTGTGCTTTATGTAGCAATGAATAATCTTCAAATAAATTACTTATTGTTCTCACGTGTGTAGATTTTAGTTCCATTTGTGTTAATTCTTTGGAATTTACCTGATCAATTTAGTTCATTTGTTTTATTTATTTATTTTAGGCATGAAAGTCTCTTGTCCATCAATTATTATGGTGTAGAGGATTTGTAGCATACTTTCTTTTTGTATGAATTTATGGTGCAGAGGATTTGTAGCATACTTCCTTTTTGTATAAATTGAAAGTTGAAGTTATATCCTAGAATGAATTGTACCAAAATGGCTAACAAGAATTTGTGCATCTTTATCCTCATAGCAACACTAGTGGCTCAAGTTAGTTGGGTTAGAGCAACAGTGCATTTACTTGGAAGTCTCGAAGGATGTCCGCCTCCATCATGTCCTGGCGGATGTCCAGGAGGATGCCCCGGTGGATGTCCTGGAGGATGTCCCGGCGGATGTCCTGGAGGATGTCCTGGCGGATGTCCATGCGCTCCATCATGTCCTGGCGGATGTCCCGGTGGATGTCCAGGAGGATGCCCCGGTGGATGTCCTGGTGGATGTCCCGGCGGATGTCCCGGTGGATGTCCAGGAGGATGCCCCGGTGGATGTCCTGGAGGATGTCCCGGCGGATGTCCTGGAGGATGTCCTGGCGGATGTCCATGCGCTCCATCATGTCCTGGCGGATGTCCTGGTGGATGTCCAGGAGGATGCCCCGGTGGATGTCCTGGCGGATGTTCCGGCGGATGTCCATGCGCTCCATCATGTCCCGATGCAAAGCCCGATTGTCCTGCAAAGCCCGAATGTCCTGCAAAGCAAGAATGTCCTGGAAAAGCATGATGTCCTCCTGCATGATACCGTCATAAAGCTCTAAGCTTCAAAGATGACATGTCTTGTTTCTTTTTTTTTTTTTTATTATTTGCTGTTTGTTAATTGAATAAAATATCAAATAAGATGTCAGTCAATTCATGGTCTCGCACAGCCATCTAAATTACTTATAAAATCCACCTATTAGATAAAAATAAATCAATAAGATTTTAAACATTATTATATCACTAGACAATTATATATATTATTATACATATTAATATCAAGTGATGATGAAGAGTAACGTTCTATTATTATTATTATTAATAAATATTCAAATATCAAGTGGTGATGAATAATATTATTTTAGTATTTGTTTGAATATTATTATTTTATATATCTTAAAGATAAAATGGTCATGAACTATAAATGCGCAATAAATTTTGTTTTAAAGACATATCTTTTATTTTAATTATATTACCTTATATTAGATTTAATAATACTCTTCTAACAAATTTGTAATTTCTCACATAACGTAATAGTTACTGCTACTGTGTCATATCCAATCAATACCAATTGAACAATGCTAATATCAGTGTAAATTTTATTAAAAATGGAGTTGTATTTAGATTAGAGTTTTTATGGGTATCATAAACAAGTACCATAACAAACCGAACTGAATCGATTCCGACCGAACAATTCCAATTTATATCGGTATCAATATTATTGGAACCAATATACGTTTTTACGGTTTTTGATCGAAGTATTCTGTTGGACATATCACGACCTTCTTTATTGGATTTTCTCTTTCGGTTACTGAATCACTATCGATTGAGTTTCCGCCACGTAGCGCGGACGAATACGACTAGTTATACATTATACATTATACATATTAAAAGAAAGTGGTGATGAACAGTAAGCAAAATTAAAATTATATATTATTATATTTTTTCTAGCTTTTAATTATTTTATTATATTAATTAAATATATTTTGTTTTTCTATTATATGATATGATATTTTATTAAATTTTGAGTATGCAGTTACGACGTGTTTATTTTTTATCTACGTTTTAGTATTTTTATTATACGTCAACGCCATTTATCCTTTACATTATTTTGATAATACAAGTAATGCCTTATAAAATTTCGAATATAGTATTGCGACATGCTTATTTTTATCTATATTTAAATATAAGTTTTGTTTAAATCGAACGGGTAAAATATAATTGATTTTTTTTGTTTTTATAGTGTGACGAACCCAACCAATACCGTTTGAACAACTTCGGTAGCAGCATAGAGTATATTTCATATATTGTAAGCTATAACGAGTGTTGGTACTATACCCTTACCATGACTAACTAAACTGACACTATCCTAGCAACATCAATGCCCTGTCGATTTCGACCGAACAACATTGGTATTGGTATCGTTGTTATTATTGGAATCGATATTCGTTTTTATGGTTTTCGTCTTTCGACCATTGTAAAACACGTGTTGACATCATTTTGGTCATATATTTACTTTTACTTTTTGGTTGTATCTTATGGTTACTATATCGAGCGTTGATACCATACTGATCCTGTTATAAATCGAACCGATACTGCCGTAGACCCGCCGTAACACGCGGGAACAGTAAATATATTTTTATTTGTTATTATATTTTTCTACCTTTTAATTATTTTATTATATTAATTAAACATATTTTGTTCTTCTATTATAACTTTTATGAAAAATGATATTTTATAAATTTTTTGAGTATGCAGTTACGACGTGTCTATTTTTTTCTACATTTAGTATTTTTTATATGTTGATGCCATTTATCCTTTACATTATTTTAATAATATAAGTAATGCCTTATAAAATTTAGAAAATAACGTTGCAACATGCGTATCTTTATTTATATTTCAATATAAGTTTTGTTTGAATCGAACGAGTAAAATATAATTGATGTTTTTTTTTTGTTTTTTATTGTGACGAAATGAACAATACCGTGTGCACAACTTCGGTAGCCGTATAAAGTATATTTTATATATTGTAAGCTATAGCGAGTGTTCGTACCATATCCCTACCATGACTAACTAAATTGACACCGTCTTAGCAACATCAATGCCCTGTCTATTTCGACCGAACAACATTGGTACTGTATCGTTATTATTGGAACCACTGTTCGTTTTTATGGTTTTCAAGCATTGTAAAACACATGCCAATATCATTTTGGTCATATCATTACTTTTATTTTTTGGTTGTATTTTTTAGTTAGGGGTTGTTTGTTTACCTCTTAATGAGGCTCTTAATGGTTCAGACCTCTTACTTTTCAACACTTAATGGTTCAAACTGTTTGTTTCGTGAGCAGATGTCTGAATGGTTCAGACATTTTCCTCCGAATGATTAAGTATTCTACAAAGTCTGAATGGTTAAGACCTCTAATCTGAATTGGTCAGACATTTACCTCTGAAGAGCTAAGTATTATACTGGCTCTTAATGGTTTAGACCTCTTACTGGTACAACACTTAATGGTTCAGACCTCTTACTGGTTCAGTACTTAATCATTCAGAAGTTGCCAAACAACCCCTTACTATACCGAGTGTTGAAACCATGCCGATTTTGTCATATATTGAACCGATACTAGCCGTAGACCCGCAGCAACGCGCGGGGAATATTACTATTACTAGTACTAGTGGGGAACCCGCACGTTGCGGCGGAGTCGACACGATTAATCGTAGGGTGCTAATAGACCGAAGACAAGTTAATCAACGAACACAATTACAGTAGAGAATTACATCTACTCTAAGACCAAAATAGTCGATTGAAGAAAAGACGGACGAGTTTTTGTAAGATTCAATTTTTCTTCTGCTTTTGATGCCTTCTTGCACGAACAACGTCCTCAGGAGCTTTCTCAACAAACTGTAAACAAAAAACAAGATTCGTGAGGGTGAAATATGCGAAGGAGATTGTTAATGGTATGGAATAGTGAAATAATTACATTGGGAGAACTCAAACGTGCCACAAGTGTGTTGTATTCGTTTTGCATCTTGAAAGGCGTTTGGATAACCGTTGAACTTCTCCAGAAATGTCTACCATATCTGCAAGAGGAAGATATGGCTCTAGACCTTCCCTAGCAACAAGATGAACACTTTGATTTGCATCTAATGACCCGGCATAAAAAAAACGAAATTAAATTGCATAACACTGTACATGAAAAACAAACACATACAGGCACGCCCGCACACACGAGCTTATATAGATGATGATGGGTTCATGAGAGTAAACCTGGGCGAATCTGTAAAATGGATGCTTTGCAAACCGAGACTGGATAGAAGAGCCAATACATCCATTTCTCTGTCACACACACAAAAAAAAAAAAGATTAGGGAAAATATGGACACGAAAATACGACATTAAACTAACACAAAATTTGCGGGTATTGGTTTAGTCTAAACAAGTTTGGGTCACTAAGAGGTCAAACCTATTAACATGTTTAGCTAACTGGGTCAGCTTTGGGTCGGCCTATCAAATTTACGAGTTAATTTTTTTTTTACAAAGCTTACTGTGTGTTTTCTCTTAACTTAAAATAATTAGGTATTTTGTATTAAAAGTTACAAGAGAAACTAACTCATGTTTTATTATTTAAATGTAATTGTTAAACGGGTCTTGTTGTTGAAAATTTAGAGTACTAATATGTAAAACGAAAAAAAAGAATCAAGTTAAATGGGTCTTGTTCTTCTCAACAAGCGAATATTTGTATCGTGTATTAAGAGTTGATATACCTCACACAAATTCCGTGTGTTTGTGTCGTGTTCTGTCAAATAGGTTTGCGTACATTTTCTTCAACATTTGTTAAGAGTGGTATACGTATTCCAATTTTTGCCCAAAAAAAATACAATTCTTCATCTAGGATTATTTTTGGATGACTCCTGAATTAGCAACGAAAGATGCAGATATTCGTTTTGCAGGCTCAAAGAATATTCAGCCCTCACATTCCTTATTGCTCGCGTCTAAATCAAGAGGCAAAATGAACGATAAATATTCTAATTTCTATATCATATAAGTTGTCACTAAAAAACAATACCAAATTCATGAACTCACCAACGCTTGCAATTTTTCAAACCTTTTTATGGCAGCGAGATTCCGTGGAAGTGAAGTAAGAGGCCACGAAGACACTATTAGAGCTTCTTTCATATTAGGAAGCGCCTGCAAACAGTAAGTTTAAAAAAAACAAGCCAATACAACTTCTAATTCATTTTTGAGGTTAATAATTAGTTAATTACCTGCCATGCATGATTCTTCGGTAACATGCATAAATGGATGGAACATGTTTAATATATTTTCATAAACATATAAAATAACAGCCTAGGATATAGAGGCAATTTCTATATCTTCATTGGTAAAGATGTGCATTACTTGCTTCAATGTACCTATGCAGAAGCACATAATTAATATAAAAAATGTGGAAATGAATGGTTTCAGTGGTCTATGAACACTCCTAAAAAATATAAGTATAGAAATGCAAATATTACCAATCAGCAAAATCACCCCAAAAGAAGTCATATGATTCCCATGCAATATCATTAAAGAAAAACTTATCATAACTACTTATGACTCCATCAACCAGCATGTGCAATTTTGAAACCTACATATAGAATATTAACAAAAAATTAATAATGATAAAAGTAATAATAATGTAATAGGCTTCTGTGGCATATAGTTATCAGAAAAAATTTGACTTACCGCCCAGCATTGTGGTAAAGGGAGCCCAATCAGATGCTCTTCCTTGTCAAACTTTAAAAAAGATATACAGAAATTCACGAAAAAACATACTATAATCGGATATAATTTAGAAGCTTACAAAAGGCAAAGGTAGGTAGTTGAACAAGTATATTCCATGAACAGATGGGTCATCATTGATCTTTAATATGTGATTGAGAACTACTTCTTCAGTGGAATGGAATGCTCAGCCAACAACACTTCATAAGAATTAATCCCCACAACTCAATATTCTGGCTCTTGCACTCTGCTTGATGAACCAAAACTCATGGTCTATCATCATCAGAAAGAAAGAAACAACCATTTAATTATAAATTTAAACAATAGATTATTGAGTAAAAGATGTCAAAGTCAACCGTAAGAAGTTGACTTGTGGTAGTATTAGTTACCAGCTTGTAGTGGGTATAGTGGTGTTAACATCATCTGTGTTTAACGTTAAAGAATTTGGTTCTTCTGCCGCCACTCCGGCTCTATCTCCTGCACTGGCTCTGGCTGCCACTGCTGATACTCAGGAGACCTTTCACACAGACATTTCATCGAGCACCTTGTACTTAAAATTTCAAAGACGATGAAACAATACACAGTATGACCCAATTTAGCCCCATAAGCATAAGTTTATAAACAACAAATCACTAAATACCAATATTACACACTGGACATGAAGATTAAAAAGCCGACACGATTAAAAACGCAGCTTTCATTATTGATTTTTTTATTTAAATACTTTTAACTTTTATAAACTACATTATTCTGTACAAAAGATTATACAAAAAATGAAGTCTCACCTTACAAAGTATAGATCCCGCAGCTTCTGTATGCTCCTGCTTGACAATCCAAGAGGTATGCACATAAGATTGAAGAATAGTTACACATGGGATGAAATTCAGAAACAAACACCCCTAAAACCATGAAATCCGCAAGTGTAACAATGAAATTGTAATCTTGTTACACATAAGAAATTGAATCTGGGAATTTATAGAGATCGTACCTCGGGATGACTTGCATATACGGATCCTACCACCTTCAAACGGATATCATCATCGCCGTCGCCTGAAGACTCCATCGTCCTCTCTCTTTCGATTTCCTGGTCACGAATCGCCACCAGTTGGTTGGACGACATATGATTCATTTACCTGCTATTATATTAGGGTTTTTAGAACCTTCCTTGGCCGACTTCAATTGATGAAGATTAATTTAGTGTTCTTTTAGAATTCCTTGTGAAATTCCAAGACTAACCCTCCAAGCGTCTTAAAATGGCTGTTAAGTTCCCATGTTTTGTACATCCTGTTTAACAACTTGTATAAGTGGTAAAATTACATTTTGATACATGGGAAATGCTTATATATAGTATATAGATATATTGTTAACGAGTGCTGATGAATAGTAACTTTATTTTTATAATAATATATAGTTTTTTATTGTTTTATTATTTAATATTTCATAATAGTTTATTATTATATTTACTTTTACTAACATATTTTTCTTCTTTTAAAACATATATTTCCTTTATCTTTTTTTAATAATTATTTTTTTCTTTTTTTGAACATATATTAGTTTGTCCATCAGTTTGATACTTCTTTAATAAGTTACGTTTATAACTTTTTTTTTCTAAAAACTTAAGTACGTAGTTGTGCTTGATTTTTTTCCCTAACATTCCGTTATAAGTTTTGTTAAAAATGAAGTTGTACTCAAAATAAAGTATTTATTTGGTATCATAAAACGGTACGATGATAAACTAAATCGTTCTAATGGTTTGACTTTTAAACAACATGCTTTATTTTCAACTCACGTTTGTTTTACATTATTATTTGCTCGGTTTCAGGGGCGGAACTTATGTATATTGAGCCGTAGCACGGGCTACGGCTCAACCTTTTATCGGTAGTGTAAAATGATTTTTTTTTTCCGGTTTTTATACCAAGGATACCCCTGAACAACTACGAGGACACCCCTAAAAAAGTTTGTAAGCTCAAATCATTTGAAAATAATAAGCTCAAATCCCAATTGCTCAATATATTAGCTCAAATAAATTGAAGATTGTAAATAATAAGCCCAATTGGCCAATATGTTAGCCCAAAATAATAAAAGATTGTAAATAATTGCCCAATTGCCCTGAAGTTTTAATGCACGACACGACTACGAGGATACCAATCAATTGAAAAGCCTGTGGCTCAGGGCTCGCTCGAAAAAAGTTCGAAAAAGCTCGGTCCGAAGTCAGCTCGGTTTGTAAAAGAGCCGAGCCCGAGCCAAGGTAGGTTCGATTCGTGGCTCGCTCGATAGTTGGCTCGCTAGCTCGCTCGTTCAAATTAAACCTCAAATTATATATGTTTGTGTTTTCTAATATATTTAAGAAATGTTTAATTAGTAACATGGTTATTTTTTATCGAAAGAAATAGATTGTTAAGCTATAGTCTTAATTAATAATATTGATTTAATATATATATATAGGGGAAGGATGTATAGAAAACCCACTTTAATTTAGAAAATCCGGGAAACTCAAAGCTCCCGAAGTTTTTTTTTTTTTTTTTGAAAAAATTTATACATGTTATATACATATTTTTAAGGGTTTTGGGCAAAAAAAAAAATCAAAAAAGTGCCGAGTAGATATTTTAAAAAAAAAAAATAAACAAGTTTTGGTGTAACACATATTACATTCATCTGACATATTTGTAACATGTGCTACACCAAAACTTGTTTATTTTTTTAAAAATATCTACTCGACACTTTTTTGATTTTTTTTGCCCAAAACCCTTAAAAACATGTATATAACATGTGTAATTTTTTTCAAAAAAAAAAAAAAAATCGGGAGCTTTGAGTTTCCCGGGTTTTCTAAATTAAAGTGGGTTTTCTATAGATACTTACATTATATATATATATATATATATGATAAGGATCATTACAGAACACTAATTATTGCGAGAACAAAAAGAACAACTCTAAATCACTAAATTTTTGGATTTAAGGTTCATGTTTCTTAAATTTTATGTTTCTTACATTCATATGTGTATTATATATACATAAAAATTCATATATTTTTTTTCTACACATAGTCTACATACATGTAGGTAATTTAGCCTATACATAACCTATATGTGTGTAGGTTATTTAAAAACTAAAGATTTTTTATATTTTGTTTTAAATTTTAGTGTGAGAAACAATAAATCTTACATTTATAACATTTTTATTTACCTTTTAGGATTGAAAAAATGAGTGCTTTATTTTGTTATGCGTGTTCTCGCAATATTTAGTGTTCTGCAAAGAACATTCCCCTATATATATATATATATATATATATATATATATATATATATATATATATATATTAGGGTAAGTAACATATAATCTTTTCTTATTCGTTTATAATGTTCTATTGATTGTTTTTTGGTTTTATGTATATCATTATGTGTAAAAAAATACAAAAATATAATCTTTTTAAACAAATGAGCCGGCTCAACGAGCCACGAGCTGGCTCGAGCTTTTGACGAGCCGAGCCGAGCCTGAGCACAACTTTCCAGCTTGTTAAGAAAAATGAGCTGGCTCGGCTCGATTCGATTTTTAAATGAGCCGAGCCTGAGCCCACCCTGGTTCGGTTCGGCTCGGCTCGTTTACAGCCCTAGGTATTTGTTTTACTTTATTTATTTATTGTCGTTTTTTTAATATTGTACGATTGCACGGTGAATTTTTTTTTTTTGGATACCCCTGAGTTAATGTTTTAGTTCCGTCACTGGGCGGTTTCACTGGATATAAAAAAACTAGTATATGTTATGTTACAAGTTAAAGATGGTGGAAACGTCACCGTTACTCAAAAGTCAAAAATCTGTAAATTTTACAATGCAATGCATCATGCATATGATTTTGCAATGTTCGCGCGTGTACTCATAAACCACACTTAAATAAATGATCATAATCTCAGATGGGTTTGAATGGGTTGGGTCCTGATCTTTATGGACAAGTTATTCGTTGTTGTGATGTGTATGTAACTATGTAAATAATGCTGTTATTCATATGTTGATGTCGTGTGGGGACTGGGGAGTGAGGTGCGCAAACGAGCTGCTCAACCAGGCTCGACCTCGGCTCGTTAGTAATTTCTCAAGCTCGAGCTCGGTCGTTTATTATCTATCAATTTATATATTAATATATTAAATATAAATAATAGACTCGTTCACGTTCGCGAGCTCGATAAGCGTAGCTCGCGTTAGGGATCGTTTATATTTTTAGGTTCGGGGTCGTAAACAAATTTAAATAAGCTCAGATCAGCTCGTTTACCAGACAACTTTAAATAAGTGGTGAATGTTATTAAATATTAACAAAAACTAATATTACACTAAGGCTTGATAAGGCTCGACGAGCCTGACGAGCTTCACAAGCCAGACTCGACATCGAGCTCGATAAATAAACGAGCTTTATTTTAGGCTCAAGCTCGATAAGGCTCAGCTCATTTCGAGTTTTTTTTCGTGCTGATCTCAAGTAACTTACGAGCCGCTCGGCTTGTTTGCACCCCAACCAAAAGTTGGATGATGCATACCAGATGTCTGATGAAAGTTTTGTAAGAGATTTGGTGTCTTGGAATTTGATTATAAATATTCAATGTATTAAATAAGATTAGAAATCATTTTTTGTAAAACACTATGCTAATTTGATACGTTAAACATTTTGGTAACTTTCGACTTGGTTGACCACTGTTTAGGAATAGATGTCGAAAATGACCCTTCTGTTATGAATTATTATTCAACTAGAAGAGTACCACGGGAGGCTTAGATGTGTGCGGAGAGGACTTCGGGCCCATGATTTCAAGGGGCATATGTTTTAAAAAAAAATGTGATATATACATGTTGTTTTTTTTTTAAATATAATAAACTCATACCAATTTCAAGTAAGGCTCATTTACAAATCATTTTTTATGGTTTAGAATTTAGAATTTAGGCTACTAGGTTAATTGAGTCCATTACTAATTGAAAACCAAGTCTTAGGTAATATAAATTGTGAAGAGTTGATCCACCAATTTGCTATGAAGAATGCAAGGAGGGCTGCACGAATCATTGATTAGCTATTAGTTTATTAGTTATTACGATACGTAACTCATTTGAATACTATAATTTTCTCATTTTTTCGTAATTGCATTGTTTATAGAATACTACAATTGTGTCATTTTTTCATAATTGCATTGTTTATCGTTAAGGTATAAGGGCACATTTTTCGAGCTTGAACAGGGTACATGAGTTCTAAGAGACGCCACTGAAGAGTATCCGCCGTGATGCGGCGGGGGCTTGAAGATGTGTTTACACAATCATTAAGATAGTAAATCTGTTTTGGGTACTGATTATTGCACCATAAGCCATCGTTGTCCATTTACCCTTGACAATACCCATGAGTTCCAGAATCAAGGTTTGTATGCGTTTTGTTTCTAAACATGTGTATGTGGTTGTCGGCTCCCATGCAACTTCACATATTTTAGATATATGTAACTATGTTAAATGTTTTTTTCGATGGTAGACCACAACCACCAAAATCATCACAACAATAGCCACCACAACCATCACATTCGCCAACACCACAACTGTAAAAATAAAACCACCACCATCTTCAAACAACACGACCAACACCATCAACACAACCACTAAATTAAAATTGGAAAAAAAGACGAAAAAAGAAGCTTAGATTCATACATCCTCATCGCCATAATCAACAGAGCTCAGGTCAGTGCTGTTACGGCTGCAACCAAAGTTGCCATGCCACTAGCGGACATCATCATCACCGGCTAGAACACTATCATATAACAACATTCCACAACACTTGGTCAAACAAAGACTAACATTGTTGCTAGGTTGCGTCACCGGAGATGGTGGCCTGGATGTCTTATTTTATAGATGTAAATCAGCTTTAAAGCCAAACACAAACCTACAAAAGCAAAATATATATATATATATATATATATATATATATATATATATATATATATATATATAAAACAACCCATATCTAACACACGCACAATAAAAGGTTTGAGAAATCACAGAGTTGCCATGGCTCCACCATCGTAGGTAGTGGCCAACCGCCATGCGAATCGGTCCATCACACTCTCTATCTCCGTCTCATAATCTCTGTTTACACACACATATGTGTATGTTTATTTGGGGTTAACATCAAACATTAGACAGAGAGACAGAGAAGAGATATGAACTTAAAGATATAAAATGAAGATCTGCATCTTAAAACCAAACAAAGCCACAGCTTAAAACCAAACCAAGCCACAAAAGTCAAGAACAATACAATGTTCCACAAATCCGTCGTGGCTCCGCCACAGAGCCGTCATGGCTCCGTCATAGAGCCGCCATAGTTCCGCCACCGTACGTTGTGTCTGACCACCATGCCAGTCGGTCTACCACACTTTCTTTTTCTCATCATCTCTATTAACACACATATATGTGTATGTGTGTGTGTTTGGGGTTTGGGAGAGGATGGAGTTCGATGGCTAGCTAGTTTGTTTAATCTTATTTTCAAAACGGGAAAAATCCCGGAACAGTGGAGGAGTAGTGATGTAGTGCCCTTGTATAAGAATAAAGGAGATGCCCAGTGTTGTGGGAACTGATGTGTGCGAGGTGTTATATATTTTTAATGTATATTTAAGCCCTTTTTACACTTTTAGCCAAGTTTTAAATTTATAAAACACGATATTCACTAACACTAAACACACATATGGGCAAGTGCACCCATCGTGGACGTAGTATAGTGTTGGTAAGATACCGAGGTCGTCCAAGGACACAAGAGCTTTTAGTACCGGTTTATCCTCAACGTCTAATCAAATCAAAAAGTTAGAAAAGATTTTTAAACTAAGAAAATAAAAACTAACTAAATGCTGAAAAATAAAAATAAAATAAAAACAGATAGACAAGATGAATCATTTGGATCCGACTCGTATATTAGTATAACCTTTGATTATTTTCGCACTTTTGCACTTGTTTAAGAGATTATCTTAGTTATTGTAGTAGGCCCCTCTTTTGAAGGCGACGTTACCCTCAACCCAGTAGTTTGAGTCAGCAAGGATACAATCCTAAAGGGTTGGATTATTGGAAGATAATGAATTAAGTTATTAATGCAAATTGTGGTAGGCCCCGCTTTTGGCGGTGACGTTACCCTCGGCTAAGTAGTCTGAGTCAGCAGGGATACAGTCCTAAATAGCCGGGTTATAGTATTAATAGTAGTTAACTTATGAGGGGGTCAAAGAGTTTGGATCCCCGCCATCCAATACCTATGGGCATTGAAGGAGATCCTACTAAATTTGACCCAGGTCCCTTGCAGGACCTCTAAACGCTGAACAAGGGCAAGACCCTTACCAAACCGTTCCCTTAACCCCCGACCAGGTAGCCAACATACCTCCATATAGACCGTGGAGATATGAATGGTGAAAATCTTTTATTTTATATAGAAAATAAAATAATGCCAAGACACCACGGACAAACGATAAGGAAAGATCACCTTCAACATAAGCAACTAGTTATTAAAGTCATTAATACAAAACCAAATAAAAAGTGCAAAAGATTAAAAATAAAAAGTATTATACTAAACACTTGTCTTCACCAAGTGATGTAAGAGACTTAGGCAAACATGGCCTTTGATTGTCAAGAACTCTTACGATCAATCTTGGATCCCGAGACGACTCACACACTCTATGATGGACAATGGATGATGGTGTTATGGTGGTGGTGGGTGGTGGATGAAGTGTGAGAGAGGTGGTGTGCCAAGGGATGAGTTGAAATGAAACCAAGCACTCCTATTTATAGGCTGAACAAAAGGCTGGGCATGGCCCCGTGTCCGCTGGGCACGCCCCCGTGCCCGTCTGACACTCTCTCTCTTCATTAATTGTAATTCGCAATTACAATTAATGCGCCTGCTGTACTTTCGCCACGCCCCCGTGCTCACTGGACACGGCCCCGTGGTGGGCAATAGAAGCTTCTATAGGTTTGTCTTTTCTGCTGCTTCTTGGGCACGACCCCGTGCTGGCTGAGCACGGGGCGTGTTCAGTCTTCTGTTTTCTCTTCTCTGCTTGGGAGGATGCCGTTGAGGGTTCGGGCAATCCACTTTTGTTCCTTTTCTTGTATTTATGTTAGAATTAGCTGTCTTTTTGCTTCTTTTGTGAATTTGAGCTCATTTCATCCTGAAAATACAAAAGGAAGACAAAAACACTCTTTTTCCAACATTAGTACTCAAAAAGGGTTAGTTTTATGCCTTATTTGATGTAATTTACATGTTGCATTTTACACACATCAGGAACTACAGAGGGATTAAGTTACTGAGCCACACTATGAAACTTTGGGAGCGGGTAATTGAGAATAGGATTAGAAGAGAAACTCAGGTTACGGTAAACCAGTTTGGTTTCATGCCAGGGCGCTCAACAACGAAATCGATTCATATTCTACGAAGATTTATGGAAAAGTACAGGGAGAAAAAGCGAGATCTACATATGGTTTTCATTGACCTTGAAAAGGCTTATGATAGTGTGCCACGTAGACTGATTTGGGAAAGCTTGGAGGGTAGGGGAGTTCCGGCGAAGTATATAGACTTAATTAGGGATATGTATAATAGGACTGTGACTAGGGTTCGTGCGCCTGTAGGAGATACAGAGTCTTTCCCCCTGGAAGTCGGACTCCACCAGGGGTCCGCGTTGAGCCCGTTGCTTTTTGCGGTTATCTTGGATGAGTTGTCCAAGTCTATTCAAGAGACAGTTCCGTGGTGCATGCTTTTTGCAGACGATATAGTGCTAGTTGCTGAAACTAGACAAACCCTAAATGCGAGGCTAGAGGAATGGAGAACATCGTTAGAAGGCAACGGTTTAAGGATTAGTCAGTCTAAGACTGAATACCTGTATTGTAATTTCAGTGGTGCAGGTGACAACGAGGACACTCAGGTTATCATTGAAGGTCAAGTGGTCCCACAAACGACTAAGTTCAAGTACTTAGGATCGTTTGTGCAAAGGGACAGAGAGATAGATAGTGATGTATCTCACCGCATCCAGGTTGGCTGGTGTAAGTGGAGAGCAGCCACTGGGATATTGTGTGACAGGAGGTTCCCGACAAAATTGAAGGGAAAATTCTATAGAATAGCAGTTCGACCGGCTATGTTATACGGAACAGAGTGTTGGTCCATCAAGAAAACTCAAGCGCGCAAGATGGAGGTAACGGAGATGAGAATGTTGGGGTGGATGTGTGGCCACACGAGGTTAGACCGAATAAGAAGTGAGGTTTATAGGGATTGGTTAGGAGTAGCTAGTATATCAGACAAGTTAAAAGAGGGGAGTTTGAGATGGTTTGGGCATGTGAAGAGGAGGTAGTTAACCAAACCAGTTAGAGCAGTGGAAACCATAATAGTGGAAGGAAGGAGGGGTAGAGGCAGGCCCAAGTTGACTTGGGATGAAAGACTTAGGAAAGATTTGGTAGAGTTGCACCTCTCTGAGGACATGGTTCAGGATAGGAGTTCGTGGAGACATAGGTGTAGGATCGTTGTTTGACCCGACTGAGTCGATCAGAAGAGCTTTATATCCGTATCAATAGCGGAATCAGTGAAACGGACGTGGAAACAGCTTGATACTATAATATCTATCACATATATTGATTATAACACCGTTTACAACCTGAACAGATTTTGGCAGCATTTCGTTACAAATCCAGAAGTCGTTACCAAATGAACTTGAATAGTGCACTATTTATAGGAAGGTTGATTTCGCTCCAAATGACCAAGAGACGTTTCGGGCGAAATCAGAACTTTCTGATTTCGCTCGTACTGACATTCTGTACTCTCGAGCGAAATTAGGATCTTCTGATTTCGCTCGAAATCACCTCTTGCACTTTCGAGCGGAATCAGCACACTATCCTCTAAAAACTGTTTTTCGAACCTCGTGCACTGATAAACCTAACCTATCCTATTTCATGATACAAGACGAAGTCAATAGACGTAATACACTAACAGACTCCCCCTCGGATATTGAAGAAGTCTTCAGTGTCTAGTCTTCATCATGACAAATCTCCAGTCTTGATCATTCTGCCTTCTCATTCAGATTGTAACATTGTAAGCATTCATCAATCTTTCTCTTCTTCAGCATCTTCAGGATCTTTTCCTGACTCTTGCTTTATCATCTTCTTTAGGCTCCCCCTTTCGTCAAGCTTCCGTGCTTTGGGATCGACACCTAGCTTTCATCTACAAGCTTCTCCTAACTTCAAGCTTGTCTTCAGACTCCCCCTTAGTCTCTGCTCTCGGGATCGTAATCTGGACTATCTGCAACACTCATACAGTTATAAGTAACAACATTTTAAATTTCCAGAAATCGTATTCTGACAATTTAAACCATTTAATCGCTCCCCCTATCATCAAACTACAGTGGATTTGTAGTTTCAACGAACATGATTGGAAACTGAATCTTTAACAATATAAGCATCCAAATACCTCACAGTTACTCATCCAAGTCCAAATTAATGACCTTGGAGATTTCACAAACTGTTTTTGTAATTTTGATTTTAATTCAAGTATCAAATTAATGAACTTGTTTTATTTTCAGAAACACAATAAGCTTACTTAGATTTTGAAACTCAGCATTTCAGACATCGGTTGTCGAAAATAAAGCAGAATCAAAAAACTTTTTGTATTTTCTGAAAATATAAAGCAGTAAAGAAATATGTACAAACATATTTACAGACAATATTTTTGTTTGAGTATGCGCCAGAGGATCATATCAGTTTATGACAAATCACAAGAATCGTTGAGCTTAGTTACATTAAGAATTAAACAATTCACTTAGATTGTCAATATACTGGTCCACTTAAATTTTCACACAAACTTCAACTGTTTCAGGATACGAATTAGATTTTTTAAGAACTTAAACTCATTCATGTGTCCCACCTCTTGAATATACTCCTGTATCCAGATCCCAATATTCAGTCTTACAGGTGAGTATCCCACAGATGATATCTGTCAGGGGTTAGATGCGAGGGCCGTGAGAGCTCAGGTCGATACTTCCCTATACGCAGAGAGATGATGGCTTCGACTTTTCGGTGTGTCCCCTTTAGAGGATCTTTTCTTCAACAACAATGATTAGCATTTTTCAATGTTTCATCATTTTATTTTTATGCTGAGGGCGATGCTATTTTTCAAGCAATGCGGAAAGTATTATTCGGGGACTAGCTCAGAACTTCCATTCAGCAGAAGTCCCGGAATAATACCCCAGATATCACTGAGCATAAAGACCTAGTATTTCAAAAAGAGGGACCTTTCAAACGAGATTTCAGGGGTTACCTATATATCCAAGTAGTGTTCCCCACGAAATAAGTACAATTCAAACTTACTTATGTTTATATCCCGAAAAAGTTTACTAAATGTATAAAAACCTATCGGCATATCATCAGTGAGACTGTTTAATGCTATTTAATCATTACATTTCTTTAGCATACTGTATCTGTCTACTGATGTACTATCATTTCCTCTTTTTACACAAAAACTCAATTTTCGAATTTTATCATGTTTTTGGCTTTTTCAAATTTTCTAATGTTTTTGTATTTTCTGACAATATTTCTCCCCCTAAAATGCAAAACCATTAAAAGAAAATTTTAACAAACCGATACTGATAGCTTTGTCTCGCCATCCATTTTCAGCTTCGCGTGTACTCAATTACACTAAAAGCAGTAATTACCCCCATGATTTACAACACATGGATTTTTACAGTTTGAAAACCGTTTTTTAGTCTGGTGAAAGTAATCATGTTTGTTCAGCCGTGAGGGTTTCGGCGTATTCAATCAACACATATTTTTGAAATTTTCTATTTTTGACAAAAATTAAAAAAACAAACATATTTTTGGTTTTTAATTTTTTTTTTCAAATTTTTAGGGTTTTGAAAATATTGTTTATTTATGTACAGAAAAACAAATAAACTCCCTGTTTCAACCAACACAGGATCCAGCAGCAGCCTCTTCCTCCTCTCCATGTGCCAGGCTGCTCCAGTTTCCATTTTCACAGTCTTTGGTATTCTTGAGCACCTGCACATTCAACTAACTGAATTACTTGAACAATTTAGCCCAGGTCTGTTAGACCTTAGGCATTTCAACACAATAATTTTCATTCAATGCTGGAAATTCTTTGTCATCATTCACAATGATTTTATCAATTTTGACTTCAACTTTCTCATCTTTTACCGAAGTCGCTTGTTTTTTAACAGACCATGTTTGACCTTTAGGAGTACCATGTTTGTAAAAATGTGAATCTTTTTGAACACTTTGATTTTGAACAACAACTTTTGGTTTCCAAAACTGTTGGGATTTTGTCATATCAACTGTTGTTTTCCAACTTTGTGTTGTTCTGAATCTGGGTGTGTGAGAATTCCAGGTTTCTCTTGAATCGAACCTGTTCTGGTTTGATTTCCAATTTTGATTCGAAGCAAACTTGTTTGTGTTGTACCACCAAGTTTGTTTTGAATCAAATCTGGTTGACATTTGTCTCACATTCTCAGATTTTTGTTTCTCAGCATCAATCTTCTTTTTGTCAACATCCACAGGTTTTAGATTTGGACACTTGCGTGCAAGATGTCCATTTTGATCACATTTGAAACATGTTCTCATGGACACATCTTTGACCTGTGGTTGTTGCTTTTTCTTTTGTGCCTCAAACTCTTCATTAGACTGTCGTCCAATTTTAAGTTCTTTCTCTTTTGCTAGACTTTCTCCTTGAACAAAACTCATTTTTGTCTGATAATTTGGCGTTTCATTTTTGTTTCGATTCTGTTTCTTCTTATAACCCAACCCAACCTTCATGTTCTTCCTTTTGAAGCCAGGTTTGTTATACGAACCTTTATGACTCTTACCAACAAACTTTGAAATCTCAGACTTCTCAATCTCAACCATTTTGAAAACTTTGTCAACCTTTTCTGAAATCACATTCTGAATTGGGAATACAACATCTAAGAACAATTTGTCCGATCCAATCATGGTATACACCAATCCTTTTGAATCATCATTCAAAATTTTCTCGGATTTTGTATTCTTCAGATATCCATCATGAAGATTTCCTTCATCTTCATCTTGTGATTTAGATTTACCTGTATCAACCGACTCTTCTTTCAACACACTTTCAACGACTTTACCTACCACCTCTGAATCATGAGAATCATCAGATTTGGAATAGGTTATGTCAATGTTGTCTGGCAATTGGTCTACCATGTTGAAAGCTTTTTCGGCCTTTTCCTCATCATAAAATGCAAACTTTTCCGGTGGTGGAACTTGATGAAACTCTGAGCCAATCCCTTTCTTGTTTTGCTCAGACTCACCATCACCCGATTTTATATTGAAAATTTGTTCAAGCACATATGACGACACGTGATAACTTTTTAACTTGTTGTTATCCTGTTCTAGATCAGCAATCTATCGCTTTAGCTTAGCAACATCCTCAATATAGGAGTTAACAACATCTTGTTTTATTGAATACATTCGTTTAAGCTCTTTAGTTGTTTCAGAAAGATAATTCATTCTTGATTGAGCATATTTCATTTCGTCTTTCACTTTTTCATATGACTCTTTTGTAATGTGATATGCTAATTTCATTGAGTCATGTTCCATTTTCATTTCTTGACAAGCAATTTCTTTTTCTTCACATTCATTTTTCATTTTCAAAACATTTTCTTTTAAAACTTCATTTTCTTTTTCTATCTTTTTACATTTTTCAGAAAGTTTTTCATCATTTTCTTTAAAAACGTTTTCTTTTTCTAGCATTTCTTTACATTTTTCTTTGAAAATGTTTTCAATTTTAGTAAATTCAAGATCTCTTGTTCTGAATTGCTCATCTTTTTCAGTACAAGCTCTGCACGGTTCCATGCATTTCTTGCACTGTTTAATCAGTTTCAAGTTTTCAGAATCAGAATTTACCTCAGTGATTGGCACCTCGGTGTTTTCAGCAGCTTCTGTCTGCTTCATCTTAGCATTATCTTGCTTCTTTTCAACACTGACTTCATTACCAGCATCACTAGCTTTCAAATTCTCATTCTTCTTTTTTTCTTCTTCTTTCATCACATCTGTAGGATCGTTTTCGGCCCTGATTGAGTCGATCAGAAGAATTCCTATCCAAAACAAGAGGCGGAAACTAATGTTTTGGTGCGATCTCAGCCGTATTCACTATTAACTGTTGTTGTATTGATCAATAAAGCGATTACACGTTATGACAACACTTCGGCAGCACTTCGTGACTACCGGAATGACAATACCTAGAACTATCTTAATCATTTCGCTCCTACAACCCCTATATATAGCATTCTAATTTCGCTCCTACATACCATGTTCACATAAGCGAAATCAGGAAGCTACCATATAAGCGAAATCAGCAATATCATGTCACTCAGGCGAAATCAGAAAGATGGAGATTTCACTCCAAATGACCACGTGTCATTTGGGGCAAAATCACTCCTAATACAAGTCTCTTGGATTTCGTGCCCTGTTCAATCCTATACAACGCAAGACTCGATACAAGACGTAGTCGACAGATGTGGTGCACTAACAAACTCCCCCTCAGATGTTGACGGAGTCTTCAGTGTCGAGTCTTCAGATGTCAACCTACAGTCTTTATCAGTCTTCGAGCTTTTCTCGATCAAACTTTTCAGGATCAGCTCAAAATCTAACTGCTTCCTCATATTTGTTTTCAGACTCCCCTTCTCAATCTGCTAGGATCGTAGTCTGGAATTATTTCAATCATTCTAAGATCATGATCAGGCTCTCATCTGGTTCAGAATCGTCACCTAACTCATATTTCCACCTGCACAATCTCTACCCAACACATAAGTTTCTTCAAAGATTAAATCTTAAAAAATTAGAAACTATTGTTGGTAAACATTCAAAATGATTTGATCTTTACACACCACTTGTAAATACAACACTTTCATTTACTCTTCTCCCAAACCTGTTCTTCATGTTTAGCACTTGGAACTTCGAAAATCAGCTTTTCAACACCAACTGTCGAAAATCTTTTTGGATTTTATGAAATTTATGCTAAAACACACTAAAATCTTTTTGAATTTTCTGAAAGAAGATAAATGCAGAAACAAAATATTTACAAACAATATTTTTGTGAGTTCGTGCAAGAGAATCATATCAGTTTTTGAGACATATCACTAACACCGTAAGCTAGATTTCATTTTAAGTTCTAAACAATTCACCTAGATTGTCAGTATATTTGTCCTCTTAAATTTTCACACAAAGTTTAACTGTTTCGAGATACACAATTAATGTCTTAATTACTTAAACTTATTCGTGTGTCCCACCTCTTGAATATACTCCCGTATCCAGATCCCAATATTCAGTCTTATAGGTGAGTATACCACAGATGATGTCTGTAAAGGGGTTATGTGCGAGGGCCGTGAGAGCTCAGGTCGATACTTCCATATACGCAAAGAGATGACGGCTTCGACTTTCGGTGTGTCTCCTTTAGAGGATCTTTTGTTACAACAGCAAAGATTATCAATTTTATTGTTTAATCAGATTGCTGAGGGCGAGCTTATATTTCAAAGCTTTTTGCCGAAAGCATTATCCGGAGACTAGGTCAGTATTTCCATACAGCAGAAGTCCCGGGATAATACCCCAGATATCACTGAGCATAAAGACCTAGTATCTCAGAATACGGGACCTTTCAAACAAGATTTCAGGGGTTACCTATATATTCAAGAAATTGTTAAACCACAGAATATGCAAGTTTGTATTTAGGTTTATATCTCGTTACAGTTTACTAAATGTGTAAAAACCTACCGACACATCCGCAGTGTTAGTGCACTACATCTGTTGATTACGTCTAGGTGTCTAGGATCAGGTCTTATATCATATTGTATAGCATAGGGCACGAAATACGAGAAAACAGGAGTCTGTATGTGTTTTATAGGTTAGGATCGCTCATAGGGTCATGAGGTGCCTGGATCGCTTATTTGACAAGTGTGGGCCGCTTATGTGTACATGCCTGGTCCGCTCATATGAACATATGACTCATGAGCAGACCCAACAGCCTATATATAGGGGTTACTTGAGCGATCCTCAGTAGTCATTGTTGGATTCCACGCCGAAGCTCTGCCGGTGTGACGATCGAGCTGTAAAACGTTGCAAGTCAATAAAACAAGCAGTTAGAAAGAAAAACAAGCTACTTCTACTTGTATTTCTTATTATTCCGCATCTGAAACGCAAGAGATAACCTCTGAACGACTCGTTCGGGTCAACAAACGATCCTACACGCAGTGAGATTGTTTATCACATTTTTACACTACATTTCTTTAGCGTGTTGTGATAGTCCACTGATGTACTATCATTTCCTCTTTTATGCAACAAAAACTCATTTTTCAATTTTATCATGTTTTTGGCTTTTTCAAATTTTCTAATGTTTTTGGATTTTTCAAATTTTCTAATGTTTTTGGATTTTCTGAAAATATACTCCCCCTAAAATACAAAAACATTTAACGAAATAGAAAAACAAACTGTACAGAACATGACAACTGATATCGAATTGCCTCAATTCTCCATCCACTTGGCATAAACAATCAGAACTCCCCCTCACAACAAACTATTTTCCCATAATGATTTCAAAACACTCAAGTTTGTTTTAATCAAAATGGTTTTTTCAGAAAATAAGTTTTGTTGATTTTACCACTTGTAAAGTTTGGGGATCAAATCATCACTTTGTTTTACCAATCTTTTGAATAAATAGTTAACTCAAGTTCAATTTAATGACCTTGAATAACCACTTGTAGGATCAACCTGATTCAACTTCTAAACCACTTGTAAAACCAACAATCATACATATCAAACCTGTTTTTCAACCAATTACCATCTGTTGGTTGAATTCTCAAGGTGCCGATTCCTACTCCTCGCTTACAAACCTGGGAGTTCCGGCAAGTCCTGCTAAACTTCTCAAACACAGATTAACAAAGATGCCGATTCATGATCCGCAATTACTAACTTGGGATCTCCGGCAAGTCAGGTGTCTATTCAACGAAAATTATGTCCACCCAAGCCTGACCAGCCTTGGGTGTAACATTTTCAGTCTCTTTTGGTGTTACATTTTTTCTTTTAGCTTGGTAAAATTCTTTCACCCCTTTAGCCTTCCCCTGAATCATTTTTCCAAAAATACTTTTCACAGCAGGGTTAATGGCTTTTTCAACATCTAATTCTTTCTTTGTAGGAAAGAATTGATTTGAAATTTCAACTTTTCCGATTTTAGATTTGAAATTTTTAGCATTTAGTGGCGGAAAATGCACATCGTCCACTATCGGAACTTTCTTCTCATCATTTTCAACAATCTGTGGCTCCTCTGTCTTGGTGGAGACAGATTCATTACCAGAACTGCCACCTGAACCCTTCACAACCCATTTTTGATTTTTCAAATTTTCTTTCCCTTTTATCACATTCTTTGAACATTCACCTATCTCAAAGGTTGAATTTTCAAAGCCTGTAAAATTCTTGGTTGTTAGTTCAGTTTTCTCAACAATTTTCTCTTTCAGTTTACCCGAGACTTCCTGTTTTGGTTTGAATATTTTAGGACAATTTCTAGCAATGTGTCCAACAGTTTTGCACTAAAAACAGGTTCTCGATTCAATCTTTTTCTGAACAACATTTTTCTTCAAATCTTCTTGCTTTTTGGCAAGAAATTCCTGATTTGTTTGCTTCCTGAATGATTGTTCCTTTTCAGCTTCTGAAGTTTTTCCTGAAACAAACACAATTTTTTGGTTTATAAACTTTTTCATTTTGATAGTTTTTCGGTTGATTAAATCCAAGACCTTTCTTTTTGAAATTACGATTATGGTTTGGTTTCTTTTGGAAACTATAACCACAATTGTAACCCATTTTCTTGTTAATTCTTTGTTGATCTCTTGAAGTGTATTGTTTAGGTTTTCCTGTAAGATTTAAATCTTTTATTTCAGAATTATTAATTTCTGTGATTTTGAAAACCTGTTTAATCATTTCTAGTTTAACACTTCTTATTGGAAAAGTCTCATCAGAATATAATTTGTCAGAACCTTTCAAAGTATATGCAACTTTGACCGATTCATTATTCAAATTAGATTTTGATAGCAAAAACTGTTTGTCATAAACCCGTTTGTCCTTTTTGATTGTTGGCTTTGACGCATCAGACTCAGACTTTGACTCGGGTTTGGACTCCGGTTTTGATTCCTCACTGTCATCTTCATCTAAAACCTGATCGATCACTCTTTTTATCAACTCGGACTCATGATCAGTATCAGATGACGTGTACGTGACATCAATATTTTCTGGCAAGTTATACGATGGCCCAGATTCCCATTGTAAGTTAATTGCCTTTTTGACTCTTTCGGAATTTGGATTTCGAGGTGAATATCCATTTTCGACCGGGGGCGGACATCTATGATAGACAACACTTGGTTTCTTACCAGAACTTTTCACTTTATCTTCATCTCTTGTCGCACATTTCTTTTCTTCTGAATTCTTTGCTTCTTCAAAAGTCTTCAAATTCTCCACGATCGGATAAATCCTGTCAACAACAAAAGTAGAACATGAGTAACTTTCTAATAACTTGTTGACTCTCTCAGTTTCTATCTTTTGTGTTGCCAACTTCAACTCCAGATCAGCACACTTCTTTATATGAAAATTGACATCATCAAGATGTCTCAGGTAAGCTCCTTTGAGTGTATTCATCGCCACAGCTTGTTCAGAATTCGAATCTGTGTACTTGTTCATTTCTCTATTCATCGTATCATATGATTATTTCAATCTATTAATGTTGTGCAAGAGCTCATTGTTCTGCTTGATTAAAGAATCACAATTCATGCACTTTGCTGGAACTTTGACATGTTCTGCATCAACTTTGATTTCAAATTCAGGAACATCTTTGACTGTTCTGTTTGAATGTAAAAATTCAGCTCTTCTCTTTCTCTCGGCTTCAGCCTCAGCTTTTAATCTCTCTTCCTCTTCTTCCTCTTCTTCAAGCTTTCTCTGTCTTTCTTCACCAGCTTCTCTGACTTTTCTGTATTTCTCTGCCCATTTCAGATCGTAGGCATTTGCAATGAAAGCTTTAACATTTGAAGCGTTTTTGGACATTTCTTTGGCCATGAACTCTTGGTCTTGACAGAAATTGTCCTAACTAAAACCTTCAGCCAACTTTTCATCTTCTTGATCTGCCAAACACACTTTGCTGTTTGTTGGAAGATATTTATCCCAGCTGAAACTATCATATTTGCCTAGACACGCTCTTTTTGAATCTTCAATCGCTCCTCTCCCATGTGCAGTTTGTGCCTGGTGTTGTGCTTGTTGTTGTGGTGCAATTTGATGATATATCGCCTTTTTATGATAATCATTGTTTCCGAAGGGATTTTGAGCTCCACTCGCTTCTCGATTTGTGCACTCTCTCTTGAAATGCCCCTTCTCCCTGCAACGAAAACACTTAACTTTAGATTTATCAAAACCTAAAGCTGAAATATGAGCTTCACGAAAATCATCTCGGCCTGTAATTTGTTTAAACTTTTCGGCTCGTCTCAACACATTGGCCATGCACCATTTAATATCCATCAGTTCCATTTCTTCGGCATCAAGTTGGTCGTAATCCTCTTTTGTGAGCATTGGATTACCGATCTTTCCAGCCACAAAACTACTATAAGATTCCAAAACCATTCCTAACAAAGACATTTGGTTTTTAGCAATCTCTTCAGTATAATCTTGATCATTCTCAAGACTAAGAACAATATTGCACTGAAGTTTTCTTCCATTCTTTGTTGTAGAGATGTTTGGATCATATGATGAAAATCTTGTACTGCTTGATCCCTAGGATGATTTCTGTTCAGAAGAATCTTTCGCACTGTAAGCAGTTTCAACTTTTGGAGAAAGATTTGTTGTTCCAGTAACACCACTTTTGTAATACAAACTAATATCCTATTCTCCATCATAATTCTTCATCCTGGCGATCTTCCTCTGCTCCATCTCTTGAGCTTCTAGGTGTTTGATGAAGTCTCCCAGTGTCAAATTTTTGTAATCCTTTCTATGGGATCTCAGCATCATCAGAAACGTTCCCCAAGTTTCATATGGTAGCGCATCTGCAAGTTTTTCAATCAATTCATCAGTATCCTTTTTAATACCAAGTTTCGACATATTTCTCACCAAGTTACAATATCTTTCTATAATTTGCTTGGTGTTTTCAGATTTCAAACCACGAAACAGATCGAATTCTTTCTTCATGAGAGACATTTTGTTTTTGAGCATATCATCAATTCCAACAAATTTAGCTTCCAATTCTGTCCAAATTGAATAAGCCGTTCCATCATGTTGAAGCAGTATCAAAATATCTTCTTTTATTGCTTGTTGAAGCAGACTCACCATCAGTTTCTCATCCCTATATTTCTTTTTATCTTCAGTACTCATTTCTCTAATTGTTAACTGCACACCATTTGTTGTGGGTCTAACATATGGTTTTTCAGTGTGTTCCCATGCGTCTAAATGATATGCCTCAACCCAGTTTCCAAACCGTTCAGACCACGCATTGTAATCATCAATATCCATTAGTTTAGGCGGTTTCTGAGATGTCCCGGTTTCATTTTCCAGTAAAGCATTCTGAGTGATCGTAATCGGACTAGCAAAGGCATTATAGAATTCGGTGTCCATTGTTCAAATGTCCAAATGTTCACTAATTCCAAGTTTAGGCAAAATTAGGGTTTGGAGCGAAATTCCAAGTGCTGTATGAGCGAAATTAACAATTGATCTTATAGCGAAATCAGCAATAAGCCTTTCGAGCGAAATCAATTCTTGTACCCTTGGAGCGAAATTAACACTTAAATTGTCCACAAGAGCGAAATCACATTTAATGGTCCACAAGAGCGAAATTAGACTATATCCCTCAAGCGAAATCACTTAAATGTGCTTTTGAAGCGAAACCTGCTTGTTCTTTGGAGCGAAATCTCGAATATCTTCGTGATTTCGAGCGAAATCAGTTATGACGTCATCATTTTCACGAGTCACCACGAGCGAAACCTCAAAAATACTAAGTTTTAGGTCGATTTTAACTTTGAAACTTTCAAGGGTTTATTAATACACGATTACGAGTGCTGTGTGTGAATTTGAACTGGTTTTACCGAGAAAAATTTTCAAAAATGACAAAGAAGGTGTAGAAAATCAGAATATGCAGCTGAAATAGCAAGAACTCTTCCTCCTGAGCTCTGATACCACTTGTAGGATCGTTTTCGGCCCTGATTTAGTCGATCAGAAGAATTCCTATCCAAAACAAGAGGAGGAAACTAATGTTTTGGTGCGATCTCAGCCGTATTCACTATTAACTGTTGTTGTATTGATCAATAAAGCGATTACACGTTATGACAACACTTCGGCAGCACTTCGTGACTACCGGAATGACAATACCTAGAACTATCTTAATGATTTCGCTCCTACAACCCCTATATATAGCATTCTAATTTCGCTCCTACATACCATGTTCACATAAGCGAAATCAGGAAGCTACCATATAAACGAAATCAGCAATACCATGTCACTCGGGCGAAATCAGAAAGATGGAGATTTCGCTCCAAATGACCACATGTCATTTGGGGCGAAATCACTCCTAATACAAGTCTCTTGGATTCCGTGCCCTGTTCAATCCTATACAATGCAAGACTCGATACAAGATGTAGTCGACAGATGTGGTGCACTAACAACATCTTCTCCAATCTGCTGTTCTTCGGTAACAGCTTTTTCATCCTCTTCATTTACAACGACTTCTTCACTTTTGATTTCCTTCACAACCTCAACTTCAATAGCTTCTGTGTTAACTTCTTCAGCAACCTTTTTCAAATTGTTCACCATTTCTTCAACATTCTTCTTCATTTTCTCTTCATCCCTTTTTCTCAGACACGATAACATGGCATATCTGATCTCCTTTTCATGCCTTTTAGCATATGTGTCATCTTTCATCACCTTACTATAGTACTCAGCTCTCAAAGGAATTATGAGAAGAACATCATCAAAGATTATGTCTTTCTTTGAAACAACTGGTTCACCTTCTCTGTTGTAGTAACACTCTCTCTTCTTATCCCATCTTCTGTTGTTGACAGCACTCTCATACTCTTCCTGCATCTCATCCATTCTGTTGTAAACAACATTTCTTTCTCAATAAGTCTTTTCACTCAAAATCTCTTCTCGAGTTTTCTCTTTGATCTCAACTTTTTCTTCACGGATTTCAGCAATGTCTTTGTCTTTGTTTTCTTCTTGAATCTCAGCTACAAAAACAAACTTTATTTCCTCTGTCATAGCTCTGCCATGAGCTGTTTTTCGAACATTCTCCAAACGATCTTCTTCTGGACAAATTTCGGACCAATCAAACCTTCATCATCTTGAATTACAACACAAGCTCTTGATTTTTCTCTTGATTTATCTTCAATCATCTTTGGCTCTTCTCTGCTTCGGTGATAGATCGCCTTTCGATAATAGTCATCATTGAAAGTACGATCATTTCCTTCAGCTGCAGAATTAGTGCATTCTCTCGTGGTGACCTTTCTGCTTGCATCTGAAACAGGTCACTTTGGATTTGTCGAATCCAAGCTTCGTTAACGCTCCTCCAAGAGATTGTTTCCCAGTAATCTCCATATACCTTTGCGCTCTTCGGATGCAACTAGCTAAACACCAACGGATGTCTATGAGCTCCATCTCTTCCGGATCAATCTGGTCATAGTCTTCTTTGGTCAATTCGGAGTTTCCAATTTTGCCAGCTACAAGACCTTCATATGATTCCAGAACCGATGCAAGAAAACTCATTTGCTGCTTAGCTGCATTAATGCTCATTGCAGGAGAATTCTTCAGTTTGAGAGCAATGTTGCACAATATCTCCTCTGCAAATTCAGAACTAGCTTTTGAAGCCGATGAATGATAACCCGGATTATAACTTGATGAGCTCTTTTCAGGTTCTTTTGTTCTCTCACCAATGAATGCTGTCTTGGGTGAACCCACACCTTTCTCTGAAGGTAAATTTCCTTTGTAGTACAAGCCAACATTTTGTTGATGTGAAGAATTGCTCATCTTGTTCTGTTTCTGCAATTCAAGCTCGTGAGTTTCAATCTTTTCAAACAATTTATCAAGAGAGATCGTATCATATAAAGCATCATTTTTCAAAATAAAAACAAACGTTTGCCACTTATCAGCTCGTGGTAACGCTTCAATCACTTTGTCTATAAGTTCCTCTCTTGTTTTTACTATCTCAAATCTCTCAAGTTCAATTTTAAGATGACAGAATCTCTCAATCATTTGTCTCACTGTCTCTGCTTTTAGACTATCAAACAGATCACATTCTTTTTTAAGTAAAACAATTTTGTTCTTTCTAATCTGTTTACCCCCCTCAGCTTTAACTCGTAAAGCTTCCCAGACTGATTTTGACGACCCATCATGAGTGAGCAGGGCAAATATATCATTTCTGATTGCTGTCTGGATCAAAGCAATCATTCTCTGTTCAGCTGCATATTCTGCTTTGTCATCTTTTGGTAACTTCTTGAATGGAAGTTCTTCGCCTTTATCATTTTTTGGTCGTTCGTAACCAAACTCTAAAAAGAACCAGCTTTCATGGGCATACGCTTTCGCCCAGTTGATAAACCGTTCTTTCCACCATGTATAATCCTCAATGCTCTCCAGAGTTGGTGGCTTTGAGTGTGTTCCGTAAAAATTATCATGCTTGATGTTCTTATTGATCGCCTTCGTGATGGTCTTTGGTGTGACATTTGTAATCTCGGACGATTCAGATGTGAATGCGTTGAAAAACGTGTTGTAGAATTCCTCAACCATGATGTAAACCTGAACAGACAATTAAACAAACACAATCAGTATAGACAATATCAAATAAACTGAAACAGACCGGCACTCGGTGAATGTGAAATGATCTCGACACGAAATTTCACTTTTGGAGCAAAATTAGAAATTCAAGTAAGATCACTTTTGGAGCGAAATCAGTCTTTTGCAACTTGGAGCGAAATCAGGATTTGATTTACGAGCAAAATTAGAACTTGATGTTTAGGAGCGAAATCAGGTTAATTCTCGAGCGAAATCAGATGTCAATCCTTTGGAGCGAAATCAGATGATTGACAATTCGAGCGAAATCAGACATGTATTTCGAGCGAAATCACTGTTTCGAGCGGAATTAAAAACATGTTCGTTCGAGCGAATTCAAGTTTCTGTCCAATTTTTGTCATTTTTAGTCCGTATTTTGGTCCCAAACTTTCAAGGCTTTGTTATTACACTGTTATACACGTTCGGTGAAAGTTTCATTCCATTTTGACCGTAGGAACTTGTCCAGATTGAAAAAGAAGGTGTAGATGTCAGAATAAAGATGATATCAAGCTAAAATCTTCTTCCTGAGCTCTGATACCACTTGTAAGATCGTTGTTTGACCCGACTGAGTCGATCAGAAGAGCTTTATATCCGTATCAAAGGCGGAATCAGTGAAACGGACGTGGAAACATCTTGATACTATAATATCTGTCACATATATTGATTATAACATTGTTTACAACCTGAACAGATTTTGGCAGCACTTCGTTACAAATCTGGAAGTCGTTACCAACTGAACTTGAACAGTGCACTATTTATAGGAAGGTTGATTTTGCTCCAAATGACCAAGAGACGTTTCGGGCGAAATCAGAACTTTCTGATTTCGCTCGTACTGACATTCTGTACTCTCGAGCGAAATTAGGATCTTCTGATTTCGCTCGAAATCACCTCTTGCACTTTCGAGCGGAATCAGCACACTAACCTCTAAAAACTGTTTTTCGAACCTCGTGCACTGATAAACCTAACCTATCCTATTTCATGATACAAGACGAAGTCAATAGACGTAATACACTAACAGTAGGATTAAGGTTAAGGACTTGTAGGTGAGGGTATAGACGTGCCCTAGCATTGTCTTGGGAAGGGGTGTTACTTTTCTTTTACACTTTAGGTAGGTTAACATATGATGATTTTCTTGTATCTATGCCTATGTTTGCATGCTTATGATCTATCTGACTACTGCTACGCTATTTACTTATCCATCTTTCATATATCTACCTGTTGGTTGTTTTGGAGCCGGGGGTCTCTCAGGAAGCAGCCTCTCTATTCACAGGATAGAGGAAAGGTTTGCCTACATCCCACCTCCCCCAGACCCTACGAATAGTTCTGCTATTTGTGGGATATACTGGGTATGGTTGTTGTTGTTGTTGTGTGTTTGGGGTTTATCTTAAACGTTAGAGAGAGAGAAAGAGGGGGAGATATGAAGTTAGAGAGAGAAAGTGATATTAGTAGTTCTGACACACAATCCAACATAAAACCAAACACAACCAGCCCATTGTTTGTATAGAAACCAATCGTAGAAGTCCTAAAGCTAATAGCACAACCATCATTGCAGACAAGGTGAATCTCATCATTAGCACATAGATCCATAGTCAAATCAACACCATAGTCACACTGTGACTATCATCGACTCAGAGAAAAAGCTTTAATGCGTGAAACACAGTAAAGAAGGAATCACGCAATGTAAATCCACCGCCGCCATGGACGACCAAAGCCGCCGCCAACGGCGGGATAAAACCTTCTCTCTGTTTTGCCCAAACACACAAAACTTGAAGCAAATATGTATGCAAAACAGATCCCCAAAATTTCCAACCAACAATGAAACAATAGAATGCAAATCACCGCCATCATTGACGGCCGGAGCCTCTGGTGTCGACGGTGCAACACCCGTCGTCCCATTTCTCTCTCTAAAACCACCCAATCGCCTCTGTATCATAAAGAACCATAGTTCCCCAACCGCATGGAACTGGTGGCAGTGTACATTTGCTCAATGCTTTAGAGAGAGAAAGAGAAGTGAGAGACCAAACGTTTTAAAGAGAGAAACAAAGGTGAGAGATTGTGAGCTGGGAGAGAATTGGGTTAAAACCTCCTAAATAAGAAGGTGTTCTAAAAAACAACCTTATATGCTTAATGAAATGGCAGGTGTCAACTCCTCAGCACCAAACAAACCACTACTTATACCTTACAACAAACCAATGCGTGATAAACCTTTTATGCACAAAGTACGAACACTCAATGCTCAACAATGTTGTAAATCAGAGTATTATGTAATATCAGATGATATTTTCAACTCTAATTATATGAGCTTGTCTCTTCAATAGTAAATTTAGTACTATCTCAAAAGTAATTCTAGTACTATAAATACCACCTCATGTAAATAAACAAGATCACCCTTATTAAAATAAATTTATATCTACACTTTTTTTACAATCCTCTTCAAAAGTCATTAGTTACACCATTATATAATATAAATATTGTTAACGAATGACGATGAATAGTAACTTTATTTTTATAATAATATATAGTTTTTTTTGTTTTTCTTTTATTTAATATATTATAATAGTTTATTATATATTTACTTTTAATAATATATTTTTATTTTTTTCTCTTTTTTTAAAACCAGATATTTCTTATAGTATTTTTTAATAATTTTTATTTTTCTTTTTTTATAACATATATTAATTTATCGATTCATTTGATACTTTTTTTAATAATTTACGTTTATAACTTTTTCTAAAAACTTAAGTACGTAGTTCTTCTTGATTTTTTCCCTGACATTCTGTTATATGTTTTGTTAAAACAAAGTTGTACTCTAAATAAAGTATTTATTTGGTATCATAATATGATACGATAATAAAATAAACCGTTCTAATGGTTTGACTTTCTAAAAAACATACTTTATTTTCAAATCACGTTTGTTTAACATTATCATTTGCTCGATTTCACCGTAAAGCACGACGTAAGAAAAACTAGTTACCATTAATCTTGTGCTAATTGTAGCAACATTATAACACCCTCAATATTATGGATTTTGTCCAATGCTAAGCAAGTTATTATACCCATTCTTAGTTCAATTCAATACGTAACGAAAGACAAAACGTATAAACAAACGAAGATCTTTTTAAAAGGTTACAAATTATTATCTATAACTACAAATTATCTATAACTACAAAATCCATTAGGGGGAATAGTTCCAACCACCCATTGGTCGTTTCTTTTTGTATTTAACTTTTAAACCTTCAGTTTTGCTAATATACGTGTTTAGCCCCTTTGTTTTTAAATAAATTTTCTTTCTATTGATTAACTTTGTTTATATGCGTGTTTAGTCCCCCTACTTTAACTTTGGTTGTGTACATGTTTAGTCCCTCTACTTTTATTCTTTTAAGTAATTGATTATCGCCTTTTGTATTTTACTTTTAAACCTTCAACGTCCCTAATAAACGTGTTTAACTCCTCTGTTTTTTTAAAGAAAATGCTTTGTTTTTATTGGTTAACTTTGTTTATATACGTGTTTAGTCCCTCTACTTTAAGTTTGGTAGTGTACATGTTTAATCTCTCTAATTTTATTCCTTTTAGTATTTCATCTTTTAGCCTTTTCCCTTTGCTGCCGTAACAAATCAACTAGGGAATAGCGACCGTTAGCTATTGGTGGACACCGCTACTACTCTTGGACTTTAATAAAGTTACTTTATAATTCCTAAACTTTATTAAAACATAAATTATTTCACACACATATTTTTATCTATGTCGGCGTAATTTTTATTGAGATCGTGTTAAGAGTATTATGTATAAGTAACCGAAACACAGACCTACATGTTATTAAACTCAGAAATATTCCGCTTATTGCCCCGCAATACGAGCGGGGCATAAACTAGTAGTTGTTTATACATAAAAAATATTAAATAAAGAACTTACAATTGGACTATCCTTTTTTCCTTTTTAAACAAACCTAAAATAAAAAAAAGTATTTAAGCCGAACAATTTGATTATCCTTTTCTTTTTCTTTTTAAACAAACCTAAAATAAAAGGGAGATTCTATTTACACCTAACTTTTAACTATTTGCACCAAGTAATGTGACATTAACAAATTTATATTTGTGTTTTTCTTTTATAACTTCCGATATATAATGTTTTTATCAAAAACGAATATAGCTTTGCGATGTGCTTATTTTTATCTACATTTTGATACATATTTTATAAAAAACGGAGTCGTATAAAATTTTATAAGGACTTATAAAACGTTATATGTTGGTGCATCCGTCTGTCGACTTCGTCTTGTATCGAGTCTTGCTGTGTACATGGCACGAAGATCAAGAAATCAAGAGAGAAGTTAATTCCGCTTGTACAGTTTAATTCCGCTTGTACAGTTTAATTCCGCTTGAAGGTGTCATTAGTAATTACGTACGGAATTACATTGTAATTCCGTGTGAGAGTGCTAATTCCGCTTGTAGACGTATTTCCGTGTGAGCTGTAATATCGTTTGAGTCTTATTCAAACAGAATTAGAATGTTTATAAATAGGGCTGTTCCGTTTCTTTGAAATGGAATTAGTAGTGGTGATTTCTGACGGCGAAGCTCTGTCGAAGTGTCTACAACATTGTAATCGATCTTATATCAATCTAAAGACAGTTTAAAGTAATTTCTCGTGCATTGCAGCTGAAATAACACTGATACATTTGTTTCCGCCACTTGTATTGGTGAAGCACTCTTCTGATCGACTCGTTTGGGTCTGAAAACGATCCTACAAGTGGTATCAGAGCTCAAGAAGAAGAGTTCTTACCATTTCAGCTGCGATTTCTAATTTCTACACCTTCTTTTCTTAATTAAACTTGATTTCACGGTTAAAATGGCTTGGTTATCAAATATGTTGTGCGTAATAGTGTTTTAACAAACCCCTGAGAGTTTCAGACAAAAAATACAGCTTAAATAAGTTCGAAATCGTAATTCCGTTTGAAAAGATTGATATAATTTCGTTTGGGCATTGCAGTAATTTCGCCCGGAATTAGTGGTAATTCCGTTTGTATTTGTAATTCCGTGTGAAAAGTTCATCCGGAATTAGATTCCGTTTCTAGTTGCATAATTCCGTTTGAAATATCAAGTCTAATTCCACGCGGAATTAGTAATTCCGTGTGAGAAGGGTAATTCCGTGTGAATCTTCTGGGTAATTCCGCTTCAGGGTAATTTCGTTTGAAAGGTATTTTCGTTTGAGAGTGATTCCGTGTGTGAAGTGTTTCCGCGTGAAGATTAATTCCGTTTGAAAAAGACTATTTGTGAACTTTTGAAAATTGAAATCATGGAGCACGAGTTTTATAATGCCTTTGCTAGCCCAATGACTGTTACTCAAAGTACATTACTTGAAAATGAGATGGGGACAACACAAAAACCGCCTAAGCTTTTGGATATTGATGATTATAATGGTTGGTCCGAACGTTTTGGTAACTGGGTTGAAGCATATCACTTAGATGTATGGGAACATACTGAGTTTCAGTATGTAAGACCAGTAGGAACTAATCGAGAGAAAATACCAATTAGAGAATTGAGTACTGAGGAGAAAAAGAAATATAAAGATGAGAAATTGATGGTTAGTTTGTTACAGCAAGCAATCAAAGAGGACATCTTGGTTCTTCTTCAACATAACGGAAGTGCATATTCAATTTGGAAAGAATTAGAAGCAAAGGCTCTTGGTAATGATGATTTGCTCAGGAATAAAATGTCACTTTGAGAACATAAAGCACCAAGCAGACTATTGAAAGATATTGTAACTTGGTGAAAAACATGACAAGATTGGGCATAAACAAAGATAAAGATGAGCTGATTGAGAAGCTGGCAGATGCGTTGCCACATGATGTTTGGGGAACGTTTCTAATGATGCTGAGGAATAATAGAGCTGAATATAAAAATCTAACACTGGGTGGTTTCATTAAACATCTTGAAGCTCAAGAGATGGAGCAAAGAAAGATTGCTAGAATGAAGAACTATGATAGAGAACAAGACATTGGATTGTATTTCAAAAGTGGTGTTAGTGAAAAGACCAATTTTTCTCCAAAGGTTGAAACTGCCTTTAATGCGAAAGTTTCTTCTGAAAGTTCATCTCAGGGATCAAGCAGAAAAACTGGATTCACTTCATTTCCAACTTTTGATCCACATTTTTCTACAACAAAGAGTGGCAAAGTTCTTCAATGCAACATTGGTTTGAACCTTGAAAATGATCAGAATTATACTGAGGAAGTTGCTAAAAGCCACATGTCTTTGTTGGTAACTGTGCTTGAATCCTATGGAGGTTTAGTTGCAGGGAGGATCGGGAATCCAATGCTAACGAAAGAGGATTACGATCAAATTGATGCTGAGGAGATGGAATTGATGGATATAAAATGGTGCATGGCTAGCGTGTTGAGACGAACTGAAAAGTTTAAACAAATTACAGGCAGAGATGATTTTCGTGATGCAAATGTTTCAACTTTAAGATTTGATAAGTCTAAAGTTACTTGTTTTCGTTGCAGGGAAAAAGGCATTTCAAGAGGGAGTGCACAAATCGTGAAGCAAGTGGAGCTCAAAATCCCTTTGGAAACAATGACTACTATCGAAAAGAGATATATCATCAAGTTGCTCAACAGCCACATCAACAACAACAACCACAAACAGCTCATGGAAGAAAAGAAATTGAAGATTTAAAGAGAGCATGCCTTGTTAATCAAGATAATGGAAAAGGTTTCAGTTGGGATAAATACATTCCAAAAGACAGTAAAGCATGTGTGGTAGATCAAGAAGATGAAAAATTGACAGAAGGTTTCAGTTGGGACAATTATTGCCCAGACAAAGAATTCCTGGCTAAAGGATTTGTAGCTCAGGTTATTAATGATTCTACTGATGAATATTGGGCAGAAAAATAAAGACAAATTAGGAAGGCTGAAGAAGAGAAATGGAAGTGATATGAAGAAGAAGAAAAAGCCGAAGCTGAGAAAAAGAAAAAGGCTAATGAAGAAGAAGTTCAAGTGAGAATAGTCAAAGAAGTTCCAACATTTGAAATCAAAGCAGATGAGGAGGTAGTCAAGGTTGCTGAGAAGTGTATGAATTGTGATTCTTTGATAAAGCAAAACAATGAACTGCTACACAATATAAAAAGGCTGAAAGAATCATATGATGTTTTGAACAGAGAGATGAATAAGTACAATGAGTCGAGCAGTGAACAGGCTGTAGCAATGAATACACTCAAAGGGGCATACATGAGGCAGCTTGACAATGTCATTTATTACACTGAAAAATGTGCTGAACTTGAGATGAAACTGGAAACTCAGAAAATCGAAACCAATAGAGTAAATGAATTGTTGAATAGTTATTCATGTTCTACTTTTGTTGTTGACAGGATTTATCCCATTGTGGAAGGAATGAAGACATTTGAAGAAGAGAAGACTTCGGAAGAAGAAAAGACTGTGACAAAAGAAGATGATGAAATGAAGATTCTAGTAAGAAACCAAGTGTTGTCTATAATAGATGTCCACCCCCGGTCGAAAATGGATATTCTCCTCGAAATCTAAATTCTGAAAGAGTCAAAAAGGAAACAAACTTAAAGTTGGAGTCTGGGTGTTCAGATAATTTGCAAGAAAATATTGATGTCACGTTTACATCGTTTGACACTGATCATGAGTCCGAGTTAATAAATAGTGTGGTCGATCAGGTGTTGGATAAAGATGACACAGATGAGACAAAAACGGAGTCCAAATCAGAGTCAATGTCTGAGTCCGATACGACAAAGTCAACAATAAAAAAAGGACAAACGGGTTTATAACAAAGAGTTCTTGTTATCAAAATCTAATTTGAATGACGAACCGGTCAAAGTAGCCATACTTTGAAAGATTCCAACAAATTATATTCTGATGAGATTTTTCCAATAAGAAGTGTTAGAGTTGAAATGATTAAAAAGGTTTTCAAAATAACATAAATGAACATTTCTGAAATAAAAGATTTAAATCTTTCTGAAAAACTTAAACAATACACTTCAAGAGATCAACAAAGAATAAACAAGAAAATGGGTTACAATTATGGTTATAGTTTTCAAAAGAAAAAAAGCCAAAATGGTAATTTCAAAAAGAAAGGTATAGGTTTTATTCAACCGAAAAATTATAAAAATGAAAAAGTTTATAAACCAAAAACTGTGTTTGTTTCAGGAAAATCATCAGAAGCTGAGAAAGAGCAAGTATTCAGAAAGCAAACGAACAAAGAATTCCTTGCCAAGAAGCAAGAGGAAATGAAGAAGAGTGTTGTTCAGAAGAAGATAGAAACTAGAACCTGTTTTCAGTGCAAAACTGCTGGTCATATTGCTAGTAATTGTCTGAAAACTTTCAAACCAAAACAGGAAGTTTCTGAGAAACTAGAGTGAATTTCAAGTTTTGTCCTTTATCTTTAGGCCACTTTGCAAGTTTTGTCCTTTATTTTTAAATTTGACGAGTTTTGTCCTTTATGTTTAAAAATCAAGCACGTTTTGTCCTTTATGCTTGATTTTTAAGGACAAAACGTGCTTGATTTTTTAAACATAAAGGACAAAACGTGTTTGATTTTTAAACATAAAGGGTAAAACGTGCTTGATTTTTAAACATAAAGGACAAAACTCGTCAAATTTAAACATAAAGGACAAAACTTGCAAATTGGCCTAAAGATAAAGGACAAAACTTGAAATTCACTCGAGAAACTAAAAGAAAAGATTGTTGAGAAAATTGAACCACCTACGAACAAACTTAAAGTTTTTGAAAATTTAACTTTTGAGGTTGGTGAGTATTCAAAAAATGTTTTCAAAAGAACGATGAAACTTAACAACCAAAAATGGGTTGTTAAGAAATCAAGAGATAGTTCTGGTGATGAATCTGATTCCACAAAATCAGAGGAGCCGCATGTTGTTGTCAAAGAAGAGAAGCAAGTTCCACCAGTGGATGATGAAAATTTTCCACCACTAAAAGCTGAAAATTTGAAATCTAAAATTGGGAAAGTTGAAATTTCAAATCAATTCTTTCCTGAAAAGAAAGAATTGGATGTTGAAAAAGCCTTTAACCTCGCGGTGAAAAATATTTTTGGAAAAATGATTGAGGTGAAGGCTAAAGGGGTAAAAGATTTTTATCAATCAAAAAGGAAAGTTGAAACCCCAAGTGAGACAGAACAAGTTACACCCAAGGATGGTCAAGCTTGGGTGTCAATATTCTTCATTGAATAGAAACTTGACTTGCCGGAGCTCCCAAGTTGGTAATGGCGGAGCATGAATCGGCATCATTCTTGAAAAATTTAAAATTGAGAAGTGTGACTTGCTAGAACTCCCAGGTTGGTAAGTGTGGAGTAGGAATCGACATCTTGAGAATTCAACCAATGAGTGGTAATTGGTTGAAAAACATTTTTACAAGTGTTTGGTAGTTGTTCTTACAAGAAGTTAATCAAGGTCATTAACTTGAACTTGTTTTAACTATCATTCAAATGATTCGGAAAACAATGTGATGACTAGAACCCCATCTTACAAGTAGTAAAATCAACAAAACTTATTTTCTGGAAAAACCATTTTGATTAAAACAAACTTAAGTGTTTTGAAATCATTATGGGAAAATAGTTTGTTGTCAGGGAGAGTTCTGATTGTTTATGCCAAGTGAATTGAGAATTGAAGCAATTCACAGCAGTTGTCATTTTCTTCACAGGTTATTTTCAAATTTTCCCAGAAAATCAAAATTGAAACATATTTTGATTTTAGGGGGAGTAAAAATTTTAGAAAATTTTGAAAATTTGAAAAATCCAAAAACATGATAAAACCAGAAAAAGCCAAAAACATTGAAAAATACAAAATGAGTTTGGTTGTGAAAAGAGAAAATGATAGTACATCAGTGGATTATCACATTACGCTAAAGATATGGAATGATTAAAAGTGATAAATGATCTCACTGATGATGTGTTAGTAGATTTTTACTCATTTAGTAGATTGTTTTCGAGATATAAACATAAATATGAATGCTTACTTATCTCGTGGGGAACATTTCTTGGATATATGGGTAACCCCCAAAATCTTGTTTGAAAGGTCCCTCTTTCTGAGATACTAGGTCTTTATACTCAGTGATATCTGGGGTGTGACACCTCGTATTTTCGATCTTTCCATTTTTTTGGCAAGTCTGCTTGTACTTTCTATTTTTGTAAGTTGTACCTTTGTGGTATTTGGTTTTATTCCAAAATTGTACACGAGACTTGAAATCATAACGAAAATGCATGATTTTATCCATATTTGTGTTTGAATACTATGTATTGTTGAAATTATGTTAAACACGTAAAAACAGTGAAATTTCATCTTAATCTCAGCTCTTAAATTCATCGTTGCCAAGAGATTACCCTAAACCGTACAAAAATTGGGAATTTACACGTTAATTCGGTAAAAATATCAAAATTTGGGTTAAAATGGTTTTTATATTATTTTATTAATATTGTAGATAAATAAAATAACAATTTAAATTAAATAAATAAATATTTTTCTGAATTTTTATTGATTTTAAGCATTTTTGTTAGTTAATCTAACCCCGTTAGTGAAAACCCGGTTAAATGAGCCTATTCAGGCTAGTTTTATTAAAGGGCAGCACTAACTGAGTTAGAAGGCTAACCCAGTTAGTCAGGCTAACTATTAACAAAAAAGGGGGTTTAAATGCATGAAACCGGAATCGAACTCGCGACCTTTGGTTCCCAGACACGCGCATCAACCAACTGGACTGCCTTCGTATTTGTTAAGGGTTCCAGAAGCATTTATATTTAAGATAACATTAATGACGAGAATTCAAATAAAAAAGAAACCGCCATGACCGTTCTGCTTCTCCTTCTTCGGCCTTTTGTCTTCTCGCCGGAAAACGACCTTTCAGGTCCGAAACCGACCTGCCTCGTCCCTTATAAAACCCGACTAATCCCCCTTAGTCTTCCCTTTTACATCGCGATCGAACCGTAATCAAAACGACAACCCAAACCCGACTCGCTCCCGTACACGTATCGCCGGAACTCCGGGAACCCGCACCACCACCGGCCACCGCCGCTGCGACCATCGGACCACCGTCTTTGCCGCCGATAAACCGGTACCGTTCCGTTTCGTTGATTCTCGTTTCATTTCGTTTATTTTCTTTTCTGTTTGTTAATATTATTAGTATTAATATTATTATTATTATTATTATTATTATTATTATTATTAATATAATTATCAGATTTTAATTAGGATTATGTTAGATTTTCTGAATTATATTTAAATCAGAATTATAAGTACTAGTTTATTTAATCAGATCTTTTATGTTCAGAATTTACATTTTAAAATCAGATTTATAACTATTATTTTATTATTAAAACAGATTTATTATATTCGGAATTTTTATTTAATATATCATTTAAATCAGAATTTTATTTTTGTAATCAGAAATTATATTTTTATTTCATCAGAAATTTTACTATTATTTATCAGATTTATTAAATCTGAATTTTTAAATCAGATTTTATATTTAAAGTAGAATATATATTATATTTCAGAATTATTATCTAAATCAGAATTTATTTATTAAATCAGAATTTATCATTTTCAGAAATTTTATTTTACTAATTCAGATTTATTATTAATATTTATAACACTTTGGTAAAATCAGTAATATTATTCTAATAATCAGTATTTATTTTTACTCCATTACTTATAAAATAAATTGTCATAGATTTTATTGAATATAAAAATATGAAGCATATGATTATTATATTGGAAGTGCTAATATAATTTTTGCCTTGATTATTTAAATAATCGCTCAATTCCCAATAATTAACAAACCTCAAAATTAATAGGGTAATTCTCTTCTGCACGCTCTCTTTGGAAAATCTTTTATTCTTAATTCTATTCCAAGAAATACGCAACGCACTCTAAGGTGAGTATACTTGACCCATTTTCCATTTTACACTTTTGGGTGTAGTATGCATTTCCTACATCAAAAACACTATGTTAATCATTTTTGCACTATCTATCCACATTTCTTGTGAAACTATTTGAATCATGTTATTCATGTTATGCTAATGTTATACATTTATGGCTGTGTGTTCATTAACTTTGCAAGCCTCTCCTAACAATGGCAGCGCTGTAGATTGTAACGCCCCTCCCGTAATATTATGGGTATTGTTAGGATTTTTATTCTATGTTACCACCCTTTCGAGGGTTAGGCTATGTTAATTGCGTTAAACTTTGGTTTGAACACATAGTTTCATCGTTACGAGTATAACTGTTAATATGAAATCAGGTGTTCACGTGGATTTGGTCATGTTAAACTATTTTAAATCTATTATGCTATATTCAAACTTGTATACTCGCCAACATGTGTTGTTGACTTTATTTTAAATGCATACTGCAGGATGAGGAAGTCAAGATTGAAGAATTGATTAGGATGGCTTAGAAACCCACCTAGAAATAAATCATGTATTATGTTGTTATTTCCTTTTGTGACATTATGTATGAACCTTTGAAATTTTAATAAATGAAACTTAATTATATTGTCACATTTAGTGTTATGATGTCTTTGAACAGTTTGTACGTCTCATCCCGATGTTTCCGCCATCGGTTGGGGTGTGACATGGGGTATTATCTCGGGACTTCTGATTTTGCGGAAGCAATGGCCTAGTCCCCGTATAATACTTTCTGCTTGCTTGAAATATAGCGCTGCCCTCAGTACAAAAATGATAAAACATTGCAAAATGCTAATCATGTACTGTTGAAGAAAAGATTCTCTAAAGGAAACACACCAAAAGTCGAGCCGTCATCTCTTTGCTGAATGGAAGTTCTGACCTGAGCTCTCACGGTTTCGCATTTAATCCTTTACAGATATCATCTAGGTATACTCACCTATAAGACTGAATATTGGGATCTGGATACGAGAGTATATTCAAGTGGTGGGACACTCGAATAAGTTCAAGTTAAAACACTAAATCCGTATCTCGAAACAGCTGAACTTTGTGTAAAGATTTTCCTGTCAATCTATGTGAATCATTTAGAACTTAAAATGTCTAAAGCTTAACGGTGTTGGTGATTTGTCTCAAAAACTAATGTGATCCTCTTACACAAACTCACAAAAAGATTGTTTGTAAGTATTTCTTTATTGCATTACTTTAAAATCAAAAATTCAAAAAGATTTTAAGTGTGTTTTAGCATAAACTTTTGAAAAATACAAAAAGATTTTCGACAACTGATGTTGAAGAGCTGATTTTTGAAGTTCCAAGTGCAAAACATGATGAACATTTCGTGAGAGGGAGTGTGTGATTAAAATGTATAAAAAGTTTTTCTTACAAGTGATTCATCAAAGTTTAAATCATTTTGAATGATTCTTACAAAATAGATTCTGAATTTGAAAAATCTTTGTGAATTTTATGTTTAAGGTAGAGAATGTGCAGGTTTGAAGGTTGAAAATAACCAGGTTCCGATACCTGAAGATAGTGAATTCCAGACTGTGATCCCAGCACATTGAAAGGGGGAGTCTGAAGACATCGAGAGAAAGTTTGAAGATGTAGAAAGTCAAGTTTGAGAAAGAGAAAGAGAAAGAGAAAAAGAAAGATAGAGAATGCTTACAATGGAAGATCTTTGGATAGAGCGAGCAGACTGATAAAGACTGAAGATTTGACAACCGAAGACTCGACACTGAAGACTCTGTCGACATCCGAGGGGGAGTCTGTTGGTGCATCCGTCTGTCGACTTCGTCTTGTATCGAGTCTTGCTGTGTACATGGCACGAAGATCAAGAAATCAAGAGAGAAGTTAATTCCGCTTGAAGGTGTCATTAGTAATTCCGTACGGAATTACATTGTAATTCCGTGTGAGAGTGCTAATTTCGCTTGTAGACGTATCTCCGTGTGAGCTGTAATATCGTTTGAGTCTTGTTCAAAGGGAATTAGAATGTTTATAAATATGGCTGTTCCGTTTCATTTGAAATGGAATTAGTAGTGGTGATTTCCGACGGCGAAGCTCTGTCGAAGTGTCTACAGCATTGTAATCGATCTTATATCAATCTAAAGACAATTTAAAGTGATTTCCCGTGCATTGCAGCTGAAATAACACTGATACATTTGTTTCCGCCACTTGTATTGGTGAAGCACTCTTCTGATCGACTCGTTTGGGTCTGAAAACGATCCTACATTATATTTGATACGGCTCTATTTTTTTATAAAATTTATATCAAAACATAAAGTAAAAAAAGGACATCGTAAAACCATATTCATTTTTTAACAAAATATTATATATCGGAAGTTATAAAAGAAAAAAAACCAATATGAATTTATTAATGTCACATCATTATTCCAAATATTAATAAGCAACTCATATGTGCATTCTTGACTATTTGTTTCCGCCACTTGTATTGGTGAAGCACTCTTCTGATCGACTCGTTTGGGTCTGAAAACGATCCTACATTATATTTGATACGGCTCTATTTTTTTTATAAAATTTATATCAAAACATAAACTAAAATAAGGACATCGTAAAACCGTATTCATTTTTTAACAAAATATTATATATCGGAAGTTATAAAAGAAAAAAAAACAAATATGGATTTATTAATGTCACGTCATTATTCCAAATATTAATAAGCAACTCATATGTGCATTCTTGACTTGTTTGTTCTAAATAGCAAAAGGTTAGGTAGTCAAGTTTGAGAAAGAGAAAGAGAAAGAGAATGAGAAAAAGAAAGATAGAGAATGCTTACAATGGAAGATCTTTGGATAGAGCGAGCAGACTGATAAAGAATGAAGATTTGACAACCGATGACTCGACACTGAAGACTCTGTCAACATCCGAGGGGGAGTCTGTTGGTGCATCCGTCTGTCGACTTCGTCTTGTATCGAGTCTTGCTGTGTACATGGCACGAAGATCAAGAAATCAAGAGAGAAATTAATTCCGCTTGAAGGTGTCATTAGTAATTCCGTACGGAATTACATTGTAATTCCGTGTGAAAGTGCTAATTTCGCTTGTAGACGTATTTCCGTGTGAGCTGTAATATCGTTTGAGTCTTGTTCAAAGGGAATTAGAATGTTTATTAATATGGCTGTTCCGTTTCATTTGAAATGGAATTAGTAGTGGTGATTTCTGACGACGAAGCTCTGTCGAAGTGTCTACAGCATTGTAATCGATCTTATATCAATCTAAAGACAGTTTAAAGTGATTTCTCGTGCATTGCAGCTGAAATAACACTGATACATTTGTTTCCGCCACTTGTATTGGTGAAGCACTCTTCTGATCGACTCGTTTGGGTCTGAAAACGATCCTACATTATATTTGATACGGCTCTATTTTTTTATAAAATTTATATCAAAACATAAATTAAAATAAGGACATCGTAAAACCATATTCATTTTTTAACAAAATATTATATATCGGAAGTTATAAAAGAAAAAAAAATAAATATGAATTTATTAATGTCACATCATTATTCCAAATATTAATAAGCAACTCATATGTGCATTCTTGACTATTTGTTTCCGCCACTTGTATTGGTGAAGCACTCTTCTGATCGACTCGTTTGGGTCTCAAAAGGATCCTACATTATATTTGATACGTCTCTATTTTTTTTATAAAATTTATATCAAAACATAAATTAAAATAAGGACATCGTAAAACCATATTCATTTTTTAACAAAATATTATATATCGGAAGTAATAAAAGAAAAAAAAACAAATATGGATTTATTAATGTCACATCATTATTCCAAATATTAATAAGCAACTCATATGTGCATTCTTGACTTGTTTGTTCTAAATAGCAAAATGTTAGGTAGTCAAGTTTGAGAAAGAGAAAGAGAAAGAGATAGAGAAAAAGAAAGATAGAGAATGCTTAGAATGGAAGATCTTTGGATAGAGCGAGCAGACTGATAAAGAATGAAGATTTGACAACCGAAGACTCGACACTGAATACTCTGTCAACATCCGAGGGGGAGTCTGTTGGTGCATCCGTCTGTCGACTTCGTCTTGTATCGAGTCTTGCTGTGTACATGGCACGAAGATCAAGAAATCAAGAGAGAAGTTAATTCCGCTTGAAGGTGTCATTAGTAATTCCATACGGAATTACATTGTAATTCCGTGTGAGAGTGCTAATTTCGCTTGTAGACGTATTTCCGTGTGAGCTGTAATATCGTTTGAGTCTTGTTCAAAGGGAATTAGAATGTTTATAAATATGGTTGTTCTGTTTCATTTGAAATGGAATTTGTAGTGGTGATTTCCGACGGCGAAGCTCTGTCGAAGTGTCTACAGCATTGTAATCGATCTTATATCAATCTAAAGACAGTTTAAAGTGATATCTCGTGCATTGCAGCTGAAATAACACCGATACATTTGTTTCCGCCACTTGTATTGGTGAAGCACTCTTCTGATCGACTCGTTTGGGTCTGAAAACGATCCTACATTATATTTGACACGGCTCTATTTTTTTTATAAAATTTATATCAAAACATAAATTAAAATAAGGACATCGTAAAACCATATTCATTTTTTAATAAAATATTATATATCGGAAGTTATAAAAGAAAAAAAAACAAATATGAATTTATTAATGTCACATCATTATTCCAAATATTAATAAGCAACTCATATGTGCATTCTTGACTATTTGTTTCCGCCACTTGTATTGGTGAAGCACTCTTCTGATCGACTCGTTTGGGTCTGAAAACGATCCTACATTATATTTGATACGGCTCTATTTTTTTTATAAAATTTATATCAAAACATAAATTAAAATAAGGACATCGTAAAACCATATTCATTTTTTAACAAAATATTATATATCGGAAGTTATAAAAGAAAAAAAAACAAATATGAATTTATTAATGTCACATCATTATTCCAAATATTAATAAGCAACTCATATGTGCATTCTTGACTTGTTTGTTCTAAATAGCAAAAGGTTAGGTAGTCAAGTTTGAGAAAGAGAAATAGAAAAAGAAAGATAGAGAATGCTTACAATGGAAGATCTTTGGATAGAGCGAGCAGACTGATAAAGACTGAAGATTTGACAACCGAAGACTCGACACTGAAGACTCTGTCAACATCCGAGGGGGAGTCTGTTGGTGCATCCGTCTGTCGACTTCGTCTTGTATCGAGTCTTGCTGTGTACATGGCACGAAGATCAAGAAATCAAGAGAGAAGTTAATTCCGCTTGTAGGTGTCATTAGTAATTCCGTACGGAATTACATTGTAATTCCGTGTGAGAGTGCTAATTTTGCTTGTAGACGTATTTCCGTGTGAGCTGTAATATCGTCTGAGTCTTGTTCAAAGGGAATTAGAATGTTTATATATATGGCTGTTCTGTTTCATTTGAAATGGAATTAGTAGTGGTGATTTCCGACGGCGAAGCTCTGTCGAAGTGTGTACAGCATTGTAATCGATCTTATATCAATCTAAAGACAGTTTAAAGTGATTTCTCGTGCATTGTAGCTGAAAAAACACTGATACATTTGTTTACGCCACTTGTATTGGTGAAGCACTCTTCCGATCGACTCGTTTGGGTCTGAAAACGATCCTACATTATATTTGATACGGCTCTACTTTTTTTATAAAATTTATATCAGAACATAAATTAAAATAAGGACATCGTAAAACCATATTCATTTTTTAACAAAATATTATATATCGAGAGTTATAAAAGAAAAAAAACAAATATGAATTTATTAATGTCAGATCATTATTCCAAATATTATAAGCAACTCTTATGTGCATTCTTGACTATTTGTTTCCGGCACTTGTATTGGTGAAGCACTATTCTGATCGACTCGTTTGGGTCTGAAAACGATCCTACATTATATTTGATACGGCTCTATTTTTTTATAAAATTTATATCAAAACATAAATTAAAATAAGGACATCGTAAAACCATATTCATTTTTTAACAAAATATTATATATCGGAAGTTATAAAAGAAAAAAAAAACAAATATGAATTTATTAATGTCACATCATTATTCCAAATATTAATAAGCAACTCATATGTGCATTCTTGACTTGTTTGTTCTAAATAGCAAAAGGTTAGGTAGTCAAGTTTGAGAAAGAGAAAAAGAAAAAGAAAGATAGAGAATGCTTACAATGGAAGATCTTTGGATAGAGCGAGCAGACTGATAAAGACTGAAGATTTGACAACCGAAGACTCGACACTGAAGACTCTGTCAACATCCAAGGGGAAGTCTGTTGGTGCATCCGTTTGTCGACTTCGTCTTGTATCGAGTCTTGCTGTGTACATGGCACGAAGATCAAGAAATCAAGAGAGAAGTTAATTCCGCTTGAAGGTGTCATTAGTAATTCCGTACGAAATTACATTGTAATTCCGTGTGAGAGTGCTAATTTCGCTTGTAGACGTATTTCCGTGTGAGCTGTAATATCGTCTGAGTCTTGTTCAAAGGGAATTAGAATGTTTATATATCTGGCTGTTCCGTTTCATTTGAAATGGAATTAGTAGTGGTGATTTCCGACGGCGAAGCTCTGTCGAAGTGTGTACAACATTGTAATCGATCTTATATCAATCTAAAGACAGTTTAAAGTGATTTCTCGTGCATTGCAGCTGAAATAACACCGATACATTTGTTTCCGCCACTTGTATTGGTGAAGCACTCTTCTGATCGACTCGTTTGGGTCTGAAAACGATCCTACATTATATTTGATACGTCTCTATTTTTTTTATAAAATTTATATCAAAACATAAATTAAAATAAGGACATCGTAAAACCATATTCATTTTTTAACAAAATATTATATATCGGAAGTTATAAAAGAAAAAAAAAACAAATATGAATTTATTAATGTCACATCATTATTCCAAATATTAATAAGCAATTCATATGTGCGTTCTTGACTTGTTTGTTCTAAATAGCAAAAGATTAGGTGTAAATTATCTATTATCTTAAAACCAAATGTCGGTTATATTTACAAAACCGGTTCTCCTCTTCATTTCTTTCATTCTTCCTTTTCCATATGCTCTTCATTTGTTTCTTTCCTCCTTATAGGTTTTACTTTTAGAGTTTGTAACGATAAACAAGATGATTTGCCTTAACGATAAATGTCAATACGATATTTAATTATTTATATTGTACATTAGAGTGTTAAATATATAAAAAAGTTTGTTTAACTTTTTTTCATTAAAAAACACTATACTTTTTCATTAGAAAGGCATTTCATATTTTAATTATAATTTCCCTGCCAAAGATTATATAATTGTCGTTAACTACTAGACATTTTTCCAAAGTCATTCAACACGCATGAACCGTTAAACAGAAGGCAAACAATAATCCATTCGTTTGATATTTACACGGATCCCAAACATTGACGTTATGAACTCAAATTGGTTTACGTTTTACTTGGAATCCTCAATTTCAATTTTGCGCAGTATCCGCGCCGCAACGCGTGCGCGCACGAAGTTACTAGTCTAAATTAAAAAAAAAAAAAAAGTAATTAAGCCGAATACAGTCCTAGGCCCATCCAAATTTCATACATTCACACATATAACCCCCACTCGCAGGCCCAAAACGGCGTCGCTAGAACAATAGCCGAAACCCTCTCTACCACCTCAGCTCCGCCGTCTGTAAACCCTAACCACCTCCCTTTGCATCACCAAACTCCACTTCCTGTGATGTCTATGCTTGAATTAATCACAAAAGCTTCGGCTACAACCGACCACCCAACTTCCGATTCACAACACCCGCTACTTCTCAATCCAAACCCTATTTTCCTCACCTTAAAACCCCAAACCACCGATCAATCCTTCATTCAACGCGTTCAAGGCTGGAAAATCTCTCAAACAGATGCCGATATCATCAACTCAGGTCAAAAGTTCTTCAAAAAGCTCAAAATCAAGCTCAAAAACCCGAATTCCTTCACTAAGGTTGATTTCATCTCTTTATTAAACTCACATCTTCAGCATATTAGCCAAATTTCCAGAATTTCAATTCCAGGTCAACCTAAAAATGAAGATTATACGTATACTAATTTGCTTATTCAAAATCTAGGGTTTTTGATTGGGGATAATGTGTTAGGTTTGGTGTTAGAAGCTTGTCTAGTGTTTGAGATTTGGGAGATTTTAGAAACTTTGATAGTTTCCGGGCTCGTTGACGGTTGTTATAATTTGGTTGATAATTTGATTGAGAAAAATAGGGCGGATTTGGTGTGTCTGTGTGTGAAGCATGTTTCGAATCTTAAACTTTCGGATGTGCTTTCGGTTTTGAAGTATTTTTTATCGTCTAGTAAAGATGCTTACAGTGCTATGGTTGGTGTGAGGAAAGAGTGGGAGAGGTTAGCGCTTTCGGCTATTGAAACCGCGATGGATAAAAGCGTTGGTGAGAAAAAGTTGACTTGGGCGAAGGATGCTGCGGTTATGTTTACGATGGCGCATGATGAGTTTACGAGTAATGAATTGTGCTTGCATTATTTGGTATCATCACCGAATATGGACGATGTTATGTTTTCGGCGTGTATTGGGAAGTTAAATGGGTTGGAGATTATGGGGTTTGTAAGGTATTTGAAGAAGTGGTTGGTTAAGTATCAGAAGTTTCCGCAGGCGAGTTCGAGTTCTAAAGCTTTTGAATCAGTTCCTTCGCTTGAAAATGTTACCAAGTGTTTTGGGTTGGTAGTTGATGAGCATTTCTCATCGTTGGTGATGAATCCTGAGTTTCGTGAAGAGGTGGAATCGATCGAGTTGGTTGTGAATTCTTTGGCTGCCGAAGCTAGGCTTTGTTGCAATTTGGCAAACTTATGTGCAGGTTTGAAAACTTGAGTTGTTAGTAAACTCTTATTGTTAACTGTTTTGAATGGTTTGCTAATTAAGTGACAATCTGTTGCAGGTTTGAATCATTAGGTTTCTGAAACGCGAATGACAAGAAATGAGAAGGTATAAAATTAAGTGGAGCTATTTAGCATATTACAACAACGAATGGTGTTTTGACCTTACAAATTTTTGTTTGTATTAGTTAATAGTTAATTTTGTATCCTGGATTCTTAAAGTGAAATCTTTATTATCGTTAAAACATTCGTATGGGTTGTACTGTGTACTGTTTTTTTTATTGGTTATCGAGGAATAGCTTTGGGATTCCATGAAAGCGTTACGTTTAATCACTTAGGCTACAGGGTGTGGTATAAAGCCCCTAGGGGCTTTATCACGCCACGTAAGTGCCACGTAAATTTTGAGATAAAAATGGCGCCCCCTTTAACAATTATGTTGACCAAATGCCTTGATCCACCCAAAATTCGCCCGTTAACGTGCTGGCTGGGCTTCGATAGCGCCCTCTGTTTAACAGTGGTGGTGTGATTGATGGCGCCCTCGGGCACTATAATGGATGACATGGCGGGGTGGCGCAATGCCACACCCTGTGGCCTTAAGGTGTGCTTGCTTTCAGTTTTGTATGAATTTTGTGATTTTGATGGTTTTATCTTATTCTGGTTCTTGTTTATCAACGCGATCCCATGATTGAATTTTTAGTTTTTTTCATTCATGACATTTTATATTGTAGTTCGGTCTTCATGTTGATGTGCATGATTGGTGAAACAGCTTAACTTGGATCCCACTGACAGGTTGATTTGACATTTTTGGATGAATTGTGGGGTTCATTAGTGAAGTGGGGTGGTCACAAGTGATGGAATTACAAACATCCAATCATGTTTCGTTATGTCAGCAACCACTATTCTATCACTTAGAAGCATTTTTTAGTGGCGGTGGTCATCACTAGTGATGGAATTCCATCACTCACAAATTTTTTTTAATTTTTTTTAAATTAGAAATTAACAATAAAACACTAAAATTATAATTTCATTAAAATTAAAACATACTAGTTCAATTTAACATACTAGAAATATTTTAGGCTACAATTTAAAAAAAAATACTAAAAAAACTCTACTTCTCGTCCGACTCATGAAACTCCAAACCTAAAGAACCTACTAGTTCGATTAAATCGTATCCCAACCGAAAGTGAGTTTCTTCATCACACAAGTCTTGTTGGATATTTTTTGGAACTTGAACTTGTGTAGGAGGATCCGGCACCCAATCCGGATATATTGCACGTCCGTCTTATTTGATTATCATATTGTGCAATATGATACATGCATATACTATGCTATGTATGGATTTCTTGTGCATAGCACGAACCGGACGGTGTAGTATACCCCATCTACCCTTTAAAACACCAAAAGCCCTCTCAACATCTTTTCTTGCCGATTCTTGCAATTTTTTGAACACGATTTCTTTAGCCTCGGCAGGAAATGAAGGAGCTTTCACAAAACAGACCATGATGGGTAGATACCATCCACAAGAAAAAAGCCTCGTCTGTAATATCGTCCGTTAACATAGAATGGAGAGAAGGGTGCGGTACCATCCGTTACGGTTTGAAACAACGACGACGTGTGCAACACATTGACGTCGTTGTTTGATTTTGGAATACCGAAATATGAATGCCAAATCCATAAAGCATTCAACGCTACCGCTTCTAGTATGAGGGTTGGTCTTTTGATGTCACCCCTAACATACGCCCCTCGCAAATCTCTTGGACAATTTTTCCACTCGATATGTGTACAATCGATGCTACTGTGCATCCCTAGAAAATGCCATCTAGCCTCATGTGCGGCGTAAATACGTGAGATGTCGTGGCTCGTCGGTTTATGTAAAAACTCTTTACCATACAACTTAATGACCGCGTTGCAAAAAAATTGCAGACATTAACGGGAAGTTCTGGCCACCATAGCTAGGTATTCATCATATTGATCGGGAGGGTTACCTGTCGCTAGTTGGCGAATGACAGACGTGCATTTTTGTATCGGCGTGAAACTTGGTTTGCCCCTCGCATCGTAACGTTCTTGAAACCATTCCTCGCTTGCTTCGATGTCTCCAACAATCTTTAAAAATAATTCTTTTGGTAAACGAAACCGATCTTTAAACCTTTCGGCATTGTAGAGCGGATTCTCCCCAAAATAATCGTTCATTAACACTTCGTTGGCACGTATATGATCACGGTCTACCATCTTCTTCTTTGGGCGGGACGAACTAGATTCAAGTTCGTTATACACCGACACAAAATATTTTAGCGTCTCATTGTCAGAAGACGACTGGGTATCGCTATCACTGTCCATCGGAAACGTCGAATCCGTAGGAAATTCCATTTGAGAAAGATGTAGATTGTTTGAAATATGTTTGTGTTTTGGTGTGGGTGAAATGTTTAAAAATGGAGAAGTATATATATAAGATTTAAAGGTTTTTTTTTTATTAAAGTTTACCGTTGAAAAACGGTCAAAAAAGCATCCAACAACGTTCAAATTTGCCAAAGTTCCACGCGTGATTCCTTCAACGCCTTATTTCTTCCACGCGTGGTGGATATGGTGGCGGCGGTGTGCTATGAAGAACAACAAGTGATGGGAAGCCATCACGCTCCCACCCCCATTCCCCTTATCTGTCTTTTTTTTCTTTGTTGAGTACAGACCTTAACGTAAGAGCGTAATTTGAGAGTTTAATTAGGGTTTTTCAACATGCGTGATTGGGTTTTGAGTTTTACAACGTGCGTAATTTCACAGCGTACGCTCGTACGTTAAGCAATATTATATTTTACACCTTCACTATGTGTATAAACACTAAATTTTCAACAAAATACACACACACACACACACACACACATATACATATATAGAAACCCCTCAGCGCGTTTTGTCTTTTTTACTCAAAACGTTCAAAAACATGCAACTTACATTCCTTAATTTTTTTTTTAAAAAAAAAGTTTGTTTTATAAGGTTTTCTTAAGTTTTGGTAACTCAAGTGAGTTTTTTTCTCTCTCTATATGTATAGTATAAGATTCAAATGAGACTTTCTTAACAAGAGAAATGAAGAAACTTTTATTTTTTTGAATTTTTCCATCTAATTATGTATGATGTTTAATTGTAAAATGTAAAAAAAAAATCGTGTATTTACTCTAGTAAAGTTCTTATGTAATTACCCTAGATTAACAATTTCTTTACTAGTGTAAAAACACGAACTTTTGTTTTTTAGATTCTAAGAGTAAAAAAATACGTGCTTGATAAGACACGAAAAAAATCTCAAAAGCAAAAAGAAAAATCCTCTATTCACTTCTTGTATTAACCATCACTAGTGCTCTAGTGGTGGTCACGGGTATTTAAGTTCCATTTATGGTGGGCCCGGATGAGTTTTTCCCTTCAGGTCTCAAGTTCGAGTCTGAGTGATAGGGGTTTCTCATTGAGGGGTTTAAATTGGGGATCTATTGTGCGAGGGGGCTCTCTAGCGCGGACCCGATTAAGACAACATATACTAGACCTCCCGACATTCGCGAATAATTCACACCTTATAAAAAAAAGCCCAATTTGTATGTGATTTTTTTGAATGAAAAATTTGGATCACTGACGGACCACTGAAGTATCATCGTGCCACCAGCAGAACCACCCGATCATATCCATCTCCACTAGGCAATAATACATATACACCAATCCAGGAGGAAACCCAATAAATATGGGAAAAACCCTCTTTGTGGGAATCGAACCCATGACGATCATAACTTATCCCACCCCCAATTTGTATGTGATACCCATTTATCACTCAAATCTCAAAACTTAGGGCATGTTTGGCTAAGCTTTTTGAAACAACTTATTGGCTTTTTGAAAAGTTATAAGCTCTAGATGATGTCTGGCAATGAGCTTGTATGTGAGAAGAAAAATGACTTCCCAAAGCTTGTCTGTTTGGTATGATGTAATGGAATGGACGAAGGAATGGAATGGACAAGGTAATGGAATGGACAAGGAAATGCAATGGATCATTACCATTTCATGTCTTGTTTGGTTACCATGTGTGAATGGAATGAGTTATTATTGTGTATTGTTCGGTAGGCAAGAAAAACGGAGTAATAAAATCAGCGGTGAGTGGTGGTGGTGGTCGGTGGTAGTGATTGTGGGTGGTTATAGGTGGCGGTGGTGGGTGTCGGCGGCGGCGGTGGCAGCGAGTGGCGGTGTGGCGGCGACGACGAGTGGTGGTGGTGGCAAGGTGGCCGTTGGTGTTAGGTGGCAGCCGAGGTGGCGATTGGTGGTGGTGGCGGCGGTTGGTGGTGGCGGTGGTGATGGCGTCGACGATGGTGGTGGGCTGCGGCGGTAAGTGTCGTTGGCGGTTGGTCGCAACTGTGGGTGATAACGGTCGCGAGTGGGCAGCGGCGGCGGCGGTGGCTGTCAGGGTGAGGTGGTGGCGGGTGGCGGTGATGGCGTCGGTGGTGGGTGGTGGTGGTGGGGGGTTGTGCCGAAGGTAATGGGTTGTGGTGTTGTTGATGAATGGTGCAAGTGGGCATGGAATGGAAGAAAAACATGGGGTGGAAGGAATGATTTTGAGGGAATTGAATGCATTTTGGAATGGGTAATTCCATTCCATTGACCAACCAAACACCCTTTTCTTCATTCACTCGTAATCATCCATTCCATTTCACCTCTCATTCCAGCATACCAAACACTACCTAACTTTTCCGAAAAGCCAGTAAATCAATAACTTATTTCAAAAAGCTTAGTCAAACATGCCCTTCGAAGGACATGGATTTCCGGCATCTTCTAACCCTCTTCCAACATTCAAAAACTGCAACTCATCTTCACCAAATCCATTCTTACATCCTCAAAACCTCCCGCAATCACGACGAACTCATCATCTCCAAATTCATCCTCGCATCCTCTTCGATATCCATCGACATTGCTAGACAATTCTTCCACAACTCGCCAGTAACCCCACCATTATTCGCATGGAACACGATGATCAAAGAGTACTCCAAGAGCCCAACACCATCCGAATCAATCAAACTCTATAGCCACCTTCAAAGAACCACTGATCTTCAACCTGATAAATTCACATACCCATTTGTTCTCAAGTCGTGCGGACGATGCTTGTTGTTTGCGGCTGGTGGGTCGGTGCATTCGGAGATTTTAAAGGTGGGTTTTGATTCGGATCGGTTTATAAAAAATACCCTTGTGAGGATGTATGCTGCTTTTGGAAGTATTGGGTTTGCAGGTCAGGTGTTTGATGAAATGACTGAGAGAGATGTGGTTTCTTGGAGTTCTATGATTGCTGCTTATCTTACTTGGTATGTTATTTCAGATCCTGTATTGATTAAATAAGCAATAAAACACATTAATATAGCATGATCAACATTCTAATAGTTAGTAAGGCCATCCATTATGGTTTAAATATTGATCATTAGATGTGGTTTTTCTCATTGTGTACACTAGTTTCTGGTATCCTTTATAGTATTATCGACATTTTTATAGTTACTAACAAACCAAATTATGCAGCAAGTATCCGTTGGATGCATTATCGGTGTTCCTAGACATGAAGCAAGCAAACGAAAAGCCGAATTCCGTAACTTTGGTTAGCCTGCTTTCTGTTTGTTCTCATCTGGTCAACATCAAAATGGGGGAATCCATCCATTCATACATTCTCACGAACGGTATCAAACTGGATGTCTCTCTAGCCACTGCACTCATCGAGATGTACTCAACATGTGGCTACATAGAGAAAGCTTTACTAATCTTTAACTCGACAAGCGACAGAAATCTGCAATCTTGGACTATAATGATTTCCGGGCTTGCAGAAAACGGGCATGGAGAACAAGCAATCTCATTGTTTAACGAGATGGAAGATCTCGGGTTCATACCTGATGCCGTTTCGTTTTCGGGGATTCTTTCTGCTTGTAGTCACTTGGGTCTGGTTGAAATGGGACAAAAGTATTTTGATCAAATGGTGAATCTTTACAACATTGAACCAACGATGGAACATTACGGATGCATGGTGGACATGTTTGGGCGAGCTGGGATGATTGAAGAAGCGTATCATGTGTTAAAATCCATGCCGATGGAACCTAACGCCATTGTGTTAAGGAGCTTCATTAGTGCGTATAAGAACTATGGAAGCATGATTACTTTTGATGACAATTTGGTGAAGCTTCTGTTAGAGATTGAGCCGGATCTTGGATCAAACTATGTGTTATCTGCTAATGTGTCTTCTGTTTCTGGTTGTTGGAGCGAGGTAGATGACGTAAGAGATGCCATGAAAGGTAAAGGATTGAAGAAAGTTTCAGGGCGCAGTTGGCTACAAGATAACCGTAGTTAATGGAGAAGATTAGACATGTAAATGAACCGAACATTTAGTGAACCTCTTGACGATATATTTTTTTAATTTAGTTACTAGTAATACTAATTGTCCCTTTGTTTACATATTCATTTGTTTAGGTTCATTTTTGAATCTTGTATTGGACTTTTTTAAATCATCTAATGGTATTTAGACTACAATTTAGATTGAGACCCGAAATAAATAGAAGAAAAGAACCGTAAAATGTAATCAATCCATTAAAATAAATGCATATATGTTAAGTTTGGTATACCATAGTCATATCCCTCAAAATGTTCAGATACTATAACCAAAAACAAATAAAAAGAATCATATCATACAAATACATTGTTTGTAAACAAACGTATGTACCATCGCTAGCAATCATCGACAAAGTTGACTACAAAGACTTCGTATCATCGACTGGTTCGGGTTGTCCAGCAAGTAGGTCCCGTTTTTACCACCATCGGAGCATGTTAACGTATACTGATTACCCGTTTGTACAGACTGCCATGTCATATCATTATCCGTCAGTTCCAAATCTCATTATTATATAAATAAAACATACGTGTAAAACAAGTGTGTTTGATGACTCACCATGCATGACACAGGATCTGTGTCACAGCTCCACCGTGAAGTAGGCACACAGCTCATGTAATGACACCAAGAACAGTGATCATTTAAGTTGACTCCACGCAGAAGTGAAACAAGGCCAGCGATCAACCTGTATAAAGGGTCAAACGCATAAAATAAAGAACTTAGCTAAAATAGAAAAGGAAACGGGTCGAATATGCTAAAATGATTACATAAGTTGTTACCCGGCCACCACAAGGATGAGTGAAAGAAGCCAAAGGACACGCTGATACGTCTTGTATTTAGGTTTAGCTCCGGTTCTTGAATAAGCAGGCGTGTATCTTTGGTTAACCCATCCAAATTGGGGGCGCATTAAGAACACAAACCCAAGAAGAAAACCAGAAAAGAACCCACCGAGATGAGCAAAATTGTCGACATGTGGCAGAATCCCCACCGCCAGATTAATAACAATAATGATCACTAGAGTCAATAATGCTGACATCTGAACATAAAAGTAACAAACTTTTAGAAATATTATCTTCAAAATGCAGTTGTTGAGAAATGAGAACGTTTGATAAAATACCTTATTAGTATATATAGTCCAATTAGTTATGAGTTCTGAAAGCATTGCACCCAACAACCCAAAAACTGCACCGGAAGCGCCAACCGAGATATTGGACTGAAGGAAAAGTGCAGATAACAAACTGCCACCAAACCCCGAGATTACATAAAGCAATCCAATGCGTACTGCAATTATAAAACAGCAAATCAATCAACCAAACACGTATGCAAATATCGATCACTTCCATTCAGTTAAGGTTTATCTTTAATGAGAAGGTTACGTTATTAAGGTAACTAAAGCCGTTAATTTATAATTTTTACCATACAAGCCCAGCAAAGGGGATTTCAGCCTTTTTGGCATAAGCGTTGACTTTTGATTCGTTTAGGTATTTTAAAGATATCAATGAAATGTCTCTTCTTCTTTGCACATAAAAGGAAAAATCGATCACTTGATCTTATTCTATATTAAGTAACGACATCATAGCGAATACACTTACTGAACCCGAATTCTCGCTCAAGCCGAATGCCAATAACTAAGAGACTCAACATGTTTGCCAACAAATGAAAAAGTCCACCATGCAACCAAATGCAAGTAATAAGCCGCCACCCCTGGTGATCATCAACCACTTTACTCACATCCAAAGCCCCCATCTTATGTAGCCTAAAAATACACATACACAAAAGTCAAACTTCAAATTTCCACCATATGAAGAACCCTTAAAGGCACTAACTATACATCACAAAAACCTATTCACAACTGTTTTCAACCGCACCGACACATTAATTCCATGTTAAAAACTTAAGATGATCGTTTATGACGACAAATTACAAACAGATCCACCAACAGACCCTCACATAGATGTTAATTATAGTCTACTAGTCTATGGATAATGATTGGAATAGCAATAAATGTTAATTATAGTCTCCTGATCAATACAAAATTAGATCAAAAACCTCTATCTGATCCTAACACTATTAAATTCTCAAACATGTTAACAATTATCAACACAAAACTAACATCAACGAGAAGAATTATGATATTAGAAACAGAGATGAGGAGATTTACGTCTCAGAAGAAGGTCCGAGAAGAGGATTCTCTTTAAACGGCTGAAACGATAACCTCTTGAGGAACGTAGCGATGCAAGATACCGAATTTTTAGGGCAATCGTTGACATACATAGTGATTATAAACAGTACAGTATCAGCTATAACGAAAGTAGGTATCAACCACGGTAACCACTTCTTAAAATGCTTAACTTCTCGGAACGGTGAAGGTGTTTGACTTTGATTCACGGCGGCCGGAAAAGGTGTCGGTGATGATTGTTCGACTTCAACCGGATGGATGATGTTTCCGCCGCCGAAACGGCGGGAGTTGACTTTTAGACGGATCTCCGACCGGCGAGATTCCTCCATTTTCGCCGGAAAAGTGAGTTCTAGGGTTTCGGAGAATGGATTGAAGAAGCTCTGATCAAGTTTTTTTTATAACACAGGCTGAGCTGAGTTGTGCTGTTGGTTTTAACAAGAGTATAAAGAAGACGAGTTTGCAATAAAGCCCCTAGTGTTTGGGTTATATCTTTAGAAGCCCATATGATTCATCTTTTTGCGTTAATTAGAAGGAAGATGGTCGGTTCTTAAGGACATGTTCTGGTTATAAGGTGCATCTCTTATAGTTTAGAGACGAAGGGTTCAAATCTTACAAGATGGAGAATTGCATGTAAAGGTAGTTAATTACTTTTTTAGTTCTTGTGTTTTAGTGGTTTTAAGCACTTAAGTCTAAAATCAAAAAGTTTAACGCACTGAGTCCCTAATCACTCATTTTTTAACATCTTGAGTCCAACTTTTTAACACTTGTACTTTTGATTTTGGACTCAAGTTGTTAAACTTAGGGGTGCAAACGAGCCGAGCCGAGCCCGACCAGGCTCGAGCTCGATTAACTTATGAGAGCTTGGGCTCGAACTCGCCTCGATTCGAGCTTTATTTTCAAAGCTCGAGCTCGGCTCGTTTGTATTTTCTCAAGCTCGAGCTCGGCTCGTTTATTATCTATTAACTAGTATATTAAATAAAAATAATATAAATAATAGACTTTTTAAGCTCACGAGCTCGATAAGTAAAGATCGGGCTCGGACTCTTTTACTAAATAAGCTTATTTTTAGGTTCGAGGTCGGCTTGTAAACAAGTTTAAATAAGCTCGGCTCGTTTACACTAAGGCGCGACGAGCCCAACGAGCTTCACATGCGAGGCTCGAGCTCGGGCTCGATAAACAAACGAGCTTTGTTTTAGGCTCAAGCTCGGCTCGGACTCGATAAGGCTCGGCTCATTTCGAGCTTTTTCTCGAGCCGATCTCGAGTAGCTCGCGAGCTGCTCGGCTCGATTGCAACCCTAGTTAAACTTAAAACCACTAAAATACAGACTCAAAACATTATAAAATGAACAGTTAGAAACCCAGGGTGTTAAACTTAAGTGGTTAAAACCACTAAAATACAAATACTCAAAAAGTAATTTACTCAAAAGTATATCATAAATATGAGTTTTTTTCCGAAAAAATTGCAAGTAAGACAGCGATGACATGATGTTCACATGGCTTCAAAAAACGGCTCGTATAAACAAGTGTTGTTAAGATTTAATGAGATTTACGAATTCTTCAAAAGAACAAAAAGCATGCACAAACACTACAATCTTTATTTTAACAATTGCACAATATTCAAAGTACCACCTTTTTTTTCACTTTATAGACTTTACACTTACACATGTATCGTGAAAAAAATATAGTGTATTATTTAGACAGAAATCTCAATTGCACCCTTTAAATATAAGGTACAACCATCTTATTGTACCCTCAGAAAATAAATTCTAAGTCCATCACTACACATTACGAAAATCCCCTACCTAACAACCCCAATGAACAAATACTTAATGGACTCATAATATGTATTGTTTGCTACCTATAATTGTTCGCTACCAATAAAATGAATACTTGATAAACTATGAAAATGATTGTTTGAAAAGATTGACTTCGCTACATGCATGAAATGCAATGACTTTTAATGAAAACCCATTATGCTATTCGTTGAGAGAACTTTGACAAAATATGTACATGTAACATGTCACTACTTCATTTAGGTACGAAAAAATGCAAGTATATCATATGAAGTGTTTAATACGGATTTATACTAATAAATTGCGCCTTATTCGTAGTTATTCTTGTAATTTTTCTTACATGTGGAGGGGCGATTTGATTGTATAGAAACATTGAGGATGAAAATGGACACAAACGTATATCCGGTTTAGTCAAATAAACCGGGTCACTAAATTCACACTGCTTTTTGTCAATTGAGAGGCAGGTGGAGGTAGATACAAATTAACCAACAACTCCTACAATTTTTTTAGTGAAATTCTTGTTTTAGACTTTTGGTATTTGAATAGCTTCTCATTCAACATCTTTTAATTTTAAAATAGTAATATAATATGATATATTATATGATATATGACATGATTAAATCACATGATTAACAATTGAACATATAAGATATTTCATCCACACTATCGTACACGATCTAACTTATTCTAACCATGGTTCATAAACATGATATAAATATTTAAAACTGGATTTGACAGGGATGCGGTTGATATAAAAATATAGGATAAGCCTAAGATAACTTATTATTATTTTTTCTAATATAAAGTTTCAAACATTCAATGTCCAAACACAAATAAGTTTAAGTTAAAATATAAGTATTATCAACAATCATGGTGATGGTCCTTTTGGAGGTTGCGTAGGCGGTGGCATATCTTATGGGGTTAACTGGGGCGTTTAGAAAGTAGTTGGGGGGGGGGGGGGGAGGGTCACTGTTTCAGATAGGGCCAAGTCTTGAACCCACAACCCCCACCTATGATACGAAGAGCGGAAGAGAATCTTACCAGCTCCTCAATCACTACTTGTGGGTTTAAATCCTGGATATAATAGTTAAGTAATATTATTTTTTACATATACGTAAAACGCAAATAAAAATTTTGAACCCCTTTTCTTAAACGACAAACTAAACATATTTATAAAATACCCCTTCAGTTTTACATAGCAGGATTTAAACCCTCTATCTTATGGACAGAGACACTTGAAGACCCCTTACACACACCTTAGTTCAACTTAGTTTTATAATACATTTTACTTTTTACACGGGATGTTTCAACTAAAAATGTTGAAGGTAAAATAATAACATACATGGCGGCCGATGATCTTTAACAGGTCACTGACAGTTGTGTAATAGTATTTTATTTTTTTGCAAGTGTTTAGAATGTATACATGACAATTGTAAAGATATATTCAGTATGAATAATTCTCTAGAAGAATGCGTCTTTGAGAAATTAAATTATTATATATCACATGTTTCACATATCTATTTCATATTTCATATTTTAAAATAGCACAAAGTCTTGCTGACTGTTTCAGAACTATTCCTTTATATTATCTATTATCTATAATAATAAAATAATAATAATAATAATAATAATAATAAAATAAAATAAAATAATAATAATAATAATAATAATAATAATAATAATAATAATAATAATAATAATAATTGAAAGTTGCGATGAACATTAATTGAAAGTTGCGATGAACAGTAACAATAATTTATTAATTTGCTGTTATTATTATATATATTTTATTAGTCTATTATAATAATTAATATTAATAGTTATTATAATTAATTAATTTATTTTACCCTATACTATATATACTATTTAATAATTTGATTTTTATTTAATTACTTGCATTCTTTTGTTTAAAAAAAAGTTAAATATGAAGTTGTGTTTGATTTTTTTTCTCAACGTTCATGTATAAATTTCATTAAAAACGTCGTTTGTTCGAAATATGGCCTTTTTGGTATCTGGTTTGTATCAAGTGTTGGTGTCATAGCGGTACCATGGCGAACGAAAACAACACCGACACCGGCCGAGCCATTTTGATACCCATATCGGTATTCTCGGAACCGGTATCGATATATACTTACAAAAATATATGCTTTTTACCCGTTTAGTTTTATATTATTTGATTTTCATCTGATATATCGCGTTCAAAATATTTTTTATAAAGTAGAATATGTGACTTTGTTTTAAAAAAAATCTCGCCAGCTAACCGATACAGACATTGGTATGCTTTAGTTATCATTGGAAGTTTGGAACCCACACCGGTATTCGTTTCTTTATGATTTTCAATGTAAATCACACTCTTTTCTAGACGTATCATGACTTTAAGCCGAGTGTCGGTACTATAATAATATGTATGGTAACAAACTGAACCGAACCGACCGAATTCCCGCCGCATTGCGCGGGCAAATCCATCTAGTTATACATATGATTTGAAAGTGTGGTTCAAAGTTTTTTATTAATGTTTTTTTTTCTAACTTTGTGCTATTATATTATTTTTTTATTAATTTAATTGATTTTAAACATTTTTTTTATTATAAAATGAATGCACACTGGTATTAATGTTTGGTTCAGTTTGGTATTGTTTTTTTTAGGTTTTCATTATTATATTGTTTTCTTATTAACTTATGTTTTCAAACAATAAAAATAAATATGATATTGATACAGATGTTGTTTAATCAATTTCGATTCGGTTTGTTACGATCGCGGCACGATATCTGTTCTAGAAATAAAAATCGCAATGTTGAAATAAAATAAACATAAAATGCGAACGAACAGAACCGTTATCAACTAAACAACATCAGTTCCTTCCGATATCGATATATGTTTTTATTGTTTTCGATTGATGTAATGTTTTCTCTTTCGACTACTATAACGAGTGTGGGTAACGTAACGAACCAAGCTGATACCGACTGAATTCCCGTCGCGAAGCGCGGGGGAATCTTACTAGTTCCTTTAATTTTAGTCTCGGTTTTAATAACCTTGAAGAAGTTTTGGACTCTCGTATTAGAAAACATCCAAATAAAAACAAGGAAAAGAGTTTTTAATATTGGATTGAACTAACGCTCTAATGAAATACAACCTGATTTATATGTAAACAATCGGGGTTGTATTTTTCTTGCTGAAAATAGAACTTCGCATAAGGAAATAGAACTCGGTTTATAGGTAAACAACCGCTCTATGTGCTGTATAAAAAGGGTGATGCTAAGGTTGGGTGGTATGGGGAAGCGCTCCACTCAACTTGAGCACAATAACACCCAATAGTGCCTCTGTTCCCATTGCCTGGGCACCTTGATCATCTTGCCATCCCGATAACGAAGGCTAATGGATGTTTTTTCGGGGCCAGATGAATATTAAATCAATAACGAGGGCGTCATTGATCATTGGAGGTATCTCATTTCTTGGTTGTTAGACTACTCGGTGTGGGCTATCGCCCCATGCCACATCACCCTTATGGCGCCACAAACACCAACCAGTGGGTACTATAGTTGGGGGGGGGTGGGGGGCTATGGGGTTAGCCAACCCTTTAATGAGTGCCAAAGGAGACAACATGTGGGGCCCATTGATTATTGACTTGATGTCGTGGTCACAATCAAATTTAATCCCAATAACAACTATGTAGATAGTGGCAAGAGGGTATCGAACACAGGGAGTTTGTGGAAAATGTGCTATCTGAATTTTATTATGTTAACTAAAATTAAACTAGATGCAAAAAGTAAATTCAAGAGTGGTTTTGATTGGTTGATTTTTAAAACTAAGAATGCTAATTAATTCGCAAAATGAAAATTTAGTTTGTAAACAATTTTAGAGACAAATGACTATCTTGAGTTTCCGGTTTGTTTCGACTTTTGTGTTAACATTCAACTAGAAAGAACTACATAGACATAGTTCATGTATAACCAATTGCAGTGATGAAAGGGGACTAAGTACTCAGATTCCGAGAACGTGAGGTTTTCACCCGATGATCAATCAACCCTTATCCAAACCTAACTATACCCATGATATCTCGATTGCCAACGGCACCAAGAACGTATGGTTTCTAATTAGTTCAATATAAGAATTAACAAGTTACTAACAATCAATCATGCACCATAACAATTAATTCAAATAGAAAGAAATTGTTATTCTAGAAATATGAAATAAACACGTCGTCTTACACAAACCTTCAACACAAGATAATCACCCAAGTATTTAGCCACTCATGGCTTTAACAAACATCATGACGAAATGGAAAGGAAATATTGTTCACAAGTTTCACCAACAAGAAGTAACTAGAGATTTAAGTGAAAGATAGTAAAGGATAGAAGATTAGATAGCCAAAAGATGATGTTTCCAAGCTCCCAAGTCCCCCTTTTATGCTCCTCCTTCGTTCCCCACAGCTTGTAACCGAAAATCCCATGATAGGGACCATAAAAATCCATCAAAATGGCATTAAATGCCATAAGTTACAAGTGTAAACCAGTCGGTGCCGTAAGCTACGGCCGCTTGCCGTAGCTTACGGCGGTCAGCGAGCAAAACAGGTCAACAAAGCACCGTAAGGTACGGCCAGCCGCCGTAGCTTACGGTGATCATTATTCTTTTACGGCCAGTGCTTCCTGTCTTACGGCGATCATTATTGGCAAATGTCAAGGTGCCGTAGCCTACGGCAGTAGCCGTAGGTTACGGCGCTGAGTGGTCTTTTGCTCTTGTTTCCTTCATTCACTTGGTTCCCTCACATCTTGATTATATGCCAACTTCTAGTATCCGTTCAAGCTTCCTAAAACCCGCATCTTGCACACTTTAACACCTGCATCATCAACATCTTGTGATTACCTAATTCAAGCAAATAACCGGATAAAATATGGGATTTCATTTTACTTAAAAGCCTTAAGGGTTGTCCTACGGACCACCCGTCACATCCCCACACTTACCCGTTGCTTGTCTCAAGCAACCTGTTCAAAAACTATTTTTAACCACAAACGACCAATCACGCAAACCAAGCTAAAGTGCCGTCCTTTTACTAACTTTCTATCATACCACAAAACACACCCCTCACAAAAACTCTCGGTGACAAGAAAAATTAGCATATTATGCTAAACCACTCAATGCGTATATGTGTGTGTGCGACAATAAGTTGTATGAAAATCAAGTTTCCTCCTAACAAATATTTAACATGCTTATGAATCAAAGGAACTTACGGGTTGTAATAGGGCTAGGTGCAAGGGTAGGAAAATGGTGGAATACATATGAGAGAGGTAATTGATTTGACCCTGTTTTATTTCCACTACTAAACAAAGCAAACGACTATGTACCAAAACATCATAAACTTCTAAACTACTATTGCACTAATGACTTCTTTTTGTATTTTTCTCATATTTTTCTCTTTTTCCTTTTTTTTTCTTTTTTTTTCATTTTTTTTCATAACATATAAAACTCAACAATATATACAAAGACATCACAATCACAACTAAATTCCTAAACCGGGTCATCTCAATAGGGTATAATTTATATAGGAAGTAGGATTTGGGTTTCAATCGAATGGCTTAAGGTTCAAACATAGCTTTCTATGGACCAAACCCCCACCCCTCACAATACCAAGCTCATATATGTAACGTATGAGGTCCAACCCACCAATTCCCGCACTCTCACACATCTAGACGAGGCATCCTAAAAGTCCCCTATCATCTTCAAAAGCATGCCAACTCTAGGATTTAACAAGCATTCACACACAAGTTCTATTTACACACTACACACACCGCCACTCAAGCAAAGAATTAACTCTCATATGTGGTTCAATTCTCACCAAGAAAAAGCTAAGAACGGGTGTCGGTGTGTCAAATGGTACAATATCAAGTTTTCAAATTTTTACACTTTTTGCTTGGATTTGCAAAAATTTTTAAATTTCTCAAAATTTCCCCCATCCCCACACTTGGGATACATTGTCCCAATGTATGGTTTTGAGGGAAAGATTCCTTTAACCAAGAACATTCCCAATTGCTTATATTCTCAAACCCCAAATTTCTTTTTTTTTAGATATTATAAAAGCCACCACCAACTCTCACAACCCAAGAACATATTAACACAAACACCACCCAACCTCCCAACCGTAACATAAACATACCACATAAACAAATATACAAAAATGTACAAAGGAGCAAAATACAACCTGGCTAGTAGTACTTCGGCTGTGGAGGCCCAAAAATGGATGTCATCATATCCGTCCACTCACCAAAGCCAAATGCTCCACCGCTACTACTGCTTCCTTGATCACTGCTTGGATTTGCTTGTTGATAACTCATAGCATGCAGGTCCACCCACTGAGAATGGTGCAAAGGCGGGGTGGGGTATGACACACTACCATCATATGGTGGCAATGTGGTGTAGTCCACAATGGGTGGATCTCCTACAACTGGCTGCCCCGCATGCCATTGGTCATGCATGCGTCTTTGACGATCATCCAAGTAACGGTTGTTTGTTTCTTCTTCACGGGCATATCTATGAGCACGGTTCCATTGCTCATTTCTATCGTAACTTCTTTTGATAGCCCTTTCCACACTAGCACCCATGAATGTTTGTTGATCAAAGAGCATCTGGTTTGGTTCACTCCAATCACCGAAAGTGGGTGGCCGCCTTTGTTCAATGATTTGACCCATATCCCCTGAGTGGGCCCAGTATGGATCATAAGGCTGATGTGCATAATCAAATGCACTCCCCACGTAACCCAATTGTACACCAGCTCCTTGCACTCCAGCTTGACCGGTACCTCCTACTTAAGCATCTACCATGAATGTGTCTTCACGGTAATCATCATCTCCACTTACTTCATCATCCGTTGATTCAGGCTCATCGGCCTCACCTGGGCATAACGGTCTTGCATCCACTTTTAACGCCCTCCAACGTCTCCCATCTGTTTTCAACCTATGATACCTCTCCGATTCCGTGTAAACCCAATCTGAACCAAGATTCTTAAGGTCGAATGGTCTGAACCTCTTGTAAGAACCTTTTTCATCTCCTTTAATTGCCCCATATTTTTTAAGCAATGCCGTAATCAACCGGCAATGAGGTATAATCTTCTTTTCCCCACTATTCTTGCTCAACCAAATGTTGTTCAATACTAAGAACCGGAAAGGAACCTTAGGTGACCCATGCATCATCATGTATAAGATTGGCACTTCTTGGAAACGCACCTCCATCTTGTCACCCCTCCTTGGAACAACATTATACATGCAAAATGTCAACAACAACTTCGCTTCCATCCTCAAATTTCTTCTAAATAACTTCCCATGTGTTGTACCCGGAAGAAAGAGGTAGTCAAGCATATTTTGCCATTGTGGATGCTTAGCGGGCTCATGGTAAAGATCTTTGAGGCTTGGATAAATGTATTCGTTGGCTGGCCCATAATCAAACCTTGCTATCTTGCGCAAAGAATCATACGACATTTCTACTTTCACCCCATTACACCATCCTACTAGCCGCATCTTGCTTGGGGAATTGAATGGGGGACATTCAAGTGATGCCACCCACTCTTGAATCTGCTTTGTCATACATCTTCTTCACCTCACCATCATAGCATTTCATAGCCGCCCCCCAACCCAATGCATTAAACTTGTCTGTGATCCCGAAAGGTCCGAAATCAACATGTCGGATCTCCTTTTCACAAATAAACGCTTCACCTCTCTGTTTTAGCTTGTTCATTTGCTCATGGAATAGATCCTCCCTCCATTCCGCAGGTTGGTCTAACAATGAACCGGATGTCCAATCCGGCTTTGGACCCCTTGGAGGTGCATCCTCCTCCGAATCCAGGTCACCAACCCGGGTCAATTTCCTCCTTTTTTGTTGTGCCGCATCCCCTTGAGAAGAACTTGCAACTCCTTTCCCTTTCTTAGACGCCATGCCTACACACATTCAAAAACCACATAAACAAATCAAGTTAATGTTTCCATCAAATCTTCCCCACACTTGCTTCATGTTATGGGTATAGATGTGCAAAAACCAAAAATTCCATTCTTTCAAACAAAATTTTGGCATGATGTCCCCTAAAATCAGAACTTTTCTAAAAATTTTCATTAGACATCAAACACATTCATACCCATAGCACTCAATGGTTCACAAAGTTCTATCATCTATCTCATACAAGCAAGTGTGTAAGCAAAAACATAATAAAAACTTACAAACCTCAATGTACTTCAAAGAATGAAAAGAAATTGCATACCTTGGTGTTGTGGAAGATGAGAATCACAAAAACTTGAAGTTCACACAAAAACCCACAAAAACCCCAAAATTTCGGCACCCTTATGCTCAAATCCGAACCCAAAACAAAGGAATCTTCAAGTTACAAGAGTAAATCTAGATTCCTTGTGAAATTTTACCCAAAATGGACCCAAAAATCACCAAAATCGGGTTAGATTTGAAGGAATTATGAAGCTTGAAGCTATGGAGTTTTAGGGTTTCTTTGGAGAAGAAGAAGAGAGGTGAAGAAGAAGAATTGTGGTTAGGGTTAATTGTATAATGTAAATGAGTGGATGGGGTAAATTGGGTTTTTATTTTATTATTATTATTATTAAATTTCCGGTTTTTTTTTTTTTTTTTTTTTTTTTTTTTTTTTTTATAATTACTGAATTTACAACCGGAAAAAGGGTCCCCCCAAGTTTACTCGGTGCCGTAAGCTACGGCCCCTAGCCGTAGCTTACGGTGGTCACTGGGTCCAAAAAACTATGCCGTAAGACAGGAGCTTACCGGCGTATGATTCTTTTTTGTTGGATGATTGCCGTAAGCTACGGCCCCCCACCGTAGCTTACGACGGGTACTGGGCTTAGGGGGGCCGGCAGAACTTGCTTCAAAAACTTTTTTTTTTTTAGCTTTTATACTTTTTAATTTTTATGTGTTTTTATAATTTATCGAAAAACATAAAATATTACCCTACCCCCCGTTAAAAACCCGTGTTGTCCTCAACACTATGTTCGGGAAATCCGTAAAAATTTCCCCACACTTGTTTCGAACACCGGTTTGAACAGGACTTATTCAGAATGAAATAAACTATACTAAATATTTACAAATACCAAACCTGGGCCTCTTTCACGTTTCTTCATCATCCACCGGGTGTAAAATGTAACCCACTTTGTCTAGCTCGAGATTGTTGATATCATTACCTTCCAAGTACGGTTTGAGTCGATGCCCATTCACCGTTTGTTGCTTGTTTGTTCGTTCGTCTTGAATATCAACATCACCGAACCTTCCCACTCTTCGAACAACGTAAGGACCCATCCACTTGCTTTTTAGTTTCCCCGCAAACATTTTCAACCTTGAATTGTACAACCACACCTTTTGACCCACTTCAAAGTTCTTTTTCTTTATCTTCGCATCATGAACTTTTTTCAGTTTGTCTTTATATGCGAATGCACACGCATAAGCTTGATCCCTTATTTCCTCGATTTCGTTCAATTGAAGCTTTCTCACCCGACCTGCTTCATCATAGTTTGCGTTTACCGTTTTAATTGCCCAATATGCCCGATGTGCCAACTCCATAGGCAAATGACATCCTTTCCCGTAAACCATTCGATAAGGAGTGGTATCAAGTGGAGTTTTGTAGGCCGTTCGATAAGCCCACAATGCATCGTCAAGCTTACTTGACCAATCTTTCCGATCCGTTCTAACCGTCTTCATTAAAATTTCTTTAATTTGCCGGTTAGATACTTCCACTTGACCACTCGTTTGCGGGTGGTAGGGTGTAGCAATGCGGTGATTCACATTATATCTTTTTAGTAATTTTCCAAAATTGAAGTTTTTAAAATGTGAACCACCATCACTTATTATCACCCTAGGCACACCAAAACGAGCAAAAATATTAGATTGCACAAACTTACATACGACAGAATGATCGTTGGTCCTTGTGGCAATAGCTTCAATCCATTTCGACACGTAATCAACCGCAACCAATATATATAAAAACCCATTTGAGTTTGGGAAAGGACCCATGAAGTCTATTCCCCAAACATCAAATACTTCTACTACCAAAATCGGTTGTAACGACATTTCATCACGTTTCGAAATGCTTCCCATTCTTTGACAATTAATGCAATTTCGAGCATACTCACAAGAATCCTTGAAAATCGTGGGCCAATAAAACCCACTAGATAGCACCCTGTAACCCGTCTTGTTCCCACTGAAATGCCCTCCACATGCCGATGAATGAGCATGAGTCAAGATCTCTAGAACTTCCGTTTCGGGAACACATCTTCGAATCACTTGATCGGCCCCGATTTTGAACAAGTTGGGTTCATCCCATATGTATTGCTTCACTTGACTAAGAAACTGTTGTCGTCTCTTCTTAGTCCAATGATTTGGGATTGCACCCTTAGCCAAATAGTTGACGTAATGGGCATACCAAGGTGCAACATAAGTAGAGACGGCCAACAAGTGTTCATCGGGAAACCGTTCATTGATTTCACTTAGGTCATCAACACCTTCCAACGGGATTCGGGACAAATGATCCGCAACAACATTTTCACATCCCTTTTTGTCCCGAATCTCAAGATCGAATTCTTGTAGCAAAAGCACCCAACGAATCAACCGAGGCTTTGCATCCTTCTTTTCCATCAAATATCGGACCGCACTATGATCCGAATACACTATCACCTTGCTCCCCCAAATATAAGATCTAAACTTGTCCAAGGCATACACCACCGCTAATAATTCTTTCTCGGTTGTGGTGTAATTGAGTTGTGCCTCGGACAAAGTTTTGCTTGCATAGTATATCACCACCGGTTTCTTATCGACCCTTTGACCCAAAACTGCTCCAATGGTCGTGTCACTAGCATCACACATAATCTCGAACGGCTTTGACCAATCCGGTGGTTGCAAGATAGGAGCCTTCACCAACTGTTCCTTCAAAACATGAAACGCTTGCAAACATTCATCAGTAAAATCAAATGGAACATCTTTTAATAGTAGGTTACATAAAGGTTTTGTGATTACACTAAAACCTTTATTAAACCTTCGATAAAACCCTGCATGTCCCAAAAAAGATCTCACCCCTTTAACATTCTTTGGTGGGGGTAAAGATGAAATTACCCGAATCTTTGCTTTATCTACCTCCATTCCCTGGTCCGAAATGACATGCCCTAACACAATACCCTCTTGAACCATAAAATGGCTCTTTTCCCAACTTAGTACCAAGTTTGTCTCAACACACCTTTTTAAAACTTTTTCTAATTCATTAAGACAAGAGTCAAAACTTGGACCAAAAATGGAAAAATCATCCATAAACACTTCAAGAGATTCCCCGACCATGTCCGAAAATATACTCATCATACATCTTTGGAACGTGGCGGGGGCGTTGCATAGTCCAAATGGCATTCTCCGAAAAGCGAATGTACCACATGGACATGTAAACGTGGTTTTGTGTTGGTCGTCCGGGTGAATAGCAATTTGGTTATATCCCGAGTACCCATCCAAAAAACAATAATATTTTTGACCGGAAAGTTTCTCAATTATTTGGTCAATGAAGGGTAACGGGAAATGGTCTTTTGAGGTAGCCGCGTTTAATTTTCTATAATCAATACACACTCGCCACCCGGTTACCGGGCGGGTGGCGATTTGCTCACCTTGTTCATCTTTCACTACTTGGATGCCGGATTTTTTAGGCACTACCTGAGTTGGACTTACCCACGCACTATCCGAAATGGGATAAATGATCCCCGCATCCAACCACTTGATAACTTCTTTCTTCACCACCTCTCTCAAGTTCGGATTTAACCTTCTTTGTGTTTCACGGGTCGGCTTTGCGTCCTCACTTGTAATAATCTTGTGCATCACAATGGATGGACTAATGCCTTTTAAATCGGCTATCGTCCACCCAATCGCCGCCTTATGAGCCTTCAACACCCGCATCAATTCTTCCTCTTGAGCTACCTCCAAGTTGGAAGCAATGATCACCGGTAAAGTGTCATTCTCCCCCAAAAATGCATACTTTAGGTGCTTTGGTAGCTCCTTCAACTCCACACTTGGTGGACTTTCCAAAGACGGTTTTGTGCCCGAATCAATTTCTACCGGTAATGTATCCGTTTGTAGGTCCATGGTGAACTTCCTTCCTTCACCGCGAGAGCTTCTTGCTCTTCCTCTTCTACCTCTAACTCGCATGCGTGAACCTGCAAAGACATATCACAAACACAAGAACCCAAAATTTCTTCTTCGAACTCCTTCGGGTCATAACCATACACATTAGTACCGTTAGTAAAAACGTTTAACCTCATTTTTCTATTACCAAATGTCATGTCAACCGTACCATAACGACAATCAATAATAGCATGTGCGGTGTTCAAAAATGGCCGACCCAAAATAACATTTTGTTGTTGAATTGGGTCCGCGGATGAGTAATCTAGCACAAGGAAATCAACGGGATAATAAAATTCATCAACTTTAACTATCACATCCCGTACGATACCCCGGGGAAGTTTATGAGACAAGTCGGCTAATACAACCGTTGTCTCAACTCGCTTCAATGGACCAAAATCGTATTGGTCGTATAACCCCCCCGGTAGGATACTTACCCCGGCTCCAAGATCCAATAATGCCCTTGTGGTTTGAAAATTTCCAACTTGAATGTTTATTAGGGGCGTTCCCGGATCTTGTAACTTAGGAGGAAGGTCTCCTTTCAATACCGCACTTACCCCGCTCCGTCAAGTCTACCAATTTAGGCACTTTTTGTTGCCTGTTTTGAGTACACAATTCTTTTAGAAACTTGGCATAAGTGGGCACCTGTTTAATAGCCTCAAGTAAAGGAAGATTAATTTTAACCTGTTTGAAAACCTCCCACATTTCCTCTTTTTGAGGACCCCGTTTTGAAATAAAATTTTTTCTACCCGGATCTAATAAAGCCGAAGGAAACGGTACTTCACTAGATCCCTCACCCTCATTTACTTTTTCTTTTTCTTTAATAACTTCGGGTTTTTCAAAATTGGGTTTTTTTTAGAAGAAACAATGGGTGGTTCATTTTCTTCCTCACTATCTTGACCCGTTATATCCTCAACCACCCCATCAACCAAATCTGGTGAAGGATTGGTTTTGTACTCTTTCCCGCTTCTCAAGACACTTACATGATGAATGTTAACATTGTTACCTCTTGAAGTACCATGGGATGGATTTACCTTAGTGTCACTTGGTAATTGACCTTTACTCTTCTTTAATTCGGACACTTCGGTGGCAAGTTGACCCATTTGAGTGGTCAAAGTTTGGATTGCTTTGTCTCGAGCCTCATCCTTTTGTATGCGAGCATCATCCATTTGGTTCCTCTTTTGCATTTCCGCTTGCATGCTCTTCAACATTTCCATCATTTCATTACCACCCGAAGACCCCCCTTGTTCTTGTCCCGCTTGGTATTGCCTTTGGTATCCTTGGTTGTTCCCACCTCGATATCCACTTTGATTATTGTAAGGTTGGCGCGAACCATAATTTCCTTGATTACCTTGAAAGTTCGGGTTTGATTGATTCGAAGGGTTCCCATAACGAAAATTCGGGTGGTTTCTCAACCCGGGGTGATAAGTGTTAGAATTCATATTGAAATTTCTAGCACCCCCTCCTTGAACTTGAACGACATGAACTTCTTCAAATTGCCCTTCCACCATTCCTTGGCAATTTTCCGCCGCATGACCTATTTCATTACACAATGCACAAACATCATAAATTTGGTTAGAAGTTTGTGTGTTACCATCATCAACCGCATGCACTTGTGTTCGGGTAACGGCCGGTCGTGCTCTCCTTGAAGCTTGAGCCTTTCTCTTTGAAGTGGTTGCCATTTTCTCCAAAAATTCCCAATCCTCATGCTCATAGTTTGTGCCAAAAGTCCCATTTGTAATGGACATCAAATCTCGTGCATCTTCGGCACACAACCCTTCATGAAAGGCGTTCATTAACTCCCAAAGCTCAATCCCATGGTGTGGACAATTTTTTATCATCATGTTTAAACGGTCGAAAGCTTCATGAAACATTTCTCCTTGTTGTTGTTGAAAGCTTCTCAACCCTTTTCTCGCATCATTGGTCTTTTGGGCGGTATAAAATTCGTCTAAGAATGTTTGTTGCATCTCCCCCCAAGTATAAATAGATGCCGAAGGCAAAGTGTAGAACCACTTCTTTGCCTTATCTTCTAAGGAGAATTGAAATAAGACCAACTTCACATCATCGGCCGAAAAACCTTGACTCCTAAGAGTGTTGCAAATTGAGTCATAGGCTTCCAAATGAAAATAAGGTTCCTCCGTCACTAGACCCTTATATTTCGCAAGCTTTGTAAGGAATTTGTCCTTACTTCAAAGGTTCTTCCTTGGTTATTATGAGGGATGACCACCGGTGAAGGATTGTGAGTGATCACCGGTCTAAAATGCGCTTCAATACCCCTCGCATTTTCCCTAAGATGCCTCCTTGGCACACCAAATCGACCCCTTGGACGAACTTGACCCATTGGTCTTTGTATAGGCCCTTGTGGTGCATTTGGTTGTTGAAATTGTTGTTGTGGCACCGGTGGGTGTTGAATTGGCCTTTGGAAGTGTGGTTGCACATTTTGTGGGCGAATTTGCTGCAAATGTATCGGACGTTGCAATTACGGCCCTTGTGGCCTTGGCCTAATATGTTGAGGTATGAGTTGTTGTTGTTGCACCCCACCAACATTTGGAATCACTTGTACTTGGCCTTGCATATAACCATATTCCCCTTGCTCTCCATCACCCCCATAAGCGTACCCGTCTTCATCAAAACCTTCAAACTCCTCATAATCTTCATCATACACATCTCCTTGAATTCCCGACGATTGCCCAAATGGAAGAGTCGAGTATTGGAAACCCGACTGATTTGATGGTCGAAACGGTGTAGCATGGACAATAGACGAAATTGGTGCTATGGTATGGCTCGAATATGACGGACCCGCACCCGGGAAAAAATGGGATAATGGTGGTATAGTAGTGGAAGGGTTAAATGTGATGGTTGGTTCTTCTTGTGTAGTAATGGGCTGTGTGGTGTTGGTTGATGTGACATTTTGAAGTATGGTGGGTTCGGTAGTATTTGGTGGAATGGTGGTATTTGGTGAAGGTTGAGTGGATGTTGGTATAAATGATGAAGTGGATTCACCCGTAGTGGGTGGTGGTGGTGGTGGATCCATGTATCGAAGTGGTGTAATTGGTGTAATTGGTGTTGTTGGTGAACTGCTGATTGTATTTTCCCTTAGCAAAATTCTATTTGCTCGCAAAGTTCGCTCGATTTCCGGATCAAACACTAGTGGTGAAAGCTTGTGAGAGCTTCTAGTACGCATGCACCTGTAAATACCTGCACACTAAACACACCTCGCGTAAACCAGAAAATTGACAAACTCAAAGCAAGAACAAAGATAACACACGTTGCGCACTACTCCCCGGAAACGGCGCTAAAATTTGACTTGATGTCGTGGTCACAATCAAATTTAATCCCAATAACAACTATGTAGATAGTGGCAAGAGGGTATCGAACACAGGGAGTTTGTGGAAAATGTGCTATCCGAATTTTATTATGTTAACTAAAATTAAACTAGATGCAAAAAGTAAATTCAAGAGTGGTTTTGATTGGCTGATTTTTAAAACTAAGAATGCTAATTAATTTGCAAAATGAAAATTTAGTTTGTAAACAATTTTAGAGACAAATGACTATCTTGAGTTTCCGGTTTGTTTCGACTTTTGTGTTAACATTCAACTAGAAAGAACTACATAGACAAAGTTCATGTATAACCAATTGCAGTGATGAAAGGGGACTAAGTACTCAGATTCCGAGAACGTGAGGTTGTCACCCGATGATCAGTCAACCCTTATCCAAACCTAACTATACCCATGATATCTCGATTGCCAACGGCACCAAGAACGTATGGTTTCTAATTAGTTCAATATAAGAATTAACAAGTTACTAACAATCAATCATGCACCATAACAATTAATTCAAATAGAAAGAAATTGTTATTCTAGAAATATGAAATAAACACGTCGTCTTACACAAACCTTCAACACAAGATAATCACCCAAGTATTTAGCCACTCATGGCTTTAACAAACATCTTGACAAAATGGAAAGGAAATATTGTTCACAAGTTTCACCAACAAGAAGTAACTAGAGATTTAAGTGAAAGATAGTAAAGGATAGAAGATTAGATAGCCAAAAGATGATGTTTCCAAGCTCCCAAGTCCCCCTTTTATGCTCCTCCTTCGTTCCCCACAGCTTGTAACCGAAAATCCCATGATAGGGACCATAAAAATCCATCAAAATGGCATTAAATGCCATAAGTTACAAGTGTAAACCAGTCGGTGCCGTAAGCTACGGCCGCCTGCCGTAGCTTACGGCGGTCAGCGAGCAAAACAGGTCAACAAAGCACCGTAAGGTACGGCCAGCCGCCGTAGCTTACGGTGATCATTATTCTTTTACGGCCAGTGCTTCCTGTCTTACGGCGATCATTATTGGCAAATGTCAAGGTTCCGTAGCCTACGGCAGTAGCCGTAGGTTACGGCGCTGAGTGGTCTTTTGCTCTTGTTTCCTTCATTTCACTTGGTTCCCTCACATCTTGATTATGCCAACTTCTAGTATCCGTTCAAGCTTCCTAAAACCCGCATCTTGCACACTTTAACACCTGCATCATCAACATCTTGTGATTACCTAATTCAAGCAAATAACCGGATAAAATATGGGATTTCATTTTACTTAAAAGCCTTAAGGGTTGTCCTACGGACCACCCGTCAATTATCACCAATCAGAATTATTTCTTTTATGATTTTTTGTTTTAAATGGGGTGATATCCAACACCATGCAATTTAACAATAAAACCTCTAGTTTATGTGGCGCATACTTGACACTGATGTGAAGCTTTATCCACACCGCCTAGCCTTAAAGGGGGGGGGGGTTGCTTACGTGCCGTTGATGTGGCGTAATGAAGCCAATATGAGCTCCATTACATGCCAACAAACCTAAATTTTTTACTTTTTAAACACCCCCTCCCCCCCAACAACGACAAAAAATTATAAAATTTATTTGTTTTCTACTTTAATATTTTTTGGAAGACCAATTTGTCGTCTTTCAAGAAGTGGAACGGCACAATTGGCTAAAATTTAAAGGGCACACACTAAGGGATTTTTGGTGCAACGAATATATTTGATGCAATGAGTAAATAGTAACAAATGTTAAAATCAATACCACAAACTAGGGGTGTTCACAGCTTGGTTTTATTTTGTACCTATGATGTATCTCTTTTGGTACTACCTTCGTATTCTAATGTAGTTAGACGTTCAAAAAAACGTGGAACGACACAACTGGCTAAAATTTAGAGGGCACACATTAAGGGATTTGGTGCAACGAATATATTTGATGCAATGAGTAAATAGTCACAAGGACAAATGTTAAAATCAATGCCACAAACTAGGGGTGTTCACAACTTAGTTTAAAACTGTGAAACCATTCAAACCGTTCATCGGTTTGGCTTCACGGTCGGTTTTTCTTGTTTACTATTAAGTGGTTCCCTTCGAATATTTCAAACCGTAGTGAACGGTTTAGCTTGCGGTTTTTACCAAAAAAACCAATCGTATAAAACCAGATTGGACCGTAAGATATAACTATATATAAATTTGTTTTTAACACTATATAACATATACATATATAATTACTTCTAATGGGTTAGGTTCATTTGTGAAAACCCCTTTGATAGTGAACACGATTGAACTAATCCTAGCCCTTGATTATTAATACCCAAGTGTATACACAAGTGTAAATCAATGGTCATGATTTGATGATGAAATTACACTAGTGTATTTTACGATTTGATGTTGTAAATCAATGGCCAGGATTTGTTCACTCAGTTCACAAAACACTAGTGTTCACTCTAGAACCCCACCATACTTCTCATTATATATATATATATATATATATATATATATATATATAGGTAGAGGATCCTGTAAAAAGTCCAACTTTTGTGAGAAGTGTGAGAAATAATTTGGGAATGCCAAGTGTCCCTTATCTTAATTAATTCAAAAGGGTACATTAGTAATTGTCCATTCTTATCAATTAATTGATTTCCAAAGATAACTGCCAAAAATATCAGGCGATATATTAGGGATGTGATTCGAATTCGATTTGTTCTATACATTTAATTGTTTACGGTAAGTTCTTGTTGTAGTGTTATATTCCCCAGTCAATAGTGTTATATTATGTACAGGTATCTTTAATCTCCTTTTCATAGTGTTTTATCCCCATCAATAGTGTTTTATTCTGTATAGTGTCTTACAGTAAACAGATAATGTTATATCTTTCTATAGTGTTTTATCATGTAATATACTGTTCCTTTCATTATGTTTTATCCTCATCAATAGTGTTTTATTATGTATAGTGTCTTACAGTAAACAGATAGTGTTATATCTTCCTATAGTGTTTTATCATGTAATATATTGTTCCTTTTCATAGTGTTTTATCCCCCATCAACAATGTTTTATTTATGTATAGTGTCTTACAGTAAACAAATAGTGTTATATCTTCCTATAGTGTTTTATCATGTAATATATTGTTCTTTATAGTGTTATAAAAAGTTGTTGTGAAGGAAATCGAAGAATTTATTTCAGTACGAGAAATTCGCTGATTTTTTAGGAGATTGATGGGGGTTTTGAAACAGTTACCATAAATTCGCTGATTTATAGGAGATTGACGGGGGTTTTGAAACGGTTACCATATTTGAAACGTTGGAAAAGTCACTATTGCCCTTTAATTTTACATAAGGTCCTTCTAATTAAAACACAAATTACATTTTATACCCTATTGATCTCAACCATTAGATCAAATATCCAATGGTTTAAAACACTTCTTACCCTTCTCACATTTTAGACACTTTTTACCATATCCCTACTCTCTCTCTCTCTCTCTCTATATATATATATATATATATATATATATATATATATATAAACTGGACTTCTTTTAGTTTTAGCCAGAGGTTGTGATATTTAGTAAGTTTGCACATGGGAGCCCAAATTGGTTATGCTAAAATTTTCAAAATCCTACTTGTGTCTTTTTGTATTAAATTAAGAGCTCTCACATAGTGCATACTCTATTTTTTAACGTTCAACGAATATTTTAAATGGGTTAGTGGTGAAATTCACTTGTAAAAATTACACAGTATAAAGAGATACGAACAGGATGAAACCCAAAACAAAGGATTTTATTCACAAAACAATCTCCAGAACAAAGTAATCACTCAAACACCTCACAACTCACACCAGATCATTAACACCATGATCTGTTATGTATGAATAACAAGAATGCATAAGATCGGTGAATTAGAATGATTCACTAGATCAAAGAAACCCTAAACAGTTTCAAAGAGAAGCCAGAGAGTTGCTGTGAAGAGAGAGAATGATGAACAACGATTATGATCGCTCAAGTCTCGAGAAGCATCTTATTATAACCAAGAATTAGGGCAACCACTTGTAGCCTCTTGTCCGGACACATAAAGCCCACCAGCAAAGCCCAACTTCAACCTCTTGACCTTGAGCCATTTGCAACAAAGCTCCAAGCCCAATCATAAGAAGCAGACCAAATATGCAAAATATAAAAAAACCAATTAAAACATTATATAAAATATAAATTTGAATTGTATTTTTAACACCCCCAACAATTCAATATTTAAACCAATCAAACATATTAAGAAGACGACAAACCTTTTCATGAGAACCAATGGACAATCCTTTGGTAAAAATATCAGCTGCCTGATCCTCGGATTTTACACTAACAGTTTGAATAACACCCTTAGAAATCTTTTCTCTTAAAAAGAAAAGATCTATTTCAAAATGCTTCGTACGTTTGTGAAACACTGGATTAGCTGCTATAGAGATAGTAGCCGTGTTATCACAAAAATCTAAACTGGAAGTTTAACCTCAACTTTCAGCTCATTTAAAAGATTCGAGATCCAAATAACATCATATGTTGCAGCATACATTGAACGATACTCTGCTTCAGCAGAGGATCTAGAAACCGTGGACTGCTTTTTACTTTTTCATGACACAAGGTTATTACCCAAAAAATACAAAATCCGGTAATAGACTTACGAGAATTTAAACACTTAGCCCAATCCGAATCGGCATAGGCTTTGATGTCTAAGGTTTCACCCTTTTTAAACAAAATACCTTTACCAGGAGAACCTTTCAAATATCTCAAAAGTCTTAAAGCTATTTTAAAATGAGCCTGAGTAGGAGAATACACAATATCAGGCCTTGTGTGTGAAAGATAAATCAGTTTGCCAACAAGTTTTTGAAAAAAAGTGATATTGGTTAACAACTAATTATCTTTATCACATAAATGTGTCAAAACATGATTTGCTTCAATTGGATAACTAAAAACTCAGCAAGCAAATCTAAACAATATTTCCTTTGAGTTAAGCATAAACCAACATTATTTCTTATGACCTCAAGGCCTAGAAAATACTGTAATTTTCCTAAGTCTTTTATCAAAAATTTTGACTTAAGTAAAGACTTAATTTTATCAAGCTGTTTTGAACAACTACCAGTGATGATAATGCCATCCACATAGACAAGAAGAACTATGAAAACAAAATCTTTTGTCATCACAAACATGGACTAATCACACTTAGTTTGTTCAAAACGTAACTCAATTAATACCAAAACAAGCTTCTCATTACACATCTGGGGAGCTTGTTTCAGACCATACAAAGATTTTTTCAACTTACACACTTTTGATTCACAAGAATTAACATAATCATCATGCAAGCACATGTAAACTTCTTCATTAAGATCACCATATAAAAAGCATTATTAATAGGGGAAATGGACTGTATCACCCTAAACTATGCAAAATTGGCCAATATCACGCCCAACTTTCAAGTTGGCTCCCACCACCCTCTACTCGACAACTTGGTGTCACTGTCACCCCTTCGTTAAAAAATCACTAACTGAGTTTGTTTATTTTGCTGATGTGGCTTTTTATCTGATGTGGCAAAGTGACGTGGCATTTTTTAATAAATTAATATAAATATATATAAAACACAATACATACAGTCACTTTATAAAACAATATCTTTAACTCTCCTCTCTCTACCTTGAAGGAGACGGTCGGAATCCATGGCTCCGGCAAGACGGCGAATGGCAAGATCGCTCCGGTTTCAAGGTCTGATTACTCCAACTTTTAAATCATCATCGTCTTCGCCAAACAGAGGTTCAAAGCTGCACCCAAGATGTCTCGTCAAACAACCAGATTCATCGCCAATCTCTCTTCGAATCTGATCTCTCAGTCGCGTTCGTTCGTCACAGCTCCTCCACCACCGGCCGTCTTCGTCGACAAGAACACACACGTCATCTGTCAAGGAATCACAGGCAAAAATGGCACCTTTTGCACCGAACAAGCCATTGAATACGGCACTAAGATGGTAAACATATGGTCTATTCTCGTTTCAGATCTCACCGGCAATGATAAAAACAACAACCTACCCAAAATTAACAACAAACACAACCCAAAATCAAGCTTGAAACCGGAGATTTGGACTCGAGAAGCCATGGTCTATTCTCGTTTCAGATCTGAGCGACGAACACATGGAACCGGAGCCATGGATTTCAACAAACACAACCCAAAATCACGCTTGAAACCGAAGCCATGGATTTCAACTGCGCTTGCAGGTGAATTGAGCTAGATTACTGACCATTAGTGGAACTTTGAATTCAAGCGGCGATACGACGACACTGAAGAACCCTAACAGAAGTGTATGTGTTTTGCTTTTACAACGAAGATGAAGATTTAAGTTTTAGGGTGTGGGCTTATTTGGGCTTGGTTTAGTTTTACTTTTATCTCGGTCAAAGCCTAAGCCTGGTCATACACCACAAGACTTTAACAAAAAAAAAAGCCACATAACCTTGCCACATTAGATAAAAAGCCACATCAGCAAAATAAACAAACTCAGTTAGTGTTTTTTTAACGAAGGGGTGACAGTGACACCAAATTGTCGAGTAGAGGGTGGTGGGAGCCAACTTGAAAGTTGGGCGTGATATTGGCCAATTTTGCATAGTTGAGGGTGATACAGTCCATTTCCCCTTATTAATATCAAGTTGAATAATATCCCAGTCAAAATGAACTGCCATAGACAAAACACACCTAACTGTGACCATTTTCACAACAGGTGAAAAAGTATCAAAAAAAAAAAAAATCAATACCTTCTTTTTGCCCAAACTCTTTGGCCACAAGTCTAGCCTTATACCTTTCTATCTCCCTATTGGACTTATCCTTGATATTGTAAACCCATTTACAACCTATAGGTTTTCTGTTAGAAGATAAATCAACAACTTCCCAAGTATTATTCCTATGTAAAGCCTCTAGTTCTAAATTCATAGCTTCAACCTAATTTTTATCAGTTTTTGCTTCAAAACTTTTATTTAGAATAGATGCAAAAAAAACACTTTCAGGAGATAAATTAGCATAATCCAAGACCTTTTCAAGACCATACTTAACCTTACCATCAATAACAAAATCATTAAGTTTGGTAGGAAATTTAACATTTCTAGAAGATCTCCTAGGAATAGTGTTAGTATGTTCCACATTACCTCCCTCAGAATTATTAATTTCTTCATTTTCGGTATCATGCTCAGCCCTGTCCAGACTTGACTCAACATTGCTTGGTTGCTGATTATCAGCCATACCTGAAGCAGTGTCACGGTCAAAACTAGACTGCCTAGTTTCATGACCTGATGAAAACTTTGTTTGAGTATTTTCATCATTGGGAGCTGGGTCAACATTAGGAAGAGTAGTACTTACTGAATCATACAAATAAAAAAAATTAAGGGTATTAACATGCTCAGAAGAATCTTGATCAGGTAATGACTCTTTTCTTTTAAACGGAAAAATAGTTTCATAGAATCTAACATCCCTAGAAAAAAACATCAACCTATGACCAATACTCAAAAGCTTATACCCCTTTTTCTCATTTGAATACACAATAAGTACACATTTTTCAACATGACTTTTAAACTTATCTGAGTTGTTTAAAATTGTGCTGAAACAAAGACACCATATAACCCCAAGTTGACCCAAAATAGGTTCAAAACCAAACACAAATTCATAAGGACACTTCTCATTCAAGACAGAGGATGGAGTCCTGTTAATAAGATAAGCAGCAGTCAAAATACATTCAGCCGAAATTAAGAGGAAAACCACCATGGAAAAGTAGAGACCTAGCAACATTTAAGAGATGCCTATGTTTTCTTTCAACTATACCATTCTGCTGAGGTGTATGTACACATGAGGTTTGGTGAACTATACCATGATCATAACAAAACTCACGCATTTGTTTATTAATAAACTTTGTTCCATTATCACTTCTAAAAAAATTGACATGTTTACCAAACCGTGTTTTAAGAAAGCTAAAAAAACCTTTAATATGAAAAAAACATTTTATCTTTATGTTTCATAAGATACACCTAAACAACCCTAGTATAGTCATCAACAACAGTGAGAAAATATTTATAACCATCTCTACTTTGAACTTTATAAGGACCCCACACATCAAGATGTATTAATTCTCCTAGCACCTTAGACTTATGATCACTTAAAGGAAAATGTTACCTATGTTGTTTAGCCCTATGACAAATCTCACAAGGTGACAAGTTACCACACTTAACATTCAATTTATCTTTTAAAACATGTAAAACAGGTTCGGCAGGATGACCTAATCTACATGCCATAAATTAACATTACAATGAGCATTGCACACCTTAACACTTGAACTACCATAGAAATATAGCCCATCAAGTTGATTACCAGTCACCTACATGTAAAACAGGTTCGGCATGATGACCTATTTCAAACACACTGAGTTAGCACACCTACCAGCAAAACCACTACTCTGAGGATCACCTTTGGATTTATCATTTAAGAGACTAAGTAACTGAGCTATCTGGTCATTAGTCAAAGAGCTCACAGAAGAAGAAGAATCAGTATTATGAATAGCAACATTGTTACTAACCCTATTACCCTTGTTCCTACCAGTTTTTGACTTCATCCAAGAAGGATAGCCAACAAGTTCAAAACATCTCTCAATAGTATGACCAGTCTTATTGCAATGTGAACACATTCAATTAGGGTTAGAAGACCTAATACCTTTTTTCTTTGAATCAACAACTTGATTAGTTTTAACAGCAAAACCAACTGCACTATTAGGTGTTTTTTTCAGAAACAGTTTTAGTATGAAGGTGAGACTTTTCCGTTGAAATAATGGAAAAAAGCATCCTTCACTAAAGGAAGTATTTCTCTTGTTAAAAGATATGTTCTAACAAACTGGTATGTACTATCAAGACCCATTAAGAACTGCATCAGTTTAATAAGATGATTGAAATCATTAAACTGCTTAGATGCATCACATGAACAAGCAGGCAAAGCATGTAACTGATCTAATTGCTTCCACATACAATTCAATTTATGATAATACTCAAAAACAAGCATGCCATTCTGACTAAAAGAATAAATTTTATGATATGGATTAAACACAACAAACCCGTCTATCTTATCATAAGTTTCTTTTAAACCTCTCTACACATCAGAAGAAAGTTTAGAAAAAACCAAACCAAGATACAATTCTTCAGACACAGAATTAAGAATCCAAGTAAGAATAATAGAGTTGCACCTATCCCATTGCCTACCCAAAACATCATCAGTAGTAGACCTACTATAACAACTATCCTAAAATCCTTAAAACATCCCTATATGTCCTAAAATATATCCCGTATACGAAAAATAGGCCCAAAATACCTTTAGTTTAACAAAATTAAATAAAAACAAGAAATAGGGGGCGCTCGCAGGCCGCGATCCCCTTGGCTACCTCAGTAGCGGGGCGCGACAGCCTGACACCAGGCACAACCCGGTAATGCCACGTGTCCTGTTACGCGTTCAACCTACACCCATGACTGGCCAAGGCTAAAGCCTAGCCTACCTTGCGCGCGGGCCGCGAAGGCCAAAGCAAACGCTCTCGCGGGCCACGAGAGAGTGCTCGATCAGATCTATAAATAGGGACCGTTGGCATTCAGTTTCAATTCGTTCATAAAACAACTTTCTCTCTCAATTCTCTGATAGCAATTATAATTTCCGGGTATTATACCCACTAAAATAACAAAGCTCCGCCTCAATGTAAGTATCATAACCCCCGGTTACGTATTAGTTACGCCGCCCGATCGATCTAGTGCTCCGTAACGCATGTCAAGGATCTGCCTGACTCAGTCGTTGGAGTTCTGTCTCGGGGAGTGTATATCTAATGTAAATTTGGGTTATTATACTAACGCGTGTGCATTGTTTAATTAATAGATTATAACCAGGAAGTCACAAGGAAATACCTAAATTAGCAATGTGAGTTAATCCTTCTTTTTGTAAACTGTTTTCACAAAACCTCAATTCTTTTAATTGAAATTTAACAGTGATTGTAAATCTACAATTATCGTCGGTATGTTGGGGTTTTGTATACAAGATTTGTTGCTACACTGTGAGTAGTAACATTTCCACAAGTTAGGATTGACAGTACCGTGGGTGGTAATTAAAGTAGATATAAACAAATGTAATTGCTGGATTGCCCTCAATGCTGTAAAATGATAAAACATGTTTTGATTAAACTGGGATTCACTCGCCAGTATTTCTTGCTGATAAAATATTTTTAAACGCGTTTCAGGTAACAAAATGTGAAAGGCAAATAGAAGCCAGCTGGAGAGCACTGAAGGCTTGGAAAAGTGGCTATAAAAGTTACCTAAATAAAGAAGTTTTATTTCAATAAAATTTAGGATTTATCCGTAAAAACATGTTTGTAATGGAAACTTGGGTTTTTCCCATATACTTATTAATTATAAAAGTGTGGTGTTTTACTCTGATAAAATATTTCCTAACTACGGTCCTAATGAAATTTCCGCTGCCAAATTAATAAACACCGATACCACCAGCTCTGAGTAGCTCGCGGCTGCCCGCCTCCTGGGGCAGGGGTCGGGGTTTGCGACAGAAGGTGGTATCAGAGCTACAGCCACTGATTTCAGCCACAGAAGTGTTCTGCTGACACCAAAATTTTATCCATTATGTTAGGAAATAATCTATGTGATTACGTGCATATCTGTATATTATTGTTTTGTGTTATTTGACAATTTGTTAGTTTATAGTATGAGTGATCAAGGTCCATCAGACGCCTATCGTCACTTGTCTAGTTCTACTAGAGATGAAGGTACTTCCTCCCAGCCTACTCCTTCGGGGTATTCAGCTAATACAGAAGAGGGGATTTTCATATTTAAGGCGCAATCCGAAGAACCATTCCCTACCAAAAAGAGAGGATGGTTCAGTCGGGGAGCACACGAGCGTAGGAAATGAATGAGGAAATTACAGAAACAAAAGGCTTTAGCAGCAGCAAATAGGGAGATGAATGCCCAGACCCAAGACATAATAAATAGGCGATTAGCCAACTTTCACATATTAACTACCACTGCCGCAGACCCAAAATTAGACCAAATCATTGCACCATAGCCGCTACCATTGTTCCCTACCCAACCCATGGAAATAGAACCTAACCCAGGAGACCAGATTCCCATACCCCCTTTCGGCCCAAACGAAATCCCTAGAATCCCAGCACCAAATCCTCTAACTTATGACCCATGGGAGGATGAACATAGGGATTATCGAGAACTCTACCCATAGGAGGAGCCCATACTAAACCCTATAGCACCATACCCCAACCCTGACCCTCTAGATACATATTAGGATGCTGATCAGTATATTCGGGAAATACTAGAAAACCCCTATCTATATGGAGAACCCGTACCACCGTACACTGACCCAATACCCGCACCACCACCAACCATGAGTACCGAAAACGTGCAGGAACTCCACACTTTTGGTGAGGAGTTAGTAGATGAAGGAGACAGAATAAGGCAAATAGGGGAAAGGCTCGTTTGGAAATACGACGAGCGAAATATGCAGTACTGGATGAACCCATAGAAATTATATATATATATATATATATATATATATAAAGTATATCGTACATTACAGCTTAACGTACTTCACGTACAACAACATGCGTGATTTGTTATATAACATGCGTGAATAATGTTTTCAATATGCGTGATTATTGTGTTTCAACATGCGTGATTTTGGATTTTTGAGTTATAACGTGCGTGATTTTAAAATGAACGTGCGTAATTACCTGTCGTACGTGATGTACGTTAAGCTGTAATGTACGTTAACTTTCCTCTTTCTCTCTCTCTCTCTCTCTCTCTCTCTATATATATATATATATATATATATATATATGCGTGTAGTTCGAAAAAAAAACTATTAAAATAGATAACCTAAATACTTACTGATGCATAACTAGTACCGTATTTTAAATTTCAGTTGTAGCTTGTAATATATAAATATATGAAATAGAGTAAATGTAGCAATGCACGACGATTTTGATCAACATGCTTGTTTGTGTGATTATTCGCATTAAATCTTGTTCTGTGATATTAATACTTGGCAAATGTTTATAATCCAGATGAACAACGAAGTGAATCAGGAAAACCCGAATAACGATAATAACGGGAACCAATTAGATAACAATGCCATCCAACATATAGTGGCATAAGGAATTATAGACGCTATGCCATATATTATCAAAACGGTTAAGGAAGAGGAAAATAATAAAACTAATAGTGGAAGTAAACGACCACCTCCTGTGCCCAGTCACAGCGTAAACTATGGACCATTACTTCAATTGCCTATTCCAAAAAGAAGAAGAACCATGTCTTATGGTTGTTCTTGCAAAGAATTTTGGGCCTGCAAACCTACATAATTCTCTGGCAATGAAGGAGCCATTGCAGCTCTACGTTGGATAGAAAAGACTGAGGCAGTCTTAAAAATAAGCAAATATGCAGAGGAAGATAAAATCATGTTTGCTTCCAATCTTTTTAAGAATGCAGATCTAGAATGGTGGAATACTATTCTCTAGTCTAGGGGAAGTGACAGAGTCGACAGAGTCTATCATATGGAACGGACTGAGTTTAAGAATATAGTTGAAAGGAAATTCTGTCCTCCCAATGAAAAAGAACAAATAGCTAATAAGTTCTTAAACCTTAGAATGACTGGAGTAGAGCAAGGGTTACACTACCATATTCTTCGAATATGCTAGAATAGTGCCAACCCTAGCTTCACCAGAACCAGTATTAATCTCCCGTTACATCTGAGGATTAATCTGTGAGATTAGACATGTAGTCAAGGAAGCTAGACTACAAACTATAGAAGAAGCTATAGAACTAGCAAATACCTTGACTGATGAATTAGTACGAACGCAAGAAGAAAACCAGAGGAAGAACCTAGTTCAAAAGCTTACCCAGGAATTTCACTACGGTAACCGTGGGAAAAACATGGGTTCTGCTTCTGCACCTTACTGTAAGTCCTACAAGAAGAAGCACTCAGGGAGATGTTCCACATACTACAACTTCTGCAAAATACCGGGACATAATGAAGAAGACTGTAGGAAGAAACCCAGCAAAGGAGTATGCTTCAATTGTGGAGAAAAGGGGCATATTGATACGTGGTCGAAAACCGGTACTTGTAATTGTTTAATTTGATGTTTTTACACAAGTTTTAATTTTGAATAGCCTACTTTTGATTAGATGCTTGTTTTGTAGGTCTAACAGAGTTTAAGGAGCTTTTCGGGAGCTTTACGGGTCACCGGAGTGAAAACGGAACCACTAGGATGTGAAACGGGTCAACCGGGAGCAAGGAACGTGAAAAACAGAAAGTGAAGCTTTGGGGCACTGTCGCTGACGCCCATAAGGGTAGTCGCCGACAGTCAGTGCATTTGTCCTTCGCCAGAACCGCCGTAGACAGCAAAGAAAGCCGTCAGATGAAAGTGAACATGTGCACACCGTCGCCGACGGGACTTCAGGCCGTCGGCGACGGTCCCTCTATGATGCAGACGCACCAGTTTGTTGTTTTTGGTGGTTTTGACGAATTAAAACGAATCTTGACCAACTATTCGGGGGTTACACATTCTTGGGAGGTTTGAACTTGATCTTGGAGCCAATAATCACCGTCTATCACCTACCATTCCATCCAACATCATCGCTACAACCCGAATCCTCAACCGAATCCAAACCCTAGTTCATCACCATTACAGTCATCCTTCAACCTTCCACTCATTCAATTTCTCCACCACAAACCCTAACCATTCATCCACTTTCAGGCTTCATGATGATCCAATTCAAGCTTTCTACATCTGGTGATCAAGTTTCTTCGATCATGCTTGGGTAATTTCTTGGAGGTTTCACCCCGGTATAGGTTATTGTAAGTCTAGGGTTTGAACAATGTTTTAGTTTGGTTTGGTGAAAACTTGATTTGTATTTGAATTGATTGACAATTGTCTTGCATTTGAACTATATTTGTGAATTGTCGAGTGAGTTATGAAATTTGACTTTGCGAAACAAGTTTGTGCAATTATGCCTTGTCTTTCAATAGGTTTTACTTGTCCGAAGTAACGAAGTGCATTGTTGTCCGTGTTATGCGTTAATAGCAATTGGAACCTAAGCTTTGATGATAGAAATCCGTTAATAACATATTCAAGTGAATTAAAACTAAAACGTGTAAGAACCCTAGGATTGCAATTATCGAACCGGGTGTGAACCTTGTTTTCTCTATCTTGTCTAAACCTTTATTTACATTATTGAAATTGTAGTTTTAGGAGTTATCAAACAAATTATTTTAGTAATTCTATTTCACAACTTTCAATTAAACAAAAACACAAAAATATATCATAGCAATCTTCATAAGTGTGACATCTTTTCATAATTCAATCGAATCCATTCGCAAACCTCATACTCTTCGTGGTTCGACCCCTTACTACCACTAGCTATTTGTTAAGGGTAATTTGGGCTTATAAATATTATCTTTCACCGGAGCGCGACACTCCGATCAAATTTTGGCGCCGTTGCCGGGGAGTGCGTGCGCTTTGTGTTTGGATATTGTTTGAATTTGTGTGATTAACTGTTTAAATTGCATAATTTCTTTTCTTGTACTTTGTCTTTTTCCTTGTTACGCGGGGTGTGTTACTTGTGCAGGTTACAGGTAGTGCATGTATACGCGGAACTCCGGGAGGACGTCACCTTTAGTCTACGAACCGGAAATTGAAAGAGTTGCAAGGAGAAATTTAGCAAGCCGGTTAGAGGCAACACTTGCTTCTAATCAAACCACCACAACATCACCCCTCACACCGACCATTGAAACCGATTCAATGGCAAACCAAAACTCGAACCAAAACCTTAACTCGAACCAAAACCTTAACTCGAACCAATTCCAATACCGGAGCAACTTCAATCCCACTCAAAATGTTCAACCTATACCTCAAGAGCGACCGGGTGGTAACAACAATACCGGACCGCCCACACCACCTTTCCAAAACCAAAATCCCAACAACAACCAAAGAATACCCCAACACCAAAACCTTCATCGACAACAATCCTTACCCCTAAACCTTGATGACCGGAATGTTAATTCTGACCGTCGAGGCAACCGAGATCGTGGCAATCCCGCGAACGAAGACCCATTTTTCAACATAGACGACTTGAGGAACGCCATTCCCGATGACGAACCTTATAGTTTTCCCGGTTATCAATCGCCGGAGCATGTGAGTGTTCATACGGAAAATTCGGATGACGGGGGCTACTATGATGATCGAGTTAATGATGACGAAGATTGGGGGTACTTGAATCGGGGTAACGGCTACAATGCGAGAAGGTATGAAGATGAGGAATTTGGCTACCAAAACGCCAACTATGTTGGGGATGATGATTATGGGTATGGGGATGGAAGAAATGATGGTTACGAGAACAACCGTCAACCACGAAACAATTATCAACGGAACCGGAATGATGGGTTTTACAACAACAACAACACCAATACTAACCCTAACCGGATTCCTCGTTTCGTGGGAGGGGGTAACCAAAGGGGTAACCAAGGTGGAAATCGAAGGGATGAAAGAAGAGGTGATAGGGGAGGTGATAGAAGGGACAACCGAAGACCGATTGATCAAGAAGTTAACGGTCCACATCGTCGTCAACAACCTCCATGGGGAGTGAATGACCGTTTTAGGCCGGTGGTCACCGAGAATGATTCACCAATTGTTTGTGAGAGGAGGATGTTTGATTGTAAACCCCATTACATCAACATACTACCCCATTTCAATGGAAGGTCTAACGACGAACCGTACACACACTTAGCGGAATTCTCCTTATATGTAACACAATCGGAGGGCACAATTTTGCATTAGAGGAAGTCAAGCTTCGTCTATTTCAATTCTCATTAAAGGACAAAGCGAAGCAATGGTTCCTTACTCTTCCGGCAAATAGCATTCAAACATGGGGAGAGATGCAACAAGCCTTTCTGGATGAATATTATTCGATGGCAAAGACCGATGATGCTCATGATGAAATTAGGTCTTTTCGCCAACTATCGGGTGAACCGTTACATGAAGCATTCACAAGATTTAAGGAGTTGATGCGAAAGTGCCTACATCATCAAATAGAGAAGTGGAAGTTAGTCAAGTGTTTTGTACGGGGTCTAGACAACAACACATGGAACCGCCTTGAATTAACGAGCAATGGGACTCTCTTGAGCAATCATGAAGATGATGATTGGGAGTTTTGGAGCGGATGAGTAAACGGTCAAAAGAGAAGGAATCGGCCAATCGAGCTAAGAAACATCCCATTTCCCGGTCGCTTCCCGATCTTGATTCTAAGGATCGAATTTCTACCTTAGAACGGGAAATGGCTCGCATGAAGAAGAAGGAAGTGAACGCGGTACAGTTTGCGGTGTGTGAAGAGTGTGGAGATATTGAGCATAACATCGAGCAATGTCCAACGGGGTCGAGTGACTACACCGAGGAGGTAAACCAAGTGTATGGGATCGGAAGCAGTATGACATGAACTCCAATACTTACCATCCGGGTTTGAGAAATCACCCTAACTTCCGGTATGGTAATTCTTCGAATCAAATGAACCCGAACTTTCAATCGGGTAATCAAGGTGGGTCCTCGTATAACAATCGTCAAGGTGGTAACCAAGGGGGTTACCAAAGGAATTACAACCAAGGTGGTAACCAAGGGTATCAAAACCGTGAAGGCAACTATCAACAGGGTTACAACCAAGGTGGAAATGGGGGTGGTGCATCTAACTCCCAAGGTGATGATTCGATTAATTCAAAACTAGATGCTATCATGAATAGTATGAGCACTCTTACCAACTCACATCAAGCTCTCATGAATTCAAATCAAGAAATTAAATCTGAAACGCAGAAAGAGTTTGAAGTGAGGGATAAATCCCAAAAGGCATTAGAGAAGCAAGTGGGGCAACTTGCTCAAGAGATGGCTCAAATTCGGGGAAGTGGAGGAGGACTTCCAAGTGATACCACGATGAACCCTAAACATCAAGGGTCGAGCTCGAAGAATACACGTGAGGTACAAATAATGAAATTTCTTTACGTAGTGGTCGAGTCATAAATAGGGGTGTCGAGCTGCCATCACCCAAGTTTGTTGAAGGGGTGGTGGAAGATGCGAGTGATGATGAAGGTAAAAACGGTCAAACGGGTCAAAAGAAAAATGATTTTAAAATTAATAATAATACCCCTATTGTGACCGTTCCCGTCCTAAAAGCTAAGGAAACGGGTGTGGAGGGTAATACCACCCCTTATCCCGAAGCTTTGTTGGGACCATCTAAGAAGGTGGTAAACAAAAGAGGCCCACAACATGAAGAGATGTGGGAAATTTTTAAACAAGTTAAAGTTAACTTACCACTCTTAGATGTAACACCCCGTGTTTTCGAATGTCAAGGTCAAGGTCAAAGTCCAAGTCAACTTTGACTTCTTTGGCTGTTAATGTTCTTTTGCTTTTTGTATTATGTGGAGTAAGTGTTGTCTAAATGAAATAATCGAATGTTTAATCAATGCGACCGATTTACGATTGTGAATAGTAGGAAGTAACAATGCGATAAAGTTAATCAATCGATAATTGTAAGGTCCGCTTTTCCATAATGTTAGATTTCTTACAAAAGAATGATTTTTCAGACATCAAAAGATCAACTTGACACATAATAAAATTTTTTACAAAATTTGGGCATGACCCGTTCGTAAAACGGACATGCCCCCTGTTTTTGACATAATGGACAACATTCACATACGACTCTTTTGACATTGAACTACCCAAACAAAAACAACAAGTTTTCAAATGTAAGACTTTTAACAAGATTTAACAAAGTAACAAGACATGGACCCAAAAGCATGCATATAAACTAGCGGAAGCGCTTGGTATAATAGGGCTTGAACACGTGCTCGCTCCATATCTCCAAGTCGCCTAAAGCGGAGTTTTACCTATATTAACAATCAAAATTTTAAAAGGTTAGTGATCACCCTAGTTAAATCATAATCCTTTCGTTTTAGCTTTATCCGTACAAAAACATTCTTACTTTTACGCATTCGACTACCCAAATAGTTGGGTTAGGCATAAACACTCTCATTGAGAGTTAGGCATTCACATTCGACCCGTTTAATTGGGTTTAGCATAAAGCATACACGTTCGACCCATTTAATTGGGTTATTTGCTTTCAACATTACGCTTCATTCAATCCGCATAACGGATTGTAACTTTCACATTCATTATGGCATTCAAAGCTACCCGTTAGAACGGATGGCGTTCATCTTTACTTGACACGATTTAATCTCAATCGGTCAACATATATAGCTTAACACAACTTTCATTAACATACCCAAATCCACAATGGATTAGTCGCTACTTGCTATTTATCACGTTTGTTATACAAGGATAGTTCTACATCAAATTATATAAAAAGAGAATATAACAAGGATTTGTATGCAACGAAACATACCTCGATCTTGTACACCTCCCGCTTTGCTGGTGTTCGAGCTTTCTTCCTTCACGCCTACATTACATCATTCGTTTGCTTAGTTAAATCAAGTCATTCCATCATTTTCTTATCATACTACATATAAAACCCTCTCTTAAGCATTTTATCAAACACTTGGTGGGCATTGCATTTACAAGCATAATGTACAAGTATTCATAGCATGGATTTTACTTGATTAACTTTCTAGTTTGACAAGAATTAGTTAAATTCCTATCTTTCTTTCATCTTATAATAATTTGTCTAATTTCTTTACCACTTACAAGACCATGCATTCATTCACAATTATAAGCATACTATAGACATCATCATGTTTATCTAAAATCTTACAACAAGTGGGTTTAAACCCTAACCCACTCAAATAATCGAAATCAAATGAAATTCTCAGTCTAATATGAATTCCTAACTTACAATTACACAAGGTTTCCACCTAATTTGATGTTTGGGTTAAAACCCACTTTCCACTATTAATCAAAAACAGAATTTTCGAATTACCTTTTGATGAACAAGCTTAGATGGTTGAAAATTCAAGTTCATGCACTGATTTGGGCTCTTATTATCTTCTTAATCTTGAGATTTTCTGAAAGTTAGGGTTTTTCCCCCTTTTGTCTTGCTTCTGGTCGACTACAACACACATCAGTGTGTTTATTTTTTGTGTTTTCTCTAGTTTAGTGAAACTTATATTACATTTAACAAGTTCAGCCCCTAAAGTTACGAGTGTTGATATTTTTCACACTAACTTTCTTTCTTATTAACTAATATCACATTCTTTTAACTTGGTTAAATTTTCTTATATTTTTATATACTTAAAACAGCATAAATGAATAGCATATTTTGGGGTGTTACAAGTCTACCCCCCTTAAAAGAGGTTTCGTCCCCGAAACCTGAGCACATAACTAGTTTAAATATTGACATACCGAAAAGAAAAGGATAGTGTTTCCTCATTTCATCTTCTGCTTCCCATGTAAGATCTGAACCCTTTCGGTGCTGCCATTGTACTAATACTTGTCTAACAGCTTTGTTGCGGAGATTCTTCACCTTGAAGTCCTTAATGGCTATGGGTCTTTCGACATAGTTTAATCCCTCATCCAACTCGATGTCATCGAGAGGTACTAGTGCTGTGTCATCCGCAAGACACTTTCTCAGTTGCGACACATGGAAGGTATTGTGAATCCCGTCTAGAGCAGGCGGTAATTCTAATCGATATGCGACCCTTCCAACCCGAGCTAAGATTTTAAACAGTCCAATGTAACGAGGGCCTAACTTACCCCGTTTGCGAAAACAGATTATACCCTTCCATGGGGACACTTTCAGCAAGACAAAATCTCCGACTTGGAATTCAATAGGACGCCTTCTCTTGTCTGCATAAGCTTTTTGCCGATCTTGGGCCGCTTTCAACCTTGTTCTAACCATTTCAATCTTTTCGTTCGTTACCGCTATTAAATCACTTGGTGCAAGCTCTCTTTGTCCTACCTCGCCCCAACATACGGGAGTCCTACATTTTCTCCCGTATAGTAGTTCGTAAGGTGCCATTTGAATACCACTATGGTAACTGTTATTATAAGAAAATTCGACTAGTGGCAATTGGTCGTCCCAACTTCCCCCAAAATCTAAGGCACATGCCCTCAGCATATCAACAAGTGTTTGAATGGTTCTTTCTGACTGGCCGTCAGTTTGAGGGTGGTAGGCGGTACTTATGTGCAATTTCGTACCCACACTCTCATGAAACTTTTGCCAGTAACGAGAAGTAAATCTAGTGTCCCGATCCGAGACAATTGACACGGGCACTCCGTGACGGGATATGATCTCGTTCATATAAATTTCTGCCATCTTCTCGGAAGAGTAAGCTTCTTTGATGGGCAGAAAGTGAGCGCTTTTTGTAAGTCGATCTACGATTACCCATATTGTATCGTGCCCTTTCTTTGTTTTAGGAAGCTTGGTTATCAAATCCATCGTTAGTTCCTCCCACTTCCATACCGGTATCTCCAAGGGTTGTAATTTCCCGTACGGCTTTTGATGTTCTGCTTTCACTTGGGAGCATGTTAAGCATTTCGTGACGTATTTAACTATATCACGCTTCATGCCCGGCCACCAATAATTGGCTTTCAAGTCCCGATACATCTTTGTAGCCCCGGGATGGACCGAATATCGTGACTTATGTGCCTCGTCGAGTAAAGCGGCCTTGACTTCACAGAATCGTGGGATCCAAATGCGGCCGAACCGCGTCTTAAGTTCGGTCGAGTTCTCTTCTAGATTATCGATTACACCTTTTAATCGTTCTCTCTTCAGGTCTTCCGCTCCGAGCGACTTTATTTGGGATTCGCGTATCGTCTCGAGTAAACGTGGCGTAACTATCATCTTCATGGATTTCACTCGAAGGGGAGGTGGATACTCTTTACGGCTTAACGCATCTGCTACCACGTTTGCCTTCCCCGGGTGATAAAGGATATCACAATCATAATCTTTGATAAGTTCCAACCACCTCCGCTGCCTCATATTTAGGTCTTTCTGTTCAAAGAAGTATTTAAGGCTTTTGTGGTCCGAGTAAATGGTGCATTTTGCCCCATATAGATAATGCCTCCAAATCTTTAATGCGAACACTACCGCTGCCAATTCTAAATCGTGGGTTGGGTAGTTCACTTCATGTGGCTTCAATTGTCGTGAAGCATAAGCGATAACTCTTCCTCTTTGCATTAGGACGCAGCCTAATCCCTGGTGTGAAGCGTCTGAATAGAGCACCAGATCTTCAGTTCCATCTGGTAATGTCAAGACCGGGGGACCTGATAGTTTTTCCTTTAACATTCGAAAAGCCTCCTCCTGTTCTTTTCCCCACACAAACTTCTCTTTCTTTCTTGTCAGTTTTGTTAAGGGTAAGGCTATCTTGGAAAAATCCTGTATGAACCTTCTGTAGTATCCCGCAAGGCCCAGAAAACTTCTTATCTCTGTCGGGTTCTTCGGAGAGACCCACTTCATCACAGCATCAATCTTTGACGGATCAACTAAGACACCCTCCGAATTGATCACATGCCCCAGAAATTGCACTTCTCTGAGCCAAAAGGCGCATTTTGAGAATTTTGCGTATAGTTTCTCCTTGCGGAGAACTTCGAGTACTTCACGCAAGTGCTTTGCATGCTCAGCTTTGCTTCGCGAATAGACTAAGATATCATCTATAAACACAATTACGGATTTATCTAACATGGGTCGGCACACTCGGTTCATAAGATCCATAAAAGCAGCCGGCGCATTCGTTAATCCAAAAGACATGACTAGGAATTCATAATGCCCATATCGGGTTCGGAAAGCTGTCTTGGGGATATCTTCTCCCCGTACTCTAACTTGATGGTATCCTGAACGTAGGTCTATCTTGGAGAACCAGCTCGCCCCTTGTAACTGATCAAAAAGGTCGTCAATTCTAGGTAAAGGGTAGCGGTTCTTTATGGTCAACTTATTCAGTTCCCTATAGTCGATACACATGCGCATCGACCCGTCTTTCTTTTTGACAAATAAGACAGGTGCTCCCCAAGGCGACACACTTGGGCGTATGAAGCCCTTGTCTAGAAGGTCTTGTAGTTGTGTCATTAATTCCCGCATCTCCGAGGGAGCTAACCTGTAGGGAGTCTTCGCAATCGGTTTCGCACCCGGATTCAATTCGATACTAAACTCTACTTCTCGCTCGGGAGGGAGTCCTGGCAATTCCTCCGGAAATACATCCGGAAATTCGTTCACAATTTCGACATCTTCAAGCTTCGGGGAGCCTTGTTGAGTATTTACCACGTAAGCTAAATATGCTCTACTCCCATTGAGCACATACTTGATAGCTTGAACGAGAGTACATAACTTCACTTCCATCTTTCTTTCGCCTTGTACATTTAATCGTCTTCCACTTGGAGTTTGGAGAAGTATAGTTTTGGTTTCACAATTTATCTCCGCGTGGTTTTGAGACATCCAATCCATACCCACTATTACTTTAAATTCCCCCAAGATCATAGGTATGAGATCAATAGCAAACTCCTCATCCTCAATGGTTAATTTACAATCCTTACATATTTCGTGCAACAAATAATTTTTACTATCTGCTATTTCTACTTCTAAGGGCATCGACATTCGTTCAATCCTAAAGGAAGGATGTTGTACGATTTCACTTGAGATAAACGACATAGTGGCTCCGGTATCAAACAAAACATAAACCGGTATGGAATTTATTAAAAAGATACCTGAGACCACATTTGGCTGGGATTTGGCTTCTTCATATGTGATTTGAAACATTCTCCCTTTCGCCTTAGAACCCTCTTGCTTCTTATCTTCTTTCTTTGACTCTTGCTGAAGCTTTGGGCATTCCGACTTGATATGCCCCCTTTCGAAACAGTTGAAACAAGTCTTTGGGTTGTTCGGGCATTGATAAGACGAATGCCCTTCCTTACTGCATTTGAAGCACCCCTTTTTGCCTAACAAACACTCTCCGGTATGGAGCTTCCCACAAGTCTTGCATGGTGTAATTCCACCTTTCGACTTACCCTTTCTTCCTTGATCCTGAAACTTCCCTTTTTTAGATGGGCTAAAACTTGCACCCTTTTCACTTGGTCTCTTTTCACCTCGCTCTTCTTGCCTTTTAATCTCAATCTCTCTATCCCGTGCTAAATTAATGAGTTCATCGAGGGTTTCACATTTCGAAGGAGTGATGAACTCTCTAATTTCTGCTTTTAACACGCCATAGAAACGATTTATCTTCATTCTCTCGGTTGTTACCAAATCCCCACAGAACTTTATCTTATCCATAAAAGCGTTTGATATTTCATTTACGGACTCATTTTTTCTGCCGGAGGCGTAAGAAATCCTCCTGAATCTTGTCGATTGCCGACTGAGGGCAATGATATCTCATGAAGGGCCCCTTGAACTCTTGCCAAGTCATAACTTGCAGTCTATCTTCGGCTATTTCCTTGCTGTGCGCATCCCACCAATCTTTCGCCTGATGGGTTAGTAAACCGGTAGCGAACATCACTTGGTCCTCCTTAACGCACCGACTTCGTATAAACACCGCCTCTATATTCGAGGCCCATCTTTGACATTCAATTGGATCGATTTTACCGTCATACGTTGTCGGATGGCATGCCATAAAATCCTTATATGTGCACCTTCGTTCCTTACCTCTACCCTTGGATCCTTCAATTAATTCTTTCAATTCTTCGAACCTACTGGTCATCATAGCATCCACAACCCCCAGAACTCGGCTTTCTACTTCTTGAGCCAATCGTGGGAGATTGGCTTGCATAACCCCTTCCGCTACTTCCGTAACTTTGTTCTTGAATGCTTCTTGTCTAGCCACATCATTGTTATCATCGTTATCATCATTAACATTTCTTGCATCAGCCATCTACACAAAATCATGTTTACACTTATTACGGATCATAAGCTTTAGCATATCATTATTCATCAATCCGTGTCACTTATTCTCGTTCTTACGTTTCGAGTTTCATTTCATACATTCGTCGTTTGTCTCATATCTCCACACACATTTCGTTCAACGTTTAATGGTTTTATACCATTGTCATTATCTATTTATTCCTTACATGCTTAGTTTGCCCCATATTGACCCGACGGAATCGTGAATCCGGCTCCCGGAAAGTTCCGTTAATTAAAATTTGGAAAAATTCAAAAAATTTGTGGGCTGGATCAGACAAGCCGTCGGCGACGGCTCACCAACCCGTCGGCGACGGGCTTTCCAAATGGCCGTCGGCCAATTTACCCCGTCGGCAGACGATCAGGGCGTCGGGCAATGGGGTGGCGTCGGCGACGGGAGGGTACCCGTCGGCGACGGCCCTTCGTTTTGCAAAACGCTGCAGTTTGGTTTTTGGTTGTTCCGACTGTTTTCCGGGTCCGTTTTCAGCTTCCCGGGTCCCGGGATTTCTCATTTAACCCATCTTAACACTTCTAAACATAATAAATCTCAATTCTTAAACCGTAGCGCACTATACATGTTCATATTAAACAACTGTTTAAAATTTTACCTCCTTGGCGATCTTGGAGCGAGCACATTTGCACGAGCCATCGGTTTGAGTTCGAGCACTAAGACTCTTGCCGAATCCCTCAAACCTTGGCTCTGATACCAACTTGTAAGGTCCGCTTTTCCATAATGTTAGATTTCTTGCAAAAGAATGATTTTTCAGACATCAAAAGGTCAACTTGACACAAAATAAAAATTTTTACAAAATTTGGGCATGACCCGTTCGTAAAACGGACATGCCCCCTGTTTTTGACATAATGGACAACATTCACATACGACTCTTTTGACATTGAACTACCCCAAACAAAAACAACAAGTTTTCAAATGTAAGACTTTTAACAAGATTTAACAAAGTAACAAGACATGGACCCAAAGCATGCATATAAACTAGCGGAAGCGCTTGGTATAATAGGGCTTGAACACGTGCTCGCTCCATATCTCCAAGTCGCCTAAAGCGGAGTTTTACCTATATTAACAATCAAAATTTTAAAAGGTTAGTGATCACCCTAGTTAAATCATAATCCTTTCGTTTTAGCTTTATCCGTACAAAAACATTCTTACTTTTACGCATTCGACTACCCAAATAGTTGGGTTAGGCATAAACACTCTCATTGAGAGTTAGGCATTCACATTCGACCCGTTTAATTGGGTTTAGCATAAGCACTCTCATTGAGAGTTAAGCATACACGTTCGACCCATTTAGTTGGGTTATTTGCTTTCAACATTACGCTTCGTTCCATCCGCATAACGGATTGTAACTTTCACATTCATTATGGCATTCAAAGCTACCCGTTAGAACGGATGGCGTTCATCTTTACTTGACACGATTTAATCTCAATCGGTCAACATATATAGCTTAACACAACTTTCATTAACATACCCAAATCCACAATGGATTTGTCGCTACTTGCTATTTATCACGTTTGTTATACAAGGATAGTTCTACATCAAATTATATAAAAAGAGAATATAACAAGGATTTGTATGCAACGAAACATACCTCGATCTTGTACACCTCCCGCTTTGCTAGTGTTCGAGCTTTCTTCCTTCACGCCTACATTACATCATTCGTTTGCTTAGTTAAATCAAGTCATTCCATCATTTTCTTATCATACTACATATAAAACCCTCTCTTAAGCATTTTATCAAACACTTGGTGGGCATTGCATTTACAAGCATAATGTACAAGTATTCATAGCATGGATTTTACTTGATTAACTTTCTAGTTTGACAAGAATTAGTTAAATTCCTATCTTTCTTTCAACTTATAATAATTTGTCTAATTTCTTTACCACTTACAAGACCATGCATTCATTCACAATTATAAGCATACTATAGACATCATCATGTTTATCTGAAATCTTACAACAAGTGGGTTTAAACCCTAACCCACTCAAATAATCGAAATCAAATGAAATTCTCAGTCTAATATGAATTCCTAACTTACAATTACACAAGGTTTCCACCTAATTTGATGTTTGGGTTAAAACCCACTTTCCACTATTAATCAAAAACAGAATTTTCGAATTACCTTTTGATGAACAAGCTTAGATGGTTGAAAATTCGAGTTCATGCACTGATTTGGGCTCTTATTATCTTCTTAATCTTGAGATTTTCTGAAAGTTAGGGTTTTTCCCCCTTTTGTCTTGCTTCTGGTCGACTACAACACACATCAGTGTGTTTATTTTTTGTGTTTTCTCTAGTTTAGTGAAACTTATATTACATTTAACAAGTTCAGCCCCTAAAGTTACAAGTGTTGATATTTTTCACACTAACTTTCTTTCTTATTAACTAATATCACATTCTTTTAACTTGGTTAAATTTTCTTATATTTTTATATACTTAAAACAGCATAAATGAATAGCATATTTTGGGGTGTTACAAGTCTACCCCCCTTAAAAGAGGTTTCGTCCCCGAAACCTGAGCACATAACTAGTTTAAATATTGACATACCGAAAAGAAAAGGATAGTGTTTCCTCATTTCATCTTCTGCTTCCCATGTAAGATCTGAACCCTTTCGGTGCTGCCATCGTACTAATACTTGTCTAACAGCTTTGTTGCGGAGATTCTTCACCTTGAAGTCCTTAATGGCTATGGGTCTTTCGACATAGTTTAATCCCTCGTCCAACTCGATGTCATCGAGAGGTACTAGTGCTGTGTCATCCGCAAGACACTTTCTCAATTGCAACACGTGGAAGGTATTGTGAATCCCGTCTAGAGCAGGCGGTAATTCTAATCGATATGCGACCCTTCCAACCCGAGCTAAGATATTAAACAGTCCGATGTAACAAGGGCCTAACTTACCCCGTTTGCGAAAACGGATTATACCCTTCCATGGGGACACTTTCAGCAAGACAAAATCTCCGACTTGGAATTCAATAGGACGCCTTCTCTTGTCTGCATAAGCTTTTTGCCGATCTTGGGCCGCTTTCAACCTTGTTCTAACCATTTCAATCTTTTCGTTCGTTACCACTATTAAATCACTTGGTGCAAGCTCTCTTTGTCCTACCTCGCCCCAACATACGGGAGTCCTACATTTTCTCCCGTATAGTTGTTCGTAAGGAGCCATTTGAATACCACTATGGTAACTGTTATTATAAGAAAATTCGACTAGTGGCAATTGGTCGTCCCAACTTCCCCCAAAATCTAAGGCACACGCCCTCAGCATATCAACAAGTGTTTGAATGGTTCTTTCTGACTGGCCGTCAGTTTGAGGGTGGTAGGCGGTACTTATGTGCAATTTCGTACCCACACTCTCATGAAACTTTTGCCAGTAACGAGAAGTAAATCTAGTGTCCCGATCCGAGACAATTGACACGGGCACTCCGTGACGGGATATGATCTCGTTCATATAAATTTCTGCGATCTTCTCGGAAGAGTAAGCTTCTTTGATGGGCAGAAAGTGAGCGCTTTTTGTAAGTCGATCTACGATTACCCATATTGTATCGTGCCCTTTATTTGTTTTAGGAAGCTTGGTTATCAAATCCATCGTTAGTTCCTCCCACTTCCATACCGGTATCTCCAAGGGTTTTAATTTCCCGTACGGCTTTTGATGTTCTGCTTTCACTTGGGAGCATGTTAAGCATTTCGCGACGTATTTAACTATATCACGCTTCATGCCCGGCCACCAATATTGGCTTTCAAGTCCCGATACATCTTTGTAGCCCCGGGATGGACCGAATATCGTGACTTATGTGCCTCGTCGAGTAAAGCGGCCTTGACTTCACAGAATCGTGGGATACAAATTCGGCCGAACCGCGTCTTAAGTCCGGCCGAGTTCTCTTCTAGATTATCGATTACACCTTTTAATCGTTCTCTCTTCAGGTCTTCCGCTCCGAGCGACTTTATTTGGGATTCACGTATCGTCTCGAGTAATCGTGGCGTAACTATCATCTTCATGGATTTTACTCGAAGGGGAGGTGGATACTCTTTACGGCTTAACGCATCTGCTACCACGTTTGCCTTCCCCGGGTGATAAAGGATATCACAATCATAATCTTTGATAAGTTCCAACCACCTCCGCTGCCTTATATTTAGGTCTTTCTGTTCAAAGAAGTATTTAAGGCTTTTGTGGTCCGAGTAAATGGTGTATTTTGCCCCATATAGATAATGCCTCCAAATCTTTAATGCGAATACTACCGCTGCCAATTCTAAATCGTGGGTTGGGTAGTTCACTTCATGTGGCTTCAATTGTCGTGAAGCATAAGCGATAACTCTTCCTCTTTGCATTAGGACGCAGCCTAATCCCTGGTGTGAAGCGTCTGAATAGAGCACCAGATCTTCAGTTCCATCTGGTAATGTCAAGACCGGGGGACGTGATAGTTTATCCTTTAACATTCGAAAAGCCTCCTCCTGTTCTTTTCCCCACACAAACTTCTCTTTCTTTCTTGTCAGTTTTGTTAAGGGTAAGGCTATCTTGGAAAAATCCTGTATGAACCTTCTGTAGTATCCCGCAAGGCCCAGAAAACTTCTTATCTCTGTCGGGTTCTTCGGAGAGACGCACTTCATCACAGCATCAATCTTTGACGGATCAACTAAGACACCCTCTGAATTGATCACATGCCCCAGAAATTGCACTTCTCTGAGCCAAAAGGCGCATTTTGAGAATTTTGCGTATAGTTTCTCCTTGCGGAGAACTTCGAGTACTTCATGCAAGTGCTTTGCATGCTCAGCTTTGCTTCGCGAATAGACTAAGATATCATCTATAAACACAATTACGGGTTTATCTAACATGGGTCGGCACACTCGGTTCATAAGATCCATAAAAGCAACCGGCGCATTCTTTAATCCAAAAGACATGACTAGGAATTCATAATGCCCATATCGGGTTCGGAACGCTGTCTTGGGGATATCTTCTCCCCGTACTCTAACTTGATGGTATCCTGAACGTAGGTCTATCTTGGAGAACCAGCTCGCCCTTGTAACTGATCAAAAAGGTCGTCAATTCTAGGTAAAGGGTAGCGGTTCTTTATGGTCAACTTATTTAGTTCCCTATAGTCGATACACATGCGCATCGACCCGTCTTTCTTTTTGACAAATAAGACAGGTGCTCCCCAAGGCGACACACTTGGGCGTATGAAGCCCTTGTCTAGAAGGTCTTGTAGTTGTGTCATTAATTCCCGCATCTCCGAGGGAGCTAACCTGCAGGGAGTCTTCGCAATCGGTTTCGCACCCGGATTCAATTCGATACTAAACTCTACTTCTCGCTCGGGAGGGAGTCCCGGCAATTCCTCCGGAAATACATCCGGAAATTCGTTCACAATTTCGACATCTTCAAGCTTCGGGGAGCCTTGTTGAGTATTTACCATGTAAGCTAAATATGCTCTACTCCCATTGAGCACATACTTGATAGCTTGAACGAGAGTACATAACTTCACTTCCATCTTTCTTTCGCCTTGTACATTTAATCGTCTTCTACTTGGAGTTTGGAGAAGTATAGTTTTGGTTTCACAATTTATCTCCGCGTGGTTTTGAGACATCCAATCCATACCCACTATTACTTTAAATTCCCCCAAGATCATAGGTATGAGATCAATAGCAAACTCCTCATCCTCAATGGTTAATTTACAATCCTTACATATTTCGTGCAACAAATAATTTTTACTATCTGCTATTTCTACTTCTAAGGGCATCGACATTCGTTCAATCCTAATGGAAGGATGTTGTACGATTTCACTTGAGATAAACGACATAGTGGCTCTGGTATCAAACAAAACATAAACCGGTATGGAATTTATTAAAAAGATACCTGAGACCACATTTGGCTGGGATTTGGCTTCTTCAGATGTGATTTGAAACATTCTCCCTCTCGCCTTAGAACCCTCTTGCTTCTTAGCTTCTTTCTTTGACTCTTGCTGAAGCTTTGGGCATTCCGACTTGATATGCCCCCTTTCAAAACAGTTGAAACAAGTCTTTGGGTTGTTCGGGCATTGATAAGACGAATGCCCTTCCTTACCGCATTTGAAGCACCCCTTTTTGCCTAACAAACACTCTCCGGTATGGAGCTTCCCACAAGTCTTGCATGGTGTAATTCCACCTTTCGACTTACCCTTTCTTCCTTGATCCTGAAACTTCCCTTTTTTAGATGGGCTAAAACTTGCACCCTTTTCACTTGGTCTCTTTTCACCTCGCTCTTCTTGCCTTTTAATCTCAATCTCTCTATCCCGTGCTAAATTAATGAGTTCATCGAGGGTTTCACATTTCGAAGGAGTGATGAACTCTCTAATTTCTGCTTTTAACACGCCATAGAAACAATTTATCTTCATTCTCTCGGTTGTTACCAAATCCCCACAGAACTTCATCTTATCCATAAAAGCGTTTAATATTTCATTTACTGACTTATTTTTTCTGCCGGAGGCGTAAGAAATCCTCCTGAATCTTGTCGATTGTCGACTGAGGGCAATGATATCTCATGAAGGGCCCCTTGAACTCTTGCCAAGTCATAACTTGCAGTCTATCTTCGCCTATTTCCTTGCTGTGCGCATCCCACCAATCTTTCGCCCGATGGGTTAGTAAACCGGTAGCGAACATCACTTGGTCCTCCTCAACGCACCGACTTCGTATAACACCGCCTCTATATTCGAGACCCATCTTTGACATTCAATTGGATCGATTTTACCGTCATACGTTGTCGGATGGCATGCCATAAAATCCTTATATGTGCACCTTCGTTCCTTACCTCTACCCTTGGATCCTTCAATTAATTCTTTCAATTCTTCGAACCTACTGGTCATCATAGCATCCACAACCCCCAGAACTCGGCTTTCTACTTCTTGAGCCAATCGTGGGAGATTGGCTTGCATAACCCCTTCCGCTACTTCCGTAACTTTGTTCTCGAATGCTTCTTGTCTAGCCACATCATTGTTATCATCGTTATCATCATTAACATTTCTTGCATCAGCCATCTACACAAAATCATGTTTACACTTATTACGGATCATAAGCTTTAGCATATCATTATTCATCAATCCGTGTCACTTATTCTCGTTCTTACGTTTCGAGTTTCATTTCATACATTCGTCATTTGTCTCATATCTCCACACACATTTCGTTCAACGTTTAATGGTTTTATACCATTGTCATTATCTATTTATTCCTTGTATGCTTAGTTTGCCCCATATTGACCCGACGGAATCGTGAATCCGGCTCCCGGAAAGTTCCGTTAATTAAAATTTGGAAAAATTCAAAAAATTTGTGGGCTGGATCAGACAAGCCGTCGGCGACGGCTCACCAACCCGTCGGCGACGGGCTTTCCAAATGGCCGTCGGCCAATTTACCCCGTCGGCAGACGATCAGGGCGTCGGGCAATGGGGTGGCGTCGGCGACGGGAGGGTACCCGTCGGCGACGGCCCTTCGTTTTGCAAAACGCTGCAGTTTGGTTTTTGGTTGTTCCGACTGTTTTCCGGGTCCGTTTTCAGCTTCCCGGGTCCCGGGATTTCTCATTTAACCCATCTTAACACTTCTAAACATAATAAATCTCAATTCTTAAACCGTAGCGCACTATACATGTTCATATTAAACAACTGTTTAAAATTTTACCTCCTTGGCGATCTTGGAGCGAGCACATTTGCACGAGCCATCGGTTTGAGTTCGAGCACTAAGACTCTTGCCGAATCCCTCAAACCTTGGCTCTGATACCAACTTGTAAGGTCCGCTTTTCCATAATGTTAGATTTCTTACAAAAGAATGATTTTTCAGACATCAAAAGATCAACTTGACACATAATAAAAATTTTTACAAAATTTGGGCATGACCCGTTCGTAAAACGGACATGCCCCCTGTTTTTGACATAATGGACAACATTCACATACGACTCTTTTGACATTGAACTACCCCAAACAAAAACAACAAGTTTTCAAATGTAAGACTTTTAACAAGATTTAACAAAGTAACAAGACATGGACCCAAAAGCATGCATATAAACTAGCGGAAGCGCTTGGTATAATAGGGCTTGAACACGTGCTCGCTCCATATCTCCAAGTCGCCTAAAGCGGAGTTTTACCTATATTAACAATCAAAATTTTAAAAGGTTAGTGATCACCCTAGTTAAATCATAATCCTTTCGTTTTAGCTTTATCCGTACAAAAACATTCTTACTTTTACGCATTCGACTACCCAAATAGTTGGGTTAGGCATAAACACTCTCATTGAGAGTTAGGCATTCACATTCGACCCGTTTAATTGGGTTTAGCATAAACACTCTCATTGAGAGTTAAGCATACACGTTCGACCCATTTAGTTGGGTTATTTGCTTTCAACATTACGCTTCGTTCCATCCACATAACGGATTGCAACTTTCACATTCATTATGGCATTCAAAGCTACCCGTTAGAACGGATGGCGTTCATCTTTACTTGACACGATTTAATCTCAATCGGTCAACATATATAGCTTAACACAACTTTCATTAACATACCCAAATCCACAATGGATTTGTCGCTACTTGCTATTTATCACGTTTGTTATACAAGGATAGTTCTACATCAAATTATATAAAAAGAGAATATAACAAGGATTTGTATGCAACGAAACATACCTCGATCTTGTACACCTCCCGCTTTGCTAGTGTTCGAGCTTTCTTCCTTCACGCCTACATTACATCATTCGTTTGCTTAGTTAAATCAAGTCATTCCATCATTTTCTTATCATACCACATATAAAACCCTCTCTTAAGCATTTTATCAAACACTTGATGGGCATTGCATTTACAAGCATAATGTACAAGTATTCATAGCATGGATTTTACTTGATTAACTTTCTAGTTTGACAAGTATTCATAGCATGGATATTACTTGATTAACTTTCTAGTTTGACAAGAATTAGTTAAATTCCTATCTTTCTTTCATCTTATAATAATTTGTCAAATTTCTTTACCACTTACAAGACCATGCATTCATTCACAATTATAAGCATACTATAGACATCATCATGTTTATCTAAAATCTTACAACAAGTGGGTTTAAACCCTAACCCACTCAAATAATCGAAATCAAATGAAATTCTCAGTCTAATATGAATTCCTAACTTACAATTACACAAGGTTTCCACCTAATTTGATGTTTGGGTTAAAACCCACTTTCTACTATTAATCAAAAACTCAATTTTCGAATTACCTTTTGATGAACAAGCTTAGATGGTTGAAAATTCGAGTTCATGCACTGATTTGGGCTCTTATTATCTTCTTAATCTTGAGATTTTCTGAAAGTTAGGGGTTTTCCCCCTTTTGTCTTGCTTTTGGTCGACTACAACACACATCAGTGTGTTTATTTTTTGTGTTTTCTCTAGTTTAGTGAAACTTATATTACATTTAACAAGTTCAGCCCCTATAGTTACAAGTGTTGATATTTTTCACACTAACTTTCTTTCTTATTAACTAATATCACATTCTTTTAACTTGGTTAAATTTTCTAATATTTTTATATACTTAAAACAACATAAATGAATAGCATATTTTGGGGTGTTACAATAATCAAGTAATCAAGTCAATCATCGAACTCGAACCTCGAATTATGCGAATTTTGGTATTGCTATATGTGTGTGTGTGCCTTATGTGTTACTTGTGCATGTTTACTTTATGTTTTGTGTGGTATTCAATCAAATCAATCGAAACTCGAATCGAAACTCGAAAAACAATCAAACTCAATCGAAACCGACATCGAAACGTGACTTATAGATGATTGTATGTTAGATATAGTAGTTGGGACTGAAAGTAATTTGACTAGGAACTCTATCGTATTCGTATCATCGTCCATCGAAATTGAAATATCGAAAACCGTCGCGAAACACTAAAAAAAAGGGGTTCCTGATCGAACAGGAATCACTGATCGAACAGGCTAGCCGATCGAACATGCTGTTCGATCGAGCAGCCCAGCCGATCGAACATGCTGTTCGATCGAGCAGCCCAGCCGATCGGAGGTCCTGGCCGATCGGCTACCACTTTCCTCTTTTGGAGCCTATAAATAGCCCTGTCATTGTCACTCTTTCTACTTTTGGAAAGCTCTGACCGAACCAGCCCTTGTTCTTCACCTTTTCTCAGATTTCTCTCAACTCCGGTAAGTTTTCACTCTAATTCTTGTACGTTTTTGATCATTACACGATTCTACACCTTTCTATCTTTCGAAACTTGATTTCTAACCGTGAAATCATCAAGATCTAAGTGTTCTTGGGTGATGTCATCATGGTGTTCTTGAAGAACATCATACTTTGGCCTCATTCAACCGTGAATAGCTTAGATCTGACCGATTTCCACATAAATAAACTAGGATTTGTAAGAATCACATTTTCATGGAAGGATTTCTAACTTTCTTTCAACTCTTTTACACTCAAAACCTTAAAACCGATAGAAACGAAGCTCGAACCAACTAACTAATCATTCTAACAGTCAAGAGGTTTAAGATTCGGATTCTACCTACGAGGTTCACCGATTTCGGGTTAAACATCAAACTACTATTCCGAACAGTTCACCGGCCGGACTTGGGTGATTCCTGTCCGAACCGGTGAAGCAAGTAAGAACCCACGTTCTACGGTTTAACTCGCTGTCAAAATACCTTAAAATCATGAAAAATAATCAAACAGCCAAGTGTTAGACGAAAGGCTGAGTAGGTCAGAATTGCTGGCCGAACGGCTAGGCTGTTCGAACGAACAGCCCAGCCGATCGGACATACCAGCCGATCGACCGGGCCAGCCGATCGGCTAGCACATGGTCCCACACTTTTCAAAACTTCATGAAGTATGATATTGAAGAAGTGGTGTTCGATCGAATATGCTATTCGATTGGTAAACATTACTCTTCGGATCATGAGATACTATGCTTCAACACTTAATCGATTTTGCAACTCGTTCGTAGTATGGAATGCCAGCCGATCGAACAGGCTGTTCGATCGAGTGACATCCTGCTGAGGACTACTTCTGAAGTTCCTAACCGATCGGTTAAGCCGGCCGATTGAACAGACCGTTCGATCGATCAACCTGAAAGGTAAGAACACTTCAGTGTTCTCAAATGCTACAACGAAAACTTCAAAAGTTCAAACCATCATACACAAACACATCAGAGGAAGAAACAATCCACTCGAATGGTCTAGCCGATCGAGCCTACCGGCCGATCAAACAGGACTGTTCAAACAGACTTTCAAGCCGAACGAACAGCCCGTTCGATCGAACCTGCCATTCGATCGGCCAGGATATTCGACCCATTTACCTTTGTTGCATTTCCGCGTTACTTATCATTATGCTATCGAACTATTCAGGCTAACCCTACTCCCAGTGCTCCCTTCAATCCATAATCAATCACTATGAGTATACTCGAACCCTTTTTGCTTTAGCACTTTTGGGTGTTACATACGTTACTTATCAAAATCACAATCGGACACACTATTCAAACTATTTGAACGCTAACCGATTGCATGTATTACGTGACTAAATGTATGCTTGTTGTTATGTTTACACGTGGAATGCTGTCTACCTGCCTTAGCAACGTAGTACTATAGTTTGGACTTAGCACCCGTTCACACGGGGGTTGTTAAGGACAATTACTTGCATGGATTAATGTGGTAATCATGTATTGCGAACTGTCTCGGACAGTCAACCCGCAGTCGTTGGTATCGATAGGTCTATGTCGATAATTAACATGCATCATTTCCCTCTGTGTACGTGCTGGTTATGCGTAAACTATTCGAACTCTATATGCTATTACTAAACTTGTATGCTCACCTTTACATTTTATGTATTGACCTTATTTTAACGTATGTGACAGGTGTTTAAGATGTTTGCTTGCTAGGGAAGTGAAGCTAGAATAAAGCTTTAGAGGCCCCCAACAAATAGTTGTCTGTCAGGAACAAGCAACTAGGGCATAGTTGTCTGTAGATCTTGTCAGGCTGGGTCTTTAGGAGCATTTGAACAATATTTATGTTTTGTATTAACTTAAATCTGAGTTTTCGGAACAGAACTACTTGTTTGGATGTTATCTGTAATAATGTATTTGTTTATTCGGGATACGGTATGGGACGTATCTTTAACTGGATTATATTGATAGTTGTTATGGAAACTTCTGAACAATCTGTTTCGCTCAGTGCCATGCCCCGATGATTCCGCCATCGGTTGGGGTGTGACATTAGATGCCATTAAGCAAATACCTTCATATGCTAAATACTTGAAGGATTTATGTACCCAAAAGAGGACTCACAAGTTTCCTAAGAAACTTGATTTAACGGAGAATGTTAGTTCAATTCTTTCGGGTGCACTTACACCAAAACTTCAAGATCCGGGGGCGCCCATTATTTCAATACAAGTTGGTGAATTTAAAATGACACGAGCACTTTTGGATCTTGGGGCAAGTGTGAGTATCTTGCTGGGTAGTTTATATGACCAATACGATTTTGGTCCACTTCAAGTGTCTAACACCACCGTGGTGTTAGCCGACTTGACCCCTAAACTACCCCGTGGGATAGTCACGGATGTAATAGTCAAGGTCGAGGACTTTTACTATCCGGTAGACTTTCTTGTGTTAGATTATGTTTCTTTGGACCGAACCAAGCAACCAACGGTGATCCTTGGTCGACCATTTTTGGCAACATCGAATGCCCAAATTAATTGCAAATCGGGCATGGTCGACATGACTTTTGGTAACCGTCGGTTGCGGTTAAATGTCTTTTCAAGATTAACGGATCCTCTAGTTGGCGATGAATGCTACATGGCGGACATCGTTGACGAGTGTATACCTCTATGCGACATTAGTGTCGAAGAGGAAAACACAATAGAGGAATGTTTCATGTTTGACAGGTTACAAGGAGAAACAAATCGGAGCATGGATGAAGAGGTGAAAGAGTTGGAGGTTATGGCGGCAAAGGAAGGAAGGCCCATTTGGACACATCAAGTGGAAAGTCTTCCGGAAAGCATCGACACAAAGTTGAAGCCGTCATTGGAAGAGCCTCCGGTGTTAGAGTTGAAGGTGCTACCCAAGCATCTTAAATATGCTTATGTGGGTGAAGGTAGCACGCTTCCGGTTATTATTGCATCTAACTTAACCGGGGAGTAAGAAGAGAAGTTGATGAAAGTATTGGTCATCCATAGAGCCACTATCGGGTGGACCATTGCAGACTTGAAGGGAATTAGTCCCTCGGTGGTGATGCACAAGATCATCACGGAAGATGGTATGAGTCCTTCTCGTGACACCCAAAGGAGATTGAATCCGAATATGCGAGAAGTGGTCAAGAAGGAAGTATTAAAGTGGCTAGATGCGGGTATTATATACCCTATCTCGGATAGCCAATGGGTGAGCCTGACACAAATAGTTCCGAAAAAGGTTCAAGTTGTCACAAATGACGCAGGTGAAGAGGTCGCCACTCGGCCGGTAACCGGGTGGCGTATTTGTATTGATTACAGGAAGTTAAATTCTGCAACTTCCAAAGACCATTTCCCTTTGCCATTTATTGACCAAATAGTTGAGAAAATGGCTGGACAAAAATTTTATTGTTTTCTGGATGGTTATTCCGGATACAATCAAATTGCTATACATCCAGAAGACCAAGCAAAGACTACCTTTACTTATCCATACGGTACCTTCGCATTTAGGCGGATGCCTTTTGGACTTTGTAATGCCCCCGCCACCTTTCAAAGGTGTATGATGAGTATCTTTTCAGATATGGTGGGGGAGTCTTTGGAAATCTTCATGGATGATTTCTCAATATTTGGGTCATCATTTGATACATGCCTTGACCAACTCGAAAAAGTGTTGAAAAGATGTGTTGAGAAAAATCTTGTTTTGAGTTGGGAAAAGAGCCATTTTATGGTTCAAGAAGGGATTGTGTTGGGGCATGTAGTGTCAAATCGTGGGATAGAGGTTGACCGTGCAAAAGTGCAAGTTATATCTACTTTACCCTATCCCACGAATGTTAAGGGTATTAGATCATTTTTGGGTCACGCGAGGTTCTATAGAAGATTTATAAAAGGTTTTAGTGATATAACCAAACCTCTATGTAAATTATTGCTAAAAGATCAACCGTTTGAATTCAACCAAGATGGTCAAAATGCCTTTAATGTGTTGAAGAAAAAGTTGGTTGAGGCCCCGATCTTGCAATCACCGAATTGGTTATTACCATTCGAAATTATGTGTGACGCAAGTGATTATGCGGTGGGGGCCGTATTGGGTCAAAGGGTAGATAAGAAGCCGCTTGCCATCTACTACACAAGTAAGACTCTATCGGATGCACAATTAAATTATACAACTACCGAGAAAGAGCTACTTGCGGTGGTATACGCATTGGATAAATTTTGTGCTTATATATGGGGTACTAAGGTCATTGTTTATTCTGATCATTCTGCAGTTAGGTATCTCATGGACAAGAAAGATGTGAAGCCGAGGCTAATCTGATGGGTTCTCTTGCTATAAGAGTTTGACTTGGAGATTCGAGACAAGAAAGGGAGTGAGAATGTGGTTGCGGACCACTTGTCTCGGTTGAGTGTGGAGGATTCTTCCCGTGAAGAGATCAATGAGAACTTTCCCGATGAGCAAATTTTAAAAGTTGGAATATTACCATGGAATGCTAATATTGTCAATTATTTGGTTACAGGTGACTTGCCGGCTCATTGGGATAGAAGGAAGAGGTTGCATTTCCTATCTCAAATCTAGTACTACACGTTGGAAGAACCGGACTTATTCAAGTTTTGTCCGGATCAAGTCGTTCGAAGATGCATACCCGACGAGGAGATTCCTAGTGTCTTGATGCACTTGCATTCATTTGCTTGTGGGGGCCATTTCAGTGATCACAAAACAGGGCACAAAGTGCTCAATAGCGGTCTTTATTGGCCGACTATTTTCAAGGATGCTTTTAATTTCGCTAAAAATTGTGTAGAGTGTCAAAAGTTAGGGAGTATATCAAAAAGGGATGAAATGCCCATGCAACCGATCCTCATTGTAGATATTTTTGACGTGTGGGGGATCGATTTCATGGGTCCATTCCCTAATTCGCATGGCAATTTATATATCTTGGTGGCGGTCGATTATGTATCCAAGTGGGTCGAAGCGATTGCCACCAAGACGAATGACCATACCGTTGTTTGCAATTTCGTACAAACAAATATAATTTCTAGATTTGGGGTTCCCCGGGTGATCACTAGTGATGGGGGATCTCACTTCAAGAATTTTAATTTTGGCAAACTCTTAAAACGGTATGGTGTTGACCATCGAATTGCTACCCCTTACCACCTACAAACAAGCGGTCAAGTGGAGGTTTCCAATAGGCAAATAAAAGAAATTTTGCAAAAGACCGTTCGACCCGACCAAAAGGATTGGTCGACGAAGTTGAATGATGCTTTATGGGCTTATAGAACGGCTCATAAAACACCTATTGGAACCACTCCCTATCGCTTAGTTTATGGGCGAAATTGCCACTTACCGGTTGAATTGGTGCATCGTGCTTGGTGGGCTATTAAAGAAGTTAACATGAAATATGACGATGCAGGGAAAGAGTGGAAATTAAAGCTTTGCAAGTTGGAGGAGCTTAGGGAAGAAGCGTATGAGTGCGCCTCGAAGTACAAGGATGATATGAAGAGGGCACATGACGCGAAGTTGAAGCCGAAGGAATTTGAAGTGGGTCAAAAGGTTTGGCGTATTACACGGGTCGGAAAGCTTAGAGATGTTACAATCAAGGACCCGAAGGACGGGTCGAAGCAAACGGTTAATGGGCATCACTTTAAACCGTTCTTTGATGGTAACAATGAGAAAAAGGATGAGAATGTAGAGTTGGTGAACTTCGTGGTAAGTGTGCCAACTTATGAGGTCAACTGAAAGGACCAGTAATGAATTTTGTAAAGTTATGTACAATTATTTAATTGTTTGAGTATTTGTGTGTTCAATCGTTCTCCTTCGTACTAACTCCCGTGGTTGTGTGAAGTCCGGACATCATAAACGGGTCTTGAAGACAAGAGGTATGCTTTTAGACTTATTTTGTGTATTAGGGACAATACACGACTTTTCAGGGGGGGGGGGGGGTTGGTAGGGCCGTTAACGGTTTCTACGTTGTTAAAATTTAACTTATAAAAAAATTACAAAAAGACTTTTAATAATTTTTAGGAATTTTTAATGTATATAGTGCTTTTATAAAAATATCATAATTTTCCTCATATTTTTCATAAAAAAAATTGAAAAATATAAAAATTTGATTTTGGTGTACCGTCGCCGACGGTGGGTTCAAGCGTCGCCCACGTCCCTTAAAAAGGGTCCGTCGCCCAATATCCTCCGTAGACAACAAGTTAGCCCATCGCCCATTTCCCTATTTTCCCGAGTCCGTCGCCGACGGAAGCATTGTGCGTCGCCGACGGTGGCTGGATTGTTGTCCGACGCTGATTTCGTATTACTTGCATAAATCGACCCAAACAACACCCAAACTTAATATTGACCACACAACTCGATTTGGGGGACTCTTTAGCTGACCCATAAACCCTCTACCACTATTCAACCTCTGCATTCATCACATCCACACGTTCTCTCTTCTTCCAACTCCATCTTCTTCCCCAACTTCCCTCTACAACCCTAGTTCTTCAATCACTCATAACTCTCTCAAATCTTCACCAGATCTAGTGATTTTTGAGCCTAAAGTGTGTAATTTTTCGAGAGGAACAAAACCCCTATAACGGTTTCCATCAATTCTTGCTTAGTTGCAAGATTTCTGTGCGTGACTTTTAGGGTTTTTGAGGGTGTTCATCAAAGTACTTTGCTTTACACTTTTTCTTAGTTCTTATTGTGCATCTACACTTAAGGTATGAATTTTCAATAAATTTATGCATGATGTTTATATGGATTGTTGATTTCTTCCGAAATTTTAAGCTTATTGTTTAAGAGTAGGTTGTTTATCATAATGCATGAAGTTTTAGCATGAATTTATGGATGATTACTTGATTTGGGTAGAATTTGAGCATGCTTTAGTCTTTGTGACGTGATTACACTAGATTGTTGCATGATTGAGCATAATGTGATGTTGAATCTTGTTGAAACCATGAAATTTTGAAAAATTTTATGAATAAACTTGTTTAATTAATGTAGATGATAAGGTAAGCGACTTTGGAAGTTTAAAAAGGAGATTTTACATCTAATTATTGATTGAAATTCAACATTGCATATTATGTTCAAAGTTTGAGATTGTTTGAAGATTGGGTATACTAATTGTTGTTTTATTGTCTTTTGATTGTAGCCATGTTTCGAGGAAGCAAGAAGGCAAAAACCTCCGGACAAGGTTCATCTTCGGGAGCCGGTTCAGGCTCGGGGCAATATCAAAGGCGTTGGGAACAATTAAGTAACGTAGAGGAAGGTGATGGGCAACTTAGTCGACAAGATTGGGATTGCGAGGAGGCCAAGAATAGTAGGTCGGCTTCGGTATGGAAAGATGAAAAACTAAAGGCCCTTTCCAGGTACCAAAACAAGATACTAGAGGCGAAGATGTGGAAAATGAAGATGGTCACGGGTATTTCAAAGCCCGTACCCGAGAGGGCAGTATGTGAGCGTACGTTAAATGTCCATGAGTTCCGAAAGATCGGCATAGTTCAAAGGTTTGAAAAGATTGTTTGGGAGCGAGTGATTGACTGGTGCGAGGATATCACCACCCGGGTGTATTTGGGGGCTGTTTGTGAAAGGTTATCTACTCTCTGTTTTGAACATTCTGATAGGCCAGCTCATATGTGGCAGTTGATTGGCAACATTGGCAAAAACCAAATGATCATGTCATTTGAGCATATTAATGCTATTGCGAGATTTGACTCGCTTGGGATTGAAGCTTATGACTACTACAGCTATGATCAGTTTTTGGATAATAAAAGAAACGACGCTGATCCGTTGAGAATGTTAGAATACATATTGCCAGGTTCCGGGGGTGCAGGAGATTCGAGAAACGATTTGTCTTTGGAGGACAAAATACTCCAAGGCATTTCATTGGAGAATGTTTTGGTGCGACATGGGGACCGCGGTAAGGTGAAGGCACCCGACTGCCGGGTTTTGCATGCGTTGTTGTATGGGACGCCAAAGCTATCATGGCGTCAAATTGTGATGATCAATACATGGGATACAAGGGAATCATTCAAGCGGAAGATGATCCCTTATGCGAGGTTGATTAGCGCAATGATTCTGCAGCAGAATGCATTGCCTCAGGAGTCACTGTGGGTGTCTAAGCCCATCGATCAGTTCAACTTCGCCACCCTGAGGCGACATTGGAAGATAACTGTGAAGGCTTTTGGTCATCTTCACACGGTTGAAGATGAACAAGGAGATAGTTACCGATTCAATGAACAGAAAGAGGGTGATGAAGAAGAAGGCGATGAGGAGATGCCTGATATTGAGGAGGACACGGATCCTTCCGGTCCGCGGGGACCGAGGCGAAGGTATAGGAGGAAGCATCGGGAGATTTCTGCCGATGTAGCAGACTTTGTGAACCAAAGGCAGATACCGTCATACCGGTTGCGGACCCGCGGATAACAAGCGGTTTACGATAATGTATCTGTTAGTGCATTTATGTCTATCGCCTTCGTCATTTCCGTCCGTAGCTGAAACTGCTTATTTCTAGGCTTTACATTGTTATATTAGTTAGTAAAAGCAAGGTGGCATAATTGTAAATAAGGAAAGATTCCTTATTGCCTTGGCCTATAAATAGAACCATTAGGGTTCTCATTTAGAACTTTTGACATTTTGGAGCTTTGGAGCTTTGAAGCTAGAGAGAGAAAGTAGAGAGAGAAAGTGCTCCACGTGATTCAGGTGCTTTGTACGATTTCAGATCTGATCAATAGAATCACGATTATATTACGTCTCGTGTGTTTCGGTCGTTCACGTTCACGGATTCCGCACGTTGAACATGTCATACGCAATCGTTTCGGAGTCAAACCGGTCCTAACAAGTGGTATCAGAGCAGGAGCTCGATTGCACGGATCAAACGCACGAATTCGCACAGAAATTCATCAGATTCAGAGTCGTTTTCACTCAGATTTGTCAAATTTCTTCAATCTTCATCTTCTTCACGTTTTTATCTGAATTTTGCAAAATTAACAGGGTTTTTACGGTTCAAATTGGCTGAATTTTTGATATGTTGTGCGCATATATCTGATCTATAATCCTACAAATTTTCAGGTCAAAATTCCAAGCCGTTTGGGAGAAATCTGCATTTTTGTGAATGTTTTTGCTGAAACAGTTCGTCAATCTGTTCATCAGTTCGTGTTCGATCGAACAGGCCACTCGTTCGAACAGGCCACTCGATCGGTTAGGAAGTTTCATTCTATCGAACAGTTACTTGTCTTTTGGTTCGAACAGCAGGTGTATCTTTGATAGGCTAGTATTGCTAGCCGAACGGCTAGCATCACTCACAAACCGATCGAACAGCAAAACAGCTTTAAATGTTACTGAATCGACTGGCATAGCCGATCGAACAGCAACTCCTGTTCGACTCACCGTCCTTTTCAACCAATCGAACAGTAGACATAATCTCTAACCGATTAAGTAGCATATCTTTGTCACTCATTTAAAGAGGTTGACTTGTCAACTTCAACCGTTTGAACAAGCTTATCATTTCACAGCACATCATTCATTATCAGTTTTCATTAATTACAATATCATGTGTGCATGTGATCTGATGTCATATTAACGGCTCTATCTCTGTTAAAAGCATACTGTTTGTGGTCGAATAAAATACAAATGCATACATCGCAGCCCTATGAGATTTTATAAATATATAAATTGTTGCCGCCCACAATTTGCGGTCAAATGAGATTAAAGTGTTCAAAGGGTTTGTCGACCACTGCATGCATTTTTGAGAGATGATAGTTCTAGGCAAAATAAGTGTGCACCGTCCCACTAATATCAAGGGCCCAATCATTGGTTTGTGATTCAAGATATGTCGGCTAGTTTTGTTTGTGCCAGCCGAATCAACTCAACATTTGTCGTATAGTGACTTGAATCGAACAGTAGAATTTGGATCGGCTAGCAAAATCTTTGATCGAACAGAAAAGTTCTTTTGATAGGCTAGGAGCTTGGATCGAGGGAGCCACTCGATCGGCCGGGAATCTTTGAATCAAATAGTTACTTGAATCGAATAGCAATATTCAAACGGTTGGCCAAAGCGATCGAACTGTAGCATTTTGAATCGAACAGGAAACTTCCAACCGATCGGCTAGTATCATACTCACTCGATCGGCTAGCATCCTTCGTGTTCGATCGAGTTAGCCACTCGATCGGCTAGCAATAAACCCCATTCGATCGACTAGCAAGTTCCCAATCGTTCAGCTAGCTTATCTGATCGAACAACATATTTGTCGTATAGCACCAATCAATCAGACAACGTTCAACCGTTCGAATAGTATCTCATCCCAACCGAACGGACATCATCTCATTCCATCCATTCGACCAGTGTCCTATCCGTTCGACCGGCTCATTCGATCAAAGAGCATAAATACTTATCATTTCACATTTAATCAAGAGCTATTTCATAGTTTAAACTGATCGATTGTTTGATTGCTTGCAGGTGATTCAAGGAAATTCAAGAAGGTTTAAAAGGCAAAAGGAAATTCAAGGTAATTGAAGAGCATCATGGCTGAGGAATTCTACAACACGTTTTTCAACGCGTTCACATCCGAATCGACCGAGATTGCAAATGTTACCCCGAAAACCATTACGAAAGCCATCAACGAGAATATCAAGCATGATAACTTCTATGGAACGCATTCAAAGCCACCAACTCTTGATAGCATTGAAGATTATGTCTGGTGGAAAGAACGTTTCATCAATTGGGCAAAAGCGTATGCGCATGAAAGCTGGTTTTGTCTGGAGTTTGGATACGAAAGGCCAAAGAATGACAAAAACGAAGAACTACCATTCAAGAATTTTACAAAAGATGACAAAGCAGAATTTGCTGCCGAACAAAGAATGATTGCATTGATCCAGTCAGCAATCAGAAATGATATATTCGCATTGCTCACTCATGATGGATCGTCAAAGTCGGTTTGGGAAGCTTTACGAGTTAAAGCTGAGGGGGGAAAACAGATTCGGAAAAATAAAATTGCTTTACTAAAAAAGGAATTTGATCTGTTTGATAATATAAAAGGAGAGACAGTGAGACAAATGATCGAGAGATTCTGTCACCTCAAAATCGAACTTGAACGTTTTAAAATTGATAAAACAAGAGAGGAACTTATTGATAAAGTCATTGAAGCGTTACCACGAACAGATCAGTGGCAAACGTTTGTTTTTATCTTAAAAAATGATGCTTCATCTGATGAAATTTCTCTTGATTCTTTGTTTGAAAAGATTGAAAGTCATGATCTGGAATTACAAAAGCAGAGCAAGATGACTGGTTCTTCACATCAACAGAATGTGGGCTTGTATTACAAAGGCAGTGTACCTTCTGATAAAGGCGTTGGTTCACCAAAAACAACATTTAGTGGTGAAAAGATGAAAGAACCACCAACAACGTCAACAAGTCATCATTCGGGATATCATTCATCTTCAAAAACAAATTCTGAAGAAACAGAAGAAATTTTGTGCAACATTGCTCTTAAACTGAAGAATTCTCCAGCAATGAGCATCAATGCAGCGAAGCAGCAAATGAATTTTCTCGCATCTGTCCAAGATTCATATGAAGGTCTTGTAGCTGGTAAAATTGGAAACTCCGAATTGACCAAAGAAGACTACGACCAGATTGATCCGGAAGAGATGGAACTCATTGACATCCGTTGGTGTTTAGCTAGTTGTATTCGTCGCGCTCAGAGGTATATGGAGATTACCGGAAAACAATCGCTTGGAGGTGCTTCAACAAAGCTTGGATTCGACAAATCCAAAGTGACCTGCTTCAGATGCAAGCAAAAAGGTCATTTCAAAAGAGAATGTAGAAACTCTGAAGTTGCTGAAGGAAATGAACGTCCTTTCAACGATGACTATTATCGAAAGGCGATTTACCATAGAAGCAGAGAAGAGCCAAAGTTGATTGAAGATAAACCGAAAACAAATTCAAGAGCTTGTCCTGTCATTTACGAGGATGAAGGGTATGATTGGTCTCAAATTTGTCCAGAAGAAGATCATCTGGAGAATGTTCGTAAAACAGCTCATGGGAGAGCTATGACAGAACCAAGAAAGTTTGTGTACGTTGCTGAGATTAAAGATGAAAACAAAGAAAAAGACACTGCTGAAATCCATGAAGAAAAAGTTGAGATCAAAGAGAAAACTCGAGAAGAGATCTTGAGTGAGAAAACTTACAGAGAAAGAAACGTTGTTTACAACAGAATGGATGAGATGCAGGAAGAGTATGAAAATGCTGTTAGCAGTCGAAGATGGGATAAGAAAAGAGAATGTTACTACAACAGAGAAGGAGAACCTGTTGTTCCAAAGAAAGACATAATTTTTGATGATGTTCTTCTTGCTGTCCCGTTGAGAGCCGAATACTACAGAAGGGTGATGAAAGATGATACATACGTTAAACAGTATGAAAAAGATATCAGATATGCTATGCTGTCATGTCTAAGAAAAAGGGATGAAGAGAGAATGAAGAAGAGTATTGAAGAGATGGTGAACAATCTGAAGAAGGTTGTTGAAGAGATTGAAACAGAAGCTGTTACTGAAGAAGTTGTGAAACAGCAAATTGAAGACAAAGTGAAGAAAGAAGAAAAGAATGAGAATGAGAAAGATGGTGATGATGGTGATGAAGTCAGTGTTGAAGAAAAGCAAGATGATGATGAGATGAAGCAGACAGAAGCTGCTGAAAACACCGAAGTGCCAAACACTGAGGTACATTCTGATTCTGAAACCTTAAAAATGATTGATCAGTGCAAGAAATGCATGGAACCGTGCAGAGCTTGTACTGAAAAAGATGAGCAATTCAGAACAAGAGATCTTGAGTTCACAAAAATCGAAAACATTTTCAAAGAAAAATGCAAAGAAATGCTAGAAAAGGAAAAGGTTTTAAAAGAAAATGATGAAAAACTTTCAGAAAAATGTAACAAATTGGAGAAAGAAAATGAAGTTTTGAAGGAAAACGTTTTGAAAATGACAAATGAATGTGAACAAAAAGAGATTGCTTGTCAAGAAATGAAAAAGGAATATGATTCAATAAAATTATCATATGAGATTATAAAAGAGTCATATGAAAAAGTGAAAGATGAAATGAAATATGCTCAATCTAGAATGAATTATATGTTTGAAACAACAAAAGAGCTTAAACGAATGTATTCTATAAAACAAGATGTTGTTAATTCCTATATTGAGGATGTTGCTAAGCTAAAGCAACAGATTGTTGATTTAGAACAGGAAAACAACAAGTTAAAAAGTTACCACATGTCGTCATATGTGCTTGAACAAATTTTCAATATAAAACCGGGTGATGATGAGTCTGAGCAGAACAAGAAAGGCATTGGCTCAGAGTTTCATCAAGTTCCACCACCGGAAAAGTTTGCATTCTATGATGAGGAAAAGGTTGAAAAAGCTTTCAACATGGTAGATCAATTGCCAGACAACATTGACATAACCTATTCCAAATCTGATGATTCTCATGATTCAGAGGTGGTAGGTAAAGTCGTTGAAAGTGTGTTGAACGAAGAGTCAGTTGATACAGGTAAATCTGAATCACAGGATGAAGATGAAGGAAATCTTCATGATGGATATCTGAAGAACACAAAATCCGAGAAAAATTTGAATGATGATTCAAAAGGATTGTTTTATACCATGATTGGATCAGACAAATTATTCTTAGATGTTGTATTCCCGATTCAGAATGTGATTTCAGAAAAGATTGACAAAGTTTTCAAGATGGTTGAGATTGAAAAATCTGAAATTCCAAAGTTTGCTGGTAAAGGTCACAAAACTTTTTATAACAAACCTGGTTACAAGAAGAAAAACATGAAGGCTGGGTTGGGTTATAAGAAGAAACAAAATTGAAATAAAAATGAAACTCCGAATTTTCAGGCAAAAATGAACTTCGTTCACGGAACAAGTTCAGAAGAAGAGAAAGAACTCAAATTTAGACAACAGTCTAATGAAGAGTTTCATGCTCAGAAAAAACAACAACAACAGGTCAAAGATGTCTCAAAGAGAACATGTTTTAAATGTGATCAAACAGGACATCTTGCTCGCAAATGTCCAAATCTGAAACCTGTTGGTGTTGAGACGAAAAAGGAGTCTGTTTATGTTCAAACACAGAAATTTGAAGTTGTGAATCAAAAGTCAAGCAAGTTTGAATCAAAGCAAACTTGCAAGCCAAAATTGTCAAAGGCTGACTCACAACAAACATGGAAACCAGTGACACTCGAACTTAGAACAACACAAAGTTGGAAAACAACTGTTGATGCAACAAAACCAAACCAGTTTTGGAAACCAAAAGATGTTGTTCAGAGACCAAATGTTCAAAAAGAGTCACATTTTTACAAACGTGGGACTCCAAAAGGTCAAACATGGTCTATTAAGAAACAAATGACTTCGGTAAATGATGAAAAAGTTGAAGCTAATGTTGAAAAAGTCTTTGTTCAAAATGACAAAGATTTTCCGAAGCTAAATAATGCATATTGTGTTGAAATGCCTAAGGTTCAACAGACCTGGGCTAAATTGTTCAAATAATTGAGTAATTTGAATGTGCAGGTGCTTCTGAAGAAAACTGAATGTCAACCAAAGGAGAAACGAAGCAGCCTGGCACAGGAGGCTGCTGATCCCTGCAACGGTTAATCAGGGAGTTTGTTTGTTTTCTGTATATAAATAAACCATATTTCAAAAACCCTAAAAATTGAAAAATTTAAAAATCAAAAATATGTTTTCATTTTGTAAAAAATTTGAAAAAATCAAAAATATGTTTGTTTTAAAATTTGTCAAAAATACAAAAATTCAAAAATATGTTACTTGAATTTGCCGGAACTCCCAGGTTGGTAATTGGGGAGTAGGAATCGGCATCTTTCTTGAGCAATGTTTTATCAAGGACATTAAGTTGTACTTGATTTAACTGTCGTATTAGTTGATGAAAGAACAAGGTGATGAATAAACCCCGTGTGTGAATCAAACAAAACTTATTTTCCGGAAAATCATTTTGATTAAAACAAACTTAAGTGTTTTGAAATCATAATGGGAAAAATAGTTTGTTGTCAGGGGGAGTTCTGATTGAATACGCCGAAACCCTCACGGCTGAACAAACATGATTAATTTCACAAGATTGAAAAACGGTTTTCAAAATGTAAAAGATCAATGTGTTGTAAATCATGGGGGTACATTATGTTTTCTGCAAATCTATGCATGAGAAGCAGAAAATGGATGGCGAGACAAAGCTATCAGTATCAGGTTGTCAAATTTTCTTTAAATGGTTTTGAATTTTAGGGGGAGTAAGAGATATTATTGTCAGAAAATCCAAAAACATTAGAAAATTTGAAAAAGGCAAAAACATGATAAAATTAAAAAAAAATTGAGTTTTTGTGTAAAAAGAGGAAATGATAGTACATCAGTAGACAATCACAGTACGCTAAAGAATTGTAATGCTATAATGTGATAAACGGTCTCACTGATGATATGCCAGTAGATTTTTACACGCTTAGTAAATTGTTTTCGAGATATAAACCTAAATTTCAAACTTGCTTATTTCGTGGGGAACATCTCTCGGATATATAGGTAACCCCTGAAATCTCGTTTGAAAGGTCTCTCATTCTGATATACTAGGTTTTTATACTTAATGATGTCTGGGGTATTATTCCGGGACTTCTGCTGAACGGAAGTTCTGACCTAGTCCTTGGATAATACTTTGCCTCAAATGCTTGAAACAAAGCATTAGCCCTCAGTTGGTTAGACAATAAAATTGATAATCATCTGTTGTAGCTAAAAGATCCTCTAAAGGGGACATACCAAAGTCGAAACTGATATCTCTCTGCGCATACGGAAGTATCGACCTGAGATCCCTCAGTTTTCGCATTTAACCCCTAATTTATGTACAGATATCATTGTAGTATACTCACCTGTAAGACTGAATATTGGGATCTGGATACGGGAGTATATTCTGAGGTGGGACACGCGAATAAGTTTAAGTTCTTAAAACACTAATCTCGTATCTAGAATAAATTGAAGTTTGTGTGAAAATTTAAGTGGATCAGTATACTGACAATCTATGTGAATTGTTTAGAACTTAAAGTGTTTAAAGCTCAACGGTACTTGTGATTTGTCATAAACTGATATGATCCTCTGACACGAACTCAAACAAAAATATTGTCTGTAAATATGTTTGTACATATTTCTTTACTGCTTTAAATTTTCAGAAAAAATACAAAAAGATTTTGATTTCTGCTTTATTTTCGACAACCGATGTCTGAGTGCAACGTTTCAAAATCTAAGTATGCTAATCGTGTTTCTGGAAATAAATCAAGATTCATTAATTTGAAACTTGAAGTTTTTAATTAAAATCAAAATTCAAAAACAGTTTGTGATATCTCCAAGGTCATTAATTTGGACTTGGATGATCAACCGTGAAGGATTTGGATGCTCATATTGTTAAAATCTTAAAAGAGTCAGTTTTTGATTTTGGATACTTAAATACTGCCAAATCTTTGAAGTATTTTGATAGGGGGAGAGTGTCAAGATAATCCTGATTATATTCATATTATTATATTTTAAAGTCAGAATCTTGATTTAGAAAGTCTACAGAGCCAGATTATGATTTCTGGACAATCTCAAAACACTGTCACTTATAAACGTATGAGTGTTGCAGATGGTATTCCAGACTACGATCCCGACAGCCGAGTCTGAGGGGGAGTCTGAAGACGAGCTCAACGCAAACGGAAGCATGTAAGGAGCCAGGTTTCGTTTCTAGAAGAGCTTGTAACTGGAAAGCCAGGTGTCGATCCCAAAGCACGGAAGCTTGACGAAAAGGGGGAGCCTGAAGAGTTTACCGAAAGGGGGAGCTGAAACTGAAGACAGATCCACCGGGATTCTGTTCGAGCAAGAGGGAGTCTGTATTTGCTGAAAACATGTTAAATCTTCAAGAAGACTCAGAAAGAGAGAGAAAGAAAAGTCGCTACAAGTTTTTACGGATTGACTGCGGCAATATCCAAGGGGGAGTCTGTTAGTGCATTTATGTCTATCGCCTTCGTCATTTCCGTCCGTAGCTGAAACTGCTTATTTCTAGGCTTTACATTGTTATATTAGTTAGTAAAAGCAAGGTGGCATAATTGTAAATAAGGAAAGATTCCTTATTGCCTTGGCCTATAAATAGAACCATTAGGGTTCTCATTTAGAACTTTTGACATTTTGGAGCTTTGGAGCTTTGAAGCTAGAGAGAGAAAGTAGAGAGAGAAAGTGCTCCACGTGATTCAGGTGCTTTGTACGATTTCAGATCTGATCAATAGAATCACGATTATATTACGTCTCGTGTGTTTCAGTCGTTCACATTCACGGATTCCGCACGTTGAACGTGTCATACGCAATCGTTTCGGAGTCAAACCGGTCCTAACAGTATCGGCAGGCATTGGTGAAGGGAGAGAGTACCAATTCGAGCAGGAAGGCTTGGGAAGAGGCGCAAGGGGCGTACTCGCAAGAACAATGGGGTTTCCAAGCATCCTTTCGTGAGAGGGTGGAGAAACAGATGGAGGAACAACAATTGCAACAAGCATTACAACAGTCACAAATGGAATGCTTGTTACAGTTGCAAGAGGAAGAAAGGGCCCACAGACGAGCATGGGAAGAAGAGGAGGCTAGGCATCAAAATGCACAAAGTGAATTGGAGCAACGTCGATGGGGAGCGTTGGCTTTCTCTAACCAAATGGCGATTAATAACGCCAAGGTGCTCCACGGTCAAGAGCGCCATCAAAGAGATTATCAAGCCGGTCACCCTTTTGCCGAACATTCGGGGTGGACCGATTACCCCAACCTTCCTCATCCGCAAGGCCCATCCGATCTAACCCCTCATTGGCCCGAGGCAGTCGACTCTAGTTTCATTCCGATTCCTTACCAACCGCCACCTCAGGGAGAGTCGAGCCCACTAGATAACTACAGGGATATGTTTGAGGCCCTCACTGGTTATCCATACCAGCCGAACCCGCCAGTGAACCCTAACGAGAGATATCAGCGGTAGAGGCAAGGTATGTTTTTTGTTGTTGTTGTTGTATATTATTTTGTTTTCGTTATTTTTGTTTCGTTTTATTTAAATTTTTGCCAAATTAAATGAACGTTGTGGGTGTGTTCCCTATATAACCCTCACGAGACCTCTCGTCCTCCCAAGCTATTGGGGGGGGGGGAGGGTTTAAAAGGGCTTGTTGCATAAGCTAAATGCAACCGTGATTCCTACGAAAGTGAGTTAGGTTTGTTGTTGTCGTAAATTATTTTCCACAAAAATCAAAGTAAAATAAGGTATGACTTGGTAATAATTTCATAAAAGTGGTAGAACAAGGTAACTAACAAATTTTGATGGTTGTGAGAAACATGCTTCGACACAAGGGTTAAGATTTGTAGGTACATTGGGTTCGTGGGACAACCACTTTCATGAAGAGAAGAGGAGCACACGAGGAATGAGCTCAGAAATCAGGTGCATACTTTTCTGTAACACCCCTAAAATATAAATCTTTATATCATTAAATTCAAAGAATTGATAAACAAGAATTTACCAACTAGGAACTTAACCTAGTTAAATTCAAGTCTTGAAATAACACATACTATGGTTAAAATAACCAAGACTTAGAGAGAATCATAGTTAAAGGGCTAAACTTGACAAAAACCAAAAGTTGATTACTAGTTGTGACCAAAAACAAACCAAACACACCAAAATTGGTGTGTCTGGTCGATCAAGAGAGGAGGGGGCGACAGGGGTTCTCCAAAACCCTAAGTTTCACACCAAAATCTCTTCAATTGAAGCCCCAAATCAGTTCCAAATCAAGCTCTAATCACATATTAGTAAACCCCTCGTTGTAAGGATCAAAAGGTATGTGAAATTTAGTAATTTTGTTATATCACAAATTCTAGGTTAATTGTGAAACATGAGAAATTCAGCTTGATTGTTGATGCATGGCTGAAATTAGAAGGAGTATGAGGTTTAGGATCAAACCCTAGATGATTTCTTGACAATACCTTGTATGATACTTGTAGGGATTACATAATCACCATTGTAGGTGATTAGAGAACTTTAAGAAACTTGTTTAATGCTGAAATTATAACTCTTGTTTTGCATAATCTGAAAATTTGGAAAGATAAGTTCTGAAAAGATAATGTCAAGATGCATGCAAAATTTCTAATATAGTGAAATTGGATGTTGAATTGTAAAGTCATGAACATGTTTATGAAGGTAGAAAAATCTGACCCACTAGGTGTTTGTAGAAATGCCTAAGTGGGGATTTAAATGTGAAATTTGGATAAAAACGCAGAATTTATAATGGTCCATAATGATGTGATTGTGGTCATAAAAAGGAGTTCTAAACATGTTATAAAAACTGAATTTTCTAGGCAAAGAGTCCTGTTCATCTAGCGGACAAGCCGGAGGGAGTTCACGAGGAAAAGACGCGCTCTAAAAGGTATGAAATTTATCGTTTCATTACATTATACATATCGTTAGCTTTATGAGTTGGTTAAAGAGGAATGAAAGCATGATGACCGAGAATTTCCATTATGTCATGAATTTGGCTATTGCCCTAAACAAGTTATAAACATGAAGTCGAGCGTCCGTAAGGTGCTTATACTCCGCACCCAAACGGGTCAAACAAGTTTTGGTAATAAACACGAAGCATAACTTTATTATATTGTGCGAATAATACATGAGGTGTAGGCCGTGTAACAAACACCATAGACAAACTTATAAGCCTTGTTCTTTTTATAGATGCTAAGTTTTGGTTTGGATGCATGATCATAGTACGAAAGATTAACTAGAAGTCTTGCAATTAGCGTGAATGTTAATTTCCGTAACATGCCCAATTAAGTTATAGTTGAGTAATGTGATAACCGATATACAAATACTAAGAACTAGCCCAGCCGTTTAACGATTCATACGAAAGTATGCTGTTTCGACTCATAATGAACCAGCAAAAACTGCATTTTTAAACAAGGGAGTTATGTGCAGAGTCTACCGTAAATTACGGTGATACCGTAATTTACGGTGACCTGCAATTCTGTTACGGTGGATTCCTACTGAGTTACGGTAGGCCCCCAAATGTCCAGAAGCCACCGTAATTTACGGTGACACCGTAAATTACGGTGGAGCCCTGTTTGATGAAATTGTTTTGAACATTTTCTAGAACCAGTGTTCGGACCCGATTCGAACACGTAAATTTCCAAGAATGATAATGCTAATGCTTGTTTAAAATGTTAGTTCTCAGGTTCCCAAGTAAAGGATGAAGATCAAGCAATCGATTCGAACCGAACACCTAGCGTTACGCTTCCGCACTTGATCCATGTTTTGTTATATTGTAAACACTAGTAGTTTAAATTGGAACATTGTTAGTAGGTTAAGCAAGTAAATGTTTTATTAAATGACTTTTGAATAGTGAAAGTTTTTGTAAAGACTACTTTAGTATATTATGTAAAGCTTATTTGTTGTTAAGAACGGGTATTTTAAACTGGGTCTTACAGTTTCTTTTTACTTCTGATTTTTAGTTAGCAAATAAGTGGAATGTAAATTGTATATTATTTTTCCGGGGTGAAATTTTGGGGGAATTAGCCATGTCACATCCCTTGTGCGTTTAATACTCTAGTTCTTACACATTGAGGACAATATGTAGTTCAAGTGTGGGGATGGGGGAGTAGTAAAAAATTTTCGTTTTTGACCCGCTCATTTAAATACTACACATTGAGGACAATGTTTACCTCAAGTGTGGGGATAGGGGAAAATTTCAAAAATTTTTCAAAAATATCTTGTTTCAAAAGCGATTTTAAAAGCACAAGTAACTAAGTCAACGTGGGATGTCACAACCCATTTGGTCTTTTGTCATGGTCAAGTTCAAATTAATAGCATGACGGGTATTTAGCGGGTGGTTATTTGGGAATACTCCGCCCAAGAAACTAGTAATTTATGCATGTCACATACCATACCCTTTTAGATATGTGAGGTTTTGAGCCACTTTTATATCATAGATTACATACCCATGTTTCTTTGTTTGAGTGGACCATTAGTCATATATTGTAGAACTTGCAACTTTTGATACGTTTGAGACCATAGACCGAATACAAGCACGGGAATGATTAAGGCATTAGGTGAACCTTTTCCTTTAAAACCAATTATTTGTCCTTACCCAAACAAATCCCCTAGTCGCCCACTTTGAGCCTAAACCTTTTGTTTGACAACCCATTTAGCCCATAACCATAAGCCTTTTCCTTTTAAACCCGTGTGATGAAAATTCGATTGTAGGATCATTTGTTTGTATAGTTGGGATCATTTGCATAAAAAAAAAATCAGAAAATGTCATGAAAATGAATTGAAAAAGCATTGAGAAAAACACAAAAATATGTGTTTTAGTTTTTGAATAAAAGGTGAAAAGTGTTGCCTTCTAGCTCGATGTCTGTAGATAGTTGAATTTAGCATAGTGATTTTGTAATAAAAATCGAGTTTTCATCACCTTAGCCACTTTAAAAATATCCTATTTCCTACCCTTAGCCTAGCCCCGTTACAACAGTTACAAAGACCTTATGACTTGTGCTTAGTGTTCGCGATCAATGGTGGAGAATGATTGAGTTGCAAGCTTATGCGGATATGTGTTCTAATCGGTTTTGAGTGAATATTCTTTGAAGTTCTAATACATTATAAATATTAGCCAATTTACAAGCCGAGTGGAGAGAACATTGTAAGGGATGTGCATGAATTGTTGGTTTCACGGGCGGGTTAATCTTGGGTAACCATTTGTGCAAGTGAAATCACATTACCGTTAAATATATTGAAAATTGTAAAGAGTTTGAACTTTAGCATGACATTGACCCTTAACCTTCGTCTCGGGAATGGGGAGTGTATTCGTTGTTCGACCCACGTGAAAGTGAAAAACATATTTGCTTGAGGGAATGAGGTCAAGCAAAAGACAAGTGTGGGGATGTGATACGTGGTCGAAAACCGGTACTTGTAATTGTTTAATTTGATGTTTTTACACAAGTTTTAATTTCGAATAGCCTACTTTTGATTAGATGCTTGTTTTGCAAGTCTAACAGAGTTTAAGGAGCTTTTCGGGAGCTTTACGGGTCACCGGAGTGAAAACGGAACCACCGGGATGTGAAACGGGTCAACCGGGAGCAAGGAACGCGAAAAACAAGAAAGTGAAGCTTTGGGGCACCGTCGTCGACGCCCATAAGGGCCGTCGCCGACGGTTAGTGTATTTGTCCGTCGCCAGAACCGCCGTAGACAGCAAAGAAAGCCGTCGGATGAAAGTGAACATGTGCACACCGTCGCCGACGGGACTTCAGGCCGTCAGCGACGGTCCCTCTATGATGCAGACGCACCAGTTTGTTGTTTTTGGTGGTTTTGACGAATTAAAACGAATCTTGACCAACTATTCGGGGGTTACACATTCTTGGGAGGTTTGAACTTGATCTTGGAGCCAATAATCACCGTCTATCACCTACCATTCCATCCAACATCATCGCTACAACCCGAATCCTCAACCGAATCCAAACCCTAGTTCATCACCATTACAATCATCCTTCAACCTTCCACTCATTCAATTTCCCCACCACAAACCCTAACCATTCATCCACTTTCAGGCTTCATGATGATCCAATTCAAGCTTTCTACATCCGGTGATCAAGTTTCTTCGATCATGCTCGGCTAATTTCTTGGAGGTTTCACCCCGGTGTAGGTTATTGTAAGTATAGGGTTTGAACAATGTTTTAGTTTGGTTTGGTGACAACTTGATTTGTATTTGATTTGATTGACAATTGTCTTGCATTTGAACTATATTTGTGAATTGTCGAGTGAGTTATGAAATTTGACTTTGCGAAACAAGTTTGTGCAATTATGCCTTGTCTTTCGATAGGTTTTACTTGTCCGAAGTAACGAAGTGCATTGTGGTTCGTGTTATGTGTTGATAGCAATTGGCACCTAAGCTTTGATGATAGAAATCCGTTAATAACATATTCAAGTGAATTAAAACTAAAACGTGTAAGAACCCTAGGATTGCAATTACCGAACCGGGTGTGAACCTTGTTTTCTCTATCTTGTCTAAACCTTTATTTACATTATTGCAATTGTAGTTTTAGTAGTTATCAAACAAATTATTTTAGTAATTCTATTTCACATCTTTCAATTAAACAAAAACACAAAAATATATCATAACAATCTTCATAAGTGTGACATCTTTTCATAATTCAATCGAATCCATTCGCAAACCACATACTCTTCGTGGTTCGACCCCTTACTACCACTAGCTATTTGTTAAGGGTAATTTGGGCTTATAAAAATTATCTTTGACTGGAGCGCGACACTCCGATCACATATTAAGCCGAACTGTCCGAAACTAGTTCTAGCCATGAACAACAAAACTACCAAGAATGCTAGAGTATTTGTTCTGACTGCAGAAGAAGCCAAGATGATTCCGGGCGTGATTACTGGTACGTTTTTAGTTAATAATGTTTTTGCTAAAGTATTATTTGACTCTGGTGCAAACCAAAGTTTTTTTAATACTTCATTTTGCAAACTTCTCAATTAACCATTAACTAAACTCTAACAAGAATGTTTAGTAGAGACAGCAAATGGAGAATCCATTAAGATCACTGAAATCTTGCAGGGAGCAAGAATAGAAATTCTAAACCATAATTTTATTGCTAATATTTACCCAATGAATCTGGCTGGATTTGATATTGTATTAGGAATGGATTGGTTAATAACCAACCATGCAAGTATTCTATGTGATCAAAAGTCAATACAAGTAAATTCACCAAAAGGTGAAAAGATCACAATTAAAGGAGATAAGCCATCTAGATCCACGAAATTCATCTCTGTGATGAAACCAACAAGTTATGCAATGAAAGGATCACTAGTGTATATGATTTCTATAATCATTAACACTAAAGGAAAGGAATTGAAAGATATTCCCATAATATCTTAATTCTCCGATGTGTTTCCAGAAGAGCTACCGGGACTACCGCCAGACAGGGAAGTTGAATTCAGAATTCACCTACTACCAGGGACAGCACCGATTGCCAAGGCACCTTGCCGTTTGTTGATGTCTGTCGTTAGTGACATGCAAAAACCAACTAAACCAGTGGATAGGGTAAGTCGGATATCGAACCAGATGAGGATTGTGGAAAGTGTATAATGCTCAGTTTTGATTAACTACTATTAAAAAGTAAAACTCAATTGTTGGATTTTATTGATTATCTAAAAATTATGAACTAAAAGTGAGATTTAAATCAATAGAAAGAACAATGGTTCCTCCAGATTTCAGGTTTTATAGCTAGATTCAATTATGTGTTTAATCGAAACACTCACATAGACATAAGTGTTTAAACCTAATTCATCAATTGTGATAACCAACGACTAAGTACTACGGTCAATACATAACGGGAGGTTATCAAATGATTATCAATTACAATTACAAACCCTAACCCCATGTCAAATATATCCCAATTACTAGAACTCTCGGGAACTGAATGCTTAGAAATTAAGGTTTAAATAAATGTAATTCTTTACAACCAATAAATCAAATCAAATCAAGGTGAAAAGCATCGAATGCTTAGATCACCAAGTTATACGATTGTCACAAACACATAAAATTGTCCGACTTACAAAACCCTCCATCCAGAGGAAACCATAAAAGACTAGCCGCTCATTGGTAAGATTGATCTTCGTGCCTCTGTTTGCGTCCGAGAGTTGTTCCCCTACCGTCGAAGATGATGATATGTATTGATGAGTTGTAACAATCCCTCCAAAGCCATATGACGGCTGCCCTCTTCTTGATGTAATTGTGGACCTTTTTAAAACCCAATGTTCAATGTTAGCCGCCCAACATAGAGTCATGATGATGTTTTGATGGCCCACAAAGAATTAATGTGGTTGATGTCATGTGCCTCCCAATCGAGCCAGCCCAATTAATTATGTTGAATAATTATCGGCCCACTTCAATGATGATATGATAATTTTGTGTGATGGCCTAAAGCCACGTGAATCTACTGCAAGAATTATATTGATCTCTACTTTTGGTGATGTTAAGAATATAATAATTCCCACCAACAATCTGTTTCTTGCTGCCTCCAATGTTTTAAACCGTAAGTTATGGTTTGGGAACGTAACCTACGCTTAACGGTTTCTGTTTCTTTTTATCTTTCATATCCAAACCGTAATCAACTTTCATTTAATTACCCGAAGACCCTTGAACATTGCCACATCATGTATCTTGTATCTTCAAACTCTATCTCGATCCGAATCAACGCCTGATCAGCACGAATCACTTTGTTCATCATCCTTAACGCTCTAACTTTGTCGATTTAACCCGGTTAACCTGTAACACCACAACCGCTCGTAGATATCACATTCGACACATATAATCAAGTTAACGACAATAAAACACTTATTATAATACACTTTAGCACCCGGTTTTCACACACTCCATCACATCCCCACACTTAACATTGATTGTCCTCAAGCAACCATCATACACATTACTCACCTTATTAACAAATCACTTTCAAATCCCTTACCGAATTAACAATTCATGATCCCAAGTCATACCCGTCCCATAGACTGACACAATCGAGGTTGACAATCTGACAAATAAGTGATAAGCGTTTAAAACAATTTAAGACTTTCCTAACTAAAACTAACATGCTTATATTACTACACACATGCCACACGCCCCTCACAATGATCACTCCTCTCGGTTCAATCAAGACTAGCGTGTAACGTGCTAGTATATAATTCGCTCAAAACTAAATATGCTACTTTGCAATCATAAGCTTATATAGCAATCACACCTCCACTGTATCAATTAACGGAACACATATCAAAAGGACTTTCAGGTTTTGGGTTAAGGGTAAAGGTAGGGATATATATATATATTTTTTTGTATTTTTATTGGCGAACACAAACGAAAATACCAAACCATGACGATTTTATTCACAATAACACTAACACTTGGGTGATTTTTAACAATGATTTTTTTCTTTTTCATTCTTTTCTCTCTTTTTTTTTTCTTTTTTTTCTTTTCTTTTCATATTTTTTTTTTCATAACATACTTCTAAACATATTTGTCATTTATGGTTGGTAATCAAACGGGTCAAACAAGGTGTAACAAACGAAAGACATAAGGCTCAATATGGTTAACTATGGTGGGATGGAAAAACAATCAACATACGAAACAATGAATGGATCCTAATGCCTTTATCATCTATGTGTATACGCTAAACCACAGTCTCGGCACGTATCAAACTACACAAGTTCTAACACAAAGCAACATGTGGCCTACACTCAGCAATTGAACAGTTATTGTAATTCAACTAACAATCTAGTAGGCTCAAATATCTCACCGAATAAAAGGAATATGGGTTGCCGACATATAACATGTGTAATTCCTAAAGCATGTTACCCCTAGTTAGGCATCTCTTCTCAACTATTCTCTAAAAACATGTCAGAAATACTCTCATGAAACTTAAAGGGACAACCATGACTAGGGATCTAAGTTAGTTTAATGTCGGTAGGAACCCTTTAGCGATGGAAAATGTTGGTTTTCATGTACTTTAAGCATACTTGAGACAAAAATTTTTAAAATTTTTCAATTTTTTCCAATTTCAACCAATTCAAGCATTTAGGATCGTCAATCTTACCAACCCTCTCTCGAGTTACCGCATCCCCACACTTGGGATACATTGTCCCCAATGTATGGTGCAATTTATAGTCATAACCCGAGAGATACCACCCGCAAACCATGAACGGCTAACAACTAGACGACTCAACACAAAGAAACCACTCCCAACACAAAAAATCACACCACCAAATACACGAAAACAAATAAAACACATGATAGATAAACACGTGCACCTGATCAGAAAACAAGTGAGTGTTTGTAGTGGTGTAGCTGCTGTGATCTAACCGGAACATACGCCCCTCATAGATTCTTTGAGATCTCACCGGGGATGTTGCCAAACATCCCCACACTTGATTCATTGCATCCGTGAAGATGGCATCGTAAGAACCTGTCAAAACACAAACACACCAAAACGAAACCAAACAAAGTACAATACTCTACATCCTCGGGCTGCCTCCCGAGAGCGCTAAGTTTAACGGTCTTCAGCTAGATCGTACCTGATATGCGCTATGGTGGTCTCAATGCACATTTACCCAAAACATTTCCAACGAATGCCCGAAAATTTACATGCCTTCTCCATAAGCTTGTCAGTATAATTGGCATGTTTAGAAAGCACATGCAGGTTTCGCTAATCCACTTCACGTTATGTACCCTGATGTCTTGTAGATTCACCCTTCTCATCTTCTTCCTCGAACACTCTTCCCCACACTTATTAATTTGAATGATTGATATTGGGAGAGGTTCGGTACAGACATTCATCTCATCAGACTGCTCTGCCTCCTCATCCTCACACACCATCTGATCCACCAGTGACTCTTCATCAGATAAAGGATTCATTGGTGTGGTATTATCCTCCACAACCTCCTCCTCCATGTGAGAATAATCTCTAATATCATCAGGTAATGGTGAGAGACACTCTTCTATTTCTATCTTCATTTTTAACTTCTGACACTTGGAAGCTAGACAACTGATTCGATCTTCATCGGAAAGGTTGGGTGCTGATAAATACTGCTCGAGTTTGGATAAACTCGCTTCCAACATAGCAAGCTTTTTTTCCTCCTCGGTCTGATAAGCATAGACACCCTCGGGCTCAGGATATTCCTCGGGATGATACTGTCGGTATCCCTGATACGGTGTGGAGATGTACGCATCCATCATTTTTTTATTCCAATACTCTGGATTTTCCAAATACACCACGCACACATCCTCATCATAAGAAGTATGACAACGACCGCAACAGAAACATCGTCCATCCGTCCTTGGCTCATAATAAGCATCCTCGTCCCGATCATATCCATCCGAGTAATAATCATCCTCCACCGTTGTATCAGAGTCATAGAAATATGGTGGAAGGGAAGGATTATCATAGCAAGGCATCGATGGTTCTGCCAATTTTGCTCTTTCCCGTCTAAATCGGGCCTCGTGGCAACCGATACACAGGTGAAGTGGTTCCCTTCACAAAATGCATCTAGAATAGCCGCATAATATTGTAAGATCTTTCATCCTGCACAAACACAAAAACACAAGCACCACGCATAAATCTGAACAAAACAAAACAAAACTGACTCTATTTTTGGATTTTTATTATTTTTTATTTTTTTTTACTAAAACTTAACACTAAACACTTTGCGCACGACTCCCCGGCAACGGCGCCATTTTGATGTCTGTCGTTAGTGACATGCAAAAACCAACTGAACCAGTAGATAGGGTAAGTCGGATATCGAACCAGAGGAGGATTGTGGAAAGTGTATAATGCTCAGTTTTGATTAACTACTATTAAAAAGTAAAACTCAATTGTTGGATTTTATTGATTATCTAAAAATTATGAACTAAAAGTGAGATTTAAATCAATAGAAAGAACAATGGTTCCTCCAGCTTTCAGGTTTTATAGCTAGATTCAATTATATGTTTAATCGAAACACTCACATAGACATAAGTGTTTAAACCTAATTCATCAATTGTGATAACCAACGACTAAGTACTCCGGTCAATACATAACGGGAAGTTATCAAATGATTATCAATTACAATTACAAACCCTAACCCCATGTCAAATATATCCCAATTACTAGAACTCTCGGGAACTGAATGCTTAGAAATTAAGGTTTAAATAAATGTAATTCTTTACAACCAATAAATCAAATCAAATCAAGGTGAAAAGCATCGAATGCTTAGATCACCAAGTTATACGATTGTCACAAACACATAAAATTGTCCAACTTACAAAACCCTCCATCCAGAGGAAACCATAAAAGACTAGCCGCTCATTGGTAAGATTGATCTTCGTGCCTCTGTTTGCGTCCGAGAGTTGTTCCCCTGCCGTCGAAGATGATGATATGTATTGATGAGTTGTAACAATCCCTCCAAAGCCATATGACGGCTGCCCTCTTGTTGATGTAATTGTGGACTTTTTTAAAACCCAATGTTCAATGTTAGCCGCCCAACATAGAGTCATGATGATGTTTTGATGGCCCACAAAGAATTAATGTGGTTGATGTCATGTGCCTCCCAATCGAGCCAGCCCAATTAATTATGTTGAATAATTATCGGCCCACTTCAATGATGATATGATAATTTTGTGTGATGGCCTAAAGCCACGTGAATCTACTGCAAGAATTATATTGATCTCTACTTTTGGTGATGTTAAGAATATAATAATTCCCACCAACAATCTGTTTCTTGCTGCCTCCAATGTTTTAAACCGTAAGTTATGGTTTGGGAACGTAACCTACGCTTAACGGTTTCTGTTTCTTTTTATCTTTCATATCCAAACCGTAATCAACTTTCATTTAATTACCCGAAGACCCTTGAACATTGCCACATCATGTATCTTGTATCTTCAAACTCTATCTCGATCCGAATCAACGCCTGATCAGCACGAATCACTTTGTTCATCATCCTTAACGCTCTAACTTTGTCGATTTAACCCGGTTAACCTGTAACACCACAACCGCTCGTAGATATCACATTCGACACATATAATCAAGTTAACGACAATAAAACACTTATTATAATACACTTTAGCACCCGGTTTTCACACACTCCATCATTTGTCACCCGCAGAGATGCAAGAACTAAAGAAACAATTGGATGAACTTCTGGAAAAAGGATTAATACAGCCTAGTTCGTCGCCATGGGGAGCACCAATCTTGTTTGTCAAGAAAAAGGACGGGTCAATGCGTATGTGCATTGATTACCGAGAACTGAACAAGGTCACGATTAAAAATCGGTACCCATTACCGAGAATCGATGATCTGTTTGATCAACTGCAAGGAGCTTGATTCTTTTCTAAGATCGATTTACGCTCAGGATATCATCAGTTGAAAGTACAGGAAGAGGAAATTCCTAAGACTGCTTTTAGAACAAGGTATGGTCATTATGAATTTACCGTCATGCCATTTGGTTTAACCAATGCCCCAGCTGCATTTATGGACATGATGAACAGAATATGTAAACCATATTTGGATAAATTCATAATGGTCTTTACAGATAATATTCTCATTTACTCTAAAAATAAAGAGGAACACGCAGCGCAACTACATGCACTCCTTATATTATTGAGAAAAGAAAAGCTTTACGCTAAATTCTCAAAAAGCGAATTTTGGTTAGAAGAAGTGCAATTCTGTTACGCCCTAACACGTTTTACCTTAAAAAAATGACGCAGCGGAAAAGAGCTTTAAAAATTTCCTTCCTTATTAACGACATTACTTTCGAGAAGGTTCCAAAAGCTAAAATGTTAAACGTTCTATAAAAGAATTCACAACATTCATACTAAAATTTCACATTTCTAGACGTTACATATTTCAACTATATGGTCGATCTATCCGTGCAATCCTTGCTCTTGACTCGATTTACGTCCGCTTCACCTCCTAAGTAGCAGAAGAAGTCCGTGTATCACCTGTGGGCGTCATATACAACTTAGCCATTAGTCAACGAAAACATCATATAACATTAAAACTCATATAATTAAGGATTGAATAACATTTGACAATTTAACTTTAGTTCATCCAACTATCCTTACTCATCCTCTTATTCCGGGTTGGGCTTAAATTTCATAAGAATCCGATGTACTCATTCCTGCATTACATACCGACCTCAAACGCATAATTAGTAACGTTAAAATTCGAACATATCAATTCATGCATGCATACGTACTTACATACAAACATACATACACATCTACATACACACATGCCTTTCCTACAACTTTACTTACGTGCATACCCTCATATATGTCTTTACACATACATACATACACAACTACATACGTACATACCTTTCCTACATCTTTACATAATCATACAATAGTTACATGGGACTTAGACTTTGATTTATAGCCCATAAACATCTAAGGATCGATCAAATCATGTTTAGAAAACCCGCCGTAGTCCACGGGTAACAAACCGAAGCCTACGATACATAAATCAACTTAAATAACAAGATTTCCGCTTTTGAGACTTGGGGAGGCCGTCGGTGACGGCCCTAGAGGCGTCGGCGACGGGCCTTGCCTTTACCCGTAGCCAGAAACACCCGTAAACAGCTAAATAAGGCGTCTGGCAAAACTGATGTTGTTTTGTCGTTCGTACGCGCTAAAACGCGCATAACTTTTGAACCGTTTATCCGTTTAACCTCTCGTTTCTTCCTACATGCTTGTAAATTCACATTCTATCATATTAACTTAAAATCCTACCTCCGGATTAAGGAAATTCTTAACTTAGAATCCCACATTTAGGTACCATATTACTACATATTCTTTAGGATCCCACATTTAGGTACCATATTACTACATATTCTTTAGGATCCCACATTTAGGTTCCATATTACTACATATTCTTTAGGATCCCACATTTAGGTACCATATTACTACATATTCTTTAGGATCCCACATTTAGGTTCCATATTACTACATATTCTTTAGGATCCCACATTTAGGTACCATATTACTACATATTCTTTAGGATCCCACATTTAGGTACCATATTACTACATATTCTTTAGGATCCCACATTTAGGTACCATATTACTACATATTCTTTAGGATCCCACATTTAGGTTCCATATTACTACATATTCTTTAGGATCCCACATTTAGGTACCATATTACTACATATTCTTTAGGATCCCACATTTAGGTACCATATTACTACATATTCTTTAGGATCCCACATTTAGGTACCATATTACTACATATTCTTTAGGATCCCACATTTAGGTACCATATTACTACATATTCTTTAGGATCCCACATTTAGGTACCATATTACTACATATTCTTTAGGATCCCACATTTAGGTTCCATATTACTACATATTCTTTAGGATCCTACATTTAGGTACCATATTACTACATATTCTTTAGGATCCCACATTTAGGTACCATATTACTACATATTCTTTAGGATCCCACATTTAGGTACCATATTACTACATATTCTTTAGGATCCCACATTTAGTTTATTATTATTTATTGTGTCTTTTATCTTTGGGGTGTTACACGTTATGGGTATTCGTGCATAAAAAGGTTTACGACATACAAAACCCTATACTCCTCACTTTCATACTTGACCAAAACATTACACCAATCGATTAGCTTGTTTCTAAACTACTTTTAAGATCGTTTGCCCAATATACCCATCAAGGGCGTTTTGGTCAACTTTATTCCCATCATTTACGACGAAGGACTTCATCACATATTTGATCTCAACATCATGTTTAATTAATTAAAACATTATATTACTTAAACAAACTAAGAAGTGATTACGGAAATCACTTACCTTGTGCATCCGTGTTCATACCCGCTTGCTTGCCTCATCTTGACCCGTTAGCCTTCCATGCTTGGTCCATGCTAGTGTGGTTCCTATTCTTTCATGTCGTCATGCCATAATAATGTTAGTATTCATGCTCATTCATATTAACACACATTTTCCAACTCTTATCTACATTGACTTTCACTAACACGCATACGACATGATTGGTCAACCACATAGTTTCAATATCCTTGAAATCTAAATTCGTTATCACACATAACACATAATTGATCTAACACATATTCCATGATCTCTCGATTCTTATATTTGTGTCAAAATGCCTAACCATGCTATGGATTCTCTGTTGACTTTCAGAAAGTCAACCTTCTAGCATATAACTTCCAATTTCGAACACGCATTTATGTTGATATAATAGACCCTATTAATGACATCATATTAATTTCATACATAATGTTGTATAACACATACAACTACATGATCACCTAGTCACATACACAATATACACATACTTATGTTTTCATAACTCTACATTCGACAACCGCATTGTTCAACATTCACTTAATCAAAATTATCATCTTACATACGTACACGACATAACTCCAACATTATCATTTATCAATAAACTATTCATTTCACATTCGTACACATTCACTCTTAATCACCATAAATCAAGCGCATCAATTACATGGCGAGCATCACACCATTGAAGCATAAGGTACAAGTTCTTAATGCATAATTTTACCAAACCATACATTCAAATCCGAATTCTCATATGGACTCCACCTTAAGCACACTTAACTTATTATTTTGCTAACGGCTACACCATAAGCACCTTCTATACATACTTACCCACAACTTTCATATAATTTCACAATTTTGCTCTCTTAGGCATTTCATCGAACACTTGGCGGGTGTACTACTAACAAAACATTATGTACAAGCATTCATTGCATATTCTTACTAGTTCATATCAACATCATCAAATTCCACTTGAATCATATAATTCTCATAATATACCCAAATTAACTAACAATTACTCATTACATACAATATCATACATAAACTTTACACAACAATTAAGCATACATGATTATCCATAACATCATCTTCACTACCACAAGTGGGTTTTCATCTCTAATCATATAATTAACCTAAACCACGTGTAATCTATGCTTTATATCATGATATTAATACATTCTCATGCTCAATTTCATACAAATTCGCGGGTTGATCAAAACCCACTTCATATCAAAATCACCAAATCAAAAATTACAACTTACCAAGTGATCTTTAGGGCTAGATGACTAAGAATTCGGGTACATGCATTAGATTTGGGTTGAATTCCCCTTTCAATTTGAGCAAATAAGCTTGAGCTAGGGTTTGGCTCCTTTGGGAGCTTCTGATCGACGTAGAACACACACAAATGTGTGTTTGTGGGTGTTGATATTTTCTTATAATATCCCAACTTCCCTTTTAACCCACATTAGTCCCTTATGATTGTAAATTAAACATAGTTGGCCCCATTGTTTTTCCACTCTCAATCTATAGTCAACACAATCAAACCAAGTTAGATAACTTGGTTGTTAGTGAAATAACCCACTTGAACAATAAATCCTACTTACTCATGCCAACCTAATAAAATGTCAAAATAAAATATTTAGACTCGAGTTTTGGGGCGTTACAAATTCCTCGGACATTTAGTCAATCATGAAGGAATTCATGTGGATCCCACAAAGATCGAGGCAATTACTAAATGGAAAGTCCCTGAGTCATCAATGGAAGTAAGAAGTTTTCTTGGATTAGCAGGATATTATAGTCGGTTTATCCGAGATTTTTCTAGAATAGCTATTCCTTTAACAAAACTGACTTGCAAATCTGTTAAGTTTGAATGGGGACCAAAACAGGAAGAAGCCTTTAGAATTCTTAAGCAAAGATTAACCAACGCACCCATACTACCGTTACCAAAAGGAACTAAAGACTCTGTAGTCTATTGTGACGCATCTAAATTAGGTTATGGATGTGTGTTGATGCAACGTCAAAAGGTTATAGCCTATGCCTCTAGACAACTTAAGAATCATGAAGAGAATTATACAACCCATGATCTTGAATTAGGAGCCATAATTTTTGCCCTTAAAATTTGGAGACATTATCTTTACGGTAGTAAGTCACAGATCATAAGAGTTTAAGATACGTTTTCGGACAAAAAGAGTTAAATATGAGACAAAGACGCTGGATGGAAGTGATTATGATTGTAGTATCCAGTATCATGCAGGAAAGGCTAATGTAGTAGCCGTTGCTTTAAGTCGAAAGTATCATCAAAAACCAAGAAGAGTACGTTCTCTCAAATTAAATCTGCAGATAGATTTAAATGATCAAATTAGAGAAGTACAAGAATCAGTAATCAAGGATGATACTGAAAAATTGAAAGGAATGATTAAGGAATTAGAAAAAGGAACATATGGAATTTGGAGATTCCATAAGAAAAGAATTTGGATACCCAAACGAGGAAACCTACGCCACCGAATTTTAGAAGAAGCCCATAAGTCTAAATATACGATATATCCTGGAAGTGATAAAATGTATCAAGACTTAAGAAAGAATTTTTGGTGGATAGGAATGAAAAAGGATATAGCAGCTTATGTTGCCAAATGTATAACCTGTTCACAAGTTAAAGCTGAACATCAGAAACTCTCAGGATTATTGCAGCAATTAGAAATGCCAATATGGAAATGGAAATTGATAACAATGGACTTTGTTAGCAAATTACCCAAAATGCGAAAAGGTAATGATACAATCTGGGTGATTGTAGACAGATTAACCAAGTCTGCTCATTTCTTACCGATGAAGGCAACTTTCAGTATGGGACAGTTAGCTAAGCTATATGTAAATGAAATAGTTTCATTGCATGGAATTCCTTTATCTATTGTTTCTGATAGGGATAGCCATTTTACTTCTCATTTTTGGTCCAGTTTCCAAAAAGCAATGGGAACTAAGTTAAATCTAAGCAGAGCTTATCATCCTCAAACGGACGGACAAAGCGAAAGGACAATTCAGACAATGGAAGATATGCTTAGAGTTTGTGTAATTGATTTCGGAGGAAATTGGGACGATCATTTACCATTAATAGAATTTTCCTAAAATAACAACTATCATACCAGTATCAATGCTGCACCATTTGAAGCACCTTATGGACGAAAGTGCCAAACTCCAGTCTGTTGGGCAGAAATTGCAGAAAAGCAACTGTCTGGACCAGAGATAGTACAAGAAACAACGGATAAGATTATTCAAGTCAAGGAAAGACTAAAAGCAACACACGATCGACAAAAGAGTTATGCTGATAACAGTTCAAAACCGTTGGAATTTCAAGTAGGAAATAAGGTGTTATTAAAAGTTTCTCCATGGAAAGGAGTAGTCAGATTCATCAAGAGGGGAATGCTAAGCCCCAGGTATATTGGACCTTTTGAGATTATTAGAAGAATAGGACCCGTAGCCTACCAGCTACAACTGCTAGAGGAAATGGCAGGAACACATGATGTATTTCATGTATGTAATCTCAAGAAATGCTTAGCAGATGAATGGTTAATGGTACCTCTTAGGGACATAGAAGTGAATGAGAAACTTAAGTTTGTAGAGAGACCCCTACTGATTGAAGACAGAAAGACCAAGAATCTCAAACATAAGAGATTAGTTCTAGTTAAAGTGAAATGGGATTCCAAGAGAGGATCAGAATACACTTGGGAGCTCGAATCAGAGATGCAGAGGAAATATCCACACCTATTCCAGTAGACCTCGAGGACGAGTTCTAAAACAAGGTAGGGAGGATATAACAACTCTCCCAAAATCCTTAAAACATCCCTATATTTCCTAAAATACATCATGTATACGAAAAATAGGCCCAAAATACCTCTAATTTCCCAAAATTAAAAAAAAAAGAAATAGGGGGCGCTCGCGGGCCGCGACCCCCTTGGCTACCTCAGTCACGAGGCGCGACAGCCTGAAACCAGGTACAACCCGGTAATACCACGTGTCCTGTTACGAGTTAAACCTACACCCGTGACTGGCCAAGGCTAAAGCCTACCCTGCCTTGCTCGCGGGCCGCGAAGGCCAAAGCAAATTCTCTCGCAGGCCGCGAGAGAGTGCTCGATCAGATCTATAAATAGGGACCGTTGGCATTCAGTTTCAATTCGTTCATAAAACAACTTTCTCTCTCAATTCTCTGATAGCAATTATAATTCCCGGGTATTATACCCTCTAAAATAGCGAAGCTCTGCCTCGATGTAAGAATCATAACCCCTGGTTACGTATTAGTTACGCTGCTCGATCGATCTAGTGCTCCGTAACGCATGTCAAGGCTCTGCCTGACTCAGTCGTTGGAGTTCTGTCTTGGGGAGGGTATATCTAATGTAAATTTGGGTTATTATACTAACGCGTGTGCATTGTTTAATTAATAGATTATAACCAGGAAGTCACAAGGAAATACCTAAATTAGCAATGTGAGTTAATCCTTCTTTTTGTAAACTGTTTTCACAAAACCTCAATTGTTTTAATTGAAATTTAACAGTGATTGAGTATTTGTAAATCTACAATTATCGTTGGTATGTTGGGGTTTTGTATACAAGATTTGTTGCTACACTGTGAGTAGTAACATTTCCACAAGTCAGGATTGACAGTACCGTGGGTGGTAATTAAAGTAGATATAAACAAATGTAATTGCTGGATTTCCCTCAATGCTGTAAAATGATTAAACTTGTTTTGATTAAACTGGGATTCACTCGCCAGTATTTCTTGCTGATAAAATGTTTTTAAACGCGTTTCAGGTAACAAAATGTGAAAGCCAAATAGAAGTCAGCTGGAGAGCACTGAAGGCTTAGAAAAGTGGCTATAAAAGTTACCTAAATAAAGAAGAAGTTTTATTTCAATAAAATTTTGGATCTATCCCTAAAAACATGTTTGTAATGGAAACTTGGGTTTTTCCCATATACTTATTAAGTATAAAAGGGTGGTGTTTTACTCTGATAAAATATTTCCTAACTACGGTCCTGATGAAATTTCCGCTGCGAAATTAATAAACACCGATACCACCAGCTCTGAGTAGCTCGCGGTCGCCCGCCTCCCGGGGCAGGGGTCGGGGTTTGCGACACCAACGACAGGTACCATCAATAAACCCCATCTTGTTCTTAACTTGTAAAGAAAGCACCATAGCATTAGACCAGACCCTATAATTTTCTGTACCCTTAAGTTTAATATTAACTATGGACATATTAACACAATCACTAGGATGAAGAAACAAAGGATCACCAGCATCAATCTTACTAACAAGAGTCGCAATAGTAGATGTCATATTATTATTAGTAGTAATCACAATATCATCACCAGTCATAGCAAATAATCAAGAAATAAGTGAAGAAACACATCACAATAAAATCAGAATATCAATCAAAATAATCAGAGTATCAAACAAACTATCTGAGAACAGGACAATCAATATCCAAACAGACAAATAACAACTAGAATATCAGTCAAAGAATAAACAGAGTATCAAAACAGAATATCACAGAATGAGACCAATCAAGAACAAACAAACTAAGTCAGAATAACACTAGACAAAACCAAAAAATAAAGACCAGCAAAACCAGGACAACGATCCAATCAGAGGTTCGTCACTCAAAAGGTGCCTCCGCACACAATATCCAGGAAGCTATAGACACACGACCAAAGAAAACAGAATGCAACAGAGTGAACCCTCTCTATGTCCCCAAAACAAACCGGTCTTTGCTATACCAGGTATCAATATGCCTAGACACAATGACTCAGTGATGCAAAAGACAATAAAAATAAGAGAAAGATAGAACGATCTCACAGGGGGTGCGTATAACTCCAGCAAATCAGGCTTGTAACCTTCACTTAGGGTTACAAGCACCTGATCAGAAGACAATCACACAAGTTCTGTTGGTTTGCCCTATAAAAGAGACCAACAAGAACCTTCTTCAAGAACACTAGAAAACCCTAGAAATTAGGGTTTCGATCACTGCAGCGGCACGAACACCAAGAAGACAGAAATCATCAAATCTGGAGTCGGTAGAGCCAACCGGAACTAGCAAGACTCCAATTACTACCAGGAACCACCCAGACCTAACTGACTCTGAGATGAAGCCCTCGATTACAGCGGAAAACGATATCACTAAGAGCACCTAGTGCTCTGATAACATGTAAAATGTACACAGTATAAAGAGATACGAAGATGATGAAACCCAAAACAAAGGATTTTATTCACAAAACAATCTCCAGAACAAAGTAATCACTTAAACAACTCATAACTCACACCAGATCATTGTGTAACACAATGATCTGTTATGTATGAATAACAAGAACGCACAGGATCAGTGAATCAGAATGGTTCACTAGATCAAAGTAACCCTAAAAAGTTTCAAAGAGAAGCTAGAGAGTTATTTTGAACAGAGAGAAAGACGAACAACGATTATGATCTCTCAAGTCTCGAGAAGTATCTTATTATAACCAAGAATTAGGACAACCACTTGTAGCCTCTTGTCCGAACACATAAAGCCCACCAGCAAAGCCCAGCTTCAACCTCTTGACCTTGAGCCCATGTACAACAAAGCTCCAAGCCCAATCATAAGAAGCAGACCAAATATGTAAAATATAAAAAACCAATTAAAACACTATATAAAATATAAATATTGAATTGTATTTTTAACATCACCACATCGGGATACACTTGCCTCCGAAACAGTGAAAACCCTTACCTAGGGCGAAGCTCATGAACGCTTGCCCGAAGGCACGACAGTACGTTGAGCTAAAATCCGCTTAGTTCAATGATCGAACCAACGATTTCTGCCTAGTCTCTCATCATCACCTGGTGCCGCAAAAACTAATGGAAGGGAAGGAATCGAACCTGGGTCACTTGGAACACCATGTCTCTCACTTACCGCTCGACCACCAGTTCATTGCCACATAGTCCATACTCTATTTGGTGTTTATACAAAGAAATTGAGTTCTATTTGGTGTTTATATGGGGATGAGCATTTGGTACAGGGTACCGGTACCGAACCATACCGGGTATATTCGGTACCAGTACCCGGTACCCATTTTCCCCGTTTTTCGGCCCGGTAGCGGTATTTACAGGTAAAACATCGGTAAATACCGGTACCGAAGCGGTATATTCGCTACTAGTACCTGTACCAAATTTCCCCATTTTTCGGTACATGTATTTTCGGTACCGAATAGGTACCATGCTCATTCCTATGTTTATATATGATGTTCTGCATTCGAGTTATTTTTGTTCTATTGTTTTGAACAACTTATATAAAAGCCTAAAAAAGCTCAATCGTGAAACTAAATCAGAGCCAAATCATTAGTGACGGTTCAGTTTGTATTTTCAACTGTTTGGCTTTGATTTTCGGAAAGATTGGTAAGAGAAAGAGGCAAGTGCGTCTTAACCGATTTTTTATTATAAATTAATTTTTTTATTATAAATAAAAAGCTGTGATTTTTATCGAAACTTTAAAAAAACGTGTGTTTTCTAAGCTTTTTTAAGTAGTTTTGGTTGTCTTTACATTGGTTCTCGTGGTTCTCGCAATAAATGGTAGTTCCTAATGGATCCTTAGTCTCTTTCTCTCTCTCTCTCTCTCTCTCTCTCTCTATATATATATATATATATATATATATATAGGGTAAAGTTCTTGTACAAATAATCTTAACATACTAAACATACAAATTGAAGGAAAACTCAAAAAGACAAGGTGGCATTTTTGTAATTATCAATAACTATCAAAGTTACTCTACAAATATACCTAAAAAAACCTAACCACTCCCCCCACACCCAAAAAAAACTAAACCCCCACCCCCCAAAAACCTAAAAAAACCTAACCCCCCCCCCCACCCCCAAAAACCTAAAAAAAACCTAACCCTCCCTAACCCCCCCCCCCCCCAACCAAGCTAAAATGCTAAAAACTAAACCCCCCAAAAAACCTAAAAAAGTCTAAAAAAAAAACACACAAATTATTTTATTTTATTTTTTTTAACATTTTTTATTAAAAAATCGCTACTTTTAGTAGCAGCCAATTTTTTTTTTTTTTTTTTTTTTGCTAACGAAATGTAGCGATTTTTTAATAAAAAATGAAAAAAAAATTTGTGTTTTTTTAGGTATTTTTGGTTGTAACTTTGATAGTTGGTGGTAATTACAAAAATGCCACCTTGTCTTTTTGGGTTTTCCTTCAATTTGTATGTTTAGTATGTTAAGATTATTTGTATTTGATCTTTTGCCTATATATATATATCTAACTTATAATAAAAGACTCCAAATAATGCCACATGTCATTCTCTTTCTTCAACCTCATAAATTTTATTTATATTTGTTTAATAAATTTCTTTTAATATTTAATAATCAATATATAGATATCACTTATTTTTATCCTTATCTTTATCTAAAATTAATATATAACTTTAATTTTGTAATTTAGACCCTTTATTTTTTACTTTTAACCCAAAATTTTTCATCTTTTATAATTTAATCACAACTGGTTTTTATTTTCAATTTTGGTCCACCATACTTTTCATCTTTCCCAAGTTTTTCGTTTCATTTTAAATTTTGTGAGTTAACGCATCGCAACGTGCGTGTGGGGTCAACATTTTTCGTATATTTTTTCCGGTTTGTCTGGCCCGTCGTGTCACATCTATTTTTCTGCATTTGACAAGTTCGTCCAACACGCGGGTCAGGTGGACTTAGTTATTTTATTTCTATGTTTTACGTTTCGGTTTAATTTCTCAGCAACGAGCGTGCGTGATTCAAAGATTTTACGTCTGCTTTTCGTTCGGCGTTATTTTTTCGCGTTTTTATTTATTTTGTTTTTTATAGCTTTTCCGGTGTTGGTGATCGTTGACAATGATATAATATTGCTACTACTTAACACAGTTTTATGACAACCGCTGCAACGCAGGGGCTTAATACTAGTATATATATATAGTGGAGGGTTCAAATGAGAAGAAATTCTTTGTAAGAAGAAAAAAGAAGAAATTTCAACCAATAGGAATGCTTTATTAGACTTCATTTAATATTTGTACTTAATGTAACTATAAGGGTATATTAGTAAACTTACATGTATCATTAATTGGTAGTTTCATCTTTAATAACTAACTATATTAAATTTATAACTTATTTTTAAGATATATATTTTTCACAAAAAATAAAAATAAAAATTCATTTATAGTGTAGGATAAATACGAGGCGTGTAGGATAAATTACGAGTTGTGTAGGATAAATTTCAATATGTGTAGGATAAATTTCGAAATGTGTAGGATAACTCTTGACGTGTGTAGGCAAAAATATTTAGTGTTGAGGATTATAGTCTTAATGACTAATTAATTAGTCAAACATAATAATAAATAAGATGAGAAAAAAACTATTTAATGTTTTACAATTGTACCCTTTTATTCTTTTTCTTCTCAATAAAATTTTCTTCTCAAATGAACCTTCCCCTCCTATATATATATATATATATATATATAGAGAGAGAGAGGGGCTCATGCGAGAACCACCCTTATTGTGAGAACCTTGAGAACCAATGTGAACACAACAAAAAATAGCTAAAAAAACCTAACCCCCACCCCCCCCCCCAAAAAAAAAAAAAAACCTAACACCCCCCCCCCCCCCAAGCTAAATGCTAAAAAAACCTAAAAAAAACTAAACCCCCCCCCCAAAAAAAAAAAAAAAAAAAACCTAAACCCCCTCCCCCACCCAAAAAAACCTAACCTCCCCCACCCCCCCCCCCCCCCCCCCAAAGCTAAAATGCTAAAAACTAAACCCCCAAAAAACCTAAAAAAATATAAAAAAATAAAAAAAAATATAAAATTTTTTTTTTGAATTTTTTAGTATTTTTTATGTTAAAATCGCTACTTTTAGAAGCCAAAAAATTTTTTTTTTTTTTTTAAAAAAAAATTAAAATTTTTTTTTTGGCTTCGAAAAGTAGCGATTTTTTTATAAAAAATATTAAAAAATTCAAAAAAAATTTTTGTGTGATTTTTAGCTATTTTTAGGCATTTTTGGTGTGTTCACATTGGTTCTCGCGGTTTTCACAATAAGAGGTGGTTCTCGCATGATCTTCTCCCTATATATATATATATATATATATTTATAAATGTAAAACCAAAAAATTTATTGGACCATCTTTATAAAAATTTAATCTTACATTGTTATTGGCCAAAATAATTTTATTTTTATCTATATCCAGAATCATATAACATATTAGGCCGATTAGTCTTATTTTGATCTATATCCATTCTCCAAATTTCTATCTAATCTAATTAACAATAAAAAGTAAAAATTAAAAAAAAAAACAACAACAACAACAATAACAACAACCATACCCAGTAAATCCCAAAAATAGCAACGCTACTTATAGGGTCTGGGGAGGGTGGGATGTAGACAGACCTTGCCTCTATCCCTAGGGATAGAGAGACTGCTTCCAGAGAGACCCTCGGCTCGAAAACGAACAACATACTAACACACCAAGTCAAAGAATATAGGAATAAAAAGTCACCAATACCAAGAAAGTGATCAGAGTGACACAATATAATGTAAAAAATTAAAAAAAATTAAAAAAACTAAAAAAAAGAAAGCGACGTTGCTACTGTTGTTCATTTACAATGATTGACCCACCAATCAACCATCGTCACTTCACGTCACCACCACAGCCATGCCCGCGACCACCAAAAATGACCGGAATTGACGTCGGCAACCACCACTGCCCAATCATTTAATCAAGGTAGTTTTTTTTATTTTTTATTATTGTTCCACTTTCTTGATTCACACAATTTTGCCTTAATTTAGCTCTAAATTAGGTGTTTAATTCAATGTCGAGCCCTAAATTGAGTGTGCTTTTTTATTTTGAATGTTAGAGCTTTAAATTGGGTGTGTTGTTGAATGTTGAGTTCTAAATTGAGTGTGTTGTTGAATGTTGAGTCCTAAATCAGGTGTTTTGTTGATTGTTAGACTTATAGTTTTGATTGAGTAATTATTAATTGTTAGACTAAGAACTAAGTACTTGTTAATTGCTAGATAATAATATAAAATTGAGTAATGGTTTTGACTTTTGAATTTGGATTTGATTTTTTAGAAATTGTGTCTCCTAAACAACCATCCGAGGTTCAATAACATAAAAAGAAAAACAATAGTTTAAAATTTAAAGATTAAAATGCACGGATAGTCCCTGTGGTTTGGTGAAATTTCACCTTTAGTCCCCAACTTTTCAGAATCATACTCTTAGTCCCTGTGGTTTGAAAAGTTGTTATTCGGATAGTCCCTAAAGCGGATGAAGTTTACTCAGATAGTCCCTGTGGTTTGACAAGTTGTTACTCGGATAGTGCTTGTGGTTTGACAAGTTGTTACTCAGATAGTCCTTGTCATTTCACACCCACTTAACCAGAAAAACTAACCTCCATCCGCTTTGGGGACTATCCGAGTAACAACTTGTTAAACCACAGGGATTAAGAGTGCAATTTTGAAAAGTTGGGGACTAAAGGTGAAATTTCACCAAACCACAACGACTATCCGCGCATTTTACCCTTTAAAAAAGTTAATCCAAAGGGCCTTAAACAAGCATCCGGTGCTATAAAGTTTATCGCCGTTTAAAAAAAGAGTTTATATAATTCGTTAGGCAAATCGGTTTTTTTTTTTTTTTTTTTTTTTTTTTTTTGTTGCTCAGACGAGACACTTGAATTATAGGGACATTTTGGATGGGGATTTGAATATTAATAGAAAAACAACTATTAACACACACAATAATACATTTATCACTGAAGCATAACAAATAATAGAAAAACAACTATTAACACACACAATAATACATTTATCACTGGAGCAGAACAAAAAATGTGATAGTTTTAATTTGGTAGTTTTCTTCCTCCCTGAGCCACGGGCTTCTGGATATTTATCATAAGCTTCATACCACCATCCTTACAATGCTTTCCGTTTTTAAATCCACAAATGAACCATCTTTTTCCTGGGGCATCTATCTTTATCACATCCTTTCCACTTGTGAGAGGTTTAGCAGAAGGAGGCACCACACAATCTTCAAAGCTTTTCTCATCTACTTCAATCACATCGTGTGTTCCACGAGGATATATGAAAACTAACAAACAAACGTACCCAATAAAATCCCACACATGCGTATCAAAAGCTATTATTTTTTAGGGAGGGTGGATGAAGGCAAACTTTTCCTCTATCACATAGGAGATAGAGAGGCTGTCCCAATGAAACCTTTTCTTCATAAAGCTTTTTTTCGAGTATAGTGAGGTTTAGGATATTTGAAAACCAAATCTAGAGAATCACATAGGATTCATTGATATAAATTGCCGGATGTGTATCATGCTTTTGCCAATCTTATAGTATAAGCTCATTTCAGTGGTGGATACAGAAATTATTTGCTAGGGTGCGGATGAGTGGTTCACGCATATTTTTAAAAATGCGGTCGAGTTTTTTTGTCTAAAAAATACATTATTTTTTTTTTCAAAGGGTGCGCTCACCCACCCACCCACCCACACAGATACTTAGGTCCGCCCCTGATTCATTTGCCAATAAAATCAAAGCATGTTGTTATTATATATACTTTACAAACTAAGTATGCTGTTAAACTAATCATAAAAATGTGAACCATGCATGTTTTGGTTTGCTTAATTTATTATTTTGCTTAAACATAGCGATGGTGAAAATTGATCACTGAGAAAAAATGCAAAGGAAATGAAAGCCATTAGGTTATGGGTTCGATTTTCATAAGGGAGGTTTTTCTCAGATTTATTGGGTTTTTTCCTGAATTGGTGTATATGCATTATTGCCTAGTGGAGATGGATATGATCGGATGGTTCTACTGGTGGCACGATGATACTCCAGTGGACCGTCAGTGATCCAAATTTGCCGTTAAAAAAAAATCACTAATGAATCTTTTTTTAGAATAAGGATACTTACCTAAAGTATCACCAATTTCGAATGTATTGAAGCTCTGCAAGGGCACGTGATCATACTTTTTACCGTATTTCCAATAAATTTCATGCTTTTGTGCTGCATTTGCTTGAGCAACTATGGTTGCTATGAGGATGAAGATGCCCAACATTTTGTTAGCCATTTCCGTTCACTTTAAACGATCTTCGTTTTTTACGAATTTAGATGCCTATTTGAAGCCAAGAATTTTGGATGAGCACCATGAGAAATTAGTGATGAATAAGATATTTATTGCCTAACGACTCGTTCAAATATTCTAAATTTGGTAAAATCATCCTCCTCCCTCCACTAAATTAAACACAAGATACGGTTATTGAATTTTATCACCCCCAACTATTGGCTATTGGCCGCTATCACCTTCAACTATCACTTTGACGCTCGTCACCCCCAACTTAATATTGTGTGTTCTGTCACCACGTCGTTAACTAATCACTAACTTTTGATCTATTTACTATACTTTTGGGGTTTCCTAAGATCCCTAAAACTTTCATAAGATCCCTATGACACCCTCAAAAGTATAGTACCAAGATCAAAAGTTAGTGATCAATTAACGACGTAGTAACAGAAAACACTAAGTATTAAGTTGGGGGTGACGGGCGTCAAAGTGATAGTTGGGGGTGGCAGCAGCAAATAGCCAATAGTTAGATGTGATAAAATCCAATAAACATATAATAATATGATCTATTATCGTTTGAAAGATACATTTACTTCATTGACACATAATTATATACGTAGTTTTGAGAAAAGTGTATTACACGGGTTAAACCAATAAATATTATCGTAAACAAATAGTTTTAAGAAATATAATATTGTTAATTTGTTGCTTATAATTATTATGAGATTGCTAAAATAATAAATAGATTAGTATTTTGTTACTAATATATAAGTGGGTGATACGTAACATTTTTTGGAAACCAGTATATTACACATGTTAAATATAAAAAAAGAAAAATATAAATTACAAACTTTTTTAATTAAATATTACACATGTATTACATGGGCTGACATTATTTGGAATCATTAATCATTAAAAAAAGGGTAAATTTCTTTAATTAATTATTAAAAAGTTAATTGTTTTAGTTGTAATATATGACAAACCCATTGCAGTGTACTACAATTAATAACATATTTCAATTAAATATATCTATTGCTCATTATGTTATATTGGTACGTTAATATTTGTGTGTAAATATTATAAATATGTGAATTAACTTTCGGGTACTACACAAACCCGTGTAATGATTTGTACCTAATTAAACTTTTGAGTTAATTACATAGTCCCCGTGGTTTGCACAAAGTAACATACTTTGGTACTAATAGTTTAAATCACCTTCTAGGGTATTAACTTTCCATTTTGTAACGTTTAGAGGTATTAACGTTAATTGTTTGTTAAACTATTAGTACCTAAGTATGTTATTTTGTGCAAACCACATGGACTAACTATGTTACTTGTTAATTGACCATTTAGGTATTCATTAACGTATTGAAATTGATGATGCTAACTAAACTGAACAATTTTAACTAATGTCTGTTTTAACTGATATTACTTAACGTGTTCTGTTTTTTTTGGTATTCATTAACCCTCGATTCTCATCTTACTTGTTAATTGATCATTTAGGTATTCATTAACGTTTGTTTGGTGAATGAAATTGAAGGATCGAAAGCCATGGCAAAGGAATATTGAAGCCTCACCAACTAATGTCTAAGTTTCAATCCATGGTTCTTCTAATTTCCGACATGTCTTCTTTGTCCTCTTTTTTCTTATCCTTCTGTAATTGTTTTGCCTATAAAATGTGTCACGACCCCCGACCCACCCTGGACGGAATCGGGAGTCGCGAGCAGTCCCGTGGTACCGGTGATTATTTTTTTTGAAAAACGTGGCAGCGGAATTTTCATCAGGACCGTGAGTTAGGAAAAATATCAGAGTTTAGAAAACACCGGATTTTATTTAAATAGATGGGGTAAACCCTGGTTTTATACTGGTAGCTTTAGAAAAGATAATTTTTATTTTGTAAAACGATATTTCTTAATTTGATTAAGATAAGCCACATCTTGATGCCTTTCAGTGCCGTATCCAGCTTTTATTCCACTCTAATGTAATTACCTGAAAAGGTTTTTGAAAAACATTTTGTCAGTAATAATTACTGGTGAATTCATTCCTTTTTTTTTTGGAAATATATCGTTATACTTTACATCATTAAGATTTTTATATCTATCCAACTCAATCAGTAATTGTCACATAGGGTAATTCCGATGTAACTGTAATCATATCATTTATTGGCATACTTTCGTCCAATTGTAAATCTTATCCAGTAATTATTGTGTATGATTACTCAATTTATTGGTCACTAGGCAATCCCTGTGACGGTGATTATATCACTGTTGATCGTTCTTTCAACTAGTGATTATATTCATTACACTGTTGATCATTCTTTCAACTAGTGCATCTGGTCATGTTACTGTTGATCATTCTCTCAACTAGTAACTCTGGTCATATCACTGTTGATCATTCTCTCAACTAGTGATTCTATTCCTGGCACTGTTGATCATTCTTTCAACTAGTGCTCCTGGTCATGTCACTGTTGATCGTTCTTTCAACTAGCGACTCTGGGTGATATTTACTTTGTCAAATATATGACTTATGGCACAAAGCCTTTCAATCCTTAGAATGACATATATCAATCCATATCAGACTATTACTACTTATCAAGTATAATATGTCAATTATATTAATACTTGATCTATTCACGTAATTAACAATCTAATCTTCGTATGGTAGGATACCTTTATTCTTGATTATTTTATTATGATAAATACTTTATGAATCTATTAACGATTTGCTGTTAAAATTTATATGTTATGGATACTGGAGTATAATTCTTACTGTGATTTGTGGTAATACTTTTATTAGTTATCTTTCTGGCTAATAATAACAAGGATCAAATAATATATGATTTCCTATACCAGCAAAGAATATAAAAATCTAATCACTGTAAGTATCACAGGTAATCCTTTATGCTTTTGGAAAATATTTGTAAATATAATTATATCACAAAAGGTGACAAAACTTTGAGAAAAGAGATTGGACTCACAAACGGTGAGAAAAGAGAAATGAACTCACATTGCAGATTTCTACAAGCAAAGTTTAGTCTACAGGGAAGCCTTGATATATTGCAGATTCAATTTGAGCAGAATCTAGTCTACTGTTGGCCTTGATTTAATCTAATAACACTTCACACAATCGAGGTTTGTAACTAATATAGCAATTACGACAATTCACGGAATTAAACCTTCACAACGATTAACAAGTGCAATACTTCAACTCATTTATCGAATTGACGACAAACGACAAAGTATAATACTTAATAATTCAATCGGATTCACAACGAATAACAGAGCATAGTCCGAATTCGAACAGCACTCAAATATTCAAGTCGAAATCACGATGAATAACAAAGTATAAGCTCAATTTGAGCAGCACTCGGACAATCGTCGGATAGTTACAATCGATCGGACGTTGAATCGTAATAGCGATCGAGTTATTACCCTGATTGCGGTAGCGTTTCGAGGTTTGTGTGTGTTTGTGTAGTAAAACGGCTATAACTCGAAGTGTAAGACGAATTTTATCGTCGAACGAATGCCAGAAATCAAGTCCCAGGCCCTTCTATTTATACTGAAAATTGGCATCTCCCGCTTGTCGCGGCAGAATTCGGGGAATCTCCCGCTACTCGCCTGGAAAGTCATTTTTAGGGTAGGGTAGGTACGTGTCCAACTAGCTCAGGTGAGTCGACAGTTTTTATAAATTCGATTTTTATAATAATTTATAAGGATAATCGTTAACTAGGTTTTGCCCCCCTTGAGTTTTAGGGGCCCTGATCCTGATTCCGATTGCTCTGAAACTTTTAGGGTTTGCGTAGAATTACTTGGGTGTCTTAATTAGGGTTTCCTATTGTATGAAATAATATAATAAACAATAGTTTTGACGAGGGTTGTTACAAAATGTGTCAAGAGAACTGATAAGAAACTTGAAGTTTGCAGAGCAATGGTGCAGCAGACTAAAATGTGTCAAATTTCAACCTTGTTGGTTTTATAATATTTATGATTTATGTGGATATAATTTGTAGATGAAGCTGTTGTGATTGGAATTTGTTGATTTTTTTTTGGTATGGAGGAGTTGTTATTTAATTCGGTTATGCGTAATTGTGAAAATTATGTGTTTGGTAGTTTGTTTATAAACCTTACACAAGATATGGAAGAAGGGGTCATGTTTATATGTCGCAGTTGAAGCCTCACCTACTAATGTCTGAGTTCCAATCCATGGTTCTTTGAATTTCCGGCATGTCTTCTTTATCCTCTTTTTTTCTTATCCTTCTGTAATTGTTTTGCCTGTAAAATGTGTCAAGAGAATTGATAAGAAACTTGAAGTTTGCAGAGCAATGGTGCAGTAGACTAAAATGTGTCAAATTTCAACCTTGTTGGTTTTATAATATTTATGATTTATGTGGATATAATTTGTAGATGAAGCTGTTGTGATTGGAATTTGTTGATTTTTTTTTTTTGGTACGGAGGAGTTGTTATTTAATTCGGTTATGCGTAATTGTGAAAATTATGTGTTTGGTAGTTTGTTTACAAACCTTACACAACTGTATGATATGGAAGAAGGGGTCATGTTTATATGTCGCAGAGGGGTTCAGGTGCGACGGAGGTTTCCAGTGCGGCGGGGTTTCCGGTGGGAAGTTGTGTCAGGGGTTTCAGGTGGGAGGTTGTGGCGAGCATTTGGTGGCAGTGAAGGTGGGTGTTATGGTGGTGATAAGGATGAGGTGTTTTAGAGAGAGATAGAAATATGAGAGTAAATTGACAAAATTGCCCTCATGTGCAAGTCACATGACTAGATTTAACAAAAGAAATCTTACTGGGTTAGGGTTAAAGGACAAAACGTGTAACAAAATTTCTTATAAAAGGGCAAAACCTGTCAAAATTCGTTGAAAAGGACACTGCTTGAAAAAAATATCAAGATAAAGGACAAAACGTGTAATTTTTCCCATAAAAAAATAACGAAGGGGGTATTTGTCTAAGGGGCCGTTTGTTTCAGCTCTTAATGGGCTCTTAATGGTTTAGACCTCTTACTGATTTAACACTTAATGGTTCAAACTATTTGTTTCGCGAGCAAATGTCTGAATGGTTCAGGCATTTGCCTCTTAATGGTTAAGCATTATACTGAGTTCAAATGGTTAAGACCTCTTATCTAAATTGGTCAGACATTTGCCTTTGAATTGTTAAACATTATACTGACTCTTAATGGTTCAGAACTTTGATAACCCAATATCTTAGGATTTTCTTATTTTCCAGATTTAAATGCCAATGTACAACTTTGGTATGATGTCTTTATATGGGTCTACATATTCACACACCCAAGTGCCTATTCACACACACCATCATATACGCCTCGTATAGGTCTATATGTTGCGTATAACCTTTTTCAATTTTCAAGAGAAACTCTAATTATGTCATATTTTGTCTTATATGCGTCGTATAGGCCTTTACGGGGCGTATAGACGAAAAAGACCATTTTACCCCCTAATTTGGGGCTATACGCATGGTAAATTGGTCTTTTTTGCCTCTTTTATATGCCTAATATAGGCCTATATGAGGCATATATATATAAAAGGGTTTTTTTTAAAAAAAAAACACCTTTATAAATGGCAAATTACCATTTTAGCCCTGAGTTAGGCCTAGACTGGGGGCGTCTTAGGGCTAAAATGGTAATTTGCCATTTTATTTTTAAATTTTTTTAATCGTTTTAGCAAACTTTTAAAAAGAGACTTATACTACACTATACGAGACCTCATATTAATATCAATAACACTAATATTAATTATACGATGCCTATACGAGATCTATACGAGACTTATACTACACTATACGAGACCTATACAGATGTTGTATCATATCTTATACTTGTTATTTTTATTTATTTAAAATAGAAAACTGATATTTTTATAAAAGTTTGCTAAAACGATTAATATTGTATAAAATGTTTGTAAAAAAACCCTTATATACGCCCAATATTGGCCTATACGTGGCATATATGGGGCATGAGTCATATACGAGATCCATACGAGGGGTCCTATTCGCCACGTATAGACCTGTACGTGGCGTATAGGAGCAGCCAAACCAGAACTGAGAGTTCAATGCAATCCTATACGCCCCGTATAAGCCTATACGAGGCATATACGAGACAAATGGTGTGCAAATAGACAGAACTGCCTACCGTGGGTGCCAAACATGTGTAAGGAGGAGTGCCATGTGTAGAGTCCTAACTTCTCATATGCTTCCCAATTAAGTTTAGGCTGCATAAGTCAACTTGTTCAAACCTCATCTCTGACTTACCAAATATGATTTAAGAGCTGATGCCAAACAGCTTTTAAAGATCATGTATTTGCATCAAGCTTTCGGGCTCTCATGCAAGACTTACTTGAACTACTATTATATAAAAAGTAAGAGCTTTGCTTTAGGCTCATCAGGATAGAGATATGCAATAAAACAAATAGTTATACATAACAGATTAATAAACGATATGTACAAGAGACAATTCCTTTGTAGTGGTAAATACGTGCTGTAGCTATATCAAATAAGGATTGTCTTTATATGATTTTATAAGAAATCACAAAAGAAGAAATCCACGGTTAAATGAAGTTGCTAAAATAGGTGACATTGTGACAACCAGGTCTAGAACCATGGATTAAACTTGGAAACTAGGCTAAACATTTGCAACTATCGGCTGCAAGTTGACCCTTTCATACGTGTCATATTCAGAAAAAAATACAATTTATCGTTTATGTTTTTGTAAAAATAAAATATGTTAAGTTAACTGCATCTAATGGCTTAATATCAAGCGCCCCCCCTCCCCCCCCAAAAAAAATAAATAAATAAATAAATAAATAAAATAAAATAAAATTTCGCTAGTAGGCAAACTTTAGGCAATAACAAACACATTAACCCCTTAACATACCGTTCATGACATTAATTAATGATTCACATGGAAGGATCCTATTTCAAACCATATTTTTGTTAGACCATCACCAATGCAAGGAGCTAAGTGCGTTTTTAAACATGCCTAGTCAGTTGCTATATCAGATTTATATAAATGCATCAAAAACACTTATTTTTCCTCCAACCCTACATACATACTTAACAATACTTAACAATAATATGCTTCACCTCCCAAGGTTATCAAGAACTCCCACAAGATTAAACACCAAAACAATCACAAGCTCATTACGGAATAAAAAGAGTAGAAGGAATTATTAATAACACAACACACCACTTTGCCAAAGATTAAACATTTGATTCATAATAGGCTTCATCTTTAACCCAACCAACATAAAGGGTTTAGCCAAGAATGGCCATAACTTATCCATAAACAATGACCACAGAGTGAATCATGATGGATTATGTGTAATAAGATGAAACAATTTGAAGAAAGGTTGTTGATTACAAGTTCTTTCTCACTCAAAATAAGCTATTACAAGTGTTTTCTTGGAGCGATCCCAACCTCCTTTGCGACCTCTCAAGATTAGAGAGTATGTGTGTGAAACGTGGAAGAGGAGTGGGTGAATCGGGATGGTGAAAATGGGCAACTAAGGGTCTCTATTTATAGGCTGGAGTGGAGCAGTAGATCATAAGCGTTCTTAGGGGGCACAATCGTGCCTCATGCTAGGCCCTGATACTGCTTGTCCATCTTGTCTGTTCTCGGTACAATCTGTTTCAAATCAGTTATTGGCACGAGCGTGCATAGGTAGGCATGGCCCTGTTTGGACAGGCGTCTCGACAAGGCTTGAATAGGTGGCATTCTTGTTGGTTCTCGAAGCTTCCGAACTTTGTCCTTAGCTGAGTACGGGCGTGCCTCCTTATCTGGTGGACTTTTGTTGACCATTCTTGGGTTGATTTGTTGACTTCATGCTACTTGCTTTTTTGCACGGTCGTGCCCTTAGCTTGGCACAACTATACCTATCTGGCAACTTGCTGATTTCTTTAGAATCTTGGGTTTTAATTCCTTTTATGCTCATTTTTCACTTCTTTTCATCCCAAGATCTTGGAAACCTCCATTTGTCTAATAGGAACGATTTAGGTAGTATTTCTAACTAGAAGTCATTAAAGTACTTAGAATTAGGGGATAATTACGCACTAAAAATATGTATAATTGATGGCACATCATAAACCCCACACTTAAACATTGCTTGTCCTCAAGCAATCTCATAAGTTTTTAAATGAAAATCATAGGTGATCCAAACGTCTTTGGTCATTTCCTGCTTCCAATGAGTTGTAACCTACTAACTCTTTTGGGATAATGATGAATCATGACATGCCTACTAAACATTAGTTATACTTAGTCTTACACATCTCACAATGTTCACTCAACTCTTAGTTATGTTTGGGAGTAAGTATTATGGGTTTAACACTCAAGTCAATCCAAATGCATGCATGAGTCATAGGCTTGTATTCAATTCACATCTACACCAATCACTTAACAAATTTTCATGAATTAAGAGGGCTTCCTTTGGGTGATATGATAGGGAATATGGTAAGGTGTATGGTTGGTAAAGGTTTACATGGATGACAAATAAGTAGGGTATGGTTTAGAAAGGCAAGCACCTCAATTTCATCAAAGTTTTGATGTAGGACAATTTTACATGCTAGCTAGCTTGCTTGGCTAGTTATGTTTTAAATTTTATTATTATCTTCTATAACTAATTCAGTTGGTTTACTGGTTTATCGCTTACAACTTCTAAAATAAAACGTTATATGAAATGACGAATATGTCATTAAAATGAGCATATTTTTATCTATGTTTTAACCTAAGTTTCATGAAAAACGGAGTAAGGTCAAAAATAATATATTTTATTATTAATTTTGAATAGTGTCATATAATACTAAATATTCGTCTAAATGCTATAAATTCAAGCGACCATTCTACTCATTACTTACTCATTCAACAATATATGAAATATAAATTTCACACATTTATAGTTGTTACATTAGGGTTTGGGGTATTACAATCAAAGATCAAAACAATCACAAGCTCATTACGGAAGAAGAAGAGTAGAAGGAATTATTAAAGATAAAACATACCATTTGTCAAAGATTAAACATTTAATTCATACTAAGCTTCATCTTCAACCCAAGCAACACTAAGGGTTTACCCATGAATGGCCATAACTTGTCCACAAACAATGATCATAGAATGGATCATGCTAGATCAAGTGTAATAAGATCATACAACTTGAAAAAGGGATGTTGATTACAAGCTCTCTCTTTCTCTCTCGTTCTCTCTCAAACTAAGATATCACAAGTGTTTTCTTGGAGTGATCCCAAACTCCTTTTCGATCTCTCAAGATTAGAGAGTATGTGTGTTAAATGTGGAGGAGGAGTTGGTGAAGTGGAATGGTGAAACTGGGTAGCCATGGGTCTCTATTTATAGGCTATAGCAGAGCAGTAGAGCACGTACGTGCTTAGGGGGGCATGGTCGTGCCTTATGCTAGGCCCCAACACTAGCTTGTCCTTTCCCAGGATAATCTGTTGTGAATTAGTTATAGGCACATGCGTGCATGGGTAGGCACAGCCATGCTTAGACAGGTGTCCCAGCAAGGCTTGAATGTGATATTTGTGCTCTATAAACACTGTACAATGTAAAACAATACCAATTATCAATGAAACAATGTGTTTTGGTCTCAAAGTTTGTGTATTTATGTTTGACAATTTCACGTTTTGATTCTAGTTCGATTTCAAGCTTTTAGTCGCTTTCTTGAAAGTTATACGCAAACTGTTACGTAAACGTAATCAGTTTGACGTGAAAAACACTCCGGATTAGTGACATATGCTTAACATACCTTAAATAACCTTTACATAAGTTAGAAATAAGTTTTGAAGGGTTTGGTGTGTCAAAAACAAGTTTATTCGATCACAAGGACTATTTACGACAAACTGCAAAGGTTTGCCGAATCGTATAGCAACGTACACTCTGGAATAAGATCATAAGCTAAACATACCCTAAATATCCTTTACATAGCTTAGAAATAAGTTTTGAGGGGTTCGGTATGCGAAAATACGCTTATTTGATCACAGGGACTAAAAGCGTCAAAACTGCGAAAGTATGCATATACGTGCATATCTTGCGTTCTGATCATATCCGGACATCCAAAAATTTTTGTAATCATTAAAATATTGTATTTTAGTGATAGGAATGGAAAAACTTCATTCGTTACGCAATTTGGGTGGGTTTCGCGTCCGTTACGATTTCCGTCGTAATTAACCGAAAAACGCAACCGTACAGCCAAACGAACCGACATCCGTGACATGGAGCTTGAAAATGGGTTTGACGGGTGTTAGAAGTGCCGAAACGCAACAAAACAAGTTCAGGGACCAAAGCTGTCAAAACAGCAAACTTGCTACCCAGCTAAGCTGACCACATGTACATAACCTCTACGATCCATAAGGACCTCCCAGCTCAGCAGATTCAATGTATCTTCAAAACAGCTACTGTACTTGGTTTTGATCATGGTTTTTGAGTATTGTGGGCTAGTTTGTGTGATCTCCAAGCCCCCAAATTAGGGCATAACAAGTGTGTGGTGATGATCATGCGTTGATCAACTAAAAAACACATGACAATGATCCAATGGCACTTGATTTCCTATATAAACTCAAGTTCACTAATATTTCAACTTGCTCATTTGCTTCTTCTTCTTACATCTGCTCTATTGAGGCTACCACACTTGGTTGGAGGCCTCAAATCTGAGTTTTCTTAGTCTTCTTCCAAGCTTAGGACTCTTGTAAGTGTTCTTTCATGCTTGTTTATTTATTTCAAGCAAGAAAGTCAAACAGTGTTTGACTTTCAGCTTTGACCATGATTTGGTCAAGACAAAGTTCGTTTGAACTTTGCAACGTGAGCATAATCACGATGATTATAGTCCCTTGCGAGTATACCTACTGATTACCACGTTGACTAGTCGAAGTGACGAGTCAAAGTTTCGGTCAAAATGCACGATTATGTGCATTTTGTGTCGAAACTATTTTCGGGTATCAAAACACTTTGTTTTGATATCAAATCAGTTTTCTAACTTAGTTAAACATGTTTTAACATGTTTAACTCATCACTTTTAGTTTAGTGCTTGTATAGGGTCATAAGTCAAGCGGTCTAAGCAACCGCTTAAACTTTCGAACCCGACCCGTTTGGTCGATCATTAGGATCTGACCAAACATATTTTGTGACCATAGTTGCATAGGGAATAGCCTTCCAAGGTTATACCTTATGGTCACTTAGTTTAATCAGTTGTATGATAGGTAGTTTATATGCCTTAGGAAAATGACCAAAATGCCCTTTTCATGCATACTTTGAATTTAAGCCTATGTAACTTAAATTTTGACACTTAAACTGATTATGAAACCATATTAAACATGTTAGGGCGTATAATACTTGTCATAGGACTAGTTAGGCTATCTGAATGCGCTTTTGCGCAAATGACACGTTAAAGTAGCGTAGACTACCTTAACGGGTCATAACGGGTCATAAGCACATAGGATAGGTTTCAATTCAAAATGTAGGCTTTGTTAAACCATATCACATGAGTTCCAATACTCATTTGGTTTACGAGACCTCATTCTACCCGATCTCCCGATTTAGGTGTCGATTTATTAACATAGTGATCCAATTACTAGGTGCCACTTGAATTCCTTGATTTACCCGAGCTTGTTAGTTCACTTAATAGAGGATACATTGCAACCTCAAGTGAGTACATAGATCCCCTCTTTTACTGCTTTCAATTGTACTAGGGTGTTGCATATGTGCTAAACAATCTCGAGTTTTCAAAACAAATAACTATGGTTTATATTAAACACAACGATTTCGATAATGTGGACGAACTTGTCGGTGCGTTAGTATATAACATGAATGACATTCATTAACAATGATCAAGCCGACAGTAGTATGTTATGGTACCATAGGATTTGACAAATCCCGTTATCAGACTATTGCCATGGTTATGTGGTAATGTGGGTAACGACAGAACCTGATGAATGTTAACTAACCCTTTGGTGGTTTGTTAATACGAGTTGAATGATGGACGAGTCACACAGGTGTGAATGTGTTCAACGAGAACACCAAAAGTTAGTTTTCACAATTAAAACACGAATGATTTGAATGATCTGAACGATTGAACGATAGTTTATAACATGAACGAGTTGAACGATTTGAACAATTGGTTTTGATAACACGAACGAATTGAACGATTTTGAAAGATTTTGGACGAATGTTTCAAACGATGACACGCAACGATGTTTACTTAATGATATAAACCATACGAGGTTTTATAAACTATAACCAACTTGTTTTAAGTTGGTTAATCATATTGCAATACAAAACACTTTTCAAAACACGATTTTCAATTATCGACTCTTGTAGTCGTACAAGGTATTGCCACATGTATACAAGCCCTGAATTTGACTCACTCACAAAACCTATGTACTCGCCGGAATTTCTTTGCTGACTTATTTTCACATATGTTTCAGGTGCTGTTGTTTGATATGTTGATGATGATTAGGATGCATGCTCATAGGGTTGGACGAGGCCTTAGTGACTTAAAACAAGAGAGATAATATGTGAACTCGTTTTGTTTTACTTTAAGACAATGTTGAACATTTAATAATTCAATAAAACTTAACTTTAATCCATGTGTTATGAAACAATGATTCTGTTACTCCACTCCCCGACGTTTCCGCCGTGGTTTTGTTGTTTTAACGCGGTCGGGGTGTGACAGAAGAGTTGGTATCAGAGCTCATGGTTATAGGGAATTAGGTTATTAGTAATGCTTTGACATAGACTATAACCTTTCTAGGACCCTAACACAAGTTATCTTGTGTTTAGATCTTAAGACAATACCGTCGCCTATCTTTAGGTGACAACCACAACAAGAACACAAATTACAAATCTATTTTGAAAATCAATCATCTATTCTTAGATGATTTGTTTTAGTCTTATGCCTTCAAAGTTTTCAAAATCTCGTCAAAGTTTGGGTCTTATAATGTGAACACGTGCAATCTGTAAGGATGGGTGCCCATACCTCGAGTTTTTTTGTCTAAGGCTAGAGTGTTCGTACAAATCCACATAATCGGACCAGTCACTCTTACCTGGGAACTCTTGGGGTGAGTGTCCACTTATAGGCTAAAGCATGTCTCCGCGATACATTATATTGACCCATTTACTTTGATTAGTCACTGTGTGTCGTTTGTTTGTTCGAGGTAACGAATGAACGATCGCCTTCCTAATGTTTTGTCGATGTTTTCAATACCTCTTTTGTTTATCCAATTGTCAATCTCACTCGTTTCTCATGTTTCCTTGTTCTTTTTAGAATATGCCTCGTAGACGTGATCAAACACAGGATGCCGCACTCGAAGCCCTAGTCGCTCAGTAGATTGTTGTTGTGATTCCAAACCTAATCACTCAGATCAATCAAGCAAATAACAACACCAACAACAACAATGCTCAGTGCAGTTTCAAAATGTTCAATTCGGCTAAACCACTGAAATTTTCTGGGTCTCAAGGAGCAACTGCGCTCCCACAATGGTTCAAGAGTATGGAAAGCACATTTAGACATGTTCAATGTCTGAATGAGCGAAAGGTCGAGTTCGCATCTAGTGTTTTCGAGAAACGTGCTTTAAGATGGTGGAACGGAGTGATGAGAGACATGGGTGCCGATGTGGCTATGGCACAAACTTGGGAAGAGCTTCGGGCTCTCATGATGAGAGAGTTCTGCCCCTGACACGAAATAAGGGCGTTGGAAAGGGAATTTGACGATTTGAAACAAGATGGGGGAGAACACCGTGCGTACATGGATCATTATGAGGAGTTGAGTTTGCTTTGTCCCACTATGGTTACCCCGTTGGATAAAGCGATTGAGAGGTACATTGATGGTTTGCCTGACACTGTGCAAGACATTGTCACTGGTAGTAACCCTACCACTGTACGTCAGGCCATCGAGTTGGCTGCAACCCTGACTGAGTCTCGGGTCAGGAAGGGTAAACTAACCCGTAAGGGTGATAAGAAACAGTCAGCTGACACCACTCAAGACAAGGGTAAAGGCAAGAAGAAAGGTGAGTCATCGAGGAGGTCAAGGAAGCGTAAGGCTTCCCAAAACTTTGCTGTTACCGCACCACCTAACCCTAACACTCAGAACCAACCAGCGCAACCTTCTGCGAGGAAGCCATATGCTGGTACTGCACCTTACTGTAATCGGTGCAATGGTTATCATTTGGCTCAGCAAGTATGTAAAGAGTGTACATCATGTGGGAGACTTGGCCACATGGCCAATATTTGTCGATCGATTCCTAATCAAGCTGCTCAGAACCCGGGTCAAGCTCAAGTGAACGCTGCTAGACCTCCATTCCCACCTGGTTCATGTTTTAACTGCGGAGAGATGGGTCACTTTAGAAACAACTGTCCGAAGCCTGTGAACGCTAATGCAAATCCCACTCGTGGACGAGCATACAACATAAATGTTAACGAGGCCCGTGCTGATAACGAAGTCGTTAATGGTACGTTCCTTGTTAACCATCAACCTACATCTATTTTTTTCGATTCTGGTGCTGATAGAAGTTTTGTATCTTAGCATTTGAACCTTTACTTGCGATGCCTAGAACTAAACTAAGAAAGCCGTTATCCGTCGAAATTGCTACTGGTGAACCTCTTGTACTCAATTCTGTCATTCGCGATTGTCAATTGGACCTCGTTAACCATCTTTTTCCTATTGACCTCATGCCAATGCAACTTGGAAGCTTCAATATTATCGTAGGAATGGATTGGTTAACTAAACATCATGCTGAGGTGTTCTGCTTCGATAAGATTGTTCGTATTCCTCTTTCATATGGTGAAGTTCTAGAAGTTCGTGGCGAGAAACCTTCGAATGGTTTGAAACTCATGTCTTGTACTAAATCTCAAAAATACCTACGAAAAGGATATGTGGCCTTTCTGGCACATGTCGTAGAAGAGAAAGGCAAGAGCAAAAATATTCAAGATATTCCGATTATTCGAGATTATCCAGAGGTGTTTCCTGATGAACTGCCTGGTTTACCTCCAGTTCATCAAGTCGAGTTTCATATTGATCTTGTACCTAATGCCAACCCGATTGCTAAAGCACCTTACCGTCTTGCACCGTCTGAGATGCAAGAGTTGTGAAAACAGCTTCAAGAGTTATCTGACAAAGGATTCATCCGTCCGAGTTATTCATCTTGGGGCGCTCCAGTCCTATTTGTGAAAAAGAAAGATGGATCTTTTCATATGTGTATCGATTACCGTGAGCTCAGTAAGCTCACCATCAAGAAACGATATCTCCTACCATGAATTGATGATCTCTTTGATCAGCTGCAAGGTGCTACATATTTTTCCAATATCGATTTGCGTTCTGGGTATCATCAGCTTCGTGTACTCAAAGAAGATATTCCCAAAACTACTTTCTGCACGAGATATGGTCATTATGAGTTCACTGTCATGCCTTTTGGTTTGACGAATGCTCCAGCTGTCTTCATGGACTTAATGAATAGGGTTTGTAAACCTTATTCAGATAAGTTCATCATTGTTTTCATTGCCGACATTCTTATTTATTCAAAGTTACGAGTTAATCACGAACAACACCTTCGTCTGACAATGGAACTCCTAAAGAAGTAGGGTGTCGAATCCACGGGGAATCAGTGGAAAGTATGAAAGCTCGTTGTTTATAACTATTATCTAAATTAAAACCTAATTGCTTTTTGCAGATTTTAGAATGATTGTGAAAACAAAATAAATTAGAGTTGTAAACAATTGTGAGAAAGGGGACCAATCTCCGGGTTTTCAGATTATGTAGAAAATCAGGTTACTTAGTTACAACCAGTTGGAAATCACGTAGACATGATCTGTAAAACTTGTTTTCAATGACTAAAGGTTTAAAACAATGACATCCTAGAATTTAATCCCGGTTGTTGATGAACAAACCAAATAATTGATGAACTCAAATGAATACGATAATCAAATATTGTTTAACCGAAACAAAAACAATAGGAACGACTAACCGAAAGTTTAATCGAATCCTAATCCAAAAAGTTGTAATAAAAAGCAAACCCAATGTTTGAACATAAACCCTAGTTCCGGAGATGGTCACGGGACGACTAGCTACTCATGTTCATGACTTGATCTTCAATAACTTGGTAAGAAATTGATGAAGACATGATCGACTTAGTTGATGGTGGATTAATGATGTTGAATGATGAAGATGTGTGATACCAAAAAAATGTGATGTATGGCTTCCCCCACAAAAATCGATGATAGTGGAGATGAATGATGATGTGTGTCATCCAAATTCTCGAGCCCCTAAGTGATGCTATATGGCTGCCACCATAAGTCGATGAATTCGCAGTGATTATGGGCCAAAAATAATAATATATGGCTGCCAATGATTCATGAATCATGATGTCTCTCAATTAGGGTTTTTAAACTACCCACAACACACGTGCTGCATGTCTTTGTTCCGTAGGTTGCATGTCTAAACCGTAAGCCACATGTTGATGCTGCTGTGAATTTGTGTGAAGATCACCAACAACAGCCGTAAGTCCCATCCTCCAAGCGTAAACCCCATCTCTAAGTGTCTGTTACTTTCTCCAAACAATATGCCATTGTTCTTGACTGGCTTTTTACGTGACACCATTTTCCCACAATCTATAAGTCTGCATGTATAATGATGATGCTATCGGTTGACTTGTGATGCCCATTGTTTGCTTCTATTATGCCATAATGATGATGTTGGGAGTTGATGGGAATTAATGCTCATAAAGAAATCCTCCTCCAATTCCACGTGATGATGAGGATAAATGATTTAATGTTTACAAAAGAAAAATAAATAGTCCTCCCATGTGACTCCTTGCTGTTGCCGCCAAACGTGATAATGATGATAATGTTAGGAACATTTTGAGAGCTCCCAATAGTGTTTAATTGCTTGTTTATCAGCTTCGTACGTTCCACTCAGTAACTTCATCCATTTCATGCATTTAACCTGCAAACATATAAATTCTCGCAATAAAACAATTCTAAAAATATAAGCATATAAAACCACACAAAACATGTAAGATACGCACTTAAACACTCATGTTTCACACTCTCCATCACATCCCCACATTTACCTTTGATTGTCCTCAAGCAAACCGTTACAGAACTACTCACCATAGTAACAATACCTCTAAACCCCTCAACCGATGCAACAGTTTAAGTCCCAAGTCATACCCGTCCCATAGACTGACACAATCGAGATTAACAGTCCGACAAGCAATTGATGCAATTTCTAAAACACAAGACTTGTCTATTCAAAACTAACATGCTTAGGATTATACACATGCTACACGCCCCTCACAATTAACTCTCCTCTCAGTTCAATATCTGAACTAGCGTGTAATGTGCTAGCATTTATAACACTCAAAACCAAACATGAAATCCTGTAATCATATGCTTGTATGACAATCACACCTCCACTGTATCATGTGACACGACACACATCAAAAGGACTTTCGGTTTTGGGCTTAGGCTAAGGTAGGAAATTTTAGGCTTATATTTATATTTTTATGTGGCGAACAAACAAACGACCAAACCGTGACAACTTTATTTGCAAACATAACAAACTTTTGGGTTGGTTTCTACCCAAGACATAAACAATATTCAAAACACTTTCTCTTTTTGCTTTTTTTTTCTTTTTTTTTCTTTTCTTCTTTTTTTTCAATTATTCATAATCTGTCGTTCACGGTCTGTATCAAACAATTCACATTAGGTGGACAAACAAATGGGTAAATAGGCTTAACAGGGCTACTAAGGATGATAACTAGATAAACAAAGAACAAACAAACAGGTATAGGGGATATCCTAATGCCTTTATCATTTACGTGCACATGTCAAACCACAGTCTCAGCATGTATCAAATCATACAAGTTCTAACACAGAATAACATGCGGCCTGCTCTCAACAAATGAAGTCATAATATAAATCATTCTATCATTCTACAGGCTCAAAATTCTCACCAAAGAAGGGTAAAAGGTTGCCGACACGTAGCATATGCAATCTAAAGCATGTTACCCCTAAATAGACCTCTCTTTTCAATTCTTTTATCCTAAAAACACCTGTAGGACATACTCTCATGAAACTTAAAGGAACGACCATGACAAGGGACTATGTTAGTTTACTACAGGCAAGGAACCCATTAGTGATTGAAACGTTCGGTTTTCATATCCATTTAGTTCACTTAAGGCGATGAAATTCTTTAAAATTTTCAATTTTTTTTTTCAGTTTTCATCGTTTTCAATCACTTTCAACCTCTTTCAAACTCTTGTCCCAAACCTTCCCTTCCCGGGTTTCCACATCCCCACACTTGGGCGACATTGTCCCCAATGTACCGTATTTAACAAAAACAGAACCGAGAATACCTACTATCAAACATCATGAGCAACCATTCCTAAAACAACTTGACACAAACACATTCCCTAAACATAAATAGCTTAACACCACCAAAACCACAAATAGAAATGCAATAATAAAAAGTGGAACAGACTCCCCTGGTTTAAAGCGTAGAATCCTCATGCGCCATGTTCCACCACGACCGTATAGCATTTCATTCATGGCCGTGTCCACAAGTACTCAGGTCAATCTCTACGATTAGTGTGCAAATCATCCCCGTCCAAATGGAGATTGAGTATGGATGGTTTTGACTGAACTCTAATCCGTGCATTGTCCACCACTGCAACTAGAACGTATTGGGACTTCACCAAACATCCCAACACTTGGACCATTGCATCTGTAGAGATTAACAACCTGGTAACCTGCAAAAAATACTTATGCAAAAACAAAACAAATATACACTGCTCTACATCCTCGGGCTGCCTCCCGAGTGCGCTAAGTTTATAGGTCTTCAGCCAGACCGTACCTGACGTTCGTTCATGGAGATCGAAGTGAACATTTACCCACCGAGTTTCCTGCATATGCTCGGTAATTGACATTCCAAACTCCCATCTGCTCTCTTCTGCCAACGATATTTGTCGAATCTAATCGGAACAAGTGAAATCTACATTAGCCTACCGAATTTCCAAGGTGTGCTCGATAGTTGACCTGTCGAGTCTTCACCTTCTTCCTTATTATGAGTACGTCTATTGGATCATTGTATAGCCACTTCAATATACCTTGTCTGAGATCTTCTCTACTCACCTTTCTCTTATTCCCACTCGAGCCATCGTCCCTAACTTTGTTAGTTGGAGTAATCAAAATATGCAGCGATTCGGGATAAACTTGGACTACATCAGTCTCTAGTTCTTCAATAGGTGCTAAGTCTTCATGTGGGTTTAAACATATAATTTCAAGTTCAGGAAGACTTTCAACCACTTCTTCATCTTCATCAACTAAAACAGGTATTTCTTGTGTTTCTTCAACAAATGCAGGAATGGATGTGGTATTATCTTTCACAGCCTTCAGTGTTGCAATTTGTTCGTCTATTCGGTTCGATCGAAGAACCATAGCCTCAGTTCTCAACCTGCTCTCTTGTGCCACCTCCATCATAATATCCATGATTTCATCAAGTTTAGAATTTCGGTGTTTACCTTGACAATCGTTTTGACTTTGGTGTTGCTGATCTGAGCTCTCTTGGTAATTACCATGATTACACCATTGATTACGCATATTAAAATCGTTGTATGTTGACTCAAAGTAATCATGGTAACGACCATTATAATATTCTTGGTATCTTGAGAAGGGCACCACCTCGGATTCATAATCATCATAAACCAAATTTTTCTCACACTTGTAGTTGACATTTGACTGAGAGTGTCCTTGATATGAAGGTGCCTTATACCCAGACATCAATTTTTCTTTCCAAAACACTGGGTCTGTCCAAAACACTAGGAAATCTTCATGTATGTGAATTTTCCCACAACAAGGGCATGACTGATCAGCTCTATCCATGATCCAAAGATTTCACTTCCTACACAAACAAACTAAAATACCCGCGTAGAAAAGTAACATATAAAAAAAAACAAAAAACTACAAGAAATATTTTTGGAATTTTTTTTCTAACTTTTTTTTTAAGAAAAACAAGTTACTAAACACTAAGCGCAACGATTCCCCGGCAACAGCGCCATTTTGATCGATGTCGTAAGGCCGGTCAAAATTATAATTAAAAAGTGTCCTATTCACCTTTTACTAGTAAAGGACAAGTAGGGTGTCGAATCCACGGGGAATCAGTGGAAAGTATGAAAGCTCGTTGTTTATAACTATTATCTAAATTAAAACCTAATTGCTTTTTGCAGATTTTAGAATGATTGTGAAAACAAAATAAATTAGAGTTGTAAACAATTGTGAGAAAGGAGACCAATCTCCGGGTTTTCAGATTATGTAGAAAATCAGGTTACTTAGTTACAACCAGTTGGAAATCACATAGACATGATCTGTAAAACTTGTTTTGATAAATAATTAACGGGCAATATATTTGAGTGCAATGATCCACGATCGAAACCGAAAGATAGATGCAAATGAATAGTAGTCCAATTAATTACCAATTTCAGATTTCATAAACATAATCGAGTTCAATGATTAAAGGTTTAAAACAATGACATCCTAGAATTTAATCCCGGTTGTTGATGAACAAACCAAATAATTGATGAACTCAAATGAATACGATAATCAAATATTGTTTAACCGAAACAAAAACAATAGGAACGACTAACCGAAAGTTTAATCGAATCCTAATCCAAAAAGTTGTAATAAAAAGCAAACCCAATGTTTGAACATAAACCCTAGTCCCGGAGACGGTCACGGGACGACTAGCCACTCATGTTCATGACTTGATCTTCAATAACTTGGTAAGAAATTGATGAAGACATGACCGACTTAGTTGATGGTGGATTAATGATATTGAATGATGAAGATGTGTGATACCAAAAAAAATGTGATGTATGGCTTCCCCCGCAAAAATCGATGATAGTGGAGATGAATGATGATGAATGATGATGTGTGTCATCCAAATTCTCGAGCCCCTAAGTGATGTTATATTGCTGCCACCATAAGTCGGTGAATTCACAGTGATTATGGGCCCAAAATAATAATATATGGTTGCCAATGATTCATGAATCATGATGTCTCTCAATTAGGGTTTTTAAACTACCCACAACACACGTGCTGCATGTCTTTGTTCCGTAGGTTGCATGTCTAAACCGTAAGCCACATGTTGATGTTGCTGTGAATTTGTGTGAAGATCACCAACAACAGCCGTAAGTCCCATCCTCCAAGCGTAAACCCCATCTCTAAATGTCTGTTACTTTCTCCAAACAATATGCCATTGTTCTTGACTGGCTTTTTACGTGACACCATTTTCCCACAATCTATAAGTCTGCATGTATAATGATGATGCTATCGGTTGACTTGTGATGCCCATTGTTTGCTTCTATTATGCCATAATGATGATGTTGGGAGTTGATGGGAATTAATGCTCATAAAGAAATCCTCCTCCAATTCCACGTGATGATGAGGATAAATGATTTAATGTTTACAAAAGAAAAATAAATAGTCCTCCCATGTGACTCCTTGCTGTTGCCGCCAAACGTGATAATGATGATAATGTTAGGAACATTTTGAGAGCTCCCAATAGTGTTTAATTGCTTGTTTATCAGCTTCGTACATTCCACTCTGTAATTTCATCCATTTCACGCATTTAACCTGCAAACATATAAATTCTCGCAATAAAACAATTCTAAACATATAAGCATATAAAACCACACAAAACATGTAACATACGCACTTAAACACTCATGTTTCACACAACTCTTTGCCAAATTCTCCAAGTGTGAATTTTGGCTTAAGGAAGTTCTGTTTTTGGGCCATATTGTCAACGAGCAAGGTATTCATGTGGATCCTTCCAAAATCGCCGCGATTAAGGATTTTAACACACCTACTACTCCTACAGAAGTTCGCTCTTTTCTTGGTTTTGCTGGTTATTATCGACGATTCATTACGAACTTCTCAAAGATCACGGTTCCTCTCACTGCTTTGACTCAGAAGAATAATCCTTTTGAGTGGGGACCCAAACAAGAGGAAGCTTTCCAAACACTGAAACAAAAACTCTGTGATGCTCATGTCTTATCTTTACCTGATGGCAATGATGATTTCGTTGTCTATTGTGACGCATCGAATTTAGGCCTTGGTTGTGTTCTCATGCAACAACGAGGTAAAGTTATAGCTTATGCGTCAAGAAAATGAAAATTCACGAGAAGAACTACACAACTCATGATCTTGAGTTAGGCGCTGTGGTTTTTGCTCTCAAAATTTGGAGACACTATCTCTATGGCACGAAGTGTGTGGTTTTCATACACCACAAAAGTCTCCAACACATTTTCAATCAAAAGGAGCTAAACATGAGATAAAGACGCCGGGTTAAACTCTTGAACGATTACGACTGCGAAATTCGCTACCATCCTGGTAAGGCGAATGTCGTAGCCGATGCACTAAGTCGAAAGGAACGAGTCAAGCTTCACTGTGTTCAAACTCAATCTGATATTCAAACTCGCATCTCTCAAGCTCAACACACTTGTGTTACACAAGACTTAATTGGTAAGGAATTACCACGTCAACTAGAGCTTAAACTCAAAACGAAAGACAATGGACTAGTTTTTTTCAAAAACCGACTGTGGATTCCTAGTTAAGACAATCTACGCACTTTAGTGATGGACGGATCTCATAAGTCTCATTATTCTATCCTTCCTGGTGCTGACAAAATGTACAAGAATCTTCGTACTCAGTACTAGTGGCCTAGTATGAAGAAGGATGTTGCCTTGTATGTATCTAAATGCCTAACTTGTCTCAAAGTCAAGGCTGAACATCAACGACCATCTGGTTTGCTTGTACAACCAGAAATACCGGTATGGAAGTGGGAGAACATTGCGATGGATCGCATCACTAAGTTACCACGCACATCTAGAGGTCATGATGCCATTTGGGTAGTAATTGATCGACTTACAAAGTCAGCTCACTTTTTACCGATTTACGAGGATCTATCTGCTTATAAACTCGCCAAGATTTATGTTGATGAGATTGTATCTCGACATGGTGTTCCTTTGGACATCATATCTGACCGTGATGCTCGATTCTCATCTCACTTTTGGAAGACCATGCAATCTGTTGTGGGAACCCAACTAAATCTGAGCACTGCTTATCATCCCCAAACAGATGGACAATCCGAGAGGACGATACAAACACGGAGGATATGCTTAGAGCATGTGTGATAGACTTTGGTGGTAATTGGGATTCGCATCTACCGTTGATCGAGTTCTCTTTCAACAATAGTTATCACGCTAGCATCAATATCGCACCGTTCAAAGCTTTATACGGTTGAAAATGTCATTCACCTGTCTGTTGGAATGAGGTTGGTGAAGCTCAGCTTACTGGACCTGAACTCATTCTGGAAACAACAGACAAAGTCAAGAAAATTCGCGATAATCTTCTGACAGCTAGAAGCTGTCAAAAGAGTTATGCGGATATGCGATGCAAGCCCTTGGAATTTCAAGTCGGAGACCATGTCCTACTCAAGTTATCTCCTTGGAAGGGAGTGGTGAGATTTGGAAAGAAAGGAAAACTTGCACCACGATACGTTGGACCATTTAAGATTGTTGAAAGAATCGGAAAGGTTGCCTATCGACTTGAGCTACCTCCTGAACTTGGGAATATTCACCCAACTTTCCACGTGTCCAATTTACGAAAGTGTTTAGCCGATACTGATCTTCGCATTCCACTCGACGAAATCCAACTTGACGACACAATGCACTTTGTCGAGAGACCAGTGGAGATAATGGACCGTGAAGTCAAGAGACTAAAGAACAAACGAATACCGATAGTCAAAGTTCGCTAGGAGTCCAAAGGTGGCCCAGAGTTTACTTGGGAACGTGAGGACCAAATGAAGGTGAAATATCCACATTTGTTTTCACAAGTTTCCTCTAGTTAAAATTTCGGGATGAAATATCCACATTTGTTTTCTGTGACATTTGTGCTCTGTAAACACTGTACGATGTAAAAAAATACCAATTATCAATGACACAATGTGTTTTGGTCTTAAAGTTTGTGTATATATGTTTGACAATTTCACGTTGTGATTCTAGTTCGATTTCAAGCTTTTAATCGCTTTCTAGAAAGTTATACGCAAACTGTTACGTAAACGTAATCAGTTTGACGCGAAAAACACTCCGGATTAGTGACATATTCTTAACATACCTTAAATAACCATTACATAACTTAGAAATAAGTTTTGAAGGGTTTGGTGTGTCAAAAACAAGTTTATTCGATCACAAGGACTATCTGCGAGAAACTGCAAAGGTCTGCCGAATAGTATAGCAACGTACACTCCGGAACAATATCATAATCTAAACATACCCTAAGTATCCTTTACATAGCTTAGAAATAAGTATTGAGGGGTTCAGTATGCGAAAATACGCTTATTTGATAACAGGGACTAAAAGCATCAAAACTGCAAAAGTATGCATATACGTGCATATCTTGCGTTCTGACCATATCCGGACATCCAAAAATTTTTGTAATCATTAAAATATTGTATTTTAGTGATGTGAATGCAAAAACTTCATACGTTTCACAATTTGGGTCGTTTTCGTGTCCGTTACGATTTCCATGGTAATTAACCGAAAAACGCAACTGTACAGCCAAAAGAACCGACATCCGTGACATTTTTGAGCATAAATCAAGTTAAATATACTTTAACTTCATCGTGGAGCTTGAAAATGGGCTTGGCGGGTGTTAGAAGTGCCGAAATGCGACAAAACAAGTTCAGGGACCAAAGCTGTCAAAACAGCAAACTTGCTGCCCAGCTAAGCTGCATACGGACCATATGCACATAACCTCTATGGTCCGTAAGGACCTCCCTGCTTAGCAGATTCAATGTATCTTCAAAACTGCTGCTGTACTTGGTTTTGATCATGGTTTTTGAGTATTGTGGGCTGGTTTGTGTGATCTTCAAGCCCCCAAATCAGAGCATAACAAGTGTGTGGTGATGATCATGCCTTGATCAACTCAAAAACACATGGCAATGATCCAATGTCACTTGATTTCCTATATAAACTCAAGTTCACCAACATTTCAACTTGCTCATTTGCTTCTTCTTCTTACATCTGCTCTATTGAGGCTACCACACTTGGTTGGAGGCCTCAAATCTGAGTTTTCTTAGTCTTCTTCCAAGCTTAGGACTCTTGTAAGTGTTCTTTCATACTTGTTTATTTATTTCAATCAAGAAAGTCAAATAGTGTTTGACTTTCAGCTTTGACCATGATTTGGTCAAGACAAAGTTCGTTTGAACTTTGCAATGTGAGCGTAACCACGATGGTTATAGTCCCTTGCGACTATACCTACTGATTACCACATTGACTAGTCGAAGTGACGAGTCAAATTTTCGGTCAAAATGCACGATTATGTGCATTTTGCGACGAAACTATTTTCGGGTATCAAAACACTTTGTTTTGATATCAAATCAGTTTTCTAACTTAGTTAAACATGTTTTAACATGTTTGACTCGTCACTTTTAGTTGAGTGCTTGTATCGGGTCGTAAGTCAAGCGGTCTAAACAACCGCTTAGACTTTCGAACCCGACCCGTTTGGTCGATCATTAGGATCCGACCAAACATATTTTGTGACCATAGTTGCATAAGGAATAGCCTTCCGAGGTTATACCTTATGGTCACTTAGTTTAATTAGTTGTATGATAGGTAGTTTATATGCCTTAGGAAAATGACCAAAATGCCCTTTTCATGCGTAATTTGAATTTAAGCCTATGTAACTTACATTTTGACACTTAAACTGATTATGCAACCATATTAAACATGTTAGGGCATATAATACTTGTCATAGGACTAGTTAGGCTATCCGAATGCGCTTTTGCGCAAATGACGCGTTAAAGTAGCATAGACTACCTTAACGGGTCATAATGGGTCAAAAGCACTTAGAATAGGTTTCAATTCAAAATGTAGGCTTTGTTAAACCATATCACATGAGTTCCAATACTCATTTGGTTTACGAGACCTCATTCTACCCGATCTCCCGATTTCGGTGTCGATTTATTAACATAGTGATCCAATTACTAGGTGCCACTTGAATTCATTGATTTACCCAAGCTTGTTAGTTCACTTAATCGAGCATACGTTGCAATCTCAAGTGAGTACATAGATCCCCTCTTTTACTGCTTTCAATTGTTTTGGGGTGTTGCATATGTGCTAAACGATCTCGAGTTTTCAAAACAAATAACTATGGTTTAGATTAAATACAACGATTTCGATAACGTGGACGAACTTGTTGGTGCGTTAGTACATAAAACGAATGACATTCATTAACAATGATCATGTCGAGCAGTAGTATGTTATGGTACCATAGGATCTGAAAAATCCCGTTATCGGACTATCGCCATGGTTATGGGGTAATGTGGGTAACGACAAAACCTGATGAATGTTAACTAACCCTTTGATGGTTTGTTAATACGAGCTGAACAATTAACAAGTCACACAGGTTTGAATGTGTTCAACGAGACGACCAAAAGTTAGTTTTCACAATTAAACACACGAACGATTTGAACGATAGTTTATAACATGAACGAGTTGAACAATTTGAACAATTGGTTTTGATAACATTAACGAATTGAACAATTTTGAATGATTTTGGACGAATGTTTTCAAACGATGACACGCAACGATGTTTACTAAATGATATAAACCATACGAATTTTATTACAAGAACAATTTACAATTTGGTTTTCAAAGACAAATGTTTTGGGTCAAGATTCATGGCAACGAGGTTTTATAAACTATAACCAACTTGTTTTAAGTTGGTTAATCATATTGCAATACAAAACACTTTTCAAAACACGGTTTTCAATTATTGACTCTTGTAGTCATACAAGGTATTGCCACATGTAAACAAGCCATGAATTTGACTCACTCACAAAACCTATGTACTCGCCGACATTTCTTTGCTGACTTATTTTCACATATGTTTTAGGTGCCGTTATTTGATGATGTTGATGATGATTAGGATGCATGCTCACATAGGGTTGGACGAGGCCTTAGTGACTTAAAACAAGAAAGACGATATGTGAACCCATTTTGTTTTACTTTAAGACAATGTTGAACATTTAATAATTCAATAAAAGTTAACTTTAATCCATTTGTTGTGAAACAATGATTCTGTTACTTCAATCCCAGACGTTTCCACCGCAGTTTTGTTGTTTTAACGCGGTCGGGGTATGACAGTGAACACATGACATTCTATTTCGGTTTCGAAGCTTTGAACTTTATCCTTAGCTCTGCACGAGCGTGCCTCCTTATCTAGTTGACTTTTGCTGACCATTCTTGTGTTGACTTGTTGAATTCATGCTACTTGGTGTTGCGCAAGGTCGTGCCCATAGCCTGGTACCAGTGTTCCTATTTGGCTACTTGATAATTTCTTTAGAATCTTGGGTTTTTTTTACTTCTGTTTATACTCGTTTTTCACTTCTTTTCATCCTGAGAACTTAGAAACCTACATTCGTCAAACAGGAACGATCTAGGTAGTATTTGCAGGTTAAAAGTCAATAACGTACTAAAAATTAGGGTATAATTATGCACTAATTGCAACTTAAAAGTTAATAATGTACTTAAAATTAGGGGATAATTATGCACTAAAAATATGTATAATTAACGGCACATCACGCACCCCTGTAGCTCATGCCAGCTGCAAACGACTTCTCTTGGGCCGCCACGCCAACCACACGAGGCACCATGCTCTTGCGCCACCTTTCTCACGCCTCCAAACACTAGCACCTGAATGAATCGCGTCTTCAAACCAGACTCACCACAATATGCGCCATACTGAGCCTGCCCTCGATTTGACTCGCGCTATCCAGGCCACAAACCACGTACACACGAGGTGAAAAATATAAAGGCATCCAAAAATTTATTTTGTATTGTTTATATATTCCTACATGGTGGTGGTAATACATTCAAGAATATATAAAGAAGATGCAACATCTAAAGAGTAAATATGTATTAGATAACTTTAAAATCCAAGATTCTTCACATCTTCAAGAACATCCATAAAGATTATTAGAAAGTAGACCTAAAATGATAGATACATAAAACTAGAGTAAATTACAAGTTTTGTCCTTTATGTTTACATCAAATTGCAGGCGTTGTCCTTTTGGCCAAAAGTTTACAGGTAGTGTCTTTAACCTTACAAAATCTTGCACGTTTTGTCCTTTAGACCAAACCTTGTTAGAAATCTCAGTTAATTCTTGTTATCTGCAATGCACATGAGGGTACAATGGTCTTTTTCCCTCTCTACTTTCCCTAAACCTGTAATTTACTCTTAATTTTTTTAAATAATTTCTATCAACCTGCCATCAAATTTCGTCTCCCCCAATTCTTGGTGGGGTTACTGAGAAAATAATAAAAATCAAACCTTTATAATAATATTATAATCAAATCCACCATTTTTTGTTCTTTGAGAGTACGTGAATCCAGAATATGGTCATATGCTTTATTTATGTTGGATTAACCTAATTCATAAATCCACACTGGGGTTCAAATGGGTTTGTTTTTCTTGATTGAAGCAACAATCTTGGAGATTCTGCATAAGGGTATTGTGTTCAAATGAGTTCTTGACTTTGTGATGGATTGAACAGTTATTTTCTTGATATTAACAAAGGGGTTTTGAATTATGATCAATTTTTGCTTCAGTTAATTGTTTAGTGGATAGTTGGGTGAGGTAATGGGATCAAATGGTGGTGGTGAACCGCAACTGCGACGGGCCGAATCGGGTGGGTTAGGGAGACAGAGTTCATTGTATGACCTAACTTTAGATGAGGTACAACACCAATTAGGGGATCTTGGAAAGCGTTTGAGTAGTATGAATCTTGATGAGCTTTTGAAGAGTGTTTGGACTCCTAAGAGTAACATGAATGTTGATTACTCTCATCTTGGTCAACATGTTCCGGGTTTGTCTTTGGCTCTCCAGTCGAGCATCAATCTTGCTTAAGATCTGCGTAAAAAGACGGTCGATGAGGTGTGGCAAGGTATCCAACAAGGTAAAAACAAAGGTAATAATAATAGTGGTGGTAGTGGTAATAATGATAATGGTAAAAGGGGAAATCGAGAGCGACAACCGACGCTAGGTGAGATGACTTTGGAGAATTTCTTGCTCAAAGTCGGGGTTGTTACTAGATCCAGAAAGAAAAATGTGGATGTGAAACAAGAGAATGTGAATCATCAACAAGCGCAGTGGATGCAGTATTAGGTTGCACCGATACCGCAGCAACATGTATATGTCAGGGCATCATCCGGTTCAACAGTCTTTGTCGATTGGGGCGAACCCGATAATGGATATGGTTTATTCGGAGACCTAAATGGCAATGTCTCCATGGCATTTGATGCATAATTTATCTGATACGCAGACACCTAGGAGGAAACGTGTTGCGTCTGGTGATGTGATAGAGAAGACTGTGGAAATGAGGCAAAAGAGGATGATAAAGAATAAAGAATTGGCAAAAGGGTAGAGAGGGAAAAGACTGTTGTACCCTCATGTGCATTGCACATGACAAGACTTAACTGAGATTTCTAACCAGGTTTGGCCTAAAAGATAAAACATGCATGATTTTGGAAGGTTAAGGACACCGCCTGTAAACTTTTGGCCAAAAGGACAACGCCTGCAATTTGATGTAAACATAAAGGACAAAACTTATAATTTACTCATAAAACTATACAAAGAGTTAAACTGATGACAAACAGTATGCAAAACTCTTAATTCTGTAAAAAAATATTAATTTAATACAAACAAACAAATGTTCTTAGTAATATCTCACTTGCAAAGTAGGTTTTGGGGAGGGTGAGATGATGCTAAACTTTACGTTTATCTTGTTAGATAGACAGGTTACTCCCACTGAGACCCTGACTCAGTAAACCTTCATTTATTTGATGTTATAAAATACAAGTAACATAAATGTATAGTAGTAATCAAATAGAAAAAAAGAAGAAGACAGGAAAAGGAATTACAATGCACCCAGATATTACCTCGCACCAGGGGTGCTCGTAGTCACATTTTAACGTAAATACACCATTGAGTATCAATTAAACAAAACGAAAGCAATGTTAGGAACATTATCATCTATAAGTTCCATTGTATTAAGAGCATTCACGCCAATGGGGTGGTGGTTTATTGACAAAGGCAAAGTCTTTAAACACGTGAGTTTGAGAGGGGGAGGTCTTGCGTTCAAGTCCCACTGACAGGAATTAAAAAGAAGGAAAAATTACAAGTTTTCTCCTTTATCTTGATACCATATTTCAGGTGGTGTCATTTTCAACGAATTTTGACAGGTTTTGCCCTTTATAGGGAATTATGTTGTACTTTTGCCTTTTGACCCTAACCTAGTTAGATTTTCTTGTTAAATCTGGTCACGTGCAAGTCACATAAGGGTAGTTTAGTCTTTATACATATAAAGGACAATTTTTGTAAATACTGATATATGTATAAATATATACATATATTTATGTATGTATGGATAAAGGCCCCACCCCCACCCCTCAACCTCTTCTTCCTCCTAACACCACCACCTGCAACCACCATGTCACCACCTGCAACCACGATGTAGAAACCTCAAAAGTTTCAAAAACCTGATGATTTCCCAGAGGACGTTCATATATTTATTACCAGATTCAGAATGAAAAAGTAGCTATCTCATCAGAGATCGAGAATTTGCCCTAATCCAATTTTTCGAGAGAAAAATTGGGGAAAATACTCAATTTTTAGATCCTGTTTGTTAATCATTCTCCAGAACATGGACGAGACTAAAAAACCTAAATCGAAAGAATGAAGAATGTTCGCTCATCTTCACGATAACCGATAAACTTAGTTACTCCGGATCAACCGATTATCGGAATATTCCTCCACACATCAACTTAGAAGGTACAACCATAGTGTGATTTTAATATTTCTGTGTGGAAAAGATGAGTTGCCCCATCGAACGGTTAGGTTATCGTTCTCTACTTTTCTTCAAACCATACATCTTCGATTAGAAATTTGGGACTCGTTCCGGAGATCTAAATCGTTTCTGACAGCCGATGTACAAATTCAAATAAACTTAAGGTGTTTCCGTACCTGTGTTTAATCTTCTACTTGACCTCAATCAACAACAAATGGGCATTGTTTCTCTAGCAATCGAAACAAAAGTTAATCTCCATCCTTGGAATCAATCATACATATAAAGTCTTCGATGTTAGAGAATTAAGGGTTTTGGTGGTGGTTAGGTGGAGTTGGGTGGTGACATGGTGGTTGCCGGTGGTGGTGACATGGTGGTTGCCGGTGGTGGTGTTAAAAAGAATTTGCCATTCAAAACAAAAAAAAATAAAAAAACTAAGAACATTCAGAATTGATTCTCCATCTCCAATCTCTATAATTATATTAAAAGTCATTACCTTTCATCTCTTCTTTTCAATTAGATAATACTTTTTTTATACTTTTATCATTATTTTTTCTCTCTCCTCCACTCACAACCACTTTAAAGAATATTAAAAATTATAGAGGCTGAAAAGTGTTTTTCTCCAAATTTACTAATGAATAATAATATTTTCTCTCTTATCCAGTTATGATGACTCTATATAATATAACCCACTCACATAAATACGAGGATCGAACCCTAATCAAGTAAAAGTAATGTCAAATAATATTTTGAGTAAAGCACAATTTCAGTCTCTAAGGTTAACACCCACTCGCAGGTTCAGTCCCTATTTCAAAAAAATCAACAGTCCAGTCCCCTGACGTATTCATTTGCTCACAACTAAAACCTTTGACCAAATGGCCGTTCGTTGACTGATACATCTTTTAATGACAAGGATGCCAAAATGGTAAATTCACAAAACGTAGAAACTTATACTACTATTTTACTCCCCATTCTTCTTTTGTAAGCTACAAAACACTCCCCCTCTCCCCCAAACACTCCGGCGACTCAAGAGCTCCAACGAACTTTCTCCAATCATCTCCCAGATGAGGACATACGCTGTAATTTTGTTCACATTGCACGTCGTCTGTAAGATTTGACTAAAAGTTGCATTTTTCAAGTCTGTTTATGTTTGATTCCAGTCGTTCCTGTTGTATGAAACCTGAATTTTGGGTTGTTTATGTTTGATTCCAGTTGGGTTAAAGGTGCAAGTGATCAGGACGTACGTCAGGATGGAGTATCAGGTCCTGATGAGGAATGGCATGGGGTTCCGGGTGGAACTCTGTTTCCAACGTGGCGGGTAGATGTGTTGCTGCACTTCTGCTGTAAATATATGATGCATATATAATGTATTAACTGTTTTGGATGATTTGGGTTGGGCTGATCAAATTTGGGATTGAATGATGATCACCTAACTAGTAGGTTATGTAGAACAGTTTAAAAAGGTTATTTTGGATAACTAATCGTTTTTTGTTATGTAACTGTTAATGGTGACTGAATGGTAAATATAATGCTTATTTAAATTGTATCAGTTGAATTTTGCAGCATATCAGTTGATATTAGGATCAAAGGATATTAGTTGAAATTAACAGATGTTTGTTTATGTTTTATGTGCTTAGGATCAGATGATATTAGTTGAATCAGTGGATTTTTTTATGTTTTATGTGCTTAAGATCAGATGATATTAGTTGAATTAGTAGATGTTTTTTTATGTTTTATGTGCTTAGGATCAGATGATATTATGTGCAGCATATCAGTTGAAGTTTGCATCATATTTATGTTTTATGTGCTTGTGATCAAATGATATTAGTTGAAGTTTGCACATAAGTAGATGATAGAAGGGTGTTTAGGATCAAATGACATTGTTGGACATAAGTAGATGGTATTGTTTGTTTGATGCACATAAGTAGATGATTAGAAGGGTGTTTAGGATCAAATGACATTGCTGGACATAAGTAGATGGATCAGCTGGACACAAGACCTGTAAACAGAATTGTTTGTTTGCTGCACATAAGTAGATGGATCAGTTGTAGCATTCAAACATAATTGTTTGTTTACTCCACATAAAGTTAAGTTTGCACACCAGAAATTAGACTAAACTTCAAGCATTTGTAATTTTGGTAAGCGTTGCTTTAACCTGTTTGACCAGTAAAATTCACTTGAAGGTGTGAAGGTATATCACCATTCAACTTCTAAAAGTCTATACCATGTATTAACTGTTTTGGATGATTTGGGTTGGGTTGATCAAATTTGGGATTGAATGATGATCACCTAACTAGTAGGTTATGTAGAACAGTTTTAAAATGTTATTTTGGATAACTAATCGTTTTTTGTTATTTGTTATGTAACTGTTAATGGTGACTGAATGGTAAATATAATGCTTATTTAAACTGTATCAGTTGAATTTTGCAGCATATCAGTTGATATTAGGATCAAAGGATATTAGTTGAAATTAACAGATGTTTGTTTATGTTTTATGTGCTTAGGATCAGATGATATTAGTTGAATCAGTGGATTTTTTATGTTTTATGTGCTTAAGATCAGATGATATTAGTTGAATTAGTTGATGTTTTTTTATGTTTTATGTGCTTAGGATCAGATGATATTATGTGCAGCTTATCAGTTGAAGTTTGCATCATATTTATGTTTTATGTGCTTGTGATCAAATGATATTAGTTGAAGTTTGCACATAAGTAGATGATAGAAGGGTGTTTAGGATCAAATGACATTGTTGGACATAAGTAGATGGTATTGTTTGTTTGCTGCACATAAGTAGATGATTAGAAGGGTGTTTAGGATCAAATGACATTGCTGGACATAAGTAGATGGATCAGCTGGACACAAGACCTGTAAACAGAATTGTTTGTTTGCTGCACATAAGTAGATGGATCAGTTGTAGCATTAAACATAATTGTTTGTTTACTGCACATAAAGTTAAGTTTGCACACCAGAAATTAGACTAAACTTCAAGCATTTGTAATTTTGGTAAGCGTTGCTTTAACCTGTTTGACCAGTAAAATTCACTTGAAGGTGTGAAGGTCAATCACCATTCAACTTCTAAAAGTCTATACCATTTCAAGTTCTAAACCTTCAAGTTCTAGGAATTACTAGTACTCAATTACAATTATGAAGTTTAACCTGTTTGACTAGAAAAATTCACTTGAACCTCAATTGCAATTGCGAAGTTCAATCCTAATTGAAGTTCTAACATTCAATCCCAATTCAGGTTCTAAAAGTCAAACCCATTTGAATTCTAATGGTCAAACCCATTTCATAGGAACTTCAATTTTGTTTACAGGTCTTGTTATGGATTGTTTGTGGATGTTAATAACATGATATTGCTAAGTAATTAAGGATAATTGGTGGTTAGTTACTAGATTAATGGAGGGAAAATATGAATTATACATTCAGGGACTGAAACTGTAAGTAAACTTTGGGGGTATTTTCGTCCTTTCACGTAAATCCAAACGGTCAATTAGTGCAAAGATTTTAATTGTGAGCAATTGAATACGTCAGGGACTAGAGTTTTGATTTTTTTGAAATAGGGACTGAACCTAAGAGCGGGTGTTAACCTTAGGGACTGAAACTGTACTTTACTCTAATATTTTATTTCAAAAAGCAATTGACTAAATGAATTATGCGAATGCTAAGTCTAAATAATTGCCAAATTACAAATGTGTCCTTTATGTTTACACCAAAATGCAGACGCTATCCTTTAGCACAAAAGTTGACAAGTTTTGTACTTAGTGCTTCAAAATCTTGCACGTTATGTCTTTTATGCCAAACGCATTTAGATTTTTTGGTTAAATCCGGTCATGTGCCTTGCACATAAGGGCATTGTTTTCTTTTTACCAAATTGATTAAAAAAATTCTTAAAAATTAAATTATTATTTATCAACTCCATCTCTTTCTCTCTCTAAACAACCAAAGACTCTTTCCCTCTTTACTCCATCTCTTTGTACCACCATCACAACCTCTACCACCACCGCCATCTATCTCTACCACCTTAAAAACATAAATTTCTAAAGATAAACCTTAAAATAAGTGAGAACCAAGTACCAAAATTGCTAAATTGTACAACATATGAATAATAACCATTATTTTTTAGCTAGAATATTTTTCAACAAATTTTCTAAAACCCTAATTGACTTCACACTTTCATCACCGGTACTATCACGGACACCGGAACCGTCCAGTGACGGAATATTAAGGAATCCAGCAACATCCGAACTGTAATTTTCATAACAATTTCCGGAGAAATTTTTGTTACAATTTTGAGAGCAATTGGAGACAAAATCATGAAATTTAGGATCTAAACTTGATCGATCAAAGAGATTAGAGCAGCGGAATTGGATCGGAGAGTGGTGGATCGTCCGCTATTGTTGTTGTTAGGGTTAAGGTTAGAGAGGTCGCTAGAGGTTTCAAGCATGGGGTGATGGTGATGTGAAAATGGTAGAGGGTGGTGGCTTGTGGTGGTTGTTGGCAGTAGAGAGAGACAAAGAGATAAAGAGGTAGAGAGATACTGAGAAACATATTATATTTCTTTTATTTTTCAATTTATTACAAACTAGTCCCTAAACATATGTTGTTTTATACAATAGTTCTTGAAGAGATGAAATGACAACAATACCGCACATGACCATATTACTATATATAACAAAAAGTAACTTGGGTCGCCAGTTTACAAAACACGCCGTTTGAAAAGAAATAAAGCAACGTGCCGTTTAAAAAGAAACTCCAAGCCTCCGATGTTGTCTTCGTAAAGCAACTTAACGATAACCACCACCGTTACTGTAACCACTCACACAACCGGTTTTCGTCTAACTCCAAGCCCCACCACTTTCTTTCACACCACCATTTGACTATTCCGGACAACCATCGCATCACCAACATTACTCAATTACCGCTTCTTTCACAATGAAAGTTCACCACAATTGAACACCATCCTTTTCCGTCTCCGGCACACCGTTCCTACCGTGATGACTTTACCGTTATAACCAAACTGACGCGTCTCCTCCAAACACCGTTTCCTTTGTCGTTTCACACCCTATATAACCCCCACCGTCCCATTTAGAAACTCATTCAATCAATTTCTAGCCGCTTTAAGCGCCATCCGTTAATCGCAACCAACAATTCATCAGCCACGTTCAACATCAAAGGTGTTATTTACACTTTGTTCAATTGATTCAACAATATGCCTTTTCCATAATTGTCACTTTTCCTTCTCGAAATGCAATTACTTTAACAATTTCAATTTGGAGGATCAAATTATGTGCAGTTACTATGTTTGTCGATATCCCTTTCAGATTTGAACCAGGCGTCTGTCTTAGTGGTTGTGCGACAGCGTATCACAACGATGGTGGCGAGTGACGCAACGGAAATTTTCAACAAAGATACGAAAGATTTGGAACATAATTTGATTGCGGATCGGTTACGAAAGTGATGAAGAAGACGGCAGGAAGATGAGGATCGGTTACTGTTCAAAATTGTTATTAGAATTGTTGTTATTTATTTATGTTATTTTAGGAATTTTTGCATCATAATACCATAAGTCCATAACAGTTACAAAAGTTACGAACATAATCATCAATGTTCATTTTATTTATATTTTCAAAATGAACCTCTGGCATAGGCATGCATTGACGGCACGACTTTAATCATCATCTGTCACGGCTGCATCAGTTGTTTTAAATGTGTTTGCTATGAGCGATGGATCAGGCCATGGTTCAACCGTTTACGGCTACAAATGTCGGCTTCCTTTGATTGAGACTTTTGTAACTGTAAATGTTAAGAAGAAGAACAAAAAAAAAAAAAAACAAGAATAATAAACCTATAAATTTGATGGAGATAGAGAGTTTATGGCCATGGTTTTTGTCATGGTTGTAAAACAAGGTTTACAAGGCCGAGTACTCTCCGAGTAGTCGCTACAAGGTAGGCTGCCGAGGCGACTTTCTTCGACTCCGCCTAATTACTCGGAGTCGGTCAAACGCGGTCAACCTCGGTTAGAATTGGATCTAGTAGGTCAACTCGGGCCTAGTTTGACTTAATTAATAATAAAACATAATTTCTAAGCCTATCATATTAAAGAATGAATATCATTTTCACGTATTTTGTTATAAATATTAGTAAATTTATGTTATTTGACATATATTTAATCTCCAAAAAGTATTTTCTTTGTAATTTTACATGTCCGAGTACTTCCCGAGTACTCTCCGCCTAGACTGAGTACTCTCAACTCCCCAGTCTACCGACTAGGGAGCGCGTAGCGACTTTTGCAACCATGGTTTTTGTTGTAGTACTTTGTGAACCATGGTTTTTGTTGTAGTACTTTGTGAACCATCAAGGGAAGAATGAGAGTGATTTTGTTCTCCTTTACCAAAAAAATATAGAAGCCGCAACAATTTAATTTATTTATTTAGTACCGTTATATTAATTCTTTCGCATGAATCATTGTTATAAAATTTCAAAATCGTGTGAGACAATTTGGTATGTTATGTAGTTTGGTTTGTTATGTTACTAGTTTATGCATACTTAAGACTTTTATAACCAATATACCGCAGCAATGTGCGGGATAACGTTTACTAAATAATTATTATGAAAACAAAAATACTCTATAAGAAAGAACATCTATAATAAATAGAACAAGTACTAATATAAAAGATAAAAGTGTGTTTCAGGAAAAATGATACGAAAACTATTGGTATTGCATAAACAAAGGAAAACCCATATGGATGGTGAAGTAAACTGCTATAAAGTGTTGCTAAATGAAAATAATAGACTTCAAAATTTTCGCATCCCATATATTGATATTAAAGACATTCATAATCAACATCCCGCTGCAACGCGCGGGTTGCGTCAACTCGTTTAACCAAAAAATCTAACTTGGTTTGGCTCAAATGACATAACATGCAAAATTTTAGAACATTAAATACAAAACTTATCAACTGCGCTAAAGAGCACCGCCTGCAATTGGGTATAAACATAAATGACAAAACTTGTAATTTACTCTAATTGCCCATTATCTAATTATAAATGATGAATTGTTTAGCCAAATTTTAAATTGCTGGACTTCTAAAAATTGAAATAAACTTTAGCGGTCCTGTTTTTTTTTTCGGCCTGGTTACTCCAACATACCTTCAACCAACGCCTTTATTATGGTTCCAAAATTTTCAACACCTTAAACACCCCTACCTAGTACCCACTCTTATGACTAAAACCAAACAAAATGATTAGACATGTCACGACGGCTAGGCAAAGCTAAATACAAAACTATACGTACGTCTTCCTAAAAATTCGTAACTTTATCTTACTTTCTAAAAATTATAACTTAATAAACACCTAGTCATTGAACCTCTAGTAGAACTTTGGCATACAGGTTATTTTATTACATAACTCATAAGTGATAAGTATCCTAATTAGGTATTTGAGACTTTAATACTATGTGTACAAATGATGACAAAAATTAAAAGAAGATATTGGAAAATTTTGAACATATCACCTTCCTTTGCATCTTCATGGCCGACTTCATTTAATTTCATTAACACTAACATGTGTGCAGCTCCAGCCTCACTCACTATAAAACATGCTATCCGCACCCCTAAATTTTATCCTACAATACATTTGAAGCAATGGGACTTTATTCTCATATCAAACTACCCTTGTTTGTTCTCCTTTTAGCCACCTTGACAGTACGCTCCACACGAGTCGGGTTCTACAAGACTACATGCCCACAAGCTGAAGCCATCGTGCAGTCTGTGGTCCAGTCTGCGATTCGATCAAACCAGACATATGCACCTGGTATACTACAAATGTTCTTTCACGATTGCTTTGTCAATGGTTGTGATGCATCCGTCTTAATTGATGGCTCTTTTTCTGAGAAAACCGCAAGAACAAATTCTCGCTTGAGAGGCTATGAAGTCATAGATGCTGCAAAGTCCATGCTAGAAAACGTCTGTCCGGGGGTGGTCTCCTGTGCAGACATTCTTGCCCTCGCTGCTCGTGATTCTGTGGTCCAGGTAGTTAATCACTAGCTTCATACATGTTTAACTTAAGCATTACACGGATGTTAGAAAATCTATTTAAATCTGTAGTTTTTCTCCTTTCGTATTGTTTGTCATCAGTTTTTGTTATTGACGGTTTAGTATTATTAATATTAGAGCATCCACAATAGGATGCTTTTGCTCGCTTTTAGCCTCCAAAAACGCCACATATCAGGTTTAACCATTGTGGAGCTCGCTTTGGCATCCATTTTTGGGTTGTAGACATGTAGTTCTTGGTAATAAACAAGAAAAAACGCATTTGAGTTAGGGCCAATCATTTAATATATAGAGAAATGAGTAGTTAAAAATAAAAAAAGACATGGTGATGATGTGTTAATGTTTTTGAGTGTTTTTAGGTTTTCTTATTGGGTGTGTTTTAGGCAATGTTAGATTGTAGTTCTTAAATATCTTAATATCCTTATCAGAGAAATTACATAACAATGACAGGTAAACCGGCAACAAGCTACGTCACCACCCTCTTTTGAATAGCAAAGCCAAATCCAATTGTACCAAAAACAAAATTCTGGTTCTTTAGTGCTTTTGAAAGAGTGCTTTTTTGACGTGACAACTGAGTAGACATGTTTTTTAGTATTTTTAGATATCCTTATTAGGGGAGGGGACACTTAAACCCCTACCCTAAGTCCCGCTAATCTCGTCGTGACACGTCACTCAGACCATCCACTATCCTAAACTACCTTCTTTGGTGGCGCCACTACCCTAAGACCTAAACTGCCCTCTCTTTTTTATTTTAATTATACATACATACACACACAATCATCAATTTCAAGCGGCAACATGTTAACCCCACCCTACTCACCCGTCCCTACCTGTTGGACCGACGACAGTGTTTGGGAGCGGGTAGGGGGCACCCGCCAGCCTTACCCTTACCGCTGGTTCCCCTCCTCCCCTTAGGGATGGTCTTAGAATTTTTGTTTTTCTTGTCCACACTTTATGTTATTTGTTTTGTCATACTTTATTTTTCTGAAAAAGAGGGTTATTTTTTTGTGGGCTGGGATCATGTTGGGTGTTGCATCTCGGTATCATGGTGTACATGAAAGTTTTGCCCTCATTAATTTCTTACTATGAGTAGAATCTTACTGAGTACGTTTATTTGTATTGTTTTAGACTGGGGGAAGTGGTTGGGCAGTGCCAACAGGTCGTCGAGACGGATTAGTTTCACTGGCATCTGATGCCGAAAGCATGCCTGGTCCTAAAGACTCCATTGATGACCAAATCAAGAAGTTTGCTAACAAAGGTCTTAGCATTAAAGATCTGGTTACCCTTGTAGGTAAGTTAAGACCAACAAATTAACATTGGAATGGATATAGTTTCAAAGGAACTAACTTGCATATTTTACGGTTTAATTCAAAGGAGGACATACGATTGGGACAGCTGGCTGTGACACATTCAGTGACAGGCTATACAACTACAACAATACTAATGCACCCGACCCTGCTATTGACCAAGGATTCCTTCCCCATCTTCAAACCCTATGTCCTCTTAGCGGTGATCTTACAAGGCGAGTGGCCTTGGATACAAACAGCGAAAACAATTTCGACAACTCATTCTATGAAAACATAAGGCGTGGACGAGGAGTACTTGAATCCGATTCAAAGCTGTGGAGTGACCCACGAACACAAAAGTTGGCGCAACGGTTTATTGGAGCTAGCAGATCGCATGGATCAACATTCAACAAGATGTTCGCGAGAGCAATGGTGAAGATGAGTAAAATTGAGTTAAAGACAGGTAATCAAGGAGAAATTCGTAGGGTTTGTAACAAGATCAATTAATTAACTGATGATGATGGGTGTCCGGTAGGCGGTAGGCTGATTGAATAAACGTATTCCAACATCAAGAAGGCCTAAGCTAAGCTAGTCTGGCCGTATATATCATATCACTATTACATTAGTTGGTAAAATAATAGTTTATTCAATATCACTGTACAAGAATGATGTATTAGCTACCTAAAGGAGAACTTAAAAAGTGATATTTACTATTTAGTTATTGAGGCTTTTCTGACTCAAGAACCTACACTATTATGCTATTCGCGTTGATGGAACAAATAATTGGTAAAAACTTGTTGAAAAAAATATAAATGAAGATAAAATTATTATGTTCAGCTCTTAATAGGGCTGACAATTTCAGACACACGGACTTGATAACACGACATGACCTTAATATGTTTCGTTTTTGACCTTACTAAGTTCCGTGTCGTAAATAAGTCGACATGATAAAATCTGTTAATTTTCGTGTCAAACAGGTTATAAAAACATGTTAACATGTTAAGCGCACACCCGTTAAAGCATGTTAATAATTTTTATTTACAAAATATAGGATGTGGGGTGGGGGTTATACTGACATATGCAGCCTCACAGTTGAATGTCAAACAGGTTAAAGACATGTTAACATGTTAATCACCTATTAAAATATGTTAAATTTTATTTACAAAATATAGGATGTGGGGTGGGGGTTATACTGACATATGTGGCCACACAATTGAAAAAACCGGAATTTTGAAATTGCATCGCACATTCTTCCTCTCTCAGCCGCATGGCCGCATCTCACAATCGCATTCACGACCCTTAATCAATAGGTTCGTCTCTTATCATGTTAATATGTTATTAATAGGTTCGTGTTCGTGTTCAGAAAAAAAATAAAATGACCTGATAATTTATCATATGGTGTTCGTGTCTAGCCCCGTAGTTCAGTGTGTCTTATCGTGTCTGTAACACCCCAACCTGAATAGGGCTGATGTGTCACTAGAACGGTGATTAGAAACAAAAGATAGTTCCATTAATACTAAAGTTAGGGTTATATTCCAAAACATAATTCATAGCCCTAAGGCCCAAAATACATGTTTATTTTATATAAGTGATAAACATGTTCGGGTAGCATCCTAGGGTTTATTTTTCACTCTTCACCCCGTCCAAAGTAAATTGTGAACCTGTGCTAAAATAAAATACACGAAATGAGCTGAATGCCCGGTACGAAATATTAGGCTTAAATTACATTAACGGTAATAGTAACGGTAACAGTAACAATAGTAGCAGTAACAATAATAACTAATACCAGTAAATATGATACAATATAAAGCAAGTCAACCAATAAACGGTATCATACAGATGTACCCTTGAGCCGCACAGTAATAGGTATGATGGGTGTGGGCACACACAAACCATACACTTACAGTAATCTTAGGATCAATCCATACGCCTTCTAGTAGCTATGTACCACACTTGTACCTAGGGACACCATAAACTAATCTCTCCGTCACGGAAGGAGCACATGTTATCGGTGCCTCAATAACGTGCTTGTGGGACACTCCACAAGAAGCGTAGAACTCAGGGTAACAGAGCACAGTCAGTCAGAAACGGTAATCCAATTTAACAAGAAACAGTAACCATTTAATCGGTTTTGGAACATGCGATATTGAGTACAATAAAATCATAATCTTATCGCATGATATCAAGTCAAATCTAAAGTCTGAAAAGGAAATGAACGGACAATCAAACAAATCAATATTCCAAAGACGTTAGGAGTTCCAAAAGAAACGATAGTCAACGGGTTTATAAACAATTGAACAAGATAACAAAAAGGGAAAACGGGGTAAGGATCCCTACCATGTTTCTTGTCTTAAAAATATATATATATATACTTATCAAAGCGTGTTCGTATAAACCTACATCGTGTCCGTATATTTCATAAGGTTGAGTTCTTACACAAAAAGTATGTATGTATATATATATATATATATATATATATATATATATATATATATATATAGGGAGCCGCTAAAATAGGAACCACCTCCAGTTGTAAGAACCGTGAGAACCACTCTCAACCAATCACAACAAGGTGTAGTTTGGTCATTTCCTTCAAAATGTCTAATCTTTCTCTCTCTCTTCATTTATTGTACCAGACTTATATCTATCATCCTATCCTTTCACTTCTCTAAACTCTCATCTCACCTTCATCTCTCTTGTGACAACTCGAGTTTCTGACTTTCACTTTCGCATTAAATGCGCGTTGACTTTGACTGTTTAGTAGTTGACTTGTTGGATTTGTAATTGTACGCGTTGTGTTTTAATGAAACGTGTTGTCATTGTGCATACATGTAACTACTTGTGGTTGTAAAAGATAATGTTGGAATTATTATTTATTACACTTAGTCTAGAATTGTTATTTAATACACTTAGTCTAGATCACGAAACATGGCATACTGTTCGAAGGATTCGAAGGACCACGAAAGATATCCTTCGATTCGAAGGATCAGCTTTCGGTTCGAAGGATCTCGAAACATATCCTTCGACCAAGGACCCTATCCTTCGACATCTTTCGGCCCAGCCTTTCTGATGGGCTTGGCCCATTTCTGTGATACGTTTATATACGTGATACATGCAAACCGGCAGTTATTTTTCAAAACCCTAGTGCTATTGTGTGTGTGTGACGGCATATAGCAAACCTACTCTCTGTTCGAAGGATTCCATACCGTAATCCAGATTTCCGGTTAGTGTGATGTTGTTTATGATGCTTTGATTTCATGATTTATAAATTGTCTTGCAATATATTGTTAGTATGTTAATCGGATCTGTTTTGATGATGTTCAATGATGATGTCTTGTGGATTGGCCATGATAACCGGATATGTATGTTGGTATTGCAATATGTCGTTTGCGTGTTAACCGGAATATGTATGTTAATCGGATGTAGGTTAATCGAATTGATCATATTGTAATCGGACATGTTTATGTAATCGGCACCTATGTGTAAATCGGATAGTTTGAATGATTTTGTTATTCAGATTAGGGTTCTTGATAAACATGGGAATCATGCTTGTTTGATCTTGTTGATGCTAATTGATTTGTGAAATTGGTGTTAATTGATAATCAGTTAGGAAAAACTTGGAAACTTTGAGAAAAACGTAACTGACATTCCGTAACTGATGTTCATCGAAAGATATTAGTAATCGAAACATAGCTGTGACCGAAAGATACCTGTCCTTCGAAACATAGGTGTTGACCGAAGGATAGCATTGACCGAACCATAGTAGTGTTGACCGAAGGATAGCTTTGACCGAAAGATAGTGTGTTGACCGAAACATAATCTGTGTGCCGAAGGATAACTATGTCGAAACATAGCTGATGTGTCGAAAGATAACCATGAATCGTAAGATGCTAACTGTGTATCGATAGATGTGTCGAAACATATTTGTGATGGTTGTGATAATTGTTAGACCGAAGGATGAGCAATATATCGAAGGATGGGTAAATGTGAATCGAATGATAGTTAATGATTAAATGCGAAATGATACGTGATGTGCCGATATGCAAACTGACTGTTATGTGAACATTAAATTGCATGCGTATCATTGTGAACATGAACTGATTTGTTATACGTGCATACAATAGGACGTGATTAATCACTTGTGAGTGCATAACCTAGCATACCGAGCAAACCAAGGTGAGTTCACACAGCCAAGGCATGGGTTCCCAGGGTGGGAATGGGTTGGATGATTATTTGTGCATACTTTGATATTATAACGAACGATTAAACTGTTGATGCTTACGAACTGCCTTCGCACACACCCTGGTCGGTAAAGACTATGGTCGCGAACGAACTACTCAACTGCCTTCGCACACACCCTGGTCGGTAAAGACTATGGTCGCGAATTGATTAACCGCCTTCGCACACACCCTGGTCGGTAAAGACTATGGTCGCGAACTATACGAACCCAATCTTCGCACACCTGCCTGGGAGGCCGTGATGGAACTAATCATATGGAACGTAACGATTAAACCATTACTCACACTATACGATATTGAACTTTAAACTGTGAACTCGCTCAACTAGTTTGTTGATTATCTGCTGCATGCCTTGCAGGACCTTAGGTACATTATGGAGCTTGCACTGGAGGAGCGGGACGTTGTGGGCAGTGGATTATGAACGCTATGTTTAAACATTTCGAATAATTGAACTTATGGTTTACTTGGGTTATTTACTTATGCTTCCGCTACTGATACTATGTTTGTTTTGAAACATCAATTGTATTGAATGAGGTTTTACGAACTACTTTATTTATGTTATGCTATGTTCAATATGATTGGTGGCTTGATCCTGGTCAGTCACGCTCCCAAGCGGTGATACCCCGCAGGTGGATTTTGGGGGTGTGACAGATTGGTATCAGAGCCATTGGTTATAGAGAACTTGGTTTTAATATGGAAAAACGTTTTTATTAAAACCAGACTATAACCAGAACAGTGCTCTCAACGATCCACAACGACGCTTCGCTCCACGTGCAAGACTCGACATCCTAGGTAATAAGGTTTATGTTTATTACCTGCTTGCTAGAACTGCATAGAACTTTGCTCGTAGTATGCTTACATTACTTTGCTCACAACTTGTTATTGCTTGAGAACACATACGTGCTTACACTCTTCTGTCATCGCACTATTCGTGAACCATTCTTACTTATGCTACCTTTACTGTTCGATCATGTCTGGACGTGTTGACATGACTCAAGCCCAGTTGACGGCTCTCATTAACGAACAAGTTGCTGCGGCACTTGCAGCCGCACAAGCAGGAGGTATAACCTGCTATCCCAGACCTATTCTAGGATGTTAGATCCTACTCTCGTGACCCAACTTTCGCGCTTAACCTTGATCTATCTTTCTCGCGCAACGGGTCAGAACGCACACATTCCAGAACATCATGGACTGTCGCTCAAGCACATTCAGTGGCACATTCAAGAACTTCATGTGTGAACGCCCTGAGGTTCGCAGGGGTCAAGTACGCCACTGGTACTTTGGTAGGAATCGCGCTAACCAGGTGGAACGCGCAAGTGCAGATTTTAGGGTTGGCAGCTGCTAACGCCACACCCTGGAATGAATTCAAAGAACTGATCAAGAGGGAATACTGCACTAGAGAAGACATTCACAAGTTGGAGGACGAGTTGTATAACTTGAAAATGGTTGGTTCGGAAATCGAAGCTTACACCAAAAGATCGAATGAGTTGGCTGTGCTGTGCCCAACTATGGTGGACCCTCCTTACAAGCGTATCGAGTTGTATCTCAAAGGTTTGGTGCCAGAAATACAGAGCCACGTTACCTCGGCTAACCTCAACAATATCCAGGAAATACAGCGTCTCGCTCACCGCATCACCGATCAGGCAGTGGATCAGAATAAACTGCCGAAGCGTGTCGGCGCTACTGCTACAGCTGTTACTACAGTCACTCCCACTGCTGCTACTTCTGCCACACCCAGCGAGAATAAAAGAAAGTGGGACGGGGATTCCAGCAGGGGATCAGCGTCTGTTCAGTCCCAAACTCAGCAACGTCGCACCAACGATTACCAGAGTCCGAGTCAGCAGTCATCGGGCAGTCAGGGACATAGTGGTTATAAGGGAAATCACCCGTGGTGTAACAGGTGCAACAAACACCACAGTGGAAGATGTCGCAGGAGTCAATGTCAAAGATGCCACAAGATGGGCCATGAGGCCAAAGATTGTAGAAGCGCGCGACCAGTGAATCAGAACCAGCAACTTCCACCGCCAGCTCCACAGAATCAGCAGCAGCAGCCACAGCGTGGAAACCGGGGGTGTTTCCAGTGTGGGGCTGAAGGTCACTACAAACGCGATTGTCCCCAGTTGAACCAGAATCGCAATAACAACAACCAGGGCAACGGGAATAACAACAATCAGGGTAATGGTAACAACAACAATGGGGGAAACAACAACAACAACGGCAATGAAGCTCGTGGTCGTGCTTTTGTGTTGGGTCGAGGAGATGCAGTGAATGATCCCAATGTGGTTATGGGTAAGTTTCTTCTCGACGATATTTACGTTACTGTCTTATTTGATTCGGGTGCTGATACAAGTTATATGTCATTGAAAATGGGTAAATTATTAAAACGTACACCAACACCCCTAGACACCAAACACGTCGTAGAACTAGCCAATGGTAAAAGTGTAGAAGCCACACAGGTAGTCAAGGGTTGTAGTATTGTTCTAGCGGGTCAGACTTTCTCGATTGATCTCATACCCATAGTTTTGGGTAGTTTCGACGTCGTCATCGGTATGGATTGGTTATCCCAACATCATGCGGAGATCTTATGCAAAGAAAAAGTTATACGTATTCCTCGCTCCAGTCAAGAACCTCTCGAAGTACAAGGTGACAAGAGTGGTGCAGTGGTTGGCATCATCTCATTCCTAAAGGCGCAGAAATGTTTACGAAAGGGACATACTGCCATTCTGGCACTTGTCACTGACGCATCAACAAAGAAAAAGAAGCTGGAGGATATACCAGTTGTGCGTGATTTTCCTCAAGTGTTTCCTGAAGATTTACCTGGTTTACCTCCTCATCGTCAAGTCGAGTTTCAGATTGAGTTAGCTCCTGGAGCAGCACCAATAGCCCGCGCACCGTATCGTTTAGCTCCAACCGAACTGGAAGAACTGTCGAAGCAGCTACAAGAGCTCTTGGAAAAGGGCTTTATTCGTCCAAGCTCTTCGCCTTGGGGAGCTCCAGTGTTATTTGTGAAGAAGAAAGACGGTACGTTCAGGATGTGTATCGACTACCGTGAACTCAACAAGGTGACGGTGAAGAACCGTTATCCTCTTCCACGCATAGATGACTTATTCGACCAGTTGCAAGGGTCGTGTTACTATTCCAAGATCGATTTGAGGTCAGGGTATCATCAGCTGAGAGTCCGGGATGAGGACGTCTCCAAAACTGCTTTCAGAACTCGCTACGGTCACTACGAGTTTCTGGTCATGCCATTCGGGCTTACAAACGCACCTGCAGTCTTCATGGATCTCATGAACAGGGTGTGCAAACCGTATCTCGACAAGTTCGTCATCGTTTTCATCGACGACATTTTGATTTACTCCAAGAGTCAGGAGGAACACGAGCAGCACTTACGCCTGATCTTGGAACTTCTTCGAAAAGAGCAACTGTACGCAAAGTTTTCAAAATGCGACTTCTGGCTTCGTGAAGTCCACTTCTTAGGCCATGTGGTAAACAAGGATGGGATTCATGTCGATCCATCCAAGGTAGATTCGATCCGAAACTGGCCTGCACCGCGTACACCGACAGAAATACGTCAATTCTTGGGTCTGGCAGGTTACTACAGACGGTTTATTAGAGACTTTTCAAAGATCGCGCAACCACTTACGCTACTGACACAGAAGGGTGTTACCTATCGCTGGGGAGAGCCCCAGGAGACTGCTTTTCAGCACCTAAAGGATAGACTTTGCAATGCACCTATCCTCTCATTGCCGGAGGGCACAGACGACTTCGTGGTTTATTGTGATGCATCCATTCGGGGACTGGGATGTGTGTTAATGCAGCGCGACAAGGTTATCGCTTACGCCTCTCGTCAACTCAAGGTTCACGAGCGCAACTACACGACGCACGATTTAGAGCTGGGAGCTGTTGTTTTCGCGCTTAAGATATGGCGACACTACCTGTACGGTACCAGGTGCACGATTTACACCGATCACAGGGGTCTCGAGCATATCCTTAAGCAGAAGGATTTGAATATGCGTCAACGACGATGGGTCGAGTTACTTAACGATTACGAATGTGCCATCAAGTATCATCCAGGGAAGGCCAATGTTGTGGCTGATGCCCTCAGTCGGAAAGACACTTTACCTAAGCGCGTGCGAGCGCTACAGCTTACCATTCAGTCCAGTCTTCCTGCACAGATACGAGCTGCTCAGATTGAAGCACTAAAACCCGAAAACGTCAAGGCTGAAGCCTTGCGCGGTTCAAGGCAACAAATGGAACAAAAGGAAGACGGCGCCTACTATGTAACGGGGCGTATTTGGGTCCCACTTTATGGCGGTTTACGCGAACTTGTGATGGATGAAGCGCACAAGTCTCGCTACTCGGTACATCCAGGGTCGGATAAGATGTACCACGATATCAGTACAACTTATTGGTGGCCAAACATGAAAGCTCTTATCGCAACTTACGTCGGCAAGTGTTTAACTTGTGCAAGGGTTAAAATCGAGTACCAGAAACCAGCCGGTCTACTTCAGCAGCCCAAGATACCGCAGTGGAAATGGGAAGAAATTTCCATGGATTTCGTTACGGGCTTACCTAGATCCCAGCGTGGGAATGACACTATTTGGGTAATCGTTGATCGACTCACAAAGTCTGCTCACTTTTTGGCTATCAAAGAAACGGATAAGTTTTCTACTTTAGCAGACATTTACTTGAAGGAAGTTGTTTCGAGGCACGGAGTGCCCACCTCTATTATTTCGGATCGCGATGCACGATTCACGTCAGAGCTTTGGCAAGCAATGCACAAATCCTTCGGCTCACGATTAGACATGAGCACAGCATATCATCCTCAGACGGATGGGCAGTCTGAGCGAACTATTCAAACTCTAGAAGACATGCTTCGAGCGTGTGTCATCGATTTCGGCAACGGCTGGGAAAAGCACCTCCCTTTGGTGGAGTTCTCGTATAATAACAGTTACCATACCAGCATTCAAGCCGCTCCATTCGAGGCATTGTACGGACGTAAATGCCGGTCACCCCTCTGTTGGGCAGAGGTGGGGGATAGTCAGATTACGGGTCCAGATATTGTTGTGGACGCCACAGAAAAGATAGCACAGATACGACAACGCATGGCGGCAGCACGCGACCGTCAGAAAGCCTACGCGGACAAGCGTAGAAAGCCATTGGAATTTGAGGTCGGGGACCGGGTTTTATTGAAAGTTTCACCCTGGAAGGGTGTGGTTCGAATTAGTAAACGAGGCAAACTCAATCCACGGTATGTTGGACCATTTGAAATCACTGAAGGAATAGGCCCAGTAGCCTACAGACTGAACCTACCTCCTGAACTCGGTGCAGTTCACAATGTATTTCACGTGTCCAATCTGAAGAAATGCCTATCAGATGAGACCCTTATAGTTCCTTTTAAGGAACTCACTATCGACGAGCGGTTGCAGTTCGTCGAGGAACCAGTTGAAATCACGGACCGGGATGTTAAGGTCCTCAAACACAAGAGAATCCCTCTTGTTCGAGTTCGTTGGAACTCCCAGCGTGGTCCAGAGTATACCTGGGAACGCGAAGATCAGATGAAAGAAAAGTATCCCCAGTTATTCGAAACCAATGCATCCACTTCTGAGGCTGAAGCTACTACTACTGAATTTCGGGACGAAATTCCAAATCAACGGGGGGATGATGTGACACCCCAGGAAAACCAGTGAACGATGTAACTTACCTAGCTTCCTCAGTGAGTGCGTACCAAATTTCGGGACGAAATTTCTTTTAAGTTGGGGATAATGTGACAACTCGAGTTTCTGACTTTCACTTTCGCATTAAATGCGCGTTGACTTTGACTGTTTAGTAGTTGACTTGTTGGATTTGTAATTGTACGCGTTGTGTTTTAATGAAACGTGTTGTCATTGTGCATACATGTAACTACTTGTGGTTGTAAAAGATAATGTTGGAATTATTATTTATTACACTTAGTCTAGAATTGTTATTTAATACACTTAGTCTAGATCACGAAACATGGCATACTGTTCGAAGGATTCGAAGGACCACGAAAGATATCCTTCGATTCGAAGGATCAGCTTTCGGTTCGAAGGATCTCGAAACATATCCTTCGACCAAGGACCCTATCCTTCGACATCTTTCGGCCCAGCCTTTCTGATGGGCTTGGCCCATTTCTGTGATACGTTTATATACGTGATACATGCAAACCGGCAGTTATTTTTCAAAACCCTAGTGCTATTGTGTGTGTGTGACGGCATATAGCAAACCTACTCTCTGTTCGAAGGATTCCATACCGTAATCCAGATTTCCGGTTAGTGTGATGTTGTTTATGATGCTTTGATTTCATGATTTATAAATTGTCTTGCAATATATTGTTAGTATGTTAATCGGATCTGTTTTGATGATGTTCAATGATGATGTCTTGTGGATTGGCCATGATAACCGGATATGTATGTTGGTATTGCAATATGTCGTTTGCGTGTTAACCGGAATATGTATGTTAATCGGATGTAGGTTAATCGAATTGATCATATTGTAATCGGACATGTTTATGTAATCGGCACCTATGTGTAAATCGGATAGTTTGAATGATTTTGTTATTCAGATTAGGGTTCTTGATAAACATGGGAATCATGCTTGTTTGATCTTGTTGATGCTAATTGATTTGTGAAATTGGTGTTAATTGATAATCAGTTAGGAAAAACTTGGAAACTTTGAGAAAAACGTAACTGACATTCCGTAACTGATGTTCATCGAAAGATATTAGTAATCGAAACATAGCTGTGACCGAAAGATACCTGTCCTTCGAAACATAGGTGTTGACCGAAGGATAGCATTGACCGAACCATAGTAGTGTTGACCGAAGGATAGCTTTGACCGAAAGATAGTGTGTTGACCGAAACATAATCTGTGTGCCGAAGGATAACTATGTCGAAACATAGCTGATGTGTCGAAAGATAACCATGAATCGTAAGATGCTAACTGTGTATCGATAGATGTGTCGAAACATATTTGTGATGGTTGTGATAATTGTTAGACCGAAGGATGAGCAATATATCGAAGGATGGGTAAATGTGAATCGAATGATAGTTAATGATTAAATGCGAAATGATACGTGATGTGCCGATATGCAAACTGACTGTTATGTGAACATTAAATTGCATGCGTATCATTGTGAACATGAACTGATTTGTTATACGTGCATACAATAGGACGTGATTAATCACTTGTGAGTGCATAACCTAGCATACCGAGCAAACCAAGGTGAGTTCACACAGCCAAGGCATGGGTTCCCAGGGTGGGAATGGGTTGGATGATTATTTGTGCATACTTTGATATTATAACGAACGATTAAACTGTTGATGCTTACGAACTGCCTTCGCACACACCCTGGTCGGTAAAGACTATGGTCGCGAACGAACTACTCAACTGCCTTCGCACACACCCTGGTCGGTAAAGACTATGGTCGCGAATTGATTAACCGCCTTCGCACACACCCTGGTCGGTAAAGACTATGGTCGCGAACTATACGAACCCAATCTTCGCACACCTGCCTGGGAGGCCGTGATGGAACTAATCATATGGAACGTAACGATTAAACCATTACTCACACTATACGATATTGAACTTTAAACTGTGAACTCGCTCAACTAGTTTGTTGATTATCTGCTGCATGCCTTGCAGGACCTTAGGTACATTATGGAGCTTGCACTGGAGGAGCGGGACGTTGTGGGCAGTGGATTATGAACGCTATGTTTAAACATTTCGAATAATTGAACTTATGGTTTACTTGGGTTATTTACTTATGCTTCCGCTACTGATACTATGTTTGTTTTGAAACATCAATTGTATTGAATGAGGTTTTACGAACTACTTTATTTATGTTATGCTATGTTCAATATGATTGGTGGCTTGATCCTGGTCAGTCACGCTCCCAAGCGGTGATACCCCGCAGGTGGATTTTGGGGGTGTGACATCTCTCCTCTCATCATTCCCCACCACCATCTTCAAAAACCCAATTAGATCTGCTGCCCCACTCCCACCACCACCATCTTCAAAAACCCAATTAGATCTGCCGCCCCACTCCCACCACCACCATCTTGAACTCGCAGCGCCGACCCTCGATGAACTCGCCGCCGGCAATCACACACCCCTGTTTATCTCTCTCTCTCACACACACTGAACAGCTGTGGTAATGGGGGTGGCCGGTGGGATGCCGACAAGATAGCGACGGCCAGAAACGCTACCGTCGGCGACTGGGTTTTTTGCTGCTCTATGATTAGCTTCAAAGGGATGGTGGTTGAGATGATGTTAAGGGAATAGGGGTGGCAGTGGTTGAAGTTTGGTCGGGACGGTGAAGGAAACTTCATGGCAGCCGTGTAGCCTTTTTGTATCTTAACCCTTGGTCTGTTATTGTTTGTATCATTGTGTTTCCCTAATTTGTGCATATGGTGTGAATTCAAGTATGTTTTATCTGAGATTTGGTTCTGCATTTCATTGTTATATCTGAGTGTTTGTATAGGGATGATGTTGAAATTGTGAGTGAATAAGACTATGTTGGGTTTTGTTGTCTCTCTCTCTAGGTTTTTGAGAAGTGGGTTTTGCAAGAGAGGTGGTTTGTTGATCTTTGAATCTGGTCAGTTTTTGAAACAATTTTGTATTTTTGTTTTGTGATTCGGTTGGTTTTGTTTTGTTTTGTGATTTGGTGAAGGAAGAGGGTGTTTTTAGGGGTGGTGGCTACTGGTCGATGGGTCTGTACAGCGGTGCCGCCGATAGTGCCCGGTGGTGCCCCGTGGTGCCCGTTGGTGCCGGGGGTGCCCCGTTGTGCCGACAATTGATATTGACGATCGTTCTTGGCAGTGATGATGCAAAAAAATAACGCATATTTTGATGACAATGGCACGGCAAGGATGGTGGAGGGTAGGTTTTTGAACGTGCAACCCCACTTTGCAGCCTCTGATTATCGGAAAATCTGAGCCAAACCCCGTTTTTTTTTTCGAGATACACATTGTTTTGATGTTGTTGGTTTTTTATTTTTTTCCACCCAGTCAATGATGATTAACAATCTATCTGAGACACCTACCGAGTTTGCGATTTATGGGTGCGTTCGTTTTAACGTAAAACATAAAAAGTTTAAAAAGTTTAATGTAAAACGTAAAACGTAAAACGTAAAAAGTTTTACGTAAAGCGTAAAACGTAAAAAGTTTATCGTAAAACGTAAAACGTAAAACGTAAAAAGTTTAAAAAGTTTAACGTACAACGTAAAAACGTAAAACGTAAAATGTAAAACGTAAAACGTTTTACAACGTTTTATGTAAAACGTAAAACGTTTTACAATGTTTTACGTAAAACGTAAAACGTAAACTTTTTAACGTAAAACGTAAACTTTTTAACGTAAAACGTAATTTTTTAACGCAAAACGTAAACTTTTTAACGTAAAACATAAACTTTTTAATGTAAAACGTAAAACTTTTTTTATGTAAAAACCCGTTCGCAAAAACGACGTGAAAACGTAAAAAAAAAAAGACGATTGAAACGTATAAAATAGTTATACCGTAAACTTTTTAACGTAAAATGTAAACTTTTTAACGTAAAAACGTTAAACGTAAAATGTAAAAAGTTTAACGTAAAACGTTAAAAGGTTTACGCAACAGTAAAAAGTTTTACGTAAAACGTTTTACGTAAATCGTAAAACGTAAAACGTAAAAAGTGTTACGTAAAACGTAAATAGCGTTATGTAAAACGTAAAACGTAAAAAGTAAAACATAAAACGTAAAAAGTTTACGTAAAACGTAAAACATAAAAAACTGGCGCGTAAAACGTAAAAACGTTAAAAATGTTGAGGTAAAAAACCGGCACGTAAATCGTAAAAAAACGTTAACGTAAAAAACCGGCGCGTAAAACGTAACAAAACCAGCGCGTTAAAACGTAAACTTTTTTTATCGTAAAACGTAAACTTTTTGACATAAAACGTAAAAAAACGGCGCGTTAAAACGTAAAATTTTTAACATAAAACGTAAAAAAACGGCGCGTTAAAACGTAAAAAATTTAACGTAAAAAAAGGCGATTTTCTGTTGCGTTCGGTTTTGCGTAAAAACGTTTTTGTAAAAAAAAATTAAACCGTAAACTTGTTAACGTAAACCGTAAACTTTTTATCGTAAAACGTAAAAACGTGAAGCGTAAAAAGTGTTACGTAAATTTTTTTGTAAGTTTTACGTAAAACGTAAAAAGTTTTTCGTAAGTTTTACGTAAACTTTTTCGTAAGTTTTTCGTAAATTTTTTTCGTAAGTTTTACGTAAACTTTTTCGTAAGTTTTTCGTAAAACGTAAAAAGTTTTACGTAAAACGTAAAACGTAAAAAGTTTAACGTAAAACGTGAAAATTTTAACGTAAAACGTAAAAACTTTTACGTAAAACGTAAAAAGTTTAAATTTTTAACGTAAAATATAAAAAGTTTTACGTAAAACGTAAAAAGTTTTAGGTAAAACGTAAAAAGTTTTAGGTAAAACGTAAAAAGTAAAAAGTTTTTCGTAAAACGTAAAAAGTTTTACGTAAAACTTAAAAAGTTTTACGTAAAACGTAAAAAGTTTAAATTTTTAACGCAAAACGTAAAAAGTGTACAAAAAGGGGCGCGTTAAAAAAAGTGAAAAAACGGCGCGTTTGAAACGGCGTGTAAAAAACGATGCATTAAAAAACGTGGAGAAACGACGCGTATTAAAAAAACGACGCTTGAAAAAACGGCGCGTAAAAATGCGTAAAAAAACGGCGCGTTAAAAAACTTCGGAAAAACGGCGCGTTTAAAAACTTCAAAAAAACGGCGCATTAAAAAACTTCGGAAAAACGGCGCGTTAAAACGTCGTGTAAAAAGCGTGTAAAAATTTTGGCGCGTTAAAAAACGTGAAAAAAAACGGCGCGTAAAAAACGTGTAAAAAACCGCGCGTTAAAAAAACACCGACTGAGAAAAACGACGACTTAAAAAAAACGGCGCGTTAAAACGGCGCGTAAAAAACGGCGCGTTAAAAAACGCTGATTGAGAAACACGGCGCCTTTAAAAAACGGCGCGTGAAAAACGGAGCGTGAAAAACGGCGCGTAAAAAACAGCGTTAAAAAACGGCGTTAAAAAACGGCGCGTTAAAAAATCGGTGAGTTAAAAACGGCGCGTTAAAAACGCCGATTGAGAACGGCGGGTTAAAAACGCCGATTGAGAACGGCGCGTTAAAAAAAAGGCGTTGAAAAACGGCGCGTTAAAAACGGCGCGTTAAAAAACGGCGCGTTAAAAACGACGCGTTAGAAACGGCGTGTTAAAAAAACGCCGATTGAGAAAAACGACGCCTTAAAAAAAACGGCGCGTAAAAACGGCGCGTAAAAAACGGCGCGTGAAAAACGGCGCGTAAATAACGGCGTTAAAAACGGCGCGTTAAAAAACGGCGTTAAAAAACAGCGTTAAAACGGCGCGTTACGCTTGGAAAACGGCGCGTACAAAAAACGGCGCGTTAAAAAATGGCGTTAAAAACGGCGCGTCAAAAAAACATAAAAAATTTAACGTAAAACTTAAATTGTATTAAGTATAAAAATCTTTTAAAAAAAATCTGAATTTAAAAATGTTTTTAATAAAGAAATTATGTTTAAAAAATAAAAGTAATAAAAAGTAATTAATGAATAGGACAATAAAGGTAATTTAAAATTAATATATATAAAAAGACAAAATAGAGTTATTTTACTTAAATACCCTTTTGTATTATAATATTAAAGACATAATAAGACAAAAAACTTTTAATATTAATATTAACTACTTTTAATCACATCAATCCATCTAGTTGATCTAAGGGCCATAAAGTGGTTCTCATGGTTTTTACAACTAGAGGTGGTTTTCATTTAGCGATCCCCTATATATATATATATATAGTGGAGGGTTCAAATGAGAAGAAATTTTTTGTAAGAATAAAAAAGAACTAATTTCAACCAACAAGAAAGCTTCATTTTGTTTCATTTAATTTTTGTATTTAATATGTGTGTAAGGGTATATTGGTAAAATTAGATAGATCATTAATTGTTAGTCTTCCTTTTTAATAGCTAACTAAATTAAATTTGTAACTTGTTTTAAAAAAAATATCTTTTCAAAGAAGAAAAAAATTAATTTAAAGTGTAGGATAAATTATGAGACGTGTATGATGAATTACGAGTTGTGTAGGATAAATTTCAGTATGTGTACGGTTAATTTCAAAAACGTGTAGGATAAATTTTGATGTGTCTAGGAAAAAATTTTAGTGTGGAGGATGATAGTATTTATGACTAATTAATTAGTAAAAAATAATAATAAATGAGATGAGAGAAAAACTATTTAATGTTTTACAATACTACCCTTTGATCTTTTTTTTCTCAATTTAATTTTCTTCTCAAATGAACTCCCCCTATATATATATATAGGAAAAGTGTATCGTATTGAATGCCTTAACGTACGAAGCGTATGCTATGGCAAGTTCGCATGTTATAACCCTCTAAAGGAAATCTCGCATGTTGAAAAAAAAACCAAAGATCGCATGTTAAAAAAAATTCGCATGTTAAAAAAAATAATTTTGCATGTTAAAAAAATCGCATGTTGCTGAAAAAAAAACCAAAATCGCATGTACAAAAAAAATCGCATGTTGATACTGCATAACGTACGCAACGTATGTTGGGGCAATTTGTACAAATATCGGCTTCTCTCTCTATATATATGTATATGTATATGTATATATATATATTTGTTTGATTGTTTGTTTAATTCATGTCTAGGTTAAAACCTCAAGTTTGCTTAAGTAATCATTTATATGAATTAGTTTTGCTTAGATTAAAGAATATATATGTGTATTTATATTTGTATTTATTAAGAAAACATAGTGTTATGTTCAATTGTATAATCGTAATTATAAAGAGAGAATAAGCAAGTAATCATTAAATATATGTTTAAATAAAATAAACGTTAATTAAAAATAAATGTTAGTTACAAGATTTGAACTTGTGACATAAAGGTTATAAGCAAAAGACTTAACCAGTGAGTCACTAAGTCTTTTATAAAATTTAATTATTTAAATAAGTAATCTAGTGTTATTAATTAGAAATCTGATTCATAAAACACCAAAATCTGATAAAAATAATATTACTAGCAAGATTTGAACCCAAGACATCCAGTTTTTAAGTCGAAAGACTTAACCAGCTGGACTACACCACTTTCTGATGTATATTTTGAAATCTTATTTGTTTAACTAGAAATCCGGTGTGTTTAAATTTAATTCTGATGCATTAAAAAAATGATACTTCATCAGAGCTGATACATTATATCAAAAAAGTATATGTCTTCAATGGGATTTGAACTTGTGACCTTTGGGTTGTAAACCAGTATATAGAATCTGAACGAACCGGGCTACCAAAGCCCTTGTAAACAATCAGACTCCTTAATTATTTATTTACTCAGTTCACTGATTTATCTTATTTTCATCATCTTTTATCTAAAAGAGTAAATTGCTATTTTAGTCTCCGAGTTTTTGTCCAAATTGCCATTTTAGTCCAAATAATTTTTTTTCTCTTCTAGGTCCCTGACTTTTCCCTTTTCTTGCCATTTTGATCACATTGCCTAACTTTGTCTAAAACCAGGTGATAATCAGGGGTATTTTTGGCATTAAATTATTATGAGGTTTACACTACTCCTGGTTATCACTATACAACAATTATGCCAAAAATACCCCTGGTTATAACCAGAATTTTAGACTGAGTTGGGCAATGTGATCAAAATGACAAGAAAATGGAAAAGTCAGGGACCAAGAGGATGAAAAAAAAAAAACAATTTGGACTAAAATAACAATTTGGACCAAACCTTAGGGACTAAAATGGCAATTTACTCCATCTAAAACTAACATTCACATATTTAATCTATATTCCATTTTCACTATAGATTAACTATAAGGGGATTCGGGGCGGTAGCGTGATGGACATTTATCACACGTTGAACTCCAACGCTACACCGCCGCCGCCTAAACTTCCACGCGTTATAAAGAAAACGCGTTACACCCATCACTCGTTAAACATTTGAAAAATCCGACCGTTGTTTGAACTTGACCGTTTTAAAACGGTAACATTTAATAAAAAAAAATTATCTATTTTATCTATATATATATATATCTACATTTTAACCATTTTTCACACACCAAACTATATCTTTTAAACCATTTTAAACCCATTTCACACAATTTTTATAACTTTCTCAAATGGAATTCCCTACGGATTCGACGTTTCCGATGTCTAGCGATACCGATACCGAGTCGTCTTCCGACAACGACACGCTAAACTACTTTGTGTCGGTCTATAACGAGCTTGATGCCGACTCGTCCCGCCCAAAGAAGAAAATGGTCGACCGTGATCGTATAAGTGCCAACGAAGTTCTGATGAACGATTATTTTCTGGAAAACCCGCTATACAATGCCGAAACGTTTAGAGATCGGTTCCGTTTACCCAAAGAATTATTTTTAAAGATTGTTGGAGACATCGAGGCAAGCGAGTAATGGTTTCAAGAAGGTTACGATGCGAGGGGCAGACCAAGTTTCACGCCGATACAAAAATGCACGTCCGCCATTCGCCAACTAGCGACAGGTAACCCACCCGATCAATATGATGAATACCTAGCTATGTCTGAAAGAACTTCACGTGAATGTTTGCAATTTTTTTTGCAATGCGGTCATTAAGTTGTATGCTAACGAGTTTTTATGTAAACCGACGAGCCACGACATCTCACGTATTTACGCCGCACACGAGGCTAGATGGCATTTTCCCGGGATGCTCGGTAGCATCGATTGTACACATATCGAGTGGAAAAATTGTCCAAGAGAGTTGCGAGGGGCGTATGTGAGGGGAGACATCAAAAGACCAACCATCATACTAGAAGCGGTGGCGTCGAATGATTTATGGATTTGGCATTCGTATTTCGGTGTTCCAGGTTCAAACAACGACATCAATGTGTTGCACACGTCGCCGTTGTTCCAAAGCGTAACGGATGGTACCGCACCTTCCTCTCCTTTCTATGTTAACGGTCGACATTACAGACGAGGCTTTTATCTTGTGGATGGTATCTACCCGTCTTGGTCTGTTTTTGTGAAAGCTCCCTCATTTCCCGTCGAGGCTAAAGAAAAGGCGTTCAAAAAATTGCAAGAATCGGCAAGAAAAGATGTTGAGAGGGCATTTGGTGTTTTAAAGGGTAGATGGGGTATACTACACTGACCGGTTCGTTCGATGACCAAGAAAGCAATACATAGCATAGTGTATGCATATATCATATTGCACAATATGTTGATCAAACACGACGGACGTGCAATATCCCCGGATTGGGTGCCGGATCCTCCTACACAAGTTCAAGTTCCACAAGATATCAATTTACAATTGCGTAACGAAGAAACTCACTTTCGGTTGAGATTCAATTTAATCGAACTAGTAGGTTCTCTAGGTTTGGAGTTTCCGGATTCGGACGAGGAGTAGGTTTTTTTTTTTTTTTTTTTTTTTTTTTTTTTTTTCAAATTGTATGTTTCTAGTATGTTAAATTGGAGTAGGGTTTTTTTTTTTTTTTTTTTTTTTTTTTTTTTTTAAATTGTATGTTTCTAGTATGTTAAATTGAAGTAGTATGTTTTAAATTTAATGAAATTTTTAATTTTAGTGTTTTATTGTTAATTTCTAATTTAAAATAAAAAATTAAAAAAATTAGTGAAATTTATAATTTTAAAATGAAAATTAAAAAAATGGGAGTGATAGAATTTCATCACTAGTGATTCCACCCCTCCTATATTTCTATCACTAGTGATGGAAATTTGGTTGATGACATGGCATAATTTTATTGGACATTGAGAGTGATGGATTCTATCACTAGTGAACCACCCCTAGTCCCCTAAGTTTTCAAAAATAAAGATTTAGTTTATGGTTATCTTAGTCAAAAACGCGTTTCAGTTACGAGAGACGTCGTCGGAAAATACGTAAGTATCGCCGGAATTGGTACTTCTTCACCGGAAATGGTTTCGGGTGATACGATTTTCGTGGTTAAAACTTTGAGTGGTTTAGTATAGATGGTGCTGAATGAAAAGTGAGGTCGGTATCGTGTTCGGTTTCGATTACCGGAACTAGGTTTCTCCACTAGAACAAGATAAGAAAGAAGTAGTACAGAGAAATGAACTAACCAAGTTAGATGGGATGAGGAAAAATGAATGAAAGACACTAAATTTATAGGGGGTAACAGAAACTTCTAGTTGGCAACAAGTTGCATGGTTTTGCAGAGGAACAATTTGTCCAAAGTCAATCTGTATAATTCATGCATAGTATATTTTATCCCAATAAAAATTCTCATCCACCCAATTGAAACTTGTCTGAATCTTTTACGCATACAAGATTTCCAATTGCAAGAATCATTACAAGTATATTATTATTTTTGCTATTATTAGCTTTTTAATTTGTTAATAAGAAATTATTTATTTACTTGTTATCATTATCATTATTTTAAACTTCAAATTTTAATAAATGAAAGACATATGTATATAAATTTTGGTTATTACAACTATTACCCCTTAAATGAAATTTTAATATACTACTTGCTTAGGATTGAACCAAAGACCTACCACTAAGAGACAAAAATCTCTATCAGGTGAGTTAGCCCGCATTGACAGAGAGTATAACTAATTAGTGGGGATCTTATGTATTAAATCAAATTATCCTGTTTTTTTCTTTAATATGGTTTCAAGCAGTGGCAGAATTAGCCCATTAAATCAGGGGTATCCCAATTTTTTTTACCGTACAATCATACAATATAAAAAAGGATAACAAATAAATCAAGTAAAATAAATACCTAACTAACTGGGCCACAATTTCAATCAATTATTAATAATTTGGGTAATTGGACCACTGTTTCAATCGAGCTCTCTTATTATACAAGTTTGGGTTGGTTAGGGGCATCCTTGTATTATTTTAGGGGTATCTTTGATATAAAATCAGCAAAAAAATTACACTATGAATACGCACTTGAGCCGTAGCCCGTGCTATGACTGCTAAAGCATCGGGTCCACCCCTGGTTTCAAGGAAATAATTACATAACATTTTCGTTTTGTTTAATGCAACGTAGGTTTTCCAAGTGACAAAAAAAATAGTTATACCGAACCGGCATTCGTAAAGTTAAGAATATAAATTTTTTATTTTACTCCTAAATTAATTTATAATATTTGATTTTTCTCTTACTGTCAAATTGTATTGTACTAACTTTATTTTACATACATTTTCTTACTTTATAAACAATATAGGGTAGAGTCAAATTCCTACCACGTACAACCAAACAAAGCTATAAAACATTACAAAGGCAAACCAATGACAATTAACAAAGCTACAAATTGTACATATGATGTTACAAAAAGATAATCTCATATTGATTTTGTTTTATCAAAATCTAGTTTAGAACCCCGTATTATACACGGGTTGTATAAATTTAATTTTATATAATAAGCGATATAGTTATATCTTTAAAATACCATGTATATTACACGAGATAAATAAATATAATATAATCGATTAACACGTACGGTTGTCAAGATATGTATTTAGATGTTAACTTTGATGTACTGTTTACTTATTAAATTTTTAATTTACTTTTTTATTTATTATTAGGTTAGAAACATATGTATTACATGTGACAGAACTAATAAAATATTAGATGATTACAAATAAGCGAAAAAATAAAATAAATAGTAAATAAATAAGAGAGATCCATGAAGTTTGTGACTTAATATAATTTTTTTATTATCCTTATCTAAATTATATTTGATTAAACAATTGTTTAGTAGGACAAAGAAATTGAAAAATAATTAAGGAGATTATTAATTCAAAGTTTGATAAAAAATGTTATCATTATCTAAATTATATATAGTTAAACTATTTTTAATAAGAAAAAGAAATTAAAAAATAAAATAAGGAGGCATACGTTTCAATTTTTTTTTTTATTTATTAGTATAGAAAGATGATGTGTACGTATGTGTAATTGTATAATTACTAAGTTATATAAGTTTATTGTAGGGGACTATGTCGACGTATAGAGGTGCACAAATCGGGTTAGGGTTTGAACCCAACTCTGGTTCAAACCGGTTTAAAGTGAAGCTTAAAAAAGTCAAATCGGGTTGAGATTGAAATCGGGTTAGGTTCAACCCGTGTTAGTGGTTTGTAAAACTAAACCCTACAAAACCAGGTAGGGTTGGGTTAGGACCGGGTTGGACTCTCAAACCGGGTTCAACCCTATTGCTCAACCTTATTAAAAAAAAAACTCTTAACAAAATATAATAAACATAATTAACTAAAAAATTCACATTATGTATATACTTTTTAATTTTATAAATAAGTAAAACATAATATCATTAAAAACGCTAAAAAAACCAATATAGAGTTTTCAAAATTATCTATCTTCTTCGATGTAGTCATAGTTTAGCGTTTTGTCTAAGACTGTCTTCTTAATTGATGACGGGGGTAGCCCAAGACTAAATAAAGTGACTAAACATGCAAGTGCTTAAAGGGTTAAACGGTTCAATGGTTGAAAAGCTGTGAAATGAGAAAAGCGAGGAGGGAACAGTAATCAATCACATCCGAGCTCACTTCACCAACCCACGCTCGCAAAAGCAAAGCAGGTCTGAACAATACATGCTATTATCCAGGGGACAAAAGCCTTCAACCCCAAAAGGGGAAACCCTCCACTGCAAACAGGTTCTACTAGTCTTGTACATACCATTTGAGGAGATGTCTTCCCCTATAAGAAGACAGCTCATTCACCCTAAAAGACATTCTTCGATCAGTTGAGATTCCCTCATTTCTGGTCATTCGTGGAGTACTTGCTCACTCTCAAGTTACTTCTTATCACATCCACCACACACATTCTGTTTGCTTTCACTTCTGGATTCGAGCACGTCTCGGAGAAAGAACTCTCAGCAAACAACAATTACATACTAGTGAACCTCCTTCCACGTTTTGCAAACGTGGGGGGACCCCGCGACCTGCGTTAGGCAAGGTTGAACCCTTCAACCTTTTTGCCTAACCGACTCAGCTACCATCTTTGGTCTCGTGTTTGTTGCATCAACAAATTGCCTCCCACCGTGGGGCTACGCCGCTATTTCTTCTCAAATAAGACCTAGTAGTGTAGCTCTCTTCACTCAAAGTCACCATGTCAGAAAGTGGATCTCCGGAAGAAGTGAACCAGATCCCTAACACTTCCACCCCGGGTGGTGGCCAAGCTCATACGACTATAACAACACCTTTCTCGACTCCGGGGAGCACACCCGAGTTCCTTACCTTCAACACACCAACCCCATCCAGATCCGGGGCTCCATCCCCCAGTGTCGGTGTATCTGACACCCCGACGCGTGTTGAACTTACCCCCGAGGGGGTCGCTAATAATTTCCTCGAGTTAAGGTCACTTCTTAACCAACATGTGAGTAAAGAAAGGGAAAAGGGCATAAGGATTCGTTTAGATTATGACGAACCTGAGCCAACGTTGTCTCCCGGACCACCCCTACCACCTTTTACCACAAGAAGTGAGGCTGGTCCCAGCAACCCTTCAAACCCTCACCCTTATCTATCCACTATGACAAATCCTACGGTACATCCTATCCTCTCTTCCCAACCAATTACTAGTGGTGCTCTTCTGGGACATGAGCTAACACTTGACCAGCTCCTACAGTCCCCAGTGACAAGCTATCCAGCTTCTGTAACAACCACATGGGAGCAGGCTCTGTCCGTGCTCCCTTTAGCACGAAGTGCTGTTACTAGCACCCTTCTTGCAATAAACTGCTCAGTTGGTCCAGGAAGCCTTCAAGGCTTCCACCTCATGCCCAATATGATGACCCAGATGATGGCCAACTTCCCGTGGCAACACTTCATTAATCAAGTGCTAGCCACTCAGGGGAATCATGGCAATAGTAACAATGTGGATACAAGGCCTGAAGAGGACTTGGCTAAACCCTATAAGCCAAGCAACCTTTCATGCTTCTTAAGGCAGATAGCCGATTATGATTTTCATTCAAAAATCAAGATGCCAACCCACATCAGAACGTATGATGGGACTGAAGATCCCGAGGACCACCTCCAGATCTTCACTGGTGCTGCTCGAATAGAAAAATGGTCAAATGCTGAATGTTGCCTAATGTTCATGCAGACTCTTGTTGGATCCGCCAGAATCTGGTTCAACGACCTACCTGCTCAATGCATTCGAAGCTTTGACGATCTCAGCAGGGGTTTTCTGGCAAACTTCTCCCAACAAAGGCGATATGTCAAGGACACAACAGTAATCTTCCAGATAAAACAACGTGATGATGAAAGTCTTCGAGCATTCATTGAACGATACAAGAAGGAAGGTCTGACCTATGTAGGGGCTGACGAGAAAATGAGAGTGGCTGGCTTTATGAATGCCATAACCTCTAAATACCTCACACGAGATTTCAACAAATCTCTACCCAAAACCTTGGAAGAAGCCCTTGAAAGGGCCGAAGTCCACATTCGGGGAGAGGAAGCTGTAGACATCAAGGAACAAAGGAAAAGAGGGTCTGGCTGGCGAAGCAATAGTCCAGCCAGAAAGAGGGGAAACTTCAGCTCCTATGACAGGCGCCCAAAGGGTTCAGACTCTCGAAGGGCTGAAGGTCGGAACCCTTCAAGCAGAGACAAAGGCATGAGTTTCACTCCCCTCACCAAAACCCCTCAAGAAATCCTGGCAAAAGAAGAAGTCAAACAAAACTTTAGACCTCCCAGGCCTCTCCCCAAAAGCAGAAAAAATGAGAACTCCACGCAATTCTGTGAGTTTCATGAAGAAAAGGGACATCACACCAACGATTGCTTCCAACTAAAAAAGAGAATTGAAGAGGCTGTTAAGTTTGGAGAACTCGCCCATTTGGTAAAAGGAGTTCGAGACAAGATGGCTGAAGGCAAGGGAAAGGAAGTCAATATGGTATACTCTGATGAAAAGGTTCCTCACAAGAAGCAGCGGTTGGAAGCCTGGGAGCTTCAGTGTGTCTGCTTCCCCCCAACGAGGTTGGAAGCTGGGGCAGCCACTGAAATCATGTTCGAAAAGTTCTTCAACCGTTTAAGCAATGAAGAACGTTCAAGGCTTCAACCTTCCGGAACCTCCATAAAAGGCATCGCCGATATAACCCTCAAGCCTCTGGGGCAGCTAACCCTTGATGTTCGTTTCAGCGAAGGATCGAAAGAGAGAACCCGATCATTAACCTTTGTGGTTATCAACATCCCCTCAAGTTATGACGTAATCATAGGGAGGCCCGGACAATGTGCATTTTACATGGCAGTGTCTGTTGGCCATGGCACAGTCAAATTCCCTACTGAAAGAGGGATAGCAACCCTTCAACCCTCGCAGGAAGCTTACATGATTGAGGGTGAAAGCTCAAACAGTGAAGAAGACAGGCAAGGGTTGGTCATAAACCCTAAATACCCTGAGCAACGAATAAGGGTTAACCCAAACCTTTCCCAGGAGACCCTTTCATACCTTGAAAAGCTGCTAAAACATCACAGTGATGTATTCGCTTGGTGTCCTGAAGACATGACTGGGATCTCCCAGAACATTGCCGAACACGAGTTAAGAATACCACCAGATGTCAAACCGGTGGTCCAAAAGAAAAGAAGCCTGGCACCCGAAAGAAGCCTGGCAGCTTGCCAAGAGGTTGAAAAACTTGTGTCGGCCGGCATTCTCCGAGAAGTCAAGTACCAATCATGGGTTGCAAACCCGGTCATGGTCAAGAAACCCGACAACTCTTGGAGAATGTGCATAGATTTTAAAGATCTTAACAAAGCTTGTCCCAAAGATTGTTACCCACTGCCGGAAATCGATCTCAAAGTCTATTCCCTCACAGGATATTCGTTTAAATGCTTTCTTGATGCATACAAAGGTTATCACCAAATCCTCATGAAGAAGGAGGACGAAGAAAAGACAGCTTTTCACACGGACAAAGGTATCTTTTGCTATCAAAAGATGCCTTTTGGCCTCAAAAATGCAGGTGCCACCTATCAGCGACTCGTTGACAAGGCCTTCGAAAACCAAATTGGCAAAAACATGGAGGCGTACGTTGATGACTTGGTGATTAAAAGCAAAACGGAACACCAAATGCTTGACGATATTCAAGAAACTTTCAAGAACCTCAGAAAGGTCAACATGAAGCTCAATCCGGAGAAATGCTCGTTCGGATTCGAGGAAGGAAAATTCTTGGGTCACATCGTCGGAAAGCAAAGCATCAAGGCCAACCCTAACAAAGTAAAAGCCGTCCTCGAAGCTAAACCACCAAGAACCAAGAAGGAGGTTGAAAGCTTAAATGGGAAGCTTGCAGCCTTGAAGCGTTTTACCTCAAAATTGGCCGAAAGATCTCTACCCTTCTACAAAACGCTCAAGAACTGCTCAGACAAGAAGGATTTCAAATGGACCGATGAAGCTGAAGAAGCTTTCAATCAAATGAAGCAGCACTTAGCTTCCCTACCAGATATTGCAGCACCAGAAACTGGGGAGGTAATATCGGTGTACCTTTCAATTGCCGACGAAGCCATCAGTGCAGTTCTCACCATTGAAAGAGACAAGGCTCAGGTACCCGTTTATTTTTTCAGCAAAACTCTAAAATTAGCTGAAACCAAATACCCTCCCCTCGAAAAACTTGCCCTAGCTCTGGTTCAAACAGCTAGAAGGCTTAGGAGATACTTCCAAGCACATCCTATACAAGTGGTCACTGATCAACCTGTCAAGAATATGCTTGAAAAACCTGAGAACTCGGGAAGGCTAGCAAAATGGGCAGTGGAACTAGGTGAACATAACATCACCTATGTCCCACGAAAAGCCATTAAAGCTCAGGTTCTGGCTGACTTCCTGGTTGAAGTCCCAAGCCAAACAATTGACGAAGTAAACACCACAACCGCTGAACCCTCCAACCCTGAAGCCTGGAAATTATTCACTGATGGGGCTTCAAGCGTTGAAGGGTAAGGAGCTGGTTTAGTTCTAATCAACCCTGAAGGGCTAGAATTCACATATGCTCTCCTTTTTAATTTTCAGACCACTAATAACGAGGCTGAATACGAGGCATTGATCGCTGGTTTAAGACTGGTCAAAGAAATGAAAGTCCAGAAGCTTGAAGTGTTCACAGATTCATAACTAGTCTCAAGCCAAGTTAACGACAGCTATATCGCTAAAGAACCCAACATGAGAAGATACAAAGAGAAGTCCAAGGAGTTAATGAACACCTTCCAAACATGCAGCATTAAACAAATTCCAAGGTCCCAAAACAAAACGGCCGATGCCTTGAGCAAATTGGCATCCCTCACATTCGCCCACCTCACGAAAAAGGTGTTGGTTGAAGTGTTGAAGGCCCCATCGATTGATGAATTGGAAGTACAAGATGTAGTCACCGAGGAAGATCCAAATTGGATGACTCCCATCAAAAAATTCCTCCAAGATAATGAACTACCCAATGATCAAATAGAAGCCGAAAGGGTTAAAATCAAAGCAAGACAATATGTGTTGCAAGGAGAAACCCTCTACAAAAAAGGTTACCTTGCACCCTTGCTAAGATGTGTGGGTCCCGAACAAAGCAAGTATTTGATTAAGGAAGTACATGAAGGAATATGTGGAGCTCATTTTGGAGCTAGGTCGGTGGTTGCAAAGCTCATGAACCTTGGATATTTCTGGCCGTCGATGCATCGTGACACCGTTGAACAATTGAAGAAATGTGATGCCTGTCAAATTCATGCCCCAATTCCAAGAAGTCCCAAACATGACATTGTTCCAATAACCTCGGCATGGCCATTCCATAAATGGGGAATGGACATTATTGGGCCATTCCCTCCAAGCAAAGGGGGAGTAAAGTTCTTATTGGTAGCAATCGACTACTTCAGCAAGTGGCCAGAGGTTAAACCCCTTGCCAAGATCACAGGAAAACAAGTCATAGACTTCGTTTGGGAAAATATCATCTGCCGCTATGGGTTTCCGGGGGTAATTGTCACCGATAATGGAAAGCAATTTGCCGAGAAACCTTTCAGCCTTTGGTGCAAGGAATACAGGATCAACCAGATCTTTAGCTCAGTGGCTTACCCGCAGTCAAACGGCCAGGTCGAAAGGACCAACAGAAGCATTGTGGAAGGCATCAAAACAAGATTGGGAAGATATGAAAGCAATTGGCTCGAAGAATTGCCTAGCGTTTTATGGGCAATTAGAACAACCGAAAAAGCAAGTCACAAGAAAACACCTTACAGCTTGGTATTTGGATCCGAGGCCGTAATCCCTGCTGAAATAGGAGTTGTAACCCAACGAATTGTCAACATGGATCCCGAAGTAAATCAACAAGAGACCATGTTGAATTTACAACTCCTAGAGGAAGCCCGAGATCAAGCGGCAATACAAGAAGCCAAATACAAACAAAAGATGGAAGCCTACTACAACAAGAAGGTTAAGAATGAACGATTCAAACCAAGGGATCTAGTCCTCAAAAACAACGAAGCTAGCAAAAAGGAAAATCAAGGGAAGCTGGGCCCAAAATGGGAAGGTCCATATACCATCCTCGAAGCACACAAGGGCGGATCCTACAAGATAGCAGACTCAGAAGGCAAAAGGCTTCCAAGACATTGGAACGGAAAAACCCTGAGAAAATTCTATGTTTAGACAAAAAAGTTTGGTTTATATCAAAATGAAAACCTTTTGTAAAAAGCAGGTACTGCTTGAATGAATGAAGTTGATTTATCAAACTTGTCTTTCTATCCTAATATCAGGTTGAGAACCTAGCAAAAAACTCCATGGCAAGGGCCATGTAAGGGGATGAGCTCCCAGGCCATATCGCTCAATAGGTTCAAGGGTTGAATGAACCTATATAAGGGGTGAGTTCTTAAATCAATACAACTCCATGAGACTTATTAAGCGAAAATAACAATGTCTCATAAGTAGGTTTGAACAGCCTACACCAATCATTCCTTAAGTCTTAGAAATGCAATCAACAAATAGGCTTACGAAATCAAGTAAATCACAAAAAAAAAAAAATAATAATAATGAAAAGGATAGATACTACGTCTTCTTGTTCATAAACACGAAGGCTAAGTGTCTGCAGCACTGAACCCTTTAAAGTGTAAAAAACAAAAGACAAAGTAAACTCAACAAAAGACAAGGCTAAGAAAAAATGATAATTGACAAAGGGAAAATAAGCAGGCCCACCAATAAAACATGCAAACCAAACCAAAAGCTATCAAGGCTTCAAGCCACCCAGATAATAAGCTCGAAACGTCGAAGGCTTAAACCCAAAAGCAGCTAACCAAAAGGCTCGAAGGGTTAAGAGCCTACTGAACAAATCAAGCAAAGCAAGTAAACAAACATAACACAAGTAACATAATAACCATCATACCATAACTAGGAAGGTCATAAGAGACCTTCAGAAAAGAGTTAAAGCAAGTTCTAGTAACTTGCAAGAGAAACTATTGTTCAAATGGCCATACAGGCCCAACAAACCACCAACAGGAACCTTAAGGGTTCCTGAAAACCTAATATTGTTTAAAACATTACAGACATAAAGTGTTTTGCTAAGAAAGCTACGAATAAATGTCAAATGGCAGAAGGCTTGGAACCTTCAGCTTTGGACTTCTTGGCTTTCTTAGACTTCTTGGCCTTAGCGCCATCACCACCACCAACCGCGGAGGTCTCTAAACCAACATCCTTTGAAGCATCAGGCAGACTGGAAAGGGTATCATCACTATCTCCAGAATAAGATCTCTTCTTGGAGAGGGAGCCCAAAACCTCAGCACACACCTTTTCATTCAGACCCTCAGGTTTCATATCCTGTAAAACAGATAAAGGCTTACCAAAGCAAGAGGAAACCTGATGAACATAGGGATAGGTTAGCCTCTCCATTTGTTCAACTGAGCTCTTGAATACATCAGAAGAATCCGGGCGAAATAAGGGAGACTTTTCCAGAGCATGCCCAGCTTCATGCAGTTTATAACCAGCAACAAGACCTTGGTGTTTTCCCAAGTTGAGCAATTTTGTATACACTTCACCAAGAGCATAGTTAAACTCAGTAGAGTGAAGTAGGTAAGTGACAACCTGTTGAAAACCCTGCTCAATCAACCACTGGTTATCGCTAGTGGCACGAGACACTGAAGCCTTCAAACTCTTTTTCTCCTCATCAAAGGATTTCTGAGCAACAGACAAAGCCTCCCTGTCCGCCTTTAGCTTCAACCGATCAGCCTCGAAGTTCTTCTTAAAGTCAGTCATTTCAATTTCATGCTGCCTGGATAAGCCTTCAACCTTCTTAGACCAAGCCTCCTCCTTCTCAGCAAAGCTGCTGATCTCCTTTCTCATTGACGCCATTGAAGACTTCATTTTATCTTTCTTTTTAGAAAAGTATTCATACTCTCGCATCCTTTGGCAAAAACGAGCAACCCCCTGAGGAAGCATGGCTGCAAGGTTGCAAGTACTAAGAATCATCCGGGATAGCATCACATCATCGTCCATCTCAGAGATAGTCTTATGAACCGAAGGAGGAGCAATATGACTAAGGGCCTCTTCACAGACAGAAGCATATTTAAAGCTATCATCAACCTTCACCGACCAGCTTGGCACATAAACGACATCAGGATTCAACCCTTCAACGTCCGTACTCGAAGAACCTTGAACAGGTGTAGCAGCAACCTTCCTGGCCGAATCCTTTTTGTCACGAACAACTAACTTCCCTTCCCTTTCGGAACCCGCCTCAACACCTTGGTCCTCAGACTCTTCGATATCATCACTCAATTCCACCGGTTCAGTAGAAGTGGATTGAGGAGCAGCTTTCAAACGATGAGTAGATCGTCGAGTTGAAGCCTTGGGAGCAAGAGGCTTAGAGAAACCTTTCACAGTCGACACACTAACATAACCACCACTCTCAAACCTTTGCTCAACAGTCCTAACAACAACATTCTCACCCGAAACAGATGGAGCATCCTCAAACACAACGTCCGAAGTGTCATCACTCTTGATGAAATCCAAGGCAGACATAACTGAAAAGAACAAACGGACAAAACATGAGACAAAAATTTGAAAAATAAAAGAAAAACAAAAACAAAAATGCATACCCGTGCCATCTCTCATCAGAACCGGATCCCGGTCGGCTTTTTCCCACAACTTACTAACCCCTAATAGAACCAGCAAATGCTCAGGAAAGGGACGAACCCTCGCAGGGCATTTACGAATACATTGCAGAAAAGCATCGTTTAAATCAGACTCAAGGGGTTCCGGTTCATTGAGAACATCATCCGGGTGACGCCACACAGTTTTAAACGGAACAATAGTATCCGAAACCCAGAAAAAACGATTCTTCCAAGTTCCAAGCGTGGTAACCATCGATGAAATAAGGCCAGAATCAACCTTAGACGCTTCAAAAGTAAACCAATTGCCATTCTTGGCGAGTCGGAAAAAACGACGGAATAACAACAAAGAGGGATCATATCCGAGGGCACGACACAAAACCTCGAAGTGTAAAACCCTAGCCATGCCCTTCGGATGAATCTGACCAAAGGAAACCCGGTAATACTCTAACAAATTCAAAACAAATAGAGAAAACGGATAGCGAAGGTTTGAAAATTCAAAGTGACGGCAATAAAGGGCGATGAAACCAGCCGGGCATTTATCAATCGAAGCGTCACACGCAGGAGCAGTAGGTGTAAATTCAGCCCCAATGCCATAATCTTTACAAAACAACTCTACTTCCCCTTGGGTTAACCGGGAAAAGGATCTCGCTAAATCCTTAAGGGCACCCATTTTTGCAAGAAAATTATGAAACAAAAGTAAAGCAAAGGATGAACAAACACTAACCTTGAAAGAAAAGGGGAAAGATTTGCAGGAAACACTTGATGCAAAATGAAACGGTAGCAAAAAAAAAAATATAAAACGAATTAATATAGGGGCAATAAAGTAATTAAAGTCTTCTGCAAAACCGCCACCCTATCTACTGCCATACATCAATCAAATCAACTGTCAATCATTTAAAATTCAAATTCAAATATTAACTGCCTTCAACCTTTCAACCCATCAAGCAACGAGCCATTGAAACCTTCAAGCAATAACACACATGCATAAAAGTCAGAAGTCTTTGAGTATACTACCCAAAAGCCTCTGACTTGGGGGGCTGATGACGGGGGTAGCCCAAGACTAAATAAAGTGACTAAACATGCAAGTGCTTAAAGGGTTAAACGGTTCAATGGTTGAAAAGCTGTGAAATGGGAAAAGCGAGGAGGGAACAGTAATCAATCACATCCGAGCTCACTTCACCAACCCACGCTCGCAAAAGCAAAGCAGGTCTGAACAATACATGCTATTATCCAGGGGACAAAAGCCTTCAACCCCAAAAGGGGAAACCCTCCACTGCAAACAGGTTCTACTAGTCTTGTACATACCATTTGAGGAGATGTCTTCCCCTATAAGAAGACAGCTCATTCACCCTAAAAGACATTCTTCGATCAGTTGAGATTCCCTCATTTCTGGTCATTCGTGGAGTACTTGCTCACTCTCAAGTTACTTCTTATCACATCCACCACACACATTCTGTTTGCTTTCACTTCTGGATTCGAGCACGTCTCGGAGAAAGAACTCTCAGCAAACAACAATTACATACTAGTGAACCTCCTTCCACGTTTTGCAAACGTGGGGGGACCCCGCGACCTGCGTTAGGCAAGGTTGAACCCTTCAACCTTTTTGCCTAACCGATTCAGCTACCATCTTTGGTCTCGTGTTTGTTGCATCAACATTAATCACTATTGATGCCCATGCCTAACCCCATGTCATACCCAAATTCGCCATCAGAAATTGAAATTGAAAACGATTAAAATGTAGTTGGTGTCATTCTGGCACGGAAAAAGCTTATTATTACTTTTACAATCAATAACGACCATCATTAGTTAGCCACCTATCTTTATTTCAAAACTAATAAGCAAATTCAGTATAATTTTCTCTTAGAACTAACACCAAACTAAGCTACTTGAACAATGGTTACTGGGATCACTGAAAAACCGAAACTTAATATGGACGAAAGACGAACACGCATTTAATCAAAATAATAGATAGCGTTCAATCAATAGGGTTCAAACCGGTTTGGCAAACCAGGTTCTGTTGTGTGGGTTACAAATTGCCGGGTTGAAATCGGTGTAGCTGAAAAACATCCAAACCGAGTACTACCCTACTGGTTGAAAAGGGTTTAACCCGGGTTTGGGTCAGAGGTTGTCAGGTTCGGTTTCTAACCCGGTTTAGGGTGAACGGGGCACCATGCGGGGAGGCATGTGGTGACCCAAGTCCCCTAGAGGGAACACCGCCGCCATCAACGAGGGGAGTCAATTAGGTGAATGGAATCGGTGAGAGGTTACCGAATGAAGGAGGGAGGGAGATGGTGGGCCACCCTTTTTTCAACCAATCAAAACATTTCTTTTTTTTTCTTTTTGAATAAAAAAACAAGTCCCCTAAGAGGGGAGTGCCGCCATCAAATTGAGGGTGTGAGGGGAGTTAAGAGGGGAGTTGACGTGACGCGTGCTGATTGGCCGTGCGTAAGAGAGGGGACTCCCCTAAAAGGGGAGTGCCCCGTTCACCCTTAGGGTTGCACCTCTAGCCACGGACAACGACAACAAGCATGGCTCTCAATTAAGAAGGTAATTTCTTTAATTTCTAATTGGTTTTCCTTTTTGTCATCGTTGTGAAATGTGTATTGCTTCTTATTTACTCTCGCTTATTTGTTGTTCAGGTGGAACTTCGATTGGAATTGGAAAAGCTTATCTTGTTGGGTACAATAACTACGGAGATTTTAAATTTGTATTCATTTGTCATGCTTGATCATGTGTTTGTTTAGTTTGTTTTATTAAAAATTAGGTTTGCTTATTTAAGTTTGTTTAAAGATTGGTTGGATAGTGAAATTAAATTTCATGTTGAAGTATAACTTGGTTTGTGTGCTAAAGAGGAAGAATTTCAATCTGGTGCATTTGTTGTAGTTAACTGGTAAAAGTGTCACGTTCCAAATATCTAAATGTGTTTGCTATGGTGAGAGAAGCTTCAAAAGAATTACAGGTTTTCGTTCTTTTGATGTAATAGAATCAGAATGCATCGAACAAGATATGGCATTGTTGATTCCATATATAGAACAAGATGACATAACTATTGTCAACATTATGTACGTGCCTCTGACAATTTAACAAAGTTTATACTCTATTTGTTACAACTTTTTACCGTCTTTGTTGTATTTATATCTAACACGTTTCGCATTAGTGCGCAGCAACGCACGCGAGGTTAAATACTAGTTTTATACATTTTACAATGTACGTTATTATTGATAGAAATGTGAAGCCATGTTCTAGTTTCGTAATTACTTCCTAAGCATACGGGAAAACGGATTCCGGGCCACCCAGGTGAATTCGTATGTTTCCTAGGGTACAACAGCATAAGCAGATTGTACTGTCGAGATTAACCTAACACCTGAAAGTATACATGAAATAAGAGTGTGTAGAGATGTAAAGTTTGGGAATTCGTTTGATGCTGTGTGTGTTGTGTGAACCATACGAATTCCGTGTGTTGTCTCTTCTCTAAATAAAGCACAAAGCTTTGTATGTTGTTTAGAATTCCAAAACTGAAATGTCAGAATTGAATACAAAATTCAATAAAATTAAGTCTCAAAATTTAATGACATAATGATTTCTGAGAACTTAATTCAACTTGACCAGTAGGAATGTAAATAGTCTCCCGCTGATCACACCAGATTACTGGCTCGAGCCACATGAGGCGAGACGCATCTAAAAAATAGTAAAGGCGGCTCCAAGCGGCAATGCGAAGTGCGCTATCAAAGCACCACATTGCGTCCATCGCCCTCGTCACGGCCCCGTGCCATAACTCGGGCGCGTGTCGGGTGCTTCACACCCTCCTGGCTGTCACTGGGTGTGACTTGTCACATAGGAATATATTTGTGTAGAGAATTATAATTATAAATCAAAAAAGGATTTATCTCTCCACCAGTGGGACAAACATAACTTCCCACACATTAAAGTTCCAACACACAACAATTAAAGCTCCAACACACAATTAAAGCTTATGATCTCTCATTCATTTTGCTTTAGTCACTAAATAATTATTACGTTAATCAATAATATAATATTATTTTTCAAAATTTCCAACAATCCCTCACATGAATGGAGATCATCTCATACACTTAAGTGTCACGATAAATTTCAGCGGTTAAGTAATGCAGGATAGGTAGGTTTCCCTTTGAACCCTCCTTTGTGACATACTTAGTCTCCTAGCGGTTAGTAGACGCGATGTCCTTGAACCAATCTCTTTTTATGTAGACGTTATTAAACATCACACATTAATTTTCCAGGTCTGGCTAACCCCTCATAGTTGTGTCCGTCATGGTCATGGAACACTATCCTGGTTCTGCGAGAGCTCTAGGAATTGTGCTCCCAATTCCATTTGAAGTGACCCCACTTCTCTCTAACATAGGTGATTTACAAATCTTTAAAAACCATGTGCTTAACCTCTCTTAATATCATTGATTTAAGGTAGGAATGGATTAGGAAGTTTGTGTTGATTTAGTTAGTTTTAATTAAATTATTTGATTTATATAGTAGAATTAAGATTAGTTAAATATATCTAATTATTTTATTGTCTAGAAGATAGAAGTATGAGTTTGAATATGTTTAGGAAGATACTTAATATAAATAGATGGTTAGGGTCTATATATTTTGTAGAGTCAGTTTTTATCATAAAAGAAGAGTCGCTCTTGGTTAAGATCAAAATTTTGTGTACGTGTTCTTAGGCCTGATTGCCAACAATTGGTTTCAGAGTTTGACCGTTTTGAGATTCGTTTATGAGCAAGGGCTGCAACCCTCTTTAACTGCGCGGCTCCAACAGTGGTAAAAGGGGCTAAGAAGACGAAAGGGTCGGCAATTGAAGCCGACAGTAGGTTTACAAAGAACAAAAAGTAGGTCACCAGTTTTTGGTAGAAGATCGATTAACCAACCCGATAAACAAGATCAATATAACTAGGCTGATAAAGGTCGTAAATCCAAGTTTTCTTTGAAGATTTTGTTGGGATTCAGTGGTGTCAATTTTACTTTTTATCAAAACGGGTTTGACATATTTTATTAACTAAATATATAATTAATAAATACGCAGCAGAATAAATATATTAATCAACACCAAAAGTGTATCGAACAGGATCATGGTTACAAACATGCAAATACGATACATAAATAATTAATCTACCGATGGAAAAATTATACCCTTGTGGTTAATAATTAACCGTGTGAGACACCGAAGTACAACGAACGAGTGCTAGACACGAACACGAACCGAGCGGCGCAGCTTACCGGTCTTAATAACACAAAAGAAAAGGAAAAATAGGGCAGCACACTTCTGAAAGTGGTGGCCGTATAATTGTTTTGACGGCACTTGTAATTTTGTGATTGTCTCACAAAATGAATTCCTTTTGTTTTGTGATCTACTACGGCAGTGAACAACTAAAGAGATAATAGACATAAAATATATATACTAATATATATTTAGGTTAACTAATAACCCTAATTATCTCTTAGGCTCCGAAGCCTAGTATAATAAGTTCAAGCCCAGACGCGATACGAAGCCCGAAAAACAAAGTTTAATTAAATAAGTAATTAAACATTATATTATTTATAACCCGTATAAATAATAAATCCCGTTTCTCGCGGATATATAATTATTCTAGATAATTATATATTTCGTTCCGTTAATTGTTCGTGGTCACCAGTTAACCAAGTTAAGTGGATTTAATGTTCGTTGCCCAAGGTGTAACTCTTACGGGTCATAGCTCCGTCAGCAGCGTTGACTTATCGAACCCGTACATATAAATCCAACAATCTCCCACTTGGACGTCCTTTGATAAAATCCTCAACGCAGACAGTCAGCGGCGCTCTAGCTGCACATGGCTGCCCCCAACAAGGTATGACACTTTAAAATCATTAACCAAAACATCTTGCCATTAGTAACAACTTACTATTTCAAGACAATAGACTTATGGTAATTGTCGTCATTCATCCTTTCTGTAAAAGACATAAATTGAATCAATGAGACATGGATTAAATTCATTCTCATATGGTGTTCAATTATTATTGTTCTCGATCAAGAGTCAAGTGGTCCGAACAAACACACAGTAAGTTTGGGTAAGGCCTTACACTTCACCAGTTTGAATCAACGAGGGCGCCACAATGTCTAACTGTTACATATCATGTAAGAGTACAGAATCCCATATCGACTACATACAACTCCCACTGAACTTCAGAACTATTCCCAATTAAAGCCTTTATGACTGGCAGTTACGCGACAGCGGTTGACAGTAATCAAAGAATAATCCTTGGTAAACGGAAGTTCTAATATGTATCTCAGGTCAAAGGATACTAAATGAGTATACCAATATCAAAGCATCTTATGACTAAGATCCATGAAGATGATTTGATGCGAGTTACATCCAACGTCATTCTCAATGAGGTCTGTAAATTTGGAAGTCAACTCCTTGAGTCCAAAGTCAGAATAGTCTTAATTCAGAATCGTTCCCACGAGTCTGACCGACTACGGATAGTTTAGAATGCAAGATTCACGGATTAAACGTATTAAAATCGAACACAGTTATAAGATTCAAAATTGCATTTAACCAGTAAATCAAAATTGAATTAAAAAATACAACTGTTAAAAGTTCGTACATCCAAATACTAAATCAAAACATACTGCTAGCTAATCTAAGCCCGATAGCACCCATGTGCTGATCATGCTTGTCCTGAGTCATGGGCTTAGTAAACGGGTCTGCTAGGTTTTGATATGTGTCCACTTTGCTTATCACGATGTCTCCACGTTCCACAATTTCCCGTATGTAGTGGAACTTTCTTAGAATGTGCTTGGCCTTGTGATGAGACCTGGGCTCTTTGGCTTGAGCAATAGCACCTGTGTTATCACAGAATATCTCGATGGGTTTCTTAATGCTTGGAACCACATCGAGGTCGGTTATGAATTTCTTCATCCAAGCAGCCTCCTTTGCAGCATCTGATGCGGCTATATATTCAGATTCGGTGGTTGAATCCGCCACCACACTCTGCTTGGAGCTCTTCCATGAGATAGCTCCTCCATTTAGAGTGAATACGAAACCTGATTGTGAGCGAGAATCATATTGTTCAGTTTGAAAACTAGCATCAGCGTAACATCTTACAGTGAGCTCTTCTTCTACTCCTCCAAATACTAAGAACATATCTTTAGTTCTTCTCAAATACTTCAGAATGTTCTTAACAACAGTCCAATGGGCAATGCCAGGAGTTTGCTGATAACGACTAGTCATGCTTAAAGCATGTGAGACGTCAGGTCTAGTACATAACATAGCATACATGATAGAACCAATCGCTGAAGCATATGGAACTGCTTCCATTCGCTTAATTTCAATGTCCGTTGAAGGAGATTGCGATTTGTCCAACACAGTCCCTTTAGTCATAGGAACACCTCCTTTCTTGGAGTTTTCCATCTTAAAGCGTGTCATCATTTTGTCTATGTATGTACTTTGATTTAGCCTAAGAAGTCGCTTAGATCTATCCCTATAGATCTTGATTCCTAGAATGTAAGCTGTTTCTCCAAGATCTTTCATTGCAAAACAAGTTCCCAAATAGTGTTTAACTTCGTTAAGCATAGGGACGCTGTTTCCAAAAATCAGTATATCATCCACATACAGGATGAGGAATGATATAGTGCTCCCACTAGCCTTTCTGTAAACACAAGGCTCATCTTCATTTTTTACAAAACCAAACTCTGTGATCTTTTGGTCAAAACGAAGATTCCAGCTACGAGACGCCTGCTTGAGTCCATAAATGGACTTATTCAGCTTGCACACCCTATTAGGATATTTTGGATCAACAAAACCGTCTGGCTGAACCATATAGACATCTTCAGAGAGATGCCCATTAAGAAAAGCGGTTTTGACATCCATTTTCCATATCTCGTAGTCATAGTACACGGCTATGGCAAGCAATATCCTGATCGATTTGATCATAGCAACGGGCGAGAAGGTTTCATCATAGTCAATACCCTGAGTCTGAGTGAAACCCTTCGCAACTAGCTGTGCTTTAAAGGTGTGTACATTTCCATGCATATCGGTTTTTCTCTTGAAAACCCATTTGCTCCCTACTGCCCGAGATTCGGGGGGTAGCTCAACCAAGTCCCAGACTTGATTATCACGCATAGATTGCATCTCAGCGTTCATGGCTTCCAGCCATTTCGCAGATTCAGGATCTGAGATAGCAGATTTGTAGTTAGTAGGTTCGTCATTAGACTCATCTACTACCAAGACTTCAGCACCTTCGAGATGCCAAAGGTATTTGTCAGGTTCTTTACGAGTCCTGCTACTTCTGCGAACGCCTATGTTCATGTCTGATTCGTCAGCAACAATTTCTTGTTTTTCAGACGTTCCGACTTCATCGGCGGTTGTTGTTGGTTCTCAAATTTCTTCAAGATCAACCACAATATTTCCAGTTCCTCGATTAAGAAGTTCTTCCTCGAGAAAGTGCCCCTTCCTTTTGATGGAAATAACATTTGCATCAGGATGGTAGAAATAATATCCGCTTCTTTTATAGTATCCGACGAAAACAACCTTTTCGCCTCGAGGATCGAGCTTATCATCAGCATCACTTGTGATGTATGCATCACATCCCCATACTTTTAGGTATTCCAAATCGGGTTTACGCCCATGCCATATCTCATATGGGGTTTTGTTTACCTTTTTAGTCGGAGCCAGATTGACAATGCGGGCGGCAGTCATAAGAGCATGACCCCAAAAGGAGTGACAAGTTAGTTCTACACATCATCGATCGAACTATATTAAGTAGGGTTCGATTTCTCCTCTCGCTCACGCCATTAAGTTGGGGTGTGCCAGGTGGAGTGGGTTCTGAAATTATTCCACACTCTTTGAGATGATTGAGGAACTCTAAGCTGAGGTATTCACCACCTCGATCTGATCGAAGTATTTTTATCTTTCTAGTAAGTTGGTTTTCTACTTCGTTTTGAAACTCTTTGAACTTTTCAAAAGTTTCATGCTTATGCTTCATAAGATAGACATAAGCATATCGACTATAATCGTCGATGAAAATAACGAAGTATCTTTCATGGTTTCTTGTCATGGTTCTGAAAGGGCCACATACATCAGTGTGAATGAGTCCTAGCAGACCATTGGCCCGTTCACCAACACTAGTGAAGGGACGCTTTGTGAGTTTGCCAGCTAAGCAGGATTCGCAATCATTAAAGGAGTCCTGTCGAGTGGATTCAAGAATCCCCTCGGATTGGAGCCATTTTATGCATGCCTTACTTATGTGGCCAAGTCTACAATGCCATAGAAAGGTTTCATTAATACCAACTCTGTTACGCTTAGAAAGGTGATATATGTTATTACATGTTTGAACATCAATCTCATAAATACCATTTCGAGGTTTAGCCTCAAAATAAAAGACATCATTCAAGTAGGCAGAAATAGAAATACCATTAAAACGTACTTGAAACCTTGTTCAAACAAAAGGGAAACTGAAATAATGTTTCTGGTTATACCAGGTGCAAACAAACAATTGTTTAAATTAACTACAAGGCCAGAAGGACATGAAAATGAAATGTGCCAGTTGCAAGAACGGGCACTCTTTTCCCATCACCAACGATGAGTTCCATGTCGCCTTGTTTTAGCTACCTCCACTTTTCAGGCTCCTGCAAAACATTAGTGATGTGGTAACCACACCTGGTATCAAATACCCATGTGTTGCTGGAGACAGTAAAAAGTTCAATAACATAAATGAGAATACCTGAAGAAGTGCCAATGTTGTTGGCCTTGTTCGCCTTCAGCTTGGCTAGATACTGTGGGCAGTTCCTTTTCCAGTGCCCCATTTGGTTGCATTCAAAGCACTGACGCTCCTGGGGCGGGGGTGGTTTAGCAACCTGCTTGTTGTTGGTGGCAGATTTGGCAGCAACAACAGCCATTTTCTTGCCTTTGCTGTTATGAGCCCTTTTCTTGTTGTTGGGCTTCTTAACACCACCAGACTTGACCATCAGAACTTGGTTGGTTTTATGTGGAATGTTCATCTCGACTGTTTTAAGCATACCATGTAGCTCAGGCACAGTCTTCACCCAAGCATTCATATTATAGTTCATAATGAACTGGTCATACGAGCTAGGGAGAGAGTTCAAGATGAAGTCCGCTGCCATTTCATCTTGCAGGGGATAACCAAGTTTGTTCATCTGGTCAATGTACCCTTTCATCTTAAGCACATGAGTACTGACACATGATCCTTCTTGCATTTTACAGCTTATGAGCTGCTTCAGGGTGTCATATCGCTCCTGTCGGGCTTGTTTCTGAAACATGCCTTTCAGTTGCTGGATCATGTCATAAGCATCTTTATCTTCCATGTTCTTCTGAAGTTCAGGAGACATGGTGGCTTGCATAAGGCAGGCTACCTCAATGGCATCTTCGTTATGCTTTTCCAGTGCCTTACGAGCAGCAGTAGTGTTACTTTCAGGCTCGGTAGGGACTGGGCCATCTAAGATATAGAGCTTTTTCGCCATCTTGAGAACTATTCTCAGATTGCGGTGCCATTCGAGAAAGTTGGTGTTATTCAGTTTTTCCTTTTCAAGTATAGACTTGAGAACGAAGGAGTTGTTTTCATTAGACATCTGTTACATAAGCAAAGAGATTTTAATTAGTATTTTCGATGTATATTTCCTTATTTAATTAATGACCCATTACAGTAATTAGAACAAGGAATGAGAATCTGGCTATGTCAGTAGTAAAGGCAGCTGTGGCATGCACTTTAATAAGTGACTAGGCAAACTGACAACGAGTGTCAATTGTGAGAATTGCACAACTCTCGAGTATGAGGCCGCTAAGACAACTCTTGTCTATGCATTGATACGTTTAGCCTCATCTATGCCGACTTTTTACTTTCGAGACAGCTGGAGCATGTGGTGAGAAAAGAAAAAGTAATAGTCGTCCTAAAAGAGGTACTTGTGGAAGGGCCGGATGTGTCAACGAAACCCTTGCACCTTGGAAGGATATGCTAGACATCAAGTGTGGTGCTGTGGCTCCAAACACTGATGGTTCGCTTTACGTTCCAAGTGTAGCTTATGATAGGATGACATAGACTATTGATTTTAATTATGGGTTAATTTAATATTTACCAAGTAGGGTCGTAAGAGCCAATTTTAGTACATATTTAGTCGTGACATCTTGATGAACCCTTTCATCTCTCAGGACACTTAATTTTTAATAACCTATTAAAACTAAGTTTGTTGCGACTTGTATAACCATATAAAAGTTAATAGTTTTAAAACTATTAAGTTATGAGTTTTAAAAAGTTAAAACTTGTAAATTTCAAAAACTCTAATGGTTATTATTTTAAAATAAATTATTTGTTTTATAACAAATATTTACAAGTTGTAAAAATCAATTTAGAACTTGTTATAATTGATTGTGAACATTTTAAAACACCTTTTAAAAGTTTGGTATTAGGTTGGTATGTTATATAACAACTTATATGATAAAAGCAACCATAATAGCAAAAAATAAATATGTAAATCTTTAGGCCATTTTGTTTGATCTTGCTAGAGCCAAATAGCAAGACCAAACTGGGTCACGGGGTAATAAACAACCACAAGGATGGACCTAGTGCATCTAGTTGTCTTTAGCACCTCCTTGATTCCTGTAATGTCTTCAGTTTTGTCTTCGGGCCTTCAACTTTATATTATAATATAAAATATAACAAAAATTGAAACCCTAATCTATTACAACTTTGAGCCACAAAATGGGCCAAAACCATAAAACAAAACAATAACAAAAATACAAGTACAAGGTCGGCCAGATTTACATATTCAACACAATCACATTTAAGTGAGCAATCTTTTGGTCAAATAAAACAAATAAAACTTTTGACCAAATAACTTTTTGCCCAATAAATATTTAGATCTGAAACTTTAAACAAGTTAAAGTTTGAGATCTACAACCGGTTAAAAGGACCGGTTCCGATTTGCATGTTGTAAGCGTGGCTCTGATACCACTGTTGGGATTCAGTGGTGTCAATTTTACTTTTTATTAAAACGGGTTTGACATATTTTATTAACTAAATATATAATTAATAAATACGCAACGGAATAAATATATTAATCAACACCAAAAGTGAATCGAACAGGATCATGGTTACAAACATGCAAATACGATACATAAAATAATTAATCTACCGATGAGAAAAATTATACCCTTGTGGTTAATAATTAACCGTGTGAGACACCGAAGTACAACGAACGAGTGCTAGACACGAACACGAACCGAGCGGCGCAGCTTGCCGGTCTTAATAACACAAAAGAAAAGGAAAAATAGGGCAGCACACTTCTGAAAGTGGTGGCCGTATAATTGTTTTGACGGCACTTGTAATTTTGTGATTGTCTCACAAAATGAATTCCTTTTGTTTTGTGATCTACTACGGCAGTGAACAACTAAAGAGATAATAGACATAAAATATATATACTAATATATATTTAGTTTAACTAATAACCCTAATTATCTCTTAGGCTCCGAAGCCTAGTATAATAAGTTCAAGCCCAGACGCGATACGAAGCCCGAAAAACAAAGTTTAATTAAATAAGTATTTAAACATTATATTATTTATAACCTGTATAAATAATAAATCCCGTTTCTCACGGATATATAATTATTCTAGATAATTATATATTTCGTTCCGTTAATTGTTCGTGGTCACCAGTTAACCAAGTTAAGTGGATTTAATGTTCGTTGCCCAAGGTGTAACTCTTGCGGGTCATAGTTCGGTCAGCAACGTTGACTTATCGAACCCGTACATATAAATCCAACAGATTTCATTATCCAATTTACTTGCACATAATTCTCAATTAGACAAGATGTTACATATCTAATATTACAACACCAAACAGGCTCTCTACTCTAGCCACTATAAACAAGTAGTAACACACACCAGAAGGCTTACGTATCACAAGAGCATTACAATAAATGTAATGTCCCACACAATCCAAAAAAATCCTTAAAGCTCAGCATTTTTAAATTGATGGAACTAGTTTTCTTCCTCCTTGCAATGCAGGAGGCTTGGGTCTGGTGTGTGGGCACTTGACATTGATGAGAAGCTTCATGCCATTCTCACAATCCTTTCCAATGCCGCTAATAAACCCAAGTTTTCCCATGGATAGTAAGCGGACCTGATCCTTTCCAGAAGAAAGAGCTTCATTTTGATCTTTAGGAATTGTACATTCGTTAAACGCCGCCTCGTCTACTCCTAATACATTATGTTTCCCTACTGTGTAGTTGAACGCTACATCAACAATAGTGTGCAATTAGTTAGCGTGCTACAAGACATATAATTATTAGAGAACAACAATATATGTGTCATGTATAAAAATGTACCAAGAAAGTCTCCCATATAAAATTCCTTCCCCTTGGCCCAAGCTTCGAAATCAACATTTTCATTCCATCCTTTATCATCTCCAACCACGAACACAATCAACTCCGGTTGTGTTGGACCTGGAGTTGATTCTAGTTTCCTGTGGTTGGGATCATCAATTTGAAGCTTCGGATCTGATTGATCGCGAACCTCTATTTGAAGCTTCATATCACGGTCCTTGCAGTGTTGTGGAAATCCACAAATGAAATATTTTGGTCCTGGGGTATGTACGAATAGCGCATCCTTTCCAGTAGTGAAAATTTTAGCAGACGGAGGCACAATACATTTGTCATAGCTATCCTTATCGACTTCAATCAAATCATGTTCTCCAGCTTTATATCTGAAAACTACATCGCATAGGTATCGTATGTAACTATACATTAGACATTTTACTTTTTTTAGCAGCATAATCTTATAATTACGTACTTATACCAATAATATCAGCGTTATGTTATTCGCATAAACCAAATTATGTATGTTGTTATTAACTTATTATTCATGAAAATGTGTTCTGGTTTGCATAATTACTGCTTAAACATATGGATGAATAGTGAAAAAATGTACGTGAATCACTAATGAATCGATAAAAGGTTTAAATTCTTACTAAGTGTGTCACCAACTCTGATATCTCGCGCTTTTTCACGAGCATTGGCACCGGCACTCCAATTAATATTATGCACTGTGTGTTTTACCTCTTCAGCAACTGTGGTTGCTATGAGGATGATGAAGATGCTCCACAATTTTCTAGCCATTTTCGTTCACTTTCAACCAACTATGTTTTTATGAATTTATGCCTATTTGAAGGCATGGATGGTCATGGACTAACAATTTATATGCCTATTTTAAGGCACAAGCTCTGCACCATGATAATTGATGAATAAGATACTTTTTGTTGCCTGATGACTCGTTCAAATATTCTAAATTTGGGAAAACCATCCTTTCTTTGGAATATATGACTTGATTTTCGAATAAATTTCTAACTGTTTAAACTTTTGTATAACTTTATTACTTAAGAAAACTCAAAATCAAGGGCGGAGGATAATGGAGGCCGGGGTTCCCCGCCCCCGCCGATTTTTCACGCGTAACGTCTGTTTTATTGATTTTTTTTTTTTTGTAGTGTAAAAAATTAGATTCTAAAGACCCCCCCCCCCCCCCCCTTCACACACACACACACACCGATTTAGATTCTGGCCCCACCATGTTTTTGTTCAAGCTCCGCCAGACCGCAAAATGACTGAATTAGTAAATTATTCATTACCCAATGTTGAAAGAGAATAAAAATTAGGGTAAATTACTTTTTGAGTCCCTATGTTTTATTGGTTTTAACTAGTTGAGTCCAAAAGCAAAAAGTTTAACGACCTGAGTCCCTATAAGCATTTTCTTTAATCATTGGAGTCCATTTTTTGGATGTTTGTTAAGTATGCTATTAAGTCCCCCTCATGCAATCCACGTGAGGGGTATTTACCTCCATTTATGCCTATTAAGCCTTAATTGCTCCTGTATTTATCTCACCAACCTCAATTAAAACCCTATTTTTACCCCCAAATGTTACACTTGCTCACAATTCCACTGATAAACTTCAATCCATCTCGTTGATTATCATCTACAATTGAACACAATGGCGAATCTTCACGACGTGTCAACGTGGTGTATTCGTGGTTATGGACAACATTTCGATCCGTATGTGGAGTATGGTAAGCAACAGAGAACCCAAATCTCATCACTGTTTTAACATGAAAATTTTTACAATAATTTCACCTCTATTTTACTTCATTTCAGTTGGTGAGCCTACAATGTTTAACATTCACATTTTCCATGGTGGGGAGTTTATGGTTAAACCTGTATTGAAGTACGTAAAAGGTAAAAGCAACAATATTGATTACATAGATGCTGAGTTATTGAGTTTAACACGATGTTTAAGATTCTGCATTATCCGGAGGATGAAGTTGTGTATTACCATTATAGGATTCCGGATAAAAGTTTGGATGAAGGTATTAGGGCTTTAGGGACTGATTAGGTTGTGATAGATATGTGTCAATATGTTGGTAGGATTAGAGAGATTGAGGTGTATGTTGAACATTGGGCGACAAAACTTGACAAATATTTTGTTTCACCACCTAAAGCAACATCAAATGTGGTAATTGAAGAAATTGTTGAAGATGCCCTATCAGTTGGGAATGTTCCTGTTCGTGCTAGAGCTAAACCTAGAGCGTGTGTTAGAAGACTTGCACTTGAGTGGATGGATGAAAGTGGCCCATTAGGTGTGAATGGTGTAAATGACTTAGGTGTGAATAAGGGGAATGACTTAGAAAGTGGTATTAACTTAGGTCTAAATTTTCAAAATGGCTTAGAAGATGGCAATGACTTTGGTGTGAATGGTATAAATAATGAGCAATTTAAAGATAGTGAACAACATGATGAGCAGGATAATCAAAATGCAAAAGATAGTGAACAAGTAGATGAGCAGGATAATGAAAATGCAATTGATGATACTAAGGAATCATCTTTGAAGTTCACTAATGATGAAGAGGATTCTGATGATCCGGATTATAGGATGGAACATGAGGTACCTAATACGGATGAGGATGATGACCAAAGAGTGCAAAGAGTGCATGAAGGTAACAAGCATAGTAAAAACAATAATGATGATGGTGATGACTTAGATTACAATATTCATAAACACAATGGGATTCAAGAACTAGAAGTGGATATGGTGACATTTAGAGTAGTTTTTGAAACATAATCTAGAAAATCAAAATGATGAAAAACAAAATGAAGAGGAACCCATTGAGATTGACCTTGAAGACTTTAAAAGTGCTGATGAAAATGATCCCCCATTAAAGAAGGGCCTGAAAAAGATGAGAAAGATGCGATAGGGGGTCAGGGGTGGAAGAGGGCCATTCTATGTTGACCAGTTGTTTACTAATAAAGAAGAATTGAAGCAGTTGGTTAAAAACATGCATTGGACTCAAGAAGGCAGTTGGTTATACGAAGGAATGATAATAGAAGATTTAGGGTGGTTTGTCATGGTATGAATCCTGATTTACAAGGCATGCAACCATAAGGGCAGTTTAGGGATTTTGCATATTTTAGTGGGCCCACCCAAAAAGAAGGGGAATCTTCAACAGGGGATGTTGATGCATTAAATATTTAGCCCACATGTGAATGGGTTCTTCATGTTTCCAAATCTCGAAATGAGCAGCCATGGTGTGTAAAAACTTTTCTTGATAACCATACTAGTTTGACCACAAGAAAGGTTAGGTTATACATTGTATCAGCTGTAGCAAGAGAAGTGGAGAGCATATTAGGTTCCAACCCAGGAATTCCACTATTGGCACTTCAAGACCACTTGGAGAAGAAAAACCAGATTCAATTAAGTTTGCAAAAGACATTCAGGGCATAGGTAATCGCTTTACACATAATAGAAGGTGATTCCAAAGCTCAATATTCTATTTTAAGGGAATGTTGTGAAGAGCTCCTTAGATCCAATCCTGGCACAACAGTTAAGATAAATGTGGAAAGTGAGTGCAACCCTACTAGTCCAACAAAATAGTTCAAGCGAATTTACATATGTTTGGGTGCTCTCAAAGAAGGGTTCAAGGTAAATGGGATGCAAATTTTAGGATTAGATGGGTGTTTCATGAAGGGCCCATTCCCTGGGCAAGTATTGTCACCTGTTGGAATTGATTGAAACAACGGGATATATCCCATTGTATACGCAATAGTGGAGGCTGAAACTAAAAGCTCTTGGCAATGGTTCTTCGGGAATCTTGGAGATGACTTAGGTCTTGAGCAACAGTCCTACTTCACATTCATATCTGATAGACAAAAGGTAAGTTGTTTATTTTGCAGTCTTGCTTATTCAGCAGTCTTGCTGGTTTGAATTAACAGTGTTATGTGTGCATCATAGGGTTTAAAACCAGCATTGGCAAATATATTCCCATTGGCAGAGCATAGGTTCTGTTTACGACACATCCACGAGAATATGAAACCAAGATGGAGTGGAAATTTATTCAAGGAAATGTTATGGGGTGCTGCATGTGCTACTACAAAACCACATTTTAACAGAAAAATGGAAGCCATAAGAAGGCTTGACAGTGATCTGTTTGACTGGTTAAGCCTGGTTCCACCAAAATCCTGGGCAAGATCACATTTCACAAGTTTGTTTTGATTCATTACTAATTAATAGTTTCTTTTGTTATGTTTTAAATGTTCACTGTTTTGTTTGATAGGTAGGGCCAAGACTGATGTCTTATTGAATAACATGTGTGAGCTATTCAACAACCATCTTGTAAAGGGGAGGGACAAACCAATAATCACCTGTCTGGAGTATATCAGAGAATATCTGATGAAAACAGTTGGTGTGGTTCACAAAGTCATAGCTAAATGTAATGGACCTTTGACTCCATATTCTACAAAAGTGTTCGATGAAAAGGCTGATGCAAGTCAGTATTCAGTGTTGATGGCTGGTAGGGGTAGATTTCAGGTTACTGGTGGATATGCTGATCAGTGTAAAGTAGATGTTAATAAGAGAACCTACACATGCAGAAATGGCAGTTAACAAGTATCCCATGTAAACATGGTGTAGCTGCCATATGGGACATGACAAGGAATGGTATGAATGTGGGTGTTATAGAGTCATGGGTTGATAAGGTTTACTGGCTTCAAACCTGGAAAGATGTTTACATGCACACAGTTGAACCTATCATTGGGAGAGACTATTGGGCACCTTCAGAATGCCCAACAACCCTAACCCCTCCCATTCATCATGCTCCAGTGGGAAGGCCCAAGAAGAAAAGAAAGTAGTCGGAGGTGGAGATTTAAGAGCTTATGGTTAACAAGAAGGGAAAGATGACAAGGCAAGGAGTGCCTAAAACTTGCAAAAAGTGTAGGAATGTTGGTCATAATAATAGGAGCTACAAGGGTCAGGGTGCAGCTAAAGGTCAGAGTCAAACTGCCAAGGCTGGAACAAGTGACAAGGCAAGGAATGCTGGTAGAGGTGCCAAGGCTGGAAGAGGTGCCAACGCTGGAACAAGTGCCAATATTGGAAGATGTGGGAGGGGTGGAAGAGGGGCCAAGACTGGTAGAGGTGGGAAGGGTGGAAGAGGGGCCAAGGCTAGTCAAACTGCTTCACAAAGTGCTGATCTTTAGACTCTATCTTATTAGTAATATGATGCTTTTGTTATGTAGTCTGTAATGTTTGTAACTTTGGTAACTTAACCAAGGATATTGTACTTTTGGATGTTTTTGTTATGTAATCTTTTATGTTTGAAGTGTTTTAAGTATATTATGTAAGGTTTGCAGGTTGTTGGTTGAATTGGTACAATTATAGGTGCTATTGGTATAGGTAATGTCTTTGGTTAGGTCTTGTCTTTTGTTTAGGTCATGTCTTTTGTTTCCAGGTAATCTCTTTTGTTTCAAAGTAAAGTCTTTTGGTTTGGTAATGTCTTTGGTTTGGTCATGTCTTTTGTTTAGGTCATGTATTTTGTTTCCAGGTAATATCTTTTGTTTCCAGGTAATGTCTTTTAGTTTGGTCATGTCTTTTGTTTACAGGGTTTATAAGTGTTGTGGTAATTGGTTTGTTAAAGGAAACAGTCTGATAGCCAAAACATAAGTTGTCCGATAGACAAACACAACGTAACTTGTTTTTGTTAGCATCATACTTGGTACATTGTACAATGCATAAACACAAGACAAAACGTAAGTTGGCCGATAGCCAAAATGTAAGTTGGCCGATAGCCAAAACGTAAGTTGTTGATAGCCAAAACGTAATTTGTTTTCATTAGCATCATATTTGGTACAAAAGACTTCCACTGACCATTTACAATAATTTTGACAAAAAAGTCAACATGATATGAAGGCTACAATTTTCATGCCAACAACATATACATTACAAATAAAACCCAAGTAACCCCTAACACAATCTTCAACCTTTTCACTTCCAGATATGATTTCCGTTGCTCATGCACATAGTGGGGGTTAAGCCCAGCTTACGAACCCACAGTTAGTTCCCTGCAACCCATAAAACAGAACAATTAAGGTTGTTTACCTATAGATCTTTATATCAAATCAATTACCTGTAACGCCCAGCGTCCCTAAACTTTAGACACTTGGCAAGATTAGTCCCTGAACCTCCATTAAATTGTCAGTTTTAGTCCCTGAAGTTATGTGATGTTAATACTTTGATATTTTTGGCATGAATCTTATTGATATTGATGCTTGATACTATGATGCTTGATTCTTTATTCTAGATGCTTGATTCTTGACACTTAAACTATGACTCTTTATACATAATCTAGATACTTGACTCTTGATGCTTAATCTAGACACTTGATTCTTGATGATTAAACTAGATACTTGACTCTTGATGTTTAATCTAGACACTTGATTCTTGATGATTAAACTAGATACTTGACTCTTGATGCTTAATCTAGACACTTGATTCTTGATGATTAAACTAGATACTTGACTCTTGATACTGTGGAAGCTAGATTCTTTATGCTGAATCTTGATACTTGATACTTGGACTCTTGATTCTTGAAACTTATTTGGTGCTTGACTCCTTAGACTCGTGAGACTTGAATTCTTGGTTGAACGAGAGAATGGAAGTCTTGTCACTGGCGGAATCTATGAAACTTGGAAACTTTTGGTTTATGACGTAATCTAAGTACTTTACCCAAACTATACGCAACGCAACGCTAAATATAACTCGCAAAACGAATCTAAGTCAAGAACGCAGAATGAAGGGATTGGCCAGAGTGGCCGTCCGATCGGATGGCCACCCGATCGGATGACGACCCGATCAGGTGACCACTCGACCGACCGGCCACCCTATCCACTTTGCTCCGTCTTAATCCCCTCTCTCACTATAAATAGACCTATCACATCACTTTTGAGTGATGTGACAGCTCTGCTCGACCAGACACGTACACTCTTCATTTCTTCATTTTCTTACTGATTTCGGTACGTTTTAGGCTAGATTCTCGTACTTTCCTGATCTACACATCATTCTCTACGTGATTCTCACTTGAAATCACACTTTTCACCGTGAAATCTATCGGATCTGAGTTCTTAAGGGTGATGTCATCATGGAGGTTTGTACAAACTGCCATATAATGTCATTCTGAGCAAGATCTAGCTCAGATCTAAGATATTTCATGCATTTTCACACTAAATCTAAGCTAAATCTAGACTTTTCATATAAAACTTGAGTATCTTCATCTTTTTCTCAAACTTTTACTTTATTCGGTGGAAATTGGGTCTAAACTAACTGTAGATCTGATGAATAGTCTAGAGTTGGTATTAATCTGAGTTCTTACCGTTAAAGACGAGCATGGCAACGAATTTCGACATAAACCCATTAGAAACAAACAACTGATCGAACAGGGGTGATTCCCACCCGATCGGAGTTTTGGGAGCTAAGGGGTTTTAACCGTTGTCTCAATACGTGTCATGCCGTCACCGTTAATCTAGAAACTTGGAATCTCACAAACATGATTAACAAGAACAAGGGTTGCCCGATCGAGTGGCAACCCGATCGGACAGCCGTCCGACCAGGCAGCCACCCTATCAGGTGACACTTGCCTTTTTGCCTTGGAACTTAGAAACTTTCAAACACTTAGTAAAATTATCAAAACTTGGAAGTCTTGATCAAGTGGCAATCCGATCGAACAGTTGTCCGATCGAGCAGCGATCCGATTGGATGGCCAGGATACTTACACCAGGATCGAGTGGCAATCCGATCGGATTACCATCCGATCGGACAACCACCCTACTCACTTATGTTTTCCACTCAAGTGGCAACCCGATCGGATGGCCATCCGATCGGGCAGCCATTTGTCTCTTCACACATGAGTCACCCGACCAGCTGACCATCCAATCGGACAGTCATCCGATCGGACAACCATCCGATCAAGTGACTGGTGGACACCTTATCTCGCTACTCTGCCCGACTCTTATCCTTTGGTAATCTAATCAGGCTAATTCTAAAAAGAGCTCCCTTTGATCCAATAACAGTTGTGACTGTTAAGGAATCACTGTGAGTATACTTGATCCCCTTTTACTTTGAACTTTTGGGGTGCAACATGTATTCTATGAATACTTAAACTTGAATCTTTGAAACTTATACTCAATCCTATGTGTACGTGAAACTTGTGATTCTTGATTCTTGACTATTTGTGCTATGTGACGTTTATTCCAGAGTGTGTAGTTCTGCCTTAACAATAGTAGCGCTATAGGAGATGCACCTCTCCCATTATTCTCGGGGGGTATTGTTAGGAGGATTCTAGTTTACCGTGAGTCTTGGGTAAACACTAAAGCATCAGGATACTTGGGCTATAACTGTGTGGACTGCGACACTAGCACGGCTGAAACTATTATATTGCTTACACTTTGGATATGAGTTGTTTTAATCTATTATTCTATTAGTAAACTTGTATACTCACCAATACTTTACTATTGATATTTTAATACATGTTGCAGGCTGATAGGTTGTTGTGGAACTCATGGAAAACAAGCTAGGATGATGCCTAAAAACGTCACTTAGCTAATCTAAGACTCTTGAACAATATTTGATGATGATGTAATTTGATATTTGTTTTGATGGGTGTTTATAATAGACAATCCTGCATGAAATCAAATTAATTATTATCGAAATTTCTAGTGTTATGGAAATCTTATGAGCAATCTGAATGCTTAGTGCTCACACCCCGATGTTTCCGCCATCGGTTGGGGTGTGACAGATTGGTATCTGAGCCATAACTATAGGCAATTAGGATAAGTAGGAATGCTTGCCCTGGTCTATAGTTCTAGGAAACTTGATTCTTATTTGTTGTTTAAGACTTATGCATTCTACCGTATCTGCTACCTAGCAATTCATAATCCTGTTAAACGTACATGCCTTTCCTAAGGCTGACACAGTACACACTTTATACTATGAAGACATTGTTACACGGTGTTTATATTTTGTACGAGATTTTCCACAAGATAGGAGTGACATCCGAACCTTGAAAGGAAATCTACATATTATTCTAGTAGGCCTTGTCTGCGGATAAGTGCCAACGCTATTTAGGGTACGATGTTGTCAAGTTAGAGGTGAAACTCAGACCTTGATAACTAGTCCCACTCCTCGATGATTTTTATGTCTCGCCTAAGTCTCGTGACTACCGATCAACTGAGCACGTGAAATGACTTAAAGGACGAATATCGTTGGCCTAACATCGATGACATATTTGTCCAAGTAAGTCAAGACACACTACCTTAATTCGAAAGGAGTTCGAATCACTTTGGTTAGTCGCCGTTCCTCTACCCGGAACAATCCTATGTTTTATAAGCCTATCTTGCTTTTATGTTATCTCAATTTTATGCATGTGGTTTTAAATTCAATTCTTCGATCATTTGGTATGCTTTTCACACGAATCACACGTATGTCCGCAAACAAAAACGTAAATCCTAATCTCGGATCGAACTAAATTTATGAAGCTTTATTCGATATGCAAGCTATGTGATAATCTGATTGTAAGATACTAGATGTAACATAGCATGGAATACGAGGGGAAAGTGACGTGTCCGAAGCATGGTGGATACGCCGCTGGTACTTCCTATATATAAGTGTTTCTGACATGTTACCAACTTTCGTACCAAGTGCCATGCAAAATTTAGTGCCTAGTATGGAATTCTAAAGCTGTGGAAGGTCTATTTGTGTAATCTATGAGAAACTTATGTGAAATCTACTATATACTCTAGTGAAATCTATTTGTAAGCTATGTATGAATGGATGGAGAAACAAAATACGAAATGTGGCCTAGCGCCGAAGACGAGGGGGAAAGTGGCATGTCCGAAGCATGGTGGATACGCCGCTGGTACTTCCTATATATAAGCGTTTCTGGCAAGCTACCAAGCCTTCGTACCAAGCGCTAAGCGAAATTCGTAGTTTCGTAGGCTCGGGTTTGAGTGATTGAATCTACCTTGTTAATCTATGTGGTTGAATCTATCTGGTTAATCTATGTTTTGAGAAGTGATGGAATCGAAAGCAATGGTTAACGAGGCATGACACCGACGACGAGACGGACGTGGCATGATTGAAGCATGGTGGATACGCCGCTGGTACTTCCTATATATAAGTGCTTCCGTCATGTTGCCAAACTTTCGTAACACGTGCCATGCAGGATTTCATTGTTTGTAGATTGATAGCATGAGTCTATGTGAAACTATGTGAATTTACTTGAGACTATTTAATCTATTGAATCTATTGGAGCCTATTGAATCGATTAAATCTGTGGGAGTCTATTGAATACGTTGGAATCTATTTGAAATCTACGTGAATCTATTTGAATCTATTGTAAACTATGTGAATCTATGATGATGACAATGATGAGTGTGTTCTACAACACGTAACATGACACCGGGTACGAGGTGGAAGCGATGTGCCCGAAGCGTGGTGGATTCGCCGCTGGTACTTCTTATATATAAGCGCTTCTGACATTGTTGCCAAACTTTTTACAACGTGCCATGCAAAGGTCGTGGGTTTGTGGTGATCGAATCTATTGAAATCTATGTGAAACTTGAATCTTGATTCTGTGAATCTTGTTTTAGTCTATTATGTGTGAATCTATATTTAGAGGCTTCGTGAATATAGACTTATACGATCCTCTTAATGGATCTTTAGGATGTCTTCTCGAAAGCTATCCGACACTCTCAGGAAATCCAAGGAGAAGTCTCAGAAAAAGATGATGTCGTTCATGGCCTACCAGATTGCTCGAGTCGTGCCAAAGATCGTCTCTGAGCTCCAAGGATCGAACACTACTCCCTCCTATATGGACTCAAAGGCCGAGAAGCAAAAGCCTACTAAGTTTAACTATAAAAATTTCACCTCTTGCAACCCCAGGTCTTTCACGGGCAGTGATGGGTTGACTGTTATGCTTGAGTGGTTCGACAGCATCGAGGTTACCTTCATTAACAGCGAATACCTAGATCATCTAAAGACTAGGAGTGCTACTGGAATGTTTCAAGGCAGAGCATTGGAGTGGTGGTTGAATGAGAGAAACATCCGTTCAAACGAAGAGGCTTATGCCCTTCCATGGCCCGAGGTGCGAGAACTCATGATGCTCGAGTTCTGCCCTCCTCACGAACAACTGAAGCTTGAAGAAGAGTTTTGGCATTTGAAACAGGTTGGTGATGATAACCTGGCCTATACTACCAGATTCAAGCAGCTCAGCTTGATCGTTCCTCACTTAGTTTCGACTCCTAAGCGAATGATAACCAAGTACATCAATGGTCTACCTCATGCTATGCGTGATTCTATTGAAGCAGCTCAACTGGAAACTATTGAAGAAGTCTATCGTCTGGCATCAAGTTTGAACAACAACCGTGTGTGTGATAAACAGTTCGCTACTCCTGCTCCCTCCAAGTCTGCGAATCAAGTTACCCAGCAACCAGGCGGCAGCAAGAACAAGAAAATGAAAGCTTAGGGTTCCAGATGTAATGTTATTACTCCTGCTGCAAACCCTGCTGCTAAATCTGCTCCTGCTACCGCTGCTACTAACCCTGCTGCTCTCGAAGCTAAGAAGCAATACACTGGGCCTCATCCCAAGTGTGCAACTTGTAACTACCATCATCCTACTACTTCTGCATGTCGTCTGTGCACCAACTATAATCGCTATGGTCACACGACTCCTTATTGTCGTCAAGCTAACCCTGCACCGCAAGCTCTGTAAGCCCCAGCTCAGGCAGCTCTACCTGCATCTCCAGATCCTCTACAAAATCCTAGGCCAGTCAATGTTGTTCGTGCATGCTACAAGTGTGGAGATGTGACAACTCGAATTTCCAAGATTTCTATTTCGCATTTATTGCTTGTTTACTTGCACAATTAATTGCTATGGAATTATATACGTTTTGATGCAATGAATCGTATTGTGTGCTTGTGTATGGTTGTTTATTAATTGTGAAATACTTGGTAAATATATGAACTTGGTGGTGAAACTATGAAATGGTTATGAGATGGTGTGCATGTGTAAAATATAATACTTAGGGAGGTAGAGGGTAATTAGTGAAATCCTAGAGATTCTTAACCCTAATCCCTTGTTCACTAATCATTTTCACAAGAAACCAAAACACGTAGTTCACATTCTCTAGCAATCATCACCAAATCATTGGCAAGACATTCATCACTTTTGTTTCTACATTTTCTCTAGAATCAACACAAGGTAAATGATTTATGTTTATTGATTGCTTGATTACTATTAATTCTTGATTCTTGTGATTCTTGGTGAAACCCTAATTCTTCATATAAGTATCCTGTGATTTTGATTTGATTCTGAAATATTGTGATGATGATGATGACTAGTTGCATGTTGATAGATTGTTCTTGTGAGGATGGTCGATTGTTAAGTATCGGCTTATTGATTTGATCTTGCACTGTGAAAATCATGAACTAGGGTTTGGAATGGCCAATGAAACATAACTGTTGTTGATGAAACGTAACCGTGAACTTGTATATATGAATGTGTGATTTAATGTCAGAGTTTCTGTAACCCTAAACACTTGTCTGAGTTTTGAATAAAATGCTAGGTCCGAAGTTATGTATTAAGTAGCAAGGAGTCCGACTTTTGTATATGCACATAGGTCCGAAGTTTATGTCATTGTGATGTTGTCCGATCTTTAACACTTAAAAGGGTGGTCCGAGTTTCTTTGTCCTTGCACTGTCCGAGGTTAAACCCCTTTTATGATGATGTCCGAGTTATGTGAAGCACATAAGTCCAACTTTTAAACCTTAATCATGTCCGAGTTTCATAGCATGATGTCCGAGTTTCTTAAGCTAGGGATTGTGGTCCGAGTTTAAGGGGGAGGACATGTGGTCCGAGTTTCTTACCCCTCTCCTTGGGTCCGACTTTTATGAAGGAGAAACCCCCCCCACTAGTCCGAGTTTCATATATACTGTATTAAGTCCGAACTTCTTTAATAGATGTCAATACGTCCGAGTTTTATACTTGTAATGTTGTCCGATCTTTTTCATAAGAGTGCATTGTGTCCGAGATTTAAAGCATACAAGGTTGGTCCAAACTTATAATGCAAACACACATAGTCTGGGTTTCACTGGGGATTGCTTGACTGAGTTATGCTTGGTGCCTTTGGTCAGAAGTTATATGCTTTTACATGATGTCTGAGTTTAATGAATGTATGCAAGATTCGACTTTCAATATTGAACTGTCGGAGAGTTGATTGAGTATTTGATCTAAAGTATAGCGATGATACCTGTCCTGAATTCAAATAATACTTGAAGAGACAGAATGAATTAGGATGCCAAGATCAAAATCCTGTATGATAATATGTGGTTATGTGTTAAGTACGTTAACAGTGGCATTTAGGTTAATATTCACGTTAGATTAAACTGTGTGATCAAAGACGCGACGCATGAATTATGTGAATACGAATAACTGTTTACGTGATGTATGATTCTGTATATAACCGTATGATACTGAATGCAACTGTATGATCTTGCATGTATGAATCGGTCTATGTGCTATCATCCTGAACACAATAAGCACACAAAACACAGCTGCTTGAATGTCAATGATTTGCAAACCCTAATCTGATGCAAACACTTACATCGTATCATGTGCAACATATCCTAGGTCGTGTGTAACGGACTTAGACATTTGATAAACCCTAGAGCATAGCATACCGAGCAAACCAAGGTGAGTTCACACAGCCAAGGCATGGGGTTCCCAGGGTGGGAATGGGATTGGATTACTTTATTGTACATACTCAGTTGATAGAACCTAACGATAAGAATACGACTAGACTAGTAACACTTATTGAACTGATCTTCGCACACCTGCCAAGGGTTGGCCGCGATATTATGACTGACTTCGCACACCTGCCTTTGGAAGGCCGCGAACTGAAATTTACTAATCTTCGCACACCTGCCTGGTAGGCCGCGATACAGATAAACCTAGTCTAGAATACTTGGGAAGAACATCCCCTAATCTTCGCATACCTGCCTGGGAGGCCGCGATGGGAAATTAATACGATACATGATATAACGAACGAACATACTACTACTCACACTATACTATTACTGAACTATTAACTGTGAACTCGCTCAACTAGTTGTTGACTCTCTGCTGCATGCCTTGCAGGACATTAGGTACATATGGAGCTTGCACAGGGAGGAGCAGGTCGTTGTGGAGCATGGATCGTGGATGTTTTGCTAAACTTTATGACACTTAAACTTATTACATACTTTGGGTTTCGTGATTATGCTTCCGCTACTTAAAAACTATGGTTATGTTTTGATCACCTATCATATTGAATGATTGGTTTACATTTATTATACTTGATATTAATTACATGTTCAATATGATTGGTGGCTTGATCCTGGTCAGTCACGCTCCCAAGCGGTGATACTCCGCAGGTGGATTTTGGGGGTGTGACAGATTGGTATCAGAGCCATTAGTTATAGAGAACTTGGTTTTAATATGGGAAAACGTTTTTATTAAAACCAGACTATAACCAGAACAGTGCTCTCAACGATCCACAACGACGCTTCGCTCCACGTGCAAGACTCGACATCCTAGGTAATAAGGTTTATGTTTATTACCTGCTTGCTAGAATTGCATAGAACATTGCTCGTAGTATGCTTACATTACTTTGCTCACTACTGGTTACTGCTTGAGAACACCTATATGCCTACACTTTTCTGTCATCGCACTACTCGCGAACCATTCATACTTACGCTACCTTTACTGTTTGATCATGTCTGGACGTGTTAACATGACTCAAGCCCAGTTGACGGCTCTCATTGACGAACAAGTTGCTGCGGCACTTGCAGCCGCACAAGCAGGAGGTATAACCTGCTATTCCAGACCTATCCTAGGATGTTAGATCCTACTCTCGTGACCCAACTCCCGCGCTTAACCTTGACCTATCTTTCTCGCGCAACGGGTCAGAACGCATAGCAACCTGTCTGCACATTCAAGAACTTCATGGACTGTCATCCAAGCACATTCAGTGGCACAGAAGGAGCAGTGGGACTACTCCATTGGTTTGGGAAGCTCGAGACGGTATTCGAGATGCGTGAATGCCCCGAGGCTCGCAGGGTCAAGTACGCCACTGGTACTTTGGAGGGAATCGCGCTAACCTGGTGGAACGCGCAAGTTCAGATATTAGGGCTGGCAGCTGCTAACGCCACCCCTTGGAACGAATTTAAAGAACGCATTAAAAGGGAATATTGCACGCGTGATGACATCCACAAGTTGGAAGTGGAGCTTTACCATTTGAAAATGACGGGGTCAGGGAATTGATGCTTATACAAAACGGTCGAACGAACTGGCCATCTTGTGTCCAACCATGGTGGACCCTCCAAGCAAGCGTATCGAATTGTACCTCAAGGGTCTAGCCTCAGAGATTCAGAGCCATGCTACATCGGCTAACCTCGACAATATCCAAGACATTCAGTGTCTTGCTCATCGCCTCACGGATCAGGCAGTGGAACAGAACAGGCCGCCTAGTTGTATCAGCGCTATTACTACCGCTACCACTTCTGCTACTCCCGCTACTTCTAGTAACAACAAGCGGAAATGGGATGGGTATTCCAGCAAGGGTTCAGCTACCGTTCGGTCTCAAGCACAGTCAGCCAACTTCTGGTGGTCAGGGGCAGGGTGGATATCGGGAAATTCACCCAATGTGTAAATAATACAACAGACACCACGGTGGTTAGTGCAACGAGGGACGTTGCCAGAGGTGTCTCAAGATGGGCCATGAAGCTAAGGATTCAGGAGTCCACGACCTGCAAATCGGAGTCGCCAGCAGCAACAGCAAGCAGAAATCCTATGCAAAGAAAAGATTGTTCGCATTCCTCGTTCTGGTCAAGAACCTCTCGAAGTTCAAGGCGACAAAAGTGGTGCTGTGGTTGGCATCACCTCTTTCTTGAAGGCTCAGAAATGTTTGCGGAAGGGCCACACCGCAATTTTGGCTCTCGTTACTGACGCATCAGCGAAAGAAAAGAAGTTGGAAGACCATCCCGTGTACGCGACTTTCCTCAGGTGTTTCCTAAAGATTTACCTGGTTTACCGCCTCATCGTCGGGACGAATTTCAAATCGAGCTCGCTCCAGGAGCAGCACCCATAGCTCGAGCACCGTATCGCTTAGCTCCACCAGAATCGGAAGAGCTATCGACGCAGCTACAAGAAATCTTGGATAAGGGATTTATCCGACCTATCTCTTCGCCTTGGGGAGCTACAAGAACTATTGGATACCAATTATCGGTGAAAAAGAAGGATGGCACCTTCAGGATGTGAAATTGATTACCGTGAACTGAACAAGGTCAAAGTGAAGAACCGTTATCCTCTTCCACGCATTGACGACTTATTCGATCAGTTGCAAAGGTCGAGTTACTACTCCAAGGTTGATCTAAGGTCTGGTTATCATCAGCTGAGAGTCCAGGATGAGGACGTCTCCAAGACAGCGTTCAGAACTCGCTGCGGCTATTACGAGTTTCTTGTCATACCATTCGGGCTTACGAATACACCTGTAGTTTTCATGGATCTTATGAACAGGGTGTGCAAACCCTATCTTGACAAGTTCGTCATTGTCTTCATCGACGACATTTTGATATACTCCAAGAGTCAGGAGGAACACGAGCGACATTTACATCTTATCTTGGAACTTCTCCGAAAGGAACAACTGTACGCCAAGTTTACTGAATGTGACTTCTGGCTTCGTGAAGTCCACTTCTTAGGCCATGTGGTGAACAGGGATGGGATTCATGTCAATCCATCCAAGGTAGATTCGACCAGGAACTGGCCTGCACCACGTACACCAACGGAAATACGCCAATTCTTGGGTTTGGCGGGTTACTACAGACGGTTTATCAAAGATTTCTCAAAGATTGCTCAGCCACTTACACTGCTGACACAGAAAGGTGTTACCTACCGCTGGGGAGATTCCCAGGAAACCGCTTTTCAGTACTTAAAGGATAGGCTTTGCAGCGCACCTATTCTCTCATTGCCAGAGGGCACGGACGATTTTGTAGTATACTGTGATGCATCCATCAAGGGTTTTGGATGTGTGTTAATGCAACGCGACAAGGTCAATGCTTATGCTTCGCGCCAACACAAGGTTCACGAACGGAATTACACGACGCACGATTTAGAGCTGGGAGCTATTGTTTTCGTGCTTAAGATATGCCGACACTACCTGTACGGTACCAAGTGCCCTATTTACACCGATCACAGGAGTCACGAGCATATCTTCAAGCAGAAGGAATTGAACATGCGTCAACGATGATGGGTCGAGATACTTAATGATTACGAATGCGCCATCAAGTACCATCCAGGCAAAGCCAATGTTGTGGCTGACGCTCTCAGTCGAAAAGACACCTTACCTAGGCGCGTACGAGCCTTGCAGCTCACTATCCAGTCCAGTCTTCCTGCACAGATACGAACTGCTCAGATGGAAGCATTAAAACCAGAAAACGTCAATGCTGAAGCCTTGCGCGGCTCAAGGCAACGATTAGAACAGAAGGAAGACGGTGCTTACTATGTAACGGGGCGTATTTGGGTCCCACTCTATGGCGGTCTACGCGAACTTGTGATGGATGAAGCGCACAAGTCTCGCTACTCAGTACATTCAGGGTCGGATAAAATGTACCACGATATCAGAACAACATATTGGTGGCCAAACATGAAAGCTCTTATGGCAACTTACGTCGGCAAGTGTTTGACTTGTGTGAGGGTTAAAGTTGAGTACCAGAAACCTTCAGGCCTACTTCAGCAACCCAAGATACTACAATGGAAATGGGAAGAAATTTCCATGGATTTCGTTACAGGCCTACCTAGATCCCAGCGTGGGAATGATACTAAATGGGTGATCGTGGACTGACTCACCAAGTCTGCGCACTTCCTGGCTATAAAGGAAACGGATAAGTTCTCCACTCTCGCAGACACCTATCTTAAAGGAGTTGTTTCGAGGCACGGGGTGCCCACCTCCATCATTTCGGATCGGGATGCACGATTCACGTCAGAACTATGGCAAGCGATGCACAAATCTTTCGGCTCACGATTGGTCATGAGCACAGCGTATCATCCTCAGACGGATGGGCAGTCTGAGCGCGCGATTCAAACTCTAGAAGACATGCTTCGGGCGTGTGTTATCGATTTCGGCAACAGCTGGGAAAAGCACCTCCCTTTAGTGGAGTTTTCGTACAATAACAGTTACCACACCAGCATTCAAGCCGCTCCATTCGAGGCATTGTACGGATGTAAATGCCGGTCACCTCTCGGTTAGGTAGAGGTGGGGGATAGTTAGATTACCGGCCCAGAAATGGTAGTTGACGCTACTGAACGAATTGCACAGATACGACAACGCATGGGGGCAGCTCACGATCGCCAAAAAAGCCACGCAGATAAGCGTAGGAAGCCATTGGAATTTCAGGTCGGGGACCGGGTTTTACTCAAAGTTTCACCCTGGAAGGGTGTGGTTAGTTTTGGTAAAGGAGGCAAACTCAATCCACGGTATGTTGGACCGTTCGAAATCACTGAAAGAATAGGCCAAGTAGCCTACAGACTAAACCTGCCAGCTGAACTCGGTGCAGTTCACAACGTATTCCACGTGTCGAATCTGAAGAAGTGCCTGTCAGATGAGACCCTCATAATTCCTTTTAAGGAACTCACTATCGACGAGCGGTTGCAGTTCTTCGAGGAGCCAGTTGAAATCACGGACCGGGATGTTAAGGTCCTCAAACACAAGAGAATCCCTCTTGTCCCAGTTCGTTAGAACTCCAAACGTGGTCCAGAGTACACCTGGGAATGCGGAGACCAGATGACAGAAAAGTACCCCTAATTATTCGAAACCAATGCAACCACTACTGAGGCTGAAGCTACTACTACTGAATTTCGGGACGAAATTCCAAATCAACGGGGGGATGATGTGACACCCCAGGAAAACCAGTGAACGATACAGCTTACCTAGCTTCCTTAGTGAGTGCGTACCAAATTTCGGGACGAAATTTCTTTTAAGTTGGGGATAATGTGACAACTCGAATTTCCAAGATTTCTATTTCGCATTTATTGCTTGTTTACTTGCACAATTAATTGCTATGGAATTATATACGTTTTGATGCAATGAATCGTATTCTGTGATTGTGTATGGTTGTTTATTAATTGTGAAATACTTGGTAAATATATGAACTTGGTGGTGAAACTATGAAATGGTTATGAGATGGTGTGCATGTGTAAAATATAATACTTAGGGAGGTAGAGGGTAATTAGTGAAATCCTAGAGATTCTTAACCCTAATCCCTTGTTCACTAATCATTTTCACAAGAAACCAAAACACGTAGTTCACATTCTCTAGCAATCATCACCAAATCATTGGCAAGACATTCATCACTTTTGTTTCTACATTTTCTCTAGAATCAACACAAGGTAAATGATTTATGTTTATTGATTGCTTGATTACTATTAATTCTTGATTCTTGTGATTCTTGGTGAAACCCTAATTCTTCATATAAGTATCCTGTGATTTTGATTTGATTCTGAAATATTGTGATGATGATGATGATTAGTTGCATGTTGATAGATTGTTCTTGTGAGGATGGTCGATTGTTAAGTATCGGCTTATTGATTTGATCTTGCACTGTGAAAATCATGAACTAGGGTTTGGAATGGCCAATGAAACGTAACTGTTGTTGATGAAACGTAACTGTGAACTTGTATATACGAATGTTTGATTTAATGTCAGAGTTTCTGTAACCCTAAACACTTGTCTGAGTTTTGAATAACATGCTAGGTCCGAAGTTATGTATTAAGTAGCAAGGAGTCCGACTTTTGTATATGCACATAGGTCCGAAGTTTATGTCATTGTGATGTTGTTGATGAGACGTAACCGTGAACTTGTATATACGAATGTTTGATTTAATGTCAGAGTTTCTGTAACCCTAAACACTTGTCTGAGTTTTGAATAACATGCTAGGTCCGAAGTTATGTATTAAGTAGCAAGGAGTCCGACTTTTGTATATGCACATAGGTCCGAAGTTTATGTCATTGTGATGTTGTCCGATCATTAACACTTAAAAGGGTGGTCCGAGTTTCTTTGTCCTTGCACTGTCCGAGGTTAAACCCCTTTTATGATGATGTCCGAGTTATGTGAAGGACATAAGTCCGACTTTTAAACCTTAATCATGTCCGAGTTTCATAGCATGATGTCCGAGTTTCTTAAGCTAGGGATTGTGGTCCGAGTTTAAGGGGGAGGACATGTGGTCCGAGTTTCTTACCCCTCTCCTTGGGTCCGACTTTTATGAAGGGGAAACCCCCCCCCCCACTAGTCCGAGTTTCATATATACTGTATTAAGTCCGAACTTCTTTAATAGATGTCAATACGTCCGAGTTTTATACTTGTAATGTTGTCCGATCTTTTTCATAAGAGTGCATTGTGTCCGAGATTTAAAGCATACAAGGTTGGTCCAAACTTATAATGCAAACACACATAGTCTGGGTTTCACTGGGGATTGCTTGACTGAGTTATGCTTGGTGCCTTTGGTCAGAAGTTATATGCTTTTACATGATGTCTGAGTTTAATGAATGTATGCAAGATTCGACTTTCAATATTGAACTGTCGGAGAGTTGATTGAGTATATGATCTAAAGTATAGCGATGATACCTGTCCTGAATTCAAATAATACTTGAAGAGACAGAATGAATTAGGATGCCAAGATCAAAATCCTGTATGATAATATGTGGTTATGTGTTAAGTACGTTAACAGTGGCATTTAGGTTAATATTCACGTTAGATTAAACTGTGTGATCAAAGACGCGACGCATGAATTATGTGAATACGAATAACTGTTTACGTGATGTATGATTCTGTATATAACCGTATGATACTGAATGCAACTGTATGATCTTGCATGTATGAATCGGTCTATGTGCTATCATCCTGAACACAATAAGCACACAAAACACAGCTGCTTGAATGTCAATGATTTGCAAACCCTAATCTGATGCAAACACTTACATCGTATCATGTGCAACATATCCTAGGTCGTGTGTAACGGACTTAGACATTTTATAAACCCTAGAGCATAGCATACCGAGCAAACCAAGGTGAGTTCACACAACCAAGGCATGGGGTTCCCAGGGTGGGAATGAGATTGGATTACTTTATTGTACATACTCAGTTGATAGAACCTAACGATAAGAATACGACTAGACTAGTAACACTTATTGAACTGATCTTCGCACACCTGCCAAGGGTTGGCCGCGATATTATGACTGACTTCGCACACCTGCCTTTGGAAGGCCGCGAACTGAAATTTACTAATCTTCGCACACCTGCCTGGTAGGCCGCGATACAGATAAACCTAGTCTAGAATACTTGGGAAGAACATCCCCTAATCTTCGCATACCTGCCTGGGAGGCCGCGATGGGAAATTAATACGATACATGATATAACGAACGAACATACTACTACTCACACTATACTATTACTGAACTATTAACTGTGAACTCGCTCAACTAGTTGTTGACTCTCTGCTGCATGCCTTGCAGGACATTAGGTACATATGGAGCTTGCACAGGGAGGAGCAGGTCGTTGTGGAGCATGGATCGTGGATGTTTTGCTAAACTTTATGACACTTAAACTTATTACATACTTTGGGTTTCGTGATTATGCTTCCGCTACTTAAAAACTATGGTTATGTTTTGATCACCTATCGTATTGAATGATTGGTTTACATTTATTATACTTGATATTAATTACATGTTCAATATGATTGGTGGCTTGATCCTGGTCAGTCACGCTCCCAAGCGGTGATACTCCGCAGGTGGATTTTGGGGGTGTGACAGGAGATACCACCCACCTCCGTAACCATTGTCCTCAGCTGAACCAGGACCAGCAGCCAGCCGCTCGTGGACAAGCGTTCAATCTCAACGTGAATCAGGCTCGTAATGACAATAACGTTGTCAATGGTATGTTCCTTGTTAATAACCTTTATGCTTCGATTCTATTTGATACTGGTGCCGATAAAATCTTTGTGTCCGTGGAATTTGAGTCTTTGATAAACTGTACACGCTCCAAGCTACCTGAGTCGTTCTCTGTTGAGGTCGCTAATGGTAAGTCGATTCTTGTGAATTCTATCATGCATGATTGTTCCTTGATTCTTAACGATCACGTCATCTCTATTGATCTTATACCCATGCGGTTGGCTAGTTATGATCTTACCATCGGTATGGATTGGTTGTGTAAGAACCATGCCGAGATTGTTTGTCACGAGAAACTTGTTCGTCTTCCTCTTCCTTCTGGTGATACTTTGATCTTCTATGGAGACCGACCTTCAAAGGGACTGAGATTGATTTCATGCACACAAGTGAGCAGAAGCTTACATAAACAGAACCCTACCTTCTTGGCCCACGTGGTGGAACAAAAGGGCAAGGGAAAGAACATAAGCGATGTTCCAGTGGTGTGTGACTTCACAAATGTCTTTCCTGTAGATTTTCTTGGTCTTCCTCCTCCCAGATCCGTTGACTTTTGTATTGATCTCGTACCTGGTGCGACTCCTGTCGCTAGGGCTCCTTACCTTCTTGCTGCAAACCTGTGTGTGATCTTGAACTGACCTGCCAGTCGGCGCGTCGCGCTGTATGGACTTCACGCCATGCGGCACGCACTACGCTTGAACCCAGGCCATGCTTCCAGGTGTAAAAACGTCCTTGCGTCATATGTTCACACCACAAGCAGTGGCTCGTGAATAAACTGCACACGCTACACTCGAACCCGCGCACCACCCACGGGTGCTCCATAAGCGGACCCCCCACCCGCCATGTACTTTACCACACGCTCGTGGACAAAAAATACAATTGGGGTCTTAAGCGGCTCCCGGCGTTGTGCCCATTGCCCATGCCACGCGAATGCGCAAAGTTTAACTCGGCGCACCCTTTAGGCCCAACCAGCTCTCCTGTTACTGCTGCAAACTTGTGTGTGATCTTGAACTGACCTGCCAGTCGGCGCGTTGCGCTGTATGGACTTCACGCCACGTGGCGCGCACTACGCTTGAACCCAGGCCAAGCTTCCGGGTGTACAAACGTCCTTGCGTCATATGCTCATACCACAAGCAGTGGCCCGTGAATGACCTGCACACGCTACACTCGAACCCGCGCGCCACCCGCCATGTACTTTACCACACGCTCGTGGACAAAAAATACAATTGGGATCTTAAGCGGCTCCCGGCGTTTTGCCCATCGCCCATGCCACGCGGATGTGCAAGGTCTAGCATGGCGCACCTTTTAGGGTCTCACTAATGTTTGTCTTTAAGGAAACAATATACAAGGAGTGATACTCCTTAGACCGTGGGATATGGTGGGGCTTGGGTTGGGCTTGGGTTGGGGCATTTGTTGACACGTGGAATGAGAGCCCCCCCACAACCTAGTGACGTGTCCGCGGGGTATGGTGGGGCGTGGGTTGGGTGCACCGCGTGGCAATTTGTTAAAAAAATACAAAAAATTTATAAAATTCACACAACATTTATAAAAAAACCTACAACTTCGTTAAAATTTTAAAAGTTACATAATCCTAAATTACATAATTTCTAAAAATTACAAACCTAGAGCGTTAAATAAATTTCAAAAAGGGCGATCTTGTCGAACGCCTTTCTCTCTTTGCCTCGAAACTCTATGTTTGCCACCGCCACCCGTTTCTCGTGGCTTAACTCGCCGCTCGGAACGGCTTCGTAGTAAGCCTTGAAACGATCGAGCTTGGGCCGTAGCTCGCGCCATTTTTGTTGGCACGCGTTGAGGTTGTGGCTGTCGTTACCGACGTTATGTCGGTACATGGCGAATGCTTCCGGCCAATATTTTGTTTGGCCTGGTAGCCGCCCCTTCATAGCGTCAACGACTCTTGTGACGAGAGCCAATTCTTCCTCGTGAGTCCAAGAGGCCATGTTCTTCGTGGGATGGGGGACCAGTGGGTTAGCGGGTTCGAGAGAAGTGGGTAGCCGGTGGGGTTGGGTTCGTGGGATGGGGGGGACCAGTGGGTTGGGGGTTACAATTATATAGGGGTTGTTGGGAGACCCGGTTGGCGGTTTGGTTTTCCTCTAAACCGTTTGAATTTAAAATTCAAATTTTAAAAAGTCCGCTATGACATGGCGGGGTGAGCGAATGGGAGGCAGCGAAGTAGCATGTCCATACCGTCCCATGCCCGGCTTGAAAGCCAAGCCCCAAGGGCCACGCCCCAACCCAAGCCTCATACCCCATGACCTTATAAACCACTTCAAGTTTTGTCATCCCACCTATGTGGGACAAGTTGACAAAGTTCAATCCAATTTTCTCATGTTTGTTTGTTCCAACAATACAACTTCAAGCTTCGATATCTTATTTATCTTAGCTCCATTTTGGACATAGTTTGGTTTGTTACGAAGCCTTCACAACTTAGAACACAAATCCACAAAATAATTATTTATACAACATATATGTAAATGTTATTTTTGGTGTTCAAAGTCTTTAGTGAAAAACTCATTTTCACTAAAATTTCAAACAAAACTTTACTTGGAGGGATTAATGTCCAACATTCACCACCTTAATCACCAACATGTAAACATAAAGTCTTGACATCCTATCTTTGAATCTGTTTTACGCCATTCTTCTTTAATCTTGAACTTTGGTTCCTCCCTTTCTTTTGAATGCTTCCTTGATCACACTTCAAACGACTTTGCTGATCCGAGTCACATGGATATTGATCTTTAGTGCCTTATACGCTGACTTGTCTCATAGAACAAAGATTTTAAGTTTGATTGTTTTATACGACACATTTTGTTTTCTGCCCCACATGGTACTCAAACAAAAACAAATTTTAACAATTTGTATTGCAATTTACATTCTGATTGAACAATAAACTAATCAATAAAACCCATAATAATTTATTGTATAGATTGTTTCTATACCTCTATGTTTCCAAAGGTAAATACCGAAGCATAATTTCGAACCAAGAGTATACATTTCAAGTACTTATCGAATCAGAACCAAAACAGTAATGATCTTTGCTGTATAAGGCTTGGACAAACTTTAGGACCATAAGTAGTGATTTCAATTTGGTTCTGTGCTTTGCAAGAAATTCCGTAATAGCTTGCCTACAGAATATAGGCCTTAAATTTGCCTGTGAAAATCAAATCGATGTTGATAACAATCGGGTGATGCAGTTCGAACTGAGATTGGTCAACTATATTATGTCGTTATGAGATCATATTGGATCCGGGCCCGTTGCAAAATTTGGAAGGAAACTAGTTTCTTTTTTTTTCTTTTGGTGCGTTTATTATATATGGGGATGGTTCAAATGAAAACCACTTTTATTGTGAAAACTCGAAAACTAACTAAAAAAAGCCTAAAAAACACACAAAAATTTTTTTTTTTCAATTTTTTTTTATAAAAATCGCTAGTTTTTATATATAAAAAAAACTTTTTTTCAAAAAAAAAAAAAAAATTTTGTGTAGTGCACATGTGTAATAATACACATGTGTAGTACACATACATATGTGCAGTATTACACATGTGCACTACACAAAAAAAAATTTTTCTTTTTTTTTGAAATTTTTTTTATATTAAAAAACCTGCGAAATTTTGATTGCAAAAAAAAAAAATTAAAAAAAAAAATTTTGTATGTTTTTTTGGCTTTTTTTAATTAGTTTTCGAGTTTTCACAATAATTAGTGGTTTTCATTTGAACCTTCCCCCATTATATATATAAATATAAAATATACTATAAAAAAATTTGGGCCCTCTAAACATTTCGGCCTCGGCCGACAACCCGACTTGATTGGCCCAATAACCCCCCCCCCCCCCCCCCCTCCGATTACCCGTTATAACCTACTTTGACAAAGTACAACCAGATATAACTTTCCAATAACTAATATGACATCATGAAGACCATCGTGGTATAATAAGAGTTATAATTACTGTTAAGGCTTAGTATGACCAAATACGACATGACTGATCAATTATTGCTCATTATTATTTATTAACACTCACTATATCCCGATATAACGCCCTAAGAAGTGATATAGCATGCTAAGACCACCCGTAGTGGGGCATTATTTTTGAAAAAATTGAAAAATAACGCCCGCCCCCCCCCCCCCCCACACACCTATTACACTAGGCGTTTTGGGGGGTTATTTTTGAAAAAAAAATTTGATTAGCGTTATATTTAAAACGCCATGTTGCACTTGTGGAAGGTTTGACTTGGGTTGACCCACCAATGAGAAATCATTTTTTTTTTTTTTTTTTTTTTTTTAAGGATTGAAAGGGGCATTATTTGGGCATTATTCCCACTACACCAATTTTGCAATAACACCCCATGCTGACTGGACTGCCACGTGTCGAATAATGCCTATGGTGGGGGCATTATTTTCCCCTTCCAATACACATGCTCTATGAAGAGCTATTATCGCTTTTAAAATATGATATGCCTCGTTAAGACATGCATCTCAGTTATAACTCTTATGGAATACATTGGCCGATCAAAGACCCAATATAACAACACATTGAGCCAATGAGGCCTATTATGACACATTACAACTTAGCCTATTTCATTGAGAACTAGCATGGTTTTTCAAGACTTTTTATATCTCATTAAAATGTAACTAGAGGGATTTCCATATGCTTCGCGCCGGATTTTTGGACAATTTCAATAATATTAAAAAAAGGAATCTTTAAAAGTTAAAACAAAAAATCCGAAAATGAAATTAAATATAATAATAAACTTTTATTATAATCTATCTACTATAATAAAAAAAATCAATTTTTATACACGTGTCACTCATACGTATCTTCAAATCTATACTTATCTTAAATTAACTAAATAAATAATAAACTAAGATTAAGTTTTATTATATTATAATAAAATATTATCCTCAAACCTAAATTGTTAATTTAATATATTTTATGTTTTTATAAATTAGATAGAAATTGTATTTTAATTAAACAATAATTTTATATACTTTGTAAGATGGTCTAACAGATCGATTTTAATAGTCTAAATTAATAGATTGACTTAATATTCTAAATATATCGATTTTAGCTTAAGAATTTTGATGCTTCACATTTTGTGGTTTTGTATTTAGAAAAAGTAGGTTATTATCCCGTGTATTACACGGGTTAAAAAAATGTTATTTTACATACTAAATAATAAAACAATATATCTTTAAAAACCTCATTTATTCCACGGCTTTAATAAATGTAATTTTATATATTAAATAATAAAAAAATATTATATTTTTAAGAACCTCGTGTATTATAATTTATATACCAGATAATAAAAAAGTTAAATCTTTAAAAACTCTATGTATTACACGAGTTGAATAAATGTAATTTTAGATTAATAGTATATTAAATAAATATAATTTTGGATTAATGGTGTATTAAGTAAATATAATTTTGGATAAAGTCTTATATATAAATTTTAAGTAATCAATATATTTGATAAATAATAAAAATACTAATAATAGTAAAAAATCTAATTTATATACTAAATAATAAATATAAAAGAAAAGGCGGAAAAAACCCCAAAATAGGTGCCTCTAATGAATGACACGTATCACATATTGGTTTGTTTAACTATATAGTATAGATATAGATATAGATGTTCACATCATCGGTTGTTTCAATAGACAACATAATTTGTTTTCATATCATAGATCCATAACCAACGCTACAAATGTGACGAACAACACAACAAAAAGGGAGGTGGATATGAAATACCGATTATAAAGTTAACTTAATAAACTATAAAAAAATTGAACTAAAGTTGTAACATCTGATAAAACGGGCTCTCAAAATCCGACCCGTTTTGAAAATTTTTCATGTTTTATCTTTTTGAATCCATATATCCATTTCAATCAAACTTGTAGTACTAAAAGATTTAATATTTCAACAAAAAAAAAAAAACAAATTATTAAATTGAAGAAAAATAAAATATCTTTATATTACCAACTACGGTTATATAACATAATCGACTAAAAAGACATCTTATGTAGTACTAAAAGATGTAATATGTCAAATAATCAAGAATATTTTTTTTCTCTTAAAAGATAATCACGAACAACCCATATCCATCTATACCTTATAATAAAACAAAACAAACTTATGCCACTTGGCATATTCTTACTCCTATTATTGCCACCTGGCACTCTAAAACCATTCCCTCAAAGAATTTTAGCGCCAATTCTTTTTCATCCGCTCTTTTGCTCAAACTCATTTTGTTCCAGATTGATACAATCCGGACTTTCCATAAATTTGATATCAGTTTCCTTTCAATCTTTCCAATCACAAATTCTAATTTAAACCAATTTCACCATCATTCTCTTCCATTTGTTTTCTTCAAACTCTAGAATTTATTATTCTTTGTTGAGGCTTGAAGATCTGGCATATGGAATTCTCTCGGTCGTGTAGATTTGTGTATTTCTTCTTCAATCGGATCAAAGTATGTTTTTTTATGATTCGTCTTTCATATTGTTTAATCTTGATTTATCATTCAAAAACCCTAATTTTCAGTGAGCCAATTCTTATATATCTTCGATTCATCTTATACTCAGATTCAGATCCCATCTATCATTGATTTCTTTCACAAACACTAAATCTATACTAGGCGATTCTCTCACGCGGTTATCAAAAAAACCCTAAATTGGAACCCGTCGGATCTGATACAGGTAATTGTTTTTACGTATAGTGGAAGTTATGCGGAGGCTATGAAAGTGGTAATAGGGTTTGAATCAGGGCTGGAGAATAAGATTCAAAGGAAATTGATTTTGTCATTTGATTCGTCTGTTCTTGATATCAACTTATTAGTCGAGAGTTTAGTGTAACCTATGTTCTGGTTTGTTGATATTCTGTCTTAATAGTAGGTGATTTCATAAGTAGAAATTGATGGTATATATGAATATAGAAAGAGATGTATACTGCTAATGTTGTATCTATTTGTGCATTATTTTCTTTTACATTGTGTGTTTTTAGTTAAACATATTGATTATACTTGATTTGACACCTTGAATACTTGCGTTATACTGCTATCATGTCCCTGATCTAGGCTATTATTGAGGTGTTTTGTAAATTTTTGACACGTCTGTTTCATTAATGCGACTTTAATAGTGTTATTGAACGCGATCAACATTTTTGTATTGTATTCATCGAGTTTGTTCATTTTCTGACAAGTAATCAGTGCTCCTAAGCTTTTTTGCAAATTTGTTCCCCTAACGAATCCAACCCATATAGGGTTTTTCATTGTTTTTGAAAATATAGGAGAAAAATTCTCCGATCATGGAACCCGTGTTTTGGACCTCTTGATGCTTCTTGATATAGATTTATTTTTCGGTTAGCATTTCTTTCCTTGGATTTAGTCATTGGATTCTGATTTGTTGGTAATGTGTATTTAATAAGTTGAGACTGGTGGATCGGTTTTAAGGGATGAGAGAGGCTGTTCATGGATGTTCGATGATTGTACGCCATCAAACTTAAAATACATATTAAGTTGAGACTAATGTTGATTCAATTGATGTTTGATGATTGAACGCTATCAAACTTAAATTGAGGAGGTTGTTTTTTTTTTCTACAGAAGTAGTGCCAACATGAGAAAATATTTGACACCTAATGCCACTCCTAAAAGTATTTCACAATTATTGCCATATCCATTCAAAATGGCGAATTTATATGAGATGTAGGTTTGTGGCAGGAGTAATCAGAATGTGTAAGACCTCAATCATTTGTAAAGCTACCATAGCCGTTTGTAATGGCGATTTTTTGGAAATCCTGCACAAAAAGCAATTTGTAATGGCGAATTTGTGAGTATTTTTAATAGATGTTCTTGAAAACCAAATCAAAGGTATTTTAGAAATCATTATAGTTTGGATTCAGTTAAGTAATTAACCCACATTTTGTCCTTTCTTTATCAATTGTTAACATACTAAATCTGATCACAAGTTATTGATTCAAGTGCATGTCTTGATAAGCATTTAGGTTCTTGCCCTACCCTTGGGATTTGCATTTAGGTGGCTTTCAATTCTTTTAATTTGTTTTTATTGAAAACTTTTGAATCAAAGATTCAAAGATAGAGGGGTTGCTGAATAACTGAGATGTTATATCTTATCAAATGGATGAAAATCGTGGGAAAGGGGCTGAAGTAAACTGCCATTTATTTGAGCAATCAAAAGGGAAATGCAATGTAGGTAATTGGTTGGTGATTTACTCTTTAGTTTTTATTATTTTGTGTTTTGATTTAGAGAGAATCTAGATCTTTTAATTTTCAATTCGTTTTGATATTTAGGGTTTCTTTTAGTTTGTGTTTTGTTTAAACGACCAATTTGTTGATGATGTTGATTTGATATTGTGCCCATAATGCAGAGACGGTTAGGAGTGAGCAAAATAGGGCTTCTTGAACACATATTAATAATTTTCCAGCTCAATATCATTCTTTTAAGAAGCAACTTCATTGTGCTCATAATGCAGAGACGGTTAGGAGGCATATTCAACATCACTCCTGCCTTTTGAAATCCTATTAAATAAGCCTAAGGCGAGTGCTCTTCATCTTGTAAGTTGTAAGTTTCACCTTTTCTTTTAAGAAGCAAATTTATTTACCAACTGTCCAAGTTATAATTCGAAGTCTATTGATATGTTTTCATCTTTCAACTGATAATGCATTCTTGTGTTCGTGTGGGTGAATTTATGCTTGATCCCTACTACCCTTTCAGGCGAAGGTATGATAGATTGTTTCTTGGCAAATATGTTTTGTGTTAGTTTTTTCATTTGTATTTAGATTTTTACTTTTGTCTTACATTCTGTTTTTTGTTCTATTAACTTTGTAGATATTGTTGTGTAATTACGGGTTCTTCGTATCTGTTATCTCCGTTGAGGTCTTATTTGTGTACCTGTTGGCAACTCCATCCAAGTCCAGTACCGCAAAGGGAAGTAAGAATTTTTTTTTTTTTTGAGTTTTTAAACTCGGCAGGGGGAAGCAAGAAGAAAAATTGAGTTTTTAAACGAGGGTTTAACCAATATTTTTTTCTCTTTGTTTTTAAATTTATTGATTTGAACCTTGCTTTGCAGGTTGGAGTTCTTCGTGAGCTGATTCATTCGAGACAGTCTCTCCAAAATAACAGACGAATAAGATCAAATATCCAGGTAAGTTTTTAGCAACACATTAAAATTAGCTTCTACTTTAATTGATACTTTGGTGCTTGATACCATTGTAAGTATTATTATTAGATAAATAATTAATTAGAAGCTAAGTTGTTTAGGATCACGTTTTCTTCAAAACCCCAGCCTTTATCTATATGCAGTTTTCTAGAGGTGATAAAATGTGCTATTTGAGCTAATCAGGTAATGGGTTAAAATTGGTTCAGGGTGAAACGTGAAACGGGCCAGGTTGGGTTGATCTACAAGCACTTTTTATCCATGGTTTTAATTTTCTTATGAATAACTGATAGTTCAGTTATGTACACAAAAACAATACATGTACGTCACACACACAAAAGAGGCTCGACGATTCTTTCTTCTGTTGCACATAAATAATATATGTACGTCATATACACGCAAATGTATGTACCCCTCACAATACGGTCATAACTGACATTATTATTTCTTATGTTGTACCCCTCACAATACGATTGTATCTGACACTATTCTTTTTTCTATAGCACGTCATAAACGCAAAAGAGGCCCGATGATAATGGCAGGCTGGGGTGGCAGTATCTTGATGTCGTATATATTACATTTGATGCGTCAATTTCTCATATTAATTTGATTTATGCATTGTTGAATTATTGGTACCTTGCAGGAAAACTTATGGATTTGGAGCCGGTTCGCGATCTGAAGTCCCAACACGGGAGGCAAAGGTTTGCTGACTAAGAAAGTAACTGACTGAAGCGTCTTTAACCCAATAAATTCAAGAGTCCATGCATAAATAATGGTTTAAAGATCATTAATAAGGTCATATTCATTTTGAGGCATATTAGATACGATATCTCACCTTGGACACGTTCTTTTTTCTATTTTTTTTTTCTCATTTGCACATCAATTAGTGTGTACCGTGATTAATAAGTTATGTTTTTTTACTTTCTCATTAATGATGCAGGTGTGTAACATTGTTTTTTTTTTTTTTTTGAATTTTGGAAAAATACAACATATTATACAATATAATGTAATATAGTATTACAAAAACTGCAAGTGTATTTTTAGCATAAAACAATGTAGAGGCTAAGCATTCAAAAACATTTTGGATGACTTTCAACACGTTAAGTTGCATAATACGTTTTTTTCCTATAAGTAACCCATTGGAGATAAAATACAACCCAAGTCGACCCGTTTCATGAATATGGTTCAAAATTGCCCCTTTGATATGATGAAGTACAAAAGGTACCTGTCGAAACATACAAATAATGTTACTAATCACCAAGTACTTGAAACGAACTCTTCACCTCAACAGTTAAAACAATAGCTCCTTTCTTCTTCGTTTGATACATTACGTACCCGCGGGTAGAGGGAAGGATTTCGTTACTTGAACGTTTATTTCTTTCAAATGATTATTTCAACAAGTTTAAGTTATATATTTGTGTTAAGCCACCCGCGAAACTCGCGGGATCTTACCCTAGTAATTTACAAAGGAAAACAACATCCACTTGTGGATATTAAAAACGGTGGAGGTCCTTTTGAAACTTGAAAACTGTCGCCCATCGTTGACAGCCCTATAAGTTAGCTGTCTTTCCTTTTTCGTGTGATTGAGGGTTACCTTGTTTACAAATCATGAACCCAGACACAAGTTACGAACCAAATACACTCACCATTTCGAATTTGGAAACTTGGTAAGAAAAATATAAACGAAATCTTGATTAAGGTAGCAAATTCCTCCTCCCATCTTGCAAATCAATTCCCATACCTTGTGATGAGGATATGTCCTTAGTCGGACCGAATCATCCTGAGGCATAGAGCCGAGCCATAATGCACAAAGTCGGACCGATCCCAAGCCACAAACGGAACGAACGAGTGTGGTGACACGCCATAACAAACTGGGCCCCACAGGCATAACCGCCATGACAATGACTGGTCCGACCTTAACTAACTGGCCACATCAGCACACCCAAAGACTATAAATACTCTACTCAAACCTCCAAAACCGGTAACTGCTACTTTCTCACTCTAAACTCTCCTCTCTCTCTCCCTGACTTATTTCCTCCTCACAAATACTTATTCTCACGCCCGAGCTTGGTCACAGAGAGGCCCCCCTCCCTGTGACGAGGCTAACGGTGTGTTGTCTCTTTGTGATCTTGCAGGTCCATCGCTTGATCATCTGAAGCTCTAATCTGACCAGGCCGTACCAACTGGTTTTTGAGTCTTCAGTGGCGCCATCATAATTCGTTTCCTTGTTTTCGTTTTTTCGAAGTCATGGCAGAATTAACGACAGCAGTCTCCACCAGTGCTTTCCCATCTTACAATGATATATGGGAAGGAAACGCGAACTCCACAATTACTCCAACAGCAGTTGTCGCCTCAGCAGCCTCGATAGGCTCTGCGTCGGTTCCTCCAGCTGCAAATCCGGTAGGTGGAAGTTCTGTCACCACGCTGTCTGTTACTGCCCCAGTTGTCACGCCGTTACCTAGTTTCGACAACGCTTTTCTTTTGAGGAGCGCCGATCTGTTGCGTCAGTTACAGCAGCAAGCAACAGCGAGATGAGATGCTGCAAAGTCTCCGAGCAAACTTGTTTACCAATGCTTACCCAGGGGGAAACCCTGTCTCCGTCGGACCTTTCGTTTCCGGATCTCTGGTAAGTTCTGTGATCTCTACTCCTATACCACACGTTACGCAATTTTCCTCGGTAACAAGTGCTCCGATGAATAACGGTCTAAACGGCCTATTTCTCCAGGGATCTGTGGGTCTAAACCCCCAAGACCAAGAGCTGCTCATGCCATACCATCCCACGTCTATGACTTCTCAATCGAAGTTTACGTTACGGATCGTCAATGCTCCACTCCCAGCTAAGCTAAAGATGCCTCCCACGTTAAAGTTTTACGATGGTACGTCCGATCCGGATGACCATATGTTTGCGTTTGCCGGAGCGGCTAAGGTCGAGCAGTGGCCTATACCGGCTTGGTGTCTTATGTTCGCCCAAACTCTCACCGGATCGGCTAGAGTGTGGTTTGATGGGTTGCCAGAGGGGTCGATCGACCACTTTGAGGATTTCCGACGTATATTTTTGCAAAACTTTTGTCAGCAGCGTCGTTGCAAAAAAGACATTACTGAGGTACATCACATAAAGCGCCGCGACGGAGAATCCGTAGAAGATTTTATAGACCGTTTCAACCCAGAAAGCATGCAGATAAGCGGAGCAGTTGATCAGCTCCGAGTCTCGGGATTTTGTCACGGGGTACGGAACAATTAGCTGGTGGAAAAACTTCATGAAGATCTCCCAAAAACCATGGAGATACTCATGGAAAGAGCTCGAGCTTTTGTTCGAGGGAAGAGTGCTTGCGGCCAGCCGAGTGAAACAACTGCTAGGAATTCCAAAGCACGAACCACATCGTGGAGACGAAACGCATCACCACCAAAAGATAGGAACAATAACTGGAACAGAAGCCGTGGCCCGTATCAGAAGTCCGATCGAAGCAGTTTTCGGACAGGAAACGTACGATTCAACAGTTTTTCTGAGTTAACAAAGTTGCCGAGCGAAATCCTCAGCACGGAGACTACTCGTTTCCCTACGCCGTCGAAGCAACGACCCGCCCCGGATAAGCACTCCAAGAAATATTGTGAATATCACCGAGACAAGGGCCATACAACTGATGAATGTTGGGCCCTAAAGCAAGAAATCGAAAAGGCCGTTCGATCCGGTAAACTCTCACACCTTGTAAAAGAAGTAAAAGATGGAAAGAAGCCAGCAACGGCAGTTGATAATCCGAACACCGAGCCCGGAATCAATATGATCCGGTCAGCCGAACCAAGAGGGGTAAAGCGGTCAAACCAGCATATGGCGGCATGGATGCACCAACCAACATACTTCCCCCCGGTTGATCCCGATGACGCTCGGGACGGACCGATTACAATTTCAGCTGTTGTCGCCGGACACCTGGTCCGACGAATTTATGTGGACGGAGGAAGCGCCTTTGAGATCATGTATATCCAATGTTTCCAGCAGCTGAATCCCCAAACAAAAAGGAAGTTGATCGAAGTATCTACCCCTTTGATAAGTTTCTCAGGAGAGGTAGTTCGTCCGATAGGACAAATTACTCTCCCGACCACATTCAAAGACGGTAACAAGAGTAGAACAGTACCGCTAACTTTCTTGGATGTTCGAACTCATTCTTCACACAACATAATACTTGGACGACCCGGATTGCGAGCTCTCGGAGCAATCAGTTCGACAATACACGGAGCTATTAAATTCCCTACCGAGGCCGGAGTTGCCACTATCTGCTCAGAGTCGAATTCGTTTGTTGCCGAAGTGAGACACGCAGCGGAAACGAGCTCCAAAAAATCCGAAGTACCTACGGAACTTTGGGCAATCAACCCAGATTTTCCCGAACAACAAGTAGCTATTGGTGCCCAGCTCCCAAAACGAACGAAGAAGCTTTTATGGGAATTGTTGAGCAACTCGATAGATGTCTTCACATGGAAGCACTCCGATATGTAGGGAGTCCCCAGATCTATGGCACAACATCACCTGAACGTAAAAGAATCAATCAAACCAATAGCACAAAGGAAAAGGCACATGGCGCCGGATCGAGCCAAAGCCATTGCAAAAGATGTTAAAAGCCTCATAGATGCAGGAATCATTCGAGAGGTTCCGTATCAAACATGGGTATCAAACCCCGTTATGGTACGGAAGAAAGATAATTCATGGAGAATGTGCATCGATTTCACCGATTTAAACAATGCGTGCCCGAAAGACTGTTTTCCTCTACCGGAGATTGATGAGAAGATTGACTCCGTCGCTACGTTCAGGTTAAAGTGTTTTTTGGATGCTTACAAGGGATATCATCAAATAAAAATGGCGGTCGAAGATGAGGATAAGACGGCCTTTGTCACCAATGTAGGAGTGTATTGCTTTACTAAGATGCCGTTCGGTTTGAAAAACGCCGGTGCTACGTACCAGCGTCTGATGAACAAAGCTTTTAAGGATCAGATCGAGCGAAACGTGGAGGTATACGTTGATGACATCGTGATCAAAAGTCACGATGAGGTCGCCATGCTAAAAGACATACTCGAAACGTTTACCCGACTCCGAAGCATCAACATGAAGCTAAATCCAAAAAAATGTACGTTCGGGGTAGAAGAAGGTAAGTTTCTGGGAGTCATGGTCGGGTCAAAAGGCTTACGAGCCAACCCCGATAAGATTGATGTTGTTCTTACAATGAAGCCTCCGACGTCGGTCAAAGAAATTCAGTCCTTAAACGGACGATTGGCTGCTCTCCATCGGTTCTTGTCAAAAGCAGCAGACCGGTCGCTCCCATTCATGGATGTTCTCAGAAAAAGCTTTAGATCGGAGTTCAAATGGACGGAAGAGGCCGCACGAGCTTTCGAGGAGCTTAGAACTTGTTTGGGCACCTTGCCAACTCTCACCGTACCGGAAGAAGATGAGGTATTAACAGTATACTTAGCCGCATCGTTCAGAGCTATCGGTGCAGTGTTAGTCGCTCACCGTACTGGGAAGCAAATTCCTATTTATTACGTAAGCCGAACGTTTAAAGATTACGAAACAAGATATTCAAACTTGGAAAAATTAGCCTTGGCTCTAGTCCATGCTTCAAGAAGACTTCGCTGATACTTTCTGGCCCATCCAATTGAGGTACGAACAGACCAAAGAATCCAAAACGTTCTCCGACGACCTGAGGTTTCGGGTCGAATGGCAAAATGGGCGATTGAATTGGGCGCGTTCAACATCACCTTCCGAACTAAAGGTCCGTTGAAAGGACAGGTAATAGCGGATTTCTTAGTCGAAATACCGGAAGATAAAGGAACGGAAGAGGTTGAAAAAGCTCCAGAAAAGCCGTGGTCCTTGTAAACCGACGGAGCTTCTAGTGCCGAAGGAGCAGGGGCGGGCCTAATTCTCACCGATCCAGACGGAACGGATATGACGTATGCACTCCGGCTAGAATTCAAGAGTTCAAATAACGAAGCTGAGTACGAAGCCCTCTTAGCTGGCCTACGCCTAGCGCTGAGAGTCGGAGCAAAAAATGTCATAGCCCATGTAGATTCATCACTCGTAGCAAATCAGGTAAATGGAGAATATGAGGCGAGGGAAGCAAACATGGTCGAATATCTCGAACAGGTAAAGCAAGCAATGGCATTATTTGAAGCATGTAAGGTCGAACATATTCCCCGTAGCAAGAACAAGAAGGCTGATGCTTTGAGCAAGTTGGCATCGGTATCGTTCAGTCACCTAGCCAAGGAAGTGAGAGTGGAAGTTTTAACTACGCCTTCAATCGTAGGTCCGCAAGTAATGCAGGTCGAAGCACCGTCGCAAACATGGATGACGCCAATAATTAACTATTTGGTGCATGATGTTTTGCCGACCGATAAAGCGGAAGCAAGAAAGATCCAGATCAATTCTCTCCAGTATCAGATGCAGGAGGGAGGCTTATACCGAAAGACTTTTCTCGGACCACTGCTAAAGTGTCTAGACCCGGAGCAAGCTAGTTATATCATCAGGGAAATACACTACGGCATCTGTGGTATCCACGCCGGACCGAAGATGATTGTTACGAAAGTCAAGAACGCAGGGTATTACTGGCCCGGGATGCATGAAAGCGCCGTAAAAGAGCTCCAACACTGTGACGAATGCCAAAAGCACGCACCAATCAGCCTCCGAGCTAAGAATGAAATGATACCGGTTACTGCGGCATGGCCCTTCCAAAAGTGGGGCGTCGATATCGTTGGGCCATTTCCAAGATCAAGCGGAAGCGCTCAATACCTGCTAGTCGCGGTGGATTATTTCACCAAGTGGGTGGAAGCTCGACCGTTTACAGTCATCTCCGGCTACAACGTGACACGTTTCTTCTGGGAACAAATAGTATGCCGATTCGGTCTTCCACTCTATATCATAAGTGACAATGCAAAGCAGTTTGCAGAGAACCCATTCAAACGCTGGTGTGAAAAACTAAAAATTAACCAAGTCTTTTCCTCGGTTGCTCACCCTCAGGGTAACGGGCAGGTTGAACAGATAAATCGACGAATCGTCGATGGGATAAAGAGGAGGCTTGGTTACGAAGGAAAAGGCTGGGTGGACGAGTTGCCAAACGTTTTATGGGCGCACCGGACACTGCACAAGACTAGCAATGGAGAAACACCATTTAGTCTTACATACGGTACCGAAGCAGTGATTCCCGCTGAGATCGGACTCCCAAATAAGAGGTGCAAGAATTGGGAGAAAAATGAACATGAACTCCGGTCCAACCTGGATTTGTTAGAAGAACGCCGGAACATCGCGGCAATCAAGGAAGCCCGATACAAGAAGAAGATTGAGAAATACTATAACGCCCGGGCTAAACTCTACAAATTCAAGGTCGGAGATTACGTGCTCCGAAACAACGATGCGAGCCGCGTCGAAGCTCCCGGCAAGCTAACCCCAAAATGGAAGGGACCATACCGAGTCAAAGAGGCTAGTGAAAAAGGGCTCGTATGTGTTGGAAAAGCTCGATGGAACTCCAGTACCCCGGACGTGGAACAGGGTGCACTTAAAGAAATGCTTCATGTGAACAGCCTGCTACGGCTAAAGAAGATCGCTATTTTATGTTTATTATTTCCAAGTTTCCGTGTGTAATTCGGGAGGGTAATGCCCCGATAACTTTCTATTTCCTTTGTAACCGGGATGTTTTCTCCCCGGACCAATGACTAGCGAAGCAATAAATAAAGCGATCTGTACTTTTACAAGTATAAAAATAGCATATGTATAAGTTCGAACAATTCCCTAAACGTGCACAAACGGGCCTTGACCCATGCCTCGCGCCGATCGAGAAGGCTTAAATAGTTCCAAAAACATAAAAATCTATTAAGCAGGCGAAGCACCCCCATCCGGTGCGACCGCTAAACTGAGAAACAAATCCCAAAGTGAACGGTAAAAAGTTTGGACGCAAACTAAATACTAAGTAGCCAAGGTTAAATACCTGATTTTACAAGAATCACAATATCATGCATAATGTGTTACCAGAATATTTTGAACAAACATATCACCGAACAAATAAAAGGTTGTACGATTACAAAGTAAAAACTTCAAATCCGAACTACATCATCGTCCTCCCCAACAATAGGAAGTTTGCTCCTTTGTTGAATGACTGATAACGGTTTATCCATTAAATCTGCCACCTTGTCAAGCACAGAGATTTGAAGTTCATCGAAGGCCTTCACCGCAGCGTCCAATACGTCTTGAGCTCCCGCATCATAGCCCGGAACCTCTTCCGCAGAACGAACCGAATCATGAGCAGCCTTGAAACCCCGCTTTATTCCTTCGTTCGCTCCTACCGCATTAACACTGTTGACCAAATCAGCAACCACCTTCTCCAGCTCAGGGCTTTGCTGAACCAGCTTGACGACCCAAGCAACCACCTCCGTAAGGAACCATTGTTTCATAAGCATTAGCTCCGACGTTTGTGCGTAAAGCTCAACCATCTCAGTATCCCAACGGGATAGCATACCTTTTGCTTCGTCAATCAACGCATTATGAGACTCGACGGCCCTGTCACGAGCTCTCTCGAGTTCACCTTTTGCTGAAAAAAAAATAAATAAATAAAAGTCAGTAAGGTAGAGAAAAATACACACACAAAAGGGTAATCAAAATGGCATACCAGTTATCATACGATGGTAGTCGGCCAAGAGTTGATCGTACGACTTCTGCATCTCCTTTAATTCCACTGCGTGCCTTTCCTCCAAGCTAACTTGTCTTTTCTCCAGGACAGCAAATTTTTCCTTAAAAGCTTCCAAGTCCTGGAGAGCCTTGTCTCGAGCTTCGTGAGCAGCTGCAGCCGAAGCCTGAGAAGACTTGTTGACCTCTTTGGCTTCCGACACCTGCCCCTTCAATCGATCAACCTGGGATCGCAGGGATACCAGCTCTTGCTTCGTCTTTGATCTGACGTCACCTTCGTTCTTCAGGTTAGCAATTTCACGTTTAAGCTTATGACATGACGACTCCGATTCAACCCAACGCTTGTACGTCTCCACCACCAAAGAGTTCGACTGAGCTTGATTCAGCATCAGGGCATTCCCAAGCTCTGGTCCACTCATCTTGCGATAATGAGAATGTTCAGCAGGGGTCCCTAGATGAAATAAAGACATCTTGGCTGTAAGAGCATCCACGATCCTGTCTTTTTTCACCAATGGCCATTCCGGCACATACTTCTCCAAAGCATGAGCTGCATCCATATCTTCAAAACCACCCGAACCTAACTCCTGGGACAAGAACACGGCTTCAGTGTCATACCATAAGGGAGAAGAAGAGGCACTATCCCCACCATCAAACGGCGAAGGGCTCGGCCTAGAAACATTAGACGCGACCCCCGTAGTGAACTTACCCGAGGGAGAAGGCTCAGCTTTCTTGAGGTCGGACGTACGCAAGTCGGTAACAACCTTAACGCCACCTCCGCCAAAGGACAACGGGCTTAACGGAGTTTTTAAATGATCCCGAGGGGTACGGCCCCCATGAAGATGATCGTCTAAATTCTCCAATACCCCTACGGCAGTAGAAAACTCGGTAACCTGGTCATCGTCATCGAGAGTAATGGCTTTAAACCCTGGTTTCTTTCTTTTCAGCTGTTTAAGCTTCGGGTCATTTTTGGTCGAAGCAGCTCGTTTCCTTTTCAAACTAATTTGGGGCTGCCCTTCCTCATCTTCTGCATCATCTTCGTCTTCATTCTGGCCACTCCCCCCTTTTTCTCCGCTGGCACGCACCTCAGTTTCCCCAACAGAAAGATGAATCCCTTCGTCCTCAATGACCAACTTAGAACCGGAACCTTTCGTCCCAATCGAACCACCTTTTCGACCTTCAGTAACATCAACCGCAGCTACCGCCTGAATCGGAGCAGCATGTAACCCCTCTCCCATGGGGACAGAACCAGAAGCACCTTGAGCTGCTAAGTCTGTTTGAACCGCTGAACCACCTTGACCACCAGGAGCATCGGGCGCACGAATCTGATAAAGATTTTGGTGCACAAGTTGCAAGTACGGGGTATCGCCTTCCGGAGTCTTGGTGGCTCGGATATCTAGCTCTTTGGAGTCGTAGGACTTCAACTGTAATGCTTCCTTTAAACCCATAACTGCACCAAAAGACAAATGATAAGTAATATCTATCACCGAACAGAAATGCCAAACAAAAAGAAGAAAAAATAAAACAAATCAATGAAAATACGGAGAGCACCACCCAACTGACCCTCTTTATTCCATCGGAGGGTAGGATACCACTCTGGTTCGGCCCATATCGTGCTAATCCTCCCCATGACAAGAATGTGTTCCGGATATTTCTGTATACGTCCGGCCTCCTTAATCAAGTCAGCATAAAGTTTCTTGTTATACTCAAAGTATTCAGGAAGAGGAGACGAGAGTTTCGACTTTTTTAGCCTCCATGTCATGAACTCCGGAACGCATCGATCATCAACTAGAAAGAAGTGATCTTTCCAATCCTTTATGCTCGTGGTAATCCATGTGTAGCAAGAAGAGTTCTTGTCCCTGACTTCAAAAGTGTACCAGTTGCCGGACCGCTTCAATTTTTAAAAAGCCCGGAACACATCCAAATCCGGGTTGGACCCTAGACCACGACAAGCCAACTCGAAATGGCACACCTTGGCAAGGCCAAAAGGGTTCATCTGAGTCAAGTGTACCTCGTGAAACAGCAAAACCCCAACCAAGAACTTCGTCAAAGGAAGATGACAGTTACAATAGTCAAAAAAGCGAGTGTAATTCCCTATCTTTCCCGAAACAAAGGGATAGATGGGCGTGTCCTTTTTCGGAAGAACAGGGTGTAGCGATTTGGGAATCGCATAGCTTTCCACATACCAGTCTAACCCCTTCTGGGTCAAGACATTAAAACAACCAGAAAGATTACTCTTATTCGCCATAACAGGAAAAAAGTTTACTAACCTGAATAAACGAGTCGATTCTCACCAACAAGGAGTAAAGAAGATGAAGGAGATGAAGAAGGTGAAAGGTGAAAGGTGAAATCGGAAGATTGTTTTCTCCCCCTTTATAGGGATATGGAACCGCCTTAAAACCCCCAATCAAACGGCGACACGTCATGACAGCTGACGCACACCAACCGTCACATCAGGCGGGAAACATAAAGTGACTGTCGGTCACCAATCTTAGGTCACCGCCCAATTTCAAACTTTGAAATCGACAAAAAACCGCCAAATAAAAACCGTGGACTTCAAAATACTCCGACAAATAGTTCGAAGCTTTTTGCTAAACAAACACTACGAACTAGGGGGACTTGATGAAGATATGTCCTTAGTCGGACCGAATCATCTTGAGGCATAGAGCCGAGCCATAATGCACAAAGTCGGACCGATCCCAAGCCACAAACGGAACGAACGAGTGTGGTGACACGCCATAACAAACTGGGCCCCACAGGCATAACCGCCATGACAATGACCGGTCCGACCTTAACTAACTGGCCACATCAGCACACCCAAAGACTATAAATACTCTACTCAAACCTCCAAAACCGGTAACTGCTACTTTCTCACTCTAAACTCTCCTCTCTCTCTCCCTGACCTATTTCCTCCTCACAAATACTTATTCTCATGCCCGAGCTTGGTCACAGAGAGGCCCCCCTCCCTGTGACGAGGCTAACGGTGTGTTGTCTCTTTGTGATCTTGCAGGTCCATCGCTTGATCATCTGAAGCTCTACTCTGACCAGGCCGTACCAACTGGTTTTTGAGTCTTCACCTTGCACTCTAGAAAACCCTCCGTAAAGGAACCTTCTGCAGTTTCACCGACGAGGTCAGACGACGCCGGAAAACACGAGACCACACGAGGAAGCCGAGCAAGACGAAAACGCGTCAGCCGTCGGTTCGGTATATCCCTCTCATGCGTTCATATTTATCTTCATCTTATTATCTTATTATGATAAATGTTAGTTACTATACATTCTAAAAAAAACATGAAAATACATGACAAAAATGGTGGGGTAATTGGTTTCTGTTGGGTGACCTAATTATGAAGAAGACGACATTTTTTTTAGAATGTATAAAAGTGTTTAATCCTTTTCAAACCAACCAAAAAAAAAAAAAAACAATTATGGTGCAGTGGATGGGTTATTCATCCAAACAGTCGTGGCTCACCGTTTCGACCCTTCCCTGATGCGTTTTTTTTTTCTTTTATTTTGTTGAAGCGTTTAAACTGATTCCATCAAATGCTATCTTTAAAGTCACTGGGTTAGTTTTACAAAAATAGTATATTTGCTATTAAAACAGTGGGTATTTACTAATAAACTAGTTATATAGTTATATTTTATTAAAAACAGTTTTTTTCCTCTTTATTTAATAAACAGTTTATAGGTATATTTAAATTAAAACCAAATTTTTTTAAATTGTTTAGCAACTGATTCTATGCCTTATATAAAATAAGCTATAAAAACATCCTATTTAGAAGTCAATTATGAACAAGATTATTATAAGTAAATAAAATAAATGTCATTGTTTAAAAATCAATTCTTGTTATTAAATAATTTAGAATGTTATCAAATAATTCATACAACTAATTTTATTAGTAACTTGACGTTGCCACCCATACCAGGTCAGCTCCGTTTGATTGAGCTTAGATCTTGCAGCACACCGCAAGATTATTATAGGTTCCCCATTACCTATGGTTGGAACTTGACGTTGCCACCCATACCAGGTCAGCTCCGTTTGATTGAGCTTAGACCTTGCAGCACACCGCAATACCGTGCAACATGCATACATTCATATGAATCATTATATTTGGTTTGTTTATTGTTTGAGGTTGTGTTATGTGTTGTTTGGTTGTTTATCACTTGGTGCATTTCATACATTTTGGATCTCACATCATTATAGGCTCGTCTGTTCCCCATTACCTATGAGCGGAACTTGGCGTTGCCAACCATACGAGGTCAACTCCATTTGATTGAGCTTAGACTTTGCTGCACACCATAATACCGTGCAACATACATTCATTCATTGAATCATTTCAGTTGGCTTGTTTATTGTTTGAGATTGTGTTACGAGTTATGATATATGACATACAACATATTTACTTACATTGGTTAACGCACATTTTCAAAATAAATCAAACTTAAACATATTATTTTTTTCCAATAACAAAAAGGTTCACTTGCCAACTTTTGTTGACCCAAAAACTATTTTTACACATGATACAGGTTAACAGGTACGAAGAGAAGATTGGACATAGGATGGGCTTTAGTTAACAAGAAACGGATTAGCTTAGTGGTTATTGATAAACGTCTCTTTGTAATTGTTTATTTGAATTATTTGTTATGTGAAATGTTTAACATTGATTAATCAATATTTAAAACAAGTAATAGCAAGTCATAAGCTCTCGAGTTAACCCGATCATGCCCCGATTACCTTTTCCGTTGCGGGTCGGGGTGTGACAAAAGTAGAGTATATGGTTTAAATATGGAGTAAAGTGAAATAACAAAGTAAAGTGTGCATGGTCTAAATATGGAAGAGTGAAATAAGTCGTTTTATACTTAAGATTTATGAATATATAAAACTCACTGAAATTAAACTAATAATATTTATCCATAAGATATTAAACTAATAATATTTAATAGGAGGGTTATCTATAATATAAGATATTAAACTAAATAATATTTAGTAGGATGATTATTTATAATTAATTAGAAAAAATTAAACTAAAATAATAATTATCTGTAAGAGATGACCTAATATGATGACAAGCGTCCCTAAAGTGATTTCTTTTATTATATATTATAGGTTATAGATATGGTTGTTTATAGCACCGAATGAAAGCAAAAATATAACACAGAAAACAATTTGAGAAATTTAATACAATATATTAGTTCTAAACTGTTACATTAGGTACTATATTATATGGTAAATTGTTTAATAGGGGTGGTGGTCTATTGATAAAAGACAAAGCTTTTATAACACCTTGGTTTGAGAGGTGACGTCTTGTGTTCAAGTCACATAGACGACAGAGAATAAAAAAAATATAATTCAAATATTTTTTAGGGTAAATTGAAATTTGGATGGGGAAGTTAAAGTTTTAGAAAACCAAAACTAACTTCACAATAAAGAAAATAACCGAATAACGATAAAAATAGAATACACTTGCAAATTTAGAAGATAATTCCAAATAAGGGTAAATTACACGTTTCGTCCTTCTCGTGTAATACACAAGGTTTTTAAAAATATAACTATTTTTAATTTGGTATATAAAATTACATTTATTCAACCCGTATAATACACTGGTTTTAAAGATATAACTTTTTTATTATTTAATGTATAAAATTACATTTATTCAACCCGCATAATATAAAAGGTTTTTAAATATATATATTATTTTAATTTTAATGTTTAGTATAAAAAATTACCCTTTATTCAATTCGTGTAATACACAGAGTTCTAACCTACTATTAAAATAATACAAATACTATTAATACGTGTATGGCCATTTAGACCAATCTAACTCATTATTGGCTAATTAGATATAAGAAATAAATATAATAATATACTTTACTATAAGTAAAAAGTTACTTATGTCAATAACTAAGTATCTATTATTTGTATGAAAGAATTAAAAACAATGTATATTTTTTATATAGCTTATATTATCAAAACTTAGTTAAAGAATTTCATTGAAATGCAAATCGAAATTCCGTCCATTGTTTCCTGCTCCCTAATTCCACTCTGATTTCCCCCACGGTGCATACATCTTGACTATCTGTTTGAATGAAACCATCTTTCCCTGATTTTAAATTCTGGTTTGGATTTCAGAATTCTCCGTTTATTATTTTGGTTTGTATAAGTGTTAATGTATATGGTTGTATGTATTGATTATATTCACAATATGTGTGTGTTTTAGGCCAATCTTTAAGTATGTATATATATTCTAGGTTTGAAGATGCTCACCAACTGTTCAATGAAATGCTTCAACCAAACTGACTTCTATTTAACATAAAGGTAAATGATTTTTGATGATTATTTTTTGTATAAAGATTGTCTTAAAACATTTTTTGAAATGCTCTGTTTGCGAAACAGCCTTGATTTACACTCTTGGCATTGGATTCATCATGGATAAAATCAATGATGTTTTTTAAATGCACTCTTAGGTAATCAACACTGATTTACACCCATAACATTGTGCTAGAGGATGCATTTGGTATCACAATTTTAGTTTAGTTCATGAAATGGATACTTTGGTGTTGAGTATAAAGTTTTGGCCACTATTTACTTGCTGATATAACAAAGAAGACGTTTATTATTGTTTTTGTGTTCAGAAAATAGTTAAAATATCCAAAGTTCACATATGTCTTTGGTGTTAAGTTAATTATCATTAGAGAATGTTACTACTAATTTTAAGAGGCATTTCAACTAGCTTTGCATTTTGCATAGCATTATATAGCAGTAACATATACAGAAAAGAAAAGATTGCTATCCCATCACCTATATGCTAAAAAGCTAGTAGTTTAGTATATAGAAATCATGAAAGTTTGAGTGTAAATTATACGTGGCAAAATGGGTGGGTCGAACAAGTTCGGGTCATGATGGGCTTGGGTCGGAATGAGTTATTTTTTAAAAGGTAATCATTGTTTTAGATGAGCACATGTTTTACAAAACTGGATATGAGCTGCAGCAAAATTGTCTTACAAAACCATAATGAATTTAAAGATAGCAAAGATTACTGATTTGGAATCGAAAAACTTAAATATTAGAAACCTTACATATATGAAACAAGTTTAAAGTATTGTCCAATCTTCATTTGGGGTTAGCATATGAAAAGAGCTTAAAAAGAAAAATAGGTTTTTTGAACGACTAATGGCACACAACTTCTAATCACTAGTAAATCACACCAAATTATAACTTTGCTTGGGATTGAACCCAAGGCCTCCCACTAAGAGGCAAGAGTCTCTACCAAATGAGCTAGCCCCACATTGGCTGAAAAGAAAAAGAAATGAAACTCTAAAATTGTTAGTATATTGATAATATTCTTGTGTGTCTACAATACAATGGCTACAATATATAGGGAGATGTGCACAACTAGTCCTCCTATAATTAGCCTAGATTGAATAAATTATAATCACTTCCTAATATACAGAATGTCGGTTACTAATACTCCCCCTTAGTTTGGATGGGAGCTAGAGCAGACGGTCAAACTAGAGTGGAAGCTGTCAAATAATTGTCTCGAATGACCCATTGTGAAGATATCTGCATACTGATAGGAGGAAGGCACGTGGAGAACTCGAACCTGTCCCAATCGGACCTTTTCACGAACAAAATGAATTTCTAATTCAACATGTTTTGTGCGTTGATGTTGTACGGGATTTCCATATAAGTAGACTGTCGAAACATTGTCACAATAAACAATGGTAGCATGGTTGACTGGTACATGAAGTTCTAATAGTAAATTGCGAAGCCAACTTGTTTTTGCCACTGCATTTGCGACGCTACGATACTCAGCTTCGGCGGTTGAACATGAAACTATCGCTTGTCGTTTGGAGGATCAGGAAATGAAATTATTACCCATGTAAACACAATAGCCCGATATGGATCAACTGGTTGTCAGACAACTGGCCCAATCGGCATCAGAGTACGCTGTGAGAGTACAACCGGTTGTCGGAGTGAGTCGTAGTCCGTAATCAAGTGTGCCTTTAATATACCGTAGGATACATTTTATAAAAGCAGAATGTGGTTCCCGAGGAGCGTGCATGAACAAACAAACTTGTTGTACAACATATGAAATATCCGGCCTTGTAAATGTGAGATTGTCACACCCCAACCGATGGCGGGATCATCGGGGCATGGCACTGAGCGAAACAGATTGTCCAGAAGTTTCCACAACAACTATTATTACTACCCAGTTAAATGATACATCCCATACCGTATCCCAAATAGTACAATTAATTATTACAGAAACAACTAGTCAAATAATTCCGTTCCGACAACTCAGATTTAAATAATACATATCATAAATATTGTTTAATTGCTTCTAAGACCCAGCCTGACAAGATCTACAGACAACTATGCCCTAGTTGCTTGTTCTTGACAGACAACTATTTGTTGGGGGCCTCTAAAGCTTTATTCTAGCCTCGCTTCCCTAGCAAGCAAACATCTTAAACACCTGTCACATACGTTAAAATAAAGTCAATACATATAATGTAAATGTGAGCATACAAGTTTGATAATAGCATATAGAGTTCGAATAGTTTACGCATAACCAGCACGTACACAGAGGAAAACAAAGCATGTTAATTATCGACATGGATCTATCGATACCAACGACTGCGGGTTGACTGTCCGAGACAGTTCGCAATACACGATTACCACCGTAATCCATACAAGTAATTGTCCTTAACAACCCCCGTGTGAACGGGTGCTGAGTCCAAACTATAGTACTACGTCGTTAAGGTAGGTAGACAGCATTCCACGTGTAAACATAACAACAAGCATTCATTTAGTCACGTAATACATGCAGAAAGGTTAGCACATACAATATTGAGTGGTATGTTCGATTGTGATTTTGATAAGTAACGTATGTAACACCCAAAAGTGCTAAAGCAAAAAGGGTTCGAGTATACTCACAGCGGTTGGTTGGATGGATTGAAGGGAACGCTTGAAAGTAGAGTTAGCCTGAATAGTTCGATAGTATACGATGAATATACGTAAGATGGAAACAAGTGTAATGGATCGAACGGCCTGATCGATCAAACAGCAGGTTCGATCGAACGGGTTGTTCGTCTGGTTTGAAAGTCCGTTTGAACAGTCTTGTTCGATCGGCCGGTAGGCTCGATCAGCCGGACTGTTCGAGTGGATTGCTTCTTCCTTTGATTAGGATGTGTTTGTGTATGATGGTTTGAACTTTTGAAGTTTTCGTTGTAGTATTTGACAACACTGAAGTGTTCTTACCTTTCAGATCGATCGATCGAATGGTCTGTTCGATCGGCTGGCTTAACCGATCGGTTAGACACTTCAATAGTGTGTCCTTAGCTGGATGACACTCGATCGAATAACGTGTTCGATCGGGTGGCACTCCATACTACGAACGAGTTGTAAAATCGATTAAGTATTGAAGCATAGTATCTCATGATCCGATGAGTAATGTTGACAAAAAGTCGTTCGATCGAATAGTACCTCGTTCAATGCCATACTTTATGAAATTGTCAGTTGTGGGGCCTCATGCTAGCCGATCGGCTGGCCTGGTCGATCGGCTGGTATGTCCGATCGGTTGGGCTGTTCATTCGAACAGCCTAGCCGTTCGGCCAGCATCCTGACCTGGTCGGCCTGTTCGTCTAACACTTGGCTGTTTTGATTATTTGACGTTATTTCGAGGTGCTTTGACTACGAGTTGAACAAGGAAACCTTCGTCCTTACCTGTTTCCCTTTGCTCGAACAGGAATCACCCAAGTCCGGCCGGTGAACGGTTAGGGATGGTGGTTTAATGTTTAACCCGAAATCGGTGAACCTCGTAAATAGAATCCGAACCTTGAACCACGCAACCATTAGAATGACTAGTAAGTTGGCTCAAGCTCTGTTTCGACCAGTTTGAAGGCATTGATTGTAAAAGAGTTGAAAGAAAGCTAGAATTCCTTCTTTCACTCCTTCACATCATGTAATTGTTTAGAACTTTGATAGGTCTTAACTTGTTTATGTGGAAATCGGTTAGATCTGAGCTATTCACTGTGGATTGAGGCCAAATCATGATGTTCTTGAAGAACACCATGATGACATCATCCTTGAATGCCTAGATCTTGATGATTTAACGGTTGAAATTCAAGATTTGAAAGATAGAAAGGTGTAGGAGCATGCATTGATCAAGAAAGTACAAGATCTAGGATGAAAACTTACTGAAATCGGAAGAAATCTGAGAAAAGAAGGGGAGCACGAGCTGGCGGGTCAGAGAGTTTCCAAAAGTGGAAAGGAAGACAAAGACAGCCCTATTTATAGGCTCCAAAAGAGGAAAGGGCTGGCCGATCGGCCAGGCTTCCCGATCGGACAGCCTGTTCGATCGGACAGTCCGTCCGATCGGCTGGGTTGTTCGATAGGCCAGGAGCATGATCGATCCACAACCTGTTTCGAGTGTTCGGCGCGACGATTTTCGATATTTCAATCTCGATTGAAGACGATACGATTACGATAGAGTTTCCTATTCAAATTACTTTTAGTCCCAACTACTATATCTAACATACAATCATCTATATTTCATCCTAACCTCACGTTACCATTCGTTGTTATTCGTTCTTGCTCGCTTTTGATTTGAGATTCGAGTTTCGATTGATTCGATTGAATACCACTCAACACGTAAAGTAAGCACGCACAGGTAACACATAAGGCACACACACACACAAGTAATAACACCAAATTCGCATAATTCGAGTCTCGAGTTCGATTGATAAGTCGATTAACTTTGATTATTGATTGATTAACTTTATCGCATTGTTACTTCCTACTATTCACAGTCGTAAATCAGTCGCATTGATTAAACATTCGATTACTTCGATTCACTTGATAGACAACACTTACTCCACATAATACAAAAATACAAAAAGGACTATTTACAGTCAAAGAAGCCAAAGTTGACTTAGACTTTGACTTTGACTTTGAAAACACGGGGTGTTACAGCCTCCCCTTGTTTAGGAAATTTCGTCCCGAAATTAGGCTCGAAGCTGCACAGCATCGTGAGTCATTTTACCAATTTGACGCTTCAGATCTTTATTCAAACAATTGTGGGTACCTGGCCTTCATGTCGCTTTCGAGTTCCCAAGTGAACTCTGCGCCTCGTTTGCCTTCCCATCGGACTTTCACAATAGGAATGCGCGAGCGTCTGAGCTGCTTGGTTTGGCGATCCATGATCTCGACAGGCTTTTCCACAAAGTGTAGTGTTTCGTTGACCTGAAGGTCATCGAGTGGTACGATTAGATCATGATCAACTAGGCATTTTCGGAGGTTAGACACATGGAAACTCGGGTGAACGTTACTGAGTTCCTCCGGTAGTTCGAGTCTGTAGGCGACTTTTCCGATCCTTTCCAGAATCTTAAAAGGTCCAACATATCGTGGCGCAAGCTTCCCTTTCTTGCCGAATCTGACCACACCCTTCCAAGGTGATACCTTTAGGAGTACGTAGTCGCCAACGTCAAATTCAAGGGGCTTGCGTCTTCTATCGGCGTAACTTTTCTGTCTGTCCCGGGCTTTCGACAAATTTTCTCGAATCTGATGGATTTTGTCAGTCGTTTCTTGTAGTAACACGGGACCGGTTAATTGTGAGTGACCGATCTCGTGCCACACAATAGGCGACCGACATCTTCTTCCATACAAAGCCTCGAATGGTGCCATTTGATTGCTGGCATGATAGCTGTTATTATACGAGAATTCGACTAGTGGCAGGTGTTTGCTCCAACTACCACCGAAATCTATGACACACGCACGGAGCATGTCTTCATGAGTACGGGTCGTTCTTTCACTCTGTCCGTCGGTTTGAGGATGGAATGCGGTACTTAGGTTAAGCGTCGTACCAAGGGCTGCTTGAAACGTTTCCCACAATCTCGAGGTGAACCGAGCGTCACGGTCTGAAATAATGTCACGAGGCGTACCATGATTACAAATGATCTCGTCGGTGTAGATTCGGGCTAGTCGCTCCACCTTGTAGTCTTCCCGTATTGGTAGAAAGTGGGCTGATTTGGTCAGACGATCAACTATGACCCAAATACTGTCGTGACCTGATGGCGTGGGCGGAAGTTTGGTTATGAAATCCATAGCTATACTCTCCCACTTCCATATGGGAATCGAAGGTTGTTCGAGTAAGCCGGAGGGTCGCTGATGTTCTGCCTTAACTTTTGCACAAGTCAGGCAACTTCCAACATAAAGAGCGATAACCCGTTTCATACCCAGCCACCAGTACTTGTAACGAAGGTCCTGGTACATTTTATCGGCACCGGGATGAATAGAGTATCGGGATTGTGGGCTTCGGTCATTATAGTCTTTCGCAACTCGGTTCTTTTAGGAATCCAAATTCGATCCAGATAGTAGAAAATCCCATTCGCCTTGCTTACAAGCTGAGCTCCATCGTGATAAATCCTCTATTTCTTCAAGGTGCGTTCATTAAAACAAGCATGCTAGGCTTCGCGGATGAGGGTTTCGAGATTATGCTGGGCTTGGGTATTACGAATACTGAGCATGTAACTCCTTCTGCTGAGTGCGTCGGCAACAACATTGGCTTTGCCTGGGTGATAACGAATCTCGCAGTCGTAATCGTTGAGAAGTTCTACCCATCGGCGTTGACGCATATTAAGTTCCCTCTGATTAAAGATTGTTGTAAACTCCTGTGATCAGTAATAATCGTACACTTGGTACCGTACAGGTAGTGTCGCCAAAACTTAAATGCAAAGACAACCGTGCCTAGCTCGAGGTCATGGGTTGCATAGTTCTTCTCGTGGATTTTGAGCTGACGAGATGCGTAAGCTATAACCTTGTCTTGCTGCATGAGAACACAACCAAGACCAAGGTTGGAAGCATCACAGTAGACAATGAAATCCTTGCTTCCGTCGGGCAGCGTGAGAACAGGAGCATTGCAAAGCATACGCTTGAGGGTTTGAAAGGCAGTCTCTTGTGCAGTTCCCCAAACAAAAGACTTGTCTTTATGAGTAAGAGCAGTAAGCGGCACATCGATCTTAGAGAATCCTTCGATAGATCGTCGATAATAGCCCGCTAGTCCGAGAAAAGAACGAACTTCAGACGGGTTCTTAGGTGTAATCCAACTCTTAACGGCTTCAATCTTCGCGGGATCGACATGAATACCTTGACTATTGACGATGTGACCCAGAAATTGAACCTCCTCTAGTCAAAATTCACACTTGGAGAACTTGGCATAGAGTTGGTTTCCCTGGAGTAGTTCGAGAACCAAACGTAGATGTTGTGCGTGTTCGGCATTCGACTTAGAATAGATCAAGACATCGTCGATAAACACGATGACAAAACGGTCTAGAAATGGCTTACACACGCGATTCATCAGATCCATGAAAACCGTGGGTGCGTTGGTTAAACCAAAAGGCATAACAACAAACTCATTATGGCCGTATGGGGTTCGAAAAGCGTTTTTGGGGATGTCTTCCTCTTGTATGCGCAATTGATGGTTGCCTGAACGTAGATCGATCTTCGAGAAACACTTAGCGCCTTGCAGCTGATCAAATAAGTCGTCGATTCGGGGCAAAGGGTATCGGTTCTTGATAGTTAACTTATTCAACTCCCGATAGTCGATGCACATCCTGAACGACCCATCCTTCTTTTTGACGAAAAGGACTGGTGCGCCCCAAGGAGAGGTACTCGGGCGAATAAAGCCTTTTTCTAGTAACTCTTGGAGTTGGTTCGAAAGTTCCCGCATTTCGGATGTAGCGAGTCGATAAGGGGCTTTGGCAACATGGTTAGCTCCAAGAATAAGGTCGATGCAAAAGTCGATATCACGTCTTGGCGGTAGTCCAGGAAGATCATCAGGGAACACCTGAGGAAATTCAAGAACCACTGGAACGTCTTTGACTTCAACCTTCTTTTTCTTTCCCTTCTCCGCTACCATAATGTTGGCCAAGAAAGCCCTGTATTCCTTACGGAGATACTTACTTGCTTGAATACATGACATTAGCTTGAGACCTTTCGAAGCTGTTTCACCGTACACACATAACAAATCACCATTTGTGAGTGAGAATCGAATCATCTAATCAAAGCACACAACTTCAGCATGGTTTTCGTGAAGAAAGTCCATGCCTACTATGACGTCAAAACTTCCAAGTTGCATTGGAATAAGGTCGATTGGGAAGATATGACTGTTGAGCTCGAGAGTACAATCACGGAGAACAGAGTTAACGGCAACAGTTCTTCCAGTAGCGACTTCAACTTCGAATGTCGAGGGGAGATAAGAGCGCTTACGACTAAGGAGCTTCTCGAATTCAAACAATAAAAAGTAGTTATCGGCTCCAGTATCAAACAAACATGATGCATAAATACCATTCACAAGGAACATACCATTAACCACGTTGTTGTCAGCCTGAGCCTGACGGGCATTGATGTTGAAGGTTCGGGCACGGGCTGCTTGCTGCTGTTGCTGAGGCTGCTGCTGTTTCTGGGGCTCTTGTTTCACTACCCTGTTAGGGCACATGTTTGCAAAGTGGTTAGGGTCACCACATGCAAAACAGACCCGGGCATTGACTGTAGGTACTTGAGCTGCTGGCTAGCCTTGAGGGGCTGGGAGTAGAGCTTGATGGGCTGCGGCTTGAACTGGGGCTTGACGGGGACCATAGCGGCAATTCGCAGTGAAATGGCCGTAGAGGTTGCAGTAAGCGCAGAAACGACAGGCGAGTCCCACCGGATGATGATATGAGCATGTTGGGCAGAGCGGGTGGGGGCCTGTGTAAGCGCGCTTTGCTGGTGGTGCATTAACCACTGGAGCTTGTCGGTGGTGAGACTGCTGCTGAGCCGGTACGGCTTGCAGAGGTGCAGCAGTTGTTGTCACAGCACAGTTCTTGTTGCTGTTGTGCTTCTTTCTTCTTCTTGATGACTTGGAGGGTTGAGCGGATGAGTCGGTGGTTGCTGCTGTGGTGACTTGGTGTAGAGACTTTGATGGCTTATCCCAAAAACCAGACTTTACCCGCTTGTCATTGATCTCAGCGGCAAGTAGGTAGGTTTCCTCGATCGATGAGGTCTTGGCGGCATGAACGAAATCGACTACACAATCTGGCAGAGCTCGAATATACTTCTTGATGGCCATGCTTGGCGTCTTGACTTGATCAGGGCAAATGATGCGAAGCTGCTTGAAGCGAGCAGTCAAAGCAGCGTTGTCTCCATCCTTCTGCTTGATATTCCAAAACCCGCCCTCCAGCTTTTGGCGTTCATGGGGAGGGCAGAATTCGTCCATCATAATGGCCTTTAGCTCTTCCCAACTCAGCTCATAAGCTGCATCATTCCCGCGTTTGTTTCGTTCGGCCGTCCACCGGTCTAGAGCTCGGGACTGGAAGACGCCTGTAGCATTGAGGGTGCGGAGGTTGTCAGGACAGCTGCTTTGGCGCAGAGTGACTTCAACCGAATCAAACCATTGAAACATGGCAGTAGGGCCATCTTCTCCGGTGAATTCTTTAGGTCCGCATGCTTTAAACTGTTTGAAGCTGAACCCAATCTTGCTAGCATCTTTGGGAGCGTTGGTTCGCGACTCTTCAGACGATTTGCTAGCGTTTTCATACACATCACTTACAGCTTTTGCCATGCTCTTGGTGATGAGAGTAGCGAGACGCTTGTCTCTCTTCTCTTGGCGAGTCAGATGGTGTCGGGATCCAGACAACGACATGGTCTGCAACAGACATCGTCACAGGACTCAACACAACGTAATCGAGTCTCACCTCACACGTCTAGACTACTATAGCTCAGGAACACGAGTAAGGCACGAATCACATAACCACATAGGCACAAAAGCACAAATTCCACATAACCACAGACGCACATAAACACGTAGGCACGTAGAGCACAGAGGTACATAAGCACAGAAGCACATACACATTCAATCACAGATGCAGTTATTGTCACGTAATTTTCTTATCAAGTCATAGTAGCACATACTGTATCCTGACTGCATCTAAGTGTTTCGAGCATTCGAATATATGTATCGATCGCGTATATTGTATATCGAGTATCATAGTATAATCGCATAGTATAGCATAGTATCAGCTTGAATGCAGCAACTGGGTATCGAATTGAGATAGAATAGCAAATGCGAGTCGTAGGTGTTGATTGAAATAATAGCAAAAAAATTGAATAACTTTTCGAAAATGTAAACACGTAAACAGACAAGTACACATAAACACATAAAATCAACGAGTCATCAGAGTACACGGGTGCGGTTCTCAGAATCGAAACACATAAAATCGAGAGATAGATTGTCTGCGGCTACTAGACATCGACTATCCAAAGCGGTTCGACTATTCACAGTAGACTTGTCGTCACTTTCGACTCTTGGGTTTGCGTTTTCTGCCTCGATTCTTGGGCAGTCCACACATATTCCTTAGGTCATACTCGTGATTTCAGGTCGTTGGAGTCCGTCGAGGCTTTGGTGAAATAGCTAAAATTCGAAACAAGTCGTTAAGGTTAGGGTTTCACCCCTAGCTTAGCAAGTCATCCTTGTTTCAGCAAAAATTTGGGGAGATTATTCATCAAAATATGGATTTCACTCCTAATTTTGTATAATTCTCCTCGTTTGTGATTTGAAAATAATGAGAGAATCATTGATAAAGTAGTAAAATCGACATTAACCAGTCAATTCAGCCAAGAGTTTACGGTTTTCACACCTAATCTTGACCAAATAGCTTGGCTTGAATTCAAAAAATTTCGAGTGTGGTGATAGCGCAAGAAGTGACAATAGAAGGCACATAAACTTGGTCTGCTGGTTCCTAACTATAGTCTAGGTCTCTAAGACAGCGACCCGGACTAGGTCGTGTCCAGCCTAATTCCCTATAGTTATGGCTCTGATACCAATCTGTCACACCCCAACCGATGGCGGGATCATCGGGGCATGGCACTGAGCGAAACAGATTGTCCAGAAGTTTCCACAACAACTATTATTACTACCCAGTTAAATGATACGTCCCATACCGTATCCCAAATAGTACAATTAATTATTACAGAAACAACTAGTCAAATAATTCCGTTCCGACAACTCAGATTTAAATAATACATATCATAAATATTGTTTAATTGCTTCTAAGACCCAGCCTGACAAGATCTACAGACAACTATGCCCTAGTTGCTTGTTCCTAACAGACAACTATTTGTTGGGGGCCTCTAAAGCTTTATTCTAGCATCGCTTCCCTAGCAAGCAAACATCTTAAACACTTGTCACATACGTTAAAATAAAGTCAATACATATAATGTAAAGGTAAGCATACAAGTTTGATAATAGCATATAGAGTTTGAATAGTTTACGCATAACCAGCACGTACACAGAGGAAAACGAAGCATGTTAATTATCGATATGGATCTATCGATACCAATGACTGCGGGTTGACTGTCCGAGACAATTCGCAATACATGATTACCACCGTAATCCATGCAAGTAATTGTCCTTAACAACCCTCGTGTGAACGGGTGCTGAGTCCAAACTATAGTACTACGTCGTTAAGGCATGTAGACAGCATTCCACCTGTAAACATAACAACAAGCATTTATTTAGTCACGTAATACATGCAGAACGGTTAGCGCATAAAATATTGAGTGGTGTGTTCGATTGTGATTTTGATAAGTAACGTATGTAACACCCAAAAGTGCTAAAGAAAAAAGGGTTCGAGTATACTCACAGCGGTTGGTTGGATGGATTGAATGGAGCGCTTGAAAGTAGAGTTAGCCTGAATAGTTCGATAGTATAACGATGAATATACGTAAGATGGAAACAAGTGTAATGGATCGAACGGCCTGATCGATCGGACAGCAGGTTCGATCGAACGGGTTGTTCGTCTAGTTTGAAAGTCCGTTTGAACAGTCTTGTTCGATCGGCCGGTAGGCTCGATCGGCCGGACTGTTCGAGTGGATTGCTTCTTCCTTTGATTAGGATGTGTTTGTGTGTGATGGTTTGAACTTTTAAAGTTTTCGTTGTAGTATTTGAGAACACTGAAGTGTTCTTACCTTTCAGCTCAATCGATCGAACGGTCTGTTCGATCGGCCAGCTTAACCGATCGGTTAGACACTTCAATAGTGTGTCCTTAGCTGGATGACACTCGATCGAATAACGTGTTCGATCGGGTTGCACTCCATGCTACGAACGAGTTGTAAAATCGATTAAGTGTTGAAGCATAGTATCTCATGATCCGATGAGTAGTGTTGAAAAAAATTCGTTCGATCGAACACTACCTCATTCAATGCCATACTTTATAAAATTGTCAATTGTGGGGCCTCATGCTAGCCGATCTGTTGGATCTGAGTTTCCTTTTGATTTTACTTTTGTTTGTAAAATAAGATGGAAATGAATGAGCGTGCAGCGGAAATTAAGATGAACACAAACTTTGTATACAATCAAATGAGAGTAATACTTTTAATCAAACATCTTTACACATAGAACCGAATGATTGAATTTATTTCAAACACGATTACAATGATGATGTATGAATGCAAACTCCCCCTCAGCCCGAGCTCAGTAGTTTGTTCGTGCAAAGAAGACGAATGATGTGAAGAGCTGATAGAACAGTACAAAGTACTGTACTATTTATAAGCACTTGCAAACTACTGAGCATCTTTAGCTGACGTCACCATGAAAGTGACATCTAACCTCCTAACAAACTCTAACCTCTGATCTATACAGACATTACTTGTGTTAACTACTGCTATTACATTCTATTACATAACAGACTATAGAACAACTGCTGCAACCTTCTACTGCTGTGAACCCAGCAGCACTTGTCCGGATCAGTAGTGCTTGACTCAAGGCAGTAGATTGAATCAGCAGGACTTGAGTCTTCATCAGATCTTTAATTGAGCAGCAGTTATTGGTCAGCAGTTAGTAAGATCAGCAGATAGGAGGTCATCAGTTGTTGTAATCACTTTCAAGGGAAGAGATATGTATATCAGCATCTGCTTATTTTGAATCCACTGAGCTGACCCAGTTTTGGCTTTACATTATCTGTTCCTCTGATAGGGTTCAATCCCAACAATCTCCCCTTGGAACAGATAATGCCAAAACTCTTCATTATTGTGGATATTTTATTGCCTCATCAACAGCTCCCTTATCTGGCCTTTAAATTGCAATTCAAAGCTAAGGGCATCTGTATCTTCATCATCCCTGCTAAGTGGAAGATCAAGGAGATCCTGCAAATCTTCAAGACTCAGGCCAAGAGCTTGTTCCCTTGATATTATCTTCACTTCTCCACCAGACCTGAGCAAAGTCAATACGCGGGTCTGTTTGTCAGTTGCCCACTTTTGTATTTTTGAGCCGAGGCTGGCCGGTTCATCACTGGCTGAGCAGTGGGAGCAGAATTTTCTTGTTCAAGTTCTTCTTTCAACGTTCTTAACAGGCCTTCTTTTACAACAGCATTGCCAGTAAGAATATCTTGAACTGTTTCAGCACCTAGCTGGCTTTGACTCCTTCTTTTGTAAAAGGCAGTACCAGCTGGAGCAGTGGATCTCCTGATTTGCAGCTTTGATGGTCCTTTTGAAACCGCTGCTTCAGGGTAGTCAGGTTTTTGAGGGATTTTAGGATCTTTCTTCCTTAATTCCTCCAGCCTTCTGTAGGTTGACCTGACCAAATCTTCCTTCCATCTAGCTACTTGTCTTTTGGTGCCAAATTCAGCAACAACCAATTCTTCTTTCATTCTTTTCAGTTCCAACTGCTTTTCAGGTACATTCTTTTTGAATTTTGCCCAATCAGGAGGAGTGTGAGTGAATTTCCTTTTTATCATAACTTGAATTCTGGCTGGTTCAGCTTCAAGCTCTAGGATAGTCCACTCTTTGTACATTGTCTCTCTCCTTTGTATTTCTTGTAAAACATGATGCTTTCAATGTAGTCTTTCTTCAGAGTTTCAGCTGCTCTTTCAGAAATTTGTTGACTAACATTCTTTGCAAAACGTTCCAGGGAATTGACTTGTGTAAGCAGATATTGGTAGTATCTTGAAACTTCTTTGTCAAATTTCCCTTGTGAGTTTCTTTGTGAGATATCCTCTGCTTGTTTGGCCTTTATTTTCAAATATTCATCAATGTTTTTGGGCCATGGATATCCTTTGATTGAGGGCAAACTCCTTTTGGCAGGGTCATTCTCAGTATAGAAGGATTTTATCTCTTCTCTGACAGCTTCTAGTTCAAGAGGAAATTGAACACCTGCAGGAGGTAAAGGTTTGTGCATAGGAACAGAAGAAAGTGGAACTGGTTTTGGTATATTGACAAGGGCTAAAGGTTTTGAAGATGTTTGGGATGGTGAAGTGACATCATCTTTAGGAGTTAGCCTCCTCCTCTTTATTTGAGGAGGGACTGATGATGTTTTGGATGGAAAGGTGGTTGAAGTAGCAGTGGTTTGTGATAGACTAACAGCTGTTGAAACAACTGGTGTTCCAACCACTGTTGTCTTTACAACAGATGTTTTAACATCTGCTGTCTTCTGCCTTTTGACAGGAGGTGATTTTGATTTTGGTGGTGATGGTGGTAAAGCAGTAGATGAAGTGTGTGTTGAGGTGGTGTGTGTTGAAGTGGGAGCAGATGTTGAAACTACTGAGGTACCAACAGCAGTTGATACAACAAAGGTTACAACACCTGTTTTGGGAGGTGGTTTTTTGAACAGACTTTGAACGCCTGACCGGAATGGATTTGGGTAGCCTTACTTTTCTAGTAGGCTTCTTCTTTTCATCATCTCTTGACCCTGAAGTACCCTGATCCGGATAATCCACCTTGGCTTTCTTTTTGGCCTCTCTATCACTTTTTACACAAGCAAGTGCTTCTGCAAGTGCATTTGTAGTCTCATCAATCTTCTTACTACCATCTGGCAAGGGGATCTACTTGGTCATATTTGAATTTTCTGGTGCAAGATAAAGACCATCAGTTATTCCCTTTCTTCTCCATTCTTGAATTTTCTCCCCCTTTTTGGCATTATCTTCAGGGAGGTGATCAATGAAAAATACAACTGGAGGAGCAGTGCCAGTGGTGTGCAGGATCTGAGTTTTGAGAGCCTTTAGATCAGCCTGAGTGTCTTTGAACCTAGACTCCATAGCATTTCTCAGCTGTTGAACATGTTTTTCATGTTGCTGATCCGCCAGTTGTGCCTGATGATGGAGATAAGGTTGAAAGAGATTCCAGAGCTCATTTGTAGCAGGTGCTTGTTGTAGAGTAGGTGCTTGAGGTGGAACAACAGTGGATTGTACCTTTTGTACCTGTAACAACTGCTGGAGCATATTTTTGAGCTCTGCAATAGAGTTATCAAGTTTTTCAACACGATCCGTCAATTTCTGGTACTTTAAATCATCACCCAATTTAATGGGATCATCTGATTTCCCACTAACAGTGGTTTTATCAGTGGCAGATGTAGGGAATTTATTCCAAACACTAACCACTGATGCCCCTTTTTCTTGGTACTGGGGTCTTCTTCCTTCAACACTTGACAACCTTTTGATGATGCCAGTTGGATATATAAATCCACTGGTGGTTGGCAGAGGTGCTATGTAAGGAATTGCCTCCAAGGAAGTCTTATTAATGAAACCACTGCCCAACTGTAAACCTGTAGGTTCAACAGTTGTAGTGGCTGCTTCACTTAGATTACCACAAAGAGTTACTTGTAACTCGATGGGTGTAACCTCCTCAGGTTTTGTTGGTGGGTTAGCAATGGATGATACAGCAGGCCCAGTCAGTTGTTGAGGTATATTCTCATTGACAGGTGATTGAGAAGGACTGGATAGTGCCTGGTTCAAGTCAATTGCATCCAACAGTAGTTGTGTTTTTGGTGGAATTGAGGATGTGATGGTGGGTTTAGAAGGCATAATTGCTCCGGGCATTGAGCTGTGGATGATGGAGACAAGTGTATCCAGAGCATCATGATGTGGTGGCCCTTTGTGTACAACCTGTCCTTTTTGTGAAGAAGCAGGAGGAGTTATGGTTATGGGTTGAGATATTTGTACCAACTACTGTGAGGAAGAAGCAGCAGTGGTTGCTAGTGACATTTGTGTTGTCACAGGCATTAACTCTGGTATCTCATCTGCCAGAGTTGCCTTTTTGATTGGTTTGGAGGGTTTTTGATTTTTCTTTTTGGATGGCCTTTTTGGTGTGGTAGGTGTGGGTTTCAAAACAGTTGTTTTGCTGCTTTGATCACCTAGAGCAGTAGGCTCAGCAGCAGATACCTGAGGAGCAGTGGTAGCTGCTAAAGTCTGCTCAGGTACCCCCTGCTTGTGTTTTGCAAGGTGCTAACAGACATGAAAATGTTTCAGATGTTAGACAGTTTATTGCAGTTATTTCACCTTGGTTTATTAGAAGCAAATCATCCTTACTGAATTTCTTTTGAAAATAATAGCTTAAAAACCGTGGAAACAGTAAAAATGATTTACTTTCAACATTATTAACCAAATCTTTAAAGATTTCCCGAGAATAGTTATAATTTTCTTCTTGAAGAATCGCATATCCCAGATTTTGAATCTTTATAGGGATCTCATTGAAAGAAGTGGTTTTGTTTGAAACACATACTAGGAGGGTATGAAATAAAAATCTTGTTGCAGGAGGAAAATAACCCTTTTCTAAGGTCAGTTTCGTCATCATTGTGGCTTCATACCCTCTTTCAATGAAGTCAATGTGCAACTCGTTTTTGGTGAAGGAAGTTTTACCTGCCTGGTCATCGAGTTGAAAGACTTCGGAGATGGATTGTGGTGTAATGTGAACAGCTTTACCCTTTATGGAAGATTTGATTTCAGTTGCAATGTCTCCTTGTTTTTCAAGGGTTGCATTCTTCCAAAACTCCCTTTGGGTTGCCAAGTAGATGGGTGCGTCGGCGGTGAGCAAAGTTTTGTACTTTGATTTTGCCATGATGGTGATAATGGAATCGAAAACATCTGTGGTTCCTGGTTTTGTGAGAAGACCCAGGAGATTGTGAGATTTTTTGAATGGAATGTCAGTGATGATTGCCTTTTGAGAGGCTGTTTTCGAGGATTTTGATGTGGGTTTTGCAGATGACTTCGATTTTGTCATTTTTTGAAACGATTTATTGAAGGAATTTTGTGGGAGATGGAAAGAAAAACTGCTTTGAGAAGAGAATTTTTGTGAATTCAATTCGACAGTAAAACCCTGTTTGGATGGTGAGTGGGGAGTTTTATAGGAGAGAGAGTGAATGCTGACATGGCAGCCGTTACAAAAAGTCTGACTGCTATGTACTGCCCACGTGACAACCACTGGTGAAAATGAAGGACAGTACTCTTGGTGAAAGCAACGGATGAAAGCAGTGAAAAGGGGGCAGTGGATGATTTTTACTATCAGTAGATAGCATATCAGTGGATAAGACACTGCTTTTGAACAACAGTGGTTATCAAGGAATGAGAGAACAGAGGTTGCTTTTCAGCAATGGGCAGACTTTTTAATGTAGAGCAGACTTTTGAACAATCAGTGGTTATGGCAGACTTTTAAGGATTTTAATGAAATTTTCATTTTTTAAGCTATTTTAAGGATGGATTTTTGATTTTCTGAAAACATTTTGTTGCTTTTATTTATAGAAAACAAGATGTTGCTTGTTATTCCATGTTCAGCATCCCAATCCTAGAGACCAGACTTTCAAAAGTGGCTGTATAAAGTGCTTTTGTGAGCACATCTGCCAGCTGGTCTTTAGTTGGGACATGATGTAGAGAAATCAAACCTTTTTCATAGCAATCCCTCACAAAGTGATGTCTGATGTCGATGTGTTTGGTGGTAGAATGGGAAACTGGATTTTTGATGATATTTTCTGCTGCCTGGCTATCCAGCAAACGTGGTGTCTTTAAGGCAGTGATACCAAAATCCAGTAACTGATTTTGAAGCCACAGGAGTTGGGCTGTACAGCTTGCAGCAGCAATGTATTCAGCCTCAGCAGTGGATGTTGAAACTGCTGCTTGCTTTTTGCTTTGCCAAGAAACTAAGCAATCACCTAGAAACTGGCACCCTCCTGAAGTGAACTTCCTTGTTGTGTGGCAACCAGCAAAGTCACTGTCTGAGAATCCTGAAAGCTTGATATTCCCATTAGCTGGATACCAGATACCAAGTGTGGGAGCACCTTTTATGTATCTGAGAATCCTTTTTACAGCAATGAGATTAGATTTTCTGGGAGCTGATTGACTTCTTGCACAGACACATGTTGCAAACATGATGTCTGGTCTAGATGCAGTTAGGTACAGTAAAGACCCAATCATGCTTCTATAAAGTGTTTGGTCAATCAGCTCATCCTTTTCATCAGACATGACCAGCTTATTTGTGGCCATGGGTGTGCTGCATGGTTTACAATCATTCATATCAAATTTGGTTAAAAGTTTTGCTGTACTTGGAGACCAAGAAAGCATTGAAGCTCACCCATTGTACTCATTTCAAACTCAGCTGTCATGAGTTCTCTAAACTCTTCACACATTTTGGTACATATGCTTCCAAAAATAATGTCATCCACATAAATTTGGACAATCATTAAATCTTTCCCTCTCCATTTAAGAAACAGTGTTTTATCAATGGTACCTCTTTTGAAACCATTTGAGAGTAGAAAGTTGGAAAGAGTTTCATACCAGGCCCTTGGTGCTTGTTTCAGGCCATACAAGGCTTTGTTTAGCCTGTAGACATGATCAGGATAAAATGGATCCTCAAAGCCTGGAGGTTGACATACATATACCTCTTCTTGCAATGTACCATAGAGGAAAGCACTTTTGATATCCATCTGAAACACCTTCATGTTGTGGTTGACAGCAAAGGCCAGGAACAGTCTGATAGCTTCCAATCTTGCAACAGGGGCGAATATTTCATCATAATCAATCCCTTCATCCTGTCTGTAACCTTGAACCACAAGCCTGGCTTTGTTCTTGACAACAATGCCCCTTTCATCTGTTTTGTTCTTGAAGACCCACTTTGTGCCAATGGGACTGACCTCTTTTGGCAGTGGTACAAGCTCCCATACTTGTTGTCTCTTGAACTGTTGGAGCTCCTCTTGCATGGCTTCTACCCAGCTGTTGTCTTTCAGTGCCTCTTGGTACTTGACTGGCTGATGGAGTGATAGAAAACCAGCAAAAAGACAAATGTTTTGGGTTTGGCTTCTTGTGAGCACCCCTTCATTGATGTTGCCAATGATTTGATCAGGTGGATGAGATCTCAAGAAGATTAAATCTCCTTGATATGGTATGATGGCATTTGTTGGTGAAGGCTGCAAATGTGTATCATCTGAGCTAACCACTGCTGGTGACTTTGATGACCCAGCAGTGGCTTCAAAAGGTGGTGGAATGGGTGGTAATGGAGTGGACCACTGCTGACTTTTATCCACTGTTTGAGGACTTTTATTCAGCAGTAGTTGAGGATATGGAAGCAGTGGTGGATGGGCTACTTTGATCAACAACTGTTGATGTAGCAGTGGTTGAGCTTTGACAGTTGTTTTGAACAACTGATGCTTTCCCTTTTGTGGCAGACCTTTGAGGGATGATGACTTCATACCCATAGTCTGGTGTTGTATCCTCTGATGGACCTGCACTGTTAGTCTTGACAGCAGTATTTTCAAAAGTGAATTTTTCAAGATCAAACAGTTCAGCAGGATTTGCTGGGATTTTCATTGATGAAAGTTCATTGAACTTTACATCCAAAGTCTCCTCCACTACCTTGGTCCGTGCATTGAACACTTTGTAGGCCTTGGCAGTGGTTGAGTATCCCAGAAAATAACCACAATCAATTTTGGCTGCAAATTTTGAAATGGAATCTTTTAAGTTCAAAATAAAGCATGGGCAGCCAAATACCTTGAAGTACTCATCAGTGGTTTGATTTTATACAGAATTTCATAGGCAGTCTTTTTGTGCCTGGGGTTGATTAAAACTCTGTTCTGGACATAGCAAGCAGTGTTTACTGCCTCTGCCCAGAAAGTTAATGGCAAACCTGAATCTGCAAGCATGGTTCTGGCAGCCTCAATCAAAGTTCTGTTCTTTCTTTCAACAACCCCATTCTGCTCTGGTGTTCTAGGGATGTTGTACTGCCTTACAATCCCTTTCTTCACACAGAAGGCATCCAACTCCCTATTTTTAAATTCTGTGCCATTGTCACTCCTAAAGCTTTTCACTGGAAGATCAAATTGCTTTTCAACCTGTGCCACAAAGTCTTGCAAAATGCCTGCAGTTTCATCTTTAGAGTGCAAAAAGAAAGTCCTGTAAACCTAGAAAAGTCATCAACTATAACTAAACAGTATCTTTTCTTTTTGAGGCTCATGACTTGAATTGGGCCAAACAAATCCATGTGCAGCATTTGCAAGCACTGGGTTGTTTTGGACTCCTCAATGGACTTGTAGGAACTTTTATGCTGTTTTCCTTTTAAACAGGAAATGTAATGTTCAGGACATGAAAACAATTTTTGTGGTAGGCCTCTCACCAAACCATTTTTTGAAATTTCTGTTATTGTCTTAAGATTTGTGTGTCCCAGTCTTTTGTGCCAAAGTTCTGTCTCTTTGTTAGAGGCAGCTGAGAACAGACAGGCATCAGCTCTGGGACACTCTTTAGACATGTCAACAACATAAACATTGCCACTTCTTTGAGCAACAAGTTTTGTTTGACCATTTTTAATTATTGCTTCAATCTTTTTGACCATTTCTGGTCCAACAATCCTACAACAGTCTTTTGTGAAGAATGACCCAAACCCTTTGTCACTCATTTGAGACACACTCAGAAGGTTGAATTTTAGATTGTCTATTAGATTGACATTTTCAAATTTTACATTGCCAGATTGCACAGTTCCAGACCCCAGAACTTTCTCTTTACTATTATTTCCAAAGGATATATCACCCCCACCATGGATTTTAAAGTCTTTGAGGAGGGCTTTACATCCTGTCATGTGCCTGGAGCCTCCACTATCTACATACCATAGACTATCAAAGCATGCAGAAGCTCCCTGCACATGAAGTAAAAGGATTAGTTCATTAAGGACTCCAAAGCCAACAGGGCTTTGGATGGGGTCTCAACAGTATCTGGTATGGATGCAGTGTGATGGGCAGTGGTTAAGTCAGGGGTTTGGACAGTTTTAGTACTGTTTCTTGCTAACCACTGTTGGGGGTCTTGCCCAATCAACTGCTGGTAACCGAAAGGATGCCTATTCACTCTGGGTTTAGAGGGCTTTTTGTAGACCTCATAAACGTGTGGAATCCTTTGGTAAGACTATTTTTCCTTGCCCTTTCTGAATTGATTGGCGGGAGGTACATCAGTAACCTGAACATCTCTTTTGACAGATGTTTGGTTCAGCTGTTTTGTGACAGCTGTTTGAACTGGCACAAACAGTGGTTGTTTCTTTGTGAACTTGACAGATGGTGAAGGTGCTGATGAACTCAAGGATGTTTTAGCCATGTACTCATTCTTCTTTTCATTGAAGTTTTTGAGGTACACACATGCCTGAGTTTTATGGTTTGTTTTACCACAAACACTGCAACTTTCAGCAGAAGTAGTGACACTTGTTTTGGTTAAGTCATAAGCTTTTAGATGGAAACAATCTTTTGTTAGATGGTTCCTCTTCTCACAGAATTCACAAAACAAGTTATCAATTTTCTCTTTCTTCTTCCTCTTTTCAGACTCCTTTGTAGCAGAGGTTTTGACCACTGCTGGAATGTCCTTAAGAGGAATGACTTTAGCTTTTGGAGCCTTAACACCATCAGTTGATGTAAAGTCCATTGGCTTGAAATTTTCAAGGATATCACACTCATCAGACCATCTTGGTTTAAATTGATGATTTTCAATCTCCTCAAATGCAGAGGGACCCACTGGTCTGTCAAGTGTGATTTTGTTACCAAGTTTGTCAGTGATTTTCACTTCTTGGCCATCCTTGTTTGTTGGGATGAACTCAGTAGTTTCATCAGTGGTTGAAACAGATTTTCCAAAAGCAATGTTTTCATCATCATGTTTTCTATAACCAACCCCAAATTTTACATTGCTTTTTATCTGTTTCTCAAGCATAACCTCATACCCTTTGCATGATTCCACCCATTTTTCACAAGTGATCTGGGTGGATTCTAACTCCTTTTTGCAAACTTGGTATTTTTCTACCATAGTTTGGAGTTGGGTTTTGGTTATGCTTTGCTCTTCTTTCAAACTGCTAATCTCTTTTTCCTTTTCAGTCAACTTGTTTTTAAGTTCTTTTAAAGATCTTTCAAATTTGACTTCATCAGTTAAGATTTTGTTCCTAAGGATTTCATTCACCTCTTTGATGTAGCAAAAGCAATAATGCAATTGTCAGAACATAGTTTTTCTAGAACTTGAGGTGATACCATGGCAGCAGCCATCATTGCACAATCACATTTAGGATTCTCTTCCTCATCAGCTCTCTCTTCTTCCTCACCAGCCTTTTCATCTTTCTTGTCTTCTTCAGACCATAGATCTATCATTGGTTCAATCAGGGCACCTGAACTTTCTCCCAGCAGTAATTCTTCAGTCACAGCAGTAACCACTGCTTCAGTCACCTCTTCCGCTGTTTCAACCTTCAGCTGTTCCTCCTCAGATTCAACCCCCTCATGTATTGACTCTAATGCCATCAAACAAAATTCATTGTGAGAAGAATCATTTGAAGCATATAGTGCAAAATTTTCATCATTAAGATTTTCAGGCATACTGCTCCAGTCAACAAACTCTTGACTAAAGAAACTTTGTTGTTCAGGTTGTGTAACTACTGGAGCAGTAGTTTGAGGTGCAGATTGCACTTGTGCCTGGGGAGCAGGGGTTTGAACAAATTGGATTTGTGGAGCAGCTGTTTGGACATAATGCACTGGCATAGGAGCAACAGCATAGTGAGCAGTGTTCACATGTGCTGCTAGGGCATATTGGGCATAGTGCACAGTGTTTTGAGTTTGAGGTCTAGGATTTGAACTAGGGTGAGTAACTATGGGACCAGTTGTTTGACTCCTACATTCCCTAGCAAAGTGTCCCAACCTGTTACACTTGTAACACTTGATTTTCGATTTATCCAACCCAACCCTTAGGTTCCCATGAAGACGTGGAAATTTTCTCCCAGTTCTCTTATAAAACTTGCTAGTTCTAACACTTAGCAAGGCCAGTTGGTGCAGGATGTCCATTTCTTCTAGGTCAGTGGGGTCGAAATGCTGTAAATCATTTAGTTCAAAGCTTAAATTGTCTGACATCTGGTTTTCATTTGCAGTGAATGCATAACCTGTAGAGTGAGGATCAGGGTTGTTGAAGTTTGCACCAGCAGTTATGTCAATGAAGTGATCATAACCCTGATCCTTACCACTACCACCAGATTCTTCTTGACCCAGAAGAGCAGTGTTACCGAATGAATAATCATCAACGGTTTTCCCTGACTCTTGTAACTTCCTTTTCTGGTTCAACTCCCTCTCAAAGGTCAGGAGTCGACCATGGAGTTGGGTCAAGGTCAGAACCTTGAACTCAGGTGCAGTTCTGGTGACAATAGCTATTGTGTCCCATTTTGTCTGGCAGTGATCTGAGGAACCTACTATTTTGAGTCGAGTTTGAAAACGTGACCTTAACAAGCCTCAGTTCACTGATGAGACAACTGAAACGCTCAAATTGTTGAGTCAGTGATTCACCTTTAACATGACAGAATGTTTCATACTGTTGGTTCAGGATTTCCCTATTGTTTTCTATGACCTCTTCGGTACCTCCAAACTGTTCCTTAAGTGCGTCCCACAACTCTTTGGCACTGTTACAATGTAACAGTCCAGCATATATTTCGTTGGGGAGCGCTGATGCAACAATACTAAATGCTTTAGCATCTAGTTCAAATTTTTTGATAATCCATTTCAGTATAATTTTCAGCAGGTTTAGGAACAAATTTTTTAGCATCTTCAGCCCTTGGCACTGTAGGAACATGAGGACCAAAGATAACAGACTTCCAACAACCTGTGCTTTGTTGAGCAAGGATGTGACCCATCCTCCTCTTCCAGATGTTGTACTCATTTCTTTTTTGCATAGGTGGTTTAAAAAGCGAGCCAATGTTGTTTTTATCGTCCTGAGATTGTGACGTCATTCTTGTTGTTTTACAGGTACTGATAAATCAACTATAATGGTGATTAATCCTTACTCTGTTTTTCAACGACGAACAAACGATCAGTATCAACTGTTTTGAGCTGAACTATTTACGCCAAAATGATTGTTAAATCAAATTTGACTGTTCTAGCTCTGATACCAATTGTTGGATCTGAGTTTCCTTTTGATTGTACTTTTGTTTGTAAAATAAGATGGAAATGAATGAGTGTGCAGCGGAAATTAAGATGAACACAGACTTTGTATACAATTAATGAGAGTAATACTTTTAATCAAACATCTTTACACATAGAACCGAATGATTGAATTTATTTCAAACACGATTACAATGATGATGTATGAATGCAAACTCCCCCTCAGCCCGAGCTCAGTAGTTTGTTCGTGCAAAGAAGACGAATGATGTGAAGAGCTGATAGAACAGTACAAAGTACTGTACTATTTATAAGCACTTGCAAACTACTGAGCATCTTTAGCTGACATCACCATGAAAGTGACATCTAACCTCCTAACAAACTCTAACCTCTGATCTATACAGACACTGCTTGTGTTAACTACTGCTATTACATTCTATTACATAACAGACTATAGAACAACTGCTGCAACCTTCTACTGCTGTGAACCCAGCAGCACTTGTCCAGATCAGCAGTGCTTGACTCAAGGCAGTAGATTGAATCAGCAGGACTTGAGTCTTCATCAGATCTTTAATTGAGCAGCAGTTATTGGTCAGCAGTTAGTAAGATCAGCAGATAGGAGGTCATCAGTTGTTGTAATCACTTTCAAGGGAAGAGATATGTATATCAGCATCTGCTTATTTTGAATCCACTGAGCTGACCCAGTTTTGGCTTTACATTATCTGTTCCTCTGATAGGGTTCAATCCCAACACGGTCGGCTGGCCTGGTCGATCGGCTGGTATGTCCGATCGGTTGGGCTGTTCGTTCGAACAGCCTAGCCGTTCGGCTAGCATCCTGACCTAGTCGGCCGGTTCGTCTAACACTTGGCTGTTTTGATTATTTGACGTTATTTCGAGGTGCTTTGACTATGAGTTGAACAAGGAAACCTTCGTCCTTACCTGTTTCCCTTTGCTCAGACAGGAATCACCCAAGTCCGGCCGGTGAACGGTTCGGGATGGTGGTTTAATGTTTAACCCGAAATCTGTGAACCTCGTAAATAGAATCCGAACCTTGAACCACACAACCATTAGAATGACTAGTAAGTTGGCTCAAGCTCCGTTTCGACCGGTTTGAAGGCATTGAGTGTAAAAGAGTTGAATGAAAGCTGGAATTCCTTCTTTCACTCCTTCACATCATGTAATTGTTTAGATCTTTGATAGGTCTTAACTTGTTTATGTGAAAATCGGTTAGATCCGAGCTATGCACGGTGGATTGAGGCCAAATCATGATGTTCTTGAAGAACACCATGATGACATCATCCTTGAATGCCTAGATCTTGATGATTTCACGGTTGAAATTCAAGATTTGAAAGATAGAAAGGTGTAGGAGCATGCATTGATCAAGAAAGTACAAGATCTAGGATGAAAACTTACCGAAATCGGAAGAAATTTGAGAAAAGAAGGGGAGCACGAGCTGGCCGGTCAGAGAGTTTCCAAAAGTGGAAAGGAAGATAATGACAGCCCTATTTATAGGCTCCAAAAGAAGAAAGGGCTGGCCGATCGGTCAGGCTTCCCGATCGGACAGCCTGTTCGATCGGACAGTTCGTCCGATCGGCTAGGCTGTTCGATCGGCCAGGAGCCTGATCGATCCACAGCCTGTTTCGAGTGTTCGGCGTGACGATTTTCGATATTTCGATCTCGATTGAAGACGATACTATTACGATAGAGTTTCCTATTCAAATTACTTTTAGTCCCAACTACTATATCTAACATACAATCATCTATATTTCATCCTAACCTCACGTTACCATTCGTTGTTATTCGTTCTTGCTCGCTTTTGATTTGAGATTCGAGTTTCGATTCCAGTTTCGATTGATTCGATTGAATACCACTCAACACGTAAAGTAAGCACGCACAGGTAACACATAAGGCACACACATACACAAGTAAAAATACTAAATTCGCATAATTCGAGTCTCGAGTTCGATTGATAAGTCGATTAACTTTGATTATTGATTGATTAACTTTATCGCATTGTTACATCATACTATTCACAGTCGTAAACCGGTCGCATTGATTAAACATTCGATTACTTCGATTCACTTGATAGACAACACTTACTCCACATAATACACAAATACAAAAAGGACTATTTACAGTCAAAGAAGCCGAAGTTGACTTGGACTTTGACTTTGACTTTGAAAACACGGGGTGTTACAGAGATATTGGAGTGCACCTGCCAAGCTACGGTAAAAAGATTCGTCAGCAAAAGGAGTGCCGTGGCTGGCACTAAGTTTTGCTGCAGTGTCGACGGGTGTAGCACACGGTTTAGATGTCGTCATGTTTGCTCTATGTAGGATGTATTTGGCATATTGTGACTGTGATAAAAACACACCATGATTCTCCCTCTTAACCAAAATGCCCAAAAATGATGTAATTCCCCAAGATCGGTCATGGCAAACTCACGAGAAAGAAGCTGTATGATGTGAGACGACGAGAAAACCGGGTGGTTGATGCATAAATGATTTAGGCCATATAAAGATTTCCGAAGGAAGCGTACATGATTTGATTTTGAGACATTGACAAAACCAGGTGGTTGATGCATAAAGAAGGTTTCTTGAAGATCCCCGTGTAAGAATGCGTTTTTTACGTCCAATTGATGAATGGGCCATTTCTTGGAGATAGCAATGGACAACACGGTTCAAATAGTAGCCGAGTTTACGACCAGACTAAAAGTGTCGACACAGTCAATACCAACGGTTTGAGATTTCCCGTTTACTACAAGGCGAGCCTTGTATCGATCAAGGGTACCATCCGGCTTGAACTTATGGCGAAAGAGCCACATACAACGGATAATCGGATGAGCCAGTGGTTGAGGTACCAATTCCAAAGTTCCATTATCAAGTAATGCTTTAAACTCGCTAAGCATAGCCCTTTGCTAATTTTGATTGGTTAAAGCCTTAAGGTGAGAGGTGGGTAGTGGTGAAATGGTATTGGTGTACAAGTTGTATTTCAGGTTTGGTTTTGTGATGCCTTGTTTCCCTCTTGAGGTCATGGGGTGTGTGTTAAGGTTGGCATTGGTAGGTTGTGGGATCGGTTCAGGATGGGGGGGGGGGAAGGTTCTGATCGTGGTGTAGGGGGTGGTGTTGTATGGTGTGTAGTTGGAGGGGTTGTAGGGGGAAGTTCATGGTTAGCGATTGTGTTGGACCGTTCTTTGACCCGAAAAGTCAGTCAGAGTAGCTCATCCTCACATATAAAGGTGGAAACAGAATATGTGTGACAACTCGAGTTTCCAAGATTCCATCTTTGCACTATTGCACGTTAATTGTTTAGATTGTTTGTTTACACGACTTGTTTGTTCCTCAACTGTGCACGCTTGTAGTATGTTGATTGTACTGCGATTGATGTGATTTATATGATATGTCTTATAAGTGTATAAGTGTGTATGTTGATATATATCCCATTTAAGATATGTGTTGTATAATTTAAAAAATGAAATCTGCTAGGCCAAACACCTCCTCACGAAAACCCTGTTGGACGAAAACACTAGGGTGTCTTCGTCCACCTTCTTGCCAACATAACAGAATAGGCTTTAGGCCCAGTAGTGGTTTAACTACATACTAAGTTCCAACCTTTACGTGAACGGTTATTTTGGCAAACCCTAATCACATCGTCTCCCACCCTCTCTCGATATCCTTTACACTCTACGGCAACCTTTATCATTCGAACCTGTGCACCGATCGATTTATTGTTTCTTCTATTAAGGTTAGCGATCAACTATTGATGACTGTTTGATGGAAAACAAGATTTTTATTTGTTGGTTTTATGAATTAACTGTTAGCGCATAACGGTTTTGATCATGCGTTTGAATTGTTGTATGTTGATTAATCTGTCATGTATATCGTATGATAATGAATGATGATTTCTGGTTATGCTGCAATCATGTTACTAACTGTAATGGATCTAGTAATGGAATGATTTCATGAATTATGTAAACCTTAATATCGATCCAGAGTTTTGACAGTTGGTGTATTAGAAATTGTGTATATGCTGCTGATGATGATGATGATTAGATTGCTGTTGCGTATCTGCTGTGATGAAGATGATAATTGTTGAGGCCAACGAAAACTCTCACCCTCAACGAAAACAATGTCCAACGAAAACACCATGGTGTTTTCGGCCCAAGGTGTTTTCGCCCAAAAGGGTTTTCGGCCCAAGCTTGGTTTTCGGCCCAAGGGATTTCGGGCCCAAGTGTTTTCGTCACCCTTATACCCAACGAAATCCCCACATAAAAGAAATCACCTTAGGTGATTTCGGCTAAGGTGATTTCGGCCCAAGTTAGGATTTCGGCCACATAGGGATTTCGCCATATAGTGTTTTCGTTCACTTAGTGATTTCGTTGATTTAATTGTACAGTGAGCACCAATAAGTTAAGAATGTTAACTCTGTTGAGTATGTAACTGGGTTAGCCTATTAACTGAGTTAAGTTTATTAACTCAGTTAACTTTATTTGCTTTGTTGAATTCATTTAGGACACTCTGTTAAGTAGTTAACTTTATTAGCTTGTTAATTCTGTTAATTATCTAGCACTGTCAGTTTATTACGCCTGTTATACTTGTTTATTCAGGAAGCTTGTTATCTTTGCTCAATACCTTAACCTAGTTAAGTCTGTTAACCCCATCAAGCATGTTAATTGATTAACCATGTTAGATATTACTAAGAACTCAGTCATATGGAGTATGACAGTCTGAACATGAACCAACTGATATGTGCTACTTGATGAGAAATGCATGAACACACTATGTGACATAAATGGCATGTGAAATATTACGAACACGAACTGATTATATACACGTGCGTACTATAGGTCGTGATTGATTAATTGTGGGCGTGTAACCCTTTTAGCATACCGAGCAAACCAAGGTGAGTTCACACAGCCAAGGCATGGGGTTCCCGGGTGGGAATGGGATTGGATGACTTATTGTATATACTCAGATGGTAGAACCTAACGATAAGATACGGCTAGACTAGTAACACTTATTGAACTGATCTTCGCACACCTGCCAAGGGTTGGCCGCGATATTATGACTGACTTCGCACACCTGCCATAGGAAGGCCGTGAACTAAATGTACTAATCTTCGCACACCTGCCTGGGAGGCCGCGATACAAATAAACCTAGTCTAGAATACTTGGGAAAAACATCCCCTAATCTTCGCATACCTGCCTGGGAGGCCGCGATGGAAACCAAAACGATACATGACATAACGAACGAACATACTACTACTCACACTATACTATTACTGAACTATTAACTGTGAACTCGCTCAACTAGTTGTTGACTCTCTACTGCATGCCTTGCAGGACCTTAGGTACTTATGGAGCTTGCACTAGAAAGGAGCAGGTCGTTGTGGAGCATGGATCATGGATGCCATGTTAAAATGTTTAAACAATCAAACTTAACATTACTTTGGTTTACATTTACATACTTTGGATTTTCATTATTACGCTTCCGCTATTGATACTGTGTTTGGTTTAGAACATCAATTGTATTGAATTGGGTTTTACAAACTATCTTATTTATATTATGCTATGTTCAATATGATTGATGGCTTGATCCTGGTCATGTCACGCCTCCAAGCGGTGGTACTCCGCGTGTGGATTTTGGGGGTGTGACAGATTGGTATCAGAGCCATTGGTTATAGAGAACTTGGTTTTAATATGGGAAAACATTTTTATTAAAACCAGGCTATAACCAGTACAGTGCTCAACGATCCACAACGACGCTTCGCTCCACGTGCAAGACTCAACATACTAGGTAATAAGGTTTATGTTTATTTCCTACTTGCTAGAATTGCATAGAACTTTACTCGTAGTATGCTTAGATTACACTGCCCATTACTTGTTATTGCTTGAGAACACATATGTGCTTACACTCTTCTGTCATCGCACTATTCGCGAACCTTTCTCACTTATGTTGCCTTTGATGTGAAGATCAATGGTCGGACGAATTAACATGACACAAGCCCAGTTGACGGCTTTCGTTAATGAACAAGTTGCTGCGGCACTTGCAGCTGCTCAAGCAAGTAGTATACCCTGCAGTTTAGACTCACACTAGGATCTTTAGATTCTACATTAACTCTTGTGTTTAACCTTGTCCTATTCGTACACCATAGGTCAACACGCTCAGCAGCCCGTCTGCACTTTCAAGAACTTTATGGATTGTCGTCCTAGCACATTTAGTGGCACTGAAGGAGCGGTTGGACTCCTCCACTGGTTTGAAAAGCTCGAGTCTGTGTTCGAGATGTGTGAATGCCCTGAGGCTCGCAGGGTCAAGTATGCCACCGGTACTCTCGAAGGAATTGCGCTAACTTGGTGGAACGCGCAAATACAGATCCTAGGGTTGGCAGCTGCTAACGCCACACCTTGGGAGGATTTCAAGGAACTGATCAAACGAGAATACTGCACGCGAGACGACATCCACAAGTTGGAGGATGAGTTATACCACTTGAAGATGACGGGGTCAGAGATCGAAGCTTATACGAAACGGTCAAACGAACTGGCCATCTTGTGTCCAACGATGGTGGACCCTCCAGTTAAGCGCATTGAGTTGTATCTCAAGGGGCTTGCGCTAGAGATTCAGAGCCACTTGACGTCGGCTAACCTCAACAACATCCAAGACATTCAGCGTCTTGCTCATCGACTCACCGATCAGGCAGTGGAACAGAACAAGCTGCCAAAACGCATCAGTGCTACCACTACTACTGTTACTACTTTGCTACTCCCAATGACAACAAGAGAAAATGGGAGGGGGATTCCAGCAAGGGATCAGTTTCTGTTCAGTCTCAAGCACAGCAGCGCAAGACAAATGACTACCAGAGTCCGAATCAGCAGTTATCAGGCAGTCAGGGGCAGGGTGGATATCGGGGAATTCACCCATGGTGTAGCAGGTGCAACAAACACCACAGTGGAAGATGTCGCAGGGAACGTTGTCAAAGATGCCTCAAGATGGGTCATGAGGCTAAGGATTGTAGAAGCTCACGGCCAGCAAATCAGAACCAGCAACTCCCACAGCCAGCTCCACAGAACCAGCAGCAGCAGCCACAGCGTGGAAACCGGGGATGTTTCCAGTGTGGGGCTGAAGGCCACTTCAAACGTGATTGCCCTCAATTGAACCAGAACCAGAATCGCAACAACAACAATAACCAGGGCAACGGGAATAACAACAACGGGGGAAACAACAACAACAATGGCAACGAAGCTCGAGGTCGTGCTTTTGTGCTGGGTCGGGGCGACGCAATGAATGATCCCAATGTGGTTATGGGTAAGTTTCTTCTCAACGATATTTATGTTACTGTCTTATTTGATTCGGGAGCTGATACAAGTTATATGTCCTTGAAAATGAGTAAATTGTTAAAACGTACACCAACACCCCTAAACACCAAACATGTCATAGAGTTAGCAAATGGTAAAAGTGTAGAAGCCGCACATGTAATCAAGGGTTGTAGCATTGTTTTAGCTGGTCAGACCTTCACGATTGATCTTATACCCATAGTTTTGGGTAGTTTCGACGTCGTCATCGGTATGGATTGGTTATCCCAACATCACGCAGAGATTTTATGGAAGGAAAAGATCATTCGTATTCCTCGCTCTAGTCAAGAACCTCTCGAAGTTCAAGGCGACAAGAGTGGTGTTGTGGTTAGCATCATCTCTTTCTTAAAGGCGCAGAAATGTTTACGAAAGGGGCACACTGCAATTCTGGCACTTGTCACTGACGCATCAGCAAAGGAAAAGAAGCTGGAGGATATTCCAGTTGTACGTGACTTTCCTCAGGTGTTTCCTGAAGATTTACCCGGTTTACCGCCTCACCGCCAAGTCGAATTCCAGATTGAGTTAGCTCCTGGAGCAGCACCTATAGCCCGCGCACCGTATCGTTTAGCTCCAACCGAACTGGAAGAACTGTCGAAGCAGCTACAAGAGCTCTTGGAAAAGGGCTTTATTCGTCCAAGCTCATCGCCTTGGGGAGCTCCAGTACTTTTCGTGAAAAAGAAGGATGGCACTTTCAGGATGTGCATCGACTACCGTGAACTGAACAAGGTGACGGTGAAGAACCGTTATCCTCTTCCGCGTATAGACGACTTATTCGACCAGTTGCAAGGGTCGAGTTACTACTCCAAGATAGACTTGAGGTCAGGGTATCACCAGCTGAGAGTCCGGGATGAGGACGTCTCCAAAACCGCATTCAGAACTCGCTACGGTCACTACGAGTTTCTTGTCATGCCATTTGGGTTAACGAATGCGCCTGCCGTATTTATGGATCTGATGAACAGGGTGTGCAAGCCGTACTTAGACAAGTTTGTGATTGTCTTCATCGACGACATTCTGATTTACTCCAAGAGTCAAGAGGAGCACGAACAGCACCTACGATTGATTTTGGAACTTCTTCGAAAGGAGCAATAGTACGCCAAGTTTTCCAAATGCGACTTTGGCTTCGTGAAGTCCACTTCTTAGGCCATGTGGTGAACAGGGATGGGATTCATGTTGATCTATCCAAGGTAGATTCGATCAGGAACTGGCCTGCACCGCGTACACCAACGGAAATACGCCAATTCTTGGGTTTGGCGTGGTATTACAGACGATTCATCAAGGACTTTTCGAAGATCGCACAGCCGCTTGCACTACTAACACAGAAGGGTGTCACCTACCGTTGGGGAGGTCCCCAGGAAACCGCTTTTCAGTACCTAAAGGATAGGCTTTGCAGCGCACTTATTCTCTCATTGCCAGAGGGCACAGACGACTTTGTGGTTTATTGTGACGCGTCGATACAGGGTCTTGGTTGCGTATTGATGCAGCGGGAGAAAGTTATAGCCTACGCTTCTCGTCAACTCAAGGTTCACGAACGGAACTACACGACGCACGATTTAGAGCTGGGAGCTGTTGTTTTCGCGCTTAAGATATGGCGACACTACCTGTACGGTACCAAGTGCACAATTTACACCGATCACAGGAGTCTCGAGCATATCCTTAAGCAAAAGGATTTGAACATGCGTCAACGAAGATGGGTTGAACTTCTGAACGATTACGAATGCGCTATCAAGTACCATCCAGGCAAGGCCAATGTTGTGGCTGATGCCCTCAGTCGGAAAGACATTTTACCTAGGCGTGTACGAGCTTTGCAGCTCACTATTCAGTCCAGTCTCCCTGCACAGATACGAACTGCTCAGATAGAAGCTTTAAAACCCGAAAACGTCAAGGCTGAAGCCTTACGCGGCTCAAGGCAACGAATGGAACAAAAGGAAGATGGCGCCTACTATGTAACAGGGCGTATTTGGGTCCCACTTTATGGCGGTTTACGAGAGCCTGTAATGGATGAAGCACACAAGTCTCGCTACTCGGTACATCCAGGGTCGGATAAAATGTACCACGATCTCAAAACAACATATTGGTGGCCTAGCATGAAAGCCCACATCGCGACTTACGTTAGCAAGTGTTTGACATGTGCAAGAGTCAAAGTGGAGTATCAGAAACTAGCGGGCCTACTTCAGCAACCTAAGATACCACAATGGAAATGGGAAGAAATTTCCATGGATTTTGTTACTGGCCTACCCAGATCCCAGTGTGGGAATGATACCATATGGGTGATCGTGGATCGACTCACCAAATCTGCACACTTCCTAGCCATAAAGGAAACGGATAAGTTCTCCACTCTCGCAGACGTTTATCTTAAAGAAGTTGTTTCGAGGCACGGGGTGCCCACCTCTATCATTTCGGATCGGGATGCACGATTCACGTCAGAGCTATGGCAAGCGATGCACAAGTCTTTCGGCTCACGGTTAGACATGAGCACAGCATATCATCCTCAGACGGATGGGCAGTCTGAGCGAACGATTCAGACTCTCGAAGACATGCTTCGGGCTTGCGTTATCGACTTCGGAAACGGCTGGGAAAAACATCTCCCTTTGGTGGAGTTCTCATATAATAACAGTTATCACACCAGCATACAAGCCGCTCCATTCGAGGCATTGTACGGGCGTAAATGCCGGTCACCTCTCTGTTGGGCAGAGGTGGGGGATAGTCAGATTACGGGTCCAGAGATTGTAGTGGACGCCACGGAAAAGATTGCGCAGATACGACAACGCATGGCGGCAGCACGCGACCGTCAGAAAGCCTACGCAGATAAGCGTAGGAAGCCATTGGAATTTCAGGTCGGGGACCGGGTTTTACTTAAAGTCTCACCCTGGAAAGGTGTGGTTCGTTTTGGCAAACGGGGCAAACTAAATCCGTGGTATGTCGGACCGTTCGAAATCATTGAGAAAATAGGCAAAGTGGCATACAAGCTAAACCTACCAACTGAGCTCGGTGCAGTTCACAATGTCTTTCACGTGTCAAATCTGAAGAAGTGCCTATTAGATGAGACCCTCATAGTTCCTTTGAAGGAGCTCACCATCGACGAGCGGTTGCAGTTCGTCGAGGAACCAGTTGAAATCACGGACCGGAATGTTAAGGTCCTCAAACACAAGAGAATCCCTCTTGTTCGAGTTCGTTGGAACTCTCGTCGTGGCCCAGAGTACACCTGGGAACGCGAAGAGCAGATGACAGAAAAGTATCCCCAGTTATTCGAAAACCGTGCAACCACTACTGAGGCTGAAGCTACTACTACAGAATTTCGGGACGAAATTCCAAATCAACGGGGGGATGATGTGACACCCCAGGAAAATCAGTAAACGATACAACTCACCTAGCTTCCTCAGTAACCGCATGCTAAATTTCGGGACGAAATTTCTTTCAAGTTGGGGATAATGTGACAACTCGAGTTTCCAAGATTCCATCTTTGCACTATTGCACGTTAATTGTTTAGATTGTTTGTTTACACGACTTGTTTGTTCCTCAACTGTGCACGCTTGTAGTATGTTGATTGTACTTCGATTGATGTGATTTATATGATATGTCTTATAAGTGTATAAGTGTGTATGTTGATATATATCCCATTTAAGATATGTGTTGTATAATTTAAAAAATGAAATCTGCTAGGCCAAACACCTCCTCACGAAAACCCTGTTGGACGAAAACACTAGGGTGTCTTCGTCCACCTTCTTGCCAACAAAACAGAATGGGCTTTAGGCCCAGTAGTGGTTTAACTACATACTAAGTTCCAACCTTTACGTGAACGGTTATTTTGGCAAACCCTAATCACATCGTCTCCCACCCTCTCTCGATATCCTTTACACTCGACGGCAACCTTTATCATTCGAACCTGTGCACCGATCGATTTATTGTTTCTTTTATTAACGTTTGCGATCAACTATTGACGACTGTTTGATGGAAAACAAGATTTTTATTTGATGGTTTTATGAATTAACTGTTAGCGCATAACGGTTTTGATCATGCGTTTGAATTGTTGTATGTTGATTAATCTGTCATGTATATCGTATGATAATGAATGATGATTTCTGGTTATGCTGCAATCATGTTACTAACTGTAATGGATCTAGTAATGGAATGATTTCATGAATTATGTAAACCTTAATATCGATCCAGAGTTTTGACAGTTGGTGTATTAGAAATTGTGTATATGCTGCTGCTGATGATGATGATTAGATTGCTGTTGCGTATCTGCTGTGATGAAGATGATAATTGTTGAGGCCAACGAAAACTCTCACCCTCAACGAAAACAATGTCCAACGAAAACACCATGGTGTTTTCGGCCCAAGGTGTTTTCGCCCAAAAGGGTTTTCGGCCCAAGCTTGGTTTTCGGCCCAAGGGATTTCGGGCCCAAGTGTTTTCGTCACCCTTATACCCAACGAAATCCCCACATAAAAGAAATCACCTTAGGTGATTTCGGCCCAAGTTAGGATTTCGGCCACATAGGGATTTCGCCATATAGTGTTTTCGTTCACTTAGTGATTTCGTTGATTTAATTGTACAGTGAGCACCAATAAGTTAAGAATGTTAACTCTGTTGAGTATGTAACTGGGTTAGCCTATTAACTGAGTTAAGTTTATTAACTCAGTTAACTTTATTTGCTTTGTTGAATTCATTTAGGACACTCTGTTAAGTAGTTAACTTTATTAGCTTGTTAATTCTGTTAATTATCTAGCACTGTCAGTTTATTACTCCTGTTATACTTGTTTATTCAGGAAGCTTGTTATCTTTGCTCAATACCTTAACCTAGTTAAGTCTGTTAACCCCATCAAGCATGTTAATTGATTAACCATGTTAGATATTACTAAGAACTCAGTCATATGGAGTATGACAGTCTGAACATGAACCAACTGATATGTGCTACTTGATGAGAAATGCATGAACACACTATGTGACATAAATGACATGTGAAATATTACGAACACGAACTGATTATATACACGTGCGTACTATAGGTCGTGATTGATTAATTGTGGGCGTGTAACCCTTTTAGCATACCGAGCAAACCAAGGTGAGTTCACACAGCCAAGGCATGGGGTTCCCGGGTGGGAATGGGATTGGATGACTTATTGTATATACTCAGATGGTAGAACCTAACGATAAGATACGGCTAGACTAGTAACACTTGTTGAACTGATCTTCGCACACCTGCCAAGGGTTGGCCGCGATATTATGACTGACTTCGCACACCTGCCATAGGAAGGCCGCGAACTAAATGTACTAATCTTCGCACACCTGCCTGGGAGGCCGCGATACAAATAAACCTAGTCTAGAATACTTGGGAAAAACATCCCCTAATCTTCGCATACCTGCCTGGGAGGCCGCGATGGAAACCAAAACGATACATGACATAACGAACGAACATACTACTACTCACACTATACTATTACTGAACTATTAACTGTGAACTCGCTCAACTAGTTGTTGACTCTCTACTGCATGCCTTGCAGGACCTTAGGTACTTATGGAGCTTGCACTAGAAAGGAGCAGGTCGTTGTGGAGCATGGATCATGGATGCCATGTTAAAATGTTCTTGTAGACGTAGTCAACAGACATTCCGTGCATCAACAGACTCCCCCTTGGATGTTGACGTAGTCTTTATCAGTCTTCAGTTCCATAGTCTTCAGTCTTAGTCTTTTCCTCAACTCTGTCTATTCTCACAAACATTCTTCACAGGTTTCAGGATTAACACCTGGCTCTAACTTCAACTTCCCAATAGCTGTTGATCCAGACTCCCCTTTTCACAGACTCCCCCTCTCAGTATGCTGAGATCTTAAGATATCTGGCTCAAACTTTGACAGTTTGCCGCCGTTGAAAATAATGAAGTCTCCAAACCTGTTACTCAACCAATAGCATTACAATCTATCTTTTCAAACAATAAAACACAAACTCAATCAGTTATTAAGATCCACTCAAGTATTCAGGTTCAAGTTAATGACCCTGATCACCTGATTAATCTACCAAGTTCAATTTAATGACCCTGGTTGATCTTTTTGACGAATCAAACTGATTTAGTAAAATCATTTTTAACTTTTTCTGAAAATAACAAGTATCAAATTAATGAACTTGTTTTTGACACAGAAAACAATCAAACTTCCAACAATGTAAGCTCTCCTCATTCTTCAGCTCAGAATCTCCTGCATCTGCTTCATCTTTCTAGAATCCGACAATCAACTTTCCACTCTGGTTTGTCTAAAATAAAGCAGAAATGTAAAATCTTTTTGGATTTTAAGGTGATCTAAACTAAGAAATGAAATAACAGAAAACTTAAAATTGCATAAAGTAAACTATTTACAAGTTTATTTTTGGTGAGCGTGTCAGGGAATCATATCAGCTTTTCAGACAGATTACAAGTACCGTTAAGCTACATTACATACACAGATTTAAACAATTCACCTCGATTGTCGATATACTGATCCATCTTAAATTCTCACACAAACTTCAATCTATTCAGGATACCGTTTAAGTGTTTTAAGAACTTAGATCAATTCATGTGTCCCACCTCTTGAATATACTCCCGTATCCAGAATCCCAATATTCAGTCTTACAGGCAAGAATACTACAATGATGTCTGTACATAAATTAGGGATTAAATGCGAGAACTAAGGGATCTCAGGTCAGAACTTCCGTTCAGCAGAGAGATATCAGCTTCGACTTAGCAGTGTGTCCCCTTTAGAGGATCTTTTCAGCTACAACAGATGATTATCAATTTTATTGTCTAATCAGCTGAGGGCTTCATGCTATATTTCAAGCATTTTGGATAAAGTATTAGCCAAGGACTAGGTCAGAACTACCGTTCAGCAGAAGTCCCAGAATAATACCCCAGACATCGTAGAGTACAAACACCTAGTATATCAGAATACGAGACCTTTCAAACGAGATTTCAGGGGTTACCTATATATCCAAGTAGTGTTCCCACGAATTTCACCAGTTTGAAATTTTAGGTTTATATCCCGAATAAATTTACTAAATGTACGAAAATCTATCGACACATCGTTAGTGAGACTTTTTAACTCATTTTGTCTTTCCAAATCTTTAGCATACTGTAATTGTCTAGCTGATGTACTATCATTTTCCCTATATACACAAGCTCTTTTTCAATTTTATCATGTTTTTGTATTTTTTCATTTTTTACTGTTTTTGTATTTTTCTGAAAATAAACTATGTACAACTATCTATCTCCCCCTAAATACCAAAACATGTAAAAAACCGACAAACCATCGCAGATTGTTTCTCATCTTCATCCGCAACATTACTCTCATCAACGCTCACAACCCCATCCGACACCGAAAGCAATTTCATACCATTAAGTTTTAACAAATATTGAAACCGATTTTTATCAAAAGCTTTGGTATGCAAATCAGCTTTTTGTTCGTCAGTGTGGATTTTCTTAATTCGTATCAACTTTTTCTCGAAGCAATCGCGAATAAAGTGATGAGGAATTTTGATATGTTTAGATTTAGCGTGATGTACTGGATTTTTAGTTATATTAATTGCGGCCTCATTATCAACAAACAGAGGTGTGTTAAGAAACTGCAAACCGTAGTCGCGCATCTGTTGGTGTATCCACAGGATCTGAGAGCAGCAACTGCTAGCAGAATCATACTCCGCTTCACATGTAGATAGCACCACAGATGTTTGTTTCTTACACTGCCAGGTAACCAATCTCGAACCAAAGAACTGGCATCCTGCAGTTGCTGATTTCGCGTTGACTTTGCAACATCCGAAATCTGAATCGGAATACCCTTCGAGGGTAAAATCGCCTTTTCTAGGATACCATAACCCCACTGACGGAGTACCTTTCAGGTAACGTAATATCCTCTTGACAATAATCATATGCGATGCTCTCGGGTTAGACTGAAATCTTGCTGCGAGACACGTTGGGTACATGATGTCAGGACGTGAAGCAGTCAGATACATCAAAGAACCTATTATGGAATGGTAAAACGTTTCATCAGCCCTGTCTCCGGTGAGATCTGGGTAAATCCCATGATTAGTCGCAAGTGGGGTAGCAGCTGGAGTAGAACTTGACATTCCAAATTTCTCTAGAATATCATGCACGTACTTCGTTTGATGAATGAAAATTCCCTCAGGAAGTTGTTCAACTTGTAAACCCAGAAAGAATTTCATCTCCCCCATTGATGACATTTCGAATTTCTGCTTCATCACCTGTTCGAAATATTTGCATAATTTCTCATTCGTTGACCCAAAAATTATATCGTCCACATAAATTTGTACTATCAGAAGATGACCATCAACGACTTTAGTGAAGAGAGTGGCATCCACTTTTCCACGTATAAACTGGTTAGCGAGTAGGTGTTGAGACAAAGTCTCGTACCAGGCTCTCGGCGCCTGATGTAAACCATACAACGCTTTGTCCAGCAAATAAACTTTGTTCTTGTGGATTGGGTCAGTAAAGCCCGGCGGCTGACCAACATAAACCTCCTCTTTGACCTTCCCATAAAGAAACGCTGATTTAACATCTAACTGATATACTTTGAAATTCTTCCAAGACGCAAATGCTAGGAAAATTCTGATAGCCTCTAGTCGTGCGACAGGAGCATAGACTTCGGTAAAATCAATCCCCTCCTGTTGACTAAAACCCTGAACAACGAGCCGAGCTTTGTTCCTGACAACTACTCCTCTGTCGTCCCTCTTACACTTGAAAACCCATTTTGTATTGATTTTCCTTTGACCATCCGGCAAATCAACTAACTTCCACACCCCCAACTTTTCAAACTGACTTAATTCTTCTTGCATCGCTATGACCCAAGAGTCTTCAGTAAGCGCCTCTTTGTAAGTTCTTGGTTCGACCTGCGAGATAAAACAACTTAATGAAAATTCAGTTTGTAAAGGTGCTACTGTAGAATAAAAACATGTTAAGCCCTGGTCAATTTGACGTCTCGTGCGAACGCCCGATTGCAATTCTCCTATTATCAACTCCTCTGGATGATAAGAAAGAGTTCGCGGCATCACTTCGCTTGGAACATCTACATTTCCCTTCAGATTAGTAACATTCTGTTCTGCATCTTGGTCACCAACTTGGTTTGTTTGACTTGACAACTGGATCTGCTCCCCCTCAAGGTCTGAATCACCATGGTCAAAAACTGGCATATTTTCAGCTTCTTGATCATCATTCACCTCCGACTGATTACAAGGAGCAACTTCATCATCATTTTCACCAGCATTTCTAGGACCTGCTTCATCGTCATTTGAAGTTTCCCGAGGGCTTCTAGAATACTCCGCTGGAAACCTGAGTTGCGACTCATACTCTCGCAAAATATCTAGCTCATCAAAGAAATCTTCTTCTTCCTCTGATTCTTCTCTCATGTCAAACGAATCCCAAAGTTTTTCATAATGATAACGCCATGAATCACCAGGATTCTGTGGCGGCATAGTGTACCCCTGACATTCAACATTTGCTGCCTCAATAATCTGCTTGTCGCTTGGAATGAAGACACGTTGCAAAGGACTTGAATAACCCACAAAGATTCCCTCAACGCTCTACGGACCAAACTTTCCTTTAGGCTCTATCACCGTACAGGGTGACCCAAACGGTTCTAGATACTTCAAATTCGGCTTGCGTTTATTGAGTAGCTCAAAACACGTCTTGTTGAACTTCTTTACAGTAAGAACTCTGTTAAGAGTATAACATGCAGCAGAAACAACTTCAGCCCAGAAATTAATTGGTAACTTAGAGTCTGCAAGCATCGTTCTGGCTGTTTCGATTAGCGTCCGGTTTTTGCATTCTGCAACTCCATTTTGCTGCGGAGTGTACGGAGTACTAAACTCATGCAGTATACCTCGTTCGTCACAAAATTCTTCCATCTTACTGTTTTTGAACTCAGTACCATTATCACTGCAAATTCTACAGATCGGCCTCTGGTACAGATTCTCAATTCTTTTAAACAATGCCATCAAACTATCAAAAGTCTCATCTTTTGATTTCAAAAACATTACCCAAGAAAATCTGGAATAATCATCAGTCACGACCAAACAGTAGGAATCTCCTGTTATACTCTTGACATTCACTGGACCAAACAAATCCATATGAAGTCTTTCCAAAGGTCTTGAAACTGAATTGACTTGCTTTGTAGGGTGTGACTTTTTCTTCTGTTTGCCTTTGACACAACTTATGCACTCCCCTTCCAGATGAAAACCTTTAATATTCACTCCAGTGACCAAGTCGTTATGCACTAAGTGATTCATTTTCCTTAGGTGAATATGCCCCATCTTTCGGTGCCATAACCTTGATTCTTTTTCCGTTGCTCTGGACACAAAACAATGAGCCTGACCCGTGGTTGTAGTAGCGACGCTCATGTCCAACACGTACAGATCGTTGACTCTTGGTGCCCTCATGATGATCCACTCTTCAGGTATCACAAATCCCGGTTTCAAGATCAAACATTCTTTGTCGGTGAAATGAGTAGTATACATCCTGTCACAGATCTGGGAGATACTCAGCAGGTTGTTCTCCAGCTCAGCGATGTAGTTAACTCTCTCAAACGTTATAATGCCATTTGTCAATGTTCCTTCACCTATGATCCTACCTCCTTGATTACCCGCAAAACCCACATAACCACCGTTAATGTTATTCACATCATACAACAATGCGGTCTTCCCTGTCATATGCCTTGACGCTCCACTATCCATTATCCACCTGGATACAAGTTTTGGAAGATCCTGCACATAACAAATCATCATTTAAATAACTTCAAGAAAGATGTCGATTCATGCTTTGCAATCCAGGAAGCTCCGGCAACTCAAACTGTTTAGTCAAACATTGAGTCCACCCAGGCCTCATCAGCCTTAGTTGCAACCTTGACTCTCGCAATTTGAATTTTGAAATTTTCAGCCTTGAGAGGCGGAAAATTTTCATCATAATCAACAATAATTGGCTCTTCAGCCTTTTTCTCTTCAGAATTTGAAACTTTCTTCTCAACTTTTGATTCAATTTTTGGTTTCCACACCTGTTGAGTTTCTGCAACCCTTTTATAAAATTTATCATTTTGAGTTACCAACTTCTTTACGGGTTCAGTTTTTGCTTTTACGTTGTCGATTTTAACGTTTTTCTTTTCAACCAATTTCTTCTCAACATACATCGGTGCTTTACCCTTCACATCAACCTTCTTTTGTTGAACCTTCACAGCTTCAATCTTAGGCTTCACATATGTACACTTTCGTGCAATATGACCAACCTGTTCACATCTAAAACAAGTACGAGTATCAGCTACCCGACTCGTGCCTTCAGACTGAGCCTATGAAACTCTCTTCTCAAAAAATTCTTTGTTCGATTTTGAAAAAAAATATTTTTCTTCATCAGCAAGTGAACTTGAACTGTTCACAAACTTTTTCTTTTCAACAAACCTCTTGTGTGAAACATTCTTTTTCTGAAACGGTTTACCCCCTGATAACCACCTGACTAGTTGTTTCTGTTGTTATTGTAAAAACGCGGTGGATAACCAGTTTTCTTGTTGTAAACCCTGTCTTTCTTTCGACTCAGATTGTTCACTGTTGACAACTCAACTTCGACCAGTTTGAAAACATTTGTCAATTTGTTCAAATTAACATTCTCTAATGGAAACTCAGAATCCGAAAACAACTTATCCGATCCCGACATCTTGTACATGACAAGATCAAATTCATCATGTAAGTTGTTTTAGGACTTTTGCTTCGGAATGTATTTGTGACAACTCGAATTTCCAAGATTTCTATTTCGCATTTATTGCACGTTCAAGTATTGTTTAGCTGTTTATTTGCACAATTGATTACTATAGAATTGTATACGTTTTGGTATAATGAAGTGTATTGTGTGATTGTGCATGACTATGTGTTAATTGTGATAAACTTGTCAAATGTGTAAACTTGGTGGTGAAACTGTGAAATTAATTGAGATAGTGCACTATTGTAAAATATAATACTTGAGGATGTAGAGGACAATTAGTGGAATTCTAGTAATACTTAACCCTAATCCCTTTTCACTAATCATTAGCACACAAACCAAAACACGTACTTGCAATCCTCTAATTCTCTGGCAATCATCATCACCAAGATACTCATCACTTTTGATTCCCCTCCTTCTCTAGAATCATCCAAGGTAATTGTGTTATCATTTGTTATTAATCGTTTGATTGTTAGCAATGCTTAATTCTTGAAATGCGTGTAAACCCTAGTCTTCACATGATGCTTCTGTGTTTTTGATTGATGTTGATTGTTGTGTTATGAAGATGATTAGTCATATAATCAATTGCTTGATGATTTTGATGCGTGAGATGTAGACATAGTGGTCATTGCTTTGATCAGTGTATTGCAAACGTATGAATTTAGGGTTTCCTGTTCGTATGATAGCAAAACGTAACTGTTACGATCTCAATTGAATAAAACATTCGTATGACTTTTTGTTGTCTGAGCTTTGTGAACGAATGGTATGGTCCGAGTTTTATGACCACATCACCTAGCCCGAGCTTCTAAAAGAGGTAGATGTCTGAGTTTATGCATAAATCATATAAGAGTTCTTGGATAACTTACATGCCCGAGGTTATGAACATGATTTTTGGTCCGAGTTTGCTAGTGCAAGCCACCCTAGTCCGACTTAATTACATACCACACTTAAGCCCGAGTTTGTTTTACATCTTGCTAGGTCCGAGTTTCAATCCCTTGTCCGAGGTTAATTCCCTCCCCCTTTGTTGATAATGTCCGACCTTGATGATAAAATAAAGTGGTCCGAGGTTTGAGAGGTGTAAGGGGTCCGAGTTTTACCCCTTACCCTTGTCCGACTTTCAAAAACAATTAAGGGTCCGAGTTTCTCCCAAGAAAATGTGGTCCGACCTTTTACCCATATAGGAGATGTCCGAATTTGGTTGCAAGGAAAATGTGTCCGAGTTTATTGCCTGTGCAAGGTCCGAGTTTCACAATCCTTTATGTTGCCCGAGTTTTGGTTGTGGTGCCTTGTAGTCCGACCTTCAAACAGGGGAAACCCCCCCCCCCCACACTTGTCTGATATTGTGTAATTGTATGATACTGTGTAATTGTCAATTTGAAACAAGTAGCTGCATGATATATTATGTAAATTCTGTTAAGTTGTGTATGACACTTTGATTCCCTGACTTCGTTAAACACGTGAAGTATTTACACTGTTGAATGTATAAAGCGTGCTAACAGTGGCCACTAGAATAATGTACACATAAGATTAAATCGTGAAATCAGGGACGCTACGCATGAATTACGTGAATAGGATTGACTGCTTACATGATGTATGATTCTTTGTGAATAATTGTGTGATAATGAATGCAACGGTATGATACTGCATGTGAGAACATTATATGTAATATCATTGTGTACACAATAAACACACAAAGCACCGTTGTTTGAATATCGAGGACTTGTAAACCCTAATTGAACGAATCATGTGCAATATATCCTAGGTCGTGTGTAACGGACTTAGAGATTTATAAACCCTAGAAGCAATAACATACCGAGCATACCAAGGTGAGTTCACACCCTTACTAAGGCATGGGATTCCCAAGGGCTTGGGAATGGGATTGAAGGAATAAGGTTGAATAGATTCGTACTGACACTAATACTAGACTACCATACCACTGTCCTCGGTTGTGCAGGACACATACTTATGCTACTCACTGTCCTCGGTTGTGCAGGACACATACTCATGCTATTCACTGTCCTCGGTTGTGCAGGACACACACTTACAATCTACGTAGACTTATACTTACTACTATCCTCGGTTGTGAAGGATACCTATACTTATTACTATCCTCGGATGTGAAGGATACTTATACTTATTACTATCCTCGGATGTGAAGGATACTTATACTTATTACTATCCTCGGATGTGAAGGATACTTATGCTTATTACTATCCTCGGTTGTGAAGGATACCTATGGTTACGAGTAGTCTAGTGGTTATACAACATGGGAAGCCCCCACCAATAGAACGTACTAACGGCCCAGTAGCGCCACCTGTTACAAACGAACTTATTATTACGCATTTACTTTCTGTGAACTCGCTCAACTAGTTGTTGATCCTCTGTTACATGCCTTGCAGGTCGTTAGGTATATGGAGCTTGCACATGGAGGAGCGGGTCGTTGTGGGCTTGTGTCACACCCCCAAAATCCACCCGCGGAGTACCACCGCTTGGGGAGCGTGACTGACCAGGATCAAGCCATCAATCATATCAAACATATCATTTAATAATAAAAGTAATTTATGTAATTCATCACGACATGACTGATGTTTCAAAACCAAACATTGTTTAAGTAGCGGAAGCATAGCAGTGTAACTCAAAATAGTTATAAGTTCGAATATCGTTCATGATCCAAATCCCACAACGACCTGCTCCTCCCTGTGCAAGCTCCATTATGTACCTAAGGTCCTGCAAGGCATGCAGCAAATAATCAACAAACTAGTTGAGCGAGTTCACAGAAAATAAGTTCATAACATAGTGCATAAGTATAACTAGTGGGGGCTTCCCATACTAGTGTGTACTAAAGGTGGGGGCTTCCCAAACCTTGTGTTTATATTATCGGTGGGGCTTCCCACGTTTATCCTTACTAATGAGGGCTTCTCATTAGTGGTACTTACTAGACTAACTTCCAACCATGTGCTCTTCTTTACCGAGAACAGGAATACGTACTGGGTCACGTAGGCTTTACGTGACGTGCCCTTCCCCGAGGACAGTGGTACGCGTGGGGGCTACGTAGGCTTTACGCAGCGTGTCCTTCCGACCCGGAAGACAGTAGAAGGTATTGGGTTACGTAGGCTTTACGTAACGTGTCATCCCGACCCGGGAGACAAATGGCAAATACTGGGTTACGTAGGCTTTACGTAACGTGTCCTGACTACCCTGAGGACGATGGTCTATAGTCTAGTGAATGCGTAAGTACGAGTAACTCTTTCAATATCAACATATCCAACCCAATTCCCAACCCGGGAATCCCATGCCTTGGCTGTGTGAACTCACCTTGGTTTGCTCGGCAGATACACAAAGAGTACATGTAGCAAGTAAAAGGTCAACCACGTCCTATCATGGTTATTATACAAGTCAGGTTTCGACTAAGGTAATACACGTGTGCATCACATATGTTAACACGTTACTATCACGTATGCATGTGAACAGGTAAGAGCATAACATTAACATTCATGTGCGATCCAATGTCTAAGCCCGAAATACAACCAGCCCAAATAACATATCGGCCCAAACAGATAAGCAGTCCAATAACATAACAGTCATAAGTCCAATCATTTGGCCCAACTGATTGGGCCCGTGACAGCGAAGGCCCAAAACAGTGTACGTGCAAAGGTGGTCTCGAGTCGCAACCGGCGATCTCGAGTCGCAACAGGGGATTACGAGTCGCAACAGCTGGTTACGAGTCGCAAGGGACGGTCTCGGCTCGTCATGGTCTGGTTACGAGTCGCAACCTGACTCGCAACCATGATTGCGGCTGATGTCGTTGTGTGGTCTCGAGTCGTGATTGTGAGGTTTCGACTCGCAGTCTATGTCGCAACCGGATGTGTAACTTGTTTCCATAATTTATGCAACAATTATTCCGTGATTCAAGCTAACACTTAGGCAGTTTCGGAAATAGATCAAATCAACATTTATTCATCATCCAATCATATTCATAACACCTTCAAATCATCATTTAGCATGTTCATAACAGCATCCAAAACAAATAATCGGATTATCAAACAAACCTAAACCGAATCATATCCTCATACTAACATGCAACCTAGTCGGTTATCATTCATACAAAATCTGATTATATTTATCATCATGACCATCAATCCGAGGACCAAGCATAATCAACATAATCTAATCGGCCCTAGTGTATTATCATGCAACTCTAATCCGTTTAACCTAAACATAGAGTCATAACATCATACCAAATCATCATCAACACACCGAGCATATACAACACACATCAATGGATAACATACTAACCGGGAGATAGGATCAAACACAAGAAAAGTGAGCCGAATGGAAGAGCAAGATCTCCGATCCTCTAAGTTGTTCGCCGTCGGGTTCTAGGTAAGCCGAGAGAGAGAGAGAGAAGGTCTAGGGTTGTGTGTGTGTTATGAAAATTGTAACAATGAGAGAAATCAAACCCTTACCAAAAGGTTTTGTGTTTGCGAGTGGGGAGTGGGCCGAGCCCACTCGGCTGCCTAATGGATCCGCGAACAAGGTGTGGCCCGAAATGGGCTTGTGTGACCGGTTAGCCTTGTGCGATCGGGTTTTAGTGTGTGGTTTGGGCTCGTGCAACACATAACATACATACACACATAATGCACATAAACATAACATACCAAGTATTCATTCAATTAATAACGTTCTCGTAAACACGTATCGTTACACAAAGTAAGTCTAAGGTCCGAGTTGTCACATTATCCCCAACTAATTGGAAATTTCGTCCCGAAATTTGGTATGCACTCACTGAGGAAGCTAGGTAAATTCAATCGTTCACTGGTTTTCCTGGGGTGTCACAGCTTGGATCGTGATTATCTTATTAAACACTTATGACATTTCGTACTTAATTATGTTGGGTTTTGATTATACGCTTCCGCTAAACAATGATAACTTACTTATGTTTTGGAAACACCTTTCATATGGATTTGGTTTGGTTTATATTGCAATTACTTTTACTTTGTACAATGTTCTATATGATTGGTGGCTTGATCCTGGTCAGTCACGCTCCCAAGTGGTGATACTCCGCAGGTGGATTTTGGGGGTGTGACAGATTGGTATCAGAGCCATTGGTTATAGAGAACTTGGTTTTAATTTGGGAAAACGTTTTTATTAAAACCAGACTATAACCAGAACAGTGCTCTCAACGATCCACAACGACGCTTCGCTCCACGTGCAAGACTCGACATACTAGGTAATAAGGTTTATGTTTATTGCCTACATGCTAGAATCGCATAGAACTCTGCTCGTAGTATGCTTACATTACTTTGCTCACTACATATTACTGCTTAAGAACACCTATGTGCCTACACTTTTCTGTCATCGCACTACTCGCGAACCATTCATACTTATGCTACCTTTACTGTTCGATCATGTTTGGACGTGTTAACACGACTCAAGCCCAGTTGACGGCTCTCATTAACGAACAAGTTGCTGCGGCGCTTGCAGCCGCACAAGCAGGAGGTATAACCTGCTATTCCAAACCCATCCTAGGATGTTAGATCCTACTCTCGTGACCCAACTCTCGCGCTTAACTTTGACCTAACTTTCTCGCGCAACGGGTCGGAACGCACAACAACCTGTCTGCACATTCAAGAACTTCATGGACCATCGTCCAAGCACATTCAGTGGCACAGAAGGAGAAGTGGGACTACTCCATTGGTTTGGGAAGCTCGAGTTAGTATTCGGGATGTGTGAATGCCCTGAGACTCGCAGGGTCAAGTACGCCACTGGTACTTTGGAAAGAATCGCGCTAACCTGGTGGAACGCGCAAGTACAGATACTAGGGTTGACAACTGCTAACGCCACCCCTAGAACGAATTCAAAGAACGCATTAAAAGGGAATACTGCACGCGTGATGACATCCACAAGTTGGAAGTGGAGCTTTACCATTTGAAAATGACGGGGTCAGGAAATTGATGCTTATACGAAACGGTCGAACGAACTGGCTATCTTGTGTCCAACCATGGTGGACCCTCCAAGCAAGCGTATCGAATTGTACCTCAAGGGTCTAGCCTCAGAGATTCAGAGCCATGCTACATCGGCTAACCTCGACAATATCCAAGACATTCAGCGTCTTGCTCATCGCCTCACGGATCAGGCAGTGGAACAGAACAGGCTGCCTAGTTGTATCAGCGCTATTACTACCGCTATCACTTCCGCTACTCCGCTACTCCCAGTGACAACAAGCGGGAAAGGGAAGATTGTTCGCATTCCTCGTTCTGGTCAAGAACCTCTCGGAGTTCAAGGCGACAAGTGTGGTGCTGTGGTTGGCATCACCCCTTTCTTGAAGGCTCAGAAATGTTTACAGAAGAGTCACACCGCAATTTTGGCTCTCGTCACTGACGTATTAACGAAAGAAACTTTCCTCAGGTGTTTCCTGAAGATTTACCTGGTCTACCGCCTCATCGTCAAGTCGAATTCCAAATCGAGCTCGCTCCAGGAGCAGCACCCATAGCTCGAGCACCGTATCGCTCAGTTCCACCAGAATCGGAAGAACTATCGACACAGCTACAAGAAATCTTGGATAAGGGATTTATCCGACCTATCTCTTCGCCTTGGGGAGCTACAAGAACTATTGGATACCAATCATCAGTGAAAAAGAAGGATGGCACCTTCAGGATGTGAAATTGACTACCGTGAACTGAACAAGGTCAAGTAAAGAACCGTTATCCTCTTCCACGCATTGACGACTTATCCGACCAGTTGCAAAGGTCGAGTTACTACTCCAAGGTTGATCTAAGGTCTGGTTATCATCAGCTGAGAGTCCAGGATGAGGACGTCTCCAAGACAGCATTCAGAACTCGCTGCGGCCATTACGAGTTTCTTGTCATACCATTCGGGCTTACGAACGCACCTGCAGTTTTCATGGATCTTATGAACAGGGTATGCAAACCCTATCTAGACAAGTTCGTCATCGTTCTCATCGACGACATCCTGATCTACTCCAAGAGTCAGGAGGAACACGAGCAGCCCCTACGCCTTACCTTGGAACTTCTTCGGAAGGTACAACCGTACGCCAAGTTTTCAAAATGCGACTTCTGGCTTCGTGAAGTCCACTTCTTAGGCCATGTGGTGAACAGGGATGGGATTCATGTCGATCCATCCAAGGTAGAGTCAATCAGAAACTGGCCTGCACCGCGTACACCGACTGAAATACGCCAATTTTTGGGTTTGGCGGGTTACTACAGGCGATTCATCAAAGACTTCTCCAAGATCGCGCAGCCGCTTACTATGCTGACACAGAAGGGTGTCACCTACCGTTGGGGAGATTCCCAAGAGACCGCTTTTCAATACTTAAAGGATAGGCTTTGCAGCGCACCTATTCTCTCATTGCCAGAGGGCACGGATGACTTCGTGGTTTATTGTGACGCATCGATACAGGGGCTTGGTTGTGTATTGATGCAGCGGCATAAAGTTATTGCCTACACCTCTCGTCAACTCAAGGTTCACGAACGGAACTACACGGCGCACGATTTAGAGCTGGGAGCTGTTGTTTTCGCGCTTAAGATATGGCGACACTACCTGTACGGTACCAGGTGCACGATTTACACCGATCACAGGAGTCTCGAGCATATTCTTAAGCAAAAGGATTTGAATATGCGTCAACGGAGATGGGTTGAACTTCTGAACGACTACGAATGCGCCATCAAGTATCACCCAGGCAAGGCCAATGTTGTGGCTGACGCCCTCAGTCGGAAAGACACCCTACCTAAGCGCGTGCGAGCACTACAGCTTACTATTCAGTCCAGTCTTCCTGCACAGATACGAGCTGCTCAGATAGAGGCATTAAAACCCGAAAACGTCAAGGCTGAAGCCTTACGTGGTTCAAGGCAACGAATGGAACAAAAGGAAGACGGCGCATACTATGTAACGGGGCGTATTTGGGTCCCACTTTATGGCGGTTTACGCGAACTTGTGATGGATGAAGCACACAAGTCTCGCTACTCGGTACATCCAGGGTCGGATAAAATGTACCACGATATCAGAACAACGTATTGGTGGCCAAACATGAAAGCTCTTATCGCAACTTACGTCGGCAAGTGTTTGACTTGTGCAAGGGTTAAAGTCGAGTATCAGAAACCATCAGGTCTACTTCAGCAACCGGAAATACCACAATGGAAATGGGAGCAAATTTCCATGGATTTTGTTACTGGCCTACCTAGATCCCAGCGCAGGAATGACACTATCTGGGTGATCGTTGATCGACTCACAAAGTCTGCTCACTTCTTGGCTATCAAAGAAACGGATAAGTTTTCTACCTTAGCAGACATCTACTTGAAAGAAGTTGTTTCGAGGCACGGAGTGCCAACCTCTATTATTTCGGATCGGGATGCACGATTCACTTCAGAACTATAGCGAGCGATGCACAAAGCTTTTGGCTCTCGTCTAGACATGAGTACAGCGTATCATCCTCAGACGGATGGGCAGTCTGAGCGAACGATCCAGACTCTTGAAGACATGCTTCGGGCATGTGTTATTGATTTCGGCAACGGCTGGGAAAAGCATCTCCCTCTGGTGGAGTTTTCGTATAATAACAGTTATCACACCAGCATACAAGCCGCTCCATTCGAGGCATTGTACGGACGTAAATGCCGGTCACCTCTCTGTTGGGCAGAGGTGGGGGATAGTCAGATCACGGGTCCAGAAATTGTAGTGGACGCCACAGAAAAGATTGCACAAATACGACAACGCATGGCGGCAGCACGCGACCGTCAGAAAGCCTACGCGGACAAGCGTAGCAAGCCTTTGGAATTTCAGGTCGGGGACCGGGTTTTATTAAAAGTCTCACCCTGGAAGGGTGTGGTTCGATTTGGTAAACGAGGCAAACTCAATCCGCGGTATGTTGGACCGTTCGAAATCACTGAAAGAATAGGCCCAGTAGCCTACAGACTGAACCTACCAGCTGAACTCGGTGCAGTTCACAATGTATTTCACGTGTCGAATCTGAAGAAGTGCCTGTCAGATGAGACCCTCATAGTTCCTTTTAAGGAACTCACTATCGACGAGCGGTTGCAGTTCGTCGAGGAGCCAGTTGAAATCACGGACCGGGATGTGAAGATCCTGAAACACAAGAGAATCCCTCTTGTTCGAGTTCGTTGGAACTCCCGACGTGGCCCAGAGTACACCTGGGAACGCGAAGACCAAATGAAAGAAAAGTACCCCCAGTTATTCGAAACCAATGCAACCACTACTGAGGCTGAAGCTACTACTACTGAATTTCGGGACGAAATTCCAAATCAACGGGGGGATGATGTGACACCCCAGGAAAACCAGTAAACAATACAGCTTATCTAGCTTCCTTAGTGAGTGCGTACCAAATTTCGGGACGAAATTTCTTTTAAGTTGGGGATAATGTGACAACTCGAATTTCCAAGATTTCTATTTCGCATTTATTGCACGTTCAAGTATTGTTTAGCTGTTTATTTGCACAATTGATTACTATAGAATTGTATACGTTTTGGTATAATGAAGTGTATTGTGTGATTGTGCATGACTATGTGTTAATTGTGATAAACTTGTCAAATGTGTAAACTTGGTGGTGAAACTGTGAAATTAATTGAGATAGTGCACTATTGTAAAATATAATACTTGAGGATGTAGAGGACAATTAGTGGAATTCTAGTAATACTTAACCCTAATCCCTTTTCACTAATCATTAGCACACAAACCAAAACACGTACTTGCAATCCTCTAATTCTCTGGCAATCATCATCACCAAGATACTCATCACTTTTGATTCCCCTCCTTCTCTAGAATCATCCAAGGTAATTGTGTTATCATTTGTTATTAATCGTTTGATTGTTAGCAATGCTTAATTCTTGAAATGCGTGTAAACCCTAGTCTTCACATGATGCTTCTGTGTTTTTGATTGATGTTGATTGTTGTGTTATGAAGATGATTAGTCATATAATCAATTGCTTGATGATTTTGATGCGTGAGATGTAGACATAGTGGTCATTGCTTTGATCAGTGTATTGCAAACGTATGAATTTAGGGTTTCCTGTTCGTATGATAGCAAAACGTAACTGTTACAATCTCAATTGAATAAAACATTCGTATGACTTTTTGTTGTCTGAGCTTTGTGAACGAATGGTATGGTCCGAGTTTTATGATCACATCACCTAGCCCGAGCTTCTAAAAGAGGTAGATGTCTGAGTTTATGCATAAATCATATAAGAGTTCTTGGATAACTTACATGCCCGAGGTTATGAACATGATTTTTGGTCCGAGTTTGCTAGTGCAAGCCACCCTAGTCCGACTTAATTACATACCACACTTAAGCCCGAGTTTGTTTTACATCTTGCTAGGTCCGAGTTTCAATCCCTTGTCCGAGGTTAATTCCCTCCCCCTTTGTTGATAATGTCCGACCTTGATGATAAAATAAAGTGGTCCGAGGTTTGAGAGGTGTAAGGGGTCCGAGTTTTACCCCTTACCCTTGTCCGACTTTCAAAAACAATTAAGGGTCCGAGTTTCTCCCAAGAAAATGTGGTCCGACCTTTTACCCATATAGGAGATGTCCGAATTTGGTTGCAAGGAAAATGTGTCCGAGTTTATTGCCTGTGCAAGGTCCGAGTTTCACAATCCTTTATGTTGCCCGAGTTTTGGTTGTGGTGCCTTGTAGTCCGACCTTCAAACAGGGGAAACCCCCCCCCCCCCACACTTGTCTGATATTGTGTAATTGTATGATACTGTGTAATTGTCAATTTGAAACAAGTAGCTGCATGATATATTATGTAAATTCTGTTAAGTTGTGTATGACACTTTGATTCCCTGACTTCGTTAAACACGTGAAGTATTTACACTGTTGAATGTATAAAGCGTGCTAACAGTGGCCACTAGAATAATGTACACATAAGATTAAACCGTGAAATCAGGGACGCTACGCATGAATTACGTGAATAGGATTGACTGCTTACATGATGTATGATTCTATGTGAATAATTGTGTGATAATGAATGCAACGGTATAATACTGCATGTGAGAACATTATATGTAATATCATTGTGACAACCCTCACCAAACCAGGTATCCGTACGACTTAATTAACTATTAATTGTTGCCTAATTACTATGCTTAACTGAGATTTCGGATAAACTGCTACTTGATTGTTGATACTTGTAAATATCTGCATCATACCTTGATTTTTCCGTCACTACATTATTTACTTACTGAACTCTAGTGACAAACATGATGCACAAAAGCACAGTAGCACTTGAACGGATAACCTATTGAACATGCTGATATAGCCAGCATCAGGCAAACACTGCCTCCAAAGGTCTGAATGAGCCAAAAATATTTTACTACACCCGTAGTGTGTGTAGGGATACAAGGGTTGTATAATTGCGTCTCTAGGAATAAGATATAGAGATTGGATGTGCCTAAAACGTATTCTAAGCACAAAACACAGCACTTTTATTTACATACTAGCTTCTAGCTAACTAATAAAGTGCCAAAACATGAGAAAATATTCCTGACACTTTGCAGAATAAATTGTGTCGCTAAAAATATTAATTATGACGCTTAAAGGATTACTTAAGCGCTTTAACGGATTACTATCCGACCAAACCACCGGACTATACCCGGAACATAAAAATATTGCCAGAAATATTATTGGTATTTTTCTGAGCCAGTTAGGGTCCCTGATTACCCTAACACCCGCATTATAACGCATCAAACAACTAACGGGGTTAATCACTAAACCTAACCGACTTAAAGTAACTGAACACTAACTAAACGATCAAGACCCAACCGGATACCCCCCCCCCTAGTGGGATCGGTCACCTTGATGTGACAAGGGAGTACAACCTTTCGATTTTTATATTAGTTTTGTGGATATCTAGACGACATAAACCGATGGACGATGATCATGAGTTTTTCTATAAATACCACACACACACACACACAAGACATCACCATCCACCAACTTCACTCTCTCTCTTGCTCTCCTCTCCCTCTCGGCCGTAAACCCCCACAACCATCCATCATATTTTCGGTTCTTGTCTTGCCATTCCAAGCTCACCCAAGTGTCGGGGATCACGTACGAGGAAGCTTGAAGCAAGCGGAAGTTGGAGGACCTCGTTCGTTTGCTTTTATCCACGCCATTTTCGCCAAAGATCTTCCCTAGCCCCGAGCTAGAGGTATAACATTTAAAACTCGCTCTTGATCGTATCTAAAGTGGTTAAAAGGATTTTTAACGGTTAAAAGTCGGTAACCCATCTTTTGAATCTAAAAAGTCTACTAAAACTCGAATATTGTTGGTTAAAAGCATATAACGCGTGTAAAAGTCGTAGTATTTGAATATGTTGATTGTTGAGGCCCGATCTACGTTGTGGTGGCTCTTATCATCGTTTAACCCGACTTTGTTAAGATCCCGAATCTTGACATACACTTGTTTCTTTTGTACAAGGGTTAAAAGGTGAAACTCCACCACACAGGAAACATGAACTTGTGTAAAAGTGTTTTGACATGTAAAATAGTATATAAAACGAGCCGATCTACGTATGTACAAGTGGTATATTCGTAGAACCGGATGTCGAGAAATTCATGTTTTTGTATAAGTTGGATAACATGTTTACAAAGGTGATTTTTATAAACTACAAGTGTATGAACACTTGTGAAACGAAAGATCCGACAAAATAACAATTTTTATAAAAATTGTCGGGAAGTTGTAAAGAGTGATTTGTTCCAAAAACGGGGTTTTTGCAAGACTAAACTATTTTATACATAGATCCACTAAATATAACGAGATCTACACAATAGTTTTAGAAAAACTACAAGTTCATGTAATAATGCGATTTTACATACTAGTCTACAAGTTTGATTTGTTGAAACTTGTTTAATGTGTTGGAAATTGATTGGTTGATTTAAAGGAAGTGTTGAAATGATTTTGTAAAAGAAAATGATACGCTTAAAAGCGTGGCCACCTCCAGTTACAGGGGAAACTCTGGCGAAATTTTCTAAAATCTAACACTTAGAATTATTTACAAGTGTTAGACTACTTTGACATATTTTCAAATATATTTCGCCATGACTTTATTTACAAATATTCGGAGGTGGGATTTTCACAAAAACTAAACGTGATAAATATTTATTCGATAAATATATTTTTCACAACACTGTTTATGATTATTTTGTGAAAATGTATAAATATTAGTTTTAGAGAAAAAATAATATTTACTAACTTTGTCGAACCCAAAATAATACAAACGCTTATACGACAAACATATAAGTTACAATGGTAATTACTATTACCACTTAATCGCCAAAACGTAACTTACGCTTTATACGGAAATATTCATAAACGCATATGTTGTCAACGTATTATTTTGGAAAGTATTATGTAAAAAGAAAATATATTATTTTTGAGAAAAATAATTATATTTTGGAATGAGAAATAAAATATATTAAGTGAGACTTAATATTGTAAACACGCATGTATTAATTCCCCCATCCTTGGGAAGGAGATTTACTACCAAGTATATACACGGAACGGTTGTCTAACCGTTTCCCAAAAAAAAAAATTAAACTATAAAGCTAAGGCACGGCCATCCGTCTAATAGAATTAGCACATGTAGGTCGTTGCGCAGCAGTTGGATATTTGGATTACTTGGTATTGTGACGCACTCACTGTGAGTTCATGTCCCCCTTTTCTCTTAACTGTTTTCAGTTTTATAAACTGCGGGGGTGAAATACATGTTACAATGATTATGAATATGTTTATACATGGTATGGTTAGCGTAAGGAGGTTTACTACTTAGATCATGTGAGTGGGTAGGCACAACTTGAGGCCATTAATCCTCGTAGTAGGACCGAGGGACAGGAGCGGTAGATCTATCTGGGTGTAGCGAGCCCAGCCCCAGGTCCAGCTGAACGGACCTCGGGGTGACTTAGTGCCCGACGCATAAATCCGCTAGGTTTGAGTCATCCCTACTTGCACTTCACACATATCAATGGCCTTGCAAACCATTGGTGATCTCTTTTTCCTTATTTGCTACATACCAGGTTTTTGATAAAGATAAAGGTTTGTTTACGCACTTTCGCATGAACTCGCTCAACATTATTGTTGATTTTTCAACTTACATGTATTTCAGGAAACTAACGATCTGGCGCGGTATGGCTTGTTTTCCGCTGCATTAGGCCCGAGGTCATCCAGGGTTCGAGGCTTGTGACTCTTTCCTGGACAAGTCACAGTCCTTGAATCATGTTTATGTTAAGTTTGCATTTGTAATGTTAAGACAAGATATGGTTGTTGGGTGTTAACCCGTTAAGACAATGTTTTGGTATTTTTATTTTAATGGATGATCTTGCATATTTTTAATTCATATAGCTTGTTATGATTAAGCTATGGTATTAAGAAGTCACACCAAATTAACCACGCTTCCGCAAAGCCAGGGTGTGACAGCTTGGTATCAGAGCTCTGATCATAGCGAACTAGGATTCCTTCTCGAGTCTAGACTATGATCACTAGGGCTCTCACGAAAACATTTTACTGCATACCACTTAAGTCCAGATCCAAAACGTTTTTATAAACAAATGTTGAGCATGTTTTATTTATTATTTTTAGGCTCAGTCTGGGAGGCTGAGGCTCGGTCTGGGAGACTGAGGCTCGGTCTGGGAGGCCGAGGCTCGATCTAATGGATCGAGGTAGTTGGCTAGTGGGACTAGGGAGTCAGTCTGGGAGGCTGGGAGAATTTGCTAGTGGGACTAGGGAGTCAGTCTGGGAGGCTGGGAGAATTTGCTAGTGGGACTAGGGAGTCAGTCTGGGAGGCTGGGAGAATTTGCTAGTGGGACTAGGGAGTCAGTCTGGGAGGCTGGGAAAGTTGGCTAGTGGGACTAGGAAGGACAGTCTGGGAGGCTGGGAGGCTAGTGGGACTAGGTGGATTATGTGATTATTATTTGGTAACTTATGTGATTGCCTGATTTACTGATTATTTGTGCATACTTGTGATTGTGTTACAGACACATGGATACATCAGGCACCGGAGACTCAGATACCACTGGACCTCTACCCATAGTGTCGGATGACATTGTGTCATCGGAGCATGAGGTGCATACCTCAGACTACACGAGCACGGATGATGATGACTTCCAGCCGTTCGCTCTACCCGACGGCGCTGATGAGCATACTGATGACTCCTTGCCCTTCGCTTTACCCGAGGGTGCCTATGAGCCTATTGATGGCGATCCTGCTGAGTATCTTCCCCTTGTTGTGATTCCAGCTCCGATTCCCCTTGCTTCTTACCCAGCACACGAGTTATTACCAGACGCCGAGGCTGACGGCGACATTGATCTCTACGAGGACGAGCCTTTTGAGGACGAGGTTCCTGATGCAGCCCCTTTACCCGCTGGCGGCCTCTTGATGATCGCTGGTGCCCCAGCTGGAGACTCGCCCGCCCATTCGCCAGTCCCAGACTCCTTTGAGTCTGTGGCATCTGCTCCGTCTCACGAGGTGAGCACTCAGCATTTTGTTCATGACTCGGACCCCGATCAGGCATCTTCTGCCGCCCCCATTCCGAGCTTTGTGTTTGAGCACGACGATATTGAGGATTCCGATCCCGTTTTTTCTCCAGGATTTGATCCTGACCGCGACATTGAGTATATTCCTATGGACCATCATATGGAGGACCCTGTTGATCCCGTCGATCCTATCGATCCCTTTGATCCAGAGTTTGATTTTGACATGGCTTTTGACGACCCGGAGCCTGCCGTAGCCCCAGAGCAGGCAGCTGCTCTCGATCCTGTACATGAGCATGACTTGGTACATGCTGACGTTCCTATTGAGCCCGTCTTGGCTGACCCGCCAGTTGGCGATCTTCCTGTTGATGATGTCCCTTTGATAGTTGCTGATCATGCTGTTGATCCTTTTGTTGACCCACCTTTGATTGCTGATGTCCCTGTTGACCATCATATTGATCATGTTGGTCCTGTCATTGCTCCTTTTGATCCTGTACCCATTGAGCCTGAGCACGCTCTTTTTGCAGAGCATATGGATCCACCTGATGAGGAGGCTCAGCACGGTTGGATACCGGCTGACGAGGATGTTCCACCGCTTCCACCACATCACACTGAGGCACATCATACTGATTTCTCATTTCAGATCCCACCGTTTGTACCTCCAGCAGGGCCTGGAGAGGGCTCTTCAACCCACCCTTTTGGTCACATACCGATGCCTATGCCTTTCATGCCTCAGATGACACCTGTTCCATCTTCTGTTCATGTAGCACCATTCGATCCCACCAGCACGCCACTGCTTTGGACATCTTCCTCTCCGATGCCACCCACTGATCCATATCATCCATTCCATATGGGACATACCATAGAGGACGTCTTGATGTCCTTTGTCCATCAGCATGATTCCCATACACAGCGACTCCAGGAGCTCGAGAGAGCTCAGTTATCACTAGGTCCATATCTTGGTCAGACCTCTTCATCTTTTCAGCCTTTTCGATCACTACCCCCGGACTTTGCTGCCCGACTTACGACTATGGAGCAGCAGATTGCATCTGTTATTCGCACTTAGCAGGCGATGGAGGAGGACTGGCTTCATTTACGCCGCTTGCTCTACACTCACTTTCCCCCTCCTCCACCCCCATCTGCATAGAGCTCATCGGTGCCATAGTGGTAGACGATGGTGAGACGACCGCGATTGTGACTGCACAGCCTTTTGGAGACCATCTGACGATACTGATTTTTGTTGATATTTGTTGATGTACTGGATGTATGTGACACTGATGTGATATTGTTTTTGACAGGGGTGATGTAGCCCCTATATGATTTGTGATTGTATGATACAGTGACGTACTGATACCCTTACCACATTATGGTCTCGATATATATAACAATCGCCGTATTCTCACCATATCTGATTCACTTGATTGCTTATTTATGTTTTGTGACAAGGGATGTTGTATGTATGATATTTGCAACATGGGATGTTGGGACATGGGATGTTGTGTGTATGATATTTGTGACATGGGATGTTGGGACATGGGATGTTGTATGTATGATATTTGCAACATGGGATGTTGGGACATGGGATGTTGTGTGTATGATATTTGTGACATGGGATGTTGGGACATGGGATGTTGTGTGTGATATATTGATAACATAAGATGTTATGTGCTATTATTATTACCATAAGGCGTACGTATATAGCTCTTTATTATGGCCTGACCAACGTACACATCTTTAGAAGATGGCACCAAGACGTCAACCGCAGCCGATGCCCACGACTCATGAAGAACTCCAGCAAGTTATCGCTAACGCCATTGCTCAATATGCTGCCTCGCAAGGAGGACCAAGCGGAAGTAGCTCGAACATTAACGGCAACCAAAATCCTCCTCATGGTAACCCTAAGTCATTAAGACATACCATGGCCTAAATGGATTCCTTTAGCAGATGCTAATGCCGTTCCTATGATGTAATGTATGTGCAGGGTGCACCTACAAACAATTTTTGGACTGTAAGCCCATAAACTTCGACGGCACAGGTGGTGCTGTTGCTTTCGTCCGCTGGGCTGAGAAGACCGAGTCCGTACTTCGCATGAGCAAGTGCGCTGTGGATCAGCAAGTCACTTACATCTCAGGGATATTTGTGGATGGAGCCCTATCCTGGTGGAATCTACAGGTCCAGACCCTTGGCGAAGCCGCAGCTTACGCACTGACCTGGACAGAGTTGAAAGAGCTTATGCGCAAGAAGTACTGTTCTCGTGCTGAAATCCAGAGGTTAGAGACCGAATTCTGGCACCTAAAGATGGAAGGTTCGAAGATAGCTGAATATGTTCAGAGGTTCCACGATTTGTCGCACGTGGTACCCTATATGGTTACGCCCGAGTTCAAAAGGATTGAACGCTTCATCTGGGGATTGGCTCCTCAGATAATCAGCATGGTGACTTCTTCCAAACCTGCAACCATCACAGAAGCCATTGATCTGAGTGTGGCTCTCACCCAAGAGGCAATTCGGTTGAACAAGTTTGATGGGGTTGAGCCCAAGAAGAAGGAGACTCATGTGGAGTCATCTGGTGGTAATAAGCGAAAGTTTTCGAGTTTCAAGCAAAGCACCGGGATGGTGGTTAAGAAGGGAGAATCGAATGCGCCAGCTCAAGATACGGCTGGTGGTAGAAAGAAAGGGAAGGGATACATGGGTGCACACCCCAAGTGCAACTCATGCCAAAAACATCACTCTGGTCGTTGCAGCCTGAGAGTTTGTGAATCATGTGGGAAGACTGGTCATACGAAGGATTTCTGTTGGGCTAATGCTGGCCGGGGAGGCCAAGGAGGCCAAGGAGGAAATGGAAATAGGAACAACCGTGGTGGTGCTGGGAACCGCCCACAAGGAAATCAGGGAGGTGATGGAAACCGTGTCAACAATGCTAACCAAGCAGGCACCATGAATCGGAACCAGGGAAACCATCAAGCTGGAAACAATGGTGGAAACGGGCAGAGGCCCGGATGTTTCAATTGTGGAGATCAAGGGCATTTCAAGAAGAATTGCCCAGAATTAAACCAGGCACGCGGAAGAGTTTTTAATATGGAAGCCAGGGAAGCGCGCCAGGATCCCAACGTTGTCACTGGTACGTTCCCTGTAAGCCAATGCTATGCATCCGTTTTGTTTGATACTGGTGCCGATTATAGCTTCGTATCTTTAGAATTTAAGAACATGCTTGGTTTAGCCGCCAGTAAGTTAGATATTCCTTACTCGATCGAATTAGCGAATGGGAAGTTAGTAGAAGCTAACGAGGTGATTCGAGGTTGCGTAATCGAGCTGGGAGAGCGTGAGTTTGCTCTCGATCTACTACCAGTCCAGTTGGGAAGCTTCGACGTGGTAGTAGGGATGGATTGGTTATCGAGTAACAAGGCATAGATAGTTTGTCACGAGAAGATTATTCGTATCCCGACCGATGATGGTGAGACCATTGTTGTTCATGGGGAGAAGCGTGAGACGCCGTTAAGGATGATTAGCTGCCTGAAAGCAAGGAAGTGTTTGAGGAAAGGATGTGTCGCTTTTCTAGCACACATTGAGGATAAGAAGGCTGCTGAGCCGAAGATCGAAGACATCCCTGTCGTGAGGGAATACCCAGAAGTCTTTCCAGAAGACTTTCCTGGCTTGCCACCTCAAAGGCAAGTGGAGTTTCGCATCGACTTAGTTCCGGGCGCTGCGTCTGTGGCTAAGGCACCTTACAGACTCGCTCCGTCTGAGATGCAAGAACTGTCGACACAACTTCAAGAGTTGTTAGACAAGGGCTTTATCCGACCAAGCTTCTCGCCTTGGGGAGCTCCAGTTTTGTTTGTGAAGAAGAAGGACGGTAGTTTCCGTATGTGCATTGACTACAGAGAGTTGAACAAGCTGACGATCAAGAATAGGTATCCCCTGCCAAGAATCGATGATCTGTTCGACCAGCTTCAAGGTTCGAGCTTCTATTCAAAGATCGATCTTCGATCTGGATACCATCAGCTACGGATACAGGAGGAGAGTATCCCGAAGACAGCCTTCAGAACTCGATATGGGTACTACGAGTTTCTGGTTATGCCGTTTGGTTTGACAAACGCACCTTCAGTGTTCATGGATTTGATGAACCGAGTTTGTAAGCCGTACTTGGATAAGTTCGTGATTGTATTCATCGACGACATCGTGATTTATTCGAAGACAAAGGCTGAGCACGAGCAGCATCTTAGAGCCATTCTGGAGCTACTAAAGAAGGAACAGTTGTACGCCAAGTTCTCTAAGTGTGAGTTTTGGCTACGTGAGGTGCAATTCCTTGGGCACGTGGTGAATGGAGATGGAATCCACGTGGATCCCACCAAAATCGAGGCGATCAAAGATTGGGAAACGCCAAAGACGCCAACCGAGATTCGGCAATTCTTGGGTTTGGCTGGCTATTATCGAAGGTTCATCGAGAACTTTTCAAAGATCGCTCAACCGTTGACACTCCTCACGCAGAAAGATAAGAAGTTTGATTGGGGAATCAAACAGGACGAAGCATTTCAGATACTGAGGGATAAGCTTTGTAACGCGCCGATCTTAGCTCTACCGGAAGGTACCGACGATTTTGTGGTATACTGCGACGCATCGCGTCAAGGATTGGGTTGTGTGTTGATGCAACGTCAAAAAGTTATCGCCTACGCATCACGCCAACTAAAGGTGCACGAAAAGAACTATACCACTCATGATTTGGAGCTAGGCGCAGTGGTTTTTGCTTTGAAGATCTGGAGACACTACCTTTACGGTACAAAGTGCACAATTTTCACAGATCACAAGAGCCTCCAGCATATATTCAACCAGAAGGAGTTGAATATGAGGCAAAGACGATGGGTCGAGTTGTTGAATGATTACGACTACGACATCAAGTATCATTGTCACACCCCCAAAATCCACCTGCGGAGTATCACCGCTTGGGAGCGTGACTGACCAGGATCAAGCCACCAATCATATTGAACATGCATATAGTATTAAGTAAGATAAAAGAAAACCATCCGTTCAATACAAAAGGTGTTCAAAACATGTTATTGTTTTAAAGTGTAGCGGAAGCATAGTAATAATCCAACAATAGTAAATAGTTCAAATGTTATAATAGTTCAGCATAGAAACCACGAATCCTTGTCCACAACGACCCGCTTCTCCAGTGCAAGCTCCAAGTACCTAACGATCTGCAAGGCATGTAACAGAATGGTCAACAAACTAGTTGAGCGAGTTCACAGTAAGTAAATGTGTAACAGTAAGTAACAGGTGGCTCTACAGGGCCGATAGTAAGTTATGCTGGTGGTGGTGTTCCACGTTACTGGTGGTGGTGTTCCACGTTACTGTGTGGTGGTGTTCCACGTTACTGTGTGGTGGTGTTCCACGTTACTGTGTGGTGGTGTTCCACGTTACTGTGTGGTGGTGTTCCACGTTACTGTGTGGTGGTGTTCCACGTTACTGTGTGGTGGTGTTCCACGTTACTGTGTGGTGGTGTTCCACGTTACTGTGTGGTGGTGTTCCACGTTGTATAACCACTAGACTACTCGTAACTATAGGTATCCTTCACAACCGAGGATAGTAAAGTAGTAGTCTAGGCATAGTGTCAATAAAGTATCTAATCAACCTTTCAATCCCATTCCCAACACCCCGGGAATCCCATGCCTTGGTAAGAGTGTGAACTCACCTTGGTTTGCTCGGTATGCTAGATTATGCACTCACAAGTAATTAGTCACGTCCTATTGTATGCACGTATAACAAATCAGTTCATGTTCGCAATGATACGCATGCAATTTAATGTTCACATAACAGTCAGTTTGCATAACGGCACAACACGTATTACTTCACGTATACAAATGTTAACGTTCATCAAGCATGGCATGCCAAATAAATCAAACATATAATTCCATCTTTCAAAGTACATTCATAACCAAGCATCTTTCGATCCACCCTTATCTTTCGACACATTAGTTATCTCAGTTATCTTTCGGACCGAAGGTTATGTTTCGAACCTATTGTCATCTTTCGATCACACACATATCTTTCGGTCAACATGTATCTTTCGGTCAACAGATATCTTTCGGTCACAACTATGTTTCGACTACAAGCATCTTTCGACAATAACTATGTTTCGAGTAGACAAGTATCTTTCGACATAAGCAGTTACGTTTTCATAATCAGTTACGCTTATTCAAAGTTTCTAAGTTTTATCCGTGATTATCAATTAACACATTTTCCAGAAATCGGTTATCCAAAATCGATCAAACAGGGACTTTCATAATAAACCTCATGAACCCTAATTTAACCAAAAGAACAAGATTGACACTTTATCCTATACGATCCGATTTCAAGAACAACGAACAATAACAAATCCGAATTGCATAATATCACAACCAATCCATAAAACCTTATCATCATACAATATCACAACGGATCCGATTTGCTAGCCGATTAATCAACAGAATCTTAACAATCATGGCAGTTCACTTTAATTATCCTTGCTAAACCATTATAACATTCATACCGTACGTATCCGATCATATAAACACATATTGCAAGACAATTAGACAATTATAACATTCATACCGTACATTTAGTGACAAATCATATACACTAGACACTAACCGGGATAGAAAGCAACAAGAGTTGATCAGCAAGTAGTCTCCGCAAATTCGTGGTTGCCGTCACACACAATGGAGCTAGGGTTTGAACAATAACAGCCAACATACATGTTTTCACGTTTTTAAATCGTATCACAGGAATGGGCCAAGCCCATCTGAAAGACTGGGCCGAAAGATGTCGAAGGATTATGTTTCGAACCTAAAGTTATCTTTCGTGATCCTTCGATCTATCTATCATGTTTCGTGGACATCCTTCGAAGGTTGGACATCCTTCGAAGGTTGGACATCCTTCGAAGGTTGTTTGTGTGATGAAATGTGTTTCATACTAACAAGTTTACACATTTTACAAGTTTCACAATGTAACAAACAAACAACTATGTACAATCAAACAAACAAAACGTATAAAATTTCATGGCAACCATATGTGCAAATAAGTGACTAGTCAATACATGATCGTGTAATACATATGAAATCGAATCTTGGAAATTCGAGTTGTCACATTATCCCCAACTTGAAAGAAATTTCGTCCCGAAATTTGGTACGCACTCACTGAGGAAGCTAGGTAAGTTACATCGTTCACTGGTTTTCCTGGGGTGTCACATCATCCCCCCGTTGATTTGGAATTTCGTCCCGAAATTCAGTAGTAGTAGCTTCAGCCTCAGAAGTGGATGCATTGGTTTCGAATAACTGGGGATACTTTTCTTTCATCTGATCTTCGCGTTCCCATGTATACTCTGGGCCACGCTGGGAGTTCCAACGAACTCGAACAAGAGGGATTCTCTTGTGTTTGAGGACCTTAACATCCCGGTCCATGATTTCAACTGGTTCCTCGACGAACTGCAACCGCTCGTCGATAGTGAGTTCCTTAAAAGGAACTATAAGGGTCTCATCTGATAGGCATTTCTTCAGATTCGACACGTGAAATACATTGTGAACTGCACCGAGTTCAGCTGGTAGTTTTAATCTGTAGGCTACTTTACCAATCTTTTCTAAGATTTCGAATGGTCCGACGTACCGCGGATTCAGTTTGCCTCGTTTACCAAATCGAACCACACCCTTCCAGGGTGAAACTTTCAATAAAACCCGGTCCCCGACCTCAAATTCCAATGGTTTTCTACGCTTGCCCGCGTAGGCTTTCTGACGGTCGCGTGCTGCCGCCATGCGTTGTCGTATCTCTGAAATCTTTTCTGTGGCGTCCACTACAATCTCTGGACCCGTGATTTGACTATCCCCCACCTCTGCCCAACAGAGAGGTGACTGGCGTTTACGCCCGTACCATGCCTCGAATGGAGCGGCTTGAATGCTGGTGTGATAACTATTATTGTACGAGAACTCCACCAAAGGGAGGTGCTTTTCCCAGCCGTTGCCGAAATCGATAACATACGCTCGAAGCATGTCTTCTAGAGTTTGAATAGTTCGCTCAGACTGCCCATCCGTCTGAGGTTGATATACTGTGCTCATGTCTAATCGTGAGCCGAAGGATTTGTGCATCGCTTGCCAAAGCTCTGACGTGAATCGTGCATCGCGATCCGAAATAATAGAGGTGGGCACTCCGTGCCTCGAAACAACTTCTTTGAGATATACGTCTGCGAGAGTGGAGAACTTATCCGTTTCCTTTATAGGTAGGAAGTGTGCAGACTTAGTGAGTCGATCCACGATCACCCATATCGTATCGTTCCCACGCTGGGATCTAGGTAGGCCTGTAACGAAATCCATGGAAATTTCTTCCCATTTCCACTGTGGTATCTTGGGTTGTTGAAGTAAATCTGAGGGTTTCTGGTATTCAACCTTGACTCTCGCACAGGTTAAGCATTTTCCAACATAGGTGGCGATGTGGGCTTTCATACTAGGCCACCAATAAGTAGTGCTGATGTCGTGGTACATTTTATCCGACCCTGGATGTACCGAATAGCGAGACTTGTGAGCTTCATCCATTACAAGCTCGCGTAAACCGCCATAAAGTGGGACCCAAATACGCCCCGTTACATAGTAGGCGCCGTCTTCCCTTTGTTCCATGCATTGCCTTGAGCCGCGTAAGGCTTCAGCTTTGACGTTTTCGGGTTTCAGTGCTTCTAACTGAGCAGCTCGTATCTGTGCAGGAAGACTGGACTGAATAGTAAGCTGCAGCGCTCGCACGCGCTTAGGTAGAGTGTCTTTCCGGCTGAGGGCATCAGCCACAACATTGGCCTTGCCTGGATGATACTTGATGGCGCATTCGTAGTCGTTCAGTAACTCGACCCATCGTCTTTGACGCATATTCAAATCCTTCTGCTTAAGGATATGCTCGAGACTCCTGTGATCGGTGTAAATCGTGCACCTGGTACCGTACAGGTAGTGTCGCCATATCTTAAGCGCGAAAACAACAGCTCCCAGCTCTAAATCGTGCGTCGTATTATTTCGTTCATGAATCTTGAGTTGGCGCGAGGCATAAGCATTGGCCTTGTCGTGCTGCTTCAACACACATCCAAAACCCTGTATGGATGCATCAAGTATACTACAAAATCGTCCGTGCCCTCTGGCAATGGGAGAATAGGTGCGCTGCAGAGCCTATCCTTAAGGTACTGGAAAGCAGTCTCCTGGGGTTCTCCCCAGCGATAGGTGACACCCTTCTGTGTCAGTAACGTAAGCGGCTGAGCAATCTTGGAGAAGTCTTTTATGAACCGTCGATGGTATCCTGCCAAACCCAAGAATTGGCGTATTTCTGTTGGTGTATGCGGTGCTGGCCAGTTTCTGATCGAATCAACCTTGGATGGATCAACATGAATCCCATCCTTGTTCACCACATGGCCTAAGAAGTGGACTTCACGAAGCCAGAAGTCGCATTTTGAAAACTTTGCATACAGTTGCTCCTTTCGAATAAGTTCCAAGATAAGACGTAAGTGTTGCTCGTGCTCCTCCTGACTCTTGGAGTAGATCAGAATGTCGTCGATAAAGACAATAACGAACTTGTCAAGACAAGGTTTGCGCACCCTGTTCGTAAAGTCCGTAAATACGGCAGGTGTGTTCAATAATATCAAACCATTCATCACATCAAACATAAAATATAGTAGTTAAAATAATTCATAAAACCCAAGACATTTGATGTTCAAACCAAACTCTGTTCGAATAGCGGAAACATAATAATGAAAAACCCAAAAAGAAGTTATAAGTTCAATTAGCGTTCATTGCGTCTCCTCCTCCTAACATGAAAACTCGACCTCTTGCCTCGTTGCCATTGTTATTGTTGTTTCCCCCGTTGTTGTCGTTGTTCCCGTTGCCCTGGTTATTGTTGTGGTTCTGATTTTGGTTCAACTGAGGGCAATCGCGTTTGTAGTGTCCTTCTGCCCCACACTGGAAACATCCCTGGTTTCCACGCTGTGGTTGCTGCTGCTGGTTCTGTGGAGCTGGCGGTGGGAGTTGCTGGTTCTGATTTGCAGGCCGTGGACTCCTACAGTCTTTGGCCTCATGACCCATCTTGAGGCATCTTTGACAACGAACCTTATTACACTGGCCACTGTGATGTTTGTTGCAGGTGTTACACTTCGGAAGGTTTCCTCGATACCCTCCCTGTCTGTGGCTGCTAGAGGAGTGCTGACTGGGATTCTGATAACTGTCTGTCCTTCGCTGCTGGGCTTGTGACTGTACTGATGCTGACCCCTTGCTAGAATCCCCATCCCATTTTCTCTTACTTTCACTGGGAGTAGCAAGTGTAGTAGAAGCAGTAGCGGTAGCAGTAGCACTGACACGCTTAGGCAGTTTATTCTGTTCCACTGCCTGATCGGTGATGCGATGAGCGAGACGCTGGATTTCCTGGATGTTGTTGAGGTTAGCCGAGGTAACGTGGCTCTGTATTTCTGGGGCCAATCCCTTGAGATACAACTCGATTCTTTTGTAAGGAGGATCCACCATAGTTGGGCACAGAACGGCCAGCTCATTCGACCGTTTAGTAAACGCTTCAATTTCCGATCCGACCATCTTCAGATTGTAGAGCTCATCCTCCAACTTATGAATATCTTCACGCGTGCAGTACTCACGCTTGATGAGTTCCTTAAAGTCGTTCCATGGGGTGGCGTTAGCAGCTGCCAACCCTAAGATCTGCACTTGTGCGTTCCACCAAGTGAGCGCAATCCCTTCAAGTGTGCCAGTGGCGAACTTCACCCTGCGAGCCTCAGGGCATTCACACATTTCGAAAACCGACTCGAGCTTTTCAAACCAGTGGAGGAGTCCAACTGCTCCCTCCGTGCCACTGAACGAACTAGGACGACATTCCATGAAATTCTTGAAGGTGCACCCAGGCTGTTGCTGAGCGGGTTGACCTATTGTGTACGAATAGGGCAAAGTTAAGTACGAGAATTAATGTAGGATCTAAAGATCCTAGTGTCTATACTGCAGGGTATACTACCTGCTTGGGCGGCTGCAACTGCCGCAGCAACGAGAGCCTCTAGCTGGGCTTGAGTCATGGTAATTCGTGCGGCCATTGATCTTCACATCAAAGGCAATATAAGTGAGAAAGGTTCGCGAATAGTGCGATGACAGAAGAGTGTAAGCACATAAGTATTCTCATGCAATGACAAGTTGTGAGCAAGGTAATGTAAGCATACTACGAGCAAAGTTCTATGCAAATTCTAACATATAGGCAATAAACATAAACCTTATTACCTAGGAAGTTGAGTCTTGCACGTGGAGCGAAGCGTCGTTGTGGATCGTTGAGAGCCCTGTTCTGGTTATAGTCTGGTTTTAATAAAAAACGTTTTTCCATATTAAAACCAAGTTCTCTATAACCAATGGCTCTGATACCAATCTGTCACACCCCCAAAATCCACCTGCGGAGTATCACCGCTTGGGAGCGTGACTGACCAGGATCAAGCCACCAATCATATTGAACATGCATATAGTATTAAGTAAGATAAAAGAAAACCATCCGTTCAATACAAAAGGTGTTCAAAACATGTTATTGTTTTAAAGTGTAGCGGAAGCATAGTAATAATCCAACAATAGTAAATAGTTCAAATGTTATAATAGTTCAGCATAGAAACCACGAATCCTTGTCCACAACGACCCGCTTCTCCAGTGCAAGCTCCAAGTACCTAACGATCTGCAAGGCATGTAACAGAATGGTCAACAAACTAGTTGAGCGAGTTCACAGTAAGTAAATGTGTAACAGTAAGTAACAGGTGGCTCTACAGGGCCGATAGTAAGTTATGCTGGTGGTGGTGTTCCACGTTACTGGTGGTGGTGTTCCACGTTACTGTGTGGTGGTGTTCCACGTTACTGTGTGGTGGTGTTCCACGTTACTGTGTGGTGGTGTTCCACGTTACTGTGTGGTGGTGTTCCACGTTACTGTGTGGTGGTGTTCCACGTTACTGTGTGGTGGTGTTCCACGTTACTGTGTGGTGGTGTTCCACGTTACTGTGTGGTGGTGTTCCACGTTGTATAACCACTAGACTACTCGTAACTATAGGTATCCTTCACAACCGAGGATAGTAAAGTAGTAGTCTAGGCATAGTGTCAATAAAGTATCTAATCAACCTTTCAATCCCATTCCCAACACCCCGGGAATCCCATGCCTTGGTAAGAGTGTGAACTCACCTTGGTTTGCTCGGTATGCTAGATTATGCACTCACAAGTAATTAGTCACGTCCTATTGTATGCACGTATAACAAATCAGTTCATGTTCGCAATGATACGCATGCAATTTAATGTTCACATAACAGTCAGTTTGCATAACGGCACAACACGTATTACTTCACGTATACAAATGTTAACGTTCATCAAGCATGGCATGCCAAATAAATCAAACATATAATTCCATCTTTCAAAGTACATTCATAACCAAGCATCTTTCGATCCACCCTTATCTTTCGACACATTAGTTATCTCAGTTATCTTTCGGACCGAAGGTTATGTTTCGAACCTATTGTCATCTTTCGATCACACACATATCTTTCGGTCAACATGTATCTTTCGGTCAACAGATATCTTTCGGTCACAACTATGTTTCGACTACAAGCATCTTTCGACAATAACTATGTTTCGAGTAGACAAGTATCTTTCGACATAAGCAGTTACGTTTTCATAATCAGTTACGCTTATTCAAAGTTTCTAAGTTTTATCCGTGATTATCAATTAACACATTTTCCAGAAATCGGTTATCCAAAATCGATCAAACAGGGACTTTCATAATAAACCTCATGAACCCTAATTTAACCAAAAGAACAAGATTGACACTTTATCCTATACGATCCGATTTCAAGAACAACGAACAATAACAAATCCGAATTGCATAATATCACAACCAATCCATAAAACCTTATCATCATACAATATCACAACGGATCCGATTTGCTAGCCGATTAATCAACAGAATCTTAACAATCATGGCAGTTCACTTTAATTATCCTTGCTAAACCATTATAACATTCATACCGTACGTATCCGATCATATAAACACATATTGCAAGACAATTAGACAATTATAACATTCATACCGTACATTTAGTGACAAATCATATACACTAGACACTAACCGGGATAGAAAGCAACAAGAGTTGATCAGCAAGTAGTCTCCGCAAATTCGTGGTTGCCGTCACACACAATGGAGCTAGGGTTTGAACAATAACAGCCAACATACATGTTTTCACGTTTTTAAATCGTATCACAGGAATGGGCCAAGCCCATCTGAAAGACTGGGCCGAAAGATGTCGAAGGATTATGTTTCGAACCTAAAGTTATCTTTCGTGATCCTTCGATCTATCTATCATGTTTCGTGGACATCCTTCGAAGGTTGGACATCCTTCGAAGGTTGGACATCCTTCGAAGGTTGTTTGTGTGATGAAATGTGTTTCATACTAACAAGTTTACACATTTTACAAGTTTCACAATGTAACAAACAAACAACTATGTACAATCAAACAAACAAAACGTATAAAATTTCATGGCAACCATATGTGCAAATAAGTGACTAGTCAATACATGATCGTGTAATACATATGAAATCGAATCTTGGAAATTCGAGTTGTCACAATCATCCAGGGAAGGCGAATGTGGTCGCTGATGCCCTAAGTCGTAAAGAGAGAATCAAGCCCATAAGGGTTAGGGCTATGGAAATGATAATTCAGACCGACCTTTCCTCGCGCGTTCGTGCAGCACAGAAGGAAGCTCTCAAGGAGGGAAACCTTGAGGCAGAATATCTTCGTGGGATGGAGAAGATGTTGGTGCCAAACAGGGAAGGAACATTGTGTTTTGGGAAAAGGATTTGGGTTCCTCTGTTTGGTGGTTTAAGAGAGATTATCTTTGATGAAGCTCACAAGTCGCGGTACTCTATCCACCCTGGAGCGGATAAGATGTACCAGGATCTTAAGGATTATTACTGGTGGCCTAGGATGAAAGGCGATGTTGCTAATTACGTGAGCAAATGTTTAACTTGCGCCAAAGTTAAGGCAGAATACCAGAAGCCTTCGGGACTTCTGCAGCAACCAAAAATTCCCCAGTGGAAGTGGGAAGAAATCTCCATGGATTTTATTACGAAGTTGCCAAGGACGCTAAGAGGCCATGACACTATCTGGGTGATAGTGGATCGCTTAACGAAGTCAGCACACTTCTTACCTATCCGCGAGAAGGATCATACAAGCAAATTGGCCGAAATCTATATGAGAGAGATTGTTACACGCCATGGAGTACCTCTCTCGATTATTTCTGATAGAGACGGGAGGTTCGTATCGAGGATATGGCAATCCTACCAGGAAGCTTTTGGCTCAAAGCTGAATATGAGCACAGCTTTTCACCCGCAGACCGACGGTCAAAGCGAGCGGACGATTCAGACGTTGGAGGACATGCTGAGAGCATGTGTGATGGATTTAGGCGGTAGCTGGGATAAGCATTTACCCCTGGTTGAGTTTTCATACAACAACAGCTACCACACCAGTATTGGTGCCGCGCCATTCGAAGCTTTATATGGACGCAAGTGCAGGTCGCCGCTTTGTTGGTCTGACGCAGGCGATAGACAATTGGTAGGTCCCGATGTAGTTCAGGAAACTACAGATAAGATCGCGCAAATCCGAGATCGCATTAGTGCGGCTCGTGACCGTCAGAAGACCTACGCAGATCTGAAAAGGAAACCTCAGGAGTTTGAGGTTGGGGATATGGTTTTGTTGAAGGTATCACCCTGGAAGGGTGTAGCACGCTTTGGGAAGCGTGGGAAGTTGAATCCGCGCTACATTGGTCCTTTCAAGGTTTTGGAGAGAATTGGGACCGTAGCATACAAGTTGGATCTACCTGCCGAACTAAATAATGTTCACGATACATTTCATGTATCCAATCTGAAGAGAAGTCCAACTCAAGTTAACGTTGCCATTCCTACCGACGAAATTCATATTGACGACACGCTCCACTTCGTTGAAGAACCTGTCGAGGTCACGGATTGGAAAGTGAACAAGACCCGCCGGAGCAGTGTCAAGCTCGTCAAAGTTCGATGGAATGCTAGACATGGTCCTGAGTTCACCTGGGAGCGTGAAGACCGAATGAAAGAGAAATACCCCCACTTATTTTCTGAGAACCCTGTTTCTACAAGCAGAATTTAAAATTTCGGGACGAAATTTATTTAACGGGGGGAGAATGTGACAACCCTCACCAAACCAGGTATCCGTACGACTTAATTAACTATTAATTGTTGCCTAATTATTGTGCTTAACTGAGATTTCGGATAAACTGCTACTTGATTGTTGATACTTGTACATATCTGCATCATACCTTGATTTTTCCGTCACTACATTATTTACTTACTGAACTCTAGTGACAAACATGATGCACAAAAGCACAGTAGCACTTGAACGGATAACCTATTGAACATGCTGATATAGCCAGCATCAGGCAAACACTGCCTCTAAAGGCCTGAATGAGCCAAAAATATTTTACTACACCCGTAGTGTGTGTAGGGATACAAGGGTTGTATAATTGCGTCTCTAGGAATAAGATATAGAGATTGGATGTGCCTAAAACGTATTCTAAGCACAAAACACAGCACTTTTATTTACATACTAGCTTCTAGCTAACTAATAAAGTTCCAAAACATGAGAAAATATTCCTGACACTTTGCAGAATAAATTGTGTCGCTAAAAATATTAATTATGACGCTTAAAGGATTACTTAAGCGCTTTAACGGATTACTATCCGACCAAACCACCGGACTATACCCGGAACATAAAAATATTGCCAGAAATATTATTGGTATTTTTCTGAGCCAGTTAGGGTCCCTGATTACCCTAACACCCGCATTATAACGCATCAAACAACTAACGGGGTTAATCACTAAACCTAACCGACTTAAAGTAACTGAACACTAACTAAACGATCAAGACCCAACCGGATACCCCCCCCCCCTAATGGGATCGGTCACCTTGATGTGACAAGTGAGTACAACCTTTCGATTTTTATATTAGTTTTGTGGATATCTAGACGACATAAACCGATGGACGATGATCATGAGTTTTTCTATAAATACCACACACACACACACACAAGACTTCACCATCCACCAACTTCACTCTCTCTCTTGCTCTCCTCTCCCTCTCGGCCGTAAACCCCCACAACCATCCATCATATTTTCGGTTCTTGTCTTGCCATTCCAAGCTCACCCAAGTGTCGGGGATCACGTACGAGGAAGCTTGAAGCAAGCGGAAGTTGGAGGACCTCGTTCGTTTGCTTTTATCCACGCCATTTTCGCCAAAGATCTTCCCTAGCCCCGAGCTAGAGGTATAACATTTAAAACTCGCTCTTGATCGTATCTAAAGTGGTTAAAAGGATTTTTAACGGTTAAAAGTCGGTAACCCATCTTTTGAATCTAAAAAGTCTACTAAAACTCGAATATTGTTGGTTAAAAGCATATAACACGTGTAAAAGTCGTAGTATTTGAATATGTTGATTGTTGAGGCCCGATCTACATTGTGGTGGCTCTTATCATCGTTTAACCCGACTTTGTTAAGATCCCGAATCTTGACATACACTTGTTTCTTTTGTACAAGGGTTAAAAGGTGAAACTCCACCACACAGGAAACATGAACTTGTGTAAAAGTGTTTTGACATGTAAAATAGTATATAAAACGAGCCGATCTACGTATGTACAAGTGGTATATTCGTAGAACCGGGTGTCGAGAAATTCATGTTTTTGTATAAGTTGGATAACATGTTTACAAAGGTGATTTTTATAAACTACAAGTGTATGAACACTTGTGAAACGAAAGATCCGACAAAATAACAATTTTTATAAAAATTGTCGGGAAGTTGTAAAGAGTGATTTGTTCCAAAAACGGGGTTTTTGCAAGACTAAACTATTTTATACATAGATCCACTAAATATAACGAGATCTACACAATAGTTTTAGAAAAACTACAAGTTCATGTAATAATGCGATTTTACATACTAGTCTACAAGTTTGATTTGTTGAAACTTGTTTAATGTGTTGGAAATTGATTGGTTGATTTAAAAGAAGTGTTGAAATGATTTTGTAAAAGAAAATGATACGCTTAAAAGCGTGGCCACCTCCAGTTACAGGGGAAACTCTGGCGAAATTTTCTAAAATCTAACACTTAGAATTATTTACAAGTGTTAGACTACTTTGACATATTTTCAAATATATTTCGCCATGACTTTATTTACAAATATTCGAAGGTGGGATTTTCACAAAAACTAAACGTGATAAATATTTATTCGATAAATATATTTTTCACAACACTGTGTATGATTATTTTGTGAAAATGTATAAATATTAGTTTTAGAGAAAAAATAATATTTACTAACTTTGTCGAGCCCAAAATAATACAAACGCTTATACGACAAACATATAAGTTACAATGGTAATTACTATTACCACTTAATCGCCAAAACGTAACTTACGCTTTATACGGAAATATTCATAAACGCATATGTTGTCAACGTATTATTTTGGAAAGTATTATGTAAAAAGAAAATATATTATTTTTGAGAAAAATAATTATATTTTGGAATGAGAAATAAAATATATTAAGTGAGACTTAATATTGTAAACACGCATGTATTAATTCCCCCATCCTTGGGAAGGAGATTTACTACCAAGTATATACACGGAACGGTTGTCTAACCGTTTCCCAAAAAAAAAATTAAACTATAAAGCTAAGGCACGGCCATCCGTCTAATAGAATTAGCACATGTAGGTCGTTGCGCAGCAGTTGGATATTTGGATTACTTGGTATTGTGACGCACTCACTGTGAGTTCATGTCCCCCTTTTCTCTTAACTGTTTTCAGTTTTATAAACTGCGGGGGTGAAATACATGTTACAATGATTATGAATATGTTTATACATGGTATGGTTAGCGTAAGGAGGTTTACTACTTAGATCATGTGAGTGGGTAGGCACAACTTGAGGCCATTAATCCTCGTAGTAGGACCGAGGGACAGGAGCGGTAGATCTATCTGGGTGTAGCGAGCCCAGCCCCAGGTCCAGCTGAACGGACCTCGGGGTGACTTAGTGCCCGACGCATAAATCCGCTAGGTTTGAGTCATCCCTACTTGCACTTCACGCATATCAATGGCCTTGCAAACCATTGGTGATCTCTTTTTCCTTATTTGCTACATACCAGGTTTTTGATAAAGATAAAGGTTTGTTTACGCACTTTCGCATGAACTCGCTCAACATTATTGTTGATTTTTCAACTTACATGTATTTCAGGAAACTAACGATCTGGCGCGGTATGGCTTGTTTTCCGCTGCATTAGGCCCGAGGTCATCCAGGGTTCGAGGCTTGTGACTCTTTCCTGGACAAGTCACAGTCCTTGAATCATGTTTATGTTAAGTTTGCATTTGTAATGTTAAGACAAGATATGGTTGTTGGGTGTTAACCCGTTAAGACAATGTTTTGGTATTTTTATTTTAATGGATGATCTTGCATATTTTTAATTCATATAGCTTGTTATGATTAAGCTATGGTATTAAGAAGTCACACCAAATTAACCACGCTTCCGCAAAGCCAGGGTGTGACAATCATTGTGTACACAATAAACACACAAAGCACCGTTGTTTGAATATCGAGGACTTGTAAACCCTAATTGAACGAATCATGTGCAATATATCCTAGGTCGTGTGTAACGGACTTAGAGATTTATAAACCCTAGAAGCAATAACATACCGAGCAAACCAAGGTGAGTTCACACCCTTACTAAGGCATGGGATTCCCAAGGGCTTGGGAATGGGATTGAAGGAATAAGGTTGAATAGATTCGTACTGACACTAATACTAGACTACCATACCACTGTCCTCGGTTGTGCAGGACACATAATTATGCTACTCACTGTCCTCGGTTGTGCAGGACACATACTCATGCTATTCACTGTCCTCGGTTGTGCAGGACACGCACTTACAATCTACGTAGACTTATACTTACTACTATCCTCGGTTGTGAAGGATACCTATACTTATTACTATCCTCGGATGTGAAGGATACTTATACTTATTACTATCCTCGGATGTGAAGGATACTTATACTTATTACTATCCTCGGATGTGAAGGATACTTATGCTTATTACTATCCTCGGTTGTGAAGGATACCTATGGTTACGAGTAGTCTAGTGGTTATACAACATGGGAAGCCCCCACCAATAGAACGTACTAACGGCCCAGTAGCGCCACCTGTTACAAACGAACTTATTATTACGCATTTACTTTCTGTGAACTCGCTCAACTAGTTGTTGATCCTCTGTTACATGCCTTGCAGGTCGTTAGGTATATGGAGCTTGCACATGGAGGAGCGGGTCGTTGTGGGCTTGGATCGTGATTATCTTATTAAACACTTATGACATTTCGTACTTAATTATGTTGGGTTTTGATTATACGCTTCCGCTAAACAATGGTAACTTACTTATGTTTTGGAAACACCTTTCATATGGATTTGGTTTGGTTTATATTGCAATTACTTTTACTTTGTACAATGTTCTATATGATTGGTGGCTTGATCCTGGTCAGTCACGCTCCCAAGCGGTGATACTCCGCAGGTGGATTTTGGGGGTGTGACAGTATTTGTCTAGGAAACATCCATCCTCCTCAGAAGTGTCATAATCCTGTTTAAGTACTTTGTCTACCACACTTTTCACCACATCATTTTGGACACTTTCGTCATTGGAAGTCGTGAACCTGACATCAATATTTTCCGGAAGTTGCACTTCACTTCATTCCTCAAGTTCAACCAACCCAGATTCCTTTTTAGTGTAATTGTGCAAAATCGGCGGTGGAACTTTGTGAAACCCTACACCGGTACCATCTGAAAACACATCCTCGCCAGCTTTGTTTTTTCCTATAGGTTTAGGAACAATATGCTGCAACACAAAGCTTGCAGAGTTATAACTGTTAAGTTTCAACTGAATTCGCTCATTCTCTATTTCAGCGTCTTGAACTTTAAGTTTCAATTTAGCGATCTCATCCAGTTGTTTATTAATTGATTCTTCTTTTATTCTCACCACAGCTCGCAAATGTTCATTTTCTTTAAACGTTTTACCATTTCGTTCATCACTTTCTTTAACTGTGGTTTTGAGTTTTTCAAATTTTTCAGAAATTTTACGGTTTTCAAGAATTAACTTTTCATTTTCAGTTTTAACCTTTTCATGATCAATTTTATCTTTTTCCATTTGAGAAGTTAACTCTTTGATCCATTCAGTTGAAGCTCTCACAGTTTTGTCACGACCGAGTATTTGATCCTCAACGCTGCTGACCTTAGCTGTCAGGTTTTTAATTTTCTCATTGTTGAGGTACGTGACAGTACTACAGAAATTGCATTCTTTTGTGCAATTTTTGCAGTCAATGTTTCCATCAATCTTCTTACCTGACGCATTAGCTGACACATTTAGACTGACCTGATCCTTAGACTCAGAAACATAATTAGGATCTACCTCAAGTGCTTTCGTAGCTAGCACTTTGTCAGCCATCTTTCCCAGATTTTCATCTGTCAAGCCCGTATCAATCTTTTTCACTTTATCAATCTCTTCTTTTTCTTTCTTTTCTTTCTCCTCTTTCTCTTTCTCTTCTTCAATCATCTTTGACGTTGGTGTTCCCCACCACTTGTGCTGCCAATATTCATCTTCTTCTTTATACTCCTTGATGATGGCCTCGATATCAAGTGTTTTGTCATCAATTGCGATGTTGCCATACTTATCAAGGTAGCACTCTCTGTCTGGATCCCATCTATTCGCTCTTTTTGCCTCTAGATATACACCAGAAAATCTGATAATCTTGTTTTCAGCAACCATCTTCCGGTATCTATACTTCTGTTCCTCTGTTCGATTATCTTTCCACGGAATAGGCTCATTCCTTGCCATGAAAGCATAACCAACAGCATCTTCTTCCGGCAAAACCTCTTTGCTCCAATCGTAACCCTCATCATCATAAATCACAGCTAAAGCCCTCGATTTGTCTCTGTTATCTTCCTGCTGCTTCAATCTGGGTGGCTCGGATTTATTCTGATGGTAGATTGCCTTCTTGTAGTAATCGTCTCGAAACGGATTCTCTGATTCATCTGCATACGCATTTCTGCATTCCCGCTTGAAATGACCCTTCTGTTTACACTTAAAACATGTCACCTTTGACTTATCTAACCCCAGCTTTGTAGACGGACCTCCGACTGTCTTCCTCCCGGTAATTTCCATGAAACGCTGAGCACGTCGAACAGCACTTGCCATCGCCCAACGAATATCTATCAGTTCCATTTCCTCCGGGTCTATCTGATCGTAGTCTTCTTTTGTCAGATTTGTATTCCCGATCTTTCCGGCCACCAAACCTTCATAAGACTCCAACACAGACGCCAGAAAAACCATTTGTTGCTTGGCCGACTCTTCATCAAAGTTCTGTGCGTTCTTCAGATCTATTGCGATATTGCAAGAAAACTTTGCATCAGAACGTTTTTCAGAAGACGAAGATCCACCGTGATAACCACTGTGACTTCCACTGTTTGAACTGCTTTGACTTTCTTTGTTTGCTGAAGAAACATTCTCAGCAGAAAATGCAGTTTTCGGAGAAGTAGCTTTCGGCATCAAGCTTTTCGGATAGTAAAGATCCAAGTTTTGCTGATAGGATGAGTGATTGACTTTGTATGTTTTCTTCAATTCTAGCTCATGACTTTCAAGTCTCTCAATCACCAAGTCTGGAGTCAAATTTTCAGGAGCAATAGTGTTCTTCAACATCAGTGCGTAATATCTCCAATCCACTTCATCTGGTAATGAATCAAACAGTTTGTCAACAAGTTCTTCATCAGAATACGTAATCTTATGTCGTGCAAGTTCTAGCTTCAGATGACCGAACCTTTCAATCATTTTACAAACCGATTCATTTCTAAGACAACTAAACATGTCAAACTCTTTTCTATGAAGTTTCGTTTTATTCTTTACAATCTCTTTGCTACCAAGACACTTATTTTCAAGTTTTTCCCACAAATCTTTAGCATTGGTGTAATCTATCAGCGAAATGATATCTTCTTGCACCGATTGAAACAGTAATGCCACACACTTTTGCTCTGCCACAAATGATTCAATTTCGTCAGCTGATGATAAAGTTTCTCCACTTTTGTCTCCATGAACATATCCATTTTTCAAACTCTTCCAACTTGCAAACGCGAAAGCCATCAACCAATCCTCAAATTTTCTCGACCAACGGCTATATTCCTCGATTGCCATAAGCTTCGGAGGTTTGTTGAATGTACCGAATGCACTCTCAGACTCCCAAGCTTCCTTCTTTTTCTCCTTTGATTGATTCTCATTTGTATTGTTCGAAGATGTATCGTTGTTTCCCGAACTACCCGTGAATGCATACATGTCGCTGAAAGGATTCATGAAAATATCATCCATTTTGATCGTTCCTGCAAAATCAACCAACACTTAGAAAAATTTTCGAGATTTTTGAAAAACAGAACCACAAAAGCGGACCAATCTGTACACGTGACAGATAAGCGGACCAAACAGGTTCAGATAAGCGAACCAGATGTGCTATATGAGCGAATCGGACAATGTATCAAAAGGCGAACCCAACTATGTCCTTTCGAGCGGACCAGAAAATGTCACAAGAGTGAACCAGTAAATGATCGTTCAAGCGGACCAGATAGTGTCCGTTCGAGCGAACCAGTCAGTAAAATTGTCTGAAAGAGCGGACCAAACAGGTATTTCGAGCGAACCTATCAACTAATGTCTGAAAAAGCGGACCTGTTTGTTCGAAAACGCGAACCACTGTTTTTAGCCGGTTTTAATCATTTTTAGTCCGAATTTCACTCTAAAACTTTCTAGGGTTTGTTATTAGTGTGTTTTACACGTTATACTCAAATTTCAGACAATTTCAACCGTAGGAACCACTGAAAACCGAAAAAGTATGAGAGAAAGTGAGTAGAAAATAGAGATTTCTACAGATATAAGCTGTAGTAGTATGAACTCCTCGTCCTGAGCTCTGATACCACTTGTTGGACCGTTCTTTGACCCGAAAAGTCAGTCAGAGTAGCTCATCCTCACATATAAAGGCAGAAACAGAATATGCAAGGTTACAACAGCTTGTCCTATTAATTTCCTTTGCTTTTATTGCTTTTCTACTGAAATTTTGACAGAGTTTCGCTCCAGCATACAAACATACGTTCTGAGGTCCGCTCGGATGACCACCCTATATATAGACATCCTGGTTCGCTTATATGACAGGCCATATAAGCGGACCTGTTACAACTTGACACATAGGCGGACCAGCTAAGACCCTATGAGCGGACCACTATGTAACTTGTGACAAATAAGCGAACCTATATGCAAATGTTACATATTTTACATTTTGACCCCCTGTTGACTAATCTTGACTTCAGACTTCTTGTAGACGTAGTCAACAGACATTCCGTGCATCAACAGATTGGTTGTTGTTGTGTGGGTGTGGAGGATGGGAATTGGTAGGGTGTATGTGAAGGTGGGTCATCATCAAGGAATTGATAAGTTGAGTGTGGTAAAGGTGTGGAGAAAGGGAAGGAGGTCTCATCAAAATCTACGTTGCGGGAAATATGTACTTTACATGTAGAAGGAACAAGGCACCAGTATCCCCGAAAATTTGGCGGATAGCCAAGGAAGATGCACCGAGTAGACCTTATCTTTAATTTATTAGATTCGGTGGCGGAGAAGTTTGGGTAACACACAGATCTAAAAACCCGAAGAAGGTCATAAGTAGGGTGGCAGAGGTATAAAGAAAAGGTGGGAGTGTTGCAGTATAGCCTTGTGGTGGGAAGAATATTATGTAAATATGCGGCGGTGTGAAGGACCTCGACCCAATATGTGGTAGGGATATGTGCATGAGCAAGAAGTGCTCGAATGATGTCATTAAGACGCCTAATCATTCGCTCGGACCGACCGTTTTGAGGTGAAGTTTGAGGGCACGAGAAACAAAAGACAAGGCCGTGGGAGGTGGCGAAGTTTTGAAAATCATGGTTATCAAATTCTCCCCCTAAGTCGCATTGGAAGGCTTTGATATGTTTGTAAAATTGAGTTTGAATGTCTTTATGAAATTTTACAAAAGTGGGAAAAACTTCGGATTTGAATTTTAACGGGTATACCCAAACATGATGAGAATAATTATCAACCACAACCATATAATACTTATAAGAAGAATTACCAAGAACCGGTGAGGTCCAAATATCATAGTGAATAATATCAAAAGGTTCATAAGTAAACGAAATAAAATTAATAAAAGGATGTCTTTTGCTATTTGATAAATGACACGAATGGCAAAAATCAAATGAATCCGCATTACATAAAAGGTTAAAACGACTTGAAAGAAATTTTAAAACTTGTGGTCCGGGATGTCCAAGACGATCATGCCACTTATTAGATGAATATGCAATAAAATATTGACTTGGTGGAGTGAATGGATAAAGGTCATCGGTGTTGTCATGGCGCGAAAGATGTTGCCCAGTCTTGAGATCCTTCAAGGTAAAGCCATATGGATAAAATTCAACAGAGACAAGGTTATCACGGGTAAATTTACATACGGAAATAAGGTCTTTAACAACAGTGGGTGCATAAAGGATATTGTTAAGGTGAAAGGTGTTATTTAGTGTTTTGTGTAGACCATTACCCGAGCCCAAAATTGGCAAAGATTGACCATTACCCACAAGTATATTAGCATTATTTGTGTTGGAATTTAGATATTGTATTTTACCTTGATCCACAGTGATGTGAGATGAGGCGCCGGTGTCCATGTTCCATTGGATGTCTGGCGGATTCATAGTTAAAGTGGAAAGTGCAACACCAAGTTCTGTGGGTTGCAATGGGCAACAGGAGTTTGAGGAGGTGTGGGATATTGGTAACCGGGTGGTGGTGGGGCAGTTAGGCCGTAGCCGTCTCGGTTGGATGGGTTAGATGGAGGCTGTTGGACGGGTGCAGGGTGGTTGGGCCGGTTCTAGGTGAGCTGCCATGGGGACTGGGCCGAATGTGGACAGGGCGGTGGTGAGGCCCACCATGGATATGGATTGTACGATGGATTATGATAGGTGTTTGGTTGAGGAGAGTTGTAGGAAGGGTAGTGTTGTGGCTGTGAGTTATAGTTTGAGTAACGACCACGACCACGACCACCTCTGTAAGTGTTGCGGCCGCGACCACGTCCCTGGGGTTGAGAACGAGGTTGATAGTTGTCGAACTGTTGGGCTAGATTATAAGAGGGTGGGGGTGCAGGATGATGAGGGACGGTGTTGGGGTTCGGGTTTGTATCGGGTGTAGTGTTGTTTGTGTTATGTGGTGTGAGATACCTGTTGACGAGCGGCCTGCCTGCGTTGTTCCCAGTCAATCATTTCACGAGCATCATCCCACAACTTGTCAGCTTGAGTAATAAACGATGCGACGGTATCGTACTCTTGCGGGAGTCCCGTAAGCATCTGTAAAACAAGACGTGATTCAGAAACCGGGTGACCCACATCTTTCAACTGTTCGGCCAGATCCTTCATTCGCTGAAAATAATCATTCATGGAAGAACACGAAGCCATTGTTGTGGTTGTGAAGGCGTGTTCTAGAGTGGCTGCACGGGAGTTTTTATTGTTCAGAAAGATATCACGGAGCCGATCCCAAGCCTGTTGAGCAGTGGAATTGGACTCCAGAATACGACCCAGATAGTTGTCGAAAATCGTTCCATATATCCAGTAAAGGACGATGGAATCGATTTTGGAACACGTCTCGTAAGACGAATCAGATTTGGGCGGAGGTTCAATACCGTTGATGTGATTCGAGACATCAAACCCGTGGGCATGAAGCTTGAAGAGTTTCACCCAGCAGGAATAGGTGACTTTGTCACCGTCGAGTGTTCGGATCTTATTCTGGATGTTAGTAACAGAACAAACAGGGTGAAGAGGCTTGGTTTCGGTGGTTTGTGGTGGGGGGTTTTGAGGTTGGTTATTGTTAGCCATGGAGGTTGATCGAAATAAACATGAAGAAAAAAAAAAGAAAATGGCGATGGTGTGGTAGGGTTTAAAAGATAATGGCTCTGATTACCATGTTAGTATATTGATAATATTCTTGTGTGTCTACAATACAAACAAAGGGTACAATATATAGGGAGATGTGCACAGCTAGTCCTCCTATAATTAGCCTAGATTGAATCAATTATAATCACTGATTCACTTCCTAATATACAGAATGTCGGTTACTAATAAAAACTTCATAAAACCACACGAAACCGAAACTGTTGATGGGTTATTAGCAAAGGTGGCAAAAAGAGCTGGTAGACCGTAGATGAACAGACTTTGGCCAGGTAATCACGCATGTTCCAAAAATAAATGCACACAACCGGTCCATGAAAGTTTTGCTAGGATTCATGAGGGGATGGTAATGTGTTTTTTGTTTTGCTCATGATTTGTGTCTTTTTGTTGTTCAATATGTTAACCTTTTTTATTGATGTTTATGTTACTTTAAATCCGCTTTTACTTCCCTTAAATTAACCATTTGAAATGTCTTTTCTTTGACATAGCAAGTGCTTAACGATCTTTACTTCCTGTGATGGTGTTCAAAGAAAAAGAATGTGTTAGTAATGTTCATAATGGTATAAAAGACTGCTGCAGAAATACATTAATCTTTCATCAACCTGAATGGTGGTTCTAATTGCAGATGCTTGTACAATATCTGAATTGGTAAGTCTGCTGTTATATAATAATTAATTTAGAATATTTTTAGTTTGAAGGTTCTAACTCCTTTTTAGGCATGTGAAAGCTGGATTGAAGGCAGAGGTGTGAGTTGATTTATCCTGCAATGAGGGACACCTGCAATCCTTTACAAATGACGACTACTCAACAGTTAAAGGGCCGAAGAAAAGCGAGTACCTTCGATTAGTTGGAACGATGCCAGCCACAAAAAGTAACTGTGCTTCTTCGACAAACTCACAAACTATTGATCATCTAAAGAGTGTTGTCAATGCTATGGCTATCATCATCCAAGAACATATCCTCAATGCAAACCTGTCTTTGGTTCTTAGCAATACAAACATACAGGTAATTACATGCATGAACCATTATTTGTTCTTTTACGATTACGTATTTATGTACCAGCATTTGTTTCATTTATATGTCTTAGGTCTCTGGTATTGGTTCTTTGGTCCATAACAACTCTTTAGCAGTTAACGGAATATCAAATTCAAGAAGTCATAATGATTATGGTAATCACCTTTAACTTGTTACATTTAACTATTTTGCAATATTAAATGGATATGCTTATGTTGTTGTAATTTTGGTATGAAATTGATTAGCTAAAACTTTCCATTTTACAGGACAATAAAGATGTTTGGACAATTGATCTTTAAATTTTTGTTGACATTGCACTTAAGGTAATATGTTAGTTTTTTTTGTCTAATTGTTAGGTGTTTAGGCCTATTAGAAATGCCTACATATGATATATTGGTTTTTTTTCTAATTGTTAGGTGTTTCGGCCATTTTCTTATAAAGTTTTTTATTGCAATTCAAGATCAATGAGTTTTATAAATTAACGAACTCTTATTTTTTCTGAATGAATACTAATACTTGTTTATATGGTTGATTAGTATTATGTATTATGAGAAGCTTTGGAATGTAAAGATTTCGAATTCAGAATATGTTACTTATTACACAATGTTTTGTTAACATTTAGATTATGTTTTGGATTGTAGTTATTATTGAAGTTATAATATTATGATTTCTACATTTATAGCTTTATGGAGCTTTTATTTTATATTTTGAGTTGTAAATAATGTGATTTTTTGTGGAAAAATTATGTGCCACTTAAAAGAGTACATATATTTAACTAGAAACAGTTTTAACGATACAATTTATGCCACAAAAGGTTTTTATATTTTTGGCAAAAAAAAAGTAACACTACAACTAATATAAATCTGTAAGAGCATTCACATTTATTCCACCATATTTTCACCCTAAATTACACAAAAAACACTACATATTCTCTCTCATTTTCAATTAAATAATATTTTTTATACCTTTATCATTAAAAAATTATAGGGGGTGAACAGCGTCCCCCCAAATATACAGATGAACAGTAACATTTTCTTTCTCCTCCACTCGCAACCACTTTTTATACTTTTTCTATTTTAAAAACACCACACACACAATTTGATTATTTGGATGTGAATGCTCAAACTAGGATTACTTTTTAAAGGCACAAATATTGTGCCACGGAAAGTCTTTTTTAGATTGTGGCAAAAAATAAAGTGCCACTAAAAGCATAAAAACCATGTGCGGCACATCCAAAAAGTGTAATTAAAAGGCTTTAGCGTCAGCGCTTCTAGTATTATTTTTTTTTGTGTGTGCATCTCATTCTTATAGGGGACTTTAGTGACACTTTTTTGTTTTTCTGTGGCACTTTTTGTAGTGTATGTCACAATCAGTTTGTCAAGTTAAAATTAAGATCCGTTAATCGATCAAGATTATGTAGCTGGATAAACAATCCTTATAACCAACTTGTGAACTAGGGTTGTTTTCCGTTAGAACTTAAGGTGTCCATTTATTGTAGTAAGGCACAAGGAGGTCGGTTAGTTCAAGTATTGGACTTTAATTGATAGGTTTATATGAGAGTATTGAGGTGAGTTTGACGACCCACTTTTTACAGTTTTATAAATGTTTTTTTTTTTGGTGGGGGTGGGGGTGCATGCAGGTTTTCTTGAACATTATTCAATAAAATAATCAACTTTCACAAACGGTTTATACAAGTTTATGCAATATACTTCACTTTTACAAAAGCATATAAAGTTTTACAAAACATGCATGATACATTGTTGTGGACCGGATTCTCCATATTAGTTACTTCTTGGCGGACTGGATTGTCCCTATTACATCTTTGCGGACAAGATTGTCCATATTACATCTTTGAGGATTGGATTGTCTAAATTAAATCTTTGAGGACCGGATTGTTTGTGTCACATCACTGTGTCACATCTTTGAGGATTGGATTGTCTGTGTCACGTCACTGCGTCACATCTTTGAGGACTGGATTATCCATATCACATGTCTTAGCTAGGCATTAATTTGGTCAGTCCCAATTTCATAAACTATGCATACATTTTCTAAACAATTACCATGTTGTTCAAATATCCTAGAGGAGATGATTTACGAGTCTGCACGGGTATCTCAAGGGAATGACTTAGGGTTTCAAGTATTTCAAGGGGTTGGTCTGCATTTCATAAAGATTTCTAGGAATACCGTACATGGATTCCCAAAAAGATGATTTATAAATTGTTTCCTAAATTAAATTCTCAAATAATTTCTGGAAAACGATTTATTTGAAGTTTCTTAAACTTATGAATTCACCAACTTTATGTTGACGTTTTAACGTGTTTTCTCATGTTTTAATTGGCAATGGAACGGTTGGAATAGGTGAAACCTTAGTTTGGAAGGCATTAAAATCCAATTGTTGCATTTGTAAGTGATAGATTCGTTACGCCCAACTATGATTTTGCGGGTGTGAGAGATTAGTATAAAAGCCATAGGTTTCGGTGAATTAGGTGTCTGTAGGGATACCTAGCCTTTAACGTGAATTTTTTAGGGACTGAGATTACAAGACTTGGGTTGTTATGAACGCCTATGATTTGTTATGGGACTTCCACCCATTGCCTGAAACTTGAGTCAAATTTAGTATTACATGAAATGATTCATTTTGATGAAAATGTTTTCTGAAACATTGTTTTACCATGATGATTATGTGATTAATGTGATCAACATGTTGTCATACTAGTGATTAGATGAAATTGGGAATTTGTGATTTAGGTGAAAATTGAGACTTGTACACGATGATAAGTGATACAGGTGAATTTTCATGGTGATATAGATGTATATTATGAGAATGTATATTAATGATAAAGGAATTGATGATTTTGGTTGAGAATGTGATAAGTATGATTAAGTATGCTTTTGGATTGCTAAGCAATTGATAGGTAAACATGTACGTGTATGATTGAGTTGGTAGATATGAGATAGTGATTTGTGAATAAGTGATTGTTTATACCTTACATAAATATGTGACGTACTTGAGAATATTTTAGTAAAAATAAATATATGATATATTTATTTGACAAGGTGAAACACGATACAGGTTAAATATTATGCCTATTATATAAACCTGAACACGAGCGTCACGAGTACCCAGGGATACAAGTATAGGTCATAACGTAGGATGTTATGTAAAATCATATACTTTTATATATATGCACCTCAGGACTTTCAGAGAATGGTCAAAGTTGGTGGAGTTGAAGCTTCGAGAAGCGAAACACGTACTCACGTCATATCTAGCTTGGGAGAATTAGTTACGCTTGCATACAAGTGGTGAGGAAGATACATCGGAAGCATCACACCTCAAATTCAGAGTGTGGTATGTCATCAGAACTAACAACAATCTAAAGCACAGTAACTATGAAATCTAGTCACATTATTGATGTTGAAGGTGCTAGCATACCATCCGAAAAAAGGCACAGGGAAAGGGGCAGAAGTGACGCACACGACAAATTATGATATGCGTATTACGTGAGATGTCACGTCATTGCAAATTTACAGGTGCTCATGCTCGATAATTCCAAGGAATTCTATGGTGATCACCTATTAATAACATAATCATTAATATTACTAAATGATATAAACAAAATGCCGGTTCTCCCCTGTACGTCTCATTTGTGACTTCGGTTTCTAGTTTGGATATTGCAATAAGGCGATAATCAGTTTGAAAATCTTGGCAATCTAGCCTCTTAAACCTTTGGATTCACACCGTCATTTTTATCATGCATACCTAAGTAGACAAAAGGGAAAATGATATAAACAAAATGCCGGTTCTCCCCTGTACGTCTCATTTGTGACTTCGGTTTCTAGTTTGGATATTGCAATAAGGCGATAATCAGTTTGAAAATCTTGGCAATCTAGCCTCTTAAACCTTTGGATTCACACCGTCATTTTTATCATGCATACCTAAGTAGACAAAAGGGAATACTTATGTTTTGCACCGAACTACATCGGCAATTACCATCTACCATTTTATCCTAACCATTGAAGTAGTGTGACCAATTACAGAATCCATCCTACAATTCAACAAAATTAAGTATTTTACATGATAAGGTAGGAACGTATACAAATAGACTTAAATCTAAAAATGTAAGAACCAATATAACATTGCCACATGGCATATGGTTTAATTACCGGTAAGGGTATCTAAGTCGTATATTCATGAGCTGGTGTTGGTAAATCATTAATTTCATGGATTTCATTATTCAAAATATCAAATCGCAAATCATGCAACCTATAATTCCATATTTTTAATTCAATTTTATTTTAGGGATTCAGATTCTTAAGACAATGAAGGCAACGAGTCTAAATATTCATGCTCTTCATTCAATTATATCAGTTATTCATTTTTAATTTATCACTGAATGAGCCTAATTAGGTGATAACATTCAATTGACATGCAACCTATTAGCAAAAATATCAATGGTTTTTGTCACGTCGAAGAATTTCAAAGATATTCTGATTTTTTTATCATGATTTTATGATGTGTGAGGATATCAATCACTTTCATAATTCATGATAATAAAAATAGTAATTAAACATTAACAAAAATAAAAAATAAAAACGTATATTTGAAAGGCAAACTACAATACCTACTCCTAATATCTAAAATATTTCTCTTTAAATAGATTTGAACTCTCACCACATAAGATATAAACATCAATACAACACTCTTGATAACATTATTAACTATGTGGTATATAAGATATAACTATTTTGAATACTTAAAATATTGATAATAGTAAAAAGAATACTAAAATTTGAAAATGATATATTAAATTTTTAATTTAGACTCATGAACTTCTTTAAAAAAAATAGTAATAACAATAACACTATTGTCCTGAATTTAATTAATAAACAGTAATGATAATTATTATGGTAAACTGATAATTAATTAATAACAGTAATGATGATTGTTATGGTAACATTGATCATAAATAATTAGATTGTTTCCTAATGTATCCATGTTTATTTAGAATAAAACTAGAAAATAAAAAATATTTTAAATCTTGCAAGTCTATTTATGATCAAAAGCTGTGAATAAAAAACCATTCTTTAAAGAAATAGATAGCTACTTACTTACTTTAGTATGCATACCAAATTTAGAATATGTGAGCGTGTCATTAGGCATGGAAGTATCTTTTTCTTCAATTATAATGGTGGAGAGGATTTGTAGCATGCTTCCTTTCTGAATAAATTGGAAGTTGAAGTTGTATCCTAGAATGAATTGTACCAAAATGGCTAACAAGAATTTGAGCATCATCATCCTCATAGCAACCCTAGTGGCTCAAGCTACTTGGGTTAGAGCAGCAGAGCATATAGTTGGAGATGATAAAGGTTGGACCGAGGGTGTCGATTACCATGCATGGGCTACGGCTCGGGAATTCAAGCCGGGAGACAAACTTGGTAAATATTACACATGCTTTGTTGATAATTATATGTCTATGTCTTGCAGCAAGCTAACTATGTTGTTGGTTTAGTGTTCAATTACGATCCAGCAAAATATAGGGTATTATTCGTAAGTTATTGCCAATACAAGTGGTGTAATACCGAGGGATCAGTTATGCAAATAAAGGATGAGGCCATCCTAGGAGTAGCAGGCGACTATACGTTTATTTCTAATCGAGATGAGTGTTTGAAAGGTATGAAGCTTCATGTCCATGTCAGGCGGCCACCTGGAGAGTGTCCCGGTGGATGTCCCGGAGGGTGTCCGGGTGGGTGTCCCGGAGGGTGTCCCGGTGGGTGTCCCGGAGGATGTCCCGGTGGGTGTCCCGGTGGATGTCCCGGAGGGTGTCCTGGTGGATGTCCTGGAGGGTGTCCTGGAGGGTGACCATGTCCTGCATAGCCATAATGTCCTGCAAAACCATCATGTCCTCCATGATACAAGCATAAAACTCTAAGCTTTGAAGATGGCATGTCTTGTTTCTTTTTTTATTTGTTGTTTGTTAATAAATGTTAATATCTGATCAATAATTATATCATATGTATTGGAGAATAATGAATTTAAGATTTATCATGATCAATATCAGTTGTTAAGTAAAGTTCTGTTAAGTAAAGTTCTACATTAAAATAAATAAGAATTACGGTATCTTGAGTGATGATAACTACAATATGTTATTCTAAACCAAAAATATTAACTAGTCCACCATGAAACCATGATATTTGTTGGAATTATGGTGCACATCACGCAGAAAGACCTTTTGCAACAGTTGAAGGCGTTGCCGAACTGTCACGAGTGCTCTTTTGTGGCTGATTTCCGCATTTATGGAATCATTGGTCGGAACCGATTTTTGTGACTATTATTATTTATCAAATGAAATTTCATCTCAAACTGGGCATCATATTTGTTTGCAACTAAACCAATTACCACAGAATTCGCACCTAGATTGCTTTTGCCATAAAAATTGTGACAAAATGTTTTTGCAACCTACATAACTTTTGAAATTTTATTACTTTTTGGTTAGTTTATCTGTGTACAATCTATTTAAGTTGCAAGAAATATATACCCAAGTTCCATTATCAAGTAATGCTTTAAACTCGCTAAGCATAGCCCTTTGCCAATTTTGATCGGTTAAAGCCTCAAGGTGAGAGGTGGGTAGTGGTGAAATGGTATCGGTGTACAAGTTGTATTTCGGGTTTGGTTTTGTGATGCCTTGTTTCCCTCTTGAGGTCATGGGGTGTGTGTTAAGGTTGGCATTGGTAGGTTGTGGGATCGGTTCAGGAGGGGGGGGGAAGGTTCTGATGGTGGTGTAGGGGGTGGTGTTGTATTGTGTGTAGTTGGAGGGGTTGTAGGGGGAAGTTCATGGTTAGCGATTGGTTGTTGTTGTGTGGGTGTGGAGGATGGGAATTGGTAGGGTGTATGTGTAGGTGGGTCATCATCAAGGAATTGATAAGTTGAGTGTGGTAAAGGTGTGGAGAAAGGGAAGGAGGTCTCATCAAAATCTACGTTGCAGAAAATATTTACTTTACCTGTAGAAGGAACAAGGCACCAGTATCCCCGAAAACTTGGCGGGTAGCCAAGGAAGATGCACCGAGTAGACCTTATCTTTAATTTATTGGATTCGGTGGCGGAGAAGTTTGGGTAACACGTAGATCCAAAAACCCGAAGATGGTCATAAGTGGGGTGGCAGAGGTATAAATCAAAGGTGGGAGTGTTGTAGTTTAGCCTTGTGGTGGGAAGAATATTATGTAAATATGCGGCGGTGTGAAGGACCTCGACCCAATATGTGGTAGGGATATGTGCATGAGCAAGAAGTGCTCGAATGATGTCATTGAGACGCCTAATCATTCGCTCGGACCGACCGTTTTGAGGTGAGGTTTGAGGGCACGAGAAAAAAAAGACAAGGTCGTGGGAGGTGGCGAAGTTTTGAAAAGCATGGTTATCAAATTCTCCCACCTAAGTCGCATTGGAAGGCTTTGATATGTTTGTGAAATTGAGTTTGAATGTATTTATGAAATTTTACGAAAGTGGGAAAAACTTCGGATTTGAATTTTAACGGGTATACCCAAACATAATGAGAATAATTATCAACCAGAACCATATAATACTTATAAGAAGAATTACTAAGAACCGGTGAGGTCCAAATATCATAGTGAATAATATCGAAAGGTTCATAAGTAAACGAAATAGAATTAATAAAAGGATGTCTTTTGCTATTTGATAAATGACACGATTGGCAAAATCAAATGAATCCGCATTACATAAAAGGTTAAAACGACTAGAAAGAAATTTTAAAACTTGTGGAACGGGATGCCCAAGACGATCATGCCACTTATTGGATGAAGATACAATAAAAGCTTGACTTGGTGGAGTGAATGGATAAAGGTCATCGGTGCTGTCATGGCGCGAAAGATGTTGCCCAGTCTTGAGATCCTTCAAGGTAAAGCCATATGGATCAAATTCAACAGAGACAAGGTTATCACGGGTAAATTTACGTACGAAAATAAGGTCTTTAAAAACAGTGGGTGCATATTGGATATTGTTAAGGTGAAAGGTGTTATTTGGTGTTTTGTGTAGACCATTACCCGAGCCCAAAATTGGCAAAGATTAACCATTACCCACAAGTATATTAGCATTATTTGTATTGGAATTTAGAGATTGTATTTTACCTTGATCCACAGTGATGTGAGATGAGGCGCCGGTGTCCATGTTCCATTCGATGTCTGGCGGATTCATAGTTAAAGTGGAAAGTGCAACACCAAGTTCTGTGGGTTGCAATGGGAAACAGGAGTTTGAGGAGGTGAGGGATATTGGTAACCGGGTGGTGGTGGGGCAGATAGGCCGTAGCCATGTCGGTTGGGTGGGTTAGATCGAGGCTGTTGGACGGGTGTAGGGTGGTTGGGCCAGTTCTAGGTGAGCTGCCATGGGGACTGGGCCGGATGTGGACAGGGCGGTGGTGAGGCCCACCATGGATATGGATTGTACGATGGATTATGATAGGTGTTTGGTTGAGGAGAGTTGTAGGAAGGGTAGTGTTGTGGCTGTGAGTTGTGGTTTGAGTAACGACCACGGCCACGACCACCACTGTAAGTGTTGCGGCCGCGACCACGTCCCTGGGGTTGAGAACGAGGTTGATAGTTATCAAACTGTTGGGCTGGATTATAAGAGGGTGGGGGTGCAGGATGATGAGGGACGGTGTTGGGGTTCTGGTTTGTATCGGGTGTAGTGTTGTTTGTGTTACATGGTGTGAGATACCTATAGATGAGCGGCCTGCCTGCGTTGTTCCCGATCAATCATTTCACGAGCAACATCCCACAACTTGTCAGCTTGAGTAATAAACGATGCGACGGTATCGTACTCTTGCGGGAGTCCCGTAAGCATCTGTAAAACAAGACGTGATTAAGAAACCGGGTGACCCACACCTTTCAACTATTCGGCCAGATCCTTCATTCACTGAAAATAATCATTCATGGAAGAACACGAAGCCATTGTTGTGGTTGTGAAGGCCTGTTCTAGGGTCGCTGCACGGGAGTTTTTATTGTTCAGAAAGATATCACGGAGCCGATCCCAAGCCTGTTGAGCAGTGGAATTGGACTCCAGAATACGACCCAGATAGTTGTCGGAAATCGTTCCATATATTCACTGAAGGACGATGGAATCGATTTTGGACCACGACTCGTAAGACGAATCAGATTTGGGCGGAGGTTCAGTACCATTGATGTGATTCAAGACATCAAACCCGTGGGCATGAAGCTTGAAGAGTTTCACCCAGCAGGAATAGGTGACTTTTTTACCGTCGAGTGTTCGGATCTTATTCTGGATGTTAGTAACAGAATAAACAGGGTGAAGAGGCTTGGTTTCGGTGGTTTGTGGTGGGGGGTTTGAGCTTGGTTATTGTTAGCCATGGAGGTTGATCGAAATAAACATGCAGAAAAAAAAAAGAAAATGGCGATGGTGGGGCAAGGTTTAAAAGATAATGGCTCTGATTACCATGTTAGTATATTGATGATATTCTTGTGTGTCTACAATACAAACAATGGGTACAATATATAGGGAGATGTGCACAGCTATTCCTCCTATAATTAGCCTAGATTGAATCAATTATAATCACTGATTCACTTCCTAATATACAGAATGTCGGTTACTAATAAAAACTTCATAAAACCACACAAAACCGAAACTGTTGATGGGTTATTAGTAAAGGTGGCAAAAAGAGCTGGTAGACCGTAGATGAACAGACTCTGGCCAGGTAATCACGCATGTTCCAAAAATAAATGCACACAACCGGTCCATGAAAGTTTTGCTAGGATTCATGAGGGATGGTAATGTGTTTTTTGTTTTGCTCATGATTTGTGTCTTTTTGTTGTTCAATATGTTAACCTTTTTTATTGATGTTTATGTTACTATAAATCCGCTTTTACTTCCCTTAAATTAACCATTTGAAATGTCTTTTCTTTGACATAGGAAGTGCTTAACGATCTTTACTTCCTGTCATGGTGTTCAAAGAAAAAGAATGTGTTAGTAATGTTCATAATGGTATAAAAGGCTGCTGCAGAAATACATTAATCTTTCATCAAACTGAATGGTGGTTCTGATTGCAGATGCTTGTACAATAGATGCTTGTACAATATCTGAATCGGTAAGTCTGCTGTTATATAATAATTAATTTAGAATAGTTTTAGTTTGAAGGTTCTAACTCCTCTTTAGGCATGTGAAAGCTGGATTGAAGGCAGAGGTGTGAGTTGATTTATCCTGCAATGAGGGACACCTGCAATCCTTTAAAAATGATGACTGCTCAACAGTTAAAGGGCCGAAGAAAAGCGAATACCATCGATTAGTTGGAACGATGCCAGCCACAAAAAGTAACAGTGCTTCTTCGACAAACTCACAAACTATTGATCATCTAAAGAGTGTTGTCAATGCTATGGCTATCGTCATCCAAGAACATATCCTCAATGCGAACCTGTCTTTGGTTCTTAGCAATACGAACATATAGGTAATTACATGCATGAACCATTATTTGTTCTTTTACGATTATGTATTTATGTACCAGCATTTGTTTCATTTATATGTCTTAGGTCTCTGGTATTGGTTCTTTGGTCCATAACAACTCTTTAGCAGTTAACGGAATATCACATTCAAGAAGTCAAAATGATAATGGTAATCACCTTTAACTTGTTACATTTAACTATTTTGCAATATTAAATGGATATGCTTATGTTGTTGTAATTTTGGTATGAAATTGATTAGCTAAAACTTTCCATTTTACAGGGCATTAAAGATGTTTGGACAATTGATCTTTAAATTTTTGTTGACATTGCACTTAAGGTAATATGTTTTTTTTTTTTTTTTTTTTTTTGTCTAATTGTTAGGTGTTTAGGCCAATTAGAAATGCCTACATATGATATATGGTTTTTTTTTTAATTGTTAGGTGTTTCGGCCATTTTCTTATAAAGTTTTTTATTGCAATTCAAGATCAATGAGTTTTATAAATTAAGGAACTCTTATTTTTTCTGAATGAATACTAATACTTGTTTATATGGTTGATTAGTATTATGAGAAGCTTTGGAATGTAAAGATTTCGAATTCAGAATATGTTACTTATTACACAATGTTTTGTTAACATTTAGATTATGTTTTGGATTGTAGTTATTATTGAAGTTATAATATTATGATTTCTACATTTATAGCTTTATGGAGCTTTTATTTTATATTTTGAGTTGTAAATAATGTGATTTTTGTGGCAAAATTATGTGCCACTTAAAAGAGTATAATTATTTAACTAGAAACAGTTTTTAACGCAAAAGGTTTTTATATTTTGGCAAAAAAAAGTAACACTACAACTAATATAAATCTGTAAGAGTATTCACATTTATTCCACTATATTTTCACCCTAAATTACACAAAAAACACTACATATTCTCTCTCCTTTTCAATTAAATAACATTTTTTATACCTTTATCATTAACTTTTCTCTCTCCTTCACTCACAACCACTTTCAAAATATATTAAAAAATTATAGGCGGTGAACATTGTCCCCCGAAATATACAGATGGAACAGTAACATTTTCTCTCTCCTCCACTCACAACCACTTTTTATACTTTTTATATTTTAAAAACACCACACACACAATTTGATTATTTGGATGTGAATACTCTAACTAGGATTACTTTTTAAAGGCACAAATATTGTGCCACGGAAAGTCTTTTTTAGATTGTGGCAAAAAATAAAGTACCACTAAAAGCATAAAAACCATATGCGGCACATCCAAAAAGTGTCATTAAAAGGCTTTAGCGTCAGCACTTCTATTATTATTTTTTTGTGTGTGCATCTCATTCTTATAGGGGTCTTTAGTGACACTTTTTTGTTTTCCTGTGGCACTTTTTGTAGTGTATGTCACTATCAGTTTGTCAAGTTAAAATTAAGATCCGTTAATCGAGATTATGTAGCTGGATAAACAATCCTTATAACCAACTTGTGAACTGGGGTTGTTTTCCATTAGAACTTAAGGTGTCCATTTATTGTAGTAAGGCCCAAGGAGGTCGGTTAGTTCAAGTATTGGACTTTAATTGCTAGGTTTACACGAGAGTATCGAGGTGAGTTTGACGACCCACTTTTTACAGTATTATAAATGTTTTTTTTTTTGGTGGGGGTGGGGGTGCATGCAGGTTTTCTTAAACAGTATTCAATAAAATAATCGACTTTCACAAACGGTTTATACAAGTTTATGCAATATACTTCACTTTTACAAAAGCATATAAAGTTTTACAAAACATGCATGATACATTGTTGTGGACTGGATTCTCTATATTAGTTACTTCTTTGCGGACTGGATTGTCCCTTTTACATCTTTGCGGACAAGATTGTCCATATTACATCTTTGAGGATTGGATTGTCTAAATTACATCTTTGAGGACCGGATTGTTTGTGTCACATCACTGTGTCACATCTTTGAGGATTGGATTTTCGTTCTCCTCTACTCACAACAACTTTTTATACTTTTTATATTTTAAAAACACCACAGACACAATTTGATTATTTGGATGTGAATGCTCTAACTAGGGTTACTTTTTAAAGGCACAAATATTGTGCCACGGAAAGTCTTTTTTAGATTGTGGCAAAAAATAAAGTGCCACTAAAAGCATAAAAACCATGTGCGGCACATCCAAAAAGTGTCATTAAAATGCATTAGCGTCAGCGCTTCTAGTATTATTTTTTTGTGTGTGCATCTCATTCTTATAGGGGTCTTTAGTGACACTTTTTTGTTTTTCTGTGCCACTTTTTGTAGTGTATGTCACAATCAGTTTGTCAAGTTAAAATTAAGATCCGTCGATCGAGATTATGTAGCTGGATAAACAATCCTTATAACCAACTTGTGAACTAGGGTTGTTTTCCATTAGAACTTAAGGTGTCCATTTATTGTAGTAAGGCACAAGGAGGTCGGTAGTTCAAGTGTTGGATTTTAATTGATAGGTTTACACGAGAGTATCGAGGTGAGTTTGACAACCCACTTTTTACAGTTTTATAAATGTTTTTTTTTTGGTGGGGGTGGGGGTGCATGCAGGTTTTCTTAAACATTATTCAATAAAATAATCAACTTTCACAAACAGTTTATACAAGTTTATGCAATATACTTTACTTTTACAAAAGCATATTAAGTTTTACAAAACATGCATGATACATTGTTGTGGACTGGATTCTCCATATTAGTTACTTCTTTGCGGACTGGATTGTCCCTATTACATCTTTGCGGACAAGATTGTCCATATTACATCTTTGAGGATTGGATTGTCTAAATTACATCTTTGAGGACCGGATTGTTTGTGTCACATCACTGTGTCACATCATTGAGGATTGGATTGTCTGTGTCACGTCACTCCGTCACATCTTTGAGGACTGGATTATCCATATCACATGTCTTAGCTAGGCATTAATTTGGTCAGTCCCAATTTCATAAACTATGCATACATTTTCTAAACAATTACCATGTTGTTCAAATATCCTAGAGGAGATGATTTACGAGTCTTCACGGGTATCTCAAGGAAATGACTTAGGGTTTCAAGTATTTCAAGGGGTTGGTCTGCATTTCATAAAGATTTCTAGGAATACCGTACATGGATTCCCAAAAAGATGATTTACAAATTGTTTCCTAAATTAAATTCTCAAATAATTTCTAGAAAACGATTTATTTGAAGTTTCTTAAACTTATGAATTCACCAACTTTATGTTGACGTTTTAACGTGTTTTCTCATGTTTTATTTGGCAATGGAACGGTTGGAATAGGTGAAACCTTAGTTTGGAAGGCATTCAAATCCGATACAAGCCTTAGACATATTTTCCGTTGCATTTGAAAGTGATAGATTCGTTACACCCAACTATGATTTTGCGGGTGTGAGAGATTAGTATAAAAGCCATAGGTTTCGGTGAATTAGGTGTCTGTAGGGATACCTAGCCTTTAACCTGGATTTTTTTAGGGACTACGATTACAAGAGTTGGGTTATGTTATGAACGCCTATGATTTGTTATGGGACTTCCACCCATTGCCTGAAACTTGAGTCAAATTTAGTATTACATGAAATGATTCATTTTGATGAAAATGTTTTTTGAAAAATTGTTTTACCATGATGATTATGTGATTAATGTGATCAACATGTTGTCATACTAGTGATTAGATGAAATTGGGAATTTGTGATTTAGGTGAAAATTGAGACTTGTACACGATGATAAGTGATACAGGTGAATTTTCATGGTGATATAGATGTATATTATGAGAATGTATATTAATGATAAAGGAATTGATGATTTTGGTTGAGAATGTGATAAGTATGATTAAGTATGCTTTTGGATTGCTAAGTGATTGATAGGTAAACATGTACGTGTATGATTGAGTTGGTAGATATGAGATAGTGATTTGTGAATAAGTGATTGTTTATACCTTACATAAATATGTGACGTACTTGAGAATATTTTAGTAAAAATAAATATATGATATATTTATTTGACAAGGTGAAACACGATACAGGTTAAATATTATGCCTATTATATAAACCTGAACACGAGCGTCACGAGTACCCAGGGATACAAGTATAGGTCATAACGTAGGATGTTATGTAAAATCATATACTTTTATATATATGCACCTCAGGACTTTCAGGGAATGGTCAAAGGTCGTGGAGTTGAAACTTCGAGAAGCGAAACACGTACTCACATCATATCTAGCTTGGGAGAATTAGTTACGCTTGCATACAAGTGGTGAGGAAGATACATCGGAAGCATCACACCTCAAATTCAGAGTGTGGTATGTCATCAGAACTAACAACAATCTAAAGCACAGTAACTATGAAATCTAGTCACATTATTGATGTTGAAGGTGCTAGCATACCATCCGAAAAAAGGCACAGGGAAAGGGGCAGAAGTGACGCACACGACAAATTATGATATGCGTATTACGTGAGATGTCACGTCATTGCAAATTTACAGGTGCTCATGCTCGATAATTCCAAGGAATTCTATGGTGAGCACCTATTAATAACATAATCATTAATATTACTAAATGATATAAACAAAATGCCGGTTCTCCCCTGTACGTCTCATTTGTGACTTCGGTTTCTAGTTTGGATATTGCAATAAGGCGATAATCAGTTTGAAAATCTTGGCAATCTAGCCTCTTAAACCTTTGGATTCACACCGTCATTTTTACATGCATACCTAAGTAGACAAAAGGGAATACTTATGTTTTGCACCGAACTACATCGGCAATTACCATCTACCATTTTATCCTAACCATTGAAGTAGTGTGACCAATTACAGAATCCATCCTACAATTCAACAAAATTAAGTATTTTACATGATAATATTTTACATGATAAGGTAGGAACATATACAAATAGACTTAAATCTAAAAATGTAAGAACCAATATAACATTGCCACATGGCATATGGTTTAATTACCGGTAAGGGTATCTAAGTCGTATATTCATGAGCTGGTGTTGGTAAATCATTAATTTCATGGATTTCATTATTCAAAATATCAAATCGCAAATCATGCAACCTATAATTCCATATTTTTAATTCAATTTTATTTTAGGGATTCAGATTCTTAAGACAATGAAGGCAACGAGTCTAAATATTCATGCTCTTCATTCAATTATATCAGTTATTCATTTTTAATTTATCACTGAATGAGCCTAATTAGGTGATAACATTCAATTGACATGCAACCTATTAGTAAAAATATCAATGGTTTTTGTCACGTCGAAGAATTTCAAAGATATTCTGATTTTTTTTATCATGATTTTATGATGTGTGAGGATATCAATCACTTTCATAATTCATGATAATAAAAATAGTAATTAAACATTAACAAAAATAAAAAATAAAAACGTATATTTGAAAGGCAAACTACAATACCTACTCCTAATATCTAAAATATTTCTCTTTAAATAGATTTGAACTCTCACCACATAAGATATAAACATCAATACAACACTCTTGATAACATTATTAACTATGTGGTATATAAGATATAAATATTTTGAATACTTAAAATATTGATAATAGTAAAAAGAATACTAAAATTTGAAAATGATATATTAAGTTTTTAATTTAGACTCATGAACTTCTTTAAAAAAAATAATAATAACAATAACACTATTGTCCTGAATTTAATTAATAAACAGTAATGATAATTATTATGGTAAACTGATAATTAATTAATAACAGTAATGATGATTGTTATGGTAACATTGATCATAATTAGATTGTTTCCTAATGTATCCATGTTTATTTAGAATAAAACTAGAAAATAAAAAATATTTTAAATCTTGCAAGTCTATTTATGATCAAAAGCTGTGAATAAAAAACCATTCTTTAAAGAAATAGATAGCTACTTACTTACTTTAGTATGCATACCAAATTTAGAATATGTGAGCGTGTCATTAGGCATGGAAGTATCTTTTTCTTCAATTATAATGGTGGAGAGGATTTGTAGCATGCTTCCTTTCTGAATAAATTGGAAGTTGAAGTTGTATCCTAGAATGAATTGTACCAAAATGGCTAACAAGAATTTGAGCATCATCATCCTCATAGCAACCCTAGTGGCTCAAGCTACTTGGGTTAGAGCAGCAGAGCATATAGTTGGAGATGATAAAGGTTGGACCGAGGGTGTCGATTACCATGCATGGGCTACGGCTCGAGAATTCAAGCCGGGAGACAAACTTGGTAAATATTACACATGGTTTGTTGATAATTATATGTCTATGTCTTGCAGCAAGCTAACTATGTTGTTGGTTTAGTGTTCAATTACGATCCAGCAAAATATAGGGTATTATTCGTAAGTTATTGCCAATACAAGTGGTGTAATACCGAGGGATCAGTTTTTCCAATAAAGGATGAGGCCATCCTAGGAGTAGCAGGCGACTATACGTTTATTTCTAATCGAGATGAGTGTTTGAAAGGTATGAAGCTTCATGTCCATGTCAGGCGGCCACCTGGAGAGTGTCCCGGTGGATGTCCCGGAGGGTGTCCGGGTGGGTGTCCCGGAGGGTGTCCCGGTGGGTGTCCCGGTGGGTGTCCCGGAGGATGTCCCGGTGGGTGTCCCGGTGGATGTCCCGGAGGGTGTCCCGGTGGATGTCCTGGAGGGTGTCCCGGAGGGTGTCCATGTCCTGCATAGCCATACTGTCCTGCAAAGCCATCATGTCCTCCATGATACAAGCATAAAACTCTAAGCTTTGAAGATGGCATGTCTTGTTTCTTTTTTTATTTGTTGTTTGTTAATAAATGTTAATATCTGATCAATAATTATATCATATGTATTGGAGAATAATGAATTTAAGATTTATCATGATCAATATCAGTTGTTAAGTAAAGTTCAGTTTAGTAAAGTTCTACATTAAAATAAATAAGAATTACGGTATCTTGAGTGATGATAACTATAATATGTTATTCTAAACCAAAAATATTAACTAGTCCACCATGAAACCATGATATTTGTTGGAATTATGGTGCACATCACGCAGAAAGACCTTTTGCAACAGTTGAAGGCGTTGCCGAACTGTCACAAGTGCTCTTTTGTGGCTGATTTCCGCATTTATGGAATCATTGGTCGGAACCGATTTTTGTGACTATTATTATTTATCAAATGAAATTTCATCTCAAACTGGGCATCATATTTGTTTGCAACTAAACCAATTACCACAGAATTCGCACCTAGATTGCTTTTGCCACAAAAATTGTGACAAAATGTTTTTGCAACCTACATAACTTTTGAAATTTTATTACTTTTTGGTTAGTTTATCTGTCTACAATCTATTTAAGTTGCAAGAAATATATACCCAAGTTCCATTGTCAAGTAATGCTTTAAACTCGCTAAGCATAGCCCTTTGCCAATTTTGATCGGTTAAAGCCTTAAGGTGAGAGGTGGGTAGTGGTGAAATGGTATCGGTGTACAAGTTGTATTTCGGGTTTGGTTTTGTGATGCCTTGTTTCCCTCTTGAGGTCATGGGGTGTGTGTTAAGGTTGGCATTGGTAGGTTGTGGGATCGGTTCAGGAGGGAGGGGGGAAGGTTCTGATGGTGGTGTAGGGGGTGGTTTTGTATGGTGTGTAGTTGGAGGGGTTGTAGGGGGAAGTTCATGGTTAGCGATTGGTTGTTGTTGTGTGAGTGTGGAGGATGGGAATTGGTAGGGTGTATGTGTAGGTGGGTCATCATCAAGGAATTGATAAGTTGAGTGTGGTAAAGGTGTGGAGAAAGGGAAGGAGGTCTCATCAAAATCTACGTTGCTGGAAATATGTACTTTACCTGTAGAAGGAACAAGGCACCAGTATCCCCGAAAACTTGGCGGATAGCCAAGGAAGATGCACCGAGTAGACCTTATCTTTAATTTATTGGATTCGGTGGCGGAGAAGTTTGGGTAACACGCAGATCCAAAAACCCGAAGATGGTCATAAGTGGGGTGGCAGAGGTATAAAGCAAAGGTCGGAGTGTTGTAGTTTAGCCTTGTGGTGGGAAGAATATTATGTAAATATGCGGTGGTGTGAAGGACCTCGACCCAATATGTGGTAGGGATATGTGCATGAGCAAGAAGTGCTCGAATGATGTCATTGAGACGCCTAATCATTCGCTCGGACCGACCGTTTTGAGGTGAGGTTTGAGGGCATGAGAAAAAAAAAAGACAAGGTCGTGGGAGGTGGCGAAGTTTTGAAAAACATGGTTATCAAATTCTACCCCCTAAGTCGCATTGGAAGGCTTTGATATGTTTGTGAAATTGAGTTTGAATGTATTTATGAAATTTTACAAAAGTGGGAAAAACTTCGGATTTGAATTTTAACGGGTATACCCAAACATAATGAGAATAATTATCAACCAGAACCATATAATACTTATAAGAAGAATTACTAAGAACCGGTGAGGTCCAAATATCATAGTGAATAATATCGAAAGGTTCATAAGTAAACGAAATAGAATTAATAAAAGGATGTCTTTTGCTATTTGATAAATGACACGATTGGCAAAATCAAATGAATCCACATTACATAAAAGGTTAAAACGACTAGAAAGAAATTTTAAAACTTGTGGAACGGGATGTCCAAGACGATCATGCCACTTATTGGATGAAGATGCAATAAAAGCTTGACTTGGTGGAGTGAATGGATAAAGGTCATCGGTGTTGTCATGGCGCGAAAGATGTTGCCCAGTCTTGAGATCTTTCAAGGTAAAGCCATATGGATCAAATTCAACAGAGACAAGGTTATCACGGGTAAATTTACGTACGGAAATTAGGTCTTTAAAAACAGTGGGTGCATATTGGATATTGTTAAGGTGAAAGGTGTTATTTAGACCATTACCCGAGCCCAAAATTGGCAAAGATTAACCATTACCCACAAGTATATTAGAATTATTTGTATTGGAATTTAGAGATTGTATTTTACCTTAATCCACAGTGATGTGAGATGAGGCGCCGGTGTCCATGTTCCATTCGATGTCTGGCGGATTCATAGTTAAAGTGGAAAGTGCAACACCAAGTTCTGTGGGTTGCACTGGGTCAACAGGAGTTTGAGGAGGTGAGGGATAATGGTAACCGGGTGGTGGTGGGGCAGATAGGTCGTAGCCATGTCGGTTGGGTGGGTTAGATCGAGGCTGTTGGACGGGTGTAGGGTGGTTGGGCCGGTTCTAGGTGAGCTGCCATGGGGACTGGGCCGGATGTGGACAGGGCGGTGGTGAGGCCCACCATGGATATGGATTGTACGATGGATTATGATAGGTGTTTGGTTGAGGAGAGTTGTAGGAAGGGTAGTGTTGTGGCTGTGAGTTGTAGTTTGATTAACGACCACGGCCATGACCACCACTATAAGTGTTGCGGCCGCGACCACATCCCTGGGGTTGAGAACGAGGTTGATAGTTGTCAAACTGTTGGGCTGGATTATAAGAGGGTGGGGGTGCAGGATGATGAGGGACGATGTTGGGGTTCTGGTTTGTATCGGGTGTAGTGTTGTTTGTGTTACGTGGTGTGAGATACCTGTTGACGAGCGGCCTGCCTGCGTTGTTCCCGATCAATCATTTCACGAGCATCATCCCACAACTTGTCAGCTTGAGTTTCCTTGAGTAATAAATGATGCGACGGTATCGTACTCTTGCGGGAGTCCCGTAAGCATCTGTAAAACAAGACGTGATTAAGAAACCGGGTGATCCACACCTTTCAACTGTTCGGCCAGATCCTTCATTCGCTGAAAATAATCATTCATGGAAGAACACGAAGCCATTGTTGTGGTTGTGAAGGCCTGTTCTAGGGTCGCTGCACGGGAGTTTTTATTGTTCAGAAAGATATCAGATATCAGATATCACGGAGCCGATCCCAAGCCTGTTGAGCAGTGGAATTGGACTCCAGAATACGACCCAGATAGTTGTCGGAAATCGTTCCATATATTCACATATATTCACTGAAGGACGATGGAATCGATTTTGGACCACGTCTCGTAAGACGAATCAGATTTGGGCGGAGGTTCAGTACCGTTGATGTGATTCAAGACATCAAACCCGTGGGCATGAAGCTTGAAGAGTTTCACCCAGCAGGAATAGGTGACTTTTTTACCGTCGAGTGTTCGGATCTTATTCTGGATGTTAGTAACAGAATAAACAGGGTGAAGAGGCTTGGTTTCGGTGGTTTGTGGTTGGGGGTTTTGAGCTTGGTTATTGTTAGCCATGGAGGTTGATCGAAAGAAACATGCAGAAAAAAAAAGAAAATGGCGATGGTGGGGTAGGGTTTAAAAGATAATGGCTCTGATTACCATGTTAGTATATTGATAATATTCTTGTGTGTCTACAATACAAACAATGGGTACAATATATAGGGAGATGTGCACAGCTATTCCTCCTATAATTAGCCTAGATTGAATCAATTATAATCACTGATTCATTTCCTAATATACAGAATGTTGGTTACTAATAAAAACTTCATAAAACCACACAAAACTGAAACTGTTGATGGGTTATTAGTAAAGGTGGCAAAAAGAGCTGGTAGACCGTAGATGAACAGACTCTGGCCAGGTAATCCCGCATGTTCCAAAAATAAATGCACACAACCGGTCCATGAAAGTTTTGCTAGGATTCATGAGGGGATGGTAATGTGTTTTTTGTTTTGCTCATGATTTGTGTCTTTTTGTTGTTCAATATGTTAACCTTTTTTATTGATGATTATGTTACTATACATCCGCTTTTACTTCCCTTAAATTAACCATTTGAAATGTCTTTTCTTTGACATAGGAAGTGCTTAACGATCTTTACTTCCTGTGATGGTGTTCAAAGAAAAAGAATGTGTTAGTAATGTTCATAATGGTATAAAAGGCTGCTGCAGAAATACATTAATCTTTCATCAACCTGAATGGTGGTTCTGATTGCAGATGCTTGTACAATATCTGAATCGGTAAGTCTGCTGTTATATAATAATTAATTTAGAATAGTTTTAGTTTGAAGGTTCTAACTCCTCTTTAGGCATGTGAAAGCTGGATTGAAGGCAGAGGTGTGAGTTGATTTATCCTGCAATGAGGGACACCTGCAATCCTTTACAAATGATGACTACTCAACAGTTAAAGGGCCGAAGAAAAGCGAATACCATCGATTAGTTGGAACGATGCCAGCCACAAAAAGTAACAGTGCTTCTTCGACAAACTCACAAACTATTGATCATCTAAAGAGTGTTGTCAATGCTATGGCTATCGTCATCCAAGAACATATCCTCAATGCAAACCTGTCTTTGGTTCTTAGCAATACGAACATATAGGTAATTACATGCATGAACCATTATTTGTTCTTTTACGATTATGTATTTATGTACCAGCATTTGTTTCATTTATATGTCTTAGGTCTCTGGTATTGGTTCTTTGGTCCATAACAACTCTTTAGCAGTTAACAGAATATCACATTCAAGAAGTCAAAATGATAATTGTAATTACCTTTAACTTGTTACATTTAACTATTTTGCAATATTAAATGGATATGCTTATGTTGTTGTAATTTTGATATGAAATTGATTAGCTAAAACTTTCCATTTTACAGGGCAATAAAGATGTTTGGACAATTGATCTTTAAATTTTTGTTGACATTGCACTTAAGGTAATATGCTAGTTATTTTTTTTTTTTTGTCTAATTGTTAGGTGTTTAGGCCAATTAGAAATGCCTACATATGATATATTGGTTTTTTTTTAATTGTTAGGTGTTTCAGCCATTTTCTTATAAAGTTTTTTATTGCAATTCAAGATCAATGAGTTTTATAAATTAACGAACTATTACTTTTTCTGAATGAATACTAATACTTGTTTATATGGTTGATCAGTATTATGAGAAGCTTTGGAATCTAAAGATTTCGAATTCAGAATATGTTACTTATTACACAACGTTTTGTTAACATTTAGATTATGTTTTGGATTGTAGTTATTATTGAAGTTATAATATTATGATTTCTACATTTATAGCTTTATGGAGCTTTTATTTTATATTTTGAGTTGTAAATAATGTGATTTTTGTGGCAAAATTATGTGCCACTTAAAAGAGTACAATTATTTAACTAGAAACAGTTTTTAACGCAAAAGGTTTTTATATTTTGGCAAAAAAAAAAGTAACACTACAACTAATATAAATCTGTAAGAGCATTCACATTTATTCCACTATATTTTCACCCTAAATTACACAAAAAACACTACATATTCTCTTTCCTTTTCAATTAAATAATATTTTTTATACCTTTATCATTAACTTTTCTCTCTCCTTCACTCACAACCACTTTCAAAATATATTAAAAAATTATAGGCGGTGAACATTGTCCCCCGAAATATACAGATGAACAGTAACATTTTCTCTCTCCTCCACTCACAACCACTTTTTATACTTTTATATCCTAACCATTGAAGTAGTGTGACCAATTGCAGAATCCATCCTACAATTCAACAAAATTAAGTATTTTACATGATAATATTTTACATGATAAGGTAGGAACATATACAAATAGACTTAAATCTAAAAATGTAAGAACCAATATAACATTGCCACATGGCATATGGTTTAATTACCGGTAAGGGTATCTAAGTCGTATATTCATGAGCTGGTGTTGGTAAATCATTAATTTCATGGATTTCATTATTCAAAATATCAAATCGCAAATCATGCAACCTATAATTCCATATTTTTAATTCAATTTTATTTTAGGGATTCAGATTCTTAAGACAATGAAGGCAACGAGTCTAAATATTCATGCTCTTCATTCAATTATATCAGTTATTCATTTTTAATTTATCACTGAATGAGCCTAATTAGGTGATAACATTCAATTGACATGCAACCTATTAGTAAAAATATCAATGGTTTTTGTCACGTCGGAGAATTTCAAAGATATTCTGATTTTTTTTATCATCATTTTTTATGATGTGTGAGGATATCAATCACTTTCATAATTCATGATAATAAAAATAGTAATTAAACATTAACAAAAAAAAAATAAAAACGTATATTTGAAAGGCAAAACTACAATACCTACTCCTAATATCTAAAATATTTCTCTTTAAATAGATTTGAACTCTCACCACATAAGATATAAACATCAATACAACATTCTTGATAACATTATTAACTATGTGGTATATAAGCTATAAATATTTTGAATACTTAAAATATTGATGATAGTAAAAAGAATACTAAAATTTGAAAATGATATATTAAAATTTTAATTTAGACTCATGAACTTCTTTAAAAAAATAATAATAACAATAACACTATTGTCCTGAATTTAATTAATAAACAATAATGATAATTATTATGGTAAACTGATAATTAATAACAGTAATGTTGATTGTTATGGTAACATTGATCATAATTAGATTGTTTCCTAATGTATCCATGTTTATTTAGAATAAAACTAGAAAATAAAAAATATTTTAAATCTTGCAAGTCTATTTATGATCAAAAGCTGTGAATAAAAAACCATTCTTTAAAGAAATAGATAGCTACTTACTTACTTTAGTATGCATACCAAATTTAGAATATGTGAGCGTGTCATTAGGCATGGAAGTATCTTTTTCTTCAATTATAATGGTGGAGAGGATTTGTAGCATGCTTCCTTTCTGAATAAATTGGAAGTTGAAGTTGTATCCTAGAATGAATTGTACCAAAATGGCTAACAAGAATTTGAGCATCATCATCCTCATAGCAACCCTAGTGGCTCAAGCTACTTGGGTTAGAGCAGCAGAGCATATAGTTGGAGATGATAAAGGTTGGACCGAGGGTGTCGATTACCATGCATGGGCTACGGCTCGGGAATTCAAGCCGGGAGACAAACTTGGTAAATATTACACATGCTTTGTTGATAATTATATGTCTATGTCTTGCAGCAAGCTAACTATGTTGTTGGTTTAGTGTTCAATTACGATCCAGCAAAATATAGGGTATTATTCGTAAGTTATTGCCAATACAAGTGGTGTAATACCGAGGGATCAGTTTTTCCAATAAAGGATGAGGCCATCCTAGGAGCAGCAGGCGACTATACGTTTATTTCTAATCGAGATGAGTGTTTGAAAGGTATGAAGCTTCATGTCCATGTCAGGCGGCCACCTGGAGAGTGTCCCGGTGGATGTCCCGGAGGGTGTCCGGGTGGGTGTCCCGGAGGGTGTCCCGGTGGGTGTCCCGGTGGGTGTCCCGGAGGATGTCCCGGTGGATGTCCCGGAGGGTGTTCCGGAGGGTGTCCATGTCCTGCATAGCCATAATGTCCTGCAAAGCCATCATGTCCTCCATGATACAAGCATAAAACTCTAAGCTTTGAAGATGGCATGTCTTGTTTCTTTTTTTATTTGTTGTTTGTTAATAAATGTTAATATCTGATCAATAATTATATCATATGTATTGGAGAATAATGAATTTAAGATTTATCATGATCAATATAAGTTGTTAAGTAAAGTTCTGTTAAGTAAAGTTCTGCATTAAAATAAATAAGAATTACGGTATCTTGAGTGATGATAACTACAATATGTTATTCTAAACCAAAAATATTAACTAGTCCACCATGAAACCATGATATTTGTTGGAATTATGGTGCACATCACGCAGAAAGACCTTTTGCAACAGTTGAAGGCGTTGCCGAACTGTCACAAGTGCTCTTTTGTGGCTGATTTCCGCATTTATGGAATCATTGGTCGGAACCGATTTTTGTAACTATTATTATTTATCAAATGAAATTTCATCTCAAACTGGGCATCATATTTGTTTGCAACTAAACCAATTACCACAAAATTCGCACCTAGATTGCTTTTGCCACAAAAATTGTGACAAAATGTTTTTGCAACCTACATAACTTTTGAAATTTTATTACTTTTCGGTTAGTTTATCTGTGCACAATCTATTTAAGTTGCAAGAAATATATACAGAAACATATCTTAATAACCAAATTTTAGTGTTTGTGAAACATTTGTTGATACTAGACTTTTTTAAATTTTTCTAAACAAATTTGAGGCTCCTCAAATATAATAGCCTTAATTGTTTGATACAAAGTTTAGAGTCTTTAATGTAATTAGTGTAAAGTATAGTTTGAGTCATTCTATGTATTTGTTAAGTGTACGTCAAAGGATTAGTTTGTAACAATTATACATTAGAAACTAGGGTAAATTACACTTTTCGTCCTTTATGTTTGTGTTAGATTGCAACATATGACCTTTAACTTCAATAATTACAGTCACGGTACTTTATTTGGAAAACCCATTATACCTTACGTCCTTTATCACTAACCTTATTAATTTTTTAGTTAACTATGGCATGTTCCTTGCACATGAGGGTAGGTTAGTCATTTTACTAGTATAAAGGACCAAAATTGTAATTTACCCTCTCTCTATCCAACTAACCCCGCCACTACCACCACTCCCAAATCCCACCCCCACCACCATCGCTGAGATAACTCTCCATCATTCCACGCCGACTGGCTAATTCAATCATCAGTTGTTTGGAAGCATGTCCCCCAATATGGTTGTGTGTGTAGCGAAAAGACGAGAGTGAGAATGTCGAAGGGAATAAAAAAATATGTCATCATTTATACAGGCCCGGTAGCAAAGACTCTACCTGAACCAGCCATCCTAATCCAGTCAAACCATTCTAAACCCACATGTAAAGCCTAACTGCTTGCTTCTTAACTTGGCTTAAGTTGAATAAGGACATCATTTACACAATTGGATGGCCTTGTTATAATTAACCAGATCGCAAACCCTGTCAATACGATTAGGTTGTTTCAGAAAGGGGCAAGTATGGGCGGCACAAACTTGTTTCGGTTTGAAACTCGTGTTATGTATGCCTTCTTCTGAAGTTGAAAAGTTAAGTTTTTTTTTTTTTTTTTTTTTTTTTTTGGGGGGGGGGGTTCATCTATGAGCTCACAAAGCTTTTGATCACATCCATTAAAGTGTAGAAATGCTCACTATTTGGCAAGAAATACAACCCAATTGTATCCTTTTTCAAAAACAATAACTCCACTTGTTGCTCTGCATCCTCCAACCTTCAACATATGCCAATTGCCATTCTTGAACAAGATCCAATCCAGCCACAACCACTAAACTTTTTGGAAATTTAACCCCTTTGATGGTGGTGTTTTGATTTAGGGTTTGGTTTGGGGATTTAGGGGTTTTGGGTTAGTGGGGATTGTGGTGAAGTTGATGGGAGAGAGAGCATGAGAGAGAGAAAGAAAGATTTGAGATAAAAGAGTTGGGTTTTGCTTTAGTTATAAATTTGTTTAGATATACTAGTAAATTACTAAACTACCCGCATGTTCATTGCACATGCTATAGTTAACAGAAAAATTTAACAAGGTTAGTGATAAAGGACGTAAGTTGTAATGAGTTTTTCAAATAAAGGACGATGACTATAATTATTGAAGTAAAGGTCATCTATTGCAATCTGATACAAACATAAAGGACGAAAAGTGTAATTTACCCTAGAAACTATCTAAACTCTGAGCTTCGAGGATTGCATGTCTCGTGTCTTTTTTATTTTTTATTTGCTGTTTGCTAATTCATATGGATCAGGTATATATGAAACTGGTCAAACATTATATCATATGTATTGGAGCATAATGAATTTAAGATTTATATGTCATGACCGAAATGTTAAGTTCTATAATAAAACATTTAAAACCAAACAAGAATCACAGAGTGATGATAACTACAATATGATGTTCTAAATTAGTAAATATTTTATCCCACGCAACCATGAAAGCCTTGATACTTATAGGAATTATGGTTCACATTACGAAGATAAAAACGACCAACTACAACAGTTGAAACCCTCGTAATACTATCAAAATTTTTGACAGATTTCACCATTAGAAAACCATTAAACACTTTAAACCGATAAAACTACCAATCATTAAACTTTTTATTTTACTTTTCCTTTCTTATAATTGTAAGTGTTAGACAATTATAACATTTATGTTTTCATTAATTCTTTGTATGTATTTACTCCGTTCTCTGTCACACCCCAAAAACGTCGCAACGGAATTCAAAATGTAGTGGTGACTAGGGGTGTTCAAAAAAATCCGAATCCGAAACCGAATCCGAAATATTCGAAAACCCGTATCCGAAATATCCGAAAATTCGGATATCCGAAAATCGGATAATCCGAAATTTCGGATTCGGATTCAGATGTTAATTTTAAAAAGTTTCGTATATTCGAATTATCCGAATCCGAAAACTTAAGAAATAAAAAAAATATATACATATTATATCAGTTAGGCCCATTACTACATTACCCATTTAACTTTACTGAAAATACACATTAGAGTACGCACATTCACATTTGAAAGCTAGGGTTTCTCATTCTCACCAAAACAGCGTCGTCGCCACTCGCCTCCACGGCTCCACCCTTCTCCCACCGCCAATCGCCAGTCCCCACTCGCCTCCACGACTCCACCTTCTCTGTCTCGGTGTCTCCGATCAACAAAGCTTTTGTCTCCGTCCTGGTATGTTATATTCTAACTGATTGTATTTACTCATTTGAGACAGCCATAAAAGTGAAAAATCTAAAAATTGATTTGCTTGTTTAAGATCTTTGTATGTGTATACCTAACTGGCTAACTTATACTTCTAATTGATTGTAGATAATTGGACATTCTTTGGTTTTTGTGTTTGGATCTTTAAAAGGTAGAAGTGACCATGGAAGCATTTCTCATGAAGATTGGTTATCACAGAATACTAATATGGTTAGGTTTTAAATATTGTAACTTATATATGTGTATTATTGCTATATTGTATGTATATGTATAATCCTATGTTATTGTGTATTTGCAGAGTTGTAGGTTTACAAGGGACGGATAATGGATGTTTACAACTTACAAGTTACAACTGTTTATGGTCGTATTTATTGTTTATAATGTTTAATGTTTGTACACTTTGAATTATTTTGAATGTTTGTGGTTGTTTAAAATTTGAACTGTTTAAGTTTGAATGATTATTATTTTCGATGTTAGAAACTTGGTTGTGTCGAATATAGGTTAAGATTTAGTCTTATGATGAAACATTTTTTTTGTTTTGTTTTTAAATTCGGATATCCGTTAGGATATCCGAATCCGAATCCGAAATTTCGAAAATCCGAAAATCGGATATCCGAACTTTCGGATTCGGATATCAATTTCACTATCCGAAAATTTTGGATATCCGGTTTTCGGATATCCGAAAAGCGGATTATCCGATCTTGAACACCCATAGTGGTGACGGAAGTTGGTGCCCATTTCTATCTTGATGTTTAATGCATTATAGTATTGGACAATATTACTTATTTAAAACATAGATTTTAAACTTGACGTCCCAAAACATGACATAACCATGACATGATAAAGTTGTCTTTGATCCTCACGGATCTTATTACATTGTCCCAAAAAGTTTAAAAGTCAGTCCAACATTTTAAGTGACAAAACATGCACCAACAAACACAAGATACGCCATAATTCCCGAAGCCGAACTCAAGTATCTGTAGAACACGTTAAAATCAAGTGTCAACACAAAAGAAGGTGAGTTCACATATTCAAATCTAAACAATTTGATTCCCAAAGGGAAGCTTTCTGATTATGTGTTTATTTTAAAACATCCATATAATTTTTAGAAAGTCCATTTACTTTCTTAATAAAATCCATGGGTCATCCGTCTTAAGTTCAAAAACCCGACATTAAGGCATTTTCCCAGCTTTTGTATATTAAATTCATAGCGTCAATGTTCAAACTCGTATGTTAGCTAGACAATACGAACTATATATTTACCATGCAGGGATAATCAATGCTAGACAATAACCAGAATCTAAATTCGTCGTTTGACTTGACACGAGACGACCAGTCAGACGGGGTTGTCAACCTGATAGATCTACCAACAATTCCTCACGTACATTACTTAATCGATTAAACGACATCATGGGCGCAGGGTCCATATTGAGACCATATATTGATGTCTGCATCACATACAATATATATATCTTACTAATATGACACATTTAATATACGAAGTTTTACGAATCCCCTGAAATCCCCACCGAAGTGTAAGCGGATGTTGGTACTTACTCTCTTAAGACCAGGCAACATTCGTTCCAACTTCACGGTCGGTTTCTCCTTGGAAACACCGTATCATCCCGGTTTCTCCTCCAAACATACATTCATCAAAAATGTTTTACCTCGAAACGTATGATTTATCAAACTCCATATATTTTCCATATATTTTCAACGAAAATATATAATTTATATAAAAAGGTATGTTTTAATCCAAAAACATTATTAAACCCCTTTTGACGTGTTCTACCCCCAAAACATATACAAAGCAGTAAAAGAGGGTTTAATGACACTCACCTTTGGGTGCGTATTTTTAAATAGCGCAATCCCACAGTTTGATTTCTACACGTTGTATTATATGTAGGAACGATTTATAAATCAGTATATCACAAAAATCCTAAGTTTCTCTGTTTCTTAGAATCTTCACATAACTTTGAGATTTTCTTAAAAAGTTATTGTTTTTTATTATGTTGGCAAGTTAATATATACATGAGTCCATATATATATATATAGTTTTAAGATTTTGCGACTTGAACAATTTTATTGGTGACCGTTATCATGTAAATCCATTAACACACCCGTTTATACGTAATATATCTACGATTTACGCGTCGTAATATATATACATAAACGTACACATACATTATCATCGAAATACGCGTTATCTCGTTAAATTATTCATGTTGTCATTTCTAAGGCAAGCATCCATAAAATAACTTATATGTATCAAATTTCATGCTCGACAAACAAGTTACACATTTAATGCGATTTTTTTACCGTTTCTACCGCACATAACGCACAAGTATACATGCATAATCTAAATTTCCGATATCATGTTAAAACTTAACATATTTTCACATTCACATGTTTAAATCACATAACACATCTTAACACATAAGGTTCACCCAAAATTTACCAACACTAGTGTTCATCGAAAAATGCGTATTTTAGCTTTTCGGTAAAGTTTTCGGTCGTCGGAAGTCACGTATGACCAACCAAACACCAAGTAAACTTAAAATTAGTTAAAATACTTATTTTTAAACTAAAAATATCAGTTTACTTTCTGATCTAATTCAGTTTCATAAAAATCATTCGAAAAACCGCTTTTTGACTGTTTTAACGCATAGTTTTGCATTAAACGTTACTATAACCATCCCAACTCGAAATGACTTGATATTTTAACACAATACATGTTATTTACTGATTAAAATGATGATTATAATCAGATTAGTGTAGTTTTTGTATAAGTCACATAAATCATGTGATTTCACATAATTTACAACACATAAAGCACCAAGTACAACATGCAAAGCTAGTAAACTTTATGACAAAGTTTTATACTATTTTAAAACTCCAAATATTCCTATTTTTAATGTTTAGAATCTGATTAAAATTTATTTTCATCATATCATACATAAATCATCATTTCATGACCATTCATTCACATGCATGTTTAAGTACAAGCATCTAATGCATACAATTCCTATCATCATCAACATGCATGAATTAGATTATATCTATCATGCATTTTGCTCATGTTTAAACATTCAAGAACATCATCATCTTCATATGATCATAATTTAATATTTTTACATAAATACAAGGCATACACATTCTTGTATATCTAAGATTTTTAATCATCAAAAATTCACATACATACATACATACATGACCATATACATATTCACATGATTCTAAAAATTCACTTTTTACTAAACTCATTTCAAATCAAAAAGCTTGCATATCACAACTTTTAAAAAATGCATGCATTCTACTATTCAAGTAACATTTTAATCAAGAATCTCTCAATCAAAAATCAAAACATAATCACCTACACACACCCACACTCACGGTCACACATGCACACATGTTCATCCATTCTTGTTTCCTTTAAAAACCCATGTGTTTTAGTTTTATGTTTTGTGAAAATCTCAAGATTTAAGAGAAACTTTCCAAGTTTTACAACATCACTATGAACCAAGAACAAAATTTAGAGAAATGGTTTTCATACCTTCAAGGTTCTACTGGGTTTTTGACAAAAATGATGATATGGATCTTGTTCTAGCTTGAATCTTCTTGAAAAACACCTTTAAGCCTTCAAATGAACTTGAAACCTCCTTGAAATGGATTTGAATCCTTAAGATTAAAGTTGGAAAATGGAAATGGATGTTTTAGAGGGGTGTTCGGCCGAATGTATTAAGAGAGAGAATTAGAGTGTTTTGAAATGAGTTTCTTGGATTTTGAAGGATATGAGAAGTATTACATGAAACATAATCATGACTCACCTTTTTTTTATCCAATAGGGCGAAGAGAGTGGAGAGAGAGTGGGCTTGCATGTGTACCAACTAATATTCCTTGTCTCACATTTCACCTATATTTTCGAATTTATGTGTATACATATACATATATATGTAGTTTTGGCTAAAAACTGATATTTTACTGGATACTGGGTATTTTATCTAGCTTTTTAATCCCGTTTTAGTGCGTTATAAATTATTTTTGTCATTCTATTAAAATAATCACACAAAATTATCACTGAAATAATTACCAGTTGCCTTGACTGGCTCTGTTGACGGTATTTTGTCTAAGACGCGCAGTATCGCGCTTAAACTCGAAAAATAGAGTTTCTTAGCGTTGTAATTTATTTTTCCTCACGAATATGATTAAAATTACTATTCTAATCATAACAGACTATTTTTAGGAATTTAACACTGATCGGGTGGTCACCAACATTCGTTTCGCATTTTAACCGTTACGCGATAGGCGTTTATCTTACCGTTGCCAACATAAAGTGCCACTAAAAGCATAAAAACCATGTGCGGCACATCCAAAAAGTGTCATCAAAAGGCTTTAGCGTCAGCGCTTCTAGTATTATTTTTTTGTGTGTGCATCTCATTCTTATAGGGGTCTTTAGTGACACTTTTTTGTTTTTCTGTGGCACTTTTTGTAGTGTATGTCACTATCAGTTTGTCAAGTTAAAATTAAGATCCGTTAATCGAGATTATGTAGCTGGATAAACAATCCTTATAACCAACTTGTTAACTAGGGTTGTTTTCCATTAGAACTTAAGGTGTCCATTTATTGTAGTAAGGCACAAGGAGGTCGGTTAGTTCAAGTATTGGACTTTAATTGCTAGGTTTACACGAGAGTATCGAGGTGAGTTTGACGACCCACTTTTTACAGTTTTATAAATGTTTTTTTTTTGGTGGGGGTGGGGGTGCATGCAGGTTTTCTTAAACAGTATTCAATAAAATAATCAACTTTCACAAACGGTTTATACAGGTTTATGCAATATACTTCACTTTTACAAAAGCATATAAAGTTTTACAAAACATGCATGATACATTGTTGTGGACTGGATTCTCCATATTAGTTACTTCTTTGCGGACTGGATTGTCCCTATTACATCTTTGCAGACAAGATTGTCCATATTACATCTTTGAGGATTGGATTGTCTAAATTACATCTTTGAGGACCGGATTGTTTGTGTCACATCACTGTGTCACATCTTTGAGGATTGGATTTTCTTTCTCCTCCACTCACAACCACTTTTTATACTTTTTATATTTTAAAAACACCACACACACAATTTGATTATTTGGATGTGAATGCTCTAACTAGGATTACTTTTTAAAGGCACAAATATTGTGCCACGGAAAGTCTTTTTTAGATTGTGGCAAAAAATAAAGTGCCACTAAAAACATAAAAACCATGTGCGGCACATCCAAAAAGTGTCATTAAAAGGCTTTAGCTTCAGCGCTTCTAGTATTATTTTTTTGTGTGTGCATCTCATTCTTATAGGGGTCTTTAGTGACACTTTTTTGTTTTTCTGTGGCACTTTTTGTAGTGTATGTCACAATCAGTTTGTCAAGTTAAAATTAAGATCCGTTAATCGATCGAGATTATGTAGCTGGATAAACAATCCTTATAACCAACTTGTGAACTAGGGTTGTTTTCCATTAGAACTTAAGGTGTCCATTTATTGTAGTAAGGCACAAGGAGGTCGGTTAGTTCAAGTATTGGACTTTAATTGATAGGTTTACACGAGAGTATCGAGGTGAGTTTGACGACCCACTTTTTACAGTTTTATAAATGTTTTTTTTTTGGTGGGGGTGGGGGTGCATGCAGGTTTTCTTAAACATTATTCAATAAAATAATCAACTTTCACAAACGGTTTATACAAGTTTATGCAATATACTTCACTTTTACAAAAGCATATAAAGTTTTACAAAACATGCATGATACATTGTTGTGGACTGGATTCTCCATATTAGTTACTTCTTTGCGGACTGGATTGTCCCTATTACATCTTTGCAGACAAGATTGTCCATATTACCTCTTTGAGGATTGGATTGTCTAAATTACATCTTTGAGGACCGGATTGTTTGTGTCACATCACTGTGTCACATCTTTGAGGATTGGATTGTGTCTGTCACGTCACAACCAATAAATCACATATACTCGTTTAGACACGATTGATCTAACTCGAGATTGGCTCTCGAAAGTATCTAATCTCATAAACTCGTTTCCTTTCCTTCTTGCATTCATTTCAGATATCCACAAATTGCACAACCAATAAATCACATATACTACTAGAATTCTGTTATCGCCTCTCCGGTTATCATCATAACTCTTCTAGCCATCCGTACTGCTTCTATGGTACTTCGATAAACTTTCGATTATCGCCTGAATAAACCTCAACACAACAAGAATATAATCAGTGTATTATCCATTATACACTTTCACAAACTGGACACATGTAACATATCATGTACTCCACTCATTCCCTATGGTAGCTTGAGCCTATAAGTGACTGATCCAACTCAAGATGGGCTCTAGAAAGGACCTAATCAATGTGGCTCAGCTTTTCTTTCTTTGCTAAACCTAATAACACCTTTTAAGATAACTCCTTCAACAAAACACACTCTTCGACCCAAAACTGCAATAGTTCCCTTCAATTGTCCATGTAATTCTTCTATCGATCAATGACGACTTTTAACCTTCCCTCGATCTAGGAAAACCATGTCGCTGGTTTCCTGGATAAGATCGGGTCTGGTTAATTGTCTTTTTGCCACATTAACTTATCAAAGTGGCGATCAACACTTCCATCCATACAAGGCTTTAAGCTAAGCAACGTAAATACTAGCGTGATAACTATTATTTTAGGATAGCTCTGCCAAGGGCATGCGAGTATCCTAACCTCCTTCGAAATCCATTGCACATGTAACAACCCTCGGTAAAACCAACACCCTCATAATAGTTCCGACACCCTAGTATATCTTAAAATGTCCCAATATGTCTTATATTATACCCGTATGTGAAAATCGAGCTCGAAATAGATCATAACATATAAAATAAATTAAAAATAAGAAAAATGGAGTTGAGGCGGGCCGCATAGACCCACCCCAACCATTCACGCGGGCGTTATCAGGATTGAACCTGACATCGTTGATTTCTTTAGTTCAAGCGGGCCGCGTAAGAGTTTATGTTAGTTAACGCCGGCCGTGTAAGATCATGAAACGCGGAGGCATCCTAAGCTGACAGGTGTCGGCATCATGGCGATTCTAAAAGCTGACCCAGCTAAGCTACGCTGTTGACCAGCGTTGACGCTGGCCGCGTAAGCCCCGCTTATCCTTTACGCGGGCCGCGAGAAACCCAAAATCAGGCCCTATATAAAGAAGGCTCGGGGTTTCACTTTCCGTCGTTCATTATTTCATTCTCAATCTCACTTTCTGAATTAGAGGCATTATAGTTGGGTATTATACCCCTAAAATAGCGAGGTTCTGCTACGATGTAAGTATTATAACCCCTGGAGACGTATTAGATACTCTGCCTGATTGATCTAGGGTTCCGTAACGGCTGTCGTGGTTCTGCCCGACGTAGTCGTTGGAATGCCGTCTCGGGGAGGGTATTACTAATGTTAAAATGGGTTATTATAATAACACACGTGCATTTGTGTAAATTATAGATTATTCCCAGGACATCCTTACTGAAAACCCTAAAACAGCAATGTGAGTTGATCCACTTTTTGTAAACCTTTTGTTACTATTTTTACAAAACCTCATTTAATTAAATATACACAAAGCAGTTATTGAGTATTTGTAAAGAATACAATTATAGTGGGTATGTTGGGGTTTTGTATACAAAATTTCTTACTGGAGTGGTAACATTCCACAAGTTGAGTATGACAGTACCACTGATGTTAATTGTTATTTCTTGGAAACAAATGTAAATGCGGATGTGCCCTCAATACTGTAATATGATTGGTATTTCAACTTGATAAAACTGGGATTCACTCACCAGTATTTCACACTGACAAAATGTTTTTAAAACGCGTTTCAGGTAAAAAAATATGAAAGCCAAATAGAAGCCAGCTGGACAGCACTGGAAGCTTGGAAAAGTGGCAATAAAGTTACCTAAAAAGAAATAGATGTTTTTCTTAAATAAAATAGGGTGTATCCCTATGAAATTATGTGTACTGAAAACTTGGGTTTTACCCATGTATTTAATATTATAAAAATGTGGTGGTTTACTCTGATAAAATATTTCTTAACTACGGTCCTGATGAAAATTTCCGCTGCCAAATTGAATAAATAATGTGATACCACCGAAACTGGCTCGCGGCCGCCCGTTCCCAGGAATTTGGGATCGAGGGCTGTGACAGAAGGTGGTATCAGAGCTATGCCACTGATTCAGCCACAAAAGTGTTCTGCTGACATCAAAATTCGAAGTGTTAGGAAATAAATAATGAAAATACGTGCATAATTGTATTTTCTTGTTATGTGTTATCTGACTATCTGTTAGTTTACAGTATGAGCGACCAAGGACCATCTGACGCGTATCGTCAATTGTCTGGTTCGCCTAGGAGCGAAGGCACCTCCTCTTCTCAGCCTGCCCTCTCAGGGTACTCTGCTGATACGGAAGAAGGAATCTTTGTGTTTAAGGCTCAATCTGAAGAGCCATTTCCTCAGAAAAAGAGGGGATGGTTCAGTAGGGGAGCATACGAACGTAGAAAATGTATGAAAAAGTTGCAGGAACAGCCAGTGTTAGCCGCAGCCAAAAGAGAAACCGATGCCTATGCCCAGGATATGCTCAATAGGGGTATAGCTAATATCCACATTTTAGCAACCACTGCAGCTGACCCAAACCTGGAGCAAATGCTAGCACCCCAACCACAACCACCAATTCCTGATCAACCCATGGAAATAGAAAACCTTGGAAATCAAGTAGAAATGCATGATTTCAACCCGGAGGAGATACCTAGGGTACCTGCACCAAATCCCCTAGACCCAAACGATTACAACCCCTGATGGGACGATGTTAGGGACTATGAGCAACAAAACCCGATACAGGAAAATGTGCCAATACCCAACTTAGGAGCCTACCCAAGGTTAGATCCTCAAGATCCCTACAACGTTAGTGATGCATACATTAGGGAGATCTTGGAAAATCCCTACCCATACCAGGCCCCTATACCTCCATACCAGGAACTCGCACCCCAGATTCCGAACCAAGTCCTAGAACCTGCACCCCCAATGAGTGCAGAAAACGTACAAGAACTTAGGACTTTCGTTGAGGAAATTTTAGAAAGTAGTGAACGAATGAGACAGGTGGGAGAGCGTCTCGTATGGAAATACGACGAGCGCAATATGGATTTTTGGATAAATCCATATCCATGAATGCGATGGCAGGAACGGTAGTAGTAGTAATAATAATAATAATAATAATAATAATAATAATAATAATAATAATAATAATAATAATAATAATAATAATAATAATAATATAATAATAATATATGTGTATATGTGTAGAAAAAAAAAACTACGAATGCATACTACTAGTATTGTAGCTTTATATTTCAGTCGGTATTGTAATTTTAAATTCAGTACTGGTGTGTAATAGATGCATAATATACGAATAGAGTAAAAGTCGCAATGCTCGACGCTTTTGACCAAAAGTGCGTCTCATGTGATTGGCTATATTCAAATATTATTGGTGATATTAATATGTGGTAATTGTTTAAAATTCAGATGGACAACGAAGTGAATCAAGAAAACCAGAATGATAATATTCAGAACGACAACCACTCGAATAACGATAATCTGAATAATGAGAATCCAAACAACAATGGAAACCAAATGGATAATAGTGCCGTTCAACACATAGTGGCACAAGGAATTATAGATGCAATGCCATTTATTATTCAAACAGTTCAAGAAGCGAATAATAAAAGTAAGCATAGCAGTAAGCGACCAACTGAACCAGAACACAACGTAAACAATGGACCCGTACTTCAAGCGCCCATTCCTAAAAGAAGAAGAACCATGCCATATGGTTGTTCTTACAAAGAATTCTGGTCCTGTAAACCAATATAATTCTCGGGCAATGAAGGACCCATTGCAGCTCTACGTTGGATAGAGAAAACTGAAGTTGTTCTGAAAATAAGCAAGTGTGCCGAAGAAGATAGGATAATGTTTGCTTCTAACTTATTTAAGAATGCAGCTCTAGAGTGGTGGAAGACTATCCTCCAGTCAAGAGGAAGTGATAGAGTTTATAGCATGGAATGGGAGGAGTTCAAAATTATGGTAGAAAGAAAGTTCTGCCCTCCCAATGAAAAGGAACAGATAGCAAACAAGTTTTTGAATCTTAGAATGAACGGGGTAGATAGTAAGGGTTATACTACCACATTCTTTGAATATGCTAGAATAGTACCAACCCTTGCATCACCAGAACCGGTATTAATCTCCCGTTACATCTAGGGATTAATTGGAGAGATTAGACATGTAGTCAAGGCAGCTAGACCTCAAACCATAGAAGAAGCTGTAGAACTAGCCAATACCTTGACTGATGAACTGGTGCGTACTAGAGAAGAAGACCAAAGGCTTACCCAAGATTCCATTATGGGAATTTTAACCGTAGGAATGTAGGTTCTACCTCTGCACCATACTGCAAAAAACTGCAGAAAGAAGCATTCAGGAAAATGCTCCATCTACTACAATTTTTGCAAGGCCTCAGGACACAAGGAAGAGAATTGCAAGAAGAAATCCAGTAATGGAATGTGTTTCAATTGTGGAGAAAAAGGTCACATCAGGACAAATTGTCCGAAATTGGCTCCAGCTGCAAACAACAAGAATCCTAAAAATGCTAGAGCATTCATTCTAACTGCAGATGAAGCCAAGATGATTCCGGACGTCATAGCTAGTACGTTTTTAGTTAATGATATTTTTGCTAAAGTATTATTTGACTCTGGTGCAAACCAAAGTTTTATTAATACTTCGTTTTGCAAACTCCTAAACCAATCATTAACTAAACTACCACAAGAATGTCTAGTAGAGACAGCAAATGGAGAAACCGTTAGGATTTCTGAAATCTTGCAGGAAGCAAGAGTTGAAATTTTTAATCAAAAGTTTACTGCAAACCTTTATCCAATGAAACTGGCAGGATTTGATGTAGTATTAGGAATGGATTGGTTAATAGCCAATAGAGCCAGTATTTTATGTGATCAAAAGTCAATTCAAGTAAAATCATTAAGAGGTGAAAAGATCACAATTAAAGGAGATAAGTCATCTAGATCCAATAAATTCATCTCCGATGAAAACTGCAAGTTATATAAGAAAAGGATCTATAGTATATTTGATTTCTATAATCACTAACACTAAGGGAAAAGAATTAAAAGACATTCAAGTAGTGTCCCAGTTTTCAGATATCTTTCCAGAGGAATTATAGGATCGCGAAACGACCTAACGAGTTGATCAGAAGAGTGCTCAGACTGAATCAGAGGCAGAATTCATTGATTCAGTCTTTTTTTAACTTGATTTCACTATTAACTACTGATTATATTGATTTGAACACAATTACAACCAGTCTTCACACCGACAGTGTCACACCCCGACCACGATAAAACAACAAATCGTGGCGGAAACATCGGGGAGTGTTGTAACATAATCATTGTTTCAAAACACACGGAAATTTGAAGTTTTGTTTTATTAAACATTACACATTTACATCGTCTTGAGATCTAACAAACAAGTTAAACATAGTCTATTATTGTTATTATGTCACTAAGGCCTCGTCCAGTCCTATGTGAGTATGCATCCAAGCAATCAACATCAATCAACAATACCTGAAACATATGTGAAAACAAAGTCAGCAAAGAATTGCTGGCGAGTACATAGGTTTTTGAGAGTGTCGGATTCATGGCTAGTTTACATGTTGCAATACTTAATTTAAAAACCTTGTTTTGAAAAGTATTGTATTGCGACATAATTAACCAACTCAAATCAAGTTGGTTACAATTTATAAAATCTCGTAGCCATGATTCTTAACCCAAAACATTTGTTTAATTAAATTCAGATTTCGTAAAACCTCGCGTAAAAACTCGTTAATAATTATCGTTAATAAAATTCGTTGGTTTATATCATTTCAAAAACCTCGTTTGTGTGACATCGTCTCAAAATCGTTTACCCAAGTGAACTAAATAACGCCACGGTATGTAATACGATGAAAACACTTATATATAGGAAGTACCAGCGGCGTATCCACCATGCTTTCATCACATCACACCCGTCTCGTTATCTAAACAAACCAAAAACCAATCGTTTATCCAATTCGTTTAATTCGTCAAAATCGTTTCAGTCGTTTAAGTCATTCTCGTTTTAATTGTGAAAACTACTTTTGGCTGTCTCGCTAATAATATCCAAACCTTCGTGACTCGCCTATCGCCAATCTCGCATTAACTAACCACCAAAGGGTAAGTTAACAATCATCAGATTCGGTCGTTACCCACCTAACCCACACATAACCATGGGTGCAGTCTGATAACAGGATTTGTCAGATCCTATGGTACCCTAACCTAATACTGGTCGGTTCGGCCAAAATTAATGGATATTATTCGTTATGTAAATACAACCAACAAGTTTGTTTACTTTATCAAATCGTTATAAATTTTGTATAAACCATATTATTTATTTTTGAAACCATCGTTAAAACCTCGAAAACATTTAGCACATATGAATCACCCCGAAACAATTGAAAATAGTAAAAGAGGGGAACTACGTACTCACCTGAGAATGCTTAGTGGTCTTTGAACAACAACCAAGCAAAGCTAGAGGGAGCACGGAATCAATCGGCAACCTAACTATATAAATAAACCGGACCTAAGTCGGAAGATCGGATAGGATGAGGTCTTGTAAACCAAACGAGTTATTGGAACTCATATGACATGGTTTAACAAAGCCTGCATTCTAAATTGAAACCTAACCTAAGTGCTTTTGACCCGTTACAACCCGTTTAGTTAGCTTACGCTACTTTAACGCGTCATTTGCGTAAAACGCGTTCGAGACGTCTAACTAGTCCTATGACAAGTATTATATGCCTAAACATGATTAAATATGTTGCATAATCAGTTTAGGTGACAAAAGTTAGGTTACATATGTTTAAAGTCCAATTATGCATGAAAAGGGCATTTTGGTAATTTACCTAAGGCATATAATCCACCTATCATACAACTACTTAAACTTGGTGACCATAAGGTATAACCTCGGAAGGTTATTCCCTGTGCAACTATGGTCACTAATCATGCTTGGTCAGATCCTAATGATCGACCAAACGGGTCAAGTTCGAAAGTCTAAGCGGTGGTTTAGACCGCTCAACTTACGACTCTAAACAAGCACTAACTAAAAGCGACGAGCTAAACATGTCAAAACATGTTTAACCTACTGATTTGGTATTAAAACGAGCCGTTTTGATACTTAATAATAGTTCTGTTGCAAAATGCGTTCTAAAACGCATTTTGACCGAAACTTAGACTCGTCACTACACCTAGATAACGTGGTAATCAGTGGGTATAGTCACTAAGGACTATAACCAACGTGATTACGCTCACGTTGCGAAGTTCAAACGAACTTCTCGTTGACCAACTCGTGGTCAAAGCTGAAAGTCAAACTATATTTGACTTCCAAACTAGGAAAACAATAAAAAGAATGAAAGAATACTCACAATGGGTCCTTGCTATCTTTTCTACAAGAAAACCAAGTTCCCAATGAAACTAGAAAGCTCCAAACACTTGAGGGAGCCTTCCAAATCAGATGGAGAAGAGAAGAGAAGGAAATGAGCAAAGAAAATGGAAGAAAGCATGGCTATTTATACTTGTAGGAAGTTCACAGGATCATTACACATGTTTGTGTAACCTCCAAGCATTAAATCATGGCCATACACTTGTTTGATGCAGGTTAGAAGCCTTGGGGAGGTGGTAACTTGCTCACCACACCAAGAAATTACATATACAGCCCCTGAAGTTGCAACAGATTGCTGAAACTGAGTTTCTGGAACTGGGCACACTGACACGGCCCCCGCAAGATATGGGAGGGGGCTTACGCGGCCCGCCTGACCTCCCCAGTTCAGCACAAATTTGCAAAAATGGCAGTTTAGGTCCCTGCATGTGTTTTAAGCTCATTTCAGGCCCTTTTGACCCCCGTTAAGCCATTTTCAAGGCTCTAAAAGGTCAATAAGGTTTAGAGGACTCAAAATATGCTTGGAACACTCTCGGATGTCGGCTCCTTTGGTCGTACGGTCGCGTTGTTCCTTAAATTACGACGAAACTTAAACGGACGCGAAAACGAACCAAATTAAGCGACGAACAGTATTTTTGCATTCCGATCACTAAAATAAAAATATTTTAGTGTGTACAAAAATTTTGGATGTCCAGATGTGGTCAGAACGTAAGATATGTGCGAAAATGCAAACTTACGTCGTTTTTGACACTTTTAGTCCCTGTAAGATCAAATAAGCATATTTTTGCACACCGAACCACTCAAAGCTTATTTCTAAGCTATGTTTAGGATATTTAGGGCATGTTTAACTTATGATAAAGTTTCGGAATGTTCGTTACAGTACGAATCGGCATACTTTCGCAGTTTGTCGAAATTAGTCCCTGTAAGCGAATAAACTTGATTTCGACACACCAAACCTTCCAAAACTTATTTCTAAGTTATGTAAAGGTTATTTAAGGTATGTTAAGCCTATGTAACTTTTTTCGGAGTGTTTGTCGCGTTAAACTTATTATGTTTACGCATCAGTTCGCGTATAACTTTCCAGAAAGCGATTTAGAGCTCGAAATCGAACGAGAATGGATATGTGCAAATGATACACATATTTATACAAATCCCAAGTATGAAATACAATATTTCATTAATTTGGTATTTTTTTTATGGCCGTGGAGGCACAGATGTCACAGTCTCCCCTACTTTAGGAAATTTCATCCCGAAATTTTAATCAGAGGAAACTTGTGAGAGCTCGAAACATGAAGTCGAAAAGATAAGACAACACTGGTTAGGGTTCTGAACTTCTAGTAACTTTAATAACATTATGCTTGCAATGTAAGAGGGACACTTATATACAAGTATATGAAGCGCCATTGGTGCGTCCACCGTACCTCCATTACATTGTTCACGTTCTGCTATTGTTGCCACTATCGGTTCTTACACATGATAAATCTTACTGTGGTTTCCGTGCACTGAATTTCATAATTATGTACGCGTCCATAGTTACGTAATTCCTTGCATAGTCCACATAGTGTATTTGATAATGTGTAGGGAAAACCAAATGAACGAACATGTGATGAGTGTGACTAGACCACCATAGAGTCCTTTAGATCAATAAATGATCTTTTAAAACAGACCACCAAGGAGTCTTTCCAGCTATACCATCACATGTCATTTCTAACCAGATTTGAATTAATCTTTTTACTAGACCACTCATGGGGTCTTTTTCGAATTATGGAATGGTACTATATGATCCAAGGGTCTTAACTACCATGTAGAAGCCCATTAAGGATTTAAGGTAGTACCTTTGGATATCCTACTATGAATCCCTCATATGGAGATATGGAAGATTCTACGAGGATATGGATATCGAAAAACTCAAATTACACAAAGACATAAAAGAAACACATAATCACATAATCACATAATTGATTAATTTGACCTTTAATTTGTTATCTTTGGACACGGGTATTTAAAGCATGCCAGAAATCCAATCCGTGGATTTCATTTGGCACTTTAAATATTTTCAAGAATCTAACTATGAAGATAAGAAGATCTTAATAGGAATTCGGTTTGTCCTTATTGAGTTGTAATGTAGATATTGAGGTGTACGAAGAATCCAATTAGGGCTCTGATTTGGGCGGTAATCATCCACAAGGATCCTTAAAATAGAGCAACCCATCATCTCTTTCGTTTCGAGTTTAAGCTTGAATTGAAGTGGTAGCTCATATTTCAAAAAGCCTTCGTTTACACAAGATCGTTGTGCTTGAAAGACAAGAGATTGAATATCAAATAGAGTTTGAACAGAGTGAAGCTTGACTCGCTCCTTTCGACTACGAGTGTGCTGGAGACTTTTGTCAAACCAAAGGGCATGATAGTGAACTCGTAGTGTCCATATCTCGTGTGGAATGCAGTTTTGGGAATATCTTCTTCAAATACACGAAGCTAATGATACTCAGATCGCAGGTCGATCTTGGAAAAACAGGTAGCACCTTGCAGCTGATCAAAGAGATCATCCATTCGAGGTAGGGGATATTGATTCTTGATGGTAAGCTTATCAAGCTTATGGTAATTGATACATATTCGAAAGGATCCATCTTTCTTTTTCACAAAAAGGATAGGAGCTCCCCAAGGTGAGAAAGCTCGGACGGATGAATCCTTTATCAGATAACTCTATCTTGAAGCTACTTCGATAATTCTTGCATCTCAGACGGTGCAGGATGATAAGGTGTTTTCGCAATTGGGTTGGCATTGGGTACAAGGTTAAAATGAAACTCGACTTGACGAACTGGAGGTAAACCAGGCAGTTCATCAGGAAACACCACTGGATAATCCCGAACAATTGGAATGTCCTGAATACTATTATTCTTGCCTTTCTCCTCGGTGACATGTGCCAGAAAGGCAACATATCCTTTTCGTAAATAACATTGGATTTTTGTACAAGGCATAAGTTTCAAACCAAAGATGGTTTCTCGCCACGAATTTTCAGAGCATCGCCAGATGAAAGAGGAATACGGACAATCTTATCGAAACAAACTACCTCAGCAAGATGTTCTGCTAACCAACCATCCCTATGATAATGTCAAAACTCCCAAGTTGCATCGGTGTGAGGTCAAAGGAAAAAGGTGATTATCAAGGTTAAATTGACAGTCGCGAATAACAGAATTGAGTACAAGAGGTTTACCAAGAACAACTTCGACAGATAACGGTTTTCTTAGTTATCTAACCATGGAATTAAAGTGATTACTCAAATAGTCACTTCGTTTCTTAGAATGAAGCGAGCACTTCGAATTTTCGAGAAATTCACGAGCGATCATATGAATGAGAGAACTACAAATACGGTTCTTTGGTGTAGGTATCGTAGGGGTATGCCATACACACATGCAACTAGATTTGTATATTAGAATTGCAATAAAGATTTATTTATGAACAAAATCGATTGTCTCCGAGTTCAAAGGAAAACACTAGAAACATAAACATAAGATTCGGATTATTCAAAGCAGCAGCTTCTTTTAATCGGCCAGATGCTCATCCTTGGGTCGGATTTGCATTAAAAATCTTTGGGTATCTGTCCCTGACATAACCCGTCTCGCCATAGGTGTAACAAGTACCAGGAGGAAAATAAGCCTGTGCTGGATCTGCTTGAAATTGAACAGGGTTCTGAAAAGCTTGGTTTAGCATAGTGGTTGAACGACAGTCTCGTACCAAACGACCGATGAGTCCACAGTTGAAACATTTCCGACATTTGACACTGGCATAGTGGTGGAGGTTACACTGATTACATAAAGGAGGAGTTCCTAAGTACGGCTTCTTGGCTGGTGGTGCTGCCACCTGGCTAGGTTTTGCTTGATTTTGTGTAACGGCTACGGGATCCTGTGGAGCTTTACGCTTCTTTGACTTTTTCGAAGGCTCGGCTTCTGCTCCTTTCAATGCTTCTTAAGTGGCTTCATTATTGAGACGAGACATGGCGATACCTAAATCCACGATCTTCAGGATTACTTCGCCTATTCGCTGGGCAAATTTGGCAGTTTGCTCGGACATTTGTGTGTCGTTGCGAAGAAGAGACATCCTAAAGGAAATGAAGGACATAGGAGAGAACAAGTGAAACAGAATGACAACGCATAGAAATTGCGATCATTTGTTTGTGACCTAAGGCAAACAAATGAAACGGTGATTTAATCAAAGTAAACGGGTCATATTAATGTATCACTGAAGACATGCTCGCCTATAAGTGAACACTCACCCCAAGAGTTCCCAGGTAAGAGTGACTGGTCCGATACTACGGATTTGTACGAACACTCTAGCCTTAGACAGAAAACTCAGGGTACATGCATTCACTCTTCCAGTTTGCACGTGTTCACATTATGTAGACCCAAACTTTGACGAGATTTTGAAAACTAAGAGGTTTCAAAACCTTATAATGAATCATCCTAGAACAGATGATTAGTTTTCAAAGCGGATTCGAAATTTATGTTCATATTGTGGTTGTCACCTAAGGATAGGTGACGATATTATTTTAAGATCTAAACACAAGAATCTTGTGTTAGGGTCATAGGAAGGTTATAGACTAGGTCAAAGCATTACTAATAACCTAATTCCCTATAACCATGAGCTCTGATACCAACTTTTCTGTCACACCCCGACCACGCTAAAACAACAAATCGTGGCAGAAACATCGGGGAGTGTTGTAACAGAATCATTGTTTCAAAACACACAGAAATTTGAAGTTTTGTTTTATTAAACATTAAACATTTACATCGTCTTGAGATCTAACAAACAAGTTAAACATAGTCTATTATTGTTATTATGTCACTAAGGTCTCGTCCAGTCCTATGTGAGTATGCATCCTAGCAATCAACATCAATCAACAATACCTGAAACATATGTGAAAACAAAGTCAGCAAAGAATTGCTGGCGAGTACATAAGTTTTTGAGAGTGTCGGATTCATGGCTAGTTTACATGTTGCAATACTTAATTTAAAAACCTTGTTTTGAAAAGTATTGTATTGCGACATAATTAACCAACTCAAATCAAGTTGGTTACAATTTATAAAATCTCGTAGCCATGATTCTTAACCCAAAACATTTGTTTAATTAAACTCAGATTTCGTAAAACCTTGCGTAAAAACTCGTTAATAATTATCGTTAATAAAATTCGTATGGTTTATATCATTTCAAAAACCTCGTTTGTGTGACATCGTCTCAAAATCGTTTACCCAAGTGAACTAAATAACGCCACGGTATGTAATACGATGAAAACACTTATATATAGGAAGTACCAGCGGCGTATCCACCATGCTTTCATCACATCACACCCGTCCCGTTATCTAAACACAAACCAAAAACCAATCGTTTATCCAATTCGTTTAATTCGTCAAAATCGTTTCAGTCGTTTAAATCATTCTCGTTTTAATTGTGAAAACTACTTTTGGCTGTCTCGCTAATAATATCCAAACCTTCGTGACTCGCCTATCGCCAATCTCGCATTAACTAACCACCAAAGGGTAAGTTAACAATCATCAGATTCGGTCGTTACCCACCTAACCCATACATAACCATGGGTGCAGTCTGATAACAGGATTTGTCAGATCCTATGGTACCATAACCTAATACTGGTCGGTTCGGCCAAACTTAATGGATATTATTCGTTATGTAAATACAACCAACAAGTTTGTTCACTTTATCAAATCGTTATAAATTTTGTATAAACCATATTATTTATTTTTGAAACCAACGTTAAAACCTCGAAAACATTTAGCACATATGAATTATCCCAAAACAATTGAAAACAGTAAAAGAGGGGAACTATGTACTCACCTGAGAATGCTTAGTGGTCTTTGAACAACAACCAAGCAAAGCTAGAGGGAGCACAGAATCAATTGGCAACCTAACTATATAAATAAACCGGACCTAAGTCGGAAGATCGGATAGGATGAGGTCTTGTAAACCAAACGAGTTATTGGAACTCATATGACATGGTTTAACAAAGCCTACATTCTAAATTGAAACCTAACCTAAGTGCTTTTGACCCGTTACAACCCGTTTAGGTAGCTTACGCTACTTTCACGCGTCGTTTGCGTAAAACGCGTTCGAGACGTCTAACTAGTCCTATGACAAGTATTATATGCCTAAACATGATTAAATATGTCGCATAATCAGTTAGGTGACAAAAGTAAGGTTACATATGTTTAAAGTCCAATTATGCATGAAAAGGGCATTTTGGTAATTTACCTAAGGCATATAATCCACCTATCATACAACTACTTAAACTTGGTGACCATAAGGTATAACCTCGGAAGGTTATTCCCTGTGCAACTATGGTCATTAATCATGCTTGGTCGGATCCTAATGATCAACCAAACGGGTCGAGTTCGAAAGTCTAAGCGGTGGTTTAGACCGCTCAACTTACGACTCTAAACAAGCACTAACTAAAAGCGACGAGCTAAACATGTCAAAACATGTTTAACCTACTGATTTGGTATCAAAACGAGGCGTTTTGATACTTAATAATAGTTCCGTTGCAAAATGCGTGCTAAAACGCATTTTGACCGAAACTTAGACTCGTCACTACACCTAGATAACGTGGTAATCAGTGGGTATAGTCACTAAGGACTATAACCAACGTGATTACGCTCACGTTGCGAAGTTCAAACGAACTTCTCGTTGACCAACTCGTGGTCAAAGCTGAAAGTCAAACTATATTTGACTTCCAAACTAGGAAAACAATAAAAAGAATGAAAGAATACTCACAATGGGTCCTTGCTATCTTTTCTACAAGAAAACCATGTTCCCAATGAGATTAGAAAGCTGCAAACACTTGAGGGAGCCTTCCAAATCAGATGGAGAAGAGAAGAGAAGGAAATGAGCAATGAAAATGGAAGAAAGCATGGCTATTTATACTTGTAGGAAGTTCACAAGATCATTACACATGTTTGTGTAACCTCCAAGCATTAAATCATGGCCATACACTTGTTTGATGCAGGTTAGAAGCCTTGGGGAGGTGGTAACTTGCTCACCACACCAAGAAATTGCATAAACAGCCCCTGAAGTTGCAACAGATTGCTGAAACTGAGTTTCTGGAACTGGGCACACTGACACGGCCCGCGTAAGATATGGGAGGGGGCTTACGCGGCCCGCCTGACCTCCCCAGTTCAGCACAAATTTGCAAAAATGGCAGTTTAGGTCCCTGCATGTGTTTTGAGCTCATTTCAGACCCTTTTGACCCCCGTTAAGCCATTTTCAAGGCTCTAAAAGGTCAATAAGGTTTAGATGACTCAAAATATGCTTGGAACACTCTCGGATGTCGGCTCGTTTGGTTGTACGGTCGCGTTGTTCCTTAAATTACGACGAAACTTAAACGGACGCGAAAACGAACCAAAGTAAGCGACGAACGGTATTTTTGCATGCCGATCACTAAAATAAAAATATTTTAGTGTGTAAAAAAATTTTGGATGTCCAGATGTGGTCAGAACGTAAGATATGAGCGAAAGTGCAAACTTACGTCGTTTTTGACAGTTTTAGTCCATGTAAGATCAAATAAGCATATTTTTGCACACCGAACCACTCAAAGCTTATTTCTAAGCTATGTTTAGGATATTTAGGGCATGTTTAACTTATGATAAAGTTCCAGAATGTTCGTTACAATACGAATCGACATACTTTCGCAGTTTGTCGAAATTAGTCCCTGTAAGCGAATAAACTTGATTTCGACACACCAAACCTTCCAAAACTTATTTCTAAGTTATGTAAAGGTTATTTAAGGTATGTTAAGCCTATGTCACTATTCCGGAGTATTTGTCACGTTAAACTGATTACGTTTACGCGTCAGTTCGCGTATAACTTTCTAGAAAGCGATTTAGAGCTCGAAATCGAACGAGAATGGATATGTGCAAATGATACACATATTTATACAAATCCCAAGTATGAAATACAATATTTCATTAATTTGGTTTTTGTTTGATGGCCGTGGAGGCACAGATGTCACAAATAGCACCTCGGTATGGAATTCGTACAACTGTTATGTCATTTCGCTCATGGACACCTATATATAGGTTCCAGATTTCGCTCCAGACTACACCAGTCCATATAAGCGAAATCAGATTAACCATATGAGCGAAATCAGCTTGTCTGATTTCGCCTGAGTGTACACTTGACCATATGAGCGAAATCAGCACCTAATACTTCATACATTCTCCTGCTTTCTCGTAAAACGTGCTCTAATATATACAATGCAATCTAAGACTCGATCCAAGACGAAGTCGACAGATGAAATGCACCAACAAACTCCCCCTCAGATCTTGACGAGTCGCTCATCGAGTTTTTGACAATATCATGTCTTCACTTCTTCAGTCTTGATCAGTCTCTGGGCTTCTCCGTCACACCCTCAAAATCCACAAGCGGAGTATTACAGTGAGGCGTGTGACTGACCAGGATCATACCACCAATTATAATAAACATTAAATAAAGTAAAGTAAAACCAAACGTCTAAAGTTCTCCAAACCAAAGTCCAAAACCAAGTTGAATAGTCAGCGGAAGCGTTTAAGTTCAAAACCAAAATTTAAGTTTTTAATTTAATAAAGTTTTTCATGAACACGCAGCGGTTCATGTCCCACAACGACTCCTGCTCCCCTGCAAGCTCCAGCTAAACCTCTAACGACCTGCAAAGCATGTAACAGAGAGTCAACAACAAAGTTGAGTGAGTTCACAGTTGGTGTTCATTATTAAGTTGTTTCAAAACCAGGAGTTCATTTGTAAGTTGTAAGTTAATCCGTTTACCCTGTTTCCCAAACATATCCATAGTTGGTGGGGGCTTCCCCATGTTAACCACTAGACCCGTTTACCATATCGACCACTGACTAAAGTAAGTTGGTGCCCTGACGTCAATGTCTATCATCATTGAGTAGTGCCCAGATCCATTAGTTCACGCCCGTCCTCTGCGGCACGGTGTGAGGCTTGTCAAACCTAAATAGCGCTATCTAACTAATGACCCGCTCGCCATTGGCCTGGCGATTAAGTCGATATAAAAAGGAGGGACTTCATGATAGAGAGTTTTGGTCTAGTATCCGTGTTGTCACCCTTCAGTAAAGAGGGTGTGTACGAAATCCCCAAACTAGGAGATTACGCAGGTTTCCAATCAAAATCCTTATCGCATGTTGTCACCCTTTAATAAAGAGGGTGTGTACGTGTCCCAAACCAGGAGATCACGCAGTTTTGGTTTCAATCCTTTACCCATTCCCAACCCTTGGGAATCACATGCCTTGTGGAAAGTGTGAACTCACCTTTGCTTTGCTCGGTAGATAAAGCGTTTGTCCTAAGTTGGTCAACCACGTCCTATTATGGTTATCACTTATTAGGACAGTATACAAGTAGTCACATATTAATAACACGTATCTAACACGTAGTGTTCAACTAACGATCATCATATGTTATATCAAATTATGTATGTATTCACAGTTATTTCATATCTTGACAGTTACACATGAATCAGAGTGAATCAGTGTATTTCGTAGTGTGAAGTTCATTTGTCAAGTGCAGTCATTACTGTATGCGGTCAAGCTTTGAGATGTGTGGTTTAACTAGAGCAGTTATCATTATAAATCATATATCAAAATCAATTATCCATAATCACCATACAGTTACACAAAATATTAATCACTAACTAAAACCTTTATTTTTTTTAAACTTATTCATCTTTTAAAATAAGATAACTCTACCATTTCTACACGTCTACTTTTAAATGGAAAATTATAAGCTATCTTTTTTTTATATTTTATTACATATACAATCATTTATTAATCAAGTTCTTATATAACATGTCACATAATACTTCTGTATAGTTTATATTCTATTTGTTTTCAATAGTTGGAACATGAAAGGGGTGAATAAAACGTCAAAACCATCAGACTACAAATTCACTCTAAACAGCAACATTTTTCGCTCTTTATACCATAAGCAACAAGATCTCAAGCGATACAGGTTCCTAACAAAAATTTAATAGGTACACAGCTAGCACCCATATTCCATAAACACCTGAAATACTTAACAATCAAAATCATCAGTTTGATTATAACTTATAGCAAGGCTAACATCAAACAGATTGTCATGCGATCGTTATAACCCTTTTTATCCTCTTTTCATATTTACAATTTCAAATGACAAAGTGTATCCAAGTCTAGCACAACAATAGTTCACTTTCCATCAACACAGTTTAAAAAAAATCATCCATATCTATCAATTAATTACAAAAATGCAGGTGTTCAATCATAGATATATATAAGCAGCCAACAATTTTATGCACATCAAAACTTCAAAATATCAGAAACACACAGGTACATACTCGATGATCGACTCCTGCCGTCCCTGCCCCAGGATTCCTGCGCCGCTGTGATCGGTCACCCGGGTCCACTAGCTCGACAACTCGCAATCACTACCGCAACGCCACTAGCCGAACCCACCTTCGTCACTGATCTGTTGTACCGGCATCAAAACACGCGGCCGCTGCCACCAAATAACGACCGCCGCCTCCGTGACCCGTCGGAGTTCTGCCGAAAGGCCGTGAGCTGAAACACCACCACCGGTGTTATTACTTCTTGCCAAAACATCGGTCAGCCGCCAGTCGCCCCTCATTCAATCACCTCCTCTCCGAGCCACACAACTTCCACCATCACAGCTCTGCTCATCCGTTGATGCTCTGTTCACCACCGCCTCTGAAACCCGCCGGAGAAGAAACGGCTCAGCCGCCATTACTTCCACGGCCACCAGCATCTATCTCGCCTTTCTCCCTTCTTCTTGGCTCTCTCTCTCTCTCTCTCTCTCTCTCTCGGATTCAGGTGTGTATGCGTGTGTAGTGGTACAAGAGTGTTGTGTCTGGGGTGTGGCTTGCTCGCTGGAAATCGTCGCCCGAAGTATCGGCTCCGGTCAGCGGAGCTGCAGGAAGAGACGAAGGGGTGTTGGAGTATGTGTGTGCGGCTGGTATTCTTTATTTGCTTTTAATGTTTTACAAAAAAGTGAGGGTGATGGGGATTAGTATTGTATTTATAGTGTAGGGTTTCTAGGGTGTGTGGGTTAGGCTTGGCCCACGGGTATGAACCCATTAGATGTCGTGATTTGTTTAATACGAACTCCCCCATAAATGTTAACGACTTATTATAACAGTAACATGTATTTATATTTATATATGTTAATTTAAGTATGTTGGGCCCGGGTTATCAATTTAAATTATGCGTTTCTCTCGTCATGGTTTATTATTATTTTCCAACTAATCATAATAATAATAATATACATAATAAGTACAGGTGTTACTAAAATACCCTTTTCTCGACAATGAGAGTACGGGTTGTCACATTCTCTCTCTCTATCTTCACTAACAGACTCCCTCTTAATGTCAACGGAATCTTCAGTGATAATCTTCAATCATGACAACTCTTCAATCTTGATCGGTCTTCTTCAGGAATATCTCCGGGAAACATGTACCCGGATCTTTCTCTGGTTCTAACTTTCGTCAGACTCCCCCTTTCATCGGTCTGGGATCGCTGTCTGGAATTTGTTATCACCTTTGAAATCAAATCCTGTTTTTTTTAGTTTAAGCTCTTCTCAGGTTCTGAACTTCATCCTGGCTTTCGTAGCCTACACAACTCAAACACACAATTATAACAAAAAATATTGTGATTCAACTAAATGAATCAACTAAACGTTTGAGAATTTTTCACATTTAAAATTTATCAAAATTTGAAACATTCAAATTCTGATTTAACATTTCAAACTAATTAACCAAACCATCTGTTCATCACGTTTAGCCTCTGAGATTTTGAATATCAGCTTTCCAACATCACTTGTCGAAAATATTTTTGGATTTTTCAAAATATGTAAACTAAACAGAAATTTTAAATGCAGGAATGGAATATGTACAAACATATTTTTGTGAGTTTGCGAAAGAGGATCAGATCAGTTTTTAGACAAATCACAAGCACCGTTAAGCTTTTAATCGTTTTAAGTTTTAAACGATTCACATAGATTGACGATATTGTTGTCCACATAAACTCAAACTAAAACTTTCGACATGCTTACCGATGCGTTAAGGTATATTAATTTCACATTAAATTCTTATGGACCCCACGATCTCAACATATCCCCTCATCATGCAGTACACTGACTCAAGTAATGCCTTTAAACTTTGATCAACTGTGATTTGTGCGAAAACAAATCCATTTGTTTAAACATTAACGATCAGGTTGATACTTCCGTATACGCAGAGAAAGTCCAATGTTTAAACAAAATAAGAAAATAAAAATAAGTTGAAGTTGTTTAGGCTTTAACCACCAGGTCGATACTTCCGTATACGCAGAGGTGATCCAAAGCTTAAACGAAACACCAAAGAAAATAAAGCAAAACGTTTAGGCACTAACATTCAGGTCGATACTTACGTATACGCAGAGGATGTCCAATGCTTAAACAAAATAAAGAAATAAAACAAGTTTAAATCTTTGCAAAAGAAATACACAATCACAGTGTCATTTTTAGTGAAGTTGTGAAAGTTCACAAACTTAACAAGTTTTTTATGCCTTTTGGTATTCAGCGATTACTGAGCAGGCATACAATCAAGAAGGACAAAACTAAGCACTATGCTTTTGATCAAGTTTTCCACTAGAACTAGGCTTTTTCTTTATGTTTGTATCGTTATTTGCAAATCTACTAGTCTAGCTGAGCCTATCGTCACATCTTTAGTGAGACCGTTTATCACTTTTAGACTTTACATTTCTTTAGCATGCTGTGATAGTCCACTGATTTTCTATCATTTCCTCTTGTTTCAGCAAAACTCATTTTTAAATTTTTTAATGTTTTTGACATTTTCAAATTTTCTATTTTTTTTAAATTTTTACTCCCCCTAAAATCAAAATATGTTTCAATTTTGATTTTCTGGGAAAATTTGAAACAAACTGTACAAACTTGACAACTTGATGAGAATCACTTCAACTCTCTATCCACCTGGCATAAACAATCAGAACTCCCCCTCACAACAAACTATTTTCCCATTATGATTTCAAAACACTTAAGTTTGTTTTAATCAAAATGGCTTTTTCGGAAAAATTAGTTTGTTTACCAATCATTTGTAGGTTCGGGGCCACTTCATCACCTTGTTTTCGTAATACATATGACAGATTTTACAATTTTAGCTTTAAATTTCAAACATCACTTGTAGAAAATCAAGTACAACTTAATGTCCCTGATTTACCACATGTAAGGCGAAAAATCACCAAAGTGAAATTTCTCAAGAAATGTGCCGATTCATGTTCCACGCTTACCAACCTGGGAACTCCGGCAAGTCAGGCTTTTCTATTTGAATAGATTCACCCATGCCTGACAATCCTTGGGTGATTTCGAATTCTTGTTCAACAATGGTGGAAAATTTGCATCATCCATTGTTAAACCCGAATTCTCCTTTTTTACCTCAACCAATAGCTCCTCTGGCTTTGACGAACCAGAATCATTGCCTGCACATGGCTTGTCTGACTTTGATCTGTCAGATTCATCGCCTGAAGGTGTCTTGTCTGACTTTGACACGTCAGATTCATTGCCGACCATTTTCTTCTTCTTCTTTTCTTCTTTCGTCCTCAGATTTGTATCTGATGAATTCGTCTTGCTTGACTTTGCAATCGAGAGAGTCGATTCATCAAAACTCTTATTCGATTCAACTAGGGAAGCTGAGGACAATATCTTCTCCAGATATTCTCGTGCCTTCTTCTTCTTTCGCAGTCTGTCTTTCTGCCCCTGAGAAAGTTTCACTTTCTTCTCTTGAACTTTCTGTTCTTGAACTTTTGGTTTTTGAACTTTTGGTTCTTGAACTTTCAGTTCTTTTGGCTTGACATTGACTGGAATCTTTGCCAATTTCTGAGAATTAGCCCTCAATCTTTCATTTGATCTCCTTGGGCAATCTCTGGCAATGTGACCTCTGATGTTGCAGTTAAAGCATCTCCTCGTCTCATAACTCCAACCTTGGCAGTTAACAGCAATGTGTCCTTGATAACCACATCGGTAACACACTCTGTTATCGTACCAATCACCATTGTCAGCCCAAATGCTCAAATCAAAGCACTGTTTGGCTTGGTGATATTCCTTTTTTCCTTTTGATTGCTGGATTTGACTTTTGAGCACTGTGGTCCGACCTGCACCACTTATTACCAACAATTTTTGAGTTTTCATTTTTTAGTTTTTGTAATTTTTGTTTTTGATTGGATGATCGATCTGATTAGCTGTTATTCTCTTTTTGAACATTTTTCACATTTTTACATTTTTGTTTTTGTTCTACAATCTTCTTAACAAGTTTCTGTGTTGAACATTCACCTGTTTCAGTTGATTGCAAAACAGTTTTCTGAAACTTTTCTTTTAATTTCAAAAACAAATTTTGTTTTTTAATTTTTTCATTTTCATCATCAGATTTCTCATCACAATCTTCAACTTTGACATTGTCAAAGTTTGTGACATTGTCACTTATTGGAACAAAATTGATCGGTTTTGGACAGGGGATATTTAAAAAATCTGATGAAGTCACAAAACCTTTCAATTTCTTTTCAAGTTCAACAATCTTGTTTCTTGAATTCTTAGCTTCGTTTTCAAGCTGAGATATTCGTTCAAGATGAGACTTGATTGATTTTTCATTCTCATTTTCCAAAACATTTAACTGTTCTTGAAATTTTGTTTCATTTGCCTTCAGATTCTTGTTTTCCAGCTTTATCCAGAAATCTTCATTATCTGAAAATTTCTTTTTGCTTTCAGACTCCTTTTCTTTTAACTCTTTGATTTTCTTTCGAGCATCTTCACCTTCTTTTTCAAGTCTAATAATTTTCTGAAGATGAGAATTTATCATTTTTTGCTTATCGATGTTATTTAGACTAAAAACATTTCTCCCATCTTCAAGAATTTTTATCTGACTTTGAAATTCCTTTTCAATTCTTGATTTTTCAATTTTAAAATTTTTAATCTTCTCTTCAAAAACTTTTGCCTTTCCTTTCAACTTCTTGTTTTCTAATGTTAAACTGTTCAAGTCACTTAACAGTTTATCATTCTCATACTTCAACTTCTCACAAGTTCCCTATAACATAAGAATCTGTTTATCATCAGTTTGCTTCTTATCATTCAACTTCCTGACTTCCAAAGTCAAACTTTTCGAATCTTTCATGAGTTTGTCATTTTCAGTCTTAAAGCTGTCACCTTTAGAACACACCGATTTAAAACTTGAGGATCCAAACTTCACAGATTCTTCAACTTTTGAAGCTTCTTCTTCCTTTGTCCTGAATGTATCTGCACAAAAAAATTTAACGAAATCAAGAGGATTCGCATTCTCATCAATATAACAACCCCTCTTCATATCGTATTTCATAACATATTTTGCTCTAATACATTCAACAATCCTTTTGTTCATCTCGTCAATCACATTTAAGCTCATATCCATCAAATTATTTTCCAAAACCTTAAACATTTCTTTCCTTTTCTTTGCATTGTCAAATTCATGAGTTTTAAGTTTACTGATGAATCCTTCTAGATGTAATTTTGAAAAATTTAAATCCTTTCTTAAATTTTTCAAAAATTCCCTCCATTCAATAGGTAATGCATTAGCAAACTTTTCTATCTTTTCAGCATCTGATAAAAATATCTCATGATTTTTTAAGTAACCAAGTAAGACTCCATATCGGTTCTCTAAATCTTCCAATGTTTCATTTTACAAACGTACAAAATATTGAAATCTTTTGACCCAAACATCCTTTTTCACACTTTTATAACTCTCATCTATAAATCCTCGATTCCAATCATTAAATATCTCAAAATAATAGTTTTCTTGTTCATCAAACATTATTGCCATTTTTCAAACAATCCCTACAAATCTCAAACAAATGTACACTTTCGAGCGAAATAGGTTTTTCGAGCGAAATCCCAATAACCACAGGAGCGAAATCACTGATTTTGAGCACTCTGGAGCGAAATCAGGTGGTCTTTGGGGCGAAATCAAGTGGTCTTTGGGGCGAAATCTCTATCAATTGTGTCACAAGAGCGAAATTAGCCTGACTTTAGAGCGAAATCAGATATTTTGAGCAGCTTGGAGCGAAATCAAGATGTTACCCTGGAGCGAAATCTCAAGAATGATGTCCTAGGAGCGAAATTAACCTGTAACTTTGAGCGAAATCAGGACACCAAGAGCGAAATCACAAAATGTCCATATGAGCGAAATCAGTTCGGAGGGTATTTTGGTCCATTTTTAGTCCGAATTTCAGTGTCAAACTTTCAGGGATTTGTTTATGTCCAATTATCTACAGTTTGTGAAATTTGGATCCAATTTTGACCGTTGAAACTTTCTGAAATGATGAAAGAAGGTGTAGAAATCAGAATTTTTCAGCGAAAACGAGCTAAATGGTAAGAACTCTTCCTCCTGAGCTCTGATACCACATGTAGGATCACGAAACGACCTAACGAGTCGATCAGAAGAGTGCTCAGACTGAATCAGAGGCGGAATTCATTGATTCAGTCTTTGTTTAGCTTGATTTCACTATTAACTACTGATTATATAGATTTAAACACAATTACAATCAGTCTTCACACTGGCAGCACCTCGGTATGGAATTCGTACAACTGTTATGTGATTTCGCTCATGGACACCTATATATAGGTTCCAGATTTCGCTCCAGACTACACAAGTCCATATAAGCGAAACCAGATTAACCATATGAGCGAAATCAGCTAGTCTGATTTCGCCTGAGTGTACACTTGACCATATGAGCGAAATCAGCACCTAATACTTCATACATTCTCCTGCTTTCTCGTAAAACATGCCCTAATCTATACAATGCAATCTAAGACTCGATCCAAGATGAAGTCGACAGATGTAGTGCACCAACAGGAATTGCCAGGACTGCCGCCAGATAGGGAAGTTGAATTCAGAATCCACCTGCTACCAGGGACAACACCGATTGCCAAAGCACCTTACCGTTTGGCACCCGCTGAAATGCAGGAACTAAAGAACCAATTAGACGAATTGTTGGAGAAAGGATTCATGCAGCCAAGCTCATCGCCATGGGGAGCACCAATTTTAAAAGTAAAGAGGAGCATGCAAAGCATTTGCACTTACTTTTAAGTCAGTTAAGAAAGGAAAAGCTTTACGCTAAGTTTTCAAAGTGCGAGTTTTGGTTAGAACAGGTACAATTTCTTGGACATTTAGTTAATCATGAAGGAATCCATATGGATCCAACAAAGATCGAGGCAATTACTAAATGGAAAACCCCTGAGTCACCAACCGAGGTTAGAAGTTTCTTAGGATTGGCCGGTTATTATAGAAGATTTATTCGAGATTTTTCTAGAATAGCCATTCCTTTAACTAAGTTAACCTGTAAATCCATTAAGTTTGAATGGGGACCAAAACAAGAAGAAGCCTTTAGAATCCTTAAGCAAAGTTTAACCCATGCACCTATATTAGCGTTACCAGAAGGAACAGAAGACTTTGTAGTCTATTGTGACGCTTCTAAGTTAGGTTATGGATGTGTGTTGATGCAACGTCAAAAGGTTATAGCTTAAACATCTAGACAGCTTAAGAATCATGAAGAAAATTATTCACCCCATGATTTGGAATTACGAGCCATAATTTTTGCCCTTAAGATTTGGAGACATTATCTTTATGGTAGTAAGTTTACTGTATTCACAGATCATAAGAGCTTAAGATATGTTTTCGGGAAAAAAGAGTTGAATATGAGACAAAGACGCTGGATGGAAATGCTTAGTGATTATGATTGTGATATCCAGTACCATGCGGGAAAAGCCAATGTAGTGGCTGATGCTTTAAGTCGAAAGTATCACGAAAAGCCAAAAAGGGTACGTTCTCTTAAATTAAATCTACAAGTAGATTTAAACGATCAGATTAGAAAAGTTCAAGAATCAGTAATCAAGGAAGATACTGAAAAATTAATAGGAATGACTAAGGAATTAGAACAAGGAATAGATGGAATTTGTAGATTCCATAAAAAAGAGAATGTGGATACCTAAATTACGAAATTTACGTCACCGTATATTAGAAGAAGCTCATAAGTCTAAATATATGATGCACCCAGGAAGTGAAAAGATGTACCGGGATTTAAGGAAAAATTTCTGGTGGATAGGAATGAAAAAGGATATAGCAGCTTATGTATCTAAGTGTTTAACTTGTTCACAAGTAAAAGCTGAACACCAAAAACCCTCAGGTTTGTTACATCAATTAGAAATGGCAGTTTGGAAATGGGAATTGATAACAATGGATTTTGTTACCAAGTTACCCAAAACAAGAAAAGGTAATGATACAATCTAGGTGATTGTAGATAGACTAACCAAGTTAGCTCATTTCCTACCAATGAAGGAAACTTTTAGTATGGAACAATTAGCCAAATTGTATGTAAATGAAATCATTTCATTACATGGAATACCTTTATCAATTGTTTCTGATAGGGATAGCCGTTTTACCTCTCATTTTTGGGCAAGTTTCCAAAAAGCAATGGGAACCAAGTTAAATCTAAGCACAACATATCATCCTCAATCGGATGGGCAAAGTGAAAGGACAATTCAGACAATGGAAGACATGCTTAGAGCTTGTGTAATTGATTTCGGGGGTAATTGGGATGATCACTTACCTTTGATAGAATTTTCTTATAATAACAGTTATCACACAAGTATCAATGCTGCACCATTTGAAGCACTTTATGGACGAAAGTGCAGAACCCCAGTCTGTTGGGCAGAAATTGGGGAAAAGCAACTATCTGGACCTGAGATAGTGCAAGAAACAACCGATAAGATCATTCAAGTCAAGGAATGACTGAAAACAGCACGTGATCGACAGAAGAGTTACGCTGATAACTGACGCAAACTTTTGGAATTTCAAGTAGGAGATAAAGTATTGCTAAAAGTCTCTGCTTGGAAAGGAGTGGTAAGATTCATCAAAAGAGGAAAGCTAAGTCCTAGATATATTGGACCTTTCAAGATTATTAGAAGAATAGGACTTGTAGCCTATCAGCTACAACTGCCAGAGGAAATGGCAGGAATACATGATGTATTTCATGTATCTAATCTCAAAAAGTGCCTAGCTGATGAATCACTTGTTGTACCTCTTAAGGATATAGAGGTAAATGAACAATTCAAGTTTGTAGAGAGGCCTCTACAGATTGAAGATAGGAAAATTAAGAATCTCAAGCACAAGAGATTAGTTCTAGTCAAAGTGAAGTGGGATTCCAAAAGAGGACCTGAGTACACATGGGAGCTTGAATAAAAAATGCAAAAGAAATATCCGCACTTGTTCTAGTAGATCTCGAGGACGAGCTCTAAAACAAGGTGGGGAGGATGTAACAACCCTCGGTAAAACCAACACCCTCATAATAGTTCCGATACCCTAGTATATCTTAAAATGTCCTAATATGTCTTATATTATACCCGTATGTGAAAACCGAGCTCGAAATAGATCATAACATATAAAATAAATTAAAAATAAGAAAAATGGAGTTGAGGCGGGCTGCGTAGACCCATCCCAACCATTCACACGGGCGGTATCAAGATTGAACCTGACATCGTTGATTTCTTTAGTTCAAACGGGCCGCGTAAGAGTTTATGTTAGTTAACGCGGGCCGCGTAAGATCATGAAACGCGGAAGCGTCCTAAGCTGACACGTGTCGGCATCGTGGCGAGTCTACAAGCTGACCCAGCTAAGCTACGCTGTTGACCAGCGTTGACACGGGCCGCGTAAGCCCCGCTTATCCTTTACGCGGGCCGCGAGAAACCCAAAATCAGGCCCTATATAAAGAAGCCTCGGGGTTTCACTTTCCGTCGTTCACAATTTCATTCTCAATCTCACTTTCTGAATTAGAGGCATTATAGTCGGGTATTATACCCCTAAAATAGCGAGGTTCTGCTACGATGTAAGTATTATAACCCCTTGAGACGTATTAGATACTCTGCCCGATTGATCTAGGGTTCCGTAACGGCTGTCGTGGTTCTGCCCGACGTAGTCGCTGGAATGCCGTCTCGGGGAGGGTATTACTAATGTTAAACTGGGTTATTATACTAACACACGTGCATTTGCGTAAATTATAGATTATTCCCAGGACATCCTTACTGAAAACCCTAAAACAGCAATGTCAGTTGATCCACTTTTTGTAAACCTTTTGTTACTATTTTTACAAAACCTCATTTAATTAAATATATACAAAGCAGTTATTGAGTATTTGTAAAGAATACAATTATAGTGGGTATGTTGGGGTTTTGTATACAAAATTTGTTACTGGCGTGGTAACATTCCACAAGTTGAGTATGACAGTACCACTGATGTTAATTGTTATTTCTTGGAAACAAATGTAATTGCGGATGTGACCTCAATACTGTAAAATGATTGGTATTTCAACTTGATTAAACTGGGATTCACTCACCAGTATTTCCCACTGACAATATGTTTTTAAAACGCGTTTCAGGTAAAAAAATGTGAAAGCCAAATAGAAGCCAGCTGGACAGCACTGAAGGCTTGGAAAAGTGGCAATAAAGTTACCTAAAAAGAAATAGATGTGTTTCTTAAATAAAATAGGGTGTATCCCTATGAAATTATATGTACTTAAAACTTGGGTTTTACCCATGTATTTAATATTATAAAAATGTGGTGGTTTACTCTGATAAAATATTTCCTAACTACGGTCCTGATGGATATTTCCGCTGCCAAATTGAATAAATAACGTGATACCACCGAAACTGGCTTGCGACTGCCCATTCCTGGGAATTTGGGATCGAGGGCTGTGACAACACACGCTCACAACATTTCCTCCAAAGGTTTGAAAAGCTTCCTCCTATTTTTCTGTCCAATGAATCCCCTTTTTCCTTTTGGGGTTATTAGTGTCGAAGGCTGCATTAATTTAGAGAAATTCTTAATAAATCTCCGGTAGCACACAGCTAGTCTTATGAATTGTCGTACTCCCGACGGGGTCTTTGGCGCTTCTCATCGTTTGATTGCCCGAATCTTAGACTGATCTACATGCATGCCTTTCTTATTCCTCAACAATCTCCATAGTCAACTTTAAATGTTACTCATGATTCTCTTTGATTCGCGAATAGGCAAGTATATCGTCGATGAATATTATCACGAATTTATCCATTTAGGGTTTCCATGCCCTGTTCAGGAGATCCATGAATAAAATAGCGCATTAATTTAGTCAAAAAGGCATGACTAATAACTCGTAATGGGCATATCGTGTTCAAAAAGCAGTTTCTCGAAATATCTTCGTCAACAACCATCAACTGATGATACCCTGATCATAGGTCGATCTTCGTGTAATAGTAGGATCCCTATAGCTTGATCGAACAAATCGTCAATCCTTGGTAATAGGGTACCGATTCTTGATAGTCAACTCATTCAGCTCTCTGAAATCATCACACATCTTGAAGGATCCATCCTTCTTTCTCACAACAAAACAGATGCACCTCAAAGCGAAAAGCTTGATCGAATGAAACCCTTGTATAGTAGCTCTTGAAGTTGATTCGACATTTCCTTCATCTCAGACGGTGCTTAATCTAGAATGAGATTTTGCAATTGGTTCAGCACCGGGTACCAAATCGATCTGAAATTCGATCTGTCTCGCAGGGGGCAATCCAGGTAAGTCTTTTTAAAAAAACCTATGGATGATCACGAACAATAGGAATCTCTTTGATATTCCTACATTTGGCCTTCATATCCACTACGTTAACAAAGAACGTAGGATAGCCTTTTCGCAACAACTCGAGCATCCTCATAACACTGACGACTCTCAACACTCAACACTTGATGTGTGTAAAATGCAACACATAAATTACATCTAATGAGGCATAAAACTAACCTTTTTTAGTACTAATGTTGGAAAAAGTGTGCTTTTGTCTTCCTTTTGTATTTTCAGGGTTAAATGAGCGTAAATGAAAAAAAGAAGCAAAAATACAGCTAAATCTAACATAAATACACGAAAAGGAATAAACGTGGCATGCCCGACCCCTCGACAGCATCTTCCCAAGCAAAAACAGAATAACAGAAGGCTGAATACGCCCCGTGCCCAGTAGACACGGGGGGCGTGCCCAAGTGTCTGCAGAATGGACGAAGTTGTAGAAGCTTCTATTTCCCAACACGGGGGCGTGCCCAGCTCCACATGGCCGTGGTCAACACTAAGATTCGCATAATCCAAGCAAATCTTGATAGTACAGATAGGCTTCTGCACATGGGGCCGTGCCCAGTGGACACGGGGGCGTAATCAACTAATACAGACAAACTGCATTAAATGAAGAAAGAGAAAGAGGATGGACACGGGGCCGTGTCTGGGCTTCTGTGCAGGCTATAAATAGAGGTGCTTGGTTCATTTCAAAGGCATCCCTTGATAAACCACCTCTCTCCCACTTCACCCACACTCCACCACCATCACAACACCCACATCCACTACCATCATCCATCATCCATCATAGAGAGTGTGTAGTAGTCTCGGGATCCAAGATTGATAGTAAGATTTGTTGACAATCAAAGGCCATGTTTGCATAAGTCTCTTACATCACTTGGTGAAGACAAGCATTTAGTGTAATACTTTTGTTTTTTTATCTTTTCGAACTTTTTATTTGGTTTTGTATTAATGACTTTAATAACTAGTTTCTTATGTTGAAGGTGAAACTTCCTTATCATTTGTTCGTGGTGTCCTGGTGTTATTTTACTGTCTATATAAAATAAAAGATTTACACCATTCATATTTCCATGGTTTATGTGGAGATATGTTGGCTACCTGGTAGAGGGTTAAGGGAATGGTTTGGTAAGGTTCTAGCCTTGTTCACTGTATAGATCCTGCAAGGGCCTGGCTCAAGCTTACGAGGACCTTCTTCAAACCCCACTGGTATTGGATGGCGGGGGTGTGAATGGCTTGATCCTCTCAAATGTAAACTGTAACACCCCGTGTTTTCAAAAGTCAAAGTCAAAGTCAAGATTGAAGTCAAAGGAAGAAAAATCGCTAAATGCGATCTTTCTGTAAAACCCGTTAGGATCCTTTAATGATATCAGTCTCAAACTTGTGATGGTGCGGAAAAAAATCACAAGCCGATTCAAGAACGAGTAAATAAACAAAACAATAATAATAGAATCACAAACCGGAAATCTTGCATTCAATGATAAAACAAAGACCGATACAAGATCTCTAAGCTATTCTCGGCTCCTTCCTTAGTCACAGCCACTGATCAACCTCAACCAAGAGGTTGAGGTTTGTTTAAATACAAAACAATTGGACTTAAACCTAGGCCCATTGCGACAACTAACAAACTAACCCAACCCTTACAAAATCGGCCCATATGTTAACTAAACCAAACATAGAAACAACCCTTCAACTATGCTAACCTACATGAATAAACCTTCAGGTTCCAACAATCTCCCCCTAGGTTTATGCATGCAGGTTCTTGAGACTTCAATTGTCACGATCACCACCCAGACGATCCTTAAGTCCACCAAAACCTTTAGTACGAATATGAATGGCTGAAGCAACAGCTGCAGTCCATCCTTTAGCAATCTCTTCATACTTCTCAGTAGCTCTAATATGATTCTGTGCCAACACCTCCAGATCCTCAAGGGCAAGATTAAGTAAATCCACTTGATCCACTAAGCGAAAGCTTACATCACCATCACAAACAAACACAGCCTGACCAAGACGCTCATCATAAGCCCAGAAGTGTAAAGACTTCAAAGCACCTTTTGGAATCTTTTTCACCAACGGAATTGTCTTTTCCTTGTCAGTCACAGGCCAGTGCACAATCTTCATACGCTTCTTGGTGAATGGATCTCTAACTCCTTTAACTGGTTTAACAAATGACTCTGCCGTACGCATCGACGGAAAGTTATGGGGAACTTCCCTCTTCAATCTCTCGAAAAACACATGTCCAGGACCTCCAGGTTTGTCATCTACATACGGTACCTTGGACAACTCGGTCAAATCAACCTTTGTGAAAGACTGAAACTGACCTGGGTGTTTATACCACTCGACAGGGCCCACTTTCCTTTTAATCCACCATCTCTTTCGATCATGATCAAAACCCCAGCTAACCACTCCAGAACGATTACCAACTTGATCGTAGAGAGTTTCACCAACATCCATTAAATGGTGAGTTGCATGAGCATCATCATCATCTGGATTCAGATTCTTGTTCTTCAAAATCACCAACTCTCTTTTCTTCTTAATTTTTTCAGCCTTTTCTTTGTCTGCCACTGGATCAGTGACTCTTTTGAAGTATTGTTCCGTAGCAGCACTTTTCTCAGCATCATCCTTTTCGAAAGCTTCTCTTCTGTTTTCAACATCAGTCGGATCAGAAAACTCTTGCCCAAACTTCTTCTCCAGCTTTCCACGTAAATCATAAACCATAGTAAACAGCAAACTGACATCTCCTTGAAGTTGTTCAATTTGTTGATTCTTTTGCACTATGATATCTTTAAGTTGGATAATCTTTGCTTCTTTATGAATCGAATCTTGCTCAACCACAATTAGCCTTTTCTTCATTTCTCTCATACTAATGAACTCATCATCATCACTTGAGTCATCATCAAAAGGCATCCTCACTGGTTCTTCAGGTCTCTTACCACTTGAACTGCTAGGTATGTCATGAACAACTTTAGATGGACCTGCAGATTCAGAGACACCAAGTGACATAACATCAACAGAATCAGTATCAACACTTGTAACTTGAACATCAACAGTGGTGGTATCAGTATCATTTCTTTGAGTGTCAGCATCAAACTCAAAGATATCTACAGTAGCGGTGGTGGTATCAGTGACACTTTTCTCAAAGTCGAAGTCATAAAGACCTTCATCATCTTCATCAGTATTCATGGGTTGATCTTTGTTTTGCTCAACATACATTCCGAGCCGAGGATCCCTCCTTTTCCGCTTCAATGGTAGGGAATCTGGATCCTTTGGGTTCTCACTAGACTCTTCATTAGAAACTGAAAGATCAGAAGGAGGATTTCCCATCTTTTCAGTTACAGATTTTAACAGCAGAGCCAAACTTTCAGCAGAAATCACAGGTGGAGCAGTAGTAGCAGCAGTAACAGCTTTAGCTTCAGGAGGAAGCTCTTCATCTTCACCAGAATCACACATAATTTCAATGCCTTCATCGTCAGAATCAATTGTTAAAAACTCTGTCTCAGGCTCATCTTCAACACCCCTCTAAATATCATGTTCTTCAGCAACAATAGCATTTGTAGGCATAACATTCTCTTGAACAGGTTGCGCTATCACTGGATTAGCAACGACATCTTCAGTCTCTGCAAATTGACCAAATTTCTCCAACGAAATTAATCCTTCAAACTTCTTTTCAGTACCCTTCTTTGGAGTGAGAGCACCAAAACAAGCTGGACCCATAGGCTTCAACTCCAATGTGTTTCCAGATCTCTCCAACTCTGGATAACGCGCATTAAAAATCATTTGCAAAAACCTTGGATACATGAGAAATTTGTCCTTCCTGACTCCTAACACATTCCTTTTCATAGCTTCTAGAATATACTTCGAATAATTGAACGACTCATTTGTTATCACACAGACTAGAGCAGCAGCCTGTGTACTGTTCAGCTGATCCGTGCCTCCTCTGTTCTCGGTTATACACAAAAGAAACATGTGCAACAAGAGTCGCCAATAAGGATGCACAAATTTCTTAACCAGAGGTGGATATCTTCCTTCATAACTCAGTCTAGGCAAAATCGCTTCAACTGTGCCAGCTGGAAGTTCAATCGAATCTGTTTCTTGATCATTGAACTGTAGAACTTCTCGGATCATCTGCTCTATCACAGTAACAACCTTCTTTTGAACTTCAGAGACAATAACCCCCTTTCCTTCAACAACTTCAATTTTCGCATTCTTCCAAAACTCTTGAACAAGACTTTCGTAGATAACTGGATTATCTCGTAATGCGTGAATGATACGGCAGCTGTTGAGACCTTTCATCAATGAGGTATACAATCTTCTGTGCTTCTCTGGAGGAGGTGCTAAGTATCCTGCCTGATTGTGTGTTGAAATAAACTTTAAATCCATAATCTGCACATAACAGAAGTGCATTACAAACATTGACAGTTATATTTTCACAAAACTTTAAATTTCAATGTCAACATTTTGACCACATCAACAACACCATAACTCAGATTTTTTAATCTTGACTCGAGACCTGTTGCTTTTGACTCGAGACCATGAGTCGAGACCATGAGTTCTCGAGTTGAAATCATGAATCACAAAGTCGAGACCATGAGTCGAGACTGCTGAGATCTCGAGTCGAGACCTTGAGTCGAGACCTTGATATCTCGAGTCATAATCACGAGATTGTGACTCGTAACCACTGGTCTCGAGTCCTAATGTTATCTGAGTCGAGACCTCCACAAACAACTTTATCCTTCAGACTTTTTGAATCAAAATCCCAAAACATCGTATGATTAGTTCGAAGACCAAAATATATAAAAATTAGGGTTCTTGGTCATCTTCAAAACATCATCAGATCATCATCAAATCATATGCAAAACTTCAAACAAAACTTCATCATACCTTAATAAACAGTGAATCGAGACCAGAAACACAAAGTATGATGACTCAAAACCGGAGAGTCACGTCGGAATCAAGTCAGAAACACAAGATCAGAGACGCCGGAACTTTGAGAGAGAATTTCAGAAAGTCTCGAGTGAGAAATGAGGTCTCGACTCGAGACCTTTGATTTATACCTCAACCCAACTAAGTGGGCCAATGATTTTGGGCTGGGACAAACTGTTTGGGCTGATAAAAAGGGCCGATAACTTTTAAAAGGATTCTCCTTTAATAACTCAAATATAATCAAATCCCTTTTTTAAAGAAATAGTTAACATTTTAATAACCCATTAAACTTTTAGAGCATGATTTGCAAAAACCTACAAAAAAATAAATAATAAAATAAATTATTATTTACAAAAATAAATTAGGAAAATAACAGAGATTACTCAGGGATCAAATCACAGGATTTCGGGCTTAACTTCACTTATCAACACTGATCTACTACCGAATGATCTAGACGATTGCCAGTATATTTGTCCATCTAAACTCATCTCCCCAGACCAGTTCCATATAACTGCCTGTAACGTATTTTATCATGTTTTAATTTCTTAACAATGAACACCCAAGCAAATACTAATCAAATCCCGGAAATATAAACAGCACACTCTATCATGTATGAAGCTTCCCTACCACATATTTCACAAGTCCAATCCATATCTCTGAAAGCTTAACTGGGAATAGGTTGAGAAGAGAACAGAATAGATCTTTTGTAGAGATGATATAATGTACAGATCAAATGAGTTTTTCTCAATTTGATATAGGTTTCTTGGGGATTCTTTTGGGCACTAGAGGGCCTCTTTCGGGTGTATTAGATCTACAGCGCGACAACGTACAGCTAGGTCAACATGTATCTGGATGCAGCAGAAGCTGTCGTTGCCTAGCACCTCTAGGTCAGCATGTATCTGGATGCAGCAGAGGAGGTACACGACTTTTTCAGAGAAGATTTCAGAGTCAGATCAAAATTGTGTGTATCGGGACACATACAGACATTCAAATAGACATGAGCTAAATCCAAGTGATTTTCTTTCCTGGGGTCATGTACTATTTTAGTTCTAAACAGACACAGCCAACATTTTCCAGTCTAAAGAGTAGAGCCTACTGATGTGTGTAAAATGCAACATATAAATTACATCAATTGAGGCACAAAACTAACCCTTTTTAAGTATTAATGTTGGAAAAAGAGTGTTTTTGTCTTCCTTTTGTATTTTCAGGATAAAATGAGCGCAAATTCACAAAAAAAGCAAAAAGACAGCTAAATCTAACATAAATACAAGAAAAGGAACAAAAGTGGATTGCCCGACCCCTCAACGGCATCTTCCCAAGCAGAATAGAGAAGTCAGAAGACTGAACACGCCCCGTGCTCAGCCAGCACGGGGCCGTGCCCAAGAAGCAGCAGAAAAGACAAACCTATAGAAGCTTCTATTGCCCACCACGGGGCCGTGTCCAGTGAGCACGGGGGCGTGGCGAAAGTATAGCAGGCGCATTAATTGTAATTGCGGATTACAATTAATGAAGAGAGATAGTGTCAGACAGGCACGGGGGCGTGTCCAGCGGACACGGGGCCGTGCCCAGCCTTTTGTTCAGCCTATAAATAGGAGTGCTTGGTTTCATTTCAACTCATCCCTTGGCACACCACCTCTCTCACACTTCATCCACCACCCACCACCACCACAACACCATCATCCACCACCATCATCCATTGTCCATCATAGAGTGTGTGAGTCATCTCGGGATCCAAGATTCATCGTAAGAGTTCTTGACAATCAAGGCCATGTTTGCCTAAGTCTCTTACATCACTTGGTGAAGACAAGTGTTTAGTATAATACTTTTTATTTTTAATCTTTTGCACTTTTTATTTGGTTTTGTATTAATGACTTTAATTACTAGTTGCTTATGTTGAAGGTGATCTTTCCTTATCGTTTGTCCGTGGTGTCTTGGCATTATTTTACTGTCTATATAAAATAAAAGATTTTCACCATTCATACCTCCACGGTGTCACACCCCCAAAATCCACCCGCGGAGTACCACCGCTTGGGAGCGTGACTGACCAGGATCAAGCCATCAATCATATCAAACATAGCATTTAATATAAAAGTAATTAATGTAAATCATCATGACATGATTGATGTTTCAAAACCAAACATCGTTTAAATAGCGGAAGCATAGTATGTAATCTCAAAATAATTATAAGTTCGAATAATGTTCATGAATCCAAATCCCACAACGCCCTGCTCCTCCCTGTGCAAGCTCCATAATGTACCTAAGGTCCTGCAAGGCATGCAACAAATAATCAACAAACTAGTTGAGCGAGTTCACAGAAAGTAAGTTCATAACATATTGCATAAGTATAGCTAGTGGGGGCTTCCCATACTAGTCTGTACTAAAGGTGGGGGCTTCCCAAACCTTATGTTCATATTACTGGTGGGGGCTTCCCATGTTTATCCTGGCTAATGAGGGCTTCTCATTAACGGTACTTACTAGACTAACTTCCGACCATGTGTTCTTCTTTACCGAGAACAGGAAAACGTACAGGGTCACGTAGGCTTTACGTGACGTGCCCTTCCCCGAGGACAGTGGTACGCGTGGGGGCTACGTAGGCTTTACGCAGCGTGGCCTTCCGACCTGGAAGCCAGTGAATGGTATTGGGTTACGTAGGCTTTACGTAACGTGTCCTCCCGACCCGGGAGACATATGGCAAATATACTGGGTTACGTAGGCTTTACGTAACGTGTCCTGACTAACCTGAGGACGATGGTCTATAGTCTGGTATATGCGTAAGTACGAGTAACTCCTTTTACAATAACATATCCAACCCACTTCCCAACCCGGGAATCCCATGCCTTGGCTATGTGAACTCACCTTGGTTTGCTCGGCAGATACACAAAGGAAAGAGGGTTCTTGAACTAATAGTGGTCAACCACGTCCTAATAGGGTTACCACACAAGTCAGGTTCGGTTCAAGTAATTCACGTATATATATATATCATAGCAACATGTAATGCACGTAAACAGTCAACATGTCGTAAACATCACTTGTGATTTGAATGTCCAATCCCAAACTATACCCGGCCCAGAATTATACAAGTCCAATCATAAATGTCTCGGCCCAAATAATATAAGCAGTCCAATAACAATCGATCATAAGATTGGGCCCGTGGCAGTGAAGGCCCAAACAGTGTTTGAGCATAGCCGGTCTCGAGTCGCAACCGGCGATCTCGAGTTGCAACCGGAGATTTCGAGTCGCAACAGCTGGTTACGAGTCGCAATGGTGATCTCGGTTCGTCATGGTCCGGTTACGAGTCGCAACGGGACTCGCAACCATGGTCTCGGCTTGTGCTGTTTGTGGTCTCGAGTCGAGACGGTGAGGTTTCGACTCGCAACCTGAGTCGGAACCGTGTGTGTAACTGGTTTCCATAATTCCTGTAACAATCACTCCGTGATTCTAGCAAACAACTTAGGCAGTTTCACAATTCAGATCAATTAACAGTTTTTTTTCCATAATCCAACAAGCATACTATCGATCAAACAGGACTTTTGTCATGAATTTCGTATGAACATTAATAATCCAAAATCAAGAACATTTATCTAAACACATAAACACATCCGATTCTAACATTCACGAAGCCAATCAATGAGCGTCAACTAATCCGATTTAGTTAGCATATTAACCCGTTACAATCTGATTTAATCACGTATACATGTGGCCGATTACAATCATACAATCACCTATATCCGATTCATGAGCAAGCCAATTATATGAACACTAACTATCATTGATCCAATCTAAAATTATCATACACAACCTGTTAACAAGACTCATTCGGCATCAAGCAATCATATTCGAAAACATCAACATACACACAAACAATAGTACATCAAGCACTAACCGGTTACAAGTAGAGGAAAGTGGTGAAGGTGAGGCTGCCCTTGGTTCCGGTCGAGAGAAAGAGAGTGTGTGTGTTCTTGATTGCAAGATTTTGTGAAAAACTAAAACCCTAATGATATGTGGGTATGTATACGTATGAAGGGAAGTGGGCCGAAACCCCACATGGGCTACCTCAAGGTCTCGAGTCCAACCATATGGACCGAGTGGGTTTGTGAAATCAAGTGGGTGTTGTGCGTTTTGGGCCATTCATAACATATATACACACATAATGCACATTCATAACATAGCATTCATTAAATCCAACATATAATTCGGTTCTCGTAAGCACGTAACGTTACATCACAGTAAGTCTAAAGTTCGAGTTGTCACATTATCCCCAACTAATTGGAAATTTCGTCCCGAAATTTGGTATGCACTCGCTGAGGAAGCTAGGTAAACTGTATTGTTCACTGATTTTCCTGGGGTGTCACATCCTCCCCCCGTTGATCTGGAATTTCGTCCCGAAATTCCGAAGTAGTAGCTTCAGCCTCAGTAGTGGTAGCATTGGTTTCGAATAACTGGGGGTACTTTTCTGTCATCCTATCTTCGCGTTCCCAGGTGTACTCTGGGCCACGTTTGGAGTTCCAACGAACTCGAACAAGAGGGATTCTCTTGTTTTTGAGGACCTTCACATCCCGGTCCGTGATTTCCACTGGTTCCTCGACGAACTGCAACCGCTCGTCGATAGTGAGTTCTTTGAAAGGAATGATGAGGTTTTCATCAGATAGGCACTTCTTTAAGTTCGATACATGAAAGACATTGTGAACTGCCCCGAGTCCAGCTGGTAAATTCAACTTGTAGGCTACCTTGCCAATCTTTTCTATAATTTCGAATGGTCCGACGTATCGCGGATTCAGTTTGCCCCGTTTGCCAAAACGAACCACACCCTTCCAGGGTGAAACTTTCAATAAAACCCGGTCCCCGACCTCAAATTCCAATGGCTTTCTACGCTTGTCCGCGTAGGCTTTCTGACGGTCGCGTGCTGCCGCCATGCGTTGTCGTATCTGTGCAATCTTTTCTGTGGCGTCCACTACAATCTCTGGACCCGTAATCTGACTATCCCCCACCTCTGCCCAACAGAGAGGTGACCGGCATTTACGCCCGTACAATGCCTCGAATGGAGCGGCTTGAATGCTGGTGTGATAACTGTTATTATACGAGAACTCCACCAAAGGGAGATGCTTTTCCCAGCCGTTGCCGAAATCGATAACGCATGCCCGAAGCATGTCTTCTAGAGTTTGGATCGTTCGCTCAGACTGCCCATCCGTCTGAGGATGATATGCTGTGCTCATGTCTAACCTTGAGCCGAAAGATTTGTGCATTGCTTGCCATAGTTCTGACGTGAATCGTGCATCGCGATCCGAAATGATGGATGTGGGCACCCCGTGCCTCGAAACAACTTCTTTAAGATAGACGTCTGCGAGAGTGGAGAACTTGTCCGTTTCCTTTATAGGTAGGAAATGTGCAGACTTGGTGAGTCGATCCACGATCACCCATATGGTATCATTTCCCCGCTGGGATCTGGGTAGGCCTGTAACGAAATCCATGGAAATTTCTTCCCATTTCCATTGAGGTATCTTAGGCTGCTGAAGTAGGCCAGCTGGTTTCTGATATTCAACCTTGACCCTCGCACAGGTCAAGCATTTTCCAACGTACGTAGCAATGTGGGCCTTCATACTAGGCCACCAATAAGTAGTGCTGATGTCGTGGTACATTTTATCCGACCCTGGATGTACCGAATAGCGGGACTTGTGTGCTTCGTCCATCACAAGTTCGCGTAGACCGCCATAAAGTGGGACCCAAATACACCCCGTTACATAGTAGGCGCCGTCTGCCTTCTGTTCCATCTGTGGTCGTGAGCCGCGTAAGGCTTCAGCCTTGACGTTTTCGGGCTTCAATGCTTCTACCTGAGCATCTCGTATCTGTGCAGGAAGGCTAGACTGAATCGTAAGCTGTAGCGCTCGCGCGCGCCGAGGTAGAGTGTCTTTCCGACTGAGGGCGTCAGCCACAACATTGGCTTTGCCTGGATGATACTTGATAGCGCATTCGTAATCGTTAAGTAACTCGACCCATCGTCGTTGACGCATGTTCAAATCCTTTTGCTTAAGGATATGCTCGAGACTCCTGTGATCGGTGTAAATCGTGCACCTGGTACCGTACAGGTAGTGTCGCCATATCTTAAGTGCGAAAACAACAGCTCCCAGCTCTAAGTCGTGCGTCGTGTAGTTCCGTTCATGAACCTTGAGTTGACGGGAGGCATAAGCGATAACCTTGTCGCGCTGCATTAACACACATCCAAGTCCCCGAATGGATGCATCACAATAAACCACGAAGTCGTCTGTGCCCTGTGGCAAAGAGAGGATAGGTGCACTGCAAAGTCTATCCTTTAAGTGCTGAAAAGCAGTCTCCTGGGGCTCTCCCCAGCGATAGGTAACACCCTTCTGTGTCAGTAACGTAAGCGGCTGAGCAATCTTCGAAAAGTCTCTAATAAACCGTCTGTAGTAACCTGCCAGGCCCAAGAATTGACGTATCTCTGTCGGTGTACGCGGTGCAGGCCAGTTCCTGATCGAATCTACCTTGGATGGATCGACATGGATCCCATCCCTGTTCACAACATGGCCTAAGAAGTGGACTTCGCGAAGCCAGAAGTCGCATTTAGAAAGCTTGGCGTACAGCTGTTCCTTTCGAAGGAGTTCCAAAATAAGACGAAGATGCTGCTCGTGTTCCTCCTGACTCTTGGAGTAAATCAGAATGTCGTCAATGAATACTATGACAAACTTGTCAAGATAGGGTTTGCACACCCGGTTCATAAGATCCATAAATACAGCAGGCGCGTTCGTTAACCCGAACGGCATGACGAGAAACTCGTAGTGTCCATAACGAGTCCTGAAGGCTGTCTTGGAGACGTCCTCATCCCGGACTCTCAGCTGATGGTACCCCGACCTCAAGTCTATCTTCGAATAGTAACACGACCCTTGCAACTGGTCGAATAAGTCATCTATGCGTGGAAGAGGATAACGGTTCTTCACCGTCACCTTGTTGAGTTCACGGTAGTCGATGCACATCCTGAACGTACCGTCTTTCTTTTTCACGAAAAGTACTGGAGCTCCCCAAGGCGAAGAGCTTGGACGAATGAAGCCCTTTTCCAAGAGCTCTTGTAGCTGCTTTGACAGTTCCTCCAATTCTGATGGAGCTAGACGATATGGTGCGCGAGCTATGGGTGCTGCCCCTGGAGCGAGCTCGATCTGAAATTCGACCTGACGATGAGGCGGTAAGCCAGGTAAGTCTTCAGGAAACACCTGAGGAAAGTCACGTACAATTGGAATATCCTCCAATTTCTTTTCCTTTGCTGATGCGTCTGAAACAAGAGCCAAAATGGCTGTGTGACCCTTTCGTAAGCATTTCTGAGCCTTCAAGAAAGAGATGATGCCAACCACAGCACCACTCTTGTCGCCTTGTACTTCGAGAGGTTCTTGACCAGAACGTGGAATACGAATGATCTTCTCACTGCATAAAATTTCCGCCTGGTGTTGGGACAACCAATCCATCCCAATCACGACGTCGAAGCTACCCAAAACTATGGGAATGAGGTCTATAGAGAAGGCTTGACCAGCTAGGATAAGATTACAACCCTGAACTACGTGCGTGGCTTCTAGACTTTTACCGTTAGCTAACTCTACTACATGTTTGGTGGGTAAAAGTGTTGGTGCACGTTTAAGCAGTTGACACATTTTCACAGACATATAGCTTGTATCCGCACCCGAATCAAACAAAACAGTAACGTAAATATTGTCGAGGAGAAACTTACCCATAACAACGTTGGGATCGTTCACTGCGTCTCCTCTTCCCAAAACGAAAGCTCGGCCTCTTGCCTCGTTGCCATTATTGTTGTTGTTCCCGCCGTTGTTGTTGCCGTTGCCCTGGTTGTTGTTGTTGTTGCGGTTCTGGTTCTGGTTCAACTGAGGGCAATCACGTTTGAAGTGACCTTCAGCCCCACACTGGAAACATCCCCGGTTTCCACGCTGTGGCTGCTGCTGCTGCTGCTGCTGGTTCTGTGGAGCTGGTTGCTGAGGCTGCTGATTCTGATTCGCAGGACGAGGGCTCCTACAATCTTTGGCCTCGTGGCCCATCTTAAGGCACCTTTGACAACGACCCTTGTTACACGGACCGTGGTGATGCCTGTTGCAGTTGTGGCACCTAGGTTGACTACCCTGATATCTCCTCTGTCTGTGACTACCAGAGGATTGCTGACTAGGACTCTGGTACTGGTCAGTCTTCTGTTGCTGAGCTTGAGACTGAACGGATGCTGAGCCCCTGCTGGAATCTCCATCCCACTTTCTTTTACTGTCACCAGATGTAGCAGGAGTAACTGAGGTGGTGACGTTAGCAGTAGCATTAACACGCTTGGGCAGTTTATTCTGGTCCACTGCCTGATCGGTGATACGGTGAGCGAGGCGTTGGATTTCCTGGATGTTTTCGAGGTTAGCCGACGTCACGTGGCTCTGAATTTCTGGCGCCAATCCCTTGAGATACAACTCAATGCGCTTGTATGGAGGGTCCACCATAGTAGGACACAGAACGGCCAGCTCATTCGACCATTTAGTATACGCTTCGATTTCTGATCCAACCATTTTCAAGTTATACAGCTCGTCTTCCAGCTTGTGAATATCTTCACGCGTGCAATACTCACGCTTGATGAGTTCCTTAAAATCGTTCCATGGGGTGGCGTTAGCAGCTGCCAACCCTAAGATCTGAACTTGGGCGTTCCACCAAGTTAACGCTATTCCTTCCAAGGTGCCGGTGGCAAACTTGACCTTGCGAGCCTCAGGGCACTCGCACATTTCGAATACTGATTCTAGCTTTTCAAACCAATGGAGGAGTCCCACTGCCCCCTCTGTGCCACTGAAAGAATTTGGACGACAGTCCATGAAGTTCTTGAATGTGCAGACAGGTTGCTGCGCGTGTTGACCTGCTTGAGCTGCTGCTACTGCCGCAGCAACTTGAGCTTGAACGAGAGCCTCTAGCTGGGCTTGTGTCATGTTGATTCGTCTAGACATGATCTTCATTGTAACAAGTAGCATACATAAGAATGGTTCGCGAGTAGGGCGATGACAGAAAAGTGTAAGCACGTAGGGATTCTCATGCTATAGTATCATGTGTATCTAATCGTAATGCGAGCAATGTTCTAAGCAGTTCTAGCAAACAGGCAATAAACATAACCTTATTACCTAGAATGTCGAGTCTTGCACGTGGAGCGAAGCGTCGTTGTGGATCGTTGAGAGCACTGTTCTGGTTATAGTCCGGTTTTAATAAAAACGTTTTCCCATATTAAAACCAAGTTCTCTATAACCAATGGCTCTGATACCAATCTGTCACACCCCCAAAATCCACCCGCAGAGTACCACCGCTTGGGAGCGTGACTGACCAGGATCAAGCCATCAGTCATATCAAACATAGCATTTAATATAAATGTAATTAATGTAAATCATCATGACATGATTGATGTTTCAAAACCAAACATCGTTTAAATAGCGGAAGCATAGTATGTAATCTCAAAATAATTATAAGTTCGAATAATGTTCATGAATCCAAATCCCACAACGCCCTGCTCCTCCCTGTGCAAGCTCCATAATGTACCTAAGGTCCTGCAAGGCATGCAGCAAATAATCAACAAACTAGTTGAGCGAGTTCACAGAAAGTAAGTTAATAACATATAGCATAAGTATAGCTAGTGGGGGCTTCCCATACTAGTGTGTACTAAAGGTGGGGGCTTCCCAAACCTTATGTTCATATTACTGGTGGGGGCTTCCCATGTTTATCCTGGCTAATGAGGGCTTCTCATTAACGGTACTTACTAGACTAACTTCCGACCATGTGTTCTTCTTTACCGAGAACAGGAAAACGTACAGGGTCACGTAGGCTTTACGTGACGTGCCCTTCCCCGAGGACAGTGGTACGCGTGGGGGCTACGTAGGCTTTACGCAGCGTGGCCTTCCGACCTGGAAGCCAGTGAATGGTATTGGGTTACGTAGGCTTTACGTAACGTGTCCTCCCGACCCGGGAGACATATGGCAAATATATTGGGTTACGTAGGCTTTACGTAACGTGTCCTGACTAACCTGAGGACGATGGTCTATAGTCTGGTATATGCGTAAGTACGAGTAACTCCTTTTACAATAACATATCCAACCCACTTCCCAACCCGGGAATCCCATGCCTTGGCTGTGTGTACTCACCTTGGTTTGCTCGGCAGATACACAAAGGAAAGAGGGTTCTTGAACTAATAGTGGTCAACCACGTCCTAATAGGGTTACCACACAAGTCAGGTTCGGTTCAAGTAATTCACGTATATATATATATATCATAGCAACATGTAATGCACGTAAACAGTCAACATGTCGTAAACATCACTTGTGATTTGAATGTCCAATCCCAAACTATACCCGGCCCAGAATTATACAAGTCCAATCATAAATGTCTCGGCCCAAATAATATAAGCAGTCCAATAACAATCGATCATAAGATTGGGCCCGTGGCAGTGAAGGCCCAAACAGTGTTTGAGCATAGCCGGTCTCGAGTCGCAACCGGCGATCTCGAGTTGCAACCGGAGATTTCGAGTCGCAACAGCTGGTTACGAGTCGCAATGGTGATCTCGGTTCGTCATGGTCCGGTTACGAGTCGCAACGGGACTCGCAACCATGGTCTCGGCTTGTGCTGTTTGTGGTCTCGAGTCGAGACGGTGAGGTTTCGACTCGCAACCTGAGTCGGAACCGTGTGTGTAACTGGTTTCCATAATTCCTGTAACAATCACTCCGTGATTCTAGCAAACAACTTAGGCAGTTTCACAATTCAGATCAATTAACAGTTTTTTTTTCCATAATCCAACAAGCATACTATCGATCAAACAGGACTTTTGTCATGAATTTCGTATGAACATTAATAATCCAAAATCAAGAACATTTATCTAAACACATAAACACATCCGATTCTAACATTCACGAAGCCAATCAATGAGCGTCAACTAATCCGATTTAGTTAGCATATTAACCCGTTACAATCTGATTTAATCACGTATACATGTGGCCGATTACAATCATACAATCACCTATATCCGATTCATGAGCAAGCCAATTATATGAACACTAACTATCATTGATCCAATCTAAAATTATCATACACAACCTGTTAACAAGACTCATTCGGCATCAAGCAATCATATTCGAAAACATCAACATACACACAAACAATAGTACATCAAGCACTAACCGGTTACAAGTAGAGGAAAGTGGTGAAGGTGAGGCTGCCCTTGGTTCCGGTCGAGAGAAAGAGAGTGTGTGTGTTCTTGATTGCAAGATTTTGTGAAAAACTAAAACCCTAATGATATGTGGGTATGTATACGTATGAAGGGAAGTGGGCCGAAACCCCACATGGGCTACCTCAAGGTCTCGAGTCCAACCATATGGACCGAGTGGGTTTGTGAAATCAAGTGGGTGTTGTGCGTTTTGGGCCATTCATAACATATATACACACATAATGCACATTCATAACATAGCATTCATTAAATCCAACATATAATTCGGTTCTCGTAAGCACGTAACGTTACATCACAGTAAGTCTAAAGTTCGAGTTGTCACACACGGTCTATATAGAGGTATGTTGGCTACCTGGTCGGGGGTTAAGGGAATGGTTTGGTAAGGGTCTTGCCCTTGTTCAGCGTTTAGAGGTCCTGCAAGGGACCTGGGTCAAATTTAGTAGGATCTCCTTCAATGCCCATAGGTATTGGATGGCGGGGATCCAAACTCTTTGACCCCCTCATAAGTTAACTACTATTAATACTATAATCCAGCTATTTAGGACTGTATCTCTGCTGACTCAGACTACTTAGCCGAGGGTAACGTCACCGCCGAAAGCGGGGCCTACCATAATTCGCATTAATAACTTAATTCATTATCTTCCAATAATCCAACCCTTTAGGATTGTATCCTTGCTGACTCAAACTACTGGGTTGATGGTAACGTCGCCTTCAAAAGAGGGGCCTACTACAATAACTAAGATAATCTCATAAACAAGTGCAAAAGTGCGAAAATAATCAAAGGTTATACTAATACACAAGTCGGATCCAAGTGATTCATCTTGTCTATCTGTTTCTATTTTATTTTAATTTTCAGCATTTAGTTAGTTTTTATTTTCTTAGTTTAAAAATCTTTTATAACTTTTTGATTTGATTAGACGTTGAGGATAAACCGGTACTAAAAGCTCTTGTGTCCTTAGACGACCTCGGTATCTTACCAACACTATACTACGTCCACGATGGGTGCACTTGCCCATATGTGTGTTTAGTGTTAGTAAATATCGTGTTTTATAAATTTAAAACTTGGCTAAAAGTGTAAAAAGGGCTTAAATATACATCAAAAATATATAACACCTCGCACACATCAAGTTTTTGGCGCCGTTGCCGGGGACACAAGGATTTTAAGAAAGTTAGGAATCAACGGCCTAATCATATTTTTATCTTTCTTTTTATTTTTTTAGGATTTTTTTAGTTTTTCAGCTTCTGCAGAGCTTAGCACGGGCCGTGCCTGGTCGGACACGGGCCGTGCCCAGCATCGTTACTGGCAGTTTTTAGTTTTCCAAGTTACAGAAGGCTGACCACGGGGCCGTGTCGGTGCAACACGGGGTCGTGTCCAACTTTCCAGTAACTGGGATCTGGAAAACAATCACTGTGACTCCGACCACGGGCCGTGTTCGCTGAGCACGGGGCCGTGGTGAACTTTCTGACCAGCATTCTTTTCTGTCTTTATTGCAGGACTTGGAACCAGACGCCATCTTACATAGTATATGAGCTCCAGTTCGAATAAGGACATAAAAGAACCTCTAGAAGAACCCGAACGCTTTCTCAGAAAAAGACTAAAAGCTAAAAACCAAGAGAAAGTTTCGGGGAATCCACCTCAAATGGCGGACCAACGTACCCTCATGGTTTATCTACGACCTACCGTAGGTAACCTAGGCGCCGCTATCAATGCACCGAATGTTGAAGCCAATAACTTCGAACTTCGGCCGCATTTGATACAAATGCTCCAAAACTCCGCAACCTTCCATGGGCTTGCGGATGAGGAACCCCATTTACATATTACTAATTTCTTAGAAATATGCGATACCTTTCGGATCAATGGAGCATCAAATGACGCCATCCGCCTTCGAATGTTTCCTTTTTCACTAAAAGACCGAGCAAAAGCTTGGCTCAACGCCCTCCCAGCTGGATCGGTAAAACCTGGGATGAACTAGCCCAAAAATTTCTATATAAGTATTTCCCTCCCGCTAAAACGGCTAAATTAATGACTGAAATTAATACATATTCACAAGAGGACGGGGAATCCTTATATGAAACTTGGGAAAGGTTCAAGGAACTATTACGCAAGTGTCCACATCATGGCCTTGCGATATGGCAACAGGTATCCACTTTCTATAATGGACTGTTGCCACACACAAGGCAGACACTTGACTCTAGCTCCGGGGGACTTTTAGGTAATCGCCGCCCGCATGAAATATATAACCAAATTGAGGAAATTGCTCAAACCAATTTTCAGTGGCACACCCCCCGAGGCAATAAATCTATTGCCCCGGGCGCCCATAAGGTTGATGAAAGCACTTCTTTACAAGCCCAAATCGAGGCCCTTTTTCAAAAATAAAAAAATTAGAAATGACAAAAACAGTCTCGGTTATGGCTTGTGAAGGGTGTGGTGGGCCACATGAAAATTGGAGTTGTATGAAAGAAACGGACGATCAACAAGAGTCGGTAAGCTACATTGATAATAGACCTAGGCCGTCGGGTCCTCCAACGGGCACTTACAACCAAGGATGGCGAAGCCACCCAAACCTTGGTTGGAGGGAGCCTGGCAATAGTAGTAACCAACAAACCCAACGAACAAACTTTCAACAACCAAGAAATGAGTCACAAAATTTCACTCAACAACAAGGTGGACGAGAAAGGCTTGAAGATACTGTATCTCGCCTCATCTCCGACACTGAAAAGAAAACTCGGAAAGGTTTCTACAATTAGAGTTAAATTTTAGAAATCAACAAGCTAGTATTCAAAACATAGAAAAACAATTAAATCAACTAGCTCAAAATTTTTCCGAGAGACCACAAGGTGCATTACCAAGCAATACCGAAACAAACCCAAAAGCGCAAGTTCATCTCATCACATTACGAAACCGCACCGTGGGGCCTGCGGAAGCGCCACCACCAACAGAAGAAACTGTACCCCCGCCTCTGCAGGAGAAGATCTCCACTCCATCATCAGAGCCTACCACGGCTCCTCGAGTTCCATACCCTGGTAGGTTAATTCGTCAAAAGACCAATGAGCAATTCGCAATATTCGAAAGTCTATTAAAACAATTGCATGTCAATATTCCTTTTATTGATGTCCTAACTCAAATGCCCAAATACTCTAAGTTCATGAGGGACTTCCTCACTCATAAAAAGAAAATTGAAACTTTGCAATTAGTTAACTTAGGCGAAGAATGCTCTGCTCTCGTACTCAACAAACTTCCCCAAAAGAAAATCGATCCCGGAAGCTTCACGATTCCCTGCTCAATCGGGGATTCCCCCGTTCGTAATGCACTAGCCGATCTTGGGGCTAGCATCAACCTCATGCCCTCATCAATGTTTAAAAGACTCGGCCTAGGAACAACGAGTCCTACAAAAATGAGCATACAACTTGCTGATCGATCCGTCAAATTCCCGCAAGGTGTAATCGAAAATGTCCTGGTAAAGGTAAGCAAATTCGTCTATCCGGCCGACTTTGTCATACTCAATATGGAGGAAGACACCAAGGTCCCCCTCATACTAGGGAGACCATTTCTTGCCACCGCACAAGCAGTGGTAGATATGAATGACGGAACACTCACCTTGAGGTACGGGGATGATGAATTAAAATTCGGAGTTGGGAAGAGAATAGAAGACGACGACCCGGTCAACTACATGAAGGTTATTGATTCGAGTTTGGATGCTGCTCTCTGACGGTGTAACATGGGATGCCAAACATCCCACTCAGAAAATATATAACCTTACATTGGGTCTAGCCAAGGACCCTTATAAACGTGGCGCACCACGGAGGCATTCCGCGGAACTATCCTTAGTTTAGTTTAATCTTTTTAGTCTTAATTTGCAGGAATAAAACACACTCATGGTGATAAAGGATGAAAAGGGGAACGAGAAAAATGGACCCATGCACAAGAACAAGGCAACCCGACACAAATTTCTCCATTACAGAAGATTCAACACGGGCCGTGTCCAACCAACACGACCCCGTGCTGAACCCCCTGCAGAAAAATGCCCAGTTCAGGTAACTGGACACGGGCCGTGTTCACCAGACACGCCCCCGTGTCCAGGCTTCTGTCTCTTTTCTTTAAATTTTTGTTACTGGCACCTGAACACGGGGCCATGTCCGGTCCCCATGGGGCCGTGTCCAGACTGCCAGTAACATAAATCTTTGCTTTTTAACACCACATTACACAGCCAATCAATCTAAAAATTTATTTTTGGGACACATTGAGGACAATGTGTAATTTAAGTGTGGGGGGGGAGCTAAAACTTTGAAATTTTGCAAGTCCTATTAACAAGCCTTACACAAAACTCTATTGGAACCGCTAATCACCCCAAATTTTTTTCAAAAACTTTTCGTTTTTTTACTTGTCTAGGTTTAATTTGGGAATAACAAGTTCTAAAAAGGTTATATTTTTACAAATTTACAACCGATAGCGTCGTGATAAAATGAACCAACATAAGAAAATTATGAAACGGCATGACAAGCTTGGTTAAAATTCGATTATATATACTTGATCACATAAAAAAAAACCCATTCCCACAAAAGTGAGTTTTGAGCCTTTATTGAGCATACAAATTTACATCTTTAGACTAAATGCTCATTTTTCGTTTCTTGTGTGAATAGCCGCTTGGTTCTTACGACTCTAGAACTTGCCACGACGATTCATTCCCGGTCCTTACCAACTTAAACCCAAGTAAGTAAATGATGGAGGCATTAGGACTAACCATTTTTCTTTCTACACCATTATTTTTCAATTTTTTTTACCACCTACCCAAAATCCCCCTAGTTAACCCCTTTGAGCCTAAACCTTTCATTTCTTTACCCTAAAACCTTTTCACCCACCAAAAAACCCTTTTTATTTTAGTAACAAGCCCGGTTTTTCGTGTGACTAAAAAAAATGATGATGAAGTCAGAAATAAACAAACAAAGCTATTAAAACAAAAGCTTGTTTGGAGAAATACTTCGAAATAAAAAGACACTAAAACAAAGTGTTTTACGAAAACCGACGCTTTTTACGCTTTTCGCCATTTTCTACTAACCCATTCACCCACCTTTAGCCCAAGCCTATACCCAAAAAGTCCTCTTGATATTTGCAACGGTAACAAGTTAAAAAGGAGGAGGATTGATTTCTTGGCAAGCTTATGGTAGGAATAAGTTCCACGCCGCTCTCGAGTGATTCACTAAAAATACACCTTCGGCCGAGTGTGAGTGATTTCTCCCGTGAGGTATGTGAACTTGTATATAAATGGAATTTTAAAAAGGCATGTTATGCCCAAATTAGTAATTTCTCCTATGAAACGTTCTAAACAAATCATAACGAAAAGGATTGTGAATAAATAAAAATAAAACCCAAAAAAAGATCTTGGATTCCCGACACTCTATGACAAGCCAAAAACCTTCTCTTCTACCCATTCCATTTAGGAGTGTAAGCCACATATTAAAGAGTTTTGCTTGAGGACAAGCAAAAGTTCAAGTGTGGGGGTATTTGATGTGTGTAAAATGCAACATATAAATTACATCAATTGAGGCATAAAACTAACCCTTTTTAAGTACTAATGTTGGAAAAAGAGTGTTTTTGTCTTCCTTTTGTATTTTCAGAATAAAATGAGCTCAAATTCACAAAAGAAGCAAAAAGACAGCTAAATCTAACATAAATATAAGAAAAGGAACAAAAGTGGATTACCCGACCCCTCAACGGCATCTTCCCAAGCAGAATAGAGAAGTCAGAAGACTGAACACGCCCCGTGCTCAGCCAGCACGGGGCCGTGCCCAAGAAGCAGCAGAAAAGACAAACCTATAGAAGCTTCTATTGCCCACCACGGGGCCGTGTCCAGTGAGCACGGGGGCGTGGCGAAAGTACAGCAGGCGCATTAATTGTAATTGCGAATTACAATTAATGAAGAGAGATAGTGTCAGACAGGCACGGGGGCATGTCCAGCGGACACGGGGCCGTGCCCAGCCTTCTGTTCAGCCTATAAATAGGAGTGCTTGGTTTCATTTCAACTCATCCCTTGGCACACCAACTCTCTCACACTTCATCCACCACCTACCACCACCACAACACCATCATCCACCACCATCATCCATTGTCCATCATAGAGTGTGTGAGTCGTCTCGGGATCCAAGATTCATCGTAAGAGTTCTTGACAATCAAGGCCATGTTTGCCTAAGTCTCTTACATCACTTGGTGAAGACAAGTGTTTAGTATAATACCTTTTATTTTTAATCTTTTGCACTTTTTATTTGGTTTTGTATTAATGACTTTAATAACTAGTTGCTTATGTTGAAGGTGATCTTTCCTTATCGTTTGTCCGTGGTGTCTTGGCATTATTTTACTGTCTATACAAAATAAAAGATTTTCACCATTCATACCTCCACGGTCTATATGGAGGTATGTTGGCTACCTGGTCGGGGGTTAAGGGAATGGTTTGGTAAGGGTCTTGCCCTTGTTCAGCGTTTAGAGGTCCTACAAGGGACCTGGGTCAAATTTAGTAGGATCTCCTTCAATGCCCATAGGTATTGGATGGCGGGGATCCAAACTCTTTGACCCCCTCATAAGTTAACTACTATTAATACTATAATCCGGCTATTTAGGACTGTATCCCTGCTGACTCAGACTACTTAGCCGAGGGTAACGTCACCGCCAAAAGCGGGGCCTACCATAATTCGCATTAATAACTTAATTCATTATCTTCCAATAATCCAACCCTTTAGGATTGTATCCTTGCTGACTCAAACTACTGGGTTGAGGGTAACGTCGCCTTCAAAAGACGGGCCTACTACAATAACTAAGATAATCTCTTAAACAAGTGCAAAAGTGCAAAAATAATCAAAGGTTATACTAATACACAAGTCGGATCCAAGTGATTCATCTTGTCTATCTCTTTTTATTTTATTTTAATTTTCAGCATTTAGTTAGTTTTTATTTTCTTAGTTTAAAAATCTTTTATAACTTTTTGATTTGATTAGACGTTGAGGATAAACCGGTACTAAAAGCTCTTGTGTCCTTGGACGACCTCGGTATCTTACCAACACTATACTACGTCCACGATGGGTGCACTTGCCCATATGTGTGTTTAGTGTTAGTAAATATCGTGTTTTATAAATTTAAAACTTGGCTAAAAGTGTAAAAAGGGCTTAAATATACATCAAAAATATATAACACCTCGCACACATCACCTACCAACACATCAATACTAGAGTCAAACTGTTTCGATACTGGTCTTACATGAGTCAGCCCTTGACCATAATGTGAAAATTCATTTCATTTCCCAGTCATGCAACACCTCTTTTTGTATTTTTCTATTTTTTAATGTTTTTGAATTTTTCAAACGAATTTTTTATTTTTTTTTTATTTTTTTTCTCCCCCTAAATTTGTGCATAAATAAAAACTACCTAAGAATAGAAAACTTTATGAACAAATTTACCTACGAAACAAAAACATGCTCAGTCAGTGAAACGGATCATTTTTCAGAAAATCCACAAGCACTTTGAATTTTGAGCTGCTGACAGGTTTGGTGAACAAATCGGCAGCATTTGCATCTGTGTCGATTTGCTCAAGTGTAATAAGACCTCTGTCGAAGCAGTCTCTAATGAAATGAACTTTTATGTCAATGTGCTTGGTTTTAGAGTGAAAAACAGGATTTCTAACTATTTGAATTGCAGCATCATTATCGCAGTAAATAGTAGTATTGAGATAAGTCAAACTGTAGTCCTGTAATTGATGTTGCATCCACACCACCTGAGAGCAAGATGTAGAGGCAGCAACGTACTCAGCTTCAGCTGTAGATATCGCCACCGTTTGTTGTTTCTTACATTGCCAAGAAATGAGCCTGTCGCCCAGAAATTGACATCCCGCTGATGTAGATTTCCTGTCACTGTCAGTACCTCCAAAGTTGCTATCAGAAAACGCAAACAAGTCAAAATTGGAATCCCTCGGATAGGTCGGCCTTTAAGGTACCGAAAGATTCTTTTAACAGCAATAAGATGAGAAGTTTTAGGATTAGCCTGATATCTTGCACAGTTGCAGACAGCAAACATGATATCCGGACGGCTAGCTGTCAGATACATCAACGACCCGATCATAGACCTATACTGACGTTGATCCACAGGAGATCCTTCTTCATCTTCAGTCAATAACGGTCTCTCTGCCATTGGTGTTTCAGCTGGTTTTTCGTCTGAAAACTTGAATTTTGCTAGCACGTCATCCACATACTTCCCTTGATGGATAAGAATCCCTTGAGAATTCTGCTTGACTTATAGACCCAAAAACAGTGTCATTTCCCCGAGAGCACTCATTTCAAATTTCTTCTTCATAACTCTCTCAAACTCCTTACAAAGCTCCTCACTGGTAGACCCGAAAATAATATCATCGACATAGATTTGAACTAAGATTTGATCCTTGCCCACTTTCTTGATAAACAGAGTCTGGTCTATCGTGCCACGTGTGTACCCATGAGCCAAAAGATGTTCAGTTAGTGTGGCATACCAAGCTCGTGGTGCTTGGTGTAATCCATACAATGCCTTGTCTTGCTTGTAGGCATATTCTAGATGATTTGGATGCACGAAACCCGGTGGCTGCTCAACAAAGATTTCTTCCTTCACATCTCCATATAGAAACGCTGTCTTGACATCCATCTGATATACAGTGAACCCCATATATGACGCGTAAGCTAAGAAGATCCGGATGGCTTCAAGTCGGGCAACCGGAGCATATACTTCATCATAATCCAGACCTTCTATTTGTCGAAATCCCTGAACCACCAGCCTTGCTTTATTTCGAACAATAACCCCTGCAGAATCTTGCTTGTTTCGAAACACCCATCTAGTTCCAAGTTTGCGCTTTCCCTTTGGCAACTTGACAAGTTTCCATACGCCAAGCTTCTCAAACTAGTTCAGCTCTTCATGCATAGCATCTACCCAGCCTGGTTCCTGCAAAGCTATATCAACAGTTTTAGGTTCGATTTGAGAAATGTAACAAGAATATAAGCAAGTATTGATGGTTCCTGATTGGCTCCTGGTTAAAATTCCTGCATTTACAGGACCAATCACATTCTCTATAGGGTGATTTTGTTGGACACTTGTAGGTATTGCCAAGTCAGGTCCGGTCTCGTCTTCAGTGGTGGTGTTGCTAGACTCCCCCTCATTAGATGTTGTAGTATTATAAACGAATGGAGTGGTGACAATGCAATCTTCACGTATAGATTCAGGAAATAGTGCAGATCCGGAACCATTAGATGCAGAACCACCAGTTGAAACACCTTCAGGGGATTGATGGGACGTTTGCGAAGGCGTAGGATGCTGTGTAAACATCATTCCCGGCGGATCAATGGTATGATGTCTGACGCTTCTTTCTGTCTGTTCTTCTTCTTCAGTGTCCTCAAAAGACAGCGGTTGTTTTGGAATAGACACATCTGCATCTGAAAAATCACTTGACAAAATGTTAAATGACTTAAACAATTCAGAATAGTCATATAACCAATCTGGTCCGACTCTAGCATCTGTAGCGTTTTCTTCAAGCCACTCAATGTTGCACGACTCAATGACCTTTTTAGTTACTTTGTTGTATACCCTATAGGCAGAGCCTTTAGCATATCCAACAAAGAAACATTCATCCCCTTTGACCTCAAACTTTCCATTAGAATCCATGAGTAATAATACACAAGGACATCCAAAGATACGAAAGTGTGAAACCGAAGGTTTACGTCCTTCAAGAATCTCATAAGGAGTTTTCATATGACGTTTATTTACTAAAGCATGATTCTGGACGTAACAAGCCGTGCTAACAGCTTCGGCCCAAAAGAAACTAGGAAGCTTCGAGTCAGCCAGCATAGTTCGTGCAGCCTCAATAAGAGTACGATTTCTTCTTTCAGCTACTCCATTTTGTTGAGGAGTTCGTGGTGCACTGTACTGACGATCAATTCCCTTTTCTGTGCAGAATGTGTCCAAAGTAACGTTCTTGAATTCTGTCCCATTATCAGATCGAATAACCTTCACCTAGGCACTCGCTTGATTTTCAGCCAGAGTGATGAATTGTTTCACTAAGACTGCAGTTTCATTTTTGTGACTGAGAAAATATACCCAGGTGTAGCGAGAGTAATCATCGACGATTACAAGACAATAAGCTTTCTTGCCAATACTCAACACATTCACTGGACCAAAAAGGTCCATGTGAAGTAATTCAAGCACGGCCTTCGTCGAGGGTGCAGGTTTTGCCTTATGAGGTTTTCGATGAGTTTTTCCTTTTGCACAAGCAACACACTTTTCGACCAACATGAAATCTTTTATTGGAAGATCACGTACTAGTTGACCTTTAGCCAGACGGTTCAAGTTCTTCATGTTCACATGCCCAAGGCGACGATGCCACAGTAGACCATCATGTTCTGAAATCTTCGAGAATAGGCAAGTAATTTCTTCACACGGTTTCTTGTTCATATCAATTACATAAGCGTTTCCTCGTCTCTCTGCTGACATTAAGAACCAGTCTTCTGGAATGACAATCCCAGGTTTAAGAACATGACATCCTTTCTTTGTAAAGTGAACTGAATTCCCTCGATCACAAATCTGAGAAATGCTCAACAGATTGTGTTTCAGTTCTGGAACATAATTAACATTTTCAAAGCTTAAAACGCCATTTCGTACTGTTCCTTTCAACGTGATTCTGCCTGATTCTCCTCCCGCAAATGAGACATATCCACAATTAAATTCTTTGACATTTACAAGTTGGGATAAGTCTCCTGTCATGTGCTTGGAACAGTCACTATCCTTGTACCAGAGGCGCACGGTAGTCCTCCACAGCTGTTCCTGCACGATTAGCGGGATTAGTTAGATTTAGGAACCCAGCCCATAGTGGATCTGGGTTTTCCTTGTGCATCAATATAAGTCACTCTCTGCCACACTAAATTGTCTTTATTTAAAAACTTTGAAGTATTTCTAATGGCAGAGTTTCGATAACATGTATGAGATGGATTGGATTGCATGGCCTTAGCTTTAGGTTTCCAATGCTTGTTTGACCAGTTAGAATTGTAATTACCAAAAGCATTATGTTGATATCTTCGAAAATCATTTTGTCGATTTTGATTTTTGCGTTTGGCTGCATTCCAATCCTGATCAGAAGGTTTAGTCTTGTGATAGTTGTTTTTCATTGTCTTAGTCTTTTCAGTCGTCATTGACTCTGAACAACGATATCGGTTAGACTTGACCTTCTGATCTTGCACGAACTTCCTTTTGTACGATGCCCTTGGGAGTTGAACACAATTTCTGGCAATGTGACCCGCGATGCCACAGTTAAAACATGTTTGACACTTCAATTTGTGAGTATTTTGAAAGTTTTTACACGATTTGCTTGGTTTTGAATGATTTGGCGTTTTAGTTTTCTGAACATGTTGTGCTTGTGGTTGTTCTGAGCATTTTGGTGGCTTTTCTTCTAATGACTCCTGACTTATCTCAATTCCCTTTTCTTCATTACTTAATTTCGGTTCAGTATTTGAACATGTAGAAGTTTCATCAATATGCGTTTTCTCAATGCATTTATCATGTGAAACTAATTCAGGTTCATTATTTGAACATGCAGAAGTCTCATCAATATGCATTTCCTCAACGCATTTATCATGTGAAACTAATTCAGGTTCAATTTCAACTACAGTTTCCAATGGGGTCCCACTAGATTCAACATTAGGGACACCCACTGAGACAGATTCAGAAGAAGAATCAGGATACTCTTGATTTTCTTGAGAAGTCGTTTTAGTGGTTTCACTGAATGCGTCCTGAGGGACCTCACCTGTAACACTGTCATTAACTGAAACGTTAGAAACATCACAATCACACATATTAGCTGAAAAACAATCATCACCACACTTATTGTTCAAATTTTCAACACAAACATCATCAGTTTTGCCCAAAACAACAGGCTCACAAGACGAAACATAAGCAGAGAACGACACAAGTAAAGAACGACCAAAAGCAATGTCAGATTCAGTTTGTTCATAATAATTTTCAGAAATATTTGAAAGAACAACTGGTTCACTCCCATGAACATTTCCACACTTTACTTCAGAAGATTCATCTGCACATGAAGACGAAACGTTAGGATCAATTGAGCCTTTAGAAACGAAATTCAAAGGAGTAGACTTCTGTTTCTCAACTTGTCTGTCATTAGATGACGACTTGTTGTTTTTGGAACCATAAGTCATTTTACTCTCATTCATCATCTCCTCCTCAGTCATTGGCAGATAAGTATAATTATCATTGTATGGAGGAGGAGTCTGATTATAACCCAAACCACGCCCTTTCTTTTCTTTGTACGCAAGCTGTTGATCACACAAATTTTTGACTAATTTACTGGAAGAATCAAATTTCTTAATGTTGAGCTCATTAGTTTGATATCTATCTCTGATATCTTCCAGTTCCTTAGTCACAGCGCACAGTTTTTCCTGAACGTATAAGAGTTGAGATGATTTTACACTTACATCATCCTTGAGTTTGATAATGTCTTTTCGCTGAGCTTCGATCTTTTCTTTGTAAAGTTTTTCATTTTTTGATAAAGTAAAGTTTTTATTTTTTATGTCTTGATAATCTTGAATTAGCTCAGCGTTGTGCATTCTATAAACTTCAACTCTTTCTTTACATTCAGGAGTACAGAAAGCAGAAAGTACCTCTTCTTTGGTTAGACCTTTAACTGGAGCTGAAAGGATCTGAGTCATGAAAGCAAAGTTTCAGCTGAAGCCTCCTCCTCTTGTGCAGATGCTTGATCATTTGAGGTCATGAAAGCAATATTATTTGAAGCAGCTTGATTTTCTGGAGCTGAAATGTTCAGATGCTCAATTTCTGAATTCCAATCAAAATTGATGTTGGGCTGAACCACCAGGGCTTGAGCTAATCCCTGTGGTTGAGGACTTCCAGTAGCAGTAGCATCTGTTATACTAGATGTGGTCACAAGAGCTCTTTCTCGATTAGGTGTTACGGGCTGAGCAGGAGTTTGTTCTCTACTTATTGGTGATTTTGTACAATTTCGAGCATAGTGCCCTTCCTCATGACAGTTGTAACAGCGTAAATTAAACGGCACCTTAGAAGCTCCATTGAAGGCGCCCCATCTGTTTTTACCTGTTCTTTTCACGAACTTTTGTTCCCTGAAAGCAGCCATTGCCATCTGCCAGGTGATGTCCATTTCTTCAACATCATCAGGATGAATCTGATGTAGATCATCACCACACCATTTAGGAGGATCAATCTTTCCTGCAATGAAAGCGTTCAAACAATTTATAACTGAGGCTGCGATATCCAAATTTTCTTTCGACTGTTGTGTAAAGAAAGCAATCATCTCATTTTTCGCAGTGGAAGCGGGAGGTGCAGAGGAAGTATTCACAGCAGAAGCGGAAGCAGCAGTAGAAAATGATGGAGCAGCTTGTGCAAGCGACCCAGAGTAATAAACGTTTGCTGAAGTAGGAGCAGCCTTAGCAGATGCAGTATTGCTAAACATTTGGAATCATCCTTGAGACAAGAGGGCTGCGTTGTTATTGGTTGACGAGGTTGGAGCAATAGTGAATCCTGCAGCTAGCATGCTGTTTTTATGATTGGTTTCTCTTTGTTTATCATCCAGTTCACATGCTTTGATATGGGAAATCATTTCTGACAAACTGCACCTAGCGAGATCCTTTGTTTTCTTGATCATTGCAACATGATGATCCCAGCTTTTTGGTAGTGCATTCAAAAGTTGCCTATTTGTTGAAGCATTTGATGTATGAATTTCTTCCATCTGCATTTGAGTGACCAGTTTGACAAACCTCTAAAGTTGGTTATCAACGGTTTCCCCATGGATGTGATTGAAATTATTGAAGCTTTGTTTGAGCTAGTTTCTTCGGCTCTCCTTCATGTCTTCATTTCCCTTGTAAATATCGATCAAAGATTCCCATAGTTCCTTGCCAGATTTGCAAGTGCGAAAGCCAATAGCTATATCTGGGCCCAATCCCATGGTCAGATAGGACAATGCTCTTTCATCTTCTTCAATTATACTGAAGTCCTCTTCGGTATATTCACTCTTGGCTTTCTTAACTTTTAAACCCGGTTCAGTAGGACTGTCTGTCATTATCTCCCTTGGACCTCTCATGATGCTTCTCCAAATTTTTGAATCCTTGACCGTCACATGTTGTTCAAAGCGCCATTTCCATTCTGGAAAATCATTTGCATCGGTTAACCATGGAATGCGTGTAGTGGTTCCAACCTTTGAGTCCAGTTCTTGTTGTTTGTTAAGGGTAGCCAAATCAACGTTATTTGTCGACATACTTAATAAATCAATTAATTATTTTTAAGTCCAAAAGTGTCAACAGTTCAAAGTCCAAGTCCAAGTAACATTTGCAAAGTGACGTTGTGAGTCGAGACTACAATTGCGAGTCGAGACCAAGAAGCAGACAACTTGAGACCGTAGTTGGTTGCGAGTCGAGACTAAATCCACACAAGTCGAGATAGCGATGGTTGCGAGTCGAGACCAGAACAGGACTGTCACACCCCGACCACGTAGGACAACAAACCGTGGCGGAAACGTCGGGGAGTGTTGTAACAGAAGCTATCGTTTCACAACCATGGATACAAAAAGAGTTTCGTTGTATTGATAAAATTAAACATTACATTGTCTTAACATATAACAAACAAGTTTCTTATCGACTATCATAGTTTTAAAGTCACTAAGGCCTCGTCCAGATCCTACGTGACGCATGCATCCTAGAAATCCTATCAGTCAACCACACCTGAAACATATGTAAAAACAAAGTCAGCAAAGAAATTGCTGGCGAGTACATAGGTTTTATAAGAGTATCGGAATCATGGCTCATTTATATGTTGCAGTACTTTGTTAGACTACAAGAGTAAAAAAACACAAACCTCATTTTGAAAAGTGTATTGCAACATAGTTAACCAACTCAAATTCAAGTTGATTATAATTTATGAAAATCTCGTAGCCATGATTCTTAACCCAAAAACATTTGGTTTTAGAAAAACATCTTGTAAAACATCTCATTAAAACTCGTTAATAAAACATCGTTGTGTGACATCGTTTTGAAAATCGTTTACCCCAGTGAACTAAATAACGCCACGGTATGTAATATGTTGAAAACACTTATATATAGGAAGTACCAACGGTGTCACACCCCGACCACGTAGAACATAAAGAACGTGGCGGAAACGTCGGGGAGTGTTGTAACAGAATCAATTGTTTCAAATCCATGGCAATTGAAGTTTCGTTTTATTGATCAAATATGAAAGTATACATTGTTTAAACAAGAACCAAAGAGTACATAACATGAATTAACTAGTTCTTGTCTCGTTTTAAGTCACTAAGGCACAGGTCCGCCTAAGTATGTCTTGATAAGTCCTATGCATCATCTCCTGAAAACACATGTGAAAGTAGGTACGTCAGCATAAAAATGCCTGTGAGATACATTGGTTTTGTGAAAACGGGATTCATGACTTATGTTTGAGAAAATGTTTAGTCATGAACCTTGTAATTTGCTTTGTCTTGTAAATCATTTGAAAAACGATAAGATCAGATGATATGTATAAATAAGAGAACACTGTATGGTTAAATGGATAACCATGTAAAATGAGTTTGTAAAACAATGTCTCATGAAAAGTGTGTTATTTGTATAAAATGTCATATGTCTCAAATTGAAATGATTCAAATAACGCTACGATATGTAATACCATACAAACACTTATATATAGGAAGTACCAGTGGCGTATCCACCATGCTTGTATCATATTACACACGCCTCGTTACTTAATCACTTACTCAAACCAAACCATCAAGATGAAATGTTTAACAACGGTAGAAATGTTTATGTATAGTCAAATATCTATTGTCAAATGTAAATCATGTCAACGGATACAACTGGTTCACACGGTCCAATGGTTACAAACGGTTCATATAATCAAACGGGTTTAGACGGTTCACATAGTCAAATGGTCACAATGGTTCAAAATGTAGCATAATGTGTTCATATGCTGGATGAGCATATGCAACAGAAATGCAATGTAAAACAATGTACTAAGTACGCACACAATGGGCATACATAGCATGTAATGTAAAGCAATGTACTAAGTACGCACACAATGGGCATACATAGCATGTAATGTAAAACGATGTACTAAGTACGCACACAATGGGCATACATAGCATGTAATGTAAAACGATGTACTAAGTACGCACACAATGGGCATACATAGCATGAAATGTAAAGCGATGTACTAAGTACGCACACAATGGGCTTACATAGCATAAAATGTAAAGCGATGTACTAAGTACGCACACAATGGGCATACATAGCATAAAATATAAAGCGATGTACTAAGTACGCACACAATGGGCATACATAGCATCAACACAATGAAATCATGTACTATATATGTACTATCAAACATAGCAAGTATATGATGTGAAAACAGGAAAGCATGAAAGTAACAGATAGGCACATGTGTTTCACCCCAAAACAGTTTGGAAAACAGTAGAAGAGGGGTTCAATGTACTCACCTGAGATTGCTTTGGAGTTCTTGTATAATAACCAGATAATGCTAAAGATCACGGGATATCAAACGGCACCTAATAGGTAGCTATGTTAATATACCGGACCAAATCGGAAGGATCGGATAGTACGCGGGTTCGTAAACCAAACGAGTATGGAGACTCGTGTAATATGGTTTAACAAAGCCTACATACTAAAATGAAACTTAACCTAAGTGCTTACGGTCCATCACGACCCGTTTAGGTAGCTTATGCTACCCTAACGCGTCGTTCGCGTAGAACGCGTTCGGAACGCCTAACATCGCGACCACAAGGTATAACCTCGGAAGGTTATAGCTATGGTCACCTAATGTGTTTGGTCGGATCCTAATGATCGACCAAATGGGTCGGGTTCGAAAGTATAAGCGATGGTTTAGATCGCTTACCTTACGACCCTATATAAGCACTAAACTAAAAGTGACGAGCTAAGCATGTTAAAACATGCTTAACTAAGTTTAGAAAACAGGTTTGGTATCAAAACAAACGGTTTTGATACTCACGAGTAGTTTGGTTACAAAATATGCAAGAATGCACATTTTGGCCGAAACTACGACTCGTCACTGAGCCTAGATAACGTGGTAATCAGTAGGTATAGTCACTACGAACTATAACCATCGTGATCACGCTCACGTTATGAAGTTCCATGAACTTCGTGTTGACCATAGGCTGGTCAATGCAGAAAGTCAACAAAACATTGACTTTCGGACTCGAAAAGGAAATAAAAGAGCGAAAGAATACTTACGGAGGGTCCCCGAATGCTAATCTAGATCAAAATGGCTCAGGTATGAAACAAAGGTTCCAACTTAGAGCTCTTGATCAGATTGTGTGGGTTTTTGGCAACAAGGGGGGGATATTTATAGGAAAAGCATAACCGTTAGGATCGTTTATCGAATATCGTGCCACGATCTCGCCCGTACACTTGTCAAAAATGTGGTGGTTACTGAAAATGGCCTCTGGCCTTTGATTGGGTGAAAGGGCATTGCCCCTTGATCGAACGAAAGGCCAACTGCATTGAATGCAAACATTAAATCTGGTCTGACAGTCCCACACGCCCCGCGTAAAGGTTGGCCTTACCTTTACGCACCCCGCCTGAGGGTCACAGATCAGAATTTTCAATTTTGGTCCCTGCACTTCAGAAACACGTAATTTGGCCCATTTTTGGCACGTTTAAGCCCCGTTAACCTCATTTCAAGGCTCTAAGATGAAGTTAAAGTGTAGGGGACTTGAAATATGCTCAAAAATATTCCGGATGTCGGTTCGTTTGGCCGTACAATCGCGATGTTCGCTTAATTACGACGGAATGCGCATAAGCGCGAAAGACGATCCAAATGACGCGACGAATGGATTTTTCTCATGCCAAACACTAAGGCATAATATTATAATGCTTACATAAATTTTTGGATGTCCGGATGTATTCAGAACGTAAGTTATGCGCGAAAGTGCAAACTTGTGCACTTTTTGACACTTTTAGCCCCTGAATGATCCAAAAGTTTGTTTTAGCATACCAAACCCTTCAAAGCCTATTTCTAAGCTATGTAAAGGATATTTATGGTATGTTTCACTTATGGACATGTTCCGGAATGTTCGTTACAGTTCAAATTGGCATACTTTCGCAGTTTGTCAAGTTTAGTCCCTGTAAGCGAATTAACTTGTTTTTGCTATACCAAAGCCTTCAAAACTTATTTCTAAGTTATGTAAAGGTTATTTAAGGTATGTTAAGTATATGTTGATGTCCCGGAGTATTTGTCGCATTAAACTGAGTACGTTTATGCACCAGTTTGCGTATAGTTCTCTAGAAAGCGTTGTAGAGTTTGAAATTGAACAAGATTTGATATGTGCAATAGATACACATATTTATACAAGATCCCAAGTATGAAATACGATATTTCATCGGCTTGGTATTCGTTTGATGGTCACGGTGACACAAGTGTCACAGTCTCCCCTACTTTAGGAAATTTCATCCCGAAATTTATTCGTAGGAGTCCATTAGTGACTTTGCCAAATAACCATCAGCGATATGCAAAGTAATGTCCTGTCATTTCCTTAACGGTCATTCTTCAGAAATGAAATGAACTAACGGAGTCATTTTCAATGGTTGCTTCTTCAGAGTTGGAAATGAGGGATTACACAACGGATATTCATTTCCTCAACGGGTAAATCTTCAGAAACGAAAATGAACTAACGGAGTCATTCTCAACGGTTGCTTCATCAGAGTTGGAAATGAAGGATTACACAACGGATATTTATTTCCCCAACGGATAAATCTTCAGAAAAGAAAATGAACTAACGGAGTCATTTTCAACGGTTGCTTCATCAGAGTTGGAAATGAAGGATTACACAACGGATATTCATTTCCTCAACGGGTAAATCTTCAGAAACGAAAATGAACTAACGGAGTCATTTTCAACGGTTGCTTCCTCAGAGTTGGAAATGAGGGATTACACAATGGATATTCATTTCCTCAACGGGTAAATCTTTAGAAACGAAAATGAACTAACGGAGTCATTTTCAACGGTTGCTTCATCAGAGTTGGAAATGAAGGATTACACAACGGATATTCATTTCCCCAACGAATAAATCTTCAGAAACGAAAATGAACTAACGGAGTCATTTTCAACGGTTGCTTCATCAGAGTTGGAAATGAAGGATTACACAACGGATATTCATTTCCTCAACGGGTAAATCTTCAGAAACGAAAATGAACTAACGGAGTCATTTTCAACGGTTGCTTCCTCAGAGTTGGAAATGAAGGATTAAACAACGGATATTCATTTCCTCAACGGGTAAATCTTCAGAAACGAAAATGAACTGACGGAGTCATTTTCAACGGTTGCTTCCTCAGAGTTGGAAATGAAGGATTACGCAACGGATATTCATTTCCCCAACGGATAAATCTTCAGAAACGAAAATGAACTAACGGAGTCATTTTCAACGGTTGCTTCATCAGAGTTGGAAATGAAGGATTACACAACGGATATTCATTTCCTCAACGGGTAAATCTTCAGAAACGAAAATGAACTAACGGAGTCATTTTCAACGGTTGCTTCATCAGAGTTGGAAATGAATAGAGTTAACTCTAGACACATGACAGAACTTGTTGTGGTTTCTGTGCACTAAATTCCATAATTATGTATGCATCCATAATTACGTAATCCCTTGCACAGTCCGCACAGTTTGTTTTGTAATGTTTTGGGGAAGGATATCAAACTTGTGACGAGGGTGACTAGACTTCCATCGGTTCCTTTTAATTAGATCGACAGGGGATCCTCTTGGTTAGGCCACCAAGGAGTCCTTTCAGCTATATCATCACATGATATCCCTAACCAGATTTTTGGATGATATCCCTAACCAGAATTATGAAGTAGTACTTTATAATCCGAGGGACTTAACTATAACATAGAAGTCCATTGAGGATTTTAAGTAATACCTTTGGGTATCCTACTATGAATCTCTTGTACACGGATATGTAAGATTCTACGAAGATTTGGATAACATAATTTGGATCACACAACAACACATAAGGAAACACATAAGCACATAATTGTTTAACTTGATTATAATTTGTTATTAACTTGTTATTGATTGAATACGGATATGGAAACAAATCGACGGTCTCAATGTTCACTGGAATCTATCTGAGAAGATAGGAAGATCTCCCAAAATTCGATTTTTGATTTCAAGGAATCACCACATTCGAATTAAGGTATACACAATTAAGGACTTATAGGAAATCCTTTGGTACCCTATTAAGGATTTATAGTGGTACTTTGGGTATTCGTCATGTGTTGTAACCTGCGCCTTGTACTTCGTTTCCTTAGAATAAATGGGTACTTAGGAATTTCGTGGAAGACGCAAGCGATTATAGAATGGGAGAATTTTGGGGGTAGTTTGTTCTTCAAGGAATACGGTTCCTTGATTGTCGGTATTGTAAGGGATATGTCGTTTATACATGCAACCACAGAAATATATTGCAATGCAAATAAAAGATATATTTATAAACAATGATAACAACTGTTTCTTGGATCTTGACAACAAAAGAAAATAATACATAAGACGTGATTATTTCTATACGATGTTGTCTTCTAGTCAGTCGGATGCTCATCCCTGTGCTGGATTTGCATTAGCAAGCTTTGGGCAATTTCTTCGGAAATGACCCATCTCGCCACAGTTGAAACAAGAGCCTGGTAGAAAACGGCCTTGAGCGGGATTGTTGCCAGCTTGTTTTGGCGCAACTGCAGTTGGGCAGACTCTTGCTGTGTGGCCTATAAGCCCACAAGTTTGGCATTTGCGGCACTGTACATTGGCGTGATGATGGAGACCACATTGGTTGCACAAAGGTGCAGTTCCATGGTATGGTTTTCTAGCAGGGGGTTGAGCTGGTTGGTTGGGGACGGCTTGACCATTGTGAGCGACCACGGCGAAGTTCTAAGAAGCCTTTCGCTTCTTTGACTTCTTAGGAGATTCAGTCTGTTCATTCATGGTCTTTGATTCCTCGATTGGCTTCTTGTCACCCTTTCGAAAAAGTTTATGCTTTCTGATCTGCGATTCAGTCAAGGTTGCAGATAGCTCAATGGCCTGACGGAGTGTGGTAGGTTGCTACCAGTGACAATGTCTTGTACCGAGTCAGGCAGGCCGTCGATGTACCTTTCGATAGCCTTGTCGAGTGGGGCGACCATAGTCGGGCAAAGTAGACTCAACTCCTCAAACCTATCAGTATATGCCCTGTGTTCGCCACTATCTTGTTTCAAATCATCAAACTCCTTCTCCAACGCTCGTTGTTCATGACGAGGACAAAACTCTCTCATCATAAGAGCTCTCAGTTCAGCCCATGTTTGTGCTAGAGCAACATCTGTACCACGGTCTCTCATTACCCCGTTCCACCATGTAAGAGCCCTCTTCTGAAACACACTCGAAGAAAACTCGACCTTGCGATTTTCCGGACACTGCACGTGGCGAAAGGTATTCTCGATGCTCTCGAACCATTGGAGAAGCCCAGTTGCTCCCTCAGAACCACTAAACTTGAGTGGTTTAGCCGAGTTAAAGTTCTTGAAATTGCATGTACCATTGTTGTTGTTGTTGGCTTGGTTCCATTGAGCAAAGAGATTTGGGAATTGAGCAGCCATCTGCTGCGCAATAATTTCTGCCAGCTCGGCAGTTGCTATCTGGTGTTCGCGTCAAGGAGGCATTCTAAAAGGGGAAAACTTGAAAGGAAACAAATAAAATGGTATTGGGTAAGAATAGGATGTCACAATCACTGACCATAATCACGGTTGATGGTCTTGTTTGAATCATGAAGCAAACAAACAACACCAAGGCTGAATCAAAGCAAATAGATCCTCATAGTGTATCGCGAAGACATGCTCGCCTATAAGTGGACACTCACCCCAAGAGTTCCTAGGTAAGAGTGACTGGTCCGATTATGTGGATTTGTACGAACACTCTAACCTTAGACAGAAAACCCAGGGTACAGGCATTCACTCTTCCAGTTCGCACGTGTTCACACTATTAAGGACCCAAAACTTTGACGGGAGTTTTGAAAAATTCAAAGGGGTTCAAAACCTTATAACAGAGGGTTCAAAACCTAGTAATCAATCATCCTAGAACATATGATTGGTTTTCAAAGCGGTTTTGAAATTTATGTTCTTGTTGTGGTCGTCGCCTAAGGATAGGTGACGGTATTGTTTTATGACTAAACGCAAGTGAACTCGCGTTAGGGTCCTAGGAAGGTTATAGACTAGGTCAAGCATTACTAATAACCTAATTCCCTATAACCATTGGCTCTGATACCAACTTTTCTGTCACACCCCGACCACGTAGAACATAAAGAACGTGGCGGGAACGTCGGGGAGTGTTGTAACAGAATCAATTGTTTCAAATCCATGGCAATTGAAGTTTCGTTTTATTGATCAAATATGAAAGTATACATTGTTTAAACAAGAACCAAAGTGTCACACCCCGACCACGTGGTACAACAAAACGTGGCGGAAACGTCGGGGAGTGTTGTAACAGAATCATTGTTTCATAACACATGGAAATTTAAATATTGTTTTATTGATTAAATGAACTCGTTGTTCTATTACAATCACATAAGTACAACTATGATCTTCCAAGTTTTAAAGTTGCTAAGGCACGAGTCCATCCTAAATGTAGCATGCATCAACAATCATCTCAAGACAGCACCTGAAACATGTGTAAAAATAGGTACGTCAGCATAAAAATGCCTGTGAGATACATAGGTTTTGTGAAAACGGAGTTCATGACTTATGTTTGAGAAAATGTTTAGTCATGAACTTTGTAAATTTGCTTTGTCTTGTAAATCATTTGAAAAACGATAGGATCAGATGATATGTATAAATAAGAGAATAATGTAGGGTTAACTGAATAACCATGTAAAATGAGTTTGTATAAGTTAAGTTGTTTGAAAAACAATGTTTTAATAAAACGTTTATGGTATATATAAAATATACCTTGGTTTTAAGAAAGTTGAATAAGTAATATATTAAAATATATTTCAGTTCCAATATTGTTAACTCAAGTGTGCTAAATAACGCCACGGTATGTAATGCAATGAAAACACTTATATATAAGAAGTACCAGCGGCGTATCTACCATGTTTTCATCACATTACACTCGTTCTGTTATCTAAACACTAACCAAAACCAAATCGTTTGATAGATAGTATATTAAATATACTTTAGTTGTTCAAAATAATAGTTTTCAGTAGTATATTACAAGTATACCTTGGATTTATAAATAACATATTAAACCATGTTTTAGTTTTGTAACTAACATATCAGTATATGCTTTGGATGTGATAAATAACATATTAAACTATGTTTTAGTTATGTAAGTAACATATCACAATATGCTTTGGATGATTACAAAATATATGTTGGTTCTGTACAACACCACACATGAGAGTATATCAAACTATACTTTTTGGGAGTATATCAAAATATACTTTAAATGTGCGATTTAAGAATTCATTCAGACCTGGTGCATCAAACTACACCTTTGAGACTATAGGGATACCACAAAGGAAATCCCTATTTGGATGGAGAAACGAATTGGTTTCAGACATTCCATGACAACAGGAATGGGGTGTCTAGTCCTATAGCGCTATATCATACTACCAATCGGTCTGGTGAACAAAATAAGTACTACTCCAACAATTACTTTTGAAATCTTTGAGAAATCAGTGTTTAAACCATAGATAGTCTTTTTGTTTGTCAAAAAGATAAATACTAACATGTATAATCAATTATACTTTGAAATCATGAAAATAACAGATAATGCTTCACCCCAAAACAGTTTGGAAAACAGTAAAAGAGGGGTTCAATGTACTCACCTGAGATTGCTTTGGATTCCTTGTATAATAACCGGATAATGCTAAAGATCACGGAATATCAACGGCACCTAATAGGTAGCTTATGTTAATATACCGGACCAAATCGGAAGGATCAGACAGTATGCGGGTTCGTAAACCAAACGAGTATGGAGACTCGTGTAATATGGCTTAGCAAAGCCTACATACTAAAATGAAACCTAATCTAAGTGCTTACGGTCCATCACGACCCGTTTAGGTAGCTTATGCTACCCTAACGCGTCGTTCGCGTAGAACGCGTTCGGAACGCCTAACCTTGCGGCCACACGGTATAACCTCGGAAGGTTATAGCTATGGTCACCTAATGTGTTTGGTCGGGTCCTAATGACCGACCAAATGGGTCGGGTTCGAAAGTATAAGCGATGGTTTAAATCGCTTACCTTACGACCCTATATAAGCACTAAACTAAAAGTGACGAGCTAAGCATGTTAGAACATGCTTAACTAAGTTTAGAAACAGGTTTGGCATCAAAACAAACGGCTTTGATGCCCACGAGTAGTTTGGTTACAAAATACGCAAGAATGCGCATTTTGGCCGAAACTACGACTCGTCACTGAGCCTAGATAACGTGGTAATCAGTAGGTATGGTCACTATGGACCATAACCATCGTGATCACGCTCACGTTATGAAGTTCCATGAACTTCACATTGACCAAAAGCTGGTCAATGCAGAAAGTCAACAAAACGTTGACTTTCAGACTCGAAAAGCGAATAAAAGAGCGAAAGAAGACTTACGGAGGGTCCCCGAGTGCAAATCAAGACCAAATAGCTCAGGTATGAAACAATGGTTTCAACTTAGAGCTTTAGATCTGATTTTGTGGGTTTTTACTCAAATGGGGGGGGGTATTTATAGGAAAGGTGGAACCGTTAGGATCGTTTTATCGAATATCGTGCCTTGATCTCGTGCGTACATGTGTCCAGGGGTTAAATTCAGTGAACTTGACCCTTGGCCCTTCATTTGGGTGAAAAGGCATCGCCCTTTGATCGAACGAAAGGCCAGATTCTGCATTAAATGCAAAATCTTCTGTCAGACATGTTTACGCGGCCCGCCTAAGGATTTGGCAAAACCTTACGCGCCCCGCCTAAGGTTCCCAGACCAGAATTTTCAATTTTGGTCCCTGCACTTCAGAAACACGTATTTTGGCCCATTTTTGGCACGTTTAAGCCCCGTTAACTTCATTTCAAGGCTCTAAGATGAAGTTAAAGTGTAGGGGACTTAAAATATGCTCAAAAATATTCCGGATGTCGGTTCGTTTGGCCGTACGATCGCGATGTTCGCTTAATTACGACGGAATGCGCATAAGCGTGAAAGACGATCCAAATGACGCGACAAATGGATTTTTCTCATGCCAAACACTAAGGCATAATATAAGGATGCTTACATAAATTTTTGGATGTCCGGATGTATTCAGAACGTGAGTTATGCGCGAAAGTGCAAACTTATGCACTTTTTGACACTTTTAGTCCCTGAATGATCCAAAAGTTTGTTTTAGCATACCAAACCCCTCAAAGCCTATTTCTAAGCTATGTAAAGGATATATATGGTATGTTTAACTTATGGACATGTTCCGGAATGTTCGTTACAGTTCAAATTGGCATACTTTCGCAGTTTGTCAAGTTTAGTCCCTGTAAGCGAATTAACTTGTTTTTGCCATACCAAAGCCTTCAAAACTTATTTCTAAGTTATGTAAAGGTTATTTAAGGTATGTTAAGTGTATGATGGTCTCCCGGAGTATTTGTCGCATTAAACTGAGTACGTTTATGCACCAGTTTGCGTATAATTCTCCAGAAAGCGTTGTAGAGTATGAAATTGAACAAGAATTGATATGTGCAAAGCATACACATATTTATACAAATCCCAAGTATGAAATACAATATTTCCTTGGTTTGGCATTTGTTTGATGGTTGGAGTGACACATGTGTCACAGTCTCCCCTACTTTAGGAAATTTCGTCCCGAAATTTAATCCTAGAGGAAACTCGTGAGGACAGCTGTGAAGGTTTCGCCTTATAATAGATCCATTGAACCCTTAGGTAAAACCCTGGGCCATGTTAGGATTCTTAGCGAATTTGTTAACCCTCAGAGTGAATTCCTTGAAATAGTAAAACATGAAATTTTGAACTACTGATTGACGAACGTTTCTTATGAAGGCTTATCATAGGAAAACTTGGTGTGTGATTGAGATCAGAATTGGGGGAGTGTGAGAATAAATGACATTGGTCGAGGTCCGAGACTTCTCCCGTATCATTATTCTTGTCACTAGGTCTTAACACATGATGAAACTTCCTGTGGTTCCTGTGCACTGGATTCCATAATTATGTAGGCCTCCATAATAACGTAATTCCTTGCACAGTCCGCACAGTCCATTTCATAATCCGTAGGAAAAATTTCTTGAATAAATATGAAGCGATTTGACTAGACCACCAAAGGATCCTTTTAATTCGATCAACGAACGATCTTTTTAACTAGATCAACACATGATCTTCTTAACTAGACCGTCGTACGATCTCTTTAAATAGACCGCTTAAGGGATCATTTTTATATCATCACATGATATTTCTAATCAGATTTTCAAAATCAATCTGTTTAAGCAGACCTTTCAAGAGGTCCAATTATAGAACAATACTTTATAACCCGAGTGACTTAACTACACTGTTGAAATCCATTGAGGGTTTAAGATAGTATCTTTGGATATCCCATTATGAATCTCTCGTATGAAGAAATGAAAGATTCTATGAGGATTTGGATGGATCACATACAACCACAAAACATGTAAGAAAATACATAAGCACAAATTTAGTTAACTTGATTCTTTATTTTGTTATCCTTAGGTATGGATATTAAGGCATACTAGGAATCCAACCTATGGATTTCATTTGGCACTTTAACGATTTATGAAGATCTATCTATAAAGATAGAGGGATTCTCAATAAGTGTTTGACTTTGTTTCTTAAAAGAAACGAGAGTTTAAGGTTCTTGGGGAGATCACAAGTGATCATAATATGACAGAACCATACGAGTAGTTTGTTTTTGGGTTGACATCATAAAGTTGCATCAAGCATTCACACAAACGCATAAATTTTGCATAAATAAAAACAACAAATCTTTATTTATGTAGCAACGGGTTTGTCTTGAAGTGTCAAAAGATAGCAACTAAGGAAATACAAAACACTAATTGTTCACTGCTGCCTTATTGTTCATGTTTGCCTCATTGATGTTGAACACTCGTCCACGCGCTGGAGGTATGTTAACAAGCCTTGGGCAATTGTTTCTGTAGTGGGTAAGGTCACCACAGTTATAACATGACCCTGGAGGGAACCGTGCTTGAACAGCAGCAGGGTTTGCAGCAGTTTGATTTGCATAACGACAAACATTGATCAAATGTCCCAACCGCCCACAGTGGGTACATTTGTGACACTGCTCTTGCTCTAGATGATGACGGTTGCACTTGTTGCACAAAGGTGCGGTACCAACATAGTTTTGTCTTTTACGAGGTTGTGCTGGCTGGTTTGGTGCAACTTGTTTGTCTTGAGCAGTTACAGCGTAGCTTTGAGAGTGTTGGTGCATTACGTCTATTGACTTCGTCTTGTATTATGTTATAGGATAGGATAGGTTAGAATAACCATTGCACGAGGTTCGAGAAACGAGAAGTGGTTAACTAGCATATTGGACCGCTTATATGGACATTGTCCATAAAAGCGATCCACACTATCTTACCTGGATCGCTTTTGTGACAGTCCATATTAGCGGTTCCAGATCACTATATATAGGTGCTTGGTTATTTCATTTGTAACGGTTCGGAACTTGTAACGAAGTGCTGCCGATTTGCTTCCAGGTTGTAAACATTGCTAAAATCAATAAAGTGAAGCATTATATTTAGTTTGAGCGTCTAATTCACTGATTCCGCCTTTGAATTGGAAAACGACTCTTCTGATCGACTCATTCAGGGTCAACGACGATCCTACAAGTGGTATCAGAGCACAGGAAGAAGAGTTCAGCTCAAACTTGATCCGTTTTCTGTCTTCTACACCTTCTTTTTCAATCTAGACAAGTTTCCACGGTTAAAATTGGACGAATTTTTCACAGGACGTGTATTATTGGACAATAATAAACCCTTGAAAGTTTCAGACTTAAATTCAATCTAAAAACAGATCAAAACATGTTCGAAGTATGGATCGATCATATGACATCATCATGAACCGCCTTTAGGACACATCTTGGACCGCTTTTTCGTACACATTTGGTCCTGGTTCGCTCCAAAGACAACTCGGACCGCTCGAAATCAAGTCTTGAATCGCTCGAAATTACATTTTAGGGCCGCTTTTCTGAACATTATGAACCGCTTTTTCGGACAATATTACTGTTAGGATCGCTCGAGTGTACATCTCTGAACCGCTCGTTTGTACATTGTTTGGACCGCTCATATAAACAATCTTGGACCGCTTATATAGACAATTTCTGGATCGCTCGAGTGACAATTTTTGGCTCGCTTATTTGGTCCAATCTAGTTCGCTCATTTGTCAAATTGTTGATTCGCTCATTTGTCAAAATATTTGGTCCGCTTATTTGACCAATCTGGTTTCGCTCATTCGTTCAATCTGGTTTTTGTCCAAGTGTCAAGATTATTTCACGACAATCGAGTGTTAGTGTATTCCAAGTTACTTGATACTGTTTAAACTGATTGAGTTTGTTTGTTTGCTTCCAGGTCATTGGTTTCAAGTGATTAAAGATGTCAGATTTTGGAGAAGAGTTTTACAACACATTTTACAATGCATTTACTTCGGAAGATGTACCAATTACTCCAAAGAATGCTACAAAAGTGATATCGGAAAGCTTGAGTTACGATAATGTGTACGGGAATCATCAAAGATCACCAAAGCTCATGAATATTGAAGATTATCACTGGTGGTATGAAAGATTTGAGAATTGGGTTCAAGCATATGCATATGATAGTTGGATTTGTTTGACGCTGGGATACAACAAACCAAGAAATGATAGACGTGAGTTGATTAATCTGAAAGATTTCACAGCGGATGACAAGAAAGAACATTCAGCAGAACTGAGAATGAAGACACTTCTTCAACAATCTATCAGAGAGGATATATTTTCACTGCTTCAGTATGGTGAAACTTCTAAGTCTATTTGGGAAGCATTAAAAGTGAAAGCTGAAGGAGGAAAAGATATCAAGAAGAACAAAATATCTCTGCTGAAGAAGGAGTTTGATATGTTTAGCTGTATGAAGAATGAAACAGTTTGTCAAATGATCGAACGTTTTTGTCATCTGAAGATTGAGTTAGAGAGGTTTGATATTAGAAAAAACAGAGAAGAGTTGGTGGATAAGTTGGTTGAAGCGTTACCTCATGAAGATGATTGGAAGACATATGTGATTGTGTTGAAGAATGATATTAACTTTGATACTATGTCTTTAGATCAATTGATTGAAAAAATAGAGGGGCATGATCTGTTGATTCAAAAGCAAAATAAGATGTCAAGTTCTAACTATCAACAGAATGTTGGGTTGTACTATCGAAAAGGGTTGATACAGAGCCATGAGTCCTCAAGAAACAATGAATCTCCAAGGATTAAAACAGGGTATACAGCTGAAAAGACAAACGAGTTGCCAAAGAATACCTCTTCTAGTTTTGATCCGGGGTATCATGCATCGTCAGCAACAGCATCGTCAACTTCAAATTCCAATGTTGATTGGAAGAATTCTCCTCTGCTGAACAATGAATTTGCTCAACAGCACATGAGCTTCCTAGCTTCCATTCTGGTATCATATGAAGGTTTGATAGCTGGAAAGATTGGAAATCCTAATTTGACAAAAGAGGATTACGATCAGGTGGATCCAGAAGAGATGGAACTCATGGATATTCGTTGGTGCATGGCCAGTGTCATTAGAAGAGCTCAAAGATTTATGGAAATCACTGGCAGGAAATGTTTGGAAGGGCCTAGTACGAAGATGGGTTTTGATAAGAATAAAGTCACTTGTTTTAAGTGTAAAGAAAAAGGTCACTTCAGGAGGGAATGTCAAAACAACAGAGCTGATGATAGTGTAGATCCGTTCAGTAATGATTATTACAAAAAGGCAATATATCACAAGAACTCGGATCAGCCAATCAGAAAGCAAATTGATGGAGCATCATCCAAAGAAAAGAGAGCTGCTTTGTCTTTCTGTAGTCAATCTGTGGAAAGTTTAGAGGATGGCTATGAAGATATGGTTCAAATTTTGGATTTTTCAAAAAATTTGAAAGATGCAGGTTCACCTAGTGGTATAATCTATGATGATGAAGGGTATGATTGGAGTCAGCATGATGATGAGGGTGTCAACTTGGAAGCTAAAGCTATGGTAGCAGAAGTACAGCTGACACGAGAAGAAAGACACGCTCGAATGAGACTGGATGACGTGTACAATGCTTACAGAGAAGCCACATGGGCTGGAAGGTGGAGCAAAGATAAACAATGCTATGTTGATCCTGAAGGAAACCCAACTGTTGATCCAAAGACAGTTGATCTTGAAGCATTGGTTGCTGCTATTCCGACTGTGGATGTCTGGTGTAAAGGTCTTAGAGAGAATCCAAGATACAAGCAGCAAGTTGAAGAAGGAATTAGAAAAGTCATTTTTGCAAGTCTGGAGAAGAAAAAGAAGAAGACTGTCGAGGAAATTGTGATTGAGAGTAAGGAGATGGTGAATGAGGTGAAGAAGGTTGAAAAGAAAATCGAGGAAGGTGCTGAAGAAAAAGAGCTAGTGATTGAAGAAGTTCAGATACAGAAGACTGAGGATACGACAGTGCCAGTCATTGAGGTAATAAGTCAAACTGATACTTCTGTCAAAATTGATAATGAAGCTGAACAACAATGCAAGAAATGCATGGAAACATGCAGTGCTTGTATTGAGAAAGATGAAAAACTCAACAACAGGGACATTGTATTCACTAAAATAGAAAATATTTTCAAAGAAAAATGTCATGAGATGAGTGAAAATGAAAAGTTTTTGAAACAAGAAAATGAAAAATTGAAATTAAAATGTGATGATCTTGAAACAGAAAACATGAAATTAAAAGAAATGTGTTCAGCTGTTTGCAACGAATGTGTTCCAAAAGAAATAAAAATTCAAGAGTTGCAAAAAGAATATGATGTTACGAAATTGTCATATGAAACTGTAAAAGAAGCTTATGAAACGTTAAAGAGTAAAGTCAAAAGTCTAGATGATAGATTGTGTGCTTGTCAAAGAAACACTAAATTTCTTGAAGCAAGATATGAAGATAAACAAAGAGTGGTAAACCAATATATTGATGATGTTGCTAAGCTTAAACAAGAATTGGCAGACAAAGAAAAATTGGTCAATAAATTGCAAAGTTATCATTCATCGTCATATATTCTGGAACGTATTTTCAACATCACACCCGATGAGAAAGCGTCTGAAAAGAACAAAAAGGGAAAAGGGTCTGAATTTCATCAAGTTCCACCACCGTTGGAGAATAATTATACATTCTATGATGGCGAAGAAGTGGAAAAAGTTATCAACATGGTTGATCAGTTACCCGACAACATCGATGTGACTTACACCAAATCTGATGATATCAGTGATTCAGAGGTGGTTGGTAAGGTTGTTGAAAGCATTTTTCAAGAAAACTCGGTTGAAACAAGTAAAACTGAATCACAAGATGAAGATGAAGGAAATCTTCATGATGATTATCTGAAGAACATCAAATCTGAAGAAAATTTGAATGATGATTCAAAGGGATTGGTTTATACCATGATTGGATCAGACAAATTATTCTTGGATGTTGTCTTCCCAATTCAGAATGTGATCTCAGAAAAGGTTGGTAAAGTTTTCAAAATGGTTGAAATTGAAAAATCTGAAATTTCAAAATTTGTTGGGAAAGGTCACAAAACTTTTTATAACAAACCGGGTGGCAACAAGAAGAACATGAAGGCTGGGTTGGGTTATAAAAAGAAACAAAATTGGAAGAAAAATGTGACACCAAATTATCAAGAAAAAATGAGGTTTGTTAAGGGAGATAGTTTAGCAAAAGAAAAAGAAAACAAAATGAAACAATCTAATGCTGAGTTTGAGGTACAAAAGAAAAAGCGACAACCACAGGTCAAAGATGTGTCAATGAAAACATGTTTCAAATGTGATCAATTAGGACATCTTGCTCGCAAGTGTCAGAATCTAAAACTTGTGGATGTTGTTCAAAAGAAGCTTGATGCTACAAAACACCAATCTGAGAATGTGAAATCAAGGTCAACCAAATTTGATTCGAAACAAACTTGGATGTATAACACAAACAAGTTTGCTTCAAATCAAAAATGGAAATCAAATCCGAACAAGTTTGATTCAATACAGACTTGGAGTTCTCACACATCCAAATTGAAAACAACACAGATTTGGAGACCACTAGTTGTTATGTCAAAACTTCAACAAATCTGGAAACCTAAAAGTGTTGTTCAAAATCAAAAGGTTCAAAAAGAAACAAATTTTTACAGACGAGGTACTCCTGAAGGTCAAGTGTGGATGGTTAAGAAAAGTGTTGGGTTGATAAACAATGAAAATGTTGGGAAGGATCTAGAGAAACAACAACAAATTTGGAAACCCAAGTTTGTTTTAAAAGAGAAAGGTTCAACTTCTGGGGTGAAAAAGTTTGAAGAGTCAATTCCAGTTGATTATGACGCAAACTTGCCACCACTTAAGGCTGAAAATTTTAAAATTCAAATTGCAAGAGTCAAGGTTACACCTAAGGCTGATCAAGCCTGGGTGGATACCATGTTTGATTAAACAGTTGGAATTGCCGGAGCTTCCTTTTACGCGAAGCATGAATCGGCATCTATCTCTATTGATTGAAATTATCTGTATATTTGAACAAGTTTGAATGTGCAGGTACTCAAGGGTGGTGAAGACTGTCAAATCCAACAAGTGCCTGGCGTTAGCATATGAAGAAGATTCCCGGTTTGGTCAGACGGGGAAAGTATGTGTTTGATTGTGTGTAAATTGTTGAACAACTTGAGATTTGTTTGTGTGGTGTTTGTTGGTTGGTTGCTTACTTGGTTGTTGGTTGTTGGTTGTTGGTTGATAGACTGTGATGGTTGCAATAGTTGTAGTTTAAATTTGTTTGAATTAGGACTGATGGACTATGCCGAAACCCTCACGGCGGAACAAACATGATTTCTCACAAGTTGAAGCACGGTTTTCTAACGGTCAAAATCAATGGGTTGTAAATCATGGGGGTACGTTATATTTTCTGCGAAACAGAGCATGAGATGCAGAAAATGGATGGCGAGACAAAGCTATCAGTATCGGTTTGTCAAATTTCTTTAATGGTTTTGCATTTTAGGGGGAGAAAAATTGTTAGAAAATACAAAAACATTAGAAAATTTGAAAAATACAAAAACATGATAAAATAAAAAATTTGAGTTTTGCGTAAAAAAAAGAGGAAATGATAGTACATCAGTAGACAGTTACAGTATGCTAAAGATATGTAATGTTTAAACAGCATTAAGCAGTCTCACTGATGATATGTCGATAGGTTTTTATACATTTAGTAAGTTTTTTCGGGATATAAATCTAAATTCAAACTTGCTTATTTTGTGGGGAACACTACTTGGATATATAGGTAACCCCTGAAATCTCGTTTGAAAGGTCTCGTATTCTGATATACTAGGTGTTTATACTCTATGATGTCTGGGGTATTATTCCGGGACTTCTGCTGAACGGTGGTTCTGACCTAGTCCCTGGCTAATATTTTCACCAAAATGCTTGAAATATAGCTTAAAGCCCTCAGCTGATTAGACAATAAAATTGATAATCAGTTGTTGTAGCTGAAAAGATTCTCTAAAGGGAACATACTGCAAAGTCGAAGCTGATATCTCTCTGCTGAACGGAAGTTCTGACCTGAGATCCCTCAGTTCTCGCATACCCTAATTTATGTACAGACATCATTGTAGTATTCTTACCTGTAAGACTGAATATTGGGATTCTGGATACGGGAGTATATTCAAGAGGTGGGACACATGAATAAGTTTAAGTCTTAAAACATCTAAATAGTATCCTGAATTAGTTGAAATTTGTATGAAAATTTAAATGGATCAGTATATCGACAATCTAAGTGAATTGTTTAATTCTGAGTATGATTTAAAGCTTAACGGTACTTGTGACTTGTCATAAACTGATATGATCCTCTGACGCATACTCAAACAAAAATATTGTTTGTAAATATTGTTTGTATATATTTCTTTACAGCTTTATATTTTCAGAAAACACAAAAATATTTTGATGATTGCGTTATTTTCGATAAACCGATGTCTGAGTTGCTGAGTTTCAAAATCGAAGTATGCTGATTGTGTTTCTGGAAACAAAACGAGTACATTAATTTGAAACTTGAAATTTCTTGTAAAATCGTCAAAAACAGGTTGTGAAAATCTTCAAGGTCATTAATTTGAACTTGAATGATAATCTGAGAGGGAATTGGATTCTTGTTTACTGCCATATCTGTTGAGTTCATTGATAGGGGGAGTAGGTTAGAGAATTTGATTACTGGTTTTAAAGTGTTGTTACTTATCATTTGTATGAGTGATTACAGGAAAAATCCAGATTACGATCCCGAAAGCTGAGTCTTAGGGGGAGTCTGAAGACGGTTTTATTGCAAACTAAAGTGTGCAAAGAGCTAGGTATTGTTAGCTGAAAAGCAAGGTGATGATCCCTAAAAGCATGGAAGCTTGACGAAAGGGGGAGCTTACTGATGATGAAGATGATCAATGAGAAAGATTGAAGATTGTTACAATCTGAACAAGTTGGCAAAGATGATCAAGACTGAAGAGGTGGCATAACAGAGAATGTTCACTGAAGACTTCGTCAATATCCGAGGGGGAGTCTGTTGGTGCATTACGTCTATTGACTTCGTCTTGTATTATGTTATAGGATAGGATAGGTTAGAATAACCATTGCACGAGGTTCGAGAAACGAGAAGTGGTTAACTAGCATATTGGACCGCTTATATGGACATTGTCCATAAAAGCGATCCACACTATCTTACCTGGATCGCTTTTGTGACAGTCCATATTAGCGGTTCCAGATCACTATATATAGGTGCTTGGTTATTTCATTTGTAACGGTTCGGAACTTGTAACGAAGTGCTGCCGATTTGCTTCCAGGTTGTAAACATTGCTAAAATCAATAAAGTGAAGCATTATATTTAGTTTGAGCGTCTAATTCACTGATTCCGCCTTTGAATTGGAAAACGACTCTTCTGATCGACTCATTCAGGGTCAACGACGATCCTACAGAGAGTCTTTGCGTTTTTTCTTCTTGGACACCTCAGCACTTTCTTCCTTTGGTTCCACATGAGCAGTCTTGTCAGATGGTCTTAAGTCGCCCTTCCGAAACAGCTTGCGCTTCCTGATTTGGGATTCAGTCAGAGTGGCAGCCAATTCAATGGCTTGTCTGACAGTAGTAGGGTTGCTGCCAGTAACGATATCCTGAACTACGTCAGGAAGCCCATCAATGTATTTCTCAATCGCCTTATCCAGAGGCGTAACCATAGTAGGGCATAACAAGCTCAATTCCTCATAGCGATCAGTATAGGCTCGATGTTCCCCACTGTCTTGCTTTAAATCATCAAATTCCCTTTCCAGAGCCCTAAGCTCATGACGAGGACAGAACTCCTTCATCATAAGAGCCCTAAGCTCGGCCCAAGTCTGTGCTAATGCAACCTCTGCACCGCGGTCTCTCATAACCCCATTCCACCATGTAAGAGCCCTCTTCTGAAACACACTCGAAGAAAACTCGACCTTGCGATTTTCAGGACACTGAACGTGACGGAAAGTGTTCTCAATGCTCTCGAACCATTGAAGAAGACCAGTTGCTCCCTCAGAACCATTGAACTTGAGCGGTTTAGCTGAGTTAAAAATCTTGAAATTGCATGGAGCATTGTTGTTGTTGATGGCTTGAGTTATTTGAGCATAAAGAATTGGGAAGGCAGCAGCCATTTGTTGCGCGATGATTTCCGCCAGTTCGGCATTCGCCATCTGATTGTCGCGTCGAGGAGGCATTCTAAAAGAGGAAACATGAGAGGAAACGAGTGAGAGAATTAGACGAAAAGAATGAGATGGAACAAATCTGATGAAAGCAAGGATAGTGGCCGTCTGTCTGTTACTACAAAGCAACACACGACCTGGTGATTAATAAAAGCAAATAGGTCAAAAATAATGTATCGCGAAGACATGCTCGCCTATAAGTGGACACTCACCCCAAGAGTTCCCAGGTAAGAGTGACTGGTCCGATTATGTGGATTTGTACGAACACTCTAGCCTTAGACAGAAAACTCAGGGTACAGGCACCCACCCTTCCAGTTTGCATGTGTTCACAATATTTAGACCAACTTTGACGAGAGTTTTGAAAATTCAAAGGGGTTCAAAACCTTATAACAGAGGGTTCAAAACCTAGTAATCAATCATCCTAGAACAGATGATTAGTTTTCAACGCGGTTTTGAAATTTATGTTCTTGTTGCGGTCGTCGCCTAAGGATAGGTGACGGTGTTGTTTTATGACTAAACGCAAGTAAACTCGCGTTAGGGTCCTAGGAAGGTTATAGACTAGGTCAAGGCATTACTAATAACCTAATTCCCTATAACCATGAGCTCTGATACCAACTTTTCTGTCACACCCCGACCACGTGGTACAACAAAACGTGGCGGAAACGTCGGGGAGTGTTGTAACAGAATCATTGTTTCATAACACATGGAAATTTAAATATTGTTTTATTGATTAAATGAACTCGTTGTTCTATTACAATCACATAAGTACAACTATGATCTTCCAAGTTTTAAAGTTGCTAAGGCACGAGTCCATCCTAAATGTAGCATGCATCAACAATCATCTCAAGACAGCACCTGAAACATGTGTAAAAATAGGTACGTCAGCATAAAAATGCCTGTGAGATACATAGGTTTTGTGAAAACGGAGTTCATGACTTATGTTTGAGAAAATGTTTAGTCATGAACTTTGTAAATTTGCTTTGTCTTGTAAATCATTTGAAAAACGATAGGATCAGATGATATGTATAAATAAGAGAATAATGTAGGGTTAACTGAATAACCATGTAAAATGAGTTTGTATAAGTTAAGTTGTTTGAAAAACAATGTTTTAATAAAACGTTTATGGTATATATAAAATATACCTTGGTTTTAAGAAAGTTGAATAAGTAATATATTAAAATATATTTCAGTTCCAATATTGTTAACTCAAGTGTGCTAAATAACGCCACGGTATGTAATGCAATGAAAACACTTATATATAAGAAGTACCAGCGGCGTATCTACCATGTTTTCATCACATTACACTCGTTCCGTTATCTAAACACTAACCAAAACCAAATCGTTTGATAGATAGTATATTAAATATACTTTAGTTGTTCAAAATAATAGTTTTCAGTAGTATATTACAAGTATACCTTGGATTTATAAATAACATATTAAACCATGTTTTAGTTTTGTAACTAACATATCAGTATATGCTTTGGATGTGATAAATAACATATTAAACTATGTTTTAGTTATGTAAGTAACATATCACAATATGCTTTGGATGATTACAAAATATATGTTGGTTCTGTACAACACCACACATGAGAGTATATCAAACTATACTTTTTGGGAGTATATCAAAATATACTTTAAATGTGCGATTTAAGAATTCATTCAGACCTGGTGCATCAAACTACACCTTTGAGACTATAGGGATACCACAAAGGAAATCCCTATTTGGATGGAGAAACGAATTGGTTTCAGACATTCCATGACAACAGGAATGGGGTGTCTAGTCCTATAGCGCTATATCATACTACCAATCGGTCTGGTGAACAAAATAAGTACTACTCCAACAATTACTTTTGAAATCTTTGAGAAATCAGTGTATAAACCATAGATAGTCTTTTTGTTTGTCAAAAAGATAAATACTAACATGTATAATCAATTATACTTTGAAATCATGAAAATAACAGATAGGTACACATGCTTCACCCCAAAACAGTTTGGAAAACAGTAAAAGAGGGGTTCAATGTACTCACCTGAGATTGCTTTGGATTCCTTGTTTAATAACCGGATAATGCTAAAGATCACGGAATATCAACGGCACCTAATAGGTAGCTTATGTTAATATACCGGACCAAATCGGAAGGATCGGACAGTATGCGGGTTCGTAAACCAAACGAGTATGGAGACTCGTGTAATATGGCTTAGCAAAGCCTACATACTAAAATGAAACCTAATCTAAGTGCTTACGGTCCATCACGACCCGTTTAGGTAGCTTATGCTACCCTAACGCGTCGTTCGCGTAGAACGCGTTCGGAACGCCTAACCTTGCGGCCACACGGTATAACCTCGGAAGGTTATAGCTATGGTCACCTAATGTGTTTGGTCGGGTCCTAATGACCGACCAAATGGGTCGGGTTCGAAAGTATAAGCGATGGTTTAAATCGCTTACCTTACGACCCTATATAAGCACTAAACTAAAAGTGACGAGCTAAGCATGTTAGAACATGCTTAACTAAGTTTAGAAACAGGTTTGGCATCAAAACAAACGGCTTTGATGCCCACGAGTAGTTTGGTTACAAAATACGCAAGAATGCGCATTTTGGCCGAAACTACGACTCGTCACTGAGCCTAGATAACGTGGTAATCAGTAGGTATGGTCACTATGGACCATAACCATCGTGATCACGCTCACGTTATGAAGTTCCATGAACTTCACATTGACCAAAAGCTGGTCAATGCAGAAAGTCAACAAAACGTTGACTTTCGGACTCGAAAAGCGAATAAAAGAGCGAAAGAAGACTTAAGGAGGGTCCCCGAGTGCAAATCAAGACCAAATAGCTCAGGTATGAAACAATGGTTTCAACTTAGAGCTTTAGATCTGATTTTGTGGGTTTTTACTCAAATGGGGGGGGGGGGTATTTATAGGAAAGGTGGAACCGTTAGGATCGTTTTATCGAATATCGTGCCTTGATCTCGTGCGTACATGTGTCCAGGGGTTAAATTCAGTGAACTTGACCCTTGGCCCTTCATTTGGGTGAAAAGGCATCGCCCTTTGATCGAACGAAAGGCCAGATTCTGCATTAAATGCAAAATCTTCTGTCAGACATGTTTACGCGGCCCGCCTAAGGATTTGGCAAAACCTTACGCGCCCCGCCTAAGGTTCCCAGACCAGAATTTTCAATTTTGGTCCCTGCACTTCAGAAACACGTATTTTGGCCCATTTTTGGCACGTTTAAGCCCCGTTAACCTCATTTCAAGGCTCTAAGATGAAGTTAAAGTGTAGGGGACTTAAAATATGCTCAAAAATATTCCGGATGTCGGTTCGTTTGGCCGTACGATCGCGATGTTTGCTTAATTACGACGGAATGCGCATAAGCGTGAAAGACGATCCAAATGACGCGACAAATGGATTTTTCTCATGCCAAACACTAAGGCATAATATAAGGATGCTTACATAAATTTTTGGATGTCCGGATGTATTCAGAACGTGAGTTATGCGCGAAAGTGCAAACTTATGCACTTTTTGACACTTTTAGTCCCTGAATGATCCAAAAGTTTGTTTTAGCATACCAAACCCCTCAAAGCCTATTTCTAAGCTATGTAAAGGATATATATGGTATGTTTAACTTATGGACATGTTCCGGAATGTTCGTTACAGTTCAAATTGGCATACTTTTGCAGTTTGTCAAGTTTAGTCCCTGTAAGCGAATTAACTTGTTTTTGCCATACCAAAGCCTTCAAAACTTATTTCTAAGTTATGTAAAGGTTATTTAAGGTATGTTAAGTGTATGATGGTCTCCCGGAGTATTTGTCGCATTAAACTGAGTACGTTTATGCACCAGTTTGCGTATAATTCTCTAGAAAGCGTTGTAGAGTATGAAATTGAACAAGAATTGATATGTGCAAAGCATACACATATTTATACAAATCCCAAGTATGAAATACAATATTTCCTTGGTTTGGCATTTGTTTGATGGTTGGAGTGACACATGTGTCACACAAAGAGTACATAACATGAATTAACTAGTTCTTGTCTCGTTTTAAGTCACTAAGGCACAGGTCCGCCTAAGTATGTCTCGATAAGTCCTATGCATCATCTCCTGAAAACACATGTGAAAGTAGGTACGTCAGCATAAAAATGCCTGTGAGATACATTGGTTTTGTGAAAACGGGATTCATGACTTATGTTTGAGAAAATGTTTAGTCATGAACCTTGTAATTTGCTTTGTCTTGTAAATCATTTGAAAAACGATAAGATCAGATGATATGTATAAATAAGAGAACACTGTATGGTTAAATGGATAACCATGTAAAATGAGTTTGTAAAACAATGTCTCATGAAAAGTGTATTATTTGTATAAAATGTCATATGTCTCAAATTGAAATGATTCAAATAACGGTACGATATGTAATACCATACAAACACTTATATATAGGAAGTACCAGCAGCGTATCCACCATGCTTGTATCATATTACACACGCCTCGTTACTTAATCACTTACTCAAACCAAACCATCAAGATGAAATGTTTAACAACGGTAGAAATGTTTATGTATAGTCAAATATCTATTATCAAATGTAAATCATGTCAACGGATACAACTGGTTCACACGGTTCAATGGTTACAAACGGTTCATATAATCAAACGGGTTTAGACGGTTCACATAGTCAAATGGTCACAACGGTTCAAAATGTAGCATAATGTTTTCATATGCTGGATGAGCATATGCAACAGAAATGCAATGTAAAACAATGTACTAAGTACGCACACAATGGGCATAAATAGCATGTAATGTAAAGCAATGTACTAAGTACGCACACAATGGGCATACCTGTAATGTAAAACGATGTACTAAGTACGCACACAATGGGCATACATAGCATGTAATGTAAAACGATGTACTAAGTACGCACACAATGGGCATACATAGCATGAAATGTAAAGCGATGTACTAAGTACGCACACAATGGGCATACATAGCATAAAATGTAAAGCGATGTACTAAGTACGCACACAATGGGCATACATAGCATAAAATGTAAAGCGATGTACTAAGTATGCACACAATGGGCATACATAGCATAAACACAATGAAATCATGTACTATATATGTACTATCAAACATAGCAAGTATATATGTGAAAACAGGAAAGCATGAAAGTAACAGATAGGCACATGTGTTTCACCCCAAAACAGTTTGGAAAACAGTAAAAGAGGGGTTCAATGTACTCACCTGAGATTGCTTTGGAGTTCTTGTATAATAACCAGATAATGCTAAAGATCACGGGATATCAAACGGCACCTAATAGGTAGCTATGTTAATATACCGGACCAAATCGGAAGGATCGGATAGTACGCGGGTTCGTAAACCAAACGAGTATGGAGACTCGTGTAATATGGTTTAACAAAGCCTACATACTAAAATGAAACTAAACCTAAGTGCTTACGGTCCATCACGACCCGTTTAGGTAGCTTATACTACCCTAACGCGTCGTTCACGTAGAACGCGTTCGGAACGCCTAACATCGCGACCACAAGGTATAACCTCGGAAGGTTATAGCTATGGTCACCTAATGTGTTTGGTCAGATCCTAATGATCGACCAAATGGGTCGGGTTCGAAAGTATAAGCGATGGTTTAGATCGCTTACCTTACGACCCTATATAAGCACTAAACTAAAAGTGACGAGCTAAGCATGTTAAAACATGCTTAACTAAGTTTAGAAAACAGGTTTGGTATCAAAACAAACGGTTTTGATACTCACGAGTAGTTTGGTTACAAAATATGCAAGAATGCACATTTTGGCCGAAACTACGACTCGTCACTAAGCCTAGATAACGTGGTAATCAGTAGGTATAGTCACTACGGACTATAACCATCGTGATCACGCTCACGTTATGAAGTTCCATGAACTTCGTGTTGACCATAGGCTGGTCAATGCAGAAAGTCAACAAAACGTTGACTTTCGGACTCGAAAAGCAAATAAAAGAGCGAAAGAATACTTACAGAGGGTCCCCGAATGCTAATCTAGATCAAAATGGCTCAGGTATGAAACAAAGGTTCCAACTTAGAGCTCTTGATCAGATTGTGTGGGTTTTTGGCAACAAGGGGGGGCGGTATTTATAGGAAAAGCATAACCGTTAGGATCGTTTATCGAATATCGTGCCACGATCTCGCCCGTACACTTGTCAAAAATGTGGTGGTTACTGAAAATGGCCTCTGGCCTTTGATTGGGTGAAAGGGCATTGCCCCTTGATCGAACGAAAGGCCAACTGCATTGAATGCAAACACTGAATCTGGTCTGACAGTCCCACACGCCCCGCGTAAAGGTTGGCCTTACCTTTACGCGCCCCGCCTGAGGGTCACAGATCAGAATTTTCAATTTTGGTCCCTGCACTTCAGAAACACGTAATTTGGCCCATTTTTGGCACGTTTAAGCCCCGTTAACCTCATTTCAAGGCTCTAAGATGAACTTAAAGTGTAGGGGACTTGAAATATGCTCAAAAATATTCCGGATGTCGGTTCGTTTGGCCGTACGATCGCGATGTTCAATTAATTACGACGGAATGCGCATAAGCGCGAAAGACGATCCAAATGACGCGACGAATGGATTTTTCTCATGCCAAACACTAAGGCATAATATTATAATGCTTACATAAATTTTTGGATGTCCGGATATATTCAGAACGTAAGTTATGCGCGAAAGTGCAAACTTGTGCACTTTTTGACACTTTTAGCCCCTGAATGATCCAAAAGTTTGTTTTAGCATACCAAACCCTTCAAAGCCTATTTCTAAGCTATGTAAAGGATATTTATGGTATGTTTCACTTATGGACATGTTCCGGAATGTTCGTTACAGTTCAAATTGGCATACTTTCGCAGTTTGTCAAGTTTAGTCCCTGTAAGCGAATTAACTTGTTTTTGCTATACCAAAGCCTTCAAAACTTATTTCTAAGTTATGTAAAGGTTATTTAAGGTATGTTAAGTATATGTTGATGTCCCGGAGTATTTGTCGCATTAAACTGAGTACGTTTATGCACCAGTTTGCGTATAGTTCTCCAGAAAGCGTTGTAGAGTTTGAAATTGAACAAGAATTGATATGTGCAATAGATACACATATTTATACAAGATCCCAAGTATGAAATACGATATTTCATCGTCTTGGTATTCGTTTGATGGTCGCGGTGACACCAGGTGTCACAAACGACGTATCCACCATGCTTTCATCACATTACACCCATCCCGTTATCTAAACACTAACCAAAACCAATCGTTTAACTCGTTAAAATCGTTTTAAAAATTGTTAAGTCGTTTAAAATCGTTAAATCATCCTCGTTTAACCTCGCTTCTCGCTTCTCGAACTAACAAACCACCAAAGGGTAAGTTAACAAACATCAGATTCACTCGCTACCCACAACCCCCACACATAACCATGGGTGTAGTAAAGTAACGGGATTTGTCAGATACTATGGTACCATAACCTAATACTGGTCGGCTTCATCAGTGCTAATGAATGTCATTCGTTATGTAACTACAACCATCAAGTTTGTTCACATTATTGAAATCGTTATTAGTTTTGTAAAAATCGTTTTAATCATTTTTGAAACCATCGTTTAAACTTTGAAAACATTTTGTACATATGAATCACCCCAAAACAATTGAAAACAATAAAGTAGGGGAACTATGTACTCACATGTCGTGCAAAGTATCCTCCATCAAAGAACTTCGACAAACTCAGGCTTATAAACTACTTATCATACAACTACCTAAACTAGGTTAATTACCATTTATGTGACAAAAGTTTAGGTTACATATGCTTAATTACCATTTATGTATGAAAAGGGTATTTTGGTAATTTACCTACGACATATAAACTACTTATCATACTACTATCTAAACTAGGTGACCATAAGGTATAACCTCGGAAGGTTATTCCCTATGCTACTATGGTCACTAAACATGTTTGGTCGGATCCTAATGATCGACCAAACGGGTCGTGTTCGAAAGTCTAAGCGGGTGTTTAGTCCACTTGACTTACGACTCTACACAAGCACTAAACTAAAAAGCGACGAGCTAAACATGCCAAAACATGTTGAGTTAAGTTAGAAAACAGGTTTGGTATTAAAACAAACGGTTTTGATACCTAAAAGTAGCTTGGTTACAAAATACGCGAGAAAACGCATTCTGGCCGAAGCTACGACTCGTCACTGAGCCTAGATAACGTGGTAATCAGTAGGTATAGTTACGAGGGACTATAACCATCGTGATTATGCTCACGTTATGCAGTTCAAACGAACTTCGCGTTGACCATAAACTGGTCAAAGCAGAAAGTCAAACACAATTTGACTTTAACGATAGAAACGAATGAAAAGTACGAAAGAATACTTACAGAAGGTCCCCGCAAGCTCTTGATCCGATTTACTCTCAGGTATGAAGCATAAACTTCAACTTAGAGAGCCAAAATCAGATTCAAGTGTGCTTTGGGAGTGAAATGGGTTTGGGTATTTATAGGAATTCAAGAACCGTTAAGATCGTTCGTCGAAAAACGTGCTTTGATCTAGACCTTACATGTGGGCATATGGTTTTCAAAACCATGGGAATACATAAAACCATCAAATGGTATTACAAAACAAGGATCAAAACCATCAATGTGTGGCACATTGTTTTGAAATACCATGGGTGCCTAAAAAATGGACCAAGTTCAATGTATCTGCCAAAAATTTCAAAAATGGTCCCTGCACTTGTAAAACTTGATTTTTTTGGCACGTTTAAACCTCTTTAACCTCATTTCAAGGCTCTAAAATGATGTTAAAGTATAGGGAACTTAAAATATGCTCAAAGACATCACGGATGTCGGTTCATTTGGCCGTACGGTTGCGTTATTCGGTTAATTACGACGAAAGTCGTAACGAACGCAAAAACTATCCAAATTACGCGACGAATGGAATTTTATCATGCCAATCACTAAAATAAAATATTTTAATGATTTCATAAATTTTTTCTGGAAGTCCGGATATATTCAGAACGTAAGATATGCGCGAAAATGCAAACTTATGCACTTTTTGACGCTTTTTGTCCCTATTGATCAAATAAGTTTATTTTAGCATACCGAACCCCTCAAAGCCTATTTCTAAGCTATGTAAAGGTTATTTAGGGTATTTTTAACTTATGATCAAGTTCCGGAATGTTCGTTACTATACAAATCAGTATAGTTTTGCAGTTTGACATAAATAGTCCATGCGATCGAACAAACTTGATTTCAACACACCAAACCATCCAAAACTTATTTCTAAGTTATGTGGAGGTTATTTAAGGTATGTTTAGCCTATTTCACTATTCCGGTGTGTTCGTTGCATTGAACTGGTTATATTTACGCATCGACGCGCGTATAACCTTCCAGAAAGTGATTTAGAGCTTGAAATCGGAATCGAATTGAATTGAAAAAAAATCACCAAACATAAATACACACATAATAACAAAAAAATACATATAATAACACCAAAGCACATTGTTTTATTAATAACCAACATTGTTTTACATTGAACCACGACTATAGAACACAGTTGTCACAGTCTCCCCTACTTCAGGAAATTTCGTCCCGAAATTTTAACTAGAGGAAGCTTGTGAAAACAAATGCGGATATTTCGCCTTCATCTGGTCCTCACATTCCCAAGTAAACTCTGGGCCACGTTTGGACTCCCAACGAACTTTGACTAATTTAATCTGTTTGTTCTTCAACTGTTTGAAAGTACGGTCCACGATCTCCACGGGTTTCTCGACAAAGTGCATCGTTTCATCGATTTGGATCTCGTCGAGAGGAATGTGAAGATCAGCGTCAGCTAAACACTTTCGCAAATTGGACACGTGAAAAGTCGGATGAATATTACCAAGCTCTGGAGGTAGCTCTAGTCAATATGCAACCTTCCCAATTCTTTCCACAATCTTGAATGGTCCCACATATCGAGGTGCAAGTTTTATTTTTTTTCCAAATCTCACGACTCCTTTCCAAGGTGAAACCTTGAGTAGGACACGATCTCTGACTTGGAATTCTAAGGGCTTGCGTTGCATATCCGCATAACTCTTTTGACGGCTTCGAGCTGTCAGAAGATTATCTCGGATTTTCTTGATTTTGTCTGTTGTTTCAAGAACGAGCTCAGGTCCAGTAAGTGAAGCTTCACCGATCTCATTCCAACAGACAGGTGAACGACATTTTCGACCGTAGAGAGCTTCAAATGGCGCCATATTAATGCTAGCATGATAGCTATTGTTGTAAGAGAATTCTATCAATGGTATATGAGAATCCCAATTACCACCAAAGTCTATCACGCATGCTCTAAGCATATCCTCCAAAGTTTGAATCGTTCTCTCAGATTGACCATCTGTTTGGGGATGATAAGTAGTGCTTAGATTCAGTTGGGTTCCCATAGCAGATTGCATGGTCTTCCAGAAATGAGATGAAAACCGAGCATCACGATCAGAGATGATATCCAAAGGAACACCATGTCGTGTCACAATCTCATCAACATAAATCTTTGCAAGTTTATCAGCAGATAGGTCCTCGCGAATCAGAATAAAATGACATGATTTCGTTAATCGATCGATGACAACCCAAATAGCATCATGACCTTTAAACGTACGCGGTAACTTAGTGATGAGATCCATCGCAATGTTCTCCCACTTCCAAACCGGTATCTCTGGATGTACAAGCAAACCAGAAGGTCGTTGATGTTCAGCCTTAACTTTGAGACATGTTAGGCATTTCGATACGTACATGGCAACATCCTTCTTCATACCAGGCCACCAGCACTGAGTACGAAGATCCTTATACATTTTATCAGCACCAGGATAGATAGAATATCGAGACTTATGAGATTCGATCATTACCAAGGTGCGAAGATCGTCTTGTTTCGGAATCCACAAACGATCCTCGGAATAGAGCAAACCATCACCTTTCGCTTCGAGCTTAAGCTCAAGTTGACGTGGTAATTCCTTACCCATCAAATTTTGTGAAACACAAAATTGCTGAGCTTGAAGGACACGAGATTGAAGATCAGATAGAGTTTGAACAGAATGAAGCTTGACTCGCTCTTTTCGACTAAGCGCATCGGCCACGACATTCGCCTTACCAGGGTGGTAGCGAATCTAGCAATCGTAATCACTTAAGAGCTCGACCCAACGTCGTTGCCTCATGTTGAGCTCTTTCTGATTAAGAATATGCCGGAGACTCTTTTGTGGTCTGTGAAAACCACATACTTCGTTCTATAGAGGTAGTGTCTCCATATTTTAAGCACGAAAACCACAACACCTAACTCAAGATCATGAGTCGTGTAGTTCTTCTCATGAATTTTCAGCTGTCTAGATGCATATGCAATAACTTTACCTCGTTGCATGAGGACGCAACCAAGGCCTAAGTTGGACGCATCGCAATAGACAACGAAATCATCGCTTCCTCGGGCATAGATAGAACAGGAGCATTAGACAGCTTCTGCTTCAGCGTTTGAAACGCTTCGTCTTGTTTGGGTCCCCACTCAAAAGGCTTATTCTTCTGAGTCAAAGCAGTGAGTGGAACTGCAATCTTTGAAAAATTTGAAATGAATCGACGGTAGTAACCAGCAAGACCAAGAAAAGATCGAATCTCTGTAGGCGTCGTCGGTGTACTCCACTCCTTAATAGCAGCAATCTTGGACGGATCCACATGAATACCTTGTTCATTGACTATATGACCCAAGAATTGAACTTCTTTAAGCCAGAATTTATACTTGGAGAATTTAGCAAAAAGTTGTTCCTTCTTCAGGAGTTCCAATGTTAAGCGAAGGTGTTGCTCGTGCTCGGCTTGAGATTTCGAGTAAACAAGAATATCGTCGATGAACACAATAATGAACTTGTCTAAATAAGGTTTACAGACCCTATTCATTTAGTCCATGAAGATGGCTGGAGCATTTGTCAAACCAAAAGGCATGATAGTGAACTCGTAATGGCCATATCTTGTGCAGAATGCAGTTTTGGGAATATCTTCTTCGAGAACATGAAGTTGATGATACCAAGAACGCAGACGATCTTGGAAAAGCATGAAGCACCTTGCAGCTGGTCGAAGAGATCATCAATTCGAGGTAGGGGATATCGATTCTTAATGGTAAGCTTATTAAGCTCATGATAATCGATACACATTCGAAAAGATCCATCTTTCTTTTTCACAAAGAGGACAGGAGCTCCCCAGGGCGAAAAGCTTGGACGGATGAATCCTTTTTATCAGATAACTCTTGAAGCTGTTTCGATAACTCTTGAACCTCTGACGGTGCAAGATGATAAGGTGCTTTCGCAATCGGGTTGGCATTGGGTACAAGGTCAATATGAAACTCGACTTGACGAACTGGAGGCAAACCAGGCAGTTCGTTAGGAAACACCTCTGGATAATCCCGAACAATCGGAATATCCTGAATACTCTTGCTCTTGCTTTTCTCCTCGGTGACATGTGCTAGAAAAGCGATATATCCTTTTCGCAAATACCTTTGGGCTTCCATACATGACATAAGCTTCAATCCACCTGAACGTTTATCGCCACGAACTTCCAAAACATCGCCAGAAGACAAAGGAATGCGAACGATCTTATCAAAACAAACCACCTCAGCATGATGTTTGGTTAACCAATCCATCCCCACGATAATATCGAAACTCCCAAGTTGCATCGGCGTGCGGTCAATGGGAAAAAGATGGTTATCAAGGTTCAATTGACAACCACGAATAACAGAATCGAGAACAAGAGGTTTACTAGAAGCAACTTCAACAGATAAGGGTTTCCTCAGTTTAGTTCTAGGTATCGCAAGCAAAGGCTCAAAAGACAAAGAAACAAAACTTCTATCGGCTCCAGAATCAAAAAAAGAATAGATGCGGGTCGATTGTTAACAAGAAACGTACCGTTCACCAGAAAGGCACCGTCGACAACGAGGTGGTCAGCTCGGGCCTTGTTTGCATTTAGATTGAATGCTCCTCCATGAGCAGGATCGACAATTAGAAAAACACAAGAGGCATCGACAAAACGTAAGAGAGGCGATCATTTGTTCGTTACCTCGGACAAACAAATGACACGCAGAGATTAATCAAAGTAAATGGGTTAATATAATGTATCGCCGAAGACATGCTCGCCTATAAGTGGACACTCACCCCAAGAGTTCCCAGGTAAGAGTCACTGGTCCGATTATGTGGATTTGTACGAACACTCTAGCTTTAGACAGAAAACTCAGAGTACAGGCATTCACTCTTCCAGTTTGCACGTGTTCACATTATTTAGACCCAAACTTTGACGGGTTTTTGAAAATTCAAAGGGTTCAAAACCTTATAACAAAGGGTTTAAAACCTAGTAATCAATCATCCTAGAACAGATGATTAGTTTTCAAAGAAGATTCGAATTTTGTGTTCACATTGTGGTTATCACCTAAGGATAGGTGACGGTATTGTTTTAAAATCTAAACACAAGTAAACTTGCGTTGGGGTCCTAAAAGTTATAGTCTAGGTCAAAGCATTACTAATAACCTAATTCCCTATAACCATTGGCTCTGATACCAACTTCTTATGTCACACCCCGACCACGTAGGACAACAAACCGTGGCGGAAACGTCGGGGAGTGTTGTAACAGAAGCTATCGTTTCACAACCATGGATACAAAAAGAGTTTTGTTTTATTGATAAAATTAAACATTACAGTGTCTTAACATATAACAAACAAGTTTCTTATCGACTATCATAGTTTTAAAGTCACTAAGGCCTCGTCTAGATCCTACGTGACGCATGCATCCTAGAAATCCTATCAGTCAACCACACCTAAAACATATGTAAAAACAAAGTCAGCAAAGAAATTGCTGGCAAGTACATAGGTTTTATAAGAGTATCGGAATCATGGCTCGTTTATATGTTGCAGTACTTTGTTAGACTACAAGAGTAAAAAAACACAAACCTCATTTTGAAAAGTGTATTGCAACATAGTTAACCAACTCAAATTCTGTTGATGCATGGAATGTCTGTTGACTGCGTCTACAAAAAGTCTGAAGTCAAGATTGGTTAACAGGGGGTCAAAGTGTAAATATTGTATAAAATAGTATTGGTTTGGACCGCTCATGTGTCTTAGTTCTGAACCGCTTATATGTCATTATTCTGGATCGCTTTTGTGTCAAGTGTTCTGGACCGCTCATTTGGCATGTCTTATGAGCGGACCAGAAACTCTATAAATAGGCTGAGCGGTTCATTAGTGTGTAATGTATGTGTGTGCTTCGGAGCCGAAACTCTGTCAAAATTTCATCAGAAAGCAATAAAAAGATAGGAATTGAAAGGATATGCTGTTGTAACTTCATATATGTTGATTCCGCCTTCATACATGAAGATGAGCTACTCTGACTGACTTTTCGGGTCAAAGAACGGTCCAACAAGTGGTATCAGAGCACAGGACGAGGAGTTCATACTACTACAGCATAGATCTGCAGAAATCTCTCTTTTCTACTCACTTTCTCTCATACTTTTTAGTTTCTAGTGGTTCCAACGGTCAAAATTGTCTGAAATTTGAGTATAACGTGTAAAACACACTAATAACAAACCCTAGAAAGTTTTAGAGTGAAATTCGGACTAAAAATGGGTAAAACAGGCTAAAAACTATGGATCGCGTTTTCGAACATTCAGGACCGCTTTTATGAACAAAATCTGTTTGGATTGCTTTTTCGGACAATATTACTGTTTGAACCGCTCGAAATATCTGTTTGGACTACCTGGACCGCTCGAACGATCATAGCCTGGACCGCTCGAACGATCATATTCTGAACCGCTCAAATGATCATATTCTGAACCGCTCATACGAATTTTGTTGGTTCGCTCAAACAGACACAATTGACTCGCTTTTTTGGTCCGCTTATTCGGACATAGTTGGATTCGCTTTTTAGTACATCTTATTGGTCTGGTCCGCTCGAGAGAACATTGTTTGGTTCGCCTATTTGGATCAAACAGTTCTGTTTATTTGTCAATCTTACAGATAGATCCGCTTTTGTGGTTCTGTTTTTCAAAAAACTCGAAAATTTTTCTAAGTGTTGATTGATTTTGCAGGTACGATCAAAATGGATGATATTTTCATGAATCCGTTCAGCGATATGTATGCATTCACGGGTAGTTCGGGAAACAACGATACATCTTCGAACAATACAAATGAGAATCAATCAAAGGAGAAAAAGAAGGAAGCTTGGGAGTCTGAGAGTGCATTCGGTACATTCAACAAACCTCCGAAGCTTATGGCAATCGATGAATATAGTCGTTGGTCGAGAAAATTTGAAGATTGGTTGATGGCTTTTGTGTTTGCAAGTTGGAAGAGTTTGAAAAATGGATATGATCATGGAGACAAAAGTGGAGAAACTTTATCATCAGCTGACGAAATTGAATCTTTTGTGGTAGAACAAAAGTGTGTGGCTTTATTGTTTCAGTCGGTGCGGGAAGACATCATTTCGTTGATAGACTACTCCAATGCTAAAGACTTATGGGAAAAACTCAAGAAAAAGTGTCTAGGGAGTAATGAGATTGTAAAAAATAAGACGAAACTGCTTAGAAAAGAATTTGATATGTTTGGTTGTCTTAAAAATGAATCGGTTTGTAAAATGATTGAAAGGTTCGGTCATCTGAAGCTGGAACTTGCACGACATAAGATTACGTATTCTCCGGAAGAACTTGTTGACAAATTGTTCGATTCCTTACCAGATGAAGTGGATTGGAGATATTACGCATTAATGTTGAAGAACACTATTTCTCCTGAAAATTTGACTCTAGATTTGGTGATTGAGAGACTTGAAAGTCATGAGCTTGAATTGAAGAAAACTTACAAAGTCAATCACTAATCCTATCAGCAAAACTTGGATCTTTACTATCCGAAAAGCTTGATGCCGAAAGCTATCTCTCCGAAAACTGCATTTTCTGCTGAGAATGTTTCTTCAGCAAACAAAGAAAGTCAAAGCAGTTCAAACAGTGGAAGCCACAGTGGTTATCACGGTGGATCTTCGTCTTCTGACAAACGTTCTGATGCAAAGTTTTCGTGCAACATCACGATAGATCTGAAGAACGCACAAAATTTTGATGAAGAGTCGGCCAAGCAACAAATGGTTTTTCTGGCGTCTGTGTTGGATTCCTATGAAGGTTTGGTGGCCGGAAAGATCGGAAATACAAATCTGACGAAAGAAGACTACGATCAGATAGACCCCGAAGAAATGGAGCTGATCGACATCCGGTGGGCAATGGCAAGTGCAGTTCGACGTGCACAACGCTTCATGGAGATTACTGGGAGAAAAACGATCGGTGGTCCGTCTACAAAGTTGGGGTTTGATAAATCGAAGGTGACGTGCTTTAAGTGTAAGCAGAAGGGTCATTTCAAGAGGGAATGCAGGAATGCATATGCTGATGAATCGGAGAATCCGTTTCGAGATGATTACTACAAGAAGGCAATCTACCATCAGAATAAATCCGAGCCGCCCAGATTGAAGCAGCAGGAAGAGAACAGAGACAAATCGAGGGCTTTAGCTGTGATTTATGATGATGAGGGTTACGATTGGAGCAAAGAGGTTTTACCGGAAGAAGATGCTGTTGGTTATGTTTTTATGGCGAAGAATGAGCCTATTCCATGGAAAGATAATCGAACAGAGGAACAAAAGTATAAATACCGAAAGATGGTTGCTGAAAACAAGATTATCAGATTGTCTGGTGTATATCTAGAGGCAAAAAGAGCGAATAGATGGGATCCAGACAGAGAGTGCTACCTTGATAAGTATGGCAACATTGTAATTGATGACAAAACGCTTGATATCGAGGCCATCATCAAGGAGTATAAAGAAGAAGATGAATATTGGCAGCACAAGTGGTGGGGAACACCAACGTCAAAGATGATTGATGAAGAGAAAGAGAAAGAGAAAGAGGAGAAAGAAAAGAAAGAAAAAGAAGAGATTGATGAAGTGAAAAAAATTGATACGGGTTTGATCGATGTTACGCAGGAGTTGACAGCTGAAAATCTGGGAAAGATGGCTGACAAAGTGCTAGCTGCAAAAGCACTTGATGTGACAACTCGAACTTTAGACTTGCTTAGATGTAACGTTATGTGTGCTTATATGACACTTTGAGTTAACGAATGATATGATGTTACGTACTATGGGAACTTGATTATATAATTATGTGAGTACGTGTGTTATTATGTGCATTGTGTGATACATGTTTGCATGTTAAACGAGCTAAACCTAAACCGCACATTATAACCGGTCACACAAGCCTTTTGGGCCACACCTTGTATACGGATCCATTAGGCAGCCGAGTGGGCTCGGCCCACTCCCCACTCCCCACTCGCAAACACCAAAACCAAGAGTAGGGGTTTGATTTCATTGTTGTTACAAATCACACACACACAAACCCTAGACACCTCTCTCTCGTTTTGCTTGGAACCCGACGGCGAACAACCATCACTCGGATCAAGGATCTCGGCTCACTTTCCCTTTTGTTTCAATCCGATCGGTTAGTGTTTGATTATTGGTTGTTGATGTTTTGATGCGTGTGCTTATAATAGTCATGCTTGATGATATAAGATACTTGATTAACATGAATGATTAAGCTATATGGTTACTTGACATGAAATCGGTTACATGTATGTTTGGCTATATGAAGATTAGTTCGGATGTTGTTGATTAAACCGGCTGTGATATTGTGATTTCGAAATTACATGGCATGTTACATGATAGTTAAATGATTCGGTCTAGGGTGGTAGGTTGATCCGATTGTTGTCCTTGATGATGAATATGAACAGGTTGAATGTGATATGAAAACTGATTAATTTTCTGTGTTTGATCTGAAATCCGAAACTGCCTAAGTTGTTTGCTAGAATCTCGGAATGATTGTTGCATGAATTATGGAAACCAGTTACACACACACGATGGCGACTCGGTATCACCAATTGCGACTCGAAACCGCACACCAGCAACAGCACGAACCGCAACCATGGTTGCGAGTTATGTTGCGACTCGTAACCAAACCATGACAAGCCGAGACCATCTGTTGCGACTCGTAACCAGCTGTTGCGACTCGTAACTCTCCGTTGCGACTCGAGATCCCTGTTGCGACTCGAGACCACCTTTGCACGTACACTGTTTTGGGCTTTCACTGTCACGGGCCCAATCGTTTGGGCCAAATAATTGGACTTATGACTGTTATGTTATTGGATTGCTTATTCTGGTTGGGCCGATATGTTATTTGGTGGTATATTATTGGGCCGGGTTATGTTGGGCCGAGATTAGAACGCACAAGTTATGCTCTTGACTGCTAAGTGTTACCATGTTCCCTAAGTGCTCGAAACATGTTGACTTGTATGTTTTATACGAGCATTACGTGAAGTCAAAAACCTGACTTGTATTATAACCATGATAGGACGTGGTTGACTATTTACTAGCTTATCTATACTCTTTGTGTATCTGCCGAGCAAACCAAGGTGAGTTCACACAGCCAAGGCATGGGATTCCCGGGTTGGGAATTGGGTTGGATATGTTGATATTGAAAGAGTTACTCGTACTTACGCATTCACTAGACTATAGACCATCATCCTCAGGATAGTCAGGACACGTTACGTAAAGCCTACGTAACCCAGTATTTGCCATTTGTCTCCCGGGTCGGGAGGACACGTTACGTAAAGCCTACGTAACCCAATACCTTCTACTGTCTTCCGGGTCGGAAGGACACGCTGCGTAAAGCCTACGTAGCCCCCACGCGTACCACTGTCCTCGGGGAAGGGCACGTCACGTAAAGCCTACGGGACCCAGTACGTATTCCTGTTCTCGGTAAAGAAGAACACGTGGTTGGAAGTTAGTCTAGTAAGTACCACTAATGAGAAGCCCTCATTAGTAAGGATAAACGTGGGAAGCCCCCACCGGCAATATAAACACAAGGTTTGGGAAGCCCCCGCCTTTAGTACACACTAGTATGGGAAGCCCCCACTAGCTAAACTTATGCACTATGTTATGAACTTACTTTCTGTGAACTCGCTCAACTAGTTTGTTGATTATTTGCTGCATGCCTTGCAGGACCTTAGGTACATTATGGAGCTTGCACAGGGAGGAGCAGGTCGTTGTGGGATTCGGATCGTGAACTTTATCTGAACTTATAACTACATTGAGTTACATTACTATGCTTCCGCTATTTAAACGATGTTTGGTTTTGAAACATCAATCATGTCATGATGATTTACATTAATTACTTTTATTATTAAATGCTATGTTTGATATGATTGATGGCTTGATCCTGGTCATGTCACGCCTCCAAGCGGTGGTCCTCCGCGGGTGGATTTTGGGGGTGTGACAGATTGGTATCAGAGCCATTGGTTATAGAGAACTTGGTTTTAATATGGGAAAACGTTTTTATTAAAACCAGACTATAACCAGAACAGTGCTCTCAACGATCCACAACGACGCTTCGCTCCACGTGCAAGACTCGACATCCTAGGTAATAAGGTTTATGTTTATTGCCTGTTTGCTAGAACTCGCACATTTAGATACACATGATACTATAGCATGAGAATCCCTACGCGCTTACACTTTTCTGTCATCGCCCTACTCGCGAACCACTTTCACTCACGTTACTTTTTACTATGAAGATCATGTCTGGACGAATCAACATGACACAAGCCCAGCTAGAGGCTCTCGTTCAAGCTCAAGTTGCTGCGGCAGTTGCAGCAGCTCAAGCAGGTAGTATATCCTGCAGTATAGGCACACACTAGGATCTTTAGATCCTACATTAACTCTCGTATTTAATCTCGTCCTATTCGTACACAATAGGTCAACCAGCGCAGCAAGTTTGCACTTTTAAGAACTTCATGGACTGTCGTCCAAGTACTTTCAGCGGCACAGAGGGGGCAGTTGGACTCCTCCATTGGTTTGAAAAGCTAGAATCAGTATTCGAAATGTGCGAGTGCCCTGAGGCTCGCAAGGTCAAGTTTGCCACCGGCACCTTGGAAGGAATCGCGCTAACCTGGTGGAACGCGCAGGTGCAGATTCTAGGGTTGGCAGCTGCTAACGCCACACCCTGGAACGATTTTAAGGAACTTATCAAGAGGGAATATTGCACGCGTGAAGATATACACATGCTGGAAGACGAGCTGTATAACTTGAAAATGGTTGGATCAGAGATCGAAGCGTATACTAAACGGTCGAATGAGCTGGCCGTATTGTGCCCAACTATGGTGGACCCTCCATACAAGCGCATCGAGATGTATCTCAAGGGGTTGGCACCAGAAATCCAGAGCCACGTTACCTCGGCTAACCTCGACAACATCCAGGAAATCCAGCGTCTCGCTCATCGCATCACCGACCAGGCAGTGGATCAGAATAAACTGCCTAAGCGTGTCAACGCTACTGCTACAGTCACTCTTTCAGCTACTCCTGCTACTACTAGCGAAAGCAAAAGAAAATGGGACGGAGATTCTAGTAAAGGTTCAGCGACTGTTCAGCCACAAGCTCAGCAGCAGAAGATTGACCACTATCAGAGTCCCAGTCAACAATCCTCTGGTGGTCACAGACAGAGGAGATATCAGGGAAGTCAGCCTAAGTGCTACAATTGCCAAAGACATCACAATGGCCCGTGTAACAAGGGTCGTTGTCAAAGGTGTCTTAAGATGGGCCACGAGGCCAAAGACTGTAGGAGTCCACGGCCTGCGAATCAGAATCAGCAGCCTCAGCAACCAGCTCCACAGAACCAGCAGCAGCAGCAGCCACAGCGTGGAAACCGGGGATGTTTCCAGTGTGGGGCTGAAGGTCATTTCAAACGCGATTGCCCTCAGTTGAACCAGAACCAGAACCGCAACAACAACAACAACCAGGGCAACGGGAACAACAACGGTGGGAACAACAACAATAATGGCAACGAGGCTAGGGGACGCGCTTTTGTGCTAGGTCGAGGTGACGCAGTGAACGATCCCAATGTGGTTATGGGTAAGTTTCTCCTCGACAATATTTACGTTACTGTTTTGTTTGATTCGGGTGCGGATACAAGCTATATGTCTGTGAAAATGTGTCAACTGCTAAAACGTGCACCAACACTTTTACCCACCAAACATGTAGTAGAGTTAGCTAACGGTAAAAGTCTAGAAGCCACGCACGTAGTTCAGGGTTGTAATCTTATCCTAGCTGGCCAAGCCTTCTCTATTGATCTCATTCCCATAGTTTTGGGTAGTTTCGACGTCGTGATTGGGATGGATTGGTTATCCCAACACCAGACATAAATTTTATGCAGCGAGAAGATTATTCGCATTCCACGTTCTGGTCAAGAACCTCTCGAAGTTCAAGGCGACAAGAGTGGTGCAATGGTTGGCATCATCTCTTTCTTGAAGGCTCAGAAATGCTTACGTAAGGGTCACACAGCCATTTTGGCTGTTGTTTCAGATGCATCGGCGCAAGAAAAGAGACTGGAGGATATACCAGTCGTACGTGAATTTCCTCAGGTATTTCCTGAAGACTTACCTGGCTTACCGCCTCATCGTCAGGTCGAATTTCATATCGAGCTCGCTCCAGGAGCAGCACCCATAGCTCGCGCACCATATCGATTAGCTCCATCAGAATTGGAGGAATTGTCAAAGCAGCTACAAGAGCTCTTGGAAAAGGGCTTCATTCGTCCAAGCTCTTCGCCTTGGGGAGCTCCAGTACTTTTTGTGAAAAAGAAAGACGGTACGTTCAGAATGTGCATAGACTACAGGGAACTGAACAAGGTGACGGTGAAGAACCGTTATCCTCTTCCACGCATCGATGACTTATTCGACCAGTTGCAAGGGTCGTGTTACTATTCGAAGATAGACTTAAGGTCAGGGTATCATCAGCTGAGAGTCCGGGATGAGGACGTCTCCAAGACTGCATTCAGAACTCGTTATGGTCACTACGAGTTTCTTGTCATGCCGTTTGGGTTAACGAACGCGCCTGCTGTATTTATGGATCTTATGAACAGGGTATGCAAACCCTACCTAGACAAGTTTGTCATAGTATTCATCGACGACATCCTGATTTACTCCAAGAGTCAGGAGGAACACGAGCAGCATCTCCGCCTGATATTGGAACTCCTTCGGAAGGAACAGCTGTACGCCAAGCTTTCTAAATGCGACTTCTGGCTTCGTGAAGTCCACTTCTTAGGCCATGTGGTGAACAGGGATGGGATCCATGTCGATCCATCCAAGGTAGATTCGATCAGAAACTGGCCTGCACCGCGTACACCGACAGAAATACGTCAATTCTTGGGTCTGGCAGGTTACTACAGACGGTTTATTAGAGACTTTTCGAAGATTGCTCAGCCGCTTACGTTACTCACACAGAAGGGTGTTACCTATCGCTGGGGAGAACCCCAGGAGACTGCTTTTCAGCACTTAAAGGATAGACTTTGCAGTGCACCTATCCTCTCATTGCCAGAGGGCACGGATGACTTCGTAGTATATTGTGATGCATCCATTCGGGGACTTGGATGTGTATTAATGCAGCGCGACAAGGTTATCGCTTACGCCTCTCGTCAACTCAAGATTCACGAACGGAACTACACGACGCACGATTTAGAGCTGGGAGCTGTTGTTTTCGCGCTTAAGATATGGCGACACTACCTGTACGGTACCAGGTGCACGATTTACACCGATCACAGGAGTCTCGAGCACATCCTTAAGCAGAAGGATTTGAACATGCGTCAACAACGATGGGTCGAGTTACTGAACGACTACGAATGCGCTATCAAGTATCATCCAGGCAAGGCCAACGTTGTGGCCGATGCCCTCAGCCGGAAAGACACTTTACCACGGCGCGCGCGAGCGCTACAGCTTACGATTCAGTCTAGCCTTCCTGCACAGATACGAGATGCTCAGGCAGAAGCACTGAAGCCCGAAAACGTCAAGGCTGAAGCCTTACGCGGCTCACGGCAGCAAATGGAACAGAAGGCAGACGGCGCCTACTATGTAACGGGGCGTATTTGGGTCCCACTTTATGGCGGTCTACGCGAACTTGTAATGGATGAAGCTCACAAGTCTCGCTATTCGGTACATCCAGGGTCGGATAAAATGTACCACGACATCAGCACTACTTATTGGTGGCCTAGCATGAAGGCCCACATTGCTACGTACGTTGGAAAATGCTTGACCTGTGCGAGAGTCAAGGTTGAATATCAGAAACCAGCTGGCCTACTTCAGCAGCCTAAGATACCTCAATGGAAATGGGAAGAAATTTCCATGGATTTTGTTACAGGCCTACCTAGATCCCAGCGTGGGAACGATACCATATGGGTGATCGTGGACCGACTCACCAAGTCTGCACACTTCCTACCTATAAAGGAAACGGATAAGTTCTCCACTCTCGCAGACGTTTATCTTAAAGAAGTTGTTTCGAGGCATGGGGTGCCCACATCTATCATTTCGGATCGCGATGCACGATTCACGTCAGAACTTTGGCAAGCGATGCATAAATCTTTCGGCTCAAGGTTAGACATGAGCACAGCATATCATCCTCAGACGGATGGGCAGTCTGAGCGAACGATCCAAACTCTCGAAGACATGCTTAGGGCATGCGTTATTGATTTCGGCAACGGCTGGGAAAAGCATCTCCCTTTGGCGGAGTTTTCGTACAATAACAGTTATCACACCAGCATCCAAGCCGCTCCATTTGAGGCATTGTACGGGCGTAAATGCCGGTCACCTCTCTGTTGGGCAGAGGTGGGGGATAGTCAGATTACGGGTCCAGAGATTGTAGTGGACGCCACAGAAAAGATTGCACAAATACGACAACGCATGGCGGCAGCACGCGACCGTCAGAAAGCCTACGCGGACAAGCGTAGAAAGCCTTTGGAATTTCAGGTCGGGGACCGGGTTTTATTAAAAGTCTCACCCTGGAAGGGTGTGGTTCGTTTTGGCAAACGGGGCAAACTGAATCCGCGGTACGTCGGACCATTCGAAATCATAGAAAAGATTGGCAAAGTAGCATACAAGTTGAACCTACCAGCTGAACTCGGGGCAGTTCACAATGTCTTTCATGTGTCGAACCTAAAGAAGTGCCTATCAGATGAAAACCTCATCATTCCTTTTATGGAACTCACTATCGACGAGCGGTTGCAGTTCGTCGAGGAACCAGTTGAAATCACGGACCGGGATGTGAAGGTCCTCAAAAACAAGAGAATCCCTCTTGTTCGAGTTCGTTGGAACTCCAAACGTGGTCCAGAATACACCTGGGAACGCGAAGACAGGATGACAGAAAAGTACCCCCAATTATTCGAAACCAATGCTACCACTACTGAGGCTGAAGCTACTACTTCGGAATTTCGGGACGAAATTCCAGATCAACGGGGGGAGGATGTGACACCCCAGGAAAATCAGTAAACAAAACAGTTTGCCTAGCTTCCTCAGTGAGTGCATACCAAATTTCGGGACGAAATTTCCAATTAGTTGGGGATAATGTGACAACTCGAACTTTAGACTTGCTTAGATGTAACGTTATGTGTGCTTATATGACACTTTGAGTTAACGAATGATATGATGTTACGTACTATGGGAACTTGATTATATAATTATGTGAGTACGTGTGTTATTATGTGCATTGTGTGATACATGTTTGCATGTTAAACGAGCCAAACCCAAACCGCACATTATAACCGGTCACACAAGCCTTTTGGGCCACACCTTGTATACGGATCCATTAGGCAGCCGAGTGGGCTCGGCCCACTCCCCACTCGCAAACACCAAATCCAAGAGTAGGGGTTTGATTTCATTGTTGTTACAAATCACACACACACAAACCCTAGACACCTCTCTCTCGTTTTGCATGGAACCCGACGGCGAACAACCATCACTCGGATCAAGGATCTCGGCTCACTTTCCCTTTTGTTTCAATCCGATCGGTTAGTGTTTGATTATTGGTTGTTGATGTTTTGATGCGTGTGCTTATAATAGTCATGCTTGATGATATAAGATACTTGATTAACATGAATGATTAAGCTATATGGTTACTTGACATGAAATCGGTTACATGTATGTTTGGCTATATGAAGATTAGTTCGGATGTTGTTGATTAAACCGGCTGTGATATTGTGATTTCGAAATTACATGGCATGTTACATGATAGTTAAATGATTCGGTCTAGGGTGGTAGGTTGATCCGATTGTTGTCCTTGATGATGAATATGAACAGGTTGAATGTGATATGAAAACTGATTAATTTTCTGTGTTTGATCTGAAATCCGAAACTGCCTAAGTTGTTTGCTAGAATCTCGGAATGATTGTTGCATGAATTATGGAAACCAGTTACACACACACGATGGCGACTCGGTATCACCAATTGCGACTCGAAACCGCACACCAGCAACAGCACGAACCGCAACCACAGTTGCGAGTCATGTTGCGACTCGTAACCAAACCATGACAAGCCGAGACCATCTGTTGCGACTCGTAACCAGCTGTTGCGACTCGTAACTCTCCGTTGCGACTCGAGATCCCCGTTGCGACTCGAGACCACCTTTGCACGTACACTGTTTTGGGCTTTCACTGTCACGGGCCCAATCGTTTGGGCCAAATAATTGGACTTATGACTGTTATGTTATTGGATTGCTTATTCTGGTTGGGCCGATATGTTATTTGGTGGTATATTATTGGGCCGGGTTATGTTGGGCCGAGATTAGAACGCACAAGTTATGCTCTTGACTGCTAAGTGTTACCATGTTCCCTAAGTGCTCGAAACATGTTGACTTGTATGTTTTATACGTGCATTACGTGAAGTCAAAAACCTGACTTGTATTATAACCATGATAGGACGTGGTTGACCATTTACTAGCTTATCTATACTCTTTGTGTATCTGCCGAGCAAACCAAGGTGAGTTCACACAGCCAAGGCATGGGATTCCCGGGTTGGGAATTGGGTTGGATATGTTGATATTGAAAGAGTTACTCGTACTTACGCATTCACTAGACTATAGACCATCGTCCTCAGGATAGTCAGGACACGTTACGTAAAGCCTACGTAACCCAGTATTTGCCATTTGTCTCCCGGGTCGGGAGGACACGTTACGTAAAGCCTACGTAACCCAATACCTTCTACTGTCTTCCGGGTCGGAAGGACACGCTGCGTGTCACACCCCCAATTTCCACGTGTCACCGGTGGGCCCGGTGTGGGGTACAGTGACGTAGTTGGCATCGTCATAGACAATCAACACAATATAATGATGCACAGCGGAAGCAGAATAGAAACATTTCAACTTTAAATAAAGTGTAATAATAAAATATCACAGTAGTTGAAATGGATCCACAGGCGGATCAATAAAATAAGATAAAATAATAGTTCAACAGATAAATGTCGTCCGAGTTTGCGAGACTATTGTGGACGCTCTCTAGGAAACAGCCAGCCTATTTCCGTATAGTACCTGCACTTAATCTTTTGGGAAAAATACGTCAGTTTACACTGGTAAATACAAATCAACCGACTCATTTTGAAAATGATTGAAAATTTATTTAAATGCACAAGGCATAAATATTTTATTAACTTGGGATAATCATTTAATATGAACTTGTGAACGAATTACATGCACTTATATCTCTGGTGGCCCGGGATCTACTGTCCGGGCTAGAGATTTAATTGACACACCACATCAAAGAGTTATACACGACGGGTGTACGCCTACACCCCGTGCTCTGGTCGTGGCCATCTCGTAAGATAATGCCAAGGATATCCGGGACACGGTCAACAACCCCCCAAAGCCTTTTAAGTAAGACAAAACTGTTTAAACGAAGTCGCACAAGCTATTCAAGACTGAACACCTATAAGGAGCAGGACTTGTGCGCCCGATCAAGCGGTATTTTAAATACCGTACCCCAAGCCCGTATAGGGAAAATAAGTCAAAATGTATTTACCTGAGCAAGTATAAGTCACAAACGATAAGTGGTGGTAGCTTTTACCGGGCTTCCTAATCTGGAACAAAGGTTTATAATTAACCTATTAGATTCCTAACGGCCTTTTATTTAAGCTTAAGCTTTGACCGGTTAGTTTTAGGAATGATACGGTTTACGCACGATTAAGCGAAAGACCGGATAGAATGTGATTTAGACCCGACAAGTTCGAATACTTGTATAATACGGGTATACTAAATACATTCTGGATTTTGAAGCAAAAACGATATCGTTTGACCCGTTTCGGTCAATTTACGCAAACTAGTTACGTAAACCGAACCGAACGCGAAAAGGGCGATACGGGTAGCCAAAAGATTCAAATGCAAGTTCCCTGAATTAATATGCTTAGAATATGATATTATATCAGTAAGTTATGTTCTATATTGCCCGGGATAATTTTAAACTCAACTTATGCCTTAGAAGGGCATTTTGGTCATTTAAAAGATAATAAAGGGATAAAATTAGAAATCTGAGTTGCGGGTCTGGTTCATACAGTAAATATACTTGATATAACATATTATATCAGTAGGGTATGACCCATATACCAAATATATCACTTAAAGCCAAATTATGCACCGTAGGGGCAATTTAGTAATTTCACAAGGGCTAAAAATGTCAAAACTGGAAACCTGAGTTCAAAATATCATACTTACTGTTATTATATGAAAATATGTGATTTACATCAGTAGGTATAAGTTTTATAGGTTTAAAACAAGTACAACGCTTACTATGCGCTTAAAACGCTAAAAATACGATTTAAGGGCGTTTTCGGGTTTTCACAGTAAATCTGAGATTTTTATATTTCCAGAATACTTAAAATAATTTATTCATCATATAAAATCAGTAGAAAAAGGTTTCGGGTCAAAAGGATGTGTAAAACTCATTTTATGGCTAAAACGGTCAAAACCGACATAAGCCGAAACGGCTAGGTGATCGAGGATCCGTTCAGCCAAAAATTAATTAAAAATCATCAAAATTCCCAGAATATTATATATAATCAGTTGGTAAAAAGTTTTGTACCAAAATGTGGCCAGAAGCGGGTTCTACGCAAAAAGGACCGTTTATGTAAATTTATAATATAGTTTTACGCTAATGGCCATAACTCACAATCTGGACCACCAACTGATCCGAAACTTTCGGTGCAAGTTTATATAATAAAAATAAAGATTTCTATCCTTTCACTTTTCCAAAAATCCCGTTTTAAATCAAAAAGGGCAAAATAGTCAACTTTATGCATAAACCGGAAACAAACATTCGAATAGGCTAAGCATAGACTCAATCAACGAAAATTCCAGAAAGTTTAACTAAAATAAAAATAGTCAAAAATGCTATCCAATACAGATCTCGAAGATGCATGTACGAATCCGAATCGATAGTCTATGAAATAATCGTTTTACAAGACTTTCGGTTCCGATTCGTGGCTATACTATAGATCGTCGAGTTGATGATGATTAAAACACATTCATATATATACTACAAGTTATTTTCAATGATCAATCAGGTTGCATGTCATCTATATCATTAATCATGTCATTTTTCGCAAAAATCACTTCTGTTGACTTTTTAGAAATAGGTTTGACTCGACATTAAGCATGCATGTAGTGGGAATCAGTTAGTACCCTTTAGAGGGTTTGTTTCCCACATAAATACCAATCTATAACAAGTTTCAATTCGAGAAATTACTGAAAGAAATCCGTTTAATCAGAAAGTCAAAGGTTATGAACACCCAGTTTGACTTTTACTAATAATCAAAGCATAAACGGATTATAGAACGAATTGAATGCTTACAAGAGTCCTATAGATGTTAAATGATCACTAGGAGTCGGCCTTGATCTTCAGAAATGCTCCAGAAAGCTTGCTTGAAGTTCTTGAATGTTGAGAGCTTATGTTCTTCAATTGCAAGTGACCAAAAGTGATCAATAATCTGATTTAAACCCAAATTTTCGAGGTTCCTGTAGTAGTAGCCATGCAAGGCTTGTTATTGGTTAATTTGGAGGCAGAAACCAGCTGTTACCAACTCAAATTCGGACCCAATTCGACCCAAACGAATTTTCTGCTCGCTGGCAGTCCCACGCGGCCCGCTTGGGCCTTCCCAGGCGGGTCGCCTGATCCTTGTTTCAGCTAAACAATTTTCAATGTTGACAGCTTTGACCCCTGAACTTGTACGTGATGTTTCGGCTACTTTTCTCGACCCGTAAACCCCCAAACTTGGTTTTTAAGGACCTTAGGACTTTTACCAACATGGTAATGCCCTCGGATAACTTTGCGCTCAACCGAAAAGCCCTGAAATTCGACGTTGACGCTTTTAGTCCTTTAAGTACGGTTTTGGCCATAACTTTCTCATACGTTGACGAAACTTCATGAAATTTTTACCACATATTCTAGTGAGTATATTTTAGCTATACAAAGCTTCGGGTCTGCCAAAAGTTCACTCAGAGGTATAAATTAAACATGTTGACACTTTTGGCCCCTATAGTTTGCAATACTTCACTTTTGGGCAATTTCCGCGTCGTATGATCCATGAACCATCCGTTTAAGGTTATAAACATTATGTAGGGTTATCATAGAGCCTACTTATCCATTGTTGACACTTTGGACCCTTACGTTCCATAGTTTTCACTGTTTGTCACTTTTAGTCCCTCTAAAGTATGTTTTCACATAACGGAACCTTATGACACGTGTCAAGACATTATTGGACGAAATTTTTCGAGGTGTTACATCCTCACCCCCTTAAAAGAAATCTCGACCCCGAGATTTATTCAAACAAATGGGGATATTTTTCTTTCATCGTGGATTCCACTTCCCACGTGTATTCGGGACCTCTACGGGCATCCCATTTGACCTTTACAATAGGCACGTGCTTCCTTCGAAGCTTCTTTACCTGTCGATCCTCAATCGACAAAGGTTTTTCAACAAACTTTAGACTTTCGTCTATGTGTATGTCTGTATGCGGTATAACCAGTGAATCGTCAGCGAAACACTTCTTCAAATTACAGATGTGGAATACATTATGAATGGCACTAAGCTCTTCAGGCAAGTTTAACTTGTAAGCGACTGCCCCGACACGTTCGATTATCTCGAAAGGTCCTATGTATCTCGGGCTTAGCTTGCCTTTCTTTCCAAATCGCATTACACCTTTCCAAGGTGATACTTTAAGCAACACTTTTTCACCCACATCAAAGTGAAAATCTTTGCGCTTAGGATCCGCATAACTTTTCTGCCTATCCCTGGCAGCTTTCAAACGATCACGGATCTGAACGATCTTGTCTGTCGTCTCAAAGACGATATCTGGTCCAGACAACTGGACATCTCCAACTTCCGCCCAACAAATGGGCGATCTACACTTCCTACCGTATAGGGCCTCAAAAGGCGCAGCCTTTATGCTGGAATGGTAGCTATTGTTGTAGGAGAATTCAATCAGTGGTAGGTGCTTATCCCAACTACCACCTAAGTCGATCGCACATGCACGAAGCATGTCTTCCAGAGTTTGAATAGTACGCTCACTCTGACCATCGGTTTGAGGATGGTAAGCCGTACTAAAATTCAAACGAGTGCCCAACGACTGTTGGAAACTTTTCCAAAAATGTGACGTATATCTAGTATCTCTATCCGAGATAATAGATATAGGTATACCATGTAGCGCCACTATCTTATCGACGTATAATTGAGCCAACATATCTGAGCTATACGTCTCTTTGATGGGTAGAAAATGAGCTGACTTAGTCAGTCTGTCAACTATGACCCATATGGTATCATTTCCCTTTTTCGTTTTCGGCAACTTGGTGATAAAATCCATTGTCACCATTTCCCATTTCCACTTGGGAATTTCAGGTTGCTGAAGCAAACCTGACGGCTTCTGATGCTCAGCCTTGACTTGCGCACAAGTCAAACATCTGGCCACATACTCGGCCACGGACTTTTTCAAACCAATCCACCAGTAGTTCGATTTCAAATCCTGGTACATCTTATCAGCTCCAGGATGGACGGAGTATTTAGAGCTGTGGGCCTCCTGGAGGATAACATCCCGAAGTCCTCCATATACTGGGACCCATATTCGTCCGTTTAGGCGTAGCATTCCATCTTTGTCGTGGGATAACTGCTCCTCAGTTACTCCCAACTTTTCTGCAGGATAGTTAGCTTCTAGCACAGCTTCCTTCTGTGCAGCTAACACCCTTTCATTCAAGTTATTCCTTATTTCAATGCGCTTGGCATTGATTCTGATCGGTTTAACCCTTTCCTTTCTGCTTAAGGCGTCGGCAACCACATTTGCCTTGCCTGGATGGTATCTGATCTCACAGTCATAATCATTCAAGGTTTCCATCCATCGCCTTTGACGCATGTTCAATTCCTTCTGATTGAACAAGTGCTGAAGACTCTTGTGATCTGAATAAATGATACACTTGGTTCCATACAAGTAATGTCTCCATAGCTTCAGAGCAAATACAACCGCACCCAATTCCAAATCGTGGGTGGTGTAGTTCTTCTCGTGCACCTTTAGCTGGCGAGAAGCGTAGGCAATGACTTTGCCCTTCTGCATGAGTACACAGCCCATGCCAGTATGTGATGCATCACAATACACCACAAATTCCTCTATTCCATCAGGCAATGTCAACACTGGCGCATTGCTCAGCTTCTGCTTCAGAATGTCAAAGGATTCCTGCTGCTTAGGGCCCCAATCAAACTTAATCTTCTTACGGGTTAACGAGGTTAGGGGCGCAGCAATCCTTGAGAAGTTCTCGATAAATCGCCTATAATATCCTGCCAATCCAAGGAAACTGCGAATTTCCGTAGGCGTCTTCGGCTCCTGCCAATTCATGACTGCTTCGACTTTAGCGGGATCTACCTGGATACCACGCTTGCTTACTACATGTCCAAGGAACTGGACTTCCCGAAGCCAAAATTCACACTTCGAAAATTTGGCATAAAGCTTCTCTTGATTCAAAAGTTTGAGAATACAACGAAGGTGTTTCTCATGGTCAGCTTGGCTCTTCGAGTAGATAAGGATGTCGTCAATAAAGACAATGACGAATTTATCTAGATAAGGCTTGCAGACACGATTCATGAGATCCATGAACGCGGCTGGTGCGTTAGTGAGTCCAAAAGGCATCACTAGGAACTCGTAATGTCCATAACGAGTCCTAAACGCGGTCTTGTGTACGTCTTCCTCCTTGACCTTCAACTGATGATAACCTGACCTGAGGTCAATCTTGGAGAAGTAACTTGCTCCTTGCAACTGATCGAACAGATCGTCGATCCTGGGTAACGGATACCGATTCTTGATAGTGACCTTATTAAGCTCACGATAATCGATGCACAGACGCATCGAACCATCCTTCTTCTTAACGAACAAGATTGGCGCTCCCCAAGGAGATGAGCTAGGTCTAATAAAACCTTTAGCTAATAGATCATCCAACTGCGTCCTCAGCTCCTTCATCTCCGTTGGTGCCAATCTGTATGGTGCTCTTGCTACAGGTGCAGTGCCTGGAATGATATCTATCCGAAACTCTACTTGCCTATCCGGTGGCAAACCGGGTAGTTCTTCAGGAAATACTTCAGGATATTCTGATATAACAGGGATATCCTCAATCTTCGGCTTCGGCTCATCTATGGTAACTTGTGCCATATAAATGACACAACCCTTCTGCATGCATCTGGATGCCTTGAGCATGGACACTTGCTCGGGCAATCCATGTTGGGTATCTCCTTGAATAGTAAGTGACTCACCGGACGGAGTCTTAACTATTACTTGCTTTCTGTTGCACAGAATCTGGGCTTGGTTACTCGACAACCAATCCATGCCTATCACTATGTCGAATCCAGCTAGCTTAAAGGGAAGCAAGGATAACGGGAAGGAATGATTCCTAATGGATATAACACATCCATCTAGAACAGTTGAGGCGGTTTCTAAGGTTCCATCGGCTAATTCCACCTCATATTTCACGCTTAAGGTTTTAACAGGAAGGTTTAATAGTTTACAAAACTTATTATCTACAAACGACTTATCAGCCCCCGAATCAAACAAAACTCTAGCAAAAATATCGTTTACAAGAAACGTACCGGTAATGACGTTATCGTCAAGGACTGCTTCCTTTGCGTCCATTTTGAAGACTCTCGCATTAGTCTTCTTCCCTTCCTCGGCCTTCTTCGCAAACTTTGGACAGTTGGGCCGAATGTGACCTTTTTCGTTGCAACCAAAACACGTTGCATCCTTCATCTTCTTGCAATCTACAGCCTTATGATCGGTGGACTTGCAGATTCCACATCGCTTCTCCGAAGACTGGGATTTTGTTTCAAACCGACACCTCCCAAAGTGGTGTCTCCTACAAAACTTGCATCTGGGTTTTTCACCCGACTGGTGATCATTCTTCCTAGACCCCGACCCTTTCCTGTGGTCGTTGTTCCCTCTATGTCGCTTTTCAGATCTCCGTGAGGTGTCATCCTCACGTTTTCGTTTGTTCTCCTCAGAGCTCTTCATGGCTCTCAATCTAACCACGTCTTGAGTGAGGGAGAGGGATAGATCCGCTACGGATCGAAATGTTGTAGGTCTTGAAGCTTTGACGCTGGCTTTAATCTCCGGTGCCAGACCCCCAATGAATCGAGCAATCCTACGTGGCTCCGGGGTCACCAAGTAAGGCACTAAACGAGACAGCGTGTTGAACGTAGTAAGATACGTTTGACAATCGAGGTTCTTCATGACTAAGGATACAAAATCCGATTCAATTCGCTCGACCTCGTGCTGCGGACAGAAGTTCTCTTTAATCAGGGCCACAAACTGTTCCCATGACAAACCGTACAGTGTGGCCTTACCGGCAGCTTGTAGGATGTTGATACATATTTGTGGACACGACTCACGGAACGAGAACTCGAAGACCAAAGACCATCGAAGTTCGAGACGAGTCTACACCTATAGAGAATAAAGACAAAGCTACAGCCAAGGGGGAGTTTGTTGATGCACTTATGTCTGTACTTTGTCTGTATTCGGTCTATATGTAAACGATGTCCTAGTCAGTCCTGTAAGTTGACCAAGTCAACCGTCCTCCTGGTTTGACCTGGCGCAACAGTTAGAAATATATTATGTGAAGTGTCTGAGTCGAAGGATGAGCAATCGAAGGATTATGTCTATCCTTCGATTGGCTCGAAAGATAAACCACGAAGGATACTGATGGACTTCGAAGGATATGCTATCCTTCGAAGTATATATGGATCCTTCGATGGAAATTGTGGTCGACAGATAGTCCTTCGGACAGTCTGTCTAATCCTTTGACCAGACCTGCTGTGTGTGGGTATAAATACCCATGTAGTGTGTTGTGTTAAGCTAGACAAGACAAGAGACTTGAGAGGCTTGTGAGATAGATGCACACATAGAGAGAGTTTGAGAGCATTCTATCAAAACACACACACACACACTAGAGAGTTTGCAAGTTAGATTTGTAAACATTGTGCTTGTAACCGGAACCTTCATTCGTATTAATACAGTGGTGTTAATCGGTGAATCCTTGTGTGTTTGTGTTTATGCTTGTCTCAACCCGGTTTGCTTGCTAGCTTGGATTCCGCACTCGCTAGTGGGTTCGTATAACAAGGTTTAGGTTCGTCATCCTCCGAAGAGGGACCTACAAGGGACCTACAAGTGTTAATCGAGTTGCCGCTGGCCATCGTCAACACCACAAGGATCTCACTTCATAAAGATAAAGTATTTCACGAGCATAACTCAAGGGGGAGCTTATGTTAAGGGGGAGTTTGTCAACACACTTCCTACATGATACGGGTAGTTTGTTGATACACTCTCTGCTCTCAAGATGTGAAGACTTTCAAGATCCTCCGACATTGAAGACATCAAAGGCTAATCTTGTGAGTAGTGTCCAAGGGGGAGTTTGTTGATACATATTTGTGGACACGACTCACGGAACGAGAACTCGAAGACCAAAGACCATCGAAGTTCGAGACGAGTCTACACCTATAGAGAATAAAGACAAAGCTACAGCCAAGGGGGAGTTTGTTGATGCACTTATGTCTGTACTTTGTCTGTATTCGGTCTATATGTAAACGATGTCCTAGTCAGTCCTGTAAGTTGACCAAGTCAACCGTCCTCCTGGTTTGACCTGGCGCAACAGTTAGAAATATATTATGTGAAGTGTCTGAGTCGAAGGATGAGCAATCGAAGGATTATGTCTATCCTTCGATTGGCTCGAAAGATAAACCACGAAGGATACTGATGGACTTCGAAGGATATGCTATCCTTCGAAGTATATATGGATCCTTCGATGGAAATTGTGGTCGACAGATAGTCCTTCGGACAGTCTGTCTAATCCTTTGACCAGACCTGCTGTGTGTGGGTATAAATACCCATGTAGTGTGTTGTGTTAAGCTAGACAAGACAAGAGACTTGAGAGGCTTGTGAGATAGATGCACACATAGAGAGAGTTTGAGAGCATTCTATCAAAACACACACACACACACTAGAGAGTTTGCAAGTTAGATTTGTAAACATTGTGCTTGTAACCGGAACCTTCATTCGTATTAATACAGTGGTGTTAATCGGTGAATCCTTGTGTGTTTGTGTTTATGCTTGTCTCAACCCGGTTTGCTTGCTAGCTTGGATTCCGCACTCGCTAGTGGGTTCGTATAACAAGGTTTAGGTTCGTCATCCTCCGAAGAGGGACCTACATAGGAGTGACCTCCACCATGCTAACGCATCTCCTTTGAATGACTGGGACACGTACTTAACGACGTCCCTATCAGCACACCCGCTGATATCAACTACAGTGTCCATCTCGTCAATCCACGTCATGCAGTCGACGGCTCCTTTTTCCCCAGTGAAATCCCTGGGCTTGCAGGATACAAAATACTTGTACGTACAGGACCTGCTGTACGTGTCATGCTTCAGCTCAATCTCCTGCTTTGGGACGCTGCTGTGGTTGGAGGAATGATTATCATCCTCAACTTTCTTTGGCTCACTCTTTTTAGACGGCGGCTTACTATGAGCCCCAGAATGAGTCTTAGCCTTGACATGCGTCACTGAGCGGGTTCTACTCTGAGTACCACTAGATTCTTTGAACTGCCTATCCATAGCCTTGGCGACAGCATTATCAATCAGTGCTTGCAATTCTGCACCGGTAACGTGAATCTTTGCATTATCTGAGCGTTCCCCAGAATGACTGTTGGTTTCTTCCGATTTGGCCATTGTAGCTTTAAGCTACAATAAAGGACAAGGTCTTATTTAGAACCTAACAGTATTATCGTTCTAGACGATTTATTAACCATGGTATCAAGAACCTTAGCAGTTAATTTAATAGATTTCATTCAGGCTCTTAATAGCAATCAAGGAATGAAAATATATATATTGGCACCATAGGCCTAGTCACATGGACAATTACTAAATTATAAATTTAGATTTTTATAGGATTATAAATTGTATAATTAAACAAATAATCCTTTACTAGACAGAGAGTCATAAACCACAACTGTCATTATATAACATAGTTATAACCCGTAGGTATCAAGCCATTAATAGACTTGTGTACAGATAAAATCTGTAGATATTTCTTTACTAGGCAGGGGGTCATAGACCACAACTGCCACTATATGACATAGTCATAACCCGTAGGTATCAAGTCATTAATAGACTTGTATACAGATATAATCTGTAGATAATTTATTAAAAAGGGTGGCTTGTGTGATTCTACAGATCACGCTTGGCCAGAATGTTAACATGTTCTCAGATGTTAACAGGGAGTTGAATCCTTTCAACCAGGTTTTACCATCAGAGCCAGGCCTGTTAATAAGGCATTCAAGCTAGGTTATACCTTACTAAGATTCTTATAAAATGGCAAATCAAATAAAAATTGATATTTTCCATTATTTTAATATTATTCATGCATATAAATAAAATGATAAATTCAAATTAACCATTTTAAATTTCCAATAAAATACCAGTACATAATTGCCCTAAACGGGACTTTGAAATAACATAACTAGCATGAATAACATGCCCGCGCAGGGGCTAAACAAGTACAACAATACAAAATAAAATAAAACAAACCCACGCAGGGGTTAACAAGATAACATACCCACACAGGGGTAGAGAAAGATAGATATACCCACGCAGGGGTAGAGTACTGGAATAAATGTCCACGCAGGGACATGAGTACACGAAATAATAATCAAAGGATTCAACGATCCTTCTTGCTCTTACCCTTGAGCAAATCGAATACCTTCTTAAACAGGCCACTGGTGCGTCGGCGATCCTCTCGCATATTGTGCTGAAACTCGCGTCGCATGCTATCAATCCCCTGCAGGATCTCCTGAACCTGCGGCGGCGACATCATAGGCGCCGGTGGTGGTGGCTGGTAGTGCTGCGGCTGCGGCGGCTGGTAAGGCTGCGGCTGCGGTGGCTGCTGGTAACCCGGAGGGTAACCAAAAGTAGATGGGCCAGCAGCCCAAGGGTCTCCAAGTGGACCACTATGTGGGAGTGAGCTGTAGTTCACAGCTTGCCAATAAGGGTCTCCCGTGTAATCATAACCCTGAGGGAATACCTGCTCGAACGGGTTGAACTGAGCGGCACTAGCATAAGCCGGAATCGGCTCTCCAAAATTCTGCGGCGGCAGAGGCGGGATCGGAACAGAAGTAACCTCCGATACGGGATGCTGAGACTCCCCTGTCTCAGACTCCCCGGGTAGCGACGTGTAGCGGCTGCTACTAGCACGTGGAGGGGTGCCTATGCGAATCCCTCCGCGCGTCGACATGCGCGCATTCCTCCTAGGCCTCTGAGGCGGAGGAGGCAAAACTGGCGGCGGCGGTGGTGACGGAGTGATCACGTCACGCCACAGGGCCTCAGATAGGTCCTGCGGTAGAGGCGGCTGCTGCTGGAGCTGCTGCTGCTGCGAGTGGTGCTGTGAGTGCACCGGCGAACCATGGAGCGATTGAAGCATCGGAGTACCATGGAGTGATTGAAGCATAGGAGAGTTGTGGCTAGGGGTGAAGTACCAATCATGCTGCTTGAACCTCTCCTGGAAGCTGTCCACACCATTAAATGGTGATCCTGTGTATGGCGACCCATCCGATATCTCAATCGGGTGGTTTGGTGTACCTGATGGTGGGAGCGAAGGGTCCGTCTCCTCGTCTACGTCCATCTCGTGACCACCGGAAAAGTGGTCCTCCTGTCCAAGTGGGTTATGGCCCACTGGCTCCTCCACATAAGCATTAGGGTTATACAAACCCTGGTAGGCTGGCGCTGGATGCTGGTGCGGTGACTGGTGCAACGGTATGTATGATCCAAGCGAATCATGGGGCCCGTTCTCCGAATGGGGCCCAAACGAGTGGGGTAATGACGGAGAAGTGCTCGCGGAAACCGAATGCCTAGCAGGCTCGGCAATAGACCTCCAAAGGTCGTTGGCGGCTGTGTGGTGTGTAGCAGATGGGGCCCGCCTATGCGAGGGGCCAGCCTCATGATCATGGGATGTAGGAAATCCTCCACGACCTCTCATCCTTGGCGGCATCCTGATCCTGTCAAAAGTCAACAAGTTGCGCAACAAAATATATAAGACAATGCATTAATAAATAAAATAAATTAAACGAAATGTCGAACATTTCCTAAGTTCTTTGTCTAGACTCGAAAATCGAGGAATGTGCAATTGTGTAACTGAGATTAAACACATTAGGATAGTGTTTAATTCACTCAGCGTTGGCTCTGATACCAACCTGTCACACCCCCAATTTCCACGTGTCACCGGTGGGCCCGGTGTGGGGTACAGTGACGTAGTTGGCATCGTCATAGACAATCAACACAATATAATGATGCACAGCGGAAGCAGAATAGAAACATTTCAACTTTAAATAAAGTGTAATAATAAAATATCACAGTAGTTGAAATGGATCCACAGGCGGATCAATAAAATAAGATAAAATAATAGTTCAACAGATAAATGTCGTCCGAGTTTGCGAGACTATTGTGGACGCTCTCTAGGAAACAGCCAGCCTATTTCCGTATAGTACCTGCACTTAATCTTTTGGGAAAAATACGTCAGTTTACACTGGTAAATACAAATCAACCGACTCATTTTGAAAATGATTGAAAATTTATTTAAATGCACAAGGCATAAATATTTTATTAACTTGGGATAATCATTTAATATGAACTTGTGAACGAATTACATGCACTTATATCTCTGGTGGCCCGGGATCTACTGTCCGGGCTAGAGATTTAATTGACACACCACATCAAAGAGTTATACACGACGGGTGTACGCCTACACCCCGTGCTCTGGTCGTGGCCATCTCGTAAGATAATGCCAAGGATATCCGGGACACGGTCAACAACCCCCCAAAGCCTTTTAAGTAAGACAAAACTGTTTAAACGAAGTCGCACAAGCTATTCAAGACTGAACACCTATAAGGAGCAGGACTTGTGCGCCCGATCAAGCGGTATTTTAAATACCGTACCCCAAGCCCGTATAGGGAAAATAAGTCAAAATGTATTTACCTGAGCAAGTATAAGTCACAAACGATAAGTGGTGGTAGCTTTTACCGGGCTTCCTAATCTGGAACAAAGGTTTATAATTAACCTATTAGATTCCTAACGGCCTTTTATTTAAGCTTAAGCTTTGACCGGTTAGTTTTAGGAATGATACGGTTTACGCACGATTAAGCGAAAGACCGGATAGAATGTGATTTAGACCCGACAAGTTCGAATACTTGTATAATACGGGTATACTAAATACATTCTGGATTTTGAAGCAAAAACGATATCGTTTGACCCGTTTCGGTCAATTTACGCAAACTAGTTACGTAAACCGAACCGAACGCGAAAAGGGCGATACGGGTAGCCAAAAGATTCAAATGCAAGTTCCCTGAATTAATATGCTTAGAATATGATATTATATCAGTAAGTTATGTTCTATATTGCCCGGGATAATTTTAAACTCAACTTATGCCTTAGAAGGGCATTTTGGTCATTTAAAAGATAATAAAGGGATAAAATTAGAAATCTGAGTTGCGGGTCTGGTTCATACAGTAAATATACTTGATATAACATATTATATCAGTAGGGTATGACCCATATACCAAATATATCACTTAAAGCCAAATTATGCACCGTAGGGGCAATTTAGTAATTTCACAAGGGCTAAAAATGTCAAAACTGGAAACCTGAGTTCAAAATATCATACTTACTGTTATTATATGAAAATATGTGATTTACATCAGTAGGTATAAGTTTTATAGGTTTAAAACAAGTACAACGCTTACTATGCGCTTAAAACGCTAAAAATACGATTTAAGGGCGTTTTCGGGTTTTCACAGTAAATCTGAGATTTTTATATTTCCAGAATACTTAAAATAATTTATTCATCATATAAAATCAGTAGAAAAAGGTTTCGGGTCAAAAGGATGTGTAAAACTCATTTTATGGCTAAAACGGTCAAAACCGACATAAGCCGAAACGGCTAGGTGATCGAGGATCCGTTCAGCCAAAAATTAATTAAAAATCATCAAAATTCCCAGAATATTATATATAATCAGTTGGTAAAAAGTTTTGTACCAAAATGTGGCCAGAAGCGGGTTCTACGCAAAAAGGACCGTTTATGTAAATTTATAATATAGTTTTACGCTAATGGCCATAACTCACAATCTGGACCACCAACTGATCCGAAACTTTCGGTGCAAGTTTATATAATAAAAATAAAGATTTCTATCCTTTCACTTTTCCAAAAATCCCGTTTTAAATCAAAAAGGGCAAAATAGTCAACTTTATGCATAAACCGGAAACAAGCATTCGAATAGGCTAAGCATAGACTCAATCAACGAAAATTCCAGAAAGTTTAACTAAAATAAAAATAGTCAAAAATGCTATCCAATACAGATCTCGAACATGCATGTACGAATCCGAATCGATAGTCTATGAAATAATCGTTTTACAAGACTTTCGGTTCCGATTCGTGGCTATACTATAGATCGTCGAGTTGATGATGATTAAAACACATTCATATATATACTACAAGTTATTTTCAATGATCAATCAGGTTGCATGTCATCTATATCATTAATCATGTCATTTTTCGTAAAAATCACTTCTGTTGACTTTTTAGAAATAGGTTTGACTCGACATTAAGCATGCATGTAGTGGGAATCAGTTAGTACCCTTTAGAGGGTTTGTTTCCCACATAAATACCAATCTATAACAAGTTTCAATTCGAGAAATTACTGAAAGAAATCCGTTTAATCAGAAAGTCAAAGGTTATGAACACCCAGTTTGACTTTTACTAATAATCAAAGCATAAACGGATTATAGAACGAATTGAATGCTTACAAGAGTCCTATAGATGTTAAATGATCACTAGGAGTCGGCCTTGATCTTCAGAAATGCTCCAGAAAGCTTGCTTGAAGTTCTTGAATGTTGAGAGCTTATGTTCTTCAATTGCAAGTGACCAAAAGTGATCAATAATCTGATTTAAACCCAAATTTTCGAGGTTCCTGTAGTAGTAGCCATGCAAGGCTTGTTATTGGTTAATTTGGAGGCAGAAACCAGCTGTTACCAACTCAAATTCGGACCCAATTCGACCCAAACGAATTTTCTGCTCGCTGGCAGTCCCACGCGGCCCGCTTGGGCCTTCCCAGGCGGGTCGCCTGATCCTTGTTTCAGCCAAACAATTTTCAATGTTGACAGCTTTGACCCCTGAACTTGTACGTGATGTTTCGGCTACTTTTCTCGACCCGTAAACCCCCAAACTTGGTTTTTAAGGACCTTAGGACTTTTACCAACATGGTAATGCCCTCGGATAACTTTGCGCTCAACCGAAAAGCCCTGAAATTCGACGTTGACGCTTTTAGTCCTTTAAGTACGGTTTTGGCCATAACTTTCTCATACGTTGACGAAACTTCATGAAATTTTTACCACATATTCTAGTGAGTATATTTTAGCTATACAAAGCTTCGGGTCTGCCAAAAGTTCACTCAGAGGTATAAATTAAACATGTTGACACTTTTGGCCCCTATAGTTTGCAATACTTCACTTTTGGGCAATTTCCGCGTCGTATGATCCATGAACCATCCGTTTAAGGTTATAAACATTATGTAGGGTTATCATAGAGCCTACTTATCCATTGTTGACACTTTGGACCCTTACGTTCCATAGTTTTCACTGTTTGTCACTTTTAGTCCCTCTAAAGTATGTTTTCACATAACGGAACCTTATGACACGTGTCAAGACATTATTGGACGAAATTTTTCGAGGTGTTACACTGCGTAAAGCCTACGTAGCCCCCACGCGTACCACTGTCCTCGGGGAAGGGCACGTCACGTAAAGCCTACGGGACCCAATACGTATTCCTGTTCTCGGTAAAGAAGAACACGTGGTTGGAAGTTAGTCTAGTAAGTACCACTAATGAGAAGCCCTCATTAGTAAGGATAAACATGGGAAGCCCCCACCGGCAATATAAACACAAGGTTTGGGAAGCCCCCGCCTTTAGTACACACTAGTATGGGAAGCCCCCACTAGCTAAACTTATGCACTATGTTATGAACTTACTTTCTGTGAACTCGCTCAACTAGTTTGTTGATTATTTGCTGCATGCCTTGCAGGACCTTAGGTACATTATGGAGCTTGCACAGGGAGGAGCAGGTCGTTGTGGGATTCGGATCGTGAACTTTATCTGAACTTATAACTACATTGAGTTACATTACTATGCTTCCGCTATTTAAACGATGTTTGGTTTTGAAACATCAATCATGTCATGATGATTTACATTAATTACTTTATTATTAAATGCTATGTTTGATATGATTGATGGCTTGATCCTGGTCATGTCACGCCTCCAAGCGGTGGTACTCCGCGGGTGGATTTTGGGGGTGTGACACTTGAGGTAGATCCTAATTCTGTTTCTGAGTCTAAGGATCAGGTCAGTCAAAATGTGTCAGCTAATGCGTCAGGTAAGAAGATTGATGGAAACATTGACTGCAAAAATTGCAAAGAATGCAATTTCTGTAGTACTGTCACGTACCTCAACAATGAGAAAATTAAAAACCTGACAGCCAAGGTCAGCAGTGTTGAGGATCAAATACTCGGTCGTGACAAAACTGTGAGAGCTTCAACTGAACGGATCAAAGAGTTAACTTCTCAAATGGAAAAAGATAAAATTGATCATGAAAAGGTTAAAACTGAAAATGAAAAGTTAATTCTTGAAAACCGTAAAATTTCTGAAAAATTTGAAAAACTCAAAACCACAGTTAAAGAAAGTGATGAACGAAATGGTAAAACGTTTAAAGAAAATGAACATCTGCGAGCTGTGGTGAGAATAAAAGAAGAATCAATTAATAAACAACTGGATGAGATTGCTAAATTGAAACTTAAAGTTCAAAAAGCTGAAATAGAGAATGAGCGAATTCAGTTGAAACTTAACAGTTATAAGTCTGCAAGCTTTGTGTTGCAGCATATTGTTCCTAAACCTATAGGAAAAAACAAAGCTGGCGAGGATGTGTTTTCAGATGGTACCGGTGTAGGGTTTCACAAAGTTCCACCGCCGATTTTGCACAATTACACTAAAAAGGAATCTGGGTTGGTTGAACTTGAGGAAGAAAGTGATGTTACACTTCCTGAAAACATTGATGTCATGTTCACGTCTTCCAATGACGAGGGTGTCCAAAGTGATGTGGTGAAAAGTGTGGTAGACAATGTTCTTAAACTGGATTGTGACACTTCTTAGGAGGATGGGTGTTTTCTAGACAAATACATTCCGAAACAAAAGTCCAAGAACAACTTAGATGAAGAATCAAACCTTGTCATGTACAAGATGATGGGTTCGGATAAGTTGTTTTCGGATTCTGAGTTTCCATTAGAGAATGTTAATTTGAACAAATTAACAAATGTTTTCAAATTGGTCGAAGTCGAGTTGTCAGCAGTGAACGATCTGAGTCGAAAGAAAGAGAGGGTTTACAACAAGAAAACTGTTTATCCACCACATTTTTACAATAACAATAGAAACAACTGGTCAGGTGGTTATCAGGGGGGTAAACCATTTCAGAAAAGAAATGTTCCAAACAAGAGGTTTGACGAAAAGAAAAAGTTTGTGAACAGTTCAAGTTCACTTGCTGATGAAGAAAAAGTAATTTTTTCAAAATCGAACAAAGAATTTTTTGAGAAGAGAGCTTCGCAGGCTCAGTCTGAAGGCACGAGTCGGGTAGCTGATATTCGTACTTGTTTTAGATGTGAACAAGTTGGTCATATTGCACGAAAGTGTACATATGTGAAGCCTAGGACTGAAGCTGTGAAGGTTCAACAAAAGAAGGTTGATGTGAAGGGTAAAGCACCAATGTATGTTGAGAAGAAAGTGATTGAGAAGAAAAACATTAAAATCGACAACGTAAAAGCAAAAACTGAACCTGTAAAGAAGTTGGTAACTCAAAATGATAAATTTTATAAAAGGGTTGCAGAAATTCAACAGGTGTGGAAACCAAAAATTGAATCAAAAGTTGAGAAGAAAGTTTCAAATTCTGAAGAGAAAAAGGCTGAAGAGCCAATTATTGTTGATTATGATGCAAATTTTCCGCCACTAAAGGCTGAAAATTTCAAAATTCAAATTGCGAGAGTCAAGGTTGCACCTAAGGCTGATGAGGCCTGGGTGGACTCAATGTTTGACTAAACAGTTTGAATTGTCAGAGCTTCCTGGATCGCGAAGCATGAATCGGCATCTTTCTTGAAGTTGTTTAAGTGATGATTTGTTATGTGCAAGATCTTCCAAAACTTGTATCCAGGTGGATAATGGATAGTGGAGCGTCAAGGCATATGACAGGGAAGACCGCATTGCTGTATGATGTGAATAGCATTAACGGTGGTTATGTGGGTTTTGCGGGTAATCAAGGAGGAAGGATCATAGGTGAAGGAACATTGTCAAATGGCATTATAACGTTTGAAAGAGTGAACTACATCGCTGAGCTGGAGAACAACCTGCTAAGTATCTCCCAGATCTGTGACAGAATGTATACTACTAATTTCACCGACAAAGAATGTTTGATCTTGAAACCAGGATTTGTGATACCTGAAGAGTGGATCATCATGAGGGCACCAAGAGTCAACGATTTGTACGTGTTGGACATGAGCGTTGCTACTACAACCACGGGTCAGGCTCATTGTTTTGTGTCCAGAGCAACGGAGAAAGAGTCGAGGTTATGGCACCGAAAGATGGGGCATATTCACCTAAGGAAAATGAATCACTTAGTGCATAACGACTTGGTCACTGGAGTGAATATTAAAGGTTTTCATCTGGAAGGGGAGTGCATAAGTTGTGTCAAAGGCAAACAGAAGAAAAAGTCACACCCTACAAAACAAGTCAATTCAGTTTCAAGACCTTTGGAAAGACTTCACATGGATTTGTTTGGTCCAGTGAATGTCAAGAGTATCACAGGAGATTTATACTGTTTGGTCGTGACTGATGATTATTCCAGATTTTCTTGGGTGATGTTTTTAAAATCAAAAGATGAGACTTTTGATAGTTTGATGGCATTGTTTAAGAAAATTGAGAATCTGTACCAGAGGCCGATCTGTAGAATTCGCAGTGATAATGGTACTGAATTCAAAAATAGTAAAATGGAAGAATTTTGTGATGAAAGAGGTATACTGCATGAGTTTAGTGCTCCGTACACTCCGCAGCAGAATGGAGTTGCAGAACGCAAAAATCGGACGCTAATCGAGACAACCAGAACGATGCTTGCAGACTCTAAGTTACCAATTAATTTCTAGGCTGAAGCTGTTTCTGCTGCATGTTATACTCTCAACAGAGTTCTTACTGTAAAGAAGTTCAACAAGACGTGTTTTGAGCTACTCAATAAACGCAAGCCGAATTTGAAGTATCTAGAACCGTTTGGGTCATCCTGTACGGTGATAGAGCCTAGAGGAAAGTTTTGTCCGAAGAGCGTTAAGGGAATCTTTGTGGGTTATTCAAGTCCTTTGCGACGCGTTTTCATTCCAAGCGACAAGCAGATTATTGAGGCAGCAAATGTTGAATGTCAAGGTTACACTATGCCGCCACAGAATCCTGGTGATTCATGGCGTTATCATTATGACAAACTTTGGGATTCGTTTGACAAGAAAGAAGAATCAGAGGAAGAAGAAGATTTCTGTGATGAGCTGGATATTTTGCGAGAGTATGAGTCGCAGCTCAAGTTTCCAGCAGAGTATTCTAGAAGACCTCGGGAAACTTCAAATGACGATGAAGCAGGTCCTAGTAATGCTGGTGAACATGATGATGAAGTTGCTCCTGGTAATCAGTCGGAGGTGAATGATGATCAAGAAGTTGAAAATATGCCAGTTTTTGACCATGGTGATTCAGACCTTGAGGGGGAGCAGATCCAGTTATCAAGTCAAACAAACCAAGTTGGTGAACAAGATGCAGAGTAGAATGTTACTAATCTGGAGGGGAATGTAGAAGTTCCAAGCGAAGTGATGCCGCGAACTCTTTCTTATCATCCAGAGGAGTTGATAATAGGAGAATTGCAATCGGGCGTTCGCATGAGACGTCAAATTGACCAGGGCTTAACATGTTTTTATACTACAGTAGCACCTTTACAAACTGAATTTTCATTAAGTTGTTTTATCTCGCAGGTCGAACCAAGAACTTACAAAGAGGCGCTTACTGAAGACTCTTGGGTCATAGCGATGCAAGAAGAGTTAAGTCAGTTTAAAAAGTTGGGAGTGTGGAAGTTAGTTGATTTGCCGGATGGTCAAAGGAAAATCAATACAAAATGGGTTTTCAATTGTAAGAGGGACGATAGAGGAGTGGTTGTAAGGAACAAAGCTCGACTCATTGTTTAGGGCTTTAGTCAACAGGAGGGGATTGATTTTACCGAAGTCTATGCTCCTGTCGCACGACTAGAGGCTATCAGAATTTTCCTAGCATTTGCGTCTTGGAAGAATTTCAAAGTATTTCAGTTAAATGTTAAATCAGCGTTTCTTTATGGGAAGGTCAAAGAGGAGGTTTATGTTGGTCAGCCGCCGGGCTTTACTGACCCAATCCACAAGAACAAAGTTTATCTGCTGGACAAAGCGTTGTATGGTCTACATCAGGCACCGAGAGCCTGGTACGAGAATTTGTCTCAACACCTACTCGCTAACCAGTTCATACGTGGAAAAGTGGATGCCACTCTCTTCACTAAAGTCGTTGATGGTCATCTTCTGATAGTACAGATTTTTGTAGACGATATAATATTTGGGTCGACGAATGAGAAATTGTGCAAAAATTTCGAACAGGTGATGTAGCAGAAATTCGAAATGTCATCAATGGGGGAGATGAAATTCTTTCTGGGATTACAAGTTGAACAACTTCCTGAGGAAATTTTCACTCATCAAACGAAGTACGTGCATGATATTCTGGAGAAATTTGGAATGTCAAGTTCTACTCCAGCTGCTACCCCACTTGCGACTAATCATGGGATTCACCCAGATCTCACCGGAGACAGGGTTGATGAGACACTTTATCGATCCATGATAGGTTCTTTGATGTACCTAACTGCTTCACGTCCTGACATCATGTACCCAACGTGCCTCGCAGCAAGATATCAATCTAACCCGAGAGCATCGCATATGATCATTGTCAAGAGGATTTTACGTTACTTGAAAGGTACACCCACATTGGGGTTGTGGTATCCTCGCAAAGGCGATTTTACGCTCGAAGGGTATTCCGATTCGGATTTCGGATGCTGCAAAGTTAACATGAAATCAACAACAGCAGGATGCCAGTTCTTTGGTTCCAGATTGGTTACCTGGCAGTGTAAGAAACAAACGTCTGTGGCGTTATCTACATGTGAAGCGGAGTATGTTTCTGCTAGCAGTTGCTGCTCTCAGATCCTGTGGATACAGCAACAGATGCGCGACTACGGTTTGCAGTTTCTTAACACACCTCTGTTTGTTGATAATGAGGCCGCAATTAATATAACTAAAAATCCAGTACATCACGCTAAAACTAAACATATTGAGATTCGTCATCACTTTATTCGCGATTGCTTCGAGAAAAAGTTGATACGAATTGAGAAAATCCACACTGACGAACAAAAAGCTGATTTACATACCAAAGCTTTTGATAAAAATCGGTTTCTTTATTTGTTAAAACTCAATGGTATGAAATTGCTTTCGGTGTCGGATGGGGTTGTGAGCGTTGATGAGAGTACTGTTGCGGATGCAGATGAGAAACAATCTGCGATGGTTTGTCGGTTTTTTACGTGTTTTGGTATTTAGGGGGAGATAGATAGTTGTACATAGTTTATTTTGAGAAAAATAAAAAAACAGTAAAAAAATGCAAAAATCCAAAAACATGATAAAATTGAAAAAGAGCTTGTGTATATAGGGAAAATGATAGTACATCAGCTAGACAATTACAGTATGCTAAAGATTTGGAAAGACAAAATGAGTTAAACAGTCTTACTAACGATGTGTCGATAGGTTTTTGTACATTTAGTAGATTTATTCGGGATATAAACCTAAAATTTCAAACTGGTGAAATTCGTGGGGAACACTACTTGGATATATAGGTAACCCCTGAAATCTCGTTTGAAAGGTCTCGTATTCTGATATACTAGGTGGTTATACTCTATGATGTCTGGGGTATTATTCCGGGACTTCTGCTGAACGGTAGTTCTGACCTAGTCCTTGGCTAATACTTTATCCAAAATGCTTGAAATATAGCATGAAGCCCTCAGCTGATTAGACAATAAAATTGATAATCAGTTGTTGTAGCTGAAAAGACCCTCTAAAGGGGACACACTGCTAAGTCGAATCTGATATCTCTCTGCTGAACGGAAGTTCTGACCTGAGATCCCTCAGTTCTCGCATTTAACCCCTAATTTATGTACAGACATCATTGTAGTATTCTTGCCTGTAAGACTGAATATTGGGATTCTGGATACGGGAGTATATTCAAGAGGTGGGACACATGAATTGATCTATGTTCTTAAAACACTTAAACGGTATCCTGAATAGATTGAAGTTTGTGTGAGAATTTAAGATGGATCAGTATATCGACAATCGAGGTGAATTGTTTAAGTCTGAGTATGTAATGTAGCTTAACGGTACTTGTAATCTGTCTGAAAAGCTGATATGATTCCCGGACACGCTCACCAAAAATAAAACTTGTAAATAGTTTACTTTCCGCAATTTAAGTTTTCTATTATTTCATTTCTTAGTTTAGATCATTTTAAAATCCAAAAAGATTTTATTTCTGCTTTATTTTAGACAAACCAGAGTAGAAAGTTGATTGTCTGATTTTAGAAAGATGAAGCAGATGCAGGAGATTCTGAGCTGAAGATTGAGGAGAGCTTACATTGTTGGAAATGTGTTTGTTTTCAAAGTTAAAACGAGTTCATTAAGTTGATACTTGTTATTTTTCAGAAGAAATTGACAATGTTTTTATAAAATCAGTTTGTTTTGTCAAAAAGATCAACCAGGGTCATTAAATTGAACTTGGTAGATTAATCAAGTATTCAGGGTCATTAACTTGAACTTGAAAACTTGAGTGGATTTCTAAAGCTGATTGAATTAGTGTTTATTGCTAGAAAAAGAAAAGATTGTAATGTTATTGGTTGAGTAACAGGTTTGGAGGCTTGTTTATTCCCAACGGAGGTAAATTGTCAAAGTTTGAGTCAGATACCTTAGATCCTAGCAAACTGAGAGGGGGAGTCTGTGAAAGGGGGAGTCTGGATCAACAGCTATTGGAAGATAGAAGATAGAGACAGGTGTTAATGCTGAAACCTGTGAAGAATGCTTGAGAGGATAGACAGAGTTGGTGAAAAGACTAAGACTGAAGACTACGGATCTGAAGATACGAAAAGACTACGTCAACATCCAAGGGGGAGTCTGTTGATGCATGGAATGTCTGTTGACTGCGTCTACAAAAAGTCTGAAGTCAAGATTGGTCAACAGGGGGTCAAAGTGTAAATATTGTATAAAATAGTATTGGTTTGGACCGCTCATGTGTCTTAGTTCTGAACCGCTTATATGTCATTATTCTGGATCGCTTTTGTGTCAAGTGTTCTGGACCGCTCATTTGGCATGTCTTATGAGCGGACCAGAAACTCTATAAATAGGCTGAGCGGTTCATTAGTGTGTAATGTATGTGTGTGCTTGGGAGCCGAAACTCTGTCAAAATTTCATCAGAAAGCAATAAAAAGATAGGAATTGAAAGGATATGCTGTTGTAACTTCATATATGTTGATTCCGCCTTCATACATGAAGATGAGCTACTCTGACTGACTTTTCGGGTCATAGAACGGTCCAACAAATTCAAGTTGATTATAATTTATGAAAATCTCGTAGCCATGATTCTTAACCCAAAAACATTTTGTTTTAGAAAAACATCTTGTAAAACATCTCATTAAAACTCGTTAATAAAACATCGTTGTGTGACATCGTTTTGAAAATCGTTTACCCCAGTGAACTAAATAACGCCACGATATGTAATATGTTGAAAACACTTATATATAGGAAGTACCAACGGCGTATCCACCATGCTTTCATCACATTACACCCGTCCCGTTATCTAAACACTAACCAAAACCAATCGTTTAACTCGTTAAAATCGTTTCAAAATTGTTAACTCGTTTAAAATCGTTAAATCATCCTCGTTTTAATTTGTGAAGACCTATATATGGTCGTCTCGCTAACAACATTCAAACCTTTGTGACTCGATCACCTCGCTTCTCGCTTCTCGAATTAACAAACCAGCAAAGGGTAAGTTAACAAACATCAGATTCAGTCGCTACCCACAACCCCCACACATAACCATGGGTGTAGTAAAGTAACGGGATTTGTCAGATCCTATGGTACCATAACCTAATACAGGTCGGCTTGATCAGTGCTAATGAATGTCATTCGTTATGTAACTACAACCATCAAGTTTGTTCACATTATTGAAATCGTTATTAGTTTTGTAAAAATCGTTTTAATCGTTTTTGAAACCATCGTTTAAACTTTGAAAACATTTTGTACATATGAATCACCCCAAAACAATTGAAAACAATAAAATAGGGGAACTATGTACTCACATGTAGTGCAAAGTATCCTCAATCAAAGAACTTCGACAAACTCTGGCTTATAAACTACTTATCATACAACTACCTAAACTAGGGTAATTACCATTTATGTGACAAAAATTTAGGTTACATATGCTTAATTACCATTTATGTATAAAAAGGGTATTTTGGTAATTTACCTACGACATATAAACTACTTATCATACAACTATCTAAACTAGGTGACCATAAGGTATAACCTCGGAAGGTTATTCCCTATGCTACTATGGTCACTAAACATGTTTGGTCGGATCCTAATGATCGACCAAACGGGTCGTGTTCGAAAGTCTAAGCGGGTGTTTAGTCCGCTTGACTTACGACTCTACACAAGCACTAAACTAAAAAGCGACGAGCTAAACATGCCAAAACATGTTGAGTTAAGTTAGAAAACAGGTTTGGTATTAAAACAAACGGTTTTGATACCTAAAAGTAGCTTGGTTACAAAATACGCGAGAAAACGCATTCTGGCCGAAGCTACGACTCGTCACTGAGCCTAGATAACGTGGTAATCAGTAGGTATAGTTACGAGGGATTATAACCATCATGATTATGCTCACGTTATGAAGTTCAAACGAACTTCGCGTTGACCATAAACTGGTCAAAGCAGAAAGTCAAACACAATTTGACTTTAACGATAGAAACGAATGAAAAGAACGAAAGAATACTTACAGAAGGTCCCCGCAAGCTCTTGATCCGATTTACTCTCAGGTATGAAGCATAAACTTCAACTTAGAGAGCCAAAATCAGATTCAAGTGTGCTTTGGGAGTGAAATGGGTTTGGGTATTTATAGGAATTCAAGAACCGTTAAGATCGTTCGTCGAAAAATGTGCTTTGATCTAGACCTTACATGTGGGCATATGGTTTTCAAAACCATGGGAATACATAAAACCATCAAATGGTATTACAAAACAAGGATAAAAACCATCCATGTGTGGCACATTGTTTTGAAATACCATGGGTGCCTAAAAAATGGACCAAGTTAAATGTATCTGCCAGAAATTTCAAAAATGGTCCCTGCACTTGTAAAACTTGATTTTTTGGCACGTTTAAACCTCTTTAACCTCATTTCAAGGCTCTAAAATTATGTTAAAGTATAGGGAACTTAAAATATGCTCAAAGACATCACGGATGTCAGTTCATTTGGCTGTACGGTTGCGTTATTCGGTTAATTACGACGAAAGTCGTAACGAATGCAAAAACTATCCAAATTACGCGACGAATGGAACTTTATCATGCCAATCACTAAAATAAAATATTTTAATGGTTTCATAAATTTTTTTTTGGAAGTCCGGATATATTCAGAACGTAAGATATGCGCGAAAATGCAAACTTATGCACTTTTTGACGCTTTTTGTCCCTATTGATCAAATAAGTTTATTTTAGCATACCGAACCCCTCAAAGCCTATTTCTAAGCTATGTAAAGGTTATTTAGGGTATTTTTAACTTATGATCAAGTTCCGGAATGTTCGTTACTATACAAATCGGTATAGTTTTGCAGTTTGACATAAATAGTCCCTGCGATCGAACAAACTTGATTTCAACACACCAAACCATCCAAAACTTATTTCTAAGTTATGTGGAGGTTATTTAAGGTATGTTAAGCCTATTTCACTATTCCGGTGTGTTCGTTGCATTGAATTGGTTATATTTACGCATCGACGCGCGTATAACCTTCTAGAAAGTGATTTAGAGCTTGAAATCAGAATCGAATTGAATTGAAAAAAAATCACCAAACATAAATACACACATAATAACAAAAAAATACATATAATAACACCAAAGCACATTGTTTTATTAATAACCAACATTGTTTTACATTGAACCACGACTATAGAACACAGTTGTCACAAGGACAAGTCGAGACAGTTGATGGTTGCGAGTCGAGACCGGAACAGGACAAGTCGAGACAGTTGATGGTTGCGAGTCGAGACCGGAACAGGACAAGTCGAGACTGCTGATGGTTGCGAGTCGAGACCTGCAAAATAGATATGAGATAAAAAATGTTGACTCGTAATCCCTGGTTTTCAGCACTTTTCAAAAATTCAAAGATATCGTAATCTTTGAATTTTCTTTGATCACCAACTCCCGAGAAATCAGCTAAAATTTTTTCTGAAATCACACAAACCAAAATCAGTGATATCTTTCAATAATTTCACGAAGAACAGTTTGAAGATTTAATAATTTTCACTGCAAAACAAACACCAAAAACCAGATCAGTAGTAAAGGAAGTTCTTGAATCCGAGTGATATCAAAAGCGAACCAAGATTGGTTTCTTGGCTCTGATACCAATTGTAAAACCCGTTAGGATCCTTCAATGATATCAGTCTCAAACTTGTGAAGGTGCGGAAAACAATCACAAGCCAATTCAAGAACGAGTAAATAAACAAAACAATAATAATAGAATCACAAACCGGAAATCTTGCATTCAATGATAAAACAAAGACCGATACAAGATCTCTAAGCTATTCTCGGCTCCTTCCTTAGTCGCAACCACTGATCAACCTCAACCAAGAGTTTGAGGTTTGTTTAAATACAAAACAATTGGACTTAAACCTAGGCCCATTGCGACAACTAACAAACTAACCCAACCCTTACAAAATCGGCCCATATGTTAACTAAACCAAACACAGAAACAACCCTTCAACTATGCTAACCTACATGAATAAACCTTCAGGTTCCAACACTTTCACTCCTTATTCAACTACTGTTTTGACTTCTTTGACTATAGCAGTATATTTTATGTTTTCATTAGTTGTATTTTATGGAGTAAGTGTTAATAATCAAAGTAACCGAATGTTTATCGATGCGAAACGCGATACGACTGTGAATGATAGGAAGTAACAATGCCATAAAGTCAATTAATCAATAATCAAGCTAATCAAATCATCATCAAACTCGAGACTCAAATTATGCGAATTTGGTGTTATTACACGTGTGTGTGCCTTATGTGTTACTTGTGCGTGTTTACTTTATGTTAGGTGTGTGGCAATCAATCGAAAGTCGAAACGAAACTCGAAACTCAATCGAACTCAATCGAAATCGAATAATGATAATTGGTGGAAAAGGGATAGTGCGAGATATAGATGCTTGTATTTTAGATATAATGGTTGGGATTAAAAGTAATTTGAATAGGAAACTCTATCGTATACGTATCGTCCTCAATTGAAATCGAAATATCAAAAATCGTCGTACCGAACGCTCAAAACAGGCAGCTGAACGATCAGGCTCTCAGCCGATTGAACAGCCCAGCGGATCGGACTGCTGTCCGATCGGACAGGCTGTTCGATCGGGATGCCTGGCCGATCGGCCAGCCCTTTCCTCTTTTGGCAGCCTATAAATACCCCTGTCATTGTCATCTTTACCACTTTTGGAAAGCTCTGATCGACCAGCTCGTCCTCTCATCCTACTTCTCAGATTTCTCTCGATTCCGGTAAGATTTCATCCTAAACCTTGTACTTTCTTGATCTACACGCACTCCTACACCTTTCTATCTTTCAAATCTTAACTTTTAACCGTGAAATCATCAAGATTCAAGTGTTCTAGGATGATGTAATCATGGTGTTCTTGAAGAAATTCATGTTTTCGCCTCAATCCACCAAGAATAACTTGGATCTAACTGATTTCCACATCAACAAACAAAGATCTGTAATAGATCTAAACAAAAACACGGTGTAATAGATCTAAACAAAAACACGGTGTAAAGGATTGAAAGATGGATTTACTCAATGCCTTCAAACCGATAGAAACGAAGCTTGTGCCGACTCACTGAGCATTCTAGTAGTTGAGCGGTTCAAGATTCAGATTCTATCTACAAGGTTCACGATTTCGGGTTAAACGCTAAACTCCATTCCGAACAGTTCACCGGCCGGACTTAGGTGATTCATGTCCGATCGGGAGAAACAAGTAAGAACGAGGGTTCTATGGTTCGACTCGTTGTCAAAATACCTTGATATAACGACGAATAAACCAGAATAGCCAAGTGTTAGACGAACAGGCCGACCAGGTCAGGAAGCTGACCGACCGGACTGTTGTCCGAACGGACAGCCCAGCCGATCGGACAAGTCAGCCGATCGACCAGGCCAGCCGATCGGCTAGCACATGGCCGCACACTTGAACAATTCATTGAAGTCTAGTATTGAACGAACTGATGTTCGATCAGACTACCGTCCGGTTGGATTACTCTTCGGATCATGAGATACTATGCTTCAACACTTAATTGATTTTCAACTTGTTCGATGCACTAGGAGTGCCACCTGATTGAACAGCCGTCCGATCAGGTGACACCCTGCTAAGAACTTATTTACTGAAGTACCTAACCGATCGGTTATGCCGGTCGATCGAACGGTCCGTTCGATCGATCGACCTAAAAGGTAAGGATACTTCAATGTTCTCAAATACTACAACAAAAACCTCAAAAGGTCAAACCATCATACACAAACACATCTTACATAAAGGAAGAAACAATCCACTCAAACAGCCCATCCGATCGGCCTACCGACCGACCGAACAGGCTGTCCGAACGGACTGCTAACCGAAGGGTCAAGCCGTCCGATCGGACCTACCGTCCGATTGACCAAGCCGTCCGACCCTCCAACACTTGTTTTCATTTTGCGCGTTACTCATCGTTATGCTATCGAACTATTCAGGCTAACCCTACTCTCAAGCGCTCCCTTAATTCCATCAACCGCTGTGTGTATATTCGAACCCGTTTTGCTTTAGCACTTTTGGGTGTTACATACGTTACTTATTCTAAATCACAATTGAACACACTACTCAATTACTTTAAACGCTAACCGTTACTGCATGTATTACGTGACTAAATGAATGCTTGTTGTTATGTTTACACGTGGAATGCTGTCTACCTGCCTTAACGATGTAGTACTATAGTTTGGACTCAGCACCCGTTCACACGAGGGTTGTTAAGGACAATTACTTGCATGGATTACGGTGGTAATCATGTATTGCGAACTGCCTTGGGCAGTCAACCCGCAGTCATTGGTATCGATAGATCCATGTCGATAATTAACATGCTTCGTTTTCCTCTGTGTACGTGCTAGTTATGCGTAAACTATTTCGAACTTGTTGGACCCAGTTTGGCCTTAACAACTTCTTTTTACGTAATATGGCAAGTGATTTCAGTATATGTGAAAAAGATGTGCGGAAATGGAAATCAGACTTTCAAGAAACAAGACCTACAGAATTATCAAGTTTATATCACTTTAAAACAAATTAGTTTAACAAGGTGATTGTAAGATTATTATCTAATACAAATGAATCTTGATTTCTGTGGGTGAGAAGAGCAGTTGGAGTTTGAGTGTTTGTATGTGAATGCTAAGCTTCAAACTCAAGTATCTTCTTTCTCTCGAGCCTTCTATTTATAGATGGCTGTGGACATGAATAAACAATTGTTTATTCATGCAATAAGTCAAGCATAAAGTAGCAATTTGACATATTCATTGAATCCATCGTTCAAGTTGCATTTGTAATCATGAAAATCAATAATGTCATGCTTCGGTCATGGGTGGCAGGATAGAGTTGTGATTTTAGACAAGTGGGTCTGTTATCAGAATTTCTGATAAGCCACTTCATCAGAAATTCTGGTGAACAAATCATCAGAAAGTTTGATGATCAGAATTTGTTAGAAACTTATGATATTTCATCAGAAATATCATTAGATCCATCAGAAACGACCTTCTATGATAATCCAAATCAACTCTTTATCAACTTGAGATTCTTTGTAGTAGATACTTTGCCTTTTAGTTGTCCCAACTATTTTTCTTCATCTTGCTGTGTTCTTCAGGACTGTTATCTTCTTCAGAGATCCAGTTGATTGAGATTTTCTTCAATACTTACAAATAAAGTTTCCTAACAGTTTCCCCCTAAGTATTGTAAGAAAATGAACTATCTCATGAATATAAAATTTCCAAACAGTGGAAACTTAATACTTGCAAAATTTAAACCAGTTACTAAAGTTTTTGAAAAACAAATTACATAAAGGATAAAAATAAACAATGTTTAATTTTGCTTCACTCTCTTATGCATATCTCCTTTCTTTATCTTCTTTTTGTAGGAGATGTTATTTGTTGCAGCTGTCATACATGTCTTTGTACCATTCTCTTGCTTGAATCCATTCTTCAATCATTTGTTCAATTTCTTTCCTGCTTCCTTCCAAGTTCTTTTCTACCTTCTGAAGATGTTCCTATCTCTTGTTCATTGATCTTAAGATATACCTCAGGGTTTGATTTGAGTACTTACAGATGTCAACACTTCTGAACAGAGCTTTGTTATTGTCTTGATCTCTGAAGATTACACCATATTCTTGTTCTCCATCTTTGCTTGTTTGCATAATGATGTCTCTCCAGATCTTGCATCATCCAGTATTTCTGAGGGAACTTTTGTCTTTGGTGATCTAAAGTACACCTTTTTGTTGTGCACATGCTCATAATTGATGCATAGATCAAAGTCTGAAAAAGCCATTCTTTCAAATAGCAATATTCCAGCTTTTAATATGCCATTTAATGCCCTTCTGACATCTTGGTTATTTTTCTTTTCTTTCTCATAGTAATCCTTCATGAACAATATGTCCAAAGGATGCAACTGGTCAGCTATCTCTTCATCAGTCACCTTCTGTTCATCCCCCCCCTCTCTTTGAAGTGTGTATCTGTTTTGTACATAAGTTCCTCCTACAACATCAGTTGCAACTTTCACTTCATCCACCTTTAAAATTCTCCTTACTGGATTCTCATTGTGCTTGTGAATGCTGCACGACCCTCTTTTCATTCTTTCTTCTCTTAAGCCTAGTCTGGTAGGAGATAGTGATCTTGGTATTTCATCTTCTTTTATCAAGTAGTAGTTTACCAGATTGTATTCAGGAAATATCATTACATCTCCGGCAATTTCTTTGACCATGATAGACTTGGATTCTGAGATTTTTCTCTTAACAGTCTTTGATTTTGCTTCTGACTCTCCTTCTTCTTCCCATTCCTTCATTGTTTGTATATTCATATATTTGCGTATTGCTGAGTCATCAGATATTGTTGGATTTGGAACAGTAGCCAGCATTTTCAAATTTGTAATGACATGAGGTTTTGCAGCTGTTAATCTTTTCAACATTTCTTCTTTTGGAATATTTGGAGGTGGTCCCATCACTGTGGTATCAGCTTTGGTGATTGGTATGGTTGTTGATTGTTGAAGAGTTGACCTTGGAGCCTTCTAATGTGAGCTTGAATCAGGAATTTGCTTCATGAGTTTTTGAGGATCCACTTTGGCTAAACTTGCAACATTGAATTGCATTCTCTCCATTAGTTGTTATGTTTCTCTCACCAGTTTTGAGTTGTTGGCCATGTTCTTCTGAGCTTGGTTGAATTCAGCTTAAGTTTTCTTCTGATTTTTAGCCCATTCCTTTGTCATCTTCTCAAGAGCATCTGTGATACTGTTGTTACTTGCCCTTAGAATGGCAATTTCTTCTTCCAAAACTTTATTTCTACTGCTTGACTGTCTTGACTCCATCATATTCATAACTTGTGTTTTGATCTTTTCTATTTCTGTGAGAATCGTTTGAATTTCTGATGCAGAAATGTTTAGTTCTGGTGCTTTTTCTTTCATCTTCTGAAGGGACTTTAATGCTTCAGTGTTATCATTAGTTTGTTTCTTTATTGCTTCCACTAATTCTGATAATATCTTCATTTCAGCCCTTTGACCTTGTATTTCTGACAGCAACATATCAAGTTTTTCTTCCACTGGATTTCTTTTGCAGATTTTGTAAGCTTTTTCCAACATTGTTTCCAGATTTTCTTGATTCATGGGTTTTTCAGGGATAATTGGAACAACAGATGTTCCTGCTAACATACCAGCTGCAAACACATTTGCTGCTGTTTTGGAAATGATGGGATCACTATTTGCTTTACCAGAATTTGGTGCAGCTTTAAGTTTACCAGTATCATCTCCACCAGTGGTGAGTGACATACTCTCATCCTGGATTTCCTTATGTCCTTGAATCACATCAAGATGTGATTCTCCATAAGTTTTTAAGGTAAACATATTACCTTTTTCCAGATTTCCTTGATCAGTTTCCTGATCTCTATCTGTTGAGACCTCATACTCCTCCTCATTTTCTGATTCAGAGTTGAGATTAAAAGCACTAGTAACCTCTTTATCAATTTCAGTTTCTTTATGTTCTAAGTTGTAAGAAACATTTATTGAACTTTTTGAATTAGTTTGTTTTGAGTAAGTGTCAACTAAAACAGTTCTTGAGAAAGATGTACCCGCGATATAAGATTCCTCATGATGTATTACTTCCGTTGTTTCAATTTCAGTGTCACCAAATTGAACTTCTTCATGAATTCTTCCAGCAATTTGTGATTCTGTATGATGTTCTTGTGCTGACTCTTGTAGTATATTAAAATCTGGGTGAATTCTTCCTTTATGAATTTGATCATTTTCAGCATCATTTGACGTGTTGGTAATCATCAGAATTCTCTCTCCTTCTACTTCTTTTGATGATTTTGACTTTTGTTCTTCATCGCCTTCCAGTGATGAAGAGCATTTGAAAACTTCTCTGCTGGCTCTTTCTGATGTGGAGTCTGACTTGTTTAGAAGAGTCTCATATTGTATTCTGAATTGTGAATCTTGTGAAATGAAACATAACATGCTTTCTGGTAATATAGGAATATCTTTGTCAGATTCCCATCCATGATTAGAACTCCAGGCATTCATTGTGTTTGATCTCCATAGATTTTTCAGAATTGGAATTTCCATTTCTCTTGCAGCAAATGTTTCAGAAATAAAAATAGAAATTAATCTCGGATATGGCAAATGTGAGATTATTTTTCCATTTTTGGTGATGAATCCATAATCAATTCTGAACCCAGTTATGAGTCCATACATGATTGTTAGAATAGCTTGATTAATCTGATCAGTTCCTCCAATTTTTGAAGTGAGGCATTTGTTTAATACTTCCATAATCACTTGCCATATTGCTGGTAGTTCATTCCTTCTGATTGGACCAATTTTGTTGACTTTCTTGTTCTTGTATCCAAGTTCAATGATAAATCTTAATAGCTCCTTCCTGCTGGGTGCTTCAACATAGTTATCAAGAATAGGTAGTTCTAGCCATTCTCTTACCCTTGCAGGAGTTAATGTTACGGAAACATTTTCCCATACATGAGCAGAGAGTTGGTTTTCTTCGACTTCATCAATTGTGTGAACAAATTGTTGCAGCAGTTTTTCTGGTACTTCTTTCTCTTTTGTTAGAGCTCCTGTAATTGGACAGTTTACGAGATATTCTATTAGAAGTTGACATCTCACATCATATTCTGAATGCTCTGTATTCATCAGCAAATTGTTTTCCTTCATTGGCAGAAATTCATCGTCGTCAATGAAAGGTACATCATGTTGAATAATTGGGATGTTGAGGTTTACTTCGGCCATTTTTTGCTTTTTGATTAGGGTTTGAAATTTAGGGATTTTTGAGTGAGGAACAAAGTTTTGCTTTTGTTTGAAACTTGTGAGGTGAGTAAGAAAAACAAAGTTTCTGCTATATAGTGAAGAGTGTTGTGGGTTTATGGAGTTGAGAGTATATGGATCGTGTCATGTAGTGGCGTTTAAAGGATCATTAATTGTCTTTTATAACGTTTGATCAAGGGATGTTGGTTTCTGATTCATGATATAACCGTTAGATCGTGGATATCGAAGCTTTAATGATGATTAATCGTGTAATCGTGGTTGTGCCCTTTCAACTTGTTCTTTTTGTAGTTTCACTGAGGTGCTTCATCTGAATTTAAAAAAAACATTATCGGTTGTATGACATCTTTCCTTCTTTGTGGACCCTACTCTTTTAAGGAGGTCCAATTAGCTTTCTTTATCTTCATTTTCCTTTTAAGTCAAAACTTCCATTTCTTTGATCGTCTTCTTCTCTTTCGATCAAATAAAGTCAACAGAAGTCAACAGAATTTGATGTGTTTTCCCCCTCAGTTGGTCACCTTTTTTTAACAAATTTCTGATGAGTTGTATAAAAAATTTTCAGTTTTATCTGGTGAACTTGAATCAAATTCTGATTGTTTGATGAAGTTTTCTGATAAATTTTATCAGATTCTGATGATTTTCAGATCCTATCAGATTTTATTTGATTCTTACCAGATTTTCCTTGAAAAAAAATTTCTTATGTAGCAAAACATGTAGCATTTTATATAAACATATATACTACATACCATCTACACATTTAAGACCTACTTACGATGGGTTTTAATCAATATCTATTCCATCTCCATGTTCAATCTCAAGTAGTACCCATTGTTCGGTTACTAAACCAAAATTTTTATTTGTTGGTCTAAGTAAAGCTATGCTTGTATTTTGTTGAAGAATCAGCTCTGCTCTTTGATAACCAGAAGGAATTCCACCAAAGTCCAGCTGACTTGTGATTATCTTCATTAGAAAGCGTGGATACATCAAAAATGGCCTGCTTGACCATATGTTGCTTGCAAAGTCTCTCATTAGATGATAAGAGAAGTTGTAAGGAACTTTCAATATGACAACTCGGCAAATTTCTAACAACTTGTTAGATGCTTCATGATGATTTATGGTTTTCCTCGAGAAGCATACACCTAGTTGAGTGATTAGAAACTGCCATGGTTTGATGAAGCCATTTTTGTTGATTGCTCTGGGATCATTTTCAGGATTATACCCCATATGCTCCAAAGTTTCTTCAATCTCTTCTTCTGAGAACATCAGAACATTGTTGTCATCATTGAGTTGAAGAGCTGTTCTGATGGTATTTTCAGTTATTCTGATCGTTTGATTGAGAACTTTACTTTCAACATATATGCACCCTCTATCTTGACTTTCTGACAATTTTGAATTTTGCAAGAATGTTTGAAGGATTTCAGGGAATATTGTTATGTTGGCAGTTAGAGCATTTCCTAAGTTACTTGCCATAAGCATGTTTACCACAGCTTGGCATCCATCCCAGAGAGGACCCTCAAAACTGGTTCAGAGTCTGAGGTTGTGGTATGGATGTAAAAGAAGTGGGAAACGATCAGCTTGTATGGTAAGCATTTTTTTTAAGTGAAGATCTTTATTTGTGAAGAAGGAAATGAAGAGATTTTCTGAATTTCTAAATGAAGGTGATTGTCTTTGCTTAATGTGGTAGACATATATAGTAAATTTTAAGAACTGTCATTAATGTTATCTACCCACTGAATCTTGTCTACCACAATCTTGGTTATTTTATTGTTTTATCAGGTGATCTTAAAAATAACCCAGATTGAACCCTTCTTCATTAAATGACTTAGGCGGCTATTTTTCAGTTTTCTATCATGATTGCCTACTATTGTCATTTCAGTGTATTTAATGAAGAAAGAAAGAGAAGAAAAATCTCTACACCTATTGATAATATTCAGAAAATCTGCTGTCATGTGATGTTTGCCAAAGAGAATAAAATGAACAAAACAAAAAAAAAATATTATGAATTTGTCAATTTTGAGTTATGACAAAAGGTAATGAAATGTATGAACTTGTTCAAATAATCATTCGACAATTTTTAAGAGGCTTTCTGATTCGTTACCAGAAATTCTGATAATTTGTTAGATTTTTCTGATGATGTATCAGATTCTCTTAAATTTTATTAGATCTTCTGGTGTTTTATCAGAAATGTAAAAATTTTTATTCAAACGAGTTACAATTCACAGAGAACTTTATCACAATTTTGATCATGATTTAGCAGAATGTACCTTAAGCCTCTATAGGCTACTTTCTTCAATGGTCAGATGTTCCTTTTGTTCATTTCATTTTTTTTTACAAAAATTCACCTTTGTACCCAGCTTTGAGACAAAGTTGCTGAGTAATCTCCTATCTCCAGTCATGTGCTTGGAGCTTCCTGAGTCGCAGTACCAGATCTGATCTGCTGCACATGATGGTCCTGAAATGAAATGATTAGATGGACTTAGGTACCCAGGCATGCTTGGGTACGCTTTCTGATGATATTCTGGTTCTATTAATTCTTCTAGATGACCTTTCATCAGAATTTCTTTAGATGCTGAGCCATTAACAGAATTTTTGTTTTTCTTTTGGAGATGGTGTTGAACAAGCTTCAGTATTTCAACACACATACAGGAATCATCAGAAATTTCTGATTTTCCTTCTTGTGATGGAATGTAGGGATAATTTTGAAAAGATGAGTGAACTGCTTCTGGAGTTTTTACAAACTCTTGATTGCATTCACTTCTTTTTGTTTCAAAATTTGGCTTGTTAAAGGAGTATTCAGAACATGTAGATTTGCAAGTTTCAGAATCAGATTCTAATAAGTTTTTATCAGAATTCTGTTGAGTAGCTTTTACAAAGACAGTTGGTTTGTTATTGTTTGTTTTTATGTAACCCAACCCTTCTCCTTTGTTCATTGGAGTGGACTCTATGAAGATTATGAATTCTTTTTCTTCTTGAAAACCTCTTACATTAATTTCTTTATCATTGATTTTCTTGTAAAGATCTCTTCTTTCATTTTCATAGAACTCAATTTTAGCTCCTTGATCTAAACTTTGTTCTATCAGTAATTGGTTTTCAAGAATGATTTTATTCAAGGTCCTTTGCAACTCATCAGATTTTCTACCATCTGATTTATGTTTAACTTGCAAGTTTAAAAAATCTGACATGAGCTCATTTAGCTTGTGTTCAAGATCAAGATTGTCTAAACTTACCTGTTGCCCTGAAGTCTCTGGTATGTCATCAGAAAGTGCCATGAGACAGAAGTTGGCAATTTCTTCTTCTTCTTCTTCTTCTTCTTCATCAGAAGAGTCATCAGATAGCATGTATCTATTCCAACAATTAAGCTGACTTGCTGTTGTTGCTTCTTAGCTTTATCAAGCTTCTTTTCATAGTAAGCAACATCTTTCAGCTTCTTGGTCATGCACTCAGATGCATAATGACCTTTTTGCTTGAACTTGTAACACACCACCTCAGCCTTTCCTTTATCCTTAGATTTAACATCTTCTTTAAATCTATCATCCATCCTCCTTCTGTCACTCCTCTGTTACCTCTGGTGTCACACCCCCAAAATCCCACCTGCGGAGTACTACCGCTTGGAGGCGTGACTGACCAGGATCCAGCCACCAATCATACTGAACAAGCATATAAGTAGTTATAAAAGTTTAACCAATACGATTGGTGTTTCAAAACAAACAAGTTAAGTTGCAAGCGGAAGCATAAGTTTAAAGTTATAACATAAGTTCAAATGGTTTCAAGTTTAACATAGTACGCAGCAATCCGTGTCCCACAACGACCCTCCTCCATGCAAGCTCCAACTGGGTACCTATGGTCCTGCAAAGCATGTAGTAACGAGTCAACAACTAGTTGAGTGAGTTCACGGTTGGGTGTTCGTTTTAGTTATTTCAAAAACAGTTTCCTTTATCTGGCATCCTGCCGTGGGGGTTACCCCATAGTTTAAAAACGTGACATGTTCATTCCCAGTTACTCCGGCACTCCAGCCGTGGGGGCTACCCCAGGTTAGTTATCAGGCATTTCGGCCGTAGGGGCTACCCCATGCGTACACTAGACTCGTTACCATATCGACTGCTGACTGTAGTCATGTTTATGTGCCCTGAAAACATCAATGTCTATCATCATTGACGTGCCCCAGATCCATTAGTTCACGCCCGTCCTCTGCGGCACGGTGTGAGGCTTGTCAGACCTAAATAGCGCTATCTAACTAATGACCCGCTCGCCATTGGCCCGGCGATTAGTCGATACAAAAAGGAGGGACTTCGTGATAGAGTTTTAGTCTAGTACGTGTTATCCGTCCGTCCGGACGAGGAATCACATTCCTGAACCACTGACGTCCTACCCAAGAAGGACGAGGAATCCACGTTCCTTTACCCCGTTCCCAACCCAGGGAATCCCATGCTTTGTAGAGGGTGTGAACTCACCTTGGTTTGCTCGGCAGTTAATCACAGAAAGTCAATTAAGTTGCAGGTAATCAATTAGGTCCTATCACAGGTATTATTCGTATCAGATTCAAGCCAAGCAGTGCACGTATGTTCACAGGTAATAATCATGGCAACACGTTTAACATAAACAGTTCACCGTAACAGTCAAATACAAACCCAAAGTCCAAATGTGAGGCCCAAACAGTTGGGCTCGTGATAACAGGCCCAAACAACACGTCAACAGTAGCACAGAAGTTCATAAGTCCGGCCCACTAACTTAGGCCCAAAAGTGTGGTCTCGAGTCGCAACCGGACTCGCAAGCATGGTCTCGAGTCATGCTGTTTGTGCTGATCATAAGTGGTTGCGAGTCGCAACCTATGTCGCAACCGTGGTCTCGGTTCATCATGCTAAGGTCTCGAGTCGCAACGGGACTCGTTACCGGTGGTCTCGGCTTGTCATGCTATGGTTGCGAGTCGCAACCGCGTGGTCTCGAGTCATCACGCTGTGGTTGCGAGTCGCAACTGTGTGATTGCGAGTCGGAATGCTGTCGTTTTCATGTTCAGTGTTGATTCAGATATGGTCAGCTTAATGGTACAATGTAATCAGGCCCAAATCAGGAAACAACCAATAGAATTTTACTAACAAGTTTTCCTAATCAGGCTATTAGTAAAAATGGATCAAAATCATAAGGGTTTTCACATCTTCAACTATCATTCAAATTGTTCTTCATATATTCAAACACATATTCATCAAGTTCATAACATAATTAACCCTTATTCAACCAAAACTATGAACAACCATCAAAACACTTAGCATAACACGCAAACTCGGTTTTTATATAAGTCCGATTTCATGACAAGTGCAACTCGGTTTCATGTTCATCAACATAAGTGGTTCAAACTTCATTTAGACACAAAATATCACAACTCACCATATAATATATGTTAACCGGTTATCAACATTGTGCACATTAGAACCATCAAGAACATCATGTAAACACTAACAATAAACATCATCTCATGCATTTTTTTTTCCATTTAACATAACTAACATAAATCCATAAACACCATAAATACTAACCGGTTGGTGAGGTGCGTGTGTGAGTCGATCCAAAGTCCAAACCCGAGAGTTCTTGTGCCAACCGATTGGATCCGAAAGATGAGGAGTGTTTGTGTTCTAGAGTTTTAGTGAGAGAGGATAGGAGAGTGTGTGTGTTGTGATGTTCAACAAATGGTAAAAATGACTAAGGGTACTATATATATATGCTAGTTCCAAGTGGTGCACCCTTAATGGGTTTCGGGTGAGGGTTTGCGGCCCAAATGGCCCAACCGGCCAAAGGCCCAAACCGGCCTAATGGTTATTGTTCACTCGAGACCACATGGTCTCGAGTCGGGTCCTTGTTGTTTCGTGTTGGGTTCTCGGTTCACATATAACACGTACACATATATACAATGCACACATAACAAAGCACATATCACATAAAAGGTTCACGTTTATCATTAAGTTTAATCAGTTAACTAGTCATATAACGTACAAGTATATTGCATCAAGACACAACGAAAGGTTCTAGATTTCGAGTTGTCACATCATCCCCAAGTTGAAAGAAATTTCGTCCCGAAATTTGATGGCACTCACTGAGGAAGCTAGTCAAGTTGTAAGGTTTTCCCGGTTATCCTGGGGTGTCACATCCACCCCCCGTTGATCTGGAATTTCGTCCCGAAATTCCGTAGCTTCAGCCTCAGTAGCGGTTGTACTGTTCTCAAACAGTTGGGGATACTTTTGTTTCATCCGATCTTCGCGCTCCCAGGTAAACTCTGGGCCGCGACGTGAGTTCCAACGAACTCGAACGAGAGGTATTCTAGTGCTCTTGAGGACCTTAACATCCCGGTCCGTGATTTCGACAGGTTCTTCGACGAATTTCAACTGTTCGTCGATCGTGAGTTCCTTCAGAGGAACTACGTGCGTCTCATCTGACAGACACTTCTTCAGATTCGACACATGGAAAACGTTGTGAACTGCACTGAGTTCTGCTGGTAAGTTCAGTCTGTAGGCCACCTTGCCTATTTTCTCAAGGATTTCGAAAGGTCCAACGTATCGTGGGTTGAGTTTGCCTCGTTTACCAAAACGAACTACACCCTTCCAGGGTGAAACTTTGAGTAGAACCCGCTCCCCAACCTGGAGCTCAAGTGGTTTCCTGCCCTTATCGGCGTAGGCCTTCTGACGGTCACGAGCGGCCGCCATGCGTTGTCGTATTTGAGCAATCCGCTCAGTAGTGTCTACCACATGTTCTGGACCAGTGATCTGACTATCTCCCACCTCTGCCCAACAAAGAGGTGACCGGCATTTACGTCCGTACAATGCCTCGAACGGAGCAGCTTTAATGCTGGTGTGGTAGCTGTTATTATACGAGAATTCCACAAGTGGCAGATGCCTTTCCCAGCTGTTGCCAAAGTCGATTACACAAGCGCGAAGCATGTCTTCTAATGTCTGAATAGTTCGCTCGGACTGCCCGTCCGTCTGTGGGTGATACGTTGTGCTCATATCAAGACGTGAGCCAAAAGACTTGTGCATTGCCTGCCACAGTTCCGAAGTAAAACGTGCATCTCGATCAGAGATGATAGAGGTGGGCACCCCGTGCCTCGAAACAACTTCCTTGAGGTATACCTCCGCTAGAGTGGAGAATTTATCTGTTTCTTTGATTGCCAAGAAGTGTGCGGACTTCGTGAGTCGATCCACGATCACCCAAATAGTATCGTTTCCGCGCTGTGATCTAGGTAGGCCAGTAACGAAATCCATGGAAATTTGCTCCCATTTCCATTGTGGTATCTCTGGTTGCTGAAGTAGGCCTGAGGGTTTCTGATATTCCGTCTTGACTCGCGCACAAGTCAAACACTTGCTGACATAAGTTGCTATGTGGGCCTTCATGCTAGGCCACCAATACGTAGTTTTAATATCGTGGTACATCTTGTCCGAACCAGGGTGTACCGAGTAGCGAGATTTGTGTGCTTCATCCATCACAAGTTCTCGTAAGTCGCCATAGAGTGGGACCCAAATGCGTCCTGTTACGTAGTAAGCACCGTCTTCTTTCTGTTCTAAGCGTTGCCTTGACCCGCGTAGGGCTTCGGCTCTGACGTTTTCTGGTTTCAGTGCTTCTATCTGAGCAGCTCGTATTTGCGAAGGTAGTCTAGAATGTATCGTGAGTTGTAGAGCTCTTACGCGCTTAGGTGTGGTATCCTTCCGACTGAGGGCGTCAGCCACAACATTGGCCTTGCCCGGGTGATACCTGATAGAGCACTCGTAGTCATTCAGCAGCTCGACCCATCGTCGCTGCCGCATATTCAGTTCCTTCTGCTTGAATATGTGCTCTAGGCTCCTGTGGTCGATGTAGATGGCGCACTTGGTTCCGTACAGGTAATGCCGCCATAACTTAAGTGCGAAAACAACAGCTCCCAGCTCCAAATCGTGTGTAGTGTAGTTCTTCTCGTGAACTTTGAGTTGTCGTGAGGCGTAGGCTATGACTTTATCTCGTTGCATCAATACACAACCAAGACCTTGAATTGATGCATCACAGTAAACCACAAAATCTTCTGTGCCCTCTGGCAGTGAAAGGATAGGTGCACTACAAAGTCTATCCTTTAGATGCTGAAAAGCTAACTCTTGTGCATTTCCCCAATGATAAACAACGCCTTTCTGTGTTAATAGGGTGAGAGGCTGTGCGATCTTAGAAAAGTCCTTAATGAATCTCCTGTAGTAACCTGCCAATCCCAAGAATTGGCGAATTTCCTTTGGTGTGCGAGGTGCAGGCCAGTTCTTAATAGAGTCCACTTTGGATGGATCAACGTGAATCCCATCTTTGTTCACCACATGCCCTAGGAAATGGACTTCACGAAGCCAGAAGTCGCATTTCGAGAACTTCGCGTAAAGCTGTTCTGTCCGAAGGAGTTCCAAAATAAGTCGTAGATGTTGTTCGTGCTCCTCTTTGCTCTTAGAATAGATCAGGATGTCGTCGATGAAGACTATAACAAACTTGTCCAGGTAAGGCTTGCACACTCGATTCATCAGATCCATAAAAACTGCCGGTGCGTTCGTCAGCCCAAACGGCATGACCAAAAACTCATAGTGCCCGTATCGAGTCCTAAAGGCCGTCTTAGAGACATCCTCTTCTCGAACTCTCAGCTGGTGATATCCCGATCTCAGATCGATCTTTGAGTAGTAGCTCGACCCCTGCAACTGGTCGAACAAGTCGTCAATACGCGGTAGAGGATAACGATTCTTCACAGTCACCTTGTTGAGTTCGCGATAGTCAATACACATTCTGAAGGTACCGTCCTTCTTTTTCACAAATAGTACCGGAGCTCCCCAAGGCGATGAGCTAGGACGAATAAAACCCTTATCCAAGAGTTCTTGTAGTTGCGTGGAGAGTTCTTCCAACTCAGATGGAGCTAAACGATAAGGTGCACGGGCTACAGGCGCAGCTCCAGGAGCTAGTTCAATCTGAAACTCGACTTGGCGATGGGGCGGAAGACCAGGTAATTCCTCAGGGAATACCTCAGGATAGTCGCGTACAACTGGAAAATCTTCTAGCTTCTTCTCTTTCTCTGTGGTATCAGTAACTAGAGCCAAAATCGCAGTGTGGCCCTTTCGTAAGCACTTCTGGGCCTTAAGAAGAGAGATGATGTTCTCAACAGTACTTCTCTTGTCGCCACGAATCATGAGAGGTTCACTACCTAAACCAGGAATACGAACGATCTTCTCGTTACAAAGAATCTCTGCTCGGTGTTGGGATAACCAATCCATCCCAATGACAACGTCGAAACTACCCAAGACAATAGGAATAAGATCAATAGAGAAGGTCTGGTTAGCGAGAATAAGCTGGCAACCCTTGACTACGTGTGAGGCCTCCAAACTCTTACCATTAGCTAGCTCTACAGTGTGCTTGTCACTCAGGGGTGTGGGAATACGCTTAAGCAATCTTACTAACTTCTAGTGACACATAGCTAGTATCGGCACCCGAATCAAATAAGACTGTAACATAAAAGTCGTCGAGAAGGAACTTACCCGTCACCACGTTGGGATCATTCCTTGCTTCACCTTGACCAATCACGAACACTCGTCCCCTAGCACCATTGTTGTTGTTGTTCCCATTGTTACCATTCCCCTGATTGTTGTTGTTCTGGTTCAGTTGGGGACAATCTTTCTTGAAATGGCCTTCAGCTCCGCACTGAAAGCACCCTTTGTTGTTACCCTGCTGCTGTCGCTGGTTCTGCTGAGGTTGCTGACGATTCTGATTGGCGGGATATGCGCTCCTGCAGTCCTTTGCAACATGACCAGGCTTGTTGCACCGATGACAGTTGCCCCTGGTGCATGGCCCACTGTGGTGTAGGTTGCAACGATTGCATTTGGGGGGATTCCCCTTGTACCCACCATGACTCTGACCACCAGACGATTGCTGACTGGGGCTCTTGTGATCGTCCGTCTTTCTCTGCTGAGACTGAGATTGCACAGAAGTTGAACCCTTGCTTGAAGTTCCATCCCATTTCCGTTTATCCCCACTAGAAGTACCAGAAGTAGTTGCAACACCTATACGCTTCGGTAACTTGTTCTGCTCCACCGCTTGGTCAGTGAGACGGTGAGCCAACTGTACAACCTGCTGGATAGTAGTCAAGTTTGCTGAAGTCACATGACTTTGGATCTCTGGCACCAGGCCCTTGAGGTAGAGTTCAATTCGCTTATACGGAGGATCCACCATAGTAGGACACAACAAGGCAAGCTCATGCGATCTCTTAGTGTATGCTTCAATCTCTGACCCCGTCATCTTGAGATTGTAGAACTCATCTTCCAGCTTATGAATGTCGTCACGACTGCAATATTCCTCCCTGATCATTTCCTTGAAGTTTTCCCATGGGGTGGCGTTGGCAGCAACCAACCCCAACATCTGCACTTGGGCATTCCACCACGTGAGGGCCAAACCCTCGAGAGTACCAGTAGCATACTTCACCCTGCGCGCTTCAGGGCATTCACACATTTCGAACACAGATTCCAGTTTCTCAAACCAGTGTAGGAGACCTACTGCTCCTTCAGTTCCGCTAAAAGTAGTGGGTCGACAGTCCATAAAGGTCTTAAAAGTGCACACCGGTGCCTGAGCATATTGACCTAAGGTAGGTGAAAGAAAGACAGAGTTTAACACAAAGGTTGGTTCACGAGAGTAGGATCCAAATGATCCCAGAACAATTTCGGACTGCAGGATATACCTCCTGCGTTTGCAGCTGCAAGCGCTGCGGTAACTCGTTCGTTGATCAAAGCCGTCAACTGGGCTTGTGTCATGTTAACGCGTCCAGACATGATTCTTCATAATAAGAGTAATACGTGTGAGAGAGGTTCGCGAAAGTACGATAGTAGGACAGAGTAAGCACACACGTGTTCATACAACAGTAGTTATACTAATCAAGCATACCATGAGCGATGTACTACATAACTATCAAGTAGGCAATATACACATATTATATTACCTAGAATGTCGAGCCTTGCATGAGGAGCGAAGTGTCGTTGTGGACCGTTGAGCACTAAACCGGTTATAGTCTGGTTTTAACAAAAACGTTTCTCCTTTATTAAAACCAAGTTCACTATAACCAATGGCTCTGATACCAATCTGTCACACCCCCAAAATCCCACCTGCGGAGTACTACCGCTTGGAGGCGTGACTGACCAGGATCCAGCCACCAATCATACTGAACAAGCATATAAGTAGTTATAAAAGTTTAACCAATACGATTGGTGTTTCAAAACAAACAAGTTAAGTTGCAAGCGGAAGCATAAGTTTAAAGTTATAACATAAGTTCAAATGGTTTCAAGTTTAACATAGTACGCAGCAATCCGTGTCCCACAACGACCCTCCTCCATGCAAGCTCCAACTGGGTACCTATGGTCCTGCAAAGCATGTAGTAACGAGTCAACAACTAGTTGAGTGAGTTCACGGTTGGGTGTTCGTTTTAGTTATTTCAAAAACAATTTCCTTTATCTGGCATCCTGCCGTGGGGGTTACCCCATAGTTTAAAAACGTGACATGTTCATTCCCAGTTACTCCGGCACTCCAGCCGTGGGGGCTACCCCAGGTTAGTTATCAGGCATTTCGGCCGTGGGGGCTACCCCATGCGTACACTAGACTCGTTACCATATCGACTGCTGACTGTAGTCATGTTTATGTGCCCTGAAAACATCAATGTCTATCATCATTGACGTGCCCCAGATCCATTAGTTCACGCCCATCCTCTGCGGCACGGTGTGAGGCTTGTCAGACCTAAATAGCGCTATCTAACTAATGACCCGCTCGCCATTGGCCCGGCGATTAGTCGATACAAAAAGGAGGGACTTCGTGATAGAGTTTTAGTCTAGTACGTGTTATCCGTCCGTCCGGACGAGGAATCACATTCCTGAACCACTGACGTCCTACCCAAGAAGGACGAGGAATCCACGTTCCTTTACCCCGTTCCCAACCCAGGGAATCCCATGCTTTGTAGAGGGTGTGAACTCACCTTGGTTTGCTCGGCAGTTAATCACAGAAAGTCAATTAAGTTGCAGGTAATCAGTTAGGTCTATCACAGGTATTATTCGTATCAGATTCAAGCCAAGCAGTGCACGTATGTTCACAGGTAATAATCATGGCAACACGTTTAACATAAACAGTTCACCGTAACAGTCAAATACAAACCCAAAGTCCAAATGTGAGGCCCAAACAGTTGGGCTCGTGATAACAGGCCCAAACAACACGTCAACAGTAGCACAGAAGTTCATAAGTCCGGCCCACTAACTTAGGCCCAAAAGTGTGGTCTCGAGTCGCAACCGGACTCGCAAGCATGGTCTCGAGTCATGCTGTTTGTGCTGATCATAAGTGGTTGCGAGTCGCAACCTATGTCGCAACCGTGGTCTCGGTTCATCATGCTAAGGTCTCGAGTCGCAACGGGACTCGTAACCGGTGGTCTCGGCTTGTCATGCTATGGTTGCGAGTCGCAACCGCGTGGTCTCGAGTCATCACGCTGTGGTTGCGAGTCGCAACTGTGTGATTGCGAGTCGGAATGCTGTCGTTTTCATGTTCAGTGTTGATTCAGATATGGTCAGCTTAATGGTACAATGTAATCAGGCCCAAATCAGGAAACAACCAATAGAATTTCACTAACAAGTTTTCCTAATCAGGCTATTAGTAAAAATGGATCAAAATCATAAGGGTTTTCACATCTTCAACTATCATTCAAATTGTTCTTCATATATTCAAACACATATTCATCAAGTTCATAACATAATTAACCCTTATTCAACCAAAACTATGAACAACCATCAAAACACTTAGCATAACACGCAAACTCGGTTTTTATATAAGTCCGATTTCATGACAAGTGCAACTCGGTTTCATGTTCATCAACATAAGTGGTTCAAACTTCATTTAGACACAAAATATCACAACTCACCATATAATATATGTTAACCGGTTATCAACATTGTGCACATTAGAACCATCAAGAACATCATGTAAACACTAACAATAAACATCATCTCATGCATTTTTTTTTCCATTTAACATAACTAACATAAATCCATAAACACCATAAATACTAACCGGTTGGTGAGGTGCGTGTGTGAGTCGATCCAAAGTCCAAACCCGAGAGTTCTTGTGCCAACCGATTGGATCCGAAAGATGAGGAGTGTTTGTGTTCTAGAGTTTTAGTGAGAGAGGATAGGAGAGTGTGTGTGTTGTGATGTTCAACAAATGGTAAAAATGACTAAGGGTAGTATATATATATGCTAGTTCCAAGTGGTGCACCCTTAATGGGTTTCGGGTGAGGGTTTGCGGCCCAAATGGCCCAACCGGCCAAAGGCCCAAACCGGCCTAATGGTTATTGTTCACTCGAGACCACATGGTCTCGAGTCGGGTCCTTGTTGTTTCGTGTTGGGTTCTCGGTTCACATATAACACGTACACATATATACAATGCACACATAACAAAGCACATATCACATAAAAGGTTCACGTTTATCATTAAGTTTAATCAGTTAACTAGTCATATAACGTACAAGTATATTGCATCAAGACACAACGAAAGGTTCTAGATTTCGAGTTGTCACATCTGGCCTCCTCCCCTCAACCTTTGCTCAAATGTTTTAGTGAGCAGTGTGCTATTGCATCAGCAAAGGTTGAAAAATCTGATGATGAATCAGAAGTTTCAAAGGCCTGGCTGTTTGATGGTTGTGGATCATTGGAAGTTGTTTGTCTTTGTGAGTTAGAGATAAGAGCTAAAGGTCCCCCTCTTTGAATGGTTCCTTCAAATATTTCTTCCTCTCTGGGGATCAAGATGCTATATAAGTCGTGAAGACTCATGTTTCCTAGTTCTAAGGTTGAGGACAAAGTCATTGTGAGACTTCTCCATTCTCTAGGCAAAGTATCAAGAAATTTAATGTTTCTTTCATCATTTGATTTAGTTATTCCAAATTTCTTTAGCTCGTTTAAAAGTTTTGTGAACCTTTGATATGTATCATTTAACTTTTCATTAGGTAAACTTTTAAACCTTTCATAGGATGAGACGTTGTTTGTTCTCTTGTTTCTCTTCATCCTTTCTCCTCCTTCACAAAGATTTTCCAACTGATCCCATATTTCCTTGGCTGATGCACAAGCATCAACTTGTGAAAATATGTCATTAGGGATGGCCATTATTAAGAGTGATTTTGCTCTTTCATCCTTAACCACCAGATCCTTGTCTTCCGGGCTCCAGTTTATTTCACTTTTGGGAGCACAAGAGGCAGGGATTCCTGGTGTTTAGTCAGTTGCTGGAATTGCTGGTATTTCAGTCATTGGTATATGTGGACCCTCTCAATGGATTGAAACAGAGCTCGGTCATAACCATTAAGGAAATTAACCATCCTGATTTTCCATTGGGGGTATTCCTCTCTGACCAGAGTCGGAGGTTTGGACATAGAACCAATGTTAAAAGCATTATTCCAGGTAGGTTTGAAAGGTGGCCATATTTAGTAAACAGAAGAAGAGAGATTGATCATTTGAAAATAATTTATTCAATCTGCTCTGATACCAATTGTTGGTCCCAGTTTGGCCTTAACAACTTCTTTTTACGTAATATGGCAAGTGATTTCAGTATATATGAAAAATATGTGCGGAAATGGAAATCAGACTTTCAAGAAACAAGAACTACAGAATTATCAAGTTTATATCACTTTGAAACAAATTAGTTTAACAAGGTGATTGTAAGATTATTATCTAATACAAATGAATCTTGATTTCTGTGGGTGAGAAGAGCAGTTGGAGTTTGAGTGTTTGTATGTGAATGCTAAGCTTCAAACTCAAGTATCTTCTTTCTCTCGAGCCTTCTATTTATAGACGGCTGTGGACATGAATAAACAATTGTTTATTCATGCAATAAATCCTGCATAAAGTAGCAATTTGACATATTCATTGAATCCATCGTTCAAGTTGCATTTGTAATCATGAAAATCAATAATGTCATGCTTCGGTCATGGGTGGCAGGATAGAGTTGTGATTTTAGACAAGTGGGTCTGTTATCAGAATTTCTGACAAGCCACTTCATCAGAAATTCTGGTGAACAAATCATCAGAAAGTTTGATGATCAGAATTTGTCAGAAGCTGATGATATTTCATCAGAAATATCATTAGATCCATCGACCTTCTCTGATAATCCAAATCAACTCTTTATCAACTTGAGATTCTTTGTAGTAGATACTTTGCCTTTTAGTTGTCCCAACTATTTTTCTTCATCTTGCTATGTTCTTCAGGACTGTTATCTTCTTTAGAGATCCAGTTGATTGAGATTTTCTTCAATACTTACAAATAAAGTTTCCTAACAGAACTCTATATGCTATTATCAAACTTTTATGCTCACCTTTACATTTTATGTATTGACTTTATTTTAACGTATGTGATATGTGTTTAAGATGCTTATCTGCTGGGAAGGCGAAGCTAGAATAAGAGTCTAGAGCATAGTTGTCTGTAGATCTTGCAGCTTGAGTCTCTAGACATAGATAAACAATATTTATATTTAAATCTGAGTTGTCGGAACAGAATATTTGCCTAGATGTTATCTGTAATAATTTGTTTGCTATTTGAGGTACGGTATGGGACGTATTATATAAATTGAATAGTAATGATAATTGTTGTGGAACTTCTGGACAATCTGTTTCGCTCAGTGCCATGCCCCGATGATTCCGCCATCGGTTGGGGTGTGACAGATTTGTATCAGAGCGATAACTATAGGGAATTAGGCTAGACACGACCTTGTCCGGGTCGATGTCTTAGAGACCTAGACTATAGTTAGGAACCAACAGACCAAGTTTGCATGTTATGTCCTGCCATTCCTCGCTTACTCTTCGCTATCACTACACTTGGATTTTCAAATAGAGTCAAGCGATTTAGTCGAGAATAGGTGTGAAAGCCGCAAACTCTCAACTAAGTTGCTTGATCAATGCTGTTTTTATCAACTTATCAATGATTTCTTCATTATCCTTCTTAATAACGAACGCTTGTTCAACGAGGAGAATTATACCAAATCAGGAGTGAAATCCATATTTTGATGAATAACCTGCTCAATTTTGCTAAAGACAAGGAAGAAGTTGCTAAGCCAGGGGTGAAACCCTAACCTTGACAACTTGTTCCGACTTTTAATTATCTCACCAAAGCCTCGACGGACTCCAACGACCTGAACTGAGAGTACGACCTAGGGAATGCGTGCGGATGCCCAAGAATCGGGGAAGAAACACGATCCCGAAAGTCGAAATGTGACGACAAGTCTATTGAGAATAGTCGAATCGCTTTGGATAGTCGATGTCTAATAGCCGCAGACAATCTATTTCCCGATTTTTATGTGTTTCGATTCTGAGCCCGCAACTGCCGACTCTGATAATTCGTTGATTTTATGTGTTTTATGTGTATTTATCTGTTTATGTGTTTAAATTTTTAGACAATTATTCGATTTTTCTATCACACGACTCGCATTGCTCTTCTACCTCAATACACTAACAAGTCGTTGCAATCTAGACGATATTATGCTAAGATATATGCTTATACTGTCACACCCTGTCCTTTGCGGAAGTGTATGATGTGTGACTGGTTTAATATCATTGCATTCAATCGTAATAAACAACTACATGATCAAAAGGATGTTCATGCATTCATAAAATTTATGTATTACAATCATTGTTTATTCAAGTTTTTAAAAACACAACCTTCGACTAGGTTACAAACCAACAAAAGTGGATGACATCTAAACTTCTAGTTACGACACCTGTGTCCAAGATCCATCCTGTTAACTGAAATACATGTAATTTTGGAAAACATCAACAAAAAGTTGAGAGACTCTTTTGTAAACAGGTATGAAAAACGTGTATGAACATGAATGTTTTACAAGAACTTTAAGGCATGTGAGGACATGGGGAGTACTTGTTATGACTCCTTGTCGGAATACTCGTTCTGATTCCTTGTCGGAATACTCGTTCTGATTTCTTGTCGGAGTACCCGTTCTGACTCCTTGATTGTGTCGATTACCCTCGACTGTGTTGATTTCCCTCGACTGTGTCGATTAACCTCGACTGTGTCGATTACCCTCGACTGTGTCGATTAACCTCGATTGGGACTCCGAAGCACTACTAGGTACTAGTTTTGACCATGTGTGGGGTTCGGCCGTACCCGTTAGATCTAACCCTCGTCCCTAATTATTGAGCGTTTTTAATGGCTTGGTACTAGTTTTCACCAAGACTTTATGGCATTTTTAGTATTTAGTCTATGCTCACATGATCTAGTATTTCATAGGCATTTCATACCATTTAAGTATTTGTACATGTATTTCACCCCCGAGAGTTATAAAACCAAAAATAGTTAAAGAAAAGGGGGAGCACGAACTCACAGTTTTGCGACTTCAGTACTCGTAACTCATTTCTCGTCAGCAAACACGACTACCTACAATGTGCTAGGGTCTATTAGACGAGCGGGCTGTGCCTTGCCTTAGTACTCATGTTTTGAGTTACGTTTTCTTTATGTCTTTACATCATTCCAGAATTATAACACCTTTCAAGTATTTGTTTTCGTGTTTCCTTCCCAAGGATGGGAGTATTTCATTCATGTATTCTCATATTCTTGTGTTTGTAGTTTCAAAATAATATATTTTCACTTAGAAAATATACGTAGACTTGTTTTGTCCAAAAATAATGTATCGTCAAGAAAATATACATTTTTCTTCAAAAATCGTATATCTTCTAAATATTCTAAGATAATATATTTTTACTTCCAAAAGTAATATACTTCCTCTTTGTCGAAAATATGATATACTTTGTAATAATAAAAATCATACTTTCGTTTCTTTTGTATCCAAAATAGTATTTACCAAAAATATATCGTAACAGTACGACTTGGAATATTTCGTAAGTCACGTTATTGCGTTCGGTCTCAAAATATTAAGTGTTTAACTTATATATTTCATTCCATGTAATTTTTGTTATTATTTTGGTGTTGTAAATTCTTTATATTTGTGAGTTATATAATTTTGAATCCTAAAATAATATAACTATTTCACATAATCACACACAAGTGTCTTAATATAAAATATATATCCTAAATATATATTTATCCATTTTTGTTTACAAAAACCAAACTCCAATACTTGTATTTTTGTAACAAAATCTATGGAAAAGTTTATGTTGAAAACCATAGCTAAAACTCACTTGTAAATACTTGTTTAGAAAATGTTTTTCTAAGTGTTTATATTTTTTTTTGGAAATTTTGTCATTGTTTCCCCTAAAAATGGAGGTGTCCATGCTTTCAAAGCATATCATTTTCTTTTAAAATCATTACCATTCATCAACAATTCATTCAAGACTTAACATGTGCCAAAAATATGAAATTTACACTATGTCATGAACTTAAAACTTCGTAAAAATTTGTAGTAACTTACTAGTGTATTTAGTAAGCTTAGTTACCCTTTAAAGTGTGGTTATTTATTTAAAAATATCATTCTTGAAGAATTTAGATCTTCACAACTTGTAAAGTGATTTTCTAAAATTATTTCTTCTTGAACTTTTCTTGTTAAACATATCTCTACACTTGATTAACGACTAAAAATGTGGTTAATTTCTTTAAGAACCAAGTTTATGTGAATCTTGCAATTTTAACTTAGTTTCTTGAAAAATCTATCTTTGAAATCATCATTCTACAAGTCTTATAACATGTTTCATACTTCATCATGCATAAAACAAGTTTATTTTCAAAGATCTATCCTTACACTTGCTAGATCATGTGTTTAATCATCACCTAGCAAGCTTCATATGGTGATCTACACCATACACACAAGAAATCAACAAACAAGTTCAATACGTACACTAGAACAACTTGATCTTCATGTTTTAGAGCTTTATGATAATGTTCATCTTTATGTTTTCTTTAGATTCTTTAGTTCACCAAGTTACTTCATACTTTAACCACTAAAACTATGAGTAAAAACAAGATCAAAGAGGCTTACTACTAGCACTATGGCTAGGGAAGAACTCAAGTTGATGAAGATGATAAACTAGGTGGATAAAAGCACTAGAGAGAGATCCTTCAATTCCTGTTCCTTCTAGACTTCTTATCCTTGCTTCTTACACCCTTGTAGCACCTTATATTGGTAGAACAAGACTTGAAGATGGTGGATTGGTGGGTGGTGGTTCACGGCCGTAGCCAAGGGAGGAGGGAGAGAGTGTGGTGAAGTGTTGGCGTGAAGATGAGTTATGTTGTGATCTTGTGGGTTTTAATAATAACTTTCCAACATGTTGTTTCTAATGGTTTTTGTGTTTCATGGACCACCAACATATCAAATAAAATAATGAAATATAAATCTCAAGTGGGGCCCACTCTTGTAACCGTCCTTAGAGTGGGGGGGGGTCTTGTTGAATTTTAATGGTAGTTAAGCAATCTAGTTACATTTCAAGTATAATGTTTAGTGTTTAATGTGTTATAGTGTTTTAGGATGTAATATGGTGTTTGGTGATCATAACTAGCTCAAAAATAATAAAACAATGCTTTTAGCAATATTTTGGTGTTCCGGTTAATGTTCGGTTGTTCGGTTACATACCGGTTCGTTAAAGTGTCTAGTTATTCCGTATAATGTTCATTAAGTAAACTTTTGTGACACTTTTAATTCCTGACACTTAGGAAAGCATACAGGACCAATAAACCACTTTTTTGCAATATATTTTGGAGTTTAAATACTGAAAATAGCTGAATTTTGGTTGTTTTCTGCAGAATTCTGCACTTTTAGTGTGTTTTAGACACTTTCCGGCACTTTGTCTATCACTTAAGCATGCAGTTTTGTGGTCCTCACTTCCCTACACACTATACTAGTGTAATACGTCATCTCTGGCTCATACTGGGCCTCATAATATTGTTTGTCTATGTACTGAACTTCGTTAGCATTTTTTTGTTTGTCTGGTAATGGTGCCAATTCTGCTCTGTGTATCATCTGTACTATCTCGTGTTGCATGTAGCGACAAATAAATTCTTGTATCATGAAATGCCATTGTATGTATATAACAGTAATTAAAATTTCATTTGTCTTGTAAACTAGATCATGCACAATTATTTAAGCACAGATTACTGTTCAATCAGTGTACGAAATGTACGGAAAAGTGACGGTTGTCACAGTCTCCCCCCGCTAAAAGAATTTCGTCCCGAAATTCAAGAGATTCCATTGGTCGTAGGGGAGTTTTGAATCAGATATAGTCACTTATGTTTAACATTTTCTTCATGTGCCCATGTACTATGGGTCATGCTATAAATTCTATCGTACTCAAGTATATCAATTTTGTCCTTTCGGTGTCTTGTGGACTCTTGGTCCGTAACCTTAACAGGTTTTATAGTATTGTGGACTCTTGGTCAGTAACTTTGACAGGTTTTATAGTATTGTGGACTCTTGGTCCGTAACCTTGACAGGTTTTATAGTAATTCTTGTCGTTTGTCATTGACGTGAATCTTATTTGTGGGAACAACGACTGTTCCTTGAGTTAGACTCCTCTAAAGACTAGACATATGAATGTGTCGCGATCACTACTGATCTTTTTCTTGAAGTTTCATCTTGTGAGAAATGGTTCCGATCCCTACATCGGGGATTCAACCTTTTCGTTTTCCTAATCACCCTACGCCTTCTCTAGGCGAGGCTCTCATTTTAGTCATACTTCTTGTCTCAAATTCTTACGATTTCTGCCACTCATCGGCGTACTCTTTCTGTATTCTGTGGGCTGTCTCGATATGATCACATAACTGAATGATTTGCCTCCAGTTTTTCCTAGACCAACTCGGCCAGTAGATTGCTTATTCTCGGTTCTGACCAACACGACGGGGATCGACTTATTATGTTCCACCTAAAGCTTCACACGAAGCGGTTTAAACGGCGGTGTGATAAATGCAGTCGTAGGAAAACTCTACTAAAGGTAAGTGAGCGTTCCAACTTTTATCAAGTTTATCACACAAGCACTTATGGTGTTCATATAGTCTGCATCGTTCAGTATCTTAGTCTATTCATGTTAAAAAATCAAGTTTTTACGATCAACGGAGTGCTGTAATCTTTGTGATCAGTAAAGATCGTTCAACGTTTTCTTTCATGTAATTACGTCAAATTTTCGGCGCGCAAATACGGTATCTAGATCATGGCTTCTTTTCATGATCTCTTGATCAATGTGCCGTGTATGCAATGTTGTGGTCTCGTTGCATCGACGTATAATCGAGACTTTGTCGAGAAGCGTCACATAATTGCAACTCTAGCTCCTTAGCTTTTGGTCGCAGGGTTGGCATGAATTTCGTTCTTATCCACCATGTATCTTAAAGTTCTCACTTCTTTAACTCGAAATCCGCCTTCTGTCGTCATAACACATAACTGTTCCTTTCTGTAAGAGTTGCGAGGTAAATTGCAACTGTTGCCCACGACCTTCCTTGGTCGTTGGCCATATAAGAATGTAGTCAACCAATATAATCATGATCTATCCAGGTATGGCTTACACGTTCGATTCATGAGGTCCATGAATATTGTCGATGCATGTGTTAAGCCAAATGGTACGACAAGGGACTCATAATGCTCGAAGCGAGTCCTAAAGGTCGTTTTAGGGATATTTCCTTCTTTTATTCGCAGTGGAGGACATATTGTCCTCAAGTCGATCCTTGAGTGGTAACTAGGATCTGATGATTGGTCGGTTCATGGCATCAATCCTTGGGAAAGGATACCAATCCTTGATATCCAATTCTCTGGAATATATGCAAAATGGAAACTGTCAACTTTCTCTTTGTGTCCTTAACTAAGGGCGTCATGTCTTTAATTTCCTCTGTCTAGCAGCTTTTGTAGTTATATCGGAGGCTCATGCTTCGCAGACGAAGCTAGTTGGTAAGACGTCATTCGGCACCGGTGCTGCTCCTGGCTCGAGGTTTATCCTAAACTCCTCTTGACGCTGTGGAGGGGTGTTCCTGGCAAGACTTCAGAAAAGGCTTCTGGAACTTCTTTCATAACGGGGATGTTCTCTGGCTCTATACTTGGATATCCAATCCATGCTGGTTATCATATTATGACTTCTCGAGTCAACGTTAACAGAAGGTTCCGGCCTTCTGAGTCCCTAAATACAATCCTTCATTGCTTCGTCTACTTAAACTAGCCTTCCATATGCCCATTTCTAAAGAATACGAGACATCTATTTTACTCGAAACTAGACCAACCAGTTTTTTCAGTTCTAAGCATACAAAATTAAAGTTGATGCCAGTGTTAACCAAAAATAGATGCATAAGGTTGGTTAATAGGGAACGCACCCGTAACCGCATCTTGATCCTTGCGGGTTTCACGAGTTTTGATCGTGGAAACCCTTCCTTGCTTGTTTCTTCCTAGGGCAATTTTTCCTAAAGTGCCCTGCTTCACCACATCTGTAGCAACCTGGTACTCTCTTATCTCTTCCATCAGGGTCTTTCGCCCAACAGACATCCTTGTTGTGCCCTTCTTTTCCACACTTTCCGCACTTAGGCCTCAGACATTGACCTTTATGGTGAGAATTGCATTCCCCGCACCTCGACTTAGTCCCCGAGTAAACCTTACCTCCGGCCTTATTAGTGGCTCCAACAATTTTCCTGCCATGCGACAGATTCACTTTCTTTCTTTTGTTTGGTTTAGAGCTCCCATAGCTGACTTGGGTGCTTATCTTTAAGTTTGAAGACTTACTCTACTTGTTGCCTGATGACTCCACATGAGTCTCTTTCTTGTTATCCTCAGATTCCGAAAATTTCCCCATGCGTAGAGCTTCTTCAGTAAGAGTGACACTCAAGTGTGGTTATTTATTTAAAAATATCATTCTTGAAGAATTTAGATCTTCACAACTTGTAAAGTGATTTTCTAATATTATTTCTTCTTGAACTTTTCTTGTTAAATATATCTCTACACTTGATTAACCACTAAAATGTGGTTAATTTCTTTAAGAACCAAGTTTATGTAAATCTTGCATTTTTAACTTAGTTTCTTGAAAAATCTATCTTTGAAATCATCATTCTACAAGTCTTATAACATGTTTCATACTTTATCATGCATAAAAAACAAGTTTATTTTCAAGTTCATGATTTACATAAAGGATGATCATTATAAACTTCTCAAGATCTATCTTTATACTTGCTAGATCATGTGTTTAATCATCACCTAGCAAGCTTCATATGGTGATCTACACCATACACACAAGAAATCAAAAAACAAGTTCAATACATACACTAGAACAACTAGATCTTCTTGTTTTAGAGCTTTATGATAATGTTCATCTTTATGTTTTCTTTAGATTCTTTAGTTCACCAAGTTACTTCATACTTTAACTACTAAAAGTATGAGTAAAAACAAGATCAAAGAGGCTTACTACTAGCACTATGGCTAGGGAAGAACTAAAGTTGATGATGTTGAAAAACTAGGTGGATAAAAGCACTAGAGAGAGGTCCTTCAATTCCCGTTGCTTCTAGACTTCTTATCCTTGTTTCTTACACCCTTGTAGCACCTTAGATTGGTAGAACAAGACTTGAAGATGGTGGGTAGGTGGGTGGTGGTTCACGGCCGTAGCCAAGGGAGGAGGGAGTGAGTGTGGTGAAGTGTTGGCGTGAAGATGAGTTATGTTGTGATCTTGTGGGTTTTAATAATAACTTTCCAACATGTTGTTATCTAATGGTTTTTGTGTTTCATGGACCACCAACATATCAAATAAAATAATGAAATATAAATCTCAAGTGGGGCCCACTCTTGTAACCGTCCTTAGAGTGGGGGGGGGTCTTGTTGAATTTTAATGGTAGTTAAGCAATCTAGTTACATTTCAAGTATAATGTTTAGTGTTTAATGTGTTATAGTGTTTTAGGATGTAATATGGTGTTTGGTGATCATAACTAGCTCAAAAATAATAAAACAATGCTTTTAGCAATATTTTGGTGTTCCGGTTAATGTTCGGTTGTTCGGTTACATACCGGTTCGTTAAAGTGTCTAGTTATTCCGTATAGTGTTCATTAAGTAAACTTTTGTGACACTTTTAATTCCTGACACTTAGGAAAGCATACCGGACCAATAAACCACTTTTTTCCAATATATTTTGGAGTTTAAATACTGAAAATAGCTGAATTTTGGTTGATTTCTGCAGAATTCTGCACTTTTAGTGTGTTTTAGACACTTTCCGGCACTTTGTCTATCACTTAAGCATGCAGTTTTGTGGTCCTCACTTCCCTACACACTATACTAGTGTAATACGTCATCTCTGGCTCATACTGGGCCTCATAATATTGTTTGTCTATGTACTGAACTTCGTTAGCATTTTTTTGTTTGTCTGGTAATGGTGCCAATTCTGCTCTGTGTATCATCTGTACTATTTCGTGTTGCATGTAGCGACAAATAAATTCTTGTATCATGAAATGCCATTGTATGTATATATCAGTAATTAAAATTTCATTTGTCTTGTAAACTCGATCATGCACAATTATTTAAGCACAGATTTCTGTTCAATTAGTGTACGGAATGTATGGAAAAGTAACGGTTGTCACATATACTATACTCGACATGCTATACGACTATACTATATTACTTGATATGCTATGCGCGATCGCTATATTCGAATACTCGCAAACTTTGGGGTAGTCAGGATACTGTATGTGCTACTGTGTGCTGACAGGAGGATTACGTGATATTATCTACCTATGTGCTTAAATGCGTATGTGCTTATGTGCTTCTGTGATTATGTGCCCTACGTGCTTATGTGCTTTTGTGATTATGTGAATCTGATTTCGTGCCTATATGTTTATGTGATTCATGCTTTACCTTGTTCCTGGGCTTTAGTTAGAACTAGACGTGTGAGGTGAGATTCGATTTAATGTGTCTGAGACCTACGACGATGTCTATTGCAGACCATGTCGTCATCTGGACACCGAACCCCTCTTACTCGCCAAGAAAAGAGAGACAAACGTCTTGCTGCTATCATCGCCAAACAAGTAGCGAAAGCTGTGAGCGATGTCTATGAAAACGTCAGCAAATCGTCTGTGGAGTCAAGAACTGAAGCTCCTAAAGATGCTACCAAGACTGTTTTCAGCTTCAAACAGTTCAAGGCATGCGGACCAAAGGAATTCACCGGAGAAGATGGCCCTACCGCTATGTTTCAATGGTTCGATTCCGTCGAAGTCACTCTGCGCCAAAGCGGCTGTCCTGAGAATCTCCGTACCCTAAACGCAACTGGCGTCTTCCAGTCCCGACCTCTAGACTGGTGGACGACCGAACGAAACAAACGCGGGAATGATGCAGCTTATGAGCTGACTTGGGAAGAGCTGAAAGCCATCATGATGGACGAATTCTGCCCTCCCCATGAACGCCAAAAGCTGGAGGACGAGTTTTGGAACATCAAGTAGAAGGATGTACACAACGCGGCCTTGACTGCTCGCTTTAAGCAGCTCAACATTATCTGTCCCGATCAAGTCAAGACGCCCAAAATAGCGATCAAGAAGTATATTCGAGCTCTACCCGATTGTGTTGCCGACTTTGTTCATGCCGCGAAGACCTCATCGATCGAGGAAACTTACTTGCTTGCCGCCGAGATCAATGACAAGCGGGTAAAATCTGGTTTCTGGGATAAGCCCTCCAAGTCTCTGCATCAAGCTACTACAACACCGACCGCCGATACCACATCTGCTCAACCATCCAAGTCATCACACCGCAAGAAGAAGCACAACAACAGCAGCTCCCGCAACAAGAACTGTGCTGTCACTACCACTGCTGCCCCTCTGCGATCCGTACCGGCTTAGCAGCAGTCGCATCATCGACCAGCACCAGTGACGAATGCACCCCCAGCAAAGCGTGCATACACAGGTCCCCACTCGTTCTGCCTGACATGCTCGTATCATCATCCGGTGGGTCTCGCCTATCGTTTCTATGCTCATTGCAATTTGTACGGTCACTTCACCGCCAACTGTCTCTATGGTTCCCGCAACACCGCAGCTCCTGCCACTGCTCATAAAGCTCTACTCCCAACCCTGCAAGGCCAACACGCAGCTCAAGCTCCCGCGATCAATGCTCGAGTCTGCTTTGCATGTGGTGATCCTAACCACTTTGCAAACATGTGCCCGAACAGGTTTGTGAAGCAAGAGTCCCAGCAGCAGCAACAGCCTCAGCAGCAGCACCAAGCAGCACGCGCCAGAACCTTCAACATCAATGCTCGTCAAGCCCGGTTGACAACAATGTGGTTAATGATACGTTCCTTGTTAATGGTAATTATGCATCGTGTTTGTTTGATACTGGATCCGATAACTGCTTTGTGTCGTTTTAATTCGAGAAGCTCCTTAGTCGTAAGCGCTCTTATCTCTCCTCGTCATTCGAAGTTGAAGTCGCTACCGGAAGAACTGTCGCCGTTAACTCTATTCTCCGTGATTGTACTCTCGAGCTCAACAATCACATCTTCCCAGTCGACCTCATTCCGATGCAACTCGAAAGTTTCGACGTCATAGTAGGCATGAACTTTCTTCGCGAAAACCATGCTGAAGTTGTGTGCTTTGATAAAATGATTCGATTTTCGCTCACGAATGGTGATTTATTATGTGTGTACGGTGAAACTGCATCGAAGGGTCTCAAGCACATGTCATGTGTCCAAGCTAGCAAGTATCTCCGCAAGGAATACAGGGCTTTCTTGGCCAACATTGTAATAACAGAGAAGGAAAACAAAAAGAAGGCCGAAGTCAAAGACGTTCCAGTGGCCCGTGAATTTCCTCAGGTGTTCCCTGATGATCTTCCAGGACTTCTGCCAAGTCGTGATATCGACTTTCGTATCGACCTCATTCCTGGAGCTAACCCTGTTGGCAAAGCTCCTTATCGACTCGCGCCATCCGAAATGCGGGAACTCTCAAACCAACTCCAGGAATTACTTGAAAAAGGCTTTATTCGCCCGAGCACCTCTCCTTGGGGCGCGCCAGTCCTTTTCGTTAAAAACAAGGATGGGTCGTTCAGGATGTGCATCGACTATCGGGAATTGAATAAGCTAACCATCAAGAACCGTTATCCCCTGCCTCGAATTGACGACTTGTTTGATCAGCTGCAAGGTGCTACGTGTTTCTCGAAGATCGATCTACGTTCAGGCTATCATCAATTACGCATTCAAGAGGAGGATATACCTAAAACCGCTTTTTCGCACTCGATATGGCCACTATGAGTTCGTTGTTATGCCTTTTGGTTTAACCAACGCACCTGCGGTTTTCATGTATCTGATGAATCGCATGTGTAGGCCATTCCTAGACCATTTCGTCATCGAGTTCATCAACGATGTCTTGATCTATTCCAAGTCGAAAGCCGAACGCACGCAACATCTGCGTTTAGTTCTCGAGCTACTCCAGGGGAATCAACTCTATGCCAAGTTCTCCAAGTGCGAATTCTGGCTGGATGAGTTTTAGTTTCTAGGTCACATCGTTAATAGTCAAGGTATTCATGTCGATCCTGCGGAGATTGAAGCAGTTAAGAGTTAGATTACGCCTAAGAACCCGTCTGAAGTTCGTTTTTTTCTCGGATTAGCGGACTATTGTCGATGATTCATTGAAGGATTCTCTAAAATCGTTGTGTCGCTTACCAATCTTACTCATAAAGATAAGCCTTTTGTTTGGGGAACCGAAGAAGAGTCTGCCTTTCAAACCCTCAAGCATATGCCTTGCAATGCTCATGTTCTCACATTTCCCGACGGAAACAACGACTTCATTGTCTATTGTGATGCTTCCAACCTTGGTCTTGGTTGTGTTCTCATGCAACGGGACAAGGTCATAGCTTACGCATCTCGTCAGCTCAAAATCCACGAGAAGAACTATACAACCCATGATCTCGGGCTAGGCGAGGTTATCTTTGCTTTGAAGATTTGGCGACACTACCTGTATGGTACCAAGTGTACGATCTTCACCGATCACAAGAGTTTACAACACATCTTTAATCAAATGGAACTTAACATGCGTCAACACCGATGGGTAGAACTTCTTAACGATTACGACTGTGAGATTCGTTATCACCCAGGCAAGGAAAATGTTGTTGCCGACGCGCTCAGCAGACGGAGTTATTTGCTCAGCATTCGTAATACTCAAGCCTAGCACAACCTCGAAACCCTCATCCGCGAAGCCCAACATGCTTGTTTTAATGAACGCACTTTGGAGAAAGAGAGGATCTATCACGATGGAGCTCAGCTTGTAAGCAAATTGAATGGGATCTTCTATTATCTGGACCGAATCTGGATCGCGGACGGATTTACGAAAGATCTTAATGGACGAAGCCTACAAATCCCGATATTCTATTCATCCCGGTGCTGATAAAATGTACCAGGACCCGATATTCTATTCTCTACAAGTACTGGTGGTCGGGCATGAAACGGGATATCGCTCTCTATGTCGGAAGTTGTTTGACTTGTGCAAGAGTCAAAGCTGAACATCAAAGACCCTCTGGCTTACTCGAACAACCACCAATCCACATACGGAAGTGGGAGAGTATAGCTATGGATTTCATAACCAAGCTTCCGCCCACGTCATCAGGTCACGACAGCATTTGGGTTATAGTTGATCATTTGACCAAATCGGCTCACTTTTTGCCAATACGAGAAGACTACAAGGTAGAACGATTAGCCCGAATCTACACCGACGAGATCATTTGTAATCATGGTACGCCTCGCGACATCATCTCTGACCGTGATGCTCGGTTTACCTCACGATTGTGGGAAACTTTTCAAGCAGCTCTTGGTATGTCGCTTAACTTAAGTATCGCATTTCATCCTCAAACCGACGGACAGACTGAAAGAACGATCCGTACTCTTTAAGACATGCTCCGTTCGTGTGTCATAGAATTCGGTGGTAATTGGGATAAATACCTATCGTTGGTCGATTTCTCGTACAACAATAGTTATCATACTAGCATCCAAATGGCACCATTCGAGCCTTTATATGGAAGGAGATGTCGATCTCTATTGTGTGGCACGATATTGGTCACTCGCAACTCACCGGTCCTGAGTTACTACAAGAAACGACTAACAAAGTCCTCCAAATCCAAGACAACTTGTTGAAAGCTCGAAGTAGACAGAAAAGTTACGCCGATAGAAGACGCAAGCCCCTTGAATTTGACGTTGACGACTACGTACTCCTAAAGGTATCACCTTGGAAGGGTGTGGTCAGATTCGGCAAGAAAGGGAAACTAGCGCCTCGATATGTTGGACCTTTTAAGATTCTGGAAAGGATCGGAAAATTCGCCTACAGACTCGAACTACTGGAGGAACTTAGTAACGTCCACCCAACTTTCCATGTGCCAAACCTCCGAAAGTGCCTAGCTGAGCATGATTTGATTGTACCTCTCGATGACCTTCAAATAAACGAAACGCTACACTTTGTGGAGAAGCCTGTCGAAATCATGGATTGCCAAACCAAGCAACTTAGACGCTCGCGCATCCCTATCGTGAAGGTCGGATGGGAAGGCAAACGTGGCGCAGAGTTCACTTGGGAACTCGAAAGCGGCATGAAGGCGAAGTACCCGCAGTTGTTTAAGTGAAAGTCTAGAGAGAGAAAGTAGCAAAAGGTGATTCATGGTGTTGTGCAGCTTTCAGACTAATTTCGGGACGAAATTCCCTAAACAATGGGAGGCTGTAACACCCCGTGTTTTCAAAAGTCAAAGTCAAAGTCAAGATTGAAGTCAAAGGAAGAAAAGATCGCTAATTGCAATCTGTCACTCCATATTCAACTACTGTTTTGACTTCTTTGACTATAGTAGTATATTTATGTTTTCATTAGTTGTATTATGTGGAGTAAGTGTTAATAATCAAAGTAACCGAATGTTTATCGATGCGAAACGCTATACGACTGGGAATGATAGGAAGTAACAATACGATAAAGTCAATTAATCAATAATCAAGCTAATCAAATCATCATCGAACTCGAGACTTAATTTATGCGACTTTGGTGTTATTATACATGTGTGTGTGCCTTATGTGTTACTTGTGCTTGTTTACTTTATGTTAGGTGTGTGGTAATCAATCGAAACTCGAATCGAAACTCGAAACTCAATCGAACTCAATCGAAATCGAATAATGATAATTGGTAGAAAAGGGATAGTGTGAGATATAGATGCTTGTATGTTAGATATAGTGGTTGGGATTAAAAGTAATTTGAATAGGAAACTCTATCGTATACGTATCGTCCTCAATCGAAATCGAAATATCAAAAATCGTCACACCGAACGCTCAAAACAGGCCAGCCCTTTCCTCTTTTGGCAGCCTATAAATACCCCTGTCATTGTCATCTTTACCACTTTTGGAAAGCTCTGACCGACCAGCTCATGCTCTCATCCTTCTTCACGGATTTCTCTCGATTCCGGTAAGATTTCATCCTAAACCTTGTACTTTCTTGATCTACACGCACTCCTACACCTTTCTATCTTTAAAATCTTAACTTTTAACCGTGAAATCATCAAGATTCAAGTGTTCTAGGATGATGTCATCATGGTGTTCTTGAAGAACTTCATGTTTTGGCCTCAATCCACTAAGAATAACTTGGATCTAACTGATTTCCACATAAACAAACAAAGATATGTAATAGATCTAAACAAAAACACGGTGTAAAGGATTGAAAGATAGATTTACCAACTTTCTTTCAACTCTTTTACACTCAATGCCTTCAAACCGATAGAAATGAAGCTTGTGTCGACTCACTGAGCATTCTAGTAGTTGAGCGGTTCAAGATTCGGATTCTATCTACAAGGTTCACGATTTCGGGTTAAACGCTAAACTCCGTTCCAAACATTTCACCGGCCGGACTTGGGTGATTCCTTTCCGATCGGGAGAAACAAGTAAGAACGATGGTTCTATGGTTCGACTCGTTGTCAAAATACCTTGATATAACGACGAACAAACCAGAACAGCCAAGTGTTAGATGAATAGGCCGACATGGTCAGGAAGCTGACCGACCAGACTGCTGTCCGAACGGACAACCCAGCCGATCGGACAAGTCAGCCGATCGACCAGGCCAGCCGATCGGTTAGCACATGGCCCCACACTTGAACAATTCATTGAAGTCTAGTATTGAATGAACTGATGTTCGATCGGACTACCGTCCGGTTGGATTACTCTTCGGATCATGAGATACTATGCTTCAACACTTAATCGATTTTCAACTTGTTCGATGCACTTGGAGTGCCACTAGATCGAACACTAGTCTGATCAGGTAACACCCTGCTAAGAACTTGTTTACTGAAGTACCTAACTGATCGGTTAAGCCGGCCAATCGAACAGTCCGTTCGATCGATCGACCTAAAAGGTAAGGATACTTCAATGTTCTCAAATACTACAACAAAAAACTCAAAAGGTCAAACCATCATACACAAACACATCTTACTCAAAGGAAGAAACAATCCACTCGAACAGCCCATCCGATCGGCCTACCGACCGACCGGACAGGCTATCCGAACGGATTGCTAACCGAACGGTCAAGCCGTCCGATCGGACCTACCGTCCGATCGACCAAGCCGCCCGACCCTACAACACTTGTTTTCGTTTTACGCGTTACTCATCGTTATGCTATAGAACTATTTAGGCTAACCCTACTCTCAAGGGCCCCCTTCAATCCATCAACTGCTGTGAGTATACTCGAACCCTTTTTGCTTTAGCACTTTTGGGTGTTACATACGTTACTTATTCTAAATCACAATCGAACACACTACTCAATTACTTTAAATACTAACCGTTACTGCATGTATTACGTGACTAAATGAATGCTTGTTGTTATGTTTACACGTGGAATGCTGTCTACCTGCCTTAATGACGTAGTACTATAGTTTGGAGTCAGCACCCGTTCACACGGGGGTTGTTAAGGACAATTACTTGCATGGATTACGGTGGTAATCATGTATTGCGAACTGCCTCGGGCAGTCAACCCGCAGTCATTGTTATCGATAGATCCATGTCGATAATTAACATGCTTCGTTTTCCTCTATGTATGTGCTGGTTATGCGTAAACTATTTCGAACTCTATATGCTATTATCAAACTTGTATGCTCACCTTTACATTTTATGTATTGACTTTATTTTAACGTATGTGACAGGTGTTTAAGATGCTTATCTGCTAGGAAGGCGAAGCTAGAATAAGACTCTAGAGCATAGCTGTCTGTAGATCTTCTAGCTTGAGTCTCTAGACATAGATAAACAACATTTATATTTAAATCTGATTTGTCGGAACAGAATATTTGCCTAGATGTTATCTGTAATAATTTGTTTACTATTTTAGGTACGGTATGGGACGTATTATATAAATTGAATAGTAATGATAATTGTTGTGGAACTTCTGGACAATCTGTTTCGCTCAGTGCCATGCCCCGATGATTCCGCCATCGGTTGGGGTGTGACATAAACTACTATTAATATATTAACCCGGCTATTTGGGATTGTATCTCTGCTGACTCAACCCAATTAGCCAAGGGTAACTTCACATTTAAGACAAGGGCCTACCACATTACGCATTAATAACTTAATTAATTATATTCCAATAATCCAACCCTTTAGGATTGTATCCTTGCTGACTCAATCTATTGGGTTGAGGGTAACGTCACCTTCAAAAGAGGGGCCTACTACTATAACTAAGACAATCTCTTAAAAAGTGCAAAAGTGCGGAAAACATTAAAGGTTACACTAAAGGCAAGTCGGATCCAAGTGATTCATCTTGTCTGTCTGTTTTTATTTTATTTTTATTTTCAGCAATTTTAGTTAGTTTTCATTTTCTTGTTTAAAACTTTTTTTCTAAATTTTTGATTTGATTAGACGTTGAGGATAAACCGGTACTAAAAGCTCTTGTGTCCTTGGACGACCTCGATATCTTACCAACGCTATGCTACGCTCACGATGGGTGCACTTGCCCATATGTGTGTTTAGTGTCACACCCCCAAAATACCACCTAGGGAATGTCCCTGCTAGGCGTGTGACATACCAACAAGGAGCCACTAAATCATGTTGAACCAATCACAAGTTGTTAAATGAAATCATCAATTATTAATGAAGAGTGCCATCAATAAGTTTAAATGAAAACCGACATGTTCAGCAGAAGCGTATAAAAGAAATCATAGTTTAACTGTTTCAAATCAAATGTATAAAATCAATAAGTCAATCACATGAATCCTTCCTATCGACCCATGACCACTCCAGCTACTCCAGACAGCAAGTTTCAATTCCAAGACATCTAACGACCTGCGAGCATGCAACAAGTGTGCCAGACAACGCTGGTGAGTTCATAGTTTTACGAAAACGTTGGTTACCAAGTGTTTAGTTAATCCATTGAATTTAATAACAATTCCGAAAGTAATGTTGATAATATCTCGATACTGAACAAGACGGCTCCTGATGTATGTTTTGCCCATTCCCTAGTGCTCCTATCAAAGCACTGGGCCCGACTGGGTCATTAGTTCACAGCCGTCCTCCCCGGTACGGTGTAAGGGCGCCAAACCTAAGTAGCGCTACCAACTAATACCCCGCTACCACCCACGTTAGCAAAAGATGGGACTTAAGAGATAGAGAGTGAGAATATTATCCAACATCCCAGTTTTACCCAAAAGACTTATCCGTCCCGGGGATACCCACTGACTGTCCCAAACCACAGGGACGCATGCTCAAGTAGTGAACTCACCTTAGATTGCTCGGTATGTTATGTTACTTGTTCAAGTTTGATCAACCAAATCCTAATATGGTTACCAATAACAATAAGTTTTTGTGTACAAGTAAATCACGTACTTTAGCAGATTGCATTCGCCGTAAAGGTCATCATCGCATAACACATAGAAAAATACTCAAATCACATACAAGTTCATATCACACATGCATGTTTCATATTAACACTTATCACTTAATTAGTCAATCATAAGAATGTGCGGCCTACTTAGTTCATGGCCCAATGTAGTGTTCAACATGACCTGGTTCGTTATTCTAACAACCAGATATTAAGACAACATATTTCTTACTTCACATAAGTGCATGGGAGCCCAAAGTGTGCGACTCATTATCATATAATGCATGCAAAAGTGTGTGTGCAGCCCCATGTTACCAGCCATTTACATAAATGCCCATAAATTCTAACCATTAGTTTATTTTTCATTAACAATAATTAACAATAATTTTTTTCCATACTTCATGTTAACCCTAAATTGCAGCCATTACTTCCTAACAAGGTTGTTTGCTATACATTCCATGATTCACATACCCCAATTCAGCATTCAATTATCACAACCATGACTAATATATTCAGATCTAATCCAACAGTTTGTCACTAGAGCATCCTCAAATACCCTATCATCATTCTTAAAATTAAACATGTATCATGTGATCACACATTCGATTACAATTACAACACACATATCTTGAATATGGTTTATAAATTTCAACCGGTCAAAAAGTCAAGGCCCACATAAGCCAACATAGGTACTGCTTCCTTAATCAAATCAATACATACTTTCAATAAATCACTAAATCTAGAACTTCACAACATATGAAATAATATTCAGACTTCTTAATACAATGATATGAAGCAAAATAAGTTAATCATAGTTAGCACATACTGACCGAGTAACTTATGGGATGGACGAGCACACGCTGTCGTGCCTAGGGGCGTGCATCGGAGCTCCAACGACTGCCCTCTTCCTACTCCGAGACCCGAAACCCAGACTCGAACCCGAAAGAATCCACCAATACGGCCATTTCCACTGTTTACTCGAACCAAAACGCCAACTGTCGGACCCGATTCTAGATCCTAAATGTCGCCGCCGTGGTCCGACGGCCACCGCCATCGTGGTTTGTTTGGTCTCCGGAAAACATGAAGGTCGCCAGAGATGGTCGGCTCCCTCATTAGTTTCGTCATCTCTCTCCCTCTCTCTCTCTCTCTCTCTCTCTAACCATAGTTCCTTCTCTCTAAAATCTTTGGGGTGTATATGTGTTCACAGGCATAAGAGTGTTGTAGGATGCCATAAGGGGTGGGGTTTACTGCCGTCACTCGTTTAGGGGGGGGGGGGTATAGAGTTTACAATAATAAGTTGTATCCAATAACAATTGTATTTACGTAACCATGAAGAGAAGGAGAGGATTGGGCCGAGTTGTTTAAGAATGATGGATTGGGCCGATTTTGTTTAAAAATGGTGGCGGCCCAATAACTACTAGACACAAACTATTCCAACCCATTTAGTATATTAAAGGCAATCGTATATCTAATTATTTGTATGGCAGTTTTAGAAATCATAATGTTCAATCAAACACCTTGACAATCTATCATGCACAATCAACTATTTATTCATACAATGCTTTCCTATTTGCATACTACCTAGCAAAACGTTTGACCAAATGTTTAATGTTTAATAGAAACGTGGAATTAGAGAAATATGGAAAGTTAGGATCGCGGGATTAAATAACGTTAACCTTGAAAGTTCGGGTTGTCACATCATCCCCAACTTGAAAGAAATTTCGTCCCGAAATTTGATAAGCAAATCCAAACAGCAAGGTGTTGGATCAGGAGACTGTGGGTTTTCCTCGGGTACCACATCATCCCCAACTTGAATGGGAATTTCGTCCCGAAATTCGACAATGACATCCAAGGTTAAAACATCTGTTTGAACAATTGAGGATACAAGAACTTCATCTATTCATTGTGTTTCCATGTGAACTCCGGTCCATGTTTTGAGTTCCAACTAACACTCACGATTGGAATTCAGCTATGTTAACAAACCTTGACTTCCTAGTCCATGTCTTCGATAGACTCTTCGACTACTGCAACATGTTTAGCAAAGGTATCACAAACATTTCATCGGACAAACACCGCCTTAAATTCGAGACTTAAATGACATTGTGCACGTTACCCAATTCGTTGAGTAACTCGAATTCGAAGGCCATGCCCCTGATTCTTTCCAAAATTTTGATTGGCTCAACGTGACGTAAATTAAGCTTGCCATGCTTCCCAAGCGTACCACACCCTCCCAGGGTGAGGCTTTCAATCATGACACGTTCGCCTGCAGCTTTCCTGATGGTCATGCGTTGCCGTCAACGATTTCTGATCTAAACAATCTTCTCAAAGGTTTCAAGCACAAGTCCTGGACCTGTGATTAGGTTGTCACCCACCTTAGTCCAACAAGAGAATCGGCATTGTCGCCCAAGCAATGCCTCAAACGGAGCTGTCTGAATACTAGAATGGTAACTGCTATAGTAGAACTCAACCAAAGATAAGAGTCCTGCCAATTCTCACTAAAGCCAACCACACACATGCTAGCAACATGTCTTCAAATGCCAGGATGGTTCGTTTACTTTGACCGTTTATCCAATGCTCATTTCTAGACGTGAGCCAAGGGTGTTGTGTGTTGCCTGTCATAAATCAAGCGTAGATCAAAATCAAAGGTAACAGGAGTTGGCATCTCGTGCCTAAAAGCCGCCTCTCTCAGAGAAACATTCACAGCTGTGAAGACTCGTCAGTTTCCTTGATTGCAAGAAAGTATGCCGGTAACATGAGATAATCAATGATCACCCAGGGGATATTGTTTCCCTTTCGAGATGTAAGTAGACTAGTGACAGAATCCATGGCAGTCTATTCTCATTTTCATATTGGTGTTTCTGGTTGCTGATACTCCACCTTGACTTTCCCACAAGTTAAACATCGTTCGCTTAAATTGCTAGGTGGGCCTTCATGCCCGATCACCCGTACAAGATTTATAGATCCTAATATCTCTCATCAAAACCTAGACGTCTAGAATATCGAGGCCGGTGTGCTTTGCTCAACACGACCTCCCTACAGTTACCGTATAATGAGGCCCACATTCGTTCCATGAAGTAGCAAATATCGTCCGACCTGCCAACAATGGCTTCTCCATGCCCCGCATGGGTTTAACTTGAAAATTCTCTTCCTTCAGTTTTCCAGTTTGAACAGAGCGAGTCTGATCAGGTAAGTTAGAGTCGATAGTGAGCTGCAAAGCTCGTGCAGGTTCAGGTTTCACAGTCGTAATCATTCAAAAGTTCCATCCAGCGATGTTATTAGATGTTTAGCTCTTTCGAAACAAAGGTACACGGGTGGCCCTTGTGATCGGTCTACGTAGTGCATTTGGTACCGTTCAAGTAAAGCCTCCAGCTCAAATCCGAGATCGTGGCTTCCACCCCAGGTCATGTCATTTTTCTTGTAACTACACTATGTAAGCCATCACCTTCTCGTGTTGCATCAGCGTGTAACTGGGACTCTGATTCGAACCATCATGGTATACCACTAAATCACCCATACCCTCGGGTAAAGACGATGCTCAGTGCATTGCAGAGTTGGGTTTCAAAAGCGGAAAAAACGTTGTGACAACTCGAAACTTAGAACCTTTCGTTGTATCTTGATGTAACATGCTTGAACACTATGTGACTAGTTAACTTGTCAATTTAGTAAATGTTATAAGTGAACCTTCTATGTGATTATGTGTGTGCTTGTATGTATATTATGTATATATGTGTAAGTGAGCCGAGAACCAAGAACCCGACTCGAGACCATGCGGTCTCGAGTGAACAAGTGTAACAATGGGCCGGTTGGGCCATTTAATCACACCCGAAACCCATTAGGGTGCACCATGTAGAACTAGTATATATATTACACTCATAACCATGTTCACCATTTCTTTGGACAACACACACACTCTCCCTTTCTCTCACAAAAACCCTAAGTCTCAACATCCTTCTCCTCTCATTCTCTCGGATTCAAACCGGCAACACTAGGACCTTCGGTTCAAGCTTGGAATCAGTATTCGGAGTTCACCCTTCCTATCCTCTAGCCGGTTAGTGTCTCATTTAGTGGTATAATGACAAATACATGAGAAATGATTGTTTATCTATGATATAGATGTTTGCTTGATAGGAAGTAGTTATTTGTTGTCTAGTGATGATATTATATGATGATGAAATATTAGAAATCGGCTTATTATGGATTTAAATCCGAATGGCTTGGTCATGTTTAGGAGGTTTGTGTTCATGAAATCGGATTAGCATATGTTGATGATAAATCTTATTTAGGCATGTTGTTACATTGTTTGAATGTGATAGATGTAGGAACCGATGATGTTATCAACTTGAGTTCATGCTAGTATAAACTTTATTGATGAAGCATGTTGTAAAACAAAAACCCTAAAATGAAGAACTAGTTGAATGAATGAAGAACAACATGAACATGACTTGAATATATGAAGAACTTGTTTAGCATGATATGAATGTGTTATGAATATTTGAAATCTGATTGTTTGATCCATTTTGGTTAATTGTTAGACAACAAAACATGTTTAGTGGATAGTACATAATGTTGCATGAAATCAAATTTCCATTGGATAGTACAACTGTGCAGAATCAGCAGTTGCTGGGGGGTCGAGACCCCTGGTTCCGACTCGAGACCTTGAACATGATAACTCGAGAACATAGATTGCGACACAGGTTGCGAGTCGAGAACCCCTAGTCTCGACTCGAGACCACACATGATCATCACACAAACATCATGACCCGAGACCATGCTTGCGAGTCCGGTTGCGACTCGAGACCAATACATGCATGACCCGAAACCACCTCGGTTGCGACTCGAGATCTTGTAAGCTACACTCGAGACCGCACAGTCTCGACTAGAGACCGCACAGTCTCGACTTGAGACCATATGCATGTACACACTATTTGGACTTCCACACTGCTACGGGCTTGGGTATTTGGGCCGGACTTATGGGCTTCTTGTGTCACTGTTGAATGCGTGTTTTGGGCTTGCGTGCTATTACGAGTCCAACTGTTTGGGCCACACTTAGACTTTGGTTGTTACATGAACGTTACTATGGAACCTGTTACGAACTGTTGTTGAACTGCCATGCTAGATATGCATGCCATGATTGTTACTTGCTAGTATACGTGTAGAACATACGTGCACTACTTGGATACGAACCTGACTTGAATGGTATCTATGTTAGGACGTAGTTGACCACTTACAACTTGATTGACTTTTCTGTGTATCTGCCGAGCAAACCAAGGTGAGTTCACACCCTCTACAAAGCATGGGATTCCCTGGGTTGGGAATGGGGTTAAGGAACGTAGATTCCTCGTCCTCCTTGGGTAGGACAGCAATAGTTCAGGAATGCAATTCCTCGTCCTCATGGACAGATAACTCGTACTAGACCAAAACTCTATCACGAAGTCCCTCCTTTTATATCGACTTAATCGTCGGGCCAATGGCGAGCGGGTCATTAGTTAGATAGCGCTATTTAGGTCTGACAAACCTCACACCGTGCCGCAGAGGACGGGCGTGAACTAATGGATCTGGGGCACGTCAATGATGATAGACATTGACAGTTTCAGGGCACATAAACATGACTACAGTCAGCAGTCGATATGGTAACGAGTCTAGTGTATACATGGGGTAGCCCCCACGGCCGAAATGCCAGATAACTAACACAGGGGTAGCCCCCACGGCTGGATTGCCAGAGTAACCGGGAATAAACAGATCACGTTTTCAACTATGGGGTAACCCCCACGGCAGGATGCCAGATAAAGAGAACTGCTTTCGAAACAAACTAAAATAAACACCCAACCGTGAACTCACTCAACTTGTTGTTGACTCGTTACTACATGCTTTGCAGGACTATAGGTACTTAGCTGGAGCTTGCACGGAGGAGAGTCGTTGTGGGACATGGATAGCTGCGTGCCATGTTAAACTTGGAAAAAATTGAACTTATGTTTTGGTTTTAAATCTTATGCTTCCGCTTGCAACTTAAACTATGTTTTGATTGAACACCAATTGTATTGGTTAGACTTTATAACTACTTATATGCTTGTTCAATATGATTGGTGGCTGGATCCTGGTCAGTCACTCCTCCAAGCGGTAGTACTCCGTAGGTGGATTTTGGGGGTGTGACAGATTGGTATCAGAGCCATTGGTTATAGTGAACTTGGTTTTAATAAAGGAGAAACGTTTTTGTTAAAACCAGACTATAACCTGTACAGTGCTCAACGGTCCACAACGACGCTTCACTCCACATGCAAGGCTCGACATTCTAGGTGATATGATCCATGTATATATTGCCTACTTCTTAGTTGCATAGTACACTGCTTATGGTATGATTGCTTAGTATAACTACTATTGCTTGAACACATGTGTGCTTACTCCCTTCTGCCATCGCACTATCGCGAACCTCTCTCACTCATGTTTCCCTCTTGTATGAAGATCATCAGTGGACGCGTTAACATGACTCAAGCCCAGTTGACGGCTCTGATCAACGAACGAGTTGCCGCAGCACTTGCAGCTGCATACGCAGGAGGTCAGCATGCTCAGACACCGGTGTGCACCTTTAAGACCTTTAAGGACTGCCGACCAACTACTTTTAGCGGAACTGAAGGAGCAGTAGGTCTCCTCCACTGGTTTGAGAAACTAGAATCTGTCTTCGAAATGTGTGAATGCCCTGAGGCGCGCAGGGTGAAGTATGCTACCGATACTCTCGAGGGTTTAGCCCTCACGTGGTGGAACGCTCAAGTTCAAATGCTAGGGTTGGTTGCAGCCAACGCCACCCCATGGGAAACTTTCAAGGAAATGATCAGGGAGGAATACTGCAGTCGTGATGACATTCAGAAGCTGGAAGACGAGTTCTACAACCTCAAGATGACGGGGTCAGAAATTGAGGCGTATACTAAGAGATCGCATGAGCTTGCCCTATTGTGTCCTACAATGGTGGACCCTCCATTTAAGCGAATTGAACTCTTTCTCAAGGGCTTGGTGCCAGAAATCCAAAGTCATGTGACTTCAGCAAACCTGGCCACTATCCAGCAGGTTGTTCAATTGGCTCACCGTCTCACTGATCAGGCGGTGGAGCAGAACAAGTTACCAAAGCGCATCGGTTCTGCAACTACTTCTGGTACCTCTAGTGACAACAAACGGAAATGGGATGGATCTTCAAGCAAGGGTTCAACTTCTGTGCAATCTCAGTCCCAGCAGAGAAAGACTGGTGACTACAAGAGCCCCAGTCAGCAATCGTCTGGTGGTCAAAGTCATGGTGGGTACAAAGGGAATCACCCCAAATGCAATCGCTGTAACCTACACCACAGTGGGCCATGCACCAGGGGCAACTGTCATCGGTGCAACAAGCCTGATCACGCTGCAAAGGATTGCAGGAGCTTATACCCTGCCAATCAGATGTGACAACCCTCACTAAACCAGGTATCCGTACGACTTAATTAACTATTAATTGCTGCTTAATTACTGTGCTTAACTGAAATTGCTGATAAACTGCTACTTGATTTCTAGTACTTGTACATATCTGCATCATACTTTGGTTTCCGTCACTACATTATTTACTTACTAAACTCCAGTGACAAACATGATGCACAAAAGCACAGTAGCATTTGAACGGATAACCTATTGAACATGCTGATATAGCCAGCATCAGGCAGACACTGCCTCTAAAGGCCTGTATGAGCCAGAAATATTTTACTACACCCATAGTGTGTGTAGGGATACAAGGGTTGTATAACTGCGTCTCTAGGAATAAGATGTAATGATTGGATGTGCCTAAAACGTACTCTAAGCACGAAACACAGCACTTTTATTAACACACTAGCTTCTAGCTAACTAATAAAGTGCCAAAACATGAGGAAGTATTCCTGACACTTTGCAGAATAAATTGTGTCGCTAAAAATATTATTTACGACGCTTAAAAGAATACTTAAGCACTTTAACGGATTACTATCCAACCGAATAACCGGACTATACCCGGAACATAAAAATATTGCCAAAAGTATTGTTAGTCTTTTTCTGAGCCAGTTAGGGTCCCTGATTACCCTAACACCCGTCTTATAACGCATCATGCAACTAACGGAGTTAACCCCTAAAGTTAACCCACTTAATGTAACTAAACTCTAACTAATCAATTGAAAACGAACCGGATACCCCCCCCCCCCTGGGCCGGTTCCATCTCCTTGTAACTAGGAGAGTACAAAGTTGAATATTAAATTGGTTTATGTTGGATATCAAGGTGACATAGGAACCATTGGACCAAGAACATGAATTTTCCTATAAATACCATCACTTCACATTAGAGTTTCTCACACTTCACAACCCAACACACTCTCCTCTCTCTTGTCTCCCAACTCTCGGCCGAGAATCCCCACCCCCACACATCCATTGTCGAGCTCTTGTTCATCCATTCCAAGTATATACTAGCTTCACGAGTCACGTATTAGGAGCTTTGGAGCAAGCAGAAGTGGAAGGACCTCGTTACTTAGCTTTTATCCACCGCATTTTCGCCTAGATTCTTCCCTAGCCCCGAGCTAGAGGTATAATGTTTAAAACTCACTCTCGAACGTATCTAAAGTGGTTAATATGATTTATAACCATTAAAATGCGGAAACCCATATTTTGAATCTTTAAAGTTTGCTAAAACTTGAATTTTGTTGGATAAAAGATCATAACTTGTGTAAAAGTAGTAGTATTTGAGTATGTTGATTATTGAGGCCCGATCTACGTTGTGGTGGCTCTGATCATCGTTTAACCCGACTTTGTTAAGATCATAGATCTTGACATAAGCTTGTTTCTCTCGGTACAAGGGTTAAAAGGTGAAACTCTACCACACGAAAGACATGAACTTGTGTAAAAGTATTTTGACTTGTAAAATAGTATTTAAAACTAGCGGATCTACGCATGTACAAGTGGTATATTCGTAGAACCAAGTGTCGAGAAAATCATGTTTTATAAACTACAAGTGTATAAACACTTGTGAAACAAAAGATCCGACAAGGTAACAATTTTTATAAAAGTTGTCGGGAAGTTGTAAAGAATGATTTATTCTAAAAACGGGGTTTTTACAAGATTAAACTATTTCACACATAGATCCACCAAATATAAGGAGATCTACACTTTAGTTTTCGGAAAAACTACAAGTTCATGTAATAATGCGGTTTACATACTAATCAACTAGTTTGATTGGTTGAAACTAGTTTAATGTGTTGAAAATTGATTGGTTGATTTAAAGAAATTGTTGAAGTGATTTTGTAAAAGAAAATGATACGCTTGAAAGCGTGGCCACCTCCAGTTACAGGGGAAACTCTGGCGAAATTTTTCTAAAACCTAACACTTAGAATTATTTACAAGTGTTAGAACTATTTTTGATATGATTTCCAAATATATTTCGCCAAGACTTTATTGATTAAATAATCGGAGGTGGGATTTTCACAAAAGCTAAACGTGATAAATATTTATTCGATAAATATATTTTCACCACACTGTTTATGATTATTTTGTGAAAATATATAAATATTATTTTTAGAGTAAAAATAATATTTACAAACGTTGACGAACCCAAAATAATACAAACGCTTACACGACGAACGTATAAGTTACACCGGTAATTACTATTACCGCTTAATCGTTAAAACGTAACTTACGCTTTATACGGAAATACTCATAAACGCGTATTTTGTCAATGTATTATTTTGGAAAGTATTAAGTGAAGAGAAAATATAATATTTTTGAGAAAAATATTTATATTTTGGAATGAGAAGTAAAAATATATTAAGTGGGACTTAATGAGATGATACGAATACACATGTATTAAATCCCCCATCCTTGGGAAGGAAATTAATTACCAAGTATATACAAGGAACGGTTGTCTAACTGTTTCCCAAAACTTAAACTATAAAGCTAAGGCACGGCCATCCGTCTAATAGAATTAGCACATGTAGGTCGTTGCACAGCTGCCTGACATTCGGAGTACTTGGTATAGCGACGCACTGACTGTGAGTTCATGTCCCCCTTTTCTCTTAACTGTTTTCAGTTTTCTAAACTGCGGGGGTGAAATACATGTTACAATGGTTATGATTACTTTATACATGGTATGGTTAGCGTAAGGAGGGTTACTTTTAGATCATGTGAATGGGTAGGCGGAAACTTGAGGTCATTAATCCTCAGGGTAGGACCGAGGGGCAGGAGCGGTAGATCTATTTGGGTGTAGCGAGCCCAGTCCCAGGTCCAGCATAACGGACCTTGGGATGACTTTGTACCCGACGCATAAATTTGTTAGGTTTGAGCCTTCCTACTTGCATTTCACACATATCAATGGCCTTGCAAACCATTGGTGATCTCTTTTTCCTTATTTGCTACATTCCAGGGTTTTTTGATAAATGCAAAGGTTTATTTACTCACTTTCACATGAACTCGCTCAACATTATTGTTGATTTTTCAACTTACATGTATTTCAGGGAATTAAAGATCTGGCACGGTATGGCATGTTTTCCGCTGCATTAGTCACCGAGGTCATCCAGGGTTTGGGGAATGTGACTCTTTCCTGGACAAGTCACAGTCCTCAAATCATGTTATGTTATGTTATGTTTAGAGTTGTAATGTTTGTGGGACAAGTTTGTGGTTGATAGGGTGTTAACCCGTTAAGACAATGTTTTGATATTTTTATTTTAATGGATGATCTTGCATATTTTTAATTCATATCGCTTTGTTATGATTAAGCTATGGTATTAAGAAGTCACACCAAATTAACCACGCTTCCGCAAAGCCAGGGTGTGACAGCTTGGTATCAGAGCTCTGTTCATAGCGAACTAGGATTCTTTCTCGAGTCTAGACTATGATCACTAGGGCTCTCACGAAAACATTTTTACTGCATACCACTTAAGTCCAGATCCAAAACGTTTTTATAAAACAAATGTTGAGCACATTTTATTTATTATTTTTAGGCTCAGTCTGGGAGGCTGAGGCTCGGTCTGGGAGACTGAGGCTCGGTCTGGGAGGCCGAGGCTCGATCTAATGGATCGAGATAGTTGTCTAGTGGGACTAGGGAGTCAGTCTGGGAGGCTGGGAGAATTTGCTAGTGGGACTAGGGAGTCAGTCTGGGAGGCTGGGAAGAATTGGCTAGTGGGACTAGGAAGGACAGTCTGGGAGGCTGGGAGGCTAGTGGGACTAGGAGAATTATGTGATTATTATTTGGTAGCTTATGTGATTACCTGATTTACTGATTATTTGTGCATATTTGTGTTTGTTACAGACACATGGATTCACCAGGCACGGGTGATTCGGATACCACCGGACCTTTACCCATAGTATCTGATGACATTATATCCTCAGAGCACGAGGTGCATACCTCCGATTACACGAGCACTGATGACGATGAATTCCAGCCCTTCGCTCTGCCCGACGGCGCTGATGAGCCTATTGATGACCCTCCTGCTGAGTACTTACCCTTAGTTGTGATACCAGCTCCTATTCCTTTGGCTGTCTATCCCGCATATGACTTGCTACTCGACGCCGAGGCTGCCGGCGATATCGATTTGTTTGAGGACGAGCCTTTTGAGGATGAGATTCCGGATGCAGCTCTTCTTCCCGCTGGTGATCTTCTGATGATCGCTGACGCCCCTGCTGAGGACTCGCCCGCACATTCACCGGTCCCAGACTCCTTTGAGTCTGTGGCATCCGCACCTTCTCACGAGGTGAGCGCACAGCATTTCGCACACGACTCGGATCCTGACCAGGCATCCTCAGCAGCACCTATTCCGAGCTTCGCATTTGAGCATGACGACATAGAGGATTCGGATCCCATTTTCCCTCCGGGATTCGACCCGGATCACGACATTGAGTTTATCCCGATGGACCAGCTCGTGGAGGACCCCGCTGATCCAGTTGACCCTATTGATCCTGAGTTCGACTTCGATATGGCTTTTGATGACCATGAGCCTGCCTTGGCTCCTGACCTGGTACATGCTGGCGTTCCTGTTGAGCCCATTATAGCTGACCCGCCTGTTGGCGATCTTCCTGTGGATGATGTTCCTTTGTTAGTTGGTGATCATGTTGTTGCTATCGATCCTGTTGTTGATCCACCTTTAGTTGCTGATATACCGGTCGACCATCCCATTGCACCAGTTGACCCTGTCGTTGTTCCTCCATTTGATCCCATTCCACTCGAGCCAGAGCACGCACTATTTGCAGAGCATATGTGTCACACCCCCAAAATCCACACGTGGAGTACCACCACTTGGAGGCGTGACATGGCCAGGATCAAGCCACCAATCATATTGAACATGTAATTAAATAATAAAAATCAATACGAAAGGTGTTTTTCAAAACCAACATAAGTAATGTAGCGGAAGCATTTATATAAATCCCAACATAAGTATTAATGTTGAAATGTCATAAGTGTTTATTAAGTAATCACCATTCCATCTGCCCACAACGACCTGCTCCTCCTTGTGCAAGCTCCAAAAGTACCTATGGTCCTGCAAGGCATGCAGCAGAGAGTCAACAACTAGTTGAGCGAGTTCACAGAAAGTAAATGCGTAATAGTAAGTTCATGAGTATCAAGTGGCTCTACTGGGCCAGTATCGGTTTCTATTGGTGGGGGCTTCCCATGTTATTAATCCACTAGACTATGCGTAACCATAAGTGTTCTTCACAACCGAGAACAGTAATATGTACAAGTTTACGTAGGATTTACGTAAGTATCCTTCACAACCGAGGATAGGGTACGTGGGGGTTTACGTAGGTTTTACGTAAGTGCCTGACACAACCGAGGCAGTAGTGAGTATCCGTTCACGCAGGTTTTACGTGAGTATCCTTCACAACCGAGGATAGCGAGTAACTTAGTTATACGTAGGTTTTACGTATGTGTCCTGCACAACCGAGGACGATGGTATGGTAGTCTAGTAATGGTATCCGTATGAATCTATTCAACCTTATCCTTTCAATCCCATTCCCAACACCCCGGGAATCCCATGCCTTGGTAAGAGTGTGAACTCACCTTGGGTTGCTCGGCAGATACACACAAGAGGGTTTCCTGAATCTAAAGGTGGTCAACCACGTCCTAACAGGGTTACCATAAAAGTCAGATTTTGACTCCAAGTAATACACGTATGTTTACACATAGTCTAACAAGTCACGAGCACGTATAGTTCATGAGAACACGTATTCAGTCAAACACACTCTAATAGTTAATACCGTATGCAAGATTTGGACTCGCACAAACCCAACATCCTTGTGCGATCCATCCGATGAAATCCCATAGTTCCCGGCCCAAATAACATAACAGTCCAATTAGCAGTCAAGTACGTAAGCCCAATAACCTGGCCCAATCGGTTGGGCCTATGATAGTGTAGGTCCAAAACAGTGTGCGTGTAAAACTGGTCTCGAGTAGCAACCAGCGATCTCGAGTCGCAACAGGAGGTTTCGAGTCGCAAGAGCTGGTTTCGACTCGTCATGGTCCGGTCTCGAGTCGCAACGGGACTCGCAACCGTGTTCTCGGCTTGTCATGGTCTGGTTACGAGTCGCAACGGGACTCACAACCTCGGTCTCGAGTTGTGCTGTTGTGTGCCGGTGTGAGGTTTCGTGTCGCAACTGGAGATATCGATTCGCAACCGTGTGGCTATCAAATGTAACAACTTTCCATAATCTAATTCAATCAGTTCCGTGATTCAAGCAAACATCTTTGGCAGTCTCACAATTTGGATCAAACATGATAATTAACAGTTTCGTAACACCTTCAAATCATCATCATAACAGCATCAAGAACATATTATTAGACAAACCTAAACCGAATCATGAATCATATTATTAGGCTAGCATGCAACCTAAGTCATAACCCCTTATCAAAATGTTACAACCGGTTAATCAACATATATTCAAACAAGAACAATAACAATGGCAGTAGCCTTCAATCCGATTTATTAACACCTTCACATAACCCGATTACATAATAATTATATCATCATTCAAGATCCTAGCACATGATTATCCATCCATATAATTCACATCTCATCCGATTACAATCATTTAGTAACCAATCAATTAGCATGAATACGAGCAATACCATATGAATCATACATGAACACAATCAAAGATATACTAACCGAATTAAAGAAGAAGCAAGGATGATCCGAGTATGGAATGATCTTGCCGTCGGGTTCAAGCAAAACGAGAGAGATAGAGAGGAAATCGCCTAGGGTTTGTGTGATAGTGTTTTGTGTAACCAACTAACAATACCAATCCCCAACTATGGGATTTACACGGTTAAGGGAAGTGGGCCGAACCCTCAATGGGCTGCCCTAATGGTCCGCGTACAAGAATAAGGCCCAAACGGCCTTGTGCGATCGAGCATAGTTTGTGCGGTCGGATCTAGTTGCGTGGTTAATACAAACATGCAATACATACACACAATACCTATTGCACACGACATACATACACGTAACACGTAAGGCACATAACATTTCATAAAATCATTAAATAGTAGACTTTCACATTAGCACGTAACGTTACAAGATAAATCTAAAGTTCGAGTTGTCACATTATCCCCAACTAATTGGAAATTTCGTCCCGAAATTTGGTATGCACTCACTGAGGAAGCTAGGTAAACTGTATTGTTCACTGATTTTCCTGGGGTGTCACATCCTCCCCCCGTTGATCTGGAATTTCGTCCCGAAATTCCGAAGTAGTAGCTTCAGCCTCAGTAGTGGTTGTGTTGCATATTCGGTGACAACAGCTTAATAGTTTGATTATTTAGTCTTTGGATATTTTGTAATGGGCTTAGCTTATTGGTTAGTGAATTTATTATTGTAATGGGCTTGGAAAATGGCCTAGTCCATGTAAGAAGGCCCAGTTCACAAACATGTGGTATATAAACATGTTTTTGTGATTAGGGTTTTAGTGGTTAGAGAGTTTTAGAGAGAGAAAACATAGAGAGAGAGAGAGAAAAACGTTTTTTGTGTGAGGCAATATCACAGAGATAGGCTGTGAGGTTGTGAAGGTCTTGAATTGATTGTAAACTGCAAGTTGGATAATCAATAGAAGACCCGTTTGATTGGAATTTCTATTTTCTACTCGTTTCTGTGCAAATCTGATCTAGAGGATTCCGCACTCTAGATTAGATATACAATTCTGTGAAGATCCATACACATCAAAGGGACCTACAGGTTGCATTGGTTTCGAATAACTGGGGGTACTTTTCTGTCATCCTGTCTTCGCGTTCCCAGGTGTACTCTGGGCCACGTTTGGAGTTCCAACGTACTCGAACAAGAGGAATTCTCTTGTTTTTGAGGACCTTCACATCCCGGTCCGTGATTTCTACTGGTTCCTCGACGAACTGCAACCGCTCATCGATAGTGAGTTCTTTGAAAGGAATGATAAGGGTCTCATCTGATAGGCATTTCTTCAGATTCGACACGTGGAATACATTGTGAACTGCACCGAGTTCAGCTGGTAGGTTCAACTTGTAGGCTACCTTGCCTATTTTCTCAATGATTTCGAACGGTCCGACGTACCGCGGATTTAGTTTGCCCCGTTTGCCAAAACGAACCACACCCTTCCATTAAGTAAAACCCGGTCCCCGACCTGAAATTCCAATGGCTTTCTACGCTTATCCGCGTAGGCTTTCTGACGGTCGCGTGCTGCCGCCATGCGTTGTCGTATCTGTGCGATCTTTTCTGTGGCGTCCACTACAATTTCTGGACCCGTAATCTGACTATCCCCCACCTCTGCCCAACAGAGAGGTGACCGGCATTTACGTCCGTACAATGCCTCGAATGGAGCGGCTTGAATGCTGGTGTGATAACTATTATTATACGAGAACTCCACCAAAGGGAGTTGCTTTTCCCAGCCGTTGCCGAAGTCTATAACGCATGCCCTAAGCATGTCTTCAAGTGTTTGAATCGTTCGCTCAGACTGCCCATCCGTCTGAGGATGATATGCTGTGCTCATGTCTAGCCGTGAGCCGAAGGATTTATGCATCGCTTGCCATAGCTCTGACGTGAATCGTGCATCCCGATCCGAAATAATGGAGGTGGGCACTCCGTGCCTCGAAACAACTTCTTTAAGATAAACGTCTGCGAGAGTGGAGAACTTATCCGTTTCCTTTATAGCTAGGAAGTGTGCAGACTTGGTGAGTCGATCCACGATCACCCATATGGTATCATTCCCACGCTGGGATCTAGGTAGGCCTGTAACGAAATCCATGGAAATTTCTTCCCATTTCCATTTAGGTATCGTAGGTTGCTGAAGTAGGCCCGCTGGTTTCTGGTATTCAACCTTGACTCTCGCACAGGTCAAGCATTTTCCAACGTACGTAGTGATGTGGGCCTTCATGCTAGGCCACCAATAAGTAGTTCTGATGTCGTGGTACATTTTGTCCGACCCTGGATGTACCGAATAGCGAGACTTGTGTGCTTCGTCCATCACAAGTTCGCGTAGACCGCCATAAAGTGGGACCCAAATACGCCCCGTTACATAGTAGGCGCCGTCTGCCTTCTGTTCTAATCGCTGTCGTGAGCCGCGTAAGGCTTCAGCTTTGACATTTTCGGGTTTCAATGCTTCTACCTGAGCATCTCGTATCTGTGCAGGAAGGCTAGACTGAATCGTAAGCTGTAGCGCTCGCACGCGCCGTGGTAGAGTGTCCTTCCGGCTGAGGGCATCAGCCACAACATTGGCCTTGCCTGGATGGTACTTGATGGCGCATTCGTAATCGTTCAGTAGTTCGACCCATCGTCGTTGACGCATGTTCAAATCCTTTTTCTTAAGAATATGCTCGAGACTCCTGTGATCGGTGTAAATCGTGCACCTAGTACCGTACAGGTAGTGTCGCCATATCTTAAGTGCGAAAACAACAGCTCCCAGCTCTAAGTCGTGCGTCGTGTAGTTCCGTTCATGAATCTTAAGTTGGCGCGAAGCGTAAGCAATAACCTTATCCCGCTGCATCAATACACACACAAGACCCTGGATGGATGCATCACAATATACTACGAAATCGTCGGTGCCCTCTGGCAAAGAGAGGATGGGTGCACTGCAAAGTCTATCCTTTAAGTGCTGAAAAGCAGTCTCCTGGGGATCTCCCCAACGGTAGGTGACACCCTTCTGTGTCAGTAGCGTAAGCGGTTGAGCAATCTTTGAAAATTCTTTAATAAACCGTCTGTAATACCCCGCCAAACCCAAGAATTGGCGTATTTCCGTTGGCGTACGAGGTGCAGGCCAGTTTCTGATCGAGTCTACCTTGGATGGAAAGACATGGATCCCATCCTTGTTCACTACGTGGCCTAAGAAGTGGACTTCACGAAGCCAGAAGTCGCATTTCGAGAACTTAGCGTATAGCTGTTCCTTTCGAAGGAGTTCCAAAATAAGGCGTAGGTGCTGCTCGTGCTCCTCCTGACTCTTGGAGTAGATCAGAATGTCATCGATGAAAACAATGACGAACTTGTCAAGATAGGGTTTGCACACCCTGTTCATAAGATCCATAAATACGGCAGGCGCGTTCGTTAACCCGAACGGCATGACAAGAAACTCGTAGTGGCCGTAGCGAGTTCTGAATGCTGTTTTGGAGACGTCCTCATCCCGGACTCTCAGATGATGGTAGCCAGACCGTAGATCTATCCTCGAATAGTAACACGACCCTTGCAACTGGTCGAATAAGTCGTCTATGCGTGGAAGAGGATAACGGTTCTTCACCGTCACCTTGTTGAGTTCCCTGTAGTCGATACACATCCTGAAGGTACCGTCCTTCTTTTTCACAAATAGCACTGGAGCTCCCCAAGGCGAAGAGCTTGGACGAATGAAACCCTTTTCCAAGAGTTCTTGTAGCTGCTTTGACAGTTCTTCCAATTCTGATGGAGCTAGACGATATGGTGCGCGAGCTATGGGTGCTGCTCCTGGAGCGAGCTCGATTTGAAATTCGACCTGACGATGAGGCGGTAAGCCAGGTAAGTCTTCAGGAAACACCTGAGGGTAGTCACGTACAATTGGAATATCTTCCAATTTCTTTTCCTTTGCTGATGCGTCTGTAACGAGTGCCAGAATGGCAGTGTGCCCCTTTCGTAAACATTTCTGCGCCTTTAAGAAAGAGATGATGCCGACCACAGCACCACTCTTGTCGCCTTGAACTTCAAGAGGTTGTTGACCAGAACGTGGAATGCGAATTATCTTCTCACTGCATAAGATTTCTGCCTGGTGTTGGGATAGCCAATCCATCCCAATCACGACGTCGAAGCTACCCAGTACAATGGGAATGAGATCGATAGAGAAGGCTTGACCAGCTAGGATAAGATTACAACCCTGAACTACGTGCGTGGCTTCTAGACTTTTACCGTTAGCTAACTCTACTACATGTTTGGTGGGTAAAAGTGTTGGTGCACGTTTTAGCAGTTGACACATTTTCACAGACATATAGCTTGTATCCGCACCCGAATCAAACAAAACAGTAACGTAAATATTGTCGAGGAGAAACTTACCCATAACTACGTTGGGATCGTTTACTGCGTCGCCTCGACCTAGTACGAATGCACGACCCCTTGCCTCGTTGCCGTTGTTGTTTCCCCCGTTGTTGTTGTTGCCATTGCCCTGATTGTTATGGTTGTTCTGGTTCCTGTTTAGCTGAGGACAGTGCCTTTTGAAGTGACCTTCTGCCCCACACTGAAAACATACTTTGTTGCCCTGCTGCTGATTCTGTTGTGCTGGTGGCTGCTGCTGGTTCTGGTTCGCAGGACGTGGGCTTCTACAATCCTTAGCCTCATGACCCATCTTGAGGCATCTTTGACAGCGACCCTTGTTACACTGGCCACCGTGGTGTCTACCGCAGTTGTTGCACTTTGGGAGGTTCCCTCGATATCCGCCCTGCCTGTGACTACCAGAGGATTGCTGACTGGGACTCTGATAACTGTCAGTCTTCCGCTGCTGGGCCTGAGACTGAACTGAAGCTGATCCCTTGCTGGAATCCCCATCCCATTTTCTCTTACTGTCACTGGGAGTAGTAGGAGTAGCTGAAGTAGTAACGGTAGCAGTAGCGCTGATACGTTTAGGCAGTTTGTTCTGATCCACTGCCTGGTCTGTGATGCGGTGAGCGAGGCGTTGAATATCCTGGATGTTATCAAGATTAGCCGAAGTAACATGGCTCTGGATCCCTGGCGCCAACCCTTTGAGATACAACTAAATGCGCTTAATCGGAGGGTCCACCATAGTTGGACACAGCACGGCCAGTTCGTTTGACCTTTTGGTGTAAGCTTCAATCTCTGATCCAGTCATCTTCAGATGGTAAAACTCATCCTCCAGCTTATGGATGTCTTCCAGAGTACAATACTCCCTCTTGATCAGTTCCTTGAAATCATTCCAGGGTGTGGCGTTAGCAGCTGCCAACCCTAAAATCTGAACTTGGGCGTTCCACCAAGTTAGTGCTATTCCTTCTAGCGTGCCAGTGGCGTATTTCACCCTGCGAGCCTCAGGGCATTCACACATCTCGAACACAGACTCGAGCTTCTCAAACCAGTGGAGGAGTCCAACTGCTCCTTCAGTGCCACTAAAGGTACTTGGACGACAGTCCATGAAGTTCTTGAAAGTGCAGACAGGTGGCTGCGCGTGTTGACCTATTGTGTACGAGTAGGACGAGATTAAATACGAGAGTTAATGCAGGATCTAAGGATCCTAGTATGAGTCTATACTGCAGGGTATACTACCTGCTTGAGCAGCTGCAAGTGCCGCAGCAACTTGAGCTTGAACGAGAGCCTCTAGCTGGGCTTGAGTTATGTTGATTCGTCCAGACATGATCTTCATTGTAAAAAGTAATGTAAGTGAGAGTAGTTCGCGAGTAGGGCGATGACAGAAAAGTGTAAGCACGTAGGTGTTCTCATGAAATAAAGTCATGTGTATCTAAGCGTAATGCGAGCAATGTTCTAAGCAGTTCTAACAAATAGGCAATAAACATAAACCTTATTACCTAGGATGTCGAGTCTTGCACGTGGAGCGAAGCGTCGTTGTGGATCGTTGAGAGCACTGTTCTGGTTATAGTCTGGTTTTAATAAAAATGTTTTCCCATATTAAAACCTAGTTCACTATAACCAATGGCTCTGATACCAATCTGTCACACCCCCAAAATCCACACGTGGAGTACCACCACTTGGAGGCGTGACATGACCAGGATCAAGCCACCAATCATATTGAACATGTAATTAAATAATAAAAATCAATACGAAAGGTGTTTTTCAAAACCAACATAAGTAATGTAGCGGTAGCATTTATATAAATCCCAACATAAGTATTAATGTTGAAATGTCATAAGTGTTTATTAAGTAATCACGATTCCATCTGCCCACAACTGTGACACTCGAGGTTTTTCCGAACGATCACCTTGTAATATTTCGTGTGTATATATAAATATTATTAAATGGAAACATTAAATGGAAACGTGATCTTTGCATGATATGTGATGTATGTATGTATTATATATATATATATATATGAGAGCCGAAACCACGACCCGAGACCATGACTCGCAACCGGGCGGTTGCGAGTGGGCCACTCGGTCTCGAGTGGGCCGCTGAGCCGAAACCGGTTTGGGCCGAAACCCCAAGCCCAACCCGAAAACACCCCTTGTATATATATCCAACCTTTCCCTCATTTCTTTCATTTGGCACAACACACCAACACACACTCCTCCTATTTTCTCTCAACAAGAAACCCCAAACAACATCCCAACCTTCTCCAATCTTCGGCTCAAGCAAGGACCTCGGACAAGGACTCGGTCAAGCTCGGATCACTCGGACACTTCATCTTCTCTCATTCTCTTCTCTTTGTTTTCGGCTCCCCCTTTTCATAACCGGTTAGTGTTTTCTTTTGTGTTTAAGATGTATGTATGTTGTATGAACTAAGAAATGTTTGGTTAGTAGTTTATGCATGATTACTAGGTTGTTTTGTAAAGTTGGTGGATATGTGTTAACATGACTAAAATGACATGATATTGGTAGTTTACAAGTGTTCATAGCCAACTACACTATGCTTCTTTGTTTCTTGCAAGAATGATGATGTTTAGCATAAGATTTTCGGCTATATAATGTATGTTTTCTTGTTTAGCATCATGATCTTGTCAAAATATGTGATTTTCGGTTCATAAATATGTGTTTATGTTGGCATGAAAACCCTAGAAAACTATGAACATAAGAAGAACTTGTTTGAATATGGTTTGAAGGTTTTAAAAATGGCAAAGTTTGATCTATCTTTACTAGCTTTCAGATTAGGCAAAGTGTTAGTGAAATATTATTGGTTGTTTCCTAAAATGGGCCTGAATTCTTGGTACAATTTGGACTGTCATATCTGCATCATCACGTGTACATGAAAATGACAGCATTCCGACTCGCAACTGCGCCGTTGCGACTCGCAACCAAGGCATGACAACTCGAGACCACGCAGTTACGACTCGCAACCACTGCATGACTACTCGAAACCACACGATTGCGACTCGAGACTACGTCGGTTGCGACTCGCAACCACAGCATGATGACTCGAGACCACGGTTACGACTCGCAACCATAACGTGACAAGCCGAAACCACCTGGTTGCGACTCGAGACCAGCTGGTTGCGAGTGGGCTGTCCATTTTGGTTATTGGGCCATTCTGTGTTAACTTGGACTATCTGTTAAATAGACTATGTGTTGCTGTGTTCTGTTTGACTGTGTTACTGTTAGGGCCGGCCCAATAACCCCATGACTATTTAGTTGTATGTTACGTACTTGTATGTGTTTTACGTGAATGCTTGTACACCGAACCTGACCTATACTGGTAACCATGTTAGGACGTGGTGACCAACGTGATTGACAAGTGACCTAAACCTACCGAGCAACCCAAGGTGAGTTCACAACTTAAAAGCATGCGTCCCGGTGGTTTGGGACACGAGACTAAAACAATCCTATCCCCTGGTAAAAGGGGATACCATTTACATACCTTCCCTAGTTATTGGGAACAAAACTTACTTTTCCTTCCCTGGTATTGGGAAACCTTTTGGTTAATTACTGTTTATACGGATTGCAACTAACGGCACTAAACGAAACTCTATCACTCAAGTCCCTACTACAAATACCGATTAGTCGCCGGGTTAGGCGAACGGGTTATTAGTTGATAGCGCTATTTAGGTGTTTACCAGCCTCACACCGTGCCCTGGTTTGGGACGGGCGTGAACTAATGAACTCAGAAATCCGTCAATGATGATAGAACATTGACATCGGGGCATCCTGCGGATACGCAACGGTTACCTAGTGTTCGGTATTGGAAAAACAGTTTAGTCGCTAACTTTTGGGGTAGCTCCCCAGGGCATGTATAAACGGATAAATTAACCGGTGAAACAAAGTTTTTGGTAATTAAAACTGGACAACTAGTGAACTCACTCAGCATTATTGTTGACCCCTTACTGCATGCTTTGCAGGTAACCAGTGACGAAGGAGCTTGCAGCTTGGGAACGTGTAGTGTCTGTTCACCCTTGTGTTGGGTGTTACCTTATTTTGAATCATGAACTTTGTTTTAAACTACCGTACTTATGCTTCCGCTACTTAATACTGTTTTGGAACTTAAAACTTTAAACTCTGAACTTAATATTTACTAAGCTTATGAATAGTAAGTATTACTTTTGTTATCAACTTAAGTTTTCGGTATAATTGGTGGCTGGATCCTGGTCGGTCACGCCCTCGAAGCGGGTGTTATCCGCAGGTGGATTTTGGGGGTGTGACAGATTGGTATCAGAGCCATTGGTTATAGTGAACTTGGTTTTAAAAAGGGGAAAAAAATCTTTTTGGAGAAAACCAGACTATAACCCGTGACTCGTAACGACACTACACTCCAAGTGCAAGGCTCGACACATTTGACCTCATAGCTCGGACCAGTGTTTACTTGTTTGCTTTATGTTTCCTGTTATGATATACGTACTAGTGTGCCTAAACTAGATAGATACACCTCTCTCTTCTATCTCATTCTCGCTACACTACGACATCACACTCATACTGTGTTTTCTGGTTATGAAGACAATGAGTGGACGCGGAAGAGGAAACATTAACATGACGCAGGCTCAGTTCACTAACCTGCTCAACACAGTGGCTGCGGCTTTTGCAGCTCACCCTATAGGTAAGCTCGTTGTTTTAGGATGTTTAGATCCTACCGCCACATCGACTTTTCGCCTCTAAACCTATACGCTTCGCTTCTCACGAACAGGTCAGCATGCACCTGCGCAACCACCAGTGTGTACTTTCAAAACTTTCATGGATTGCAAGCCTCTCCCTTTCAACGGCACAGAGGGTGCCATAGGTCTTCTGCATTGGATTGAGAAAATTGAAGCTGTCTTTGCTGTTTGCGAGTGTCCCCCTGCAAATTGGGTGAAATTTGCTACTGCTACGCTGGAAGGAAGCGCGCTTTCTTGGTGGAAGGCGCAGATTCAGATGTTTGGTTTGGAAACTGCTAATGCTACTGCATGGGAGGATTTCAAGGATATGATTAAGGATGAATACTGTCACCGGGATGACATCCACAAGCTTGAAAACGAGTACTACGAGCTCAAGATGGTTGGGTCAGAGATTGAAACCTACACCAAGCTGTCTAATGACTATGCCGCTCTTTGCCCAAACATGTCACGACCAATGTACCGAAGGATCGAACTGTACATCAAGGGTTTGGCTCCTGAAATTCGAAGCCATGTAACTTCAGCCAACCACACTACCATTCAGCCGATTGTTCGACTTGCTCACAAACTCACTGATCAGGCTGTAGAGGAGGGCAGGCTGCCCAAAAGGATCAGTGCTACCGTCGGAACTTCTAGTGACAGCAAGCGTAAGTGGGAAGGAAGTCAAAGCAAGGATGCTAACCCCACTCAGGCCCCAGCACAACAAAGGAAAACTGAAAACAACAAAGGCACCCAGCAACAGGGTGGCTACCGGGGAAGCTACCCTAAGTGCAACAAGTGTAACAAGCACCACAATGGGGCATGTAACAAGGGCCAGTGTCAGCGATGCCACAAGATGGGGCACGAAGCCAAGGATTGTAGAAGTCAGTTCCCAGCTAGACAGAATCAGCAACAACCCCAACAGCAGCAGCAGCAGGGAAACAACCGGGCATGTTTTAAGTGTGGAGCTGAGGGGCACCTTAAGAAGGATTGCCCTGAACTGAATCAGAACCGCAACAATAATCAGGGAGCTGGGAACAACAATCAGAACAACAATGCTGGGAATGGTGCTAGAGGAAGGGCATTCGTGATTGGAGCTGGTGAAGCAAGGAATGACCCCAATGTCGTGGCGGGTAAGTTCCTACTCGATGATCGTTATGTTTCTGTGTTATTTGATTCTGGTGCCGATGCTAGTTATGTATCCCTACGTATTAGTAAGAAGCTTAAGCGTCCGCTTTCGTTACTAAGTTCTCCTCATATCGTCGAGTTAGCTAATGGTAGAAACATCGAGGCCTCACATGTTGTCAAAGGCTGTAAACTAGAGTTGTCTGGTCAGACATTTAGTATCGACCTTTTCCCTGTTACTCTTGGAAGCTTCGACGTCGTTATTGGTATGGAATGGTTATCCAAGCATCGCGCTGAGATCCTTTGTCAAGAGAAAGCAGTTCGTATTCCTCGCCGTTCTGGCAAACCCCTCATTATACAAGGTGGCAAAGGTGGAGAAGTCTCCGGCATTATCTCGTTCTTGAAGGCCCAGAAGTGTTTACGAAAAGGGCACACCGCTATCTTAGCACTTGTTACCAACACGCAGGAAAAGGAAAAGAGGATTGAAGACTTTCCAGTAGTGCGTGACTACCCCGAGGTATTTCCTGAGGAACTACCTGGACTCCCTCCCCATCGTCAGGTCGAATTCCAGATCGAGCTAGCTCCCGGAGCAGCGCCAATAGCTCGTGCACCTTATCGACTAGCCCCCGCAGAATTGAAGGAACTCTCTACTCAACTACAGGAACTTTTGGATAAAGGGTTTATCCGCCCTAGTTCGTCACCCTGGGGAGCACCGGTACTCTTTGTTAAGAAGAAGGATGGCACGTTCCGAATGTGTATTGATTATCGTGAGTTGAACAAGGTCACCATCAAGAATCGTTACCCTCTCCCACGAATCGACGACCTATTCGATCAATTGCAAGGATCGAGCTACTACTCTAAGATTGACCTGCGATCAGGCTACCATCAGTTAAGGGTCCGTAATGAAGATATTTCCAAAACTACATTCAGAACTCGTTATGGTCATTATGAATTCCTCGTTATGCCCTTTGGAATGACCAACGCCCCTGCAGTGTTCATGGATCTCATGAACCGGGTATGCAAACCCTACCTCGACAAATTTGTGATCGTATTTATAGACGACATCTTGATCTACTCGAAAAGTCAGGAAGAGCATGAACAGCACCTACGCCTTATCCTCGAGCTCCTTCGCAATGAGCAACTGTATGCCAAGTTCTCGAAATGCGACTTCTGGCTTCGAGAAGTCCATTTCCTTGGGCACGTGGTTAACAAGGATGGAATCCACGTCGACCCAGCTAAGATCGACTCTATAAAGAATTGGCCTACCCCTAAGACTCCGACTGAAGTTCGCCAATTTTTGGGATTGGCAGGTTACTACCGCAGATTCATTCAGGGATTCTCAAAGATTGCACAACCCCTCACTACACTCACTCAGAAAGGCGTCACCTACAAGTGGAATGAAGCGCAGGAATCTGCTTTTCAGAAATTAAAGGATAACCTCTGCAGCGCTCCTATTCTATCGTTACCTGAAGGAACGGACGACTTTGTGGTTTACTGCGATGCGTCTATTCATGGGCTCGGTTGCGTGTTGATGCAACGCGAGAAAGTTATTGCTTACGCCTCTCGACAACTTAAGACACATGAAAGGAACTACACAACACACGACTTGGAACTGGGAGCAGTGATATTTGCGCTTAAGATATGGAGACATTACCTGTACGGTACCAAGTGCACCATTTACACCGATCACAGGAGTCTCGAGCATATTTTCAAGCAGAAAGAATTAAACATGCGACAACGCCGATGGGTCGAACTTCTGAATGATTATGAATGCGCCATCAAGTACCATCCGGGCAAGGCCAATGTTGTGGCAGACGCCCTCAGTCGAAAGGACACTATACCAAAGCGCGTGCGAGCATTACAACTTACCATCCAGTCTAGTCTCCCTACCCAGATTCGAAATGCTCAGGTTGAAGCTCTGAAACCGGAAAACATCAGGGCTGAGTCCCTGCGGGGATCGAGACAGCAACTAGAACAGAAAGAAGACGGTGCCTACTATGTGGCAGGGCGCATTTGGGTCCCACTTTACGGAGATTTGCGAGAGCTTGTGATGGACGAAGCCCATAAGTCCCGCTATTCAGTACATCCTGGTTCAGATAAGATGTACCACGACTTAAGGACCACTTACTGGTGGCCTGGCATGAAAGCCCACATAGCAGCCTACGTTGGCAAATGTTTGACCTGCGCAAGAGTCAAGATCGAGTATCAGAAACCAGCAGGCTTACTCCAGCAACCAGAAATCCCGAAGTGGAAATGGGAGCAGATTTCCATGGATTTTGTTACAGGGCTACCTAGATCTCAACGCGGGAATGATACTATCTGGGTGATAGTAGATCGTTTGACTAAGTCTGCACACTTTTTGGCCATTAAGGAAACGGACAAGTTTTCTACCTTGGCAGAAATCTATTTGAAGGAAGTAGTCTCCAGGCACGGGGTGCCAACTTCTATTATTTCTGACCGAGACGCTCGTTTTACTTCCGAATTGTGGCAAGCTATGCACAAATCCTTTGGCTCACGTTTGAACATGAGCACCGCTTATCACCCGCAAACGGATGGGCAGTCTGAACGCACCATCCAAACCCTGGAAGACATGCTTAGAGCATGTGTGATCGATTTTGGCAAGAACTGGGAGAAACATCTACCGCTGGTGGAATTCTCCTACAATAACAGCTACCACACTAGTATTCAGGCGGCACCTTTTGAGGCATTGTACGGTCGTAAATGCCGATCACCTCTCTGCTGGGCGGAAGTCGGTGATAGTCAACTTACAGGCCCAGAACTGGTAGTAGATACAACGGAAAAGATATCACAGATCAGGCAACGCATGGCGGCAGCTCGTGACCGTCAGAAAAGCTACGCTGACAAGCGTAAGAGACCATTAGAATTCCAGGTCGGGGACCGGGTTCTACTTAAAGTCTCACCCTGGAAGGGTGTGGTCCGTTTCGGTAAACGAGGCAAGCTGAATCCACGGTATGTTGGACCATTCGGAATTACCGAGAAAATCGGTAAGGTTGCTTATAGATTAAACCTGCCTGCAGAGCTGAGTGCAGTGCACAACGTTTTTCACGTATCTAACCTGAAGAAGTGTTTGTCGGATGAAACACTTGTAATTCCTTTTAAGGAACTGACGATTGATGAACAGCTACACTTTACTGAGGAACCGATTGAGATCACGGATCGAGAGATCAAAACCCTCAAACGTAGCCAGATACCCCTTGTGCGAGTTCGTTGGAACTCACGGCGCGGCCCAGAGTTTACCTGGGAGCGGGAGGACCAGATGAAGTCCAAGTATCCCCAGTTATTCCCAAACGAAAACCCCAGCACTGAAGCTACAACCGAATTTCGGGACGAAATTCCAAACTAACGGGGGGATGATGTGACACCCCGTTGAAACACGCTAGCTTGGCAGTGGCTGCTTCAACTTTCGGGACGAAAGTTCTTAAAACTTGGGGATAATGTGACACTCGAGGTTTTTCCGAACGATCACCTTGTAATATTTCGTGTGTATATATAAATATTATTAAATGGAAACATTAAATGGAAACGTGATCTTTGCATGATATGTGATGTATGTATGTATTATATATATATATATATGAGAGCCGAAACCACGACCCGAGACCATGACTCGCAACCGGGCGGTTGCGAGTGGGCCACTCGGTCTCGAGTGGGCCGCTGAGCCGAAACCGGTTTGGGCCGAAACCCCAAGCCCAACCCGAAAACACCCCTTGTATATATATCCAACCTTTCCCTCATTTCTTTCATTTGGCACAACACACCAACACACACTCCTCCTATTTTCTCTCAACAAGAAACCCCAAACAACATCCCAACCTTCTCCAATCTTCGGCTCAAGCAAGGACCTCGGACAAGGACTCGGTCAAGCTCGGATCACTCGGACACTTCATCTTCTCTCATTCTCTTCTCTTTGTTTTCGGCTCCCCCTTTTCATAACCGGTTAGTGTTTTCTTTTGTGTTTAAGATGTATGTATGTTGTATGAACTAAGAAATGTTTGGTTAGTAGTTTATGCATGATTACTAGGTTGTTTTGTAAAGTTGGTGGATATGTGTTAACATGACTAAAATGACATGATATTGGTAGTTTACAAGTGTTCATAGCCAACTACACTATGCTTCTTTGTTTCTTGCAAGAATGATGATGTTTTGCATAAGATTTTCGGCTATATAATGTATGTTTTCTTGTTTAGCATCATGATCTTGTCAAAATATGTGATTTTCGGTTCATAAATATGTGTTTATGTTGGCATGAAAACCCTAGAAAACTATGAACATAAGAAGAACTTGTTTGAATATGGTTTGAAGGTTTTAAAAATGGCAAAGTTTGATCTATCTTTACTAGCTTTCAGATTAGGCAAAGTGTTAGTGAAATATTATTGGTTGTTTCCTAAAATGGGCCTGAATTCTTGGTACAATTTGGACTGTCATATCTGCATCATCACGTGTACATGAAAATGACAGCATTCCGACTCGCAACTGCGCCGTTGCGACTCGCAACCAAGGCATGACAACTCGAGACCACGCAGTTACGACTCGCAACCACTGCATGACTACTCGAAACCACACGATTGCGACTCGAGACTACGTCGGTTGCGACTCGCAACCACAGCATGATGACTCGAGACCACGGTTACGACTCGCAACCATAACGTGACAAGCCGAAACCACCTGGTTGCGACTCGAGACCAGCTGGTTGCGAGTGGGCTGTCCATTTTGGTTATTGGGCCATTCTGTGTTAACTTGGACTATCTGTTAAATAGACTATGTGTTGCTGTGTTCTGTTTGACTGTGTTACTGTTAGGGCCGGCCCAATAACCCCATGACTATTTAGTTGTATGTTACGTACTTGTATGTGTTTTACGTGAATGCTTGTACACCGAACCTGACCTATACTGGTAACCATGTTAGGACGTGGTGACCAACGTGATTGACAAGTGACCTAAACCTACCGAGCAACCCAAGGTGAGTTCACAACTTAAAAGCATGCGTCCCGGTGGTTTGGGACACGAGACTAAAACAATCCTATCCCCTGGTAAAAGGGGATACCATTTACATACCTTCCCTAGTTATTGGGAACAAAACTTACTTTTCCTTCCCTGGTATTGGGAAACCTTTTGGTTAATTACTGTTTATACGGATTGCAACTAACGGCACTAAACGAAACTCTATCACTCAAGTCCCTACTACAAATACCGATTAGTCGCCGGGTTAGGCGAACGGGTTATTAGTTGATAGCGCTATTTAGGTGTTTACCAGCCTCACACCGTGCCCTGGTTTGGGACGGGCGTGAACTAATGAACTCAGAAATCCGTCAATGATGATAGAACATTGACATCGGGGCATCCTGCGGATACGCAACGGTTACCTAGTGTTCGGTATTGGAAAAACAGTTTAGTCGCTAACTTTTGGGGTAGCTCCCCAGGGCATGTATAAACGGATAAATTAACCGGTGAAACAAAGTTTTTGGTAATTAAAACTGGACAACTAGTGAACTCACTCAGCATTATTGTTGACCCCTTACTGCATGCTTTGCAGGTAACCAGTGACGAAGGAGCTTGCAGCTTGGGAACGTGTAGTGTCTGTTCACCCTTGTGTTGGGTGTTACCTTATTTTGAATCATGAACTTTGTTTTAAACTACCGTACTTATGCTTCCGCTACTTAATACTGTTTTGGAACTTAAAACTTTAAACTCTGAACTTAATATTTACTAAGCTTATGAATAGTAAGTATTACTTTTGTTATCAACTTAAGTTTTCGGTATAATTGGTGGCTGGATCCTGGTCGGTCACGCCCTCGAAGCGGGTGTTATCCGCAGGTGGATTTTGGGGGTGTGACAACAACGACCTGCTCCTCCTTGTGCAAGCTCCAAAAGTACCTATGGTCCTGCAAGGCATGCAGCAGAGAGTCAACAACTAGTTGAGCGAGTTCACAGAAAGTAAATGCGTAACAGTAAGTTCATGAGTATCAAGTGGCTCTACTGGGCCAGTATCGGTTTCTATTGGTGGGGGCTTCCCATGTTATTAATCCACTAGACTATGCGTAACCATAAGTGTTCTTCACAACCGAGAACAGTAATACGTACAAGTTTACGTAGGATTTACGTAAGTATCCTTCACAACCGAGGATAGGGTACGTGGGGGTTTACGTAGGTTTTACGTAAGTGCCTGACACAACCGAGGCAGTAGTGAGTATCCGTTCACGCAGGTTTTACGTGAGTATCCTTCACAACCGAGGATAGCGAGTAACTTAGTTATACGTAGGTTTTACGTATGTGTCCTGCACAACCGAGGACGATGGTATGGTAGTCTAGTAATGGTATCCGTATGAATCTATTCAACCTTATCCTTTCAATCCCTTTCCCAACACCCCGGGAATCCCATGCCTTGGTAAGAGTGTGAACTCACCTTGGGTTGCTCGGCAGATACACACAAGTGGGTTTCTTGAATCTAAAGGTGGTCAACCACGTCCTAACAGGGTTACCATACAAGTCAGATTTTGACTCCAAGTAATACACGTATGTTTACACATAGTCTAACAAGTCACGAGCACGTATAGTTCATGAGAACACGTATTCAGTCAAACATACTCTAATAGTTAATACCGTATGCAAGATTTGGACTCGCACAAACCCAACATCCTTGTGCGATCCATCCGATGAAATCCCATAGTTCCCGGCCCAAATAACATAACAGTCCAATTAGCAGTCAAGTACGTAAGCCCAATAACCTGGCCCAATCGGTTGGGCCCGTGATAGTGTAGGTCCAAAACAGTGTGCGTGTAAAACTGGTCTCGAGTCGCAACCAGCGATCTCGAGTCGCAACAGGAGGTTTCGAGTCACAAGAGCTGGTTTCGACTCGTCATGGTCCGGTCTCGAGTCGCAACGGGACTCGCAACCGTGGTCTCGGCTTGTCATGGTCTGGTTACGAGTCGCAACGGGACTCACAACCTCGGTCTCGAGTTGTGCTGTTGTGTGCCGGTGTGAGGTTTCGAGTCGCAACTGGAGATATCGACTCGCAACCGTGTGGCTATCAAATGTAACAACTTTCCATAATCTAATTCAATCAGTTCCGTGATTCAAGCAAACATCTTTGGCAGTCTCACAATTTGGATCAAACATGATAATTAACAGTTTCGTAACACCTTCAAATCATCATCATAACAGCATCAAGAACATATTATTAGACAAACCTAAACCGAATCATGAATCATATTATTAGGCTAGCATGCAACCTAAGTCATAACCCCTTATCAAAATATTACAACCGGTTAATCAACATATATTCAAACAAGAACAATAACAATGGCAGTAGCCTTCAATCCGATTTATTAACACCTTCACATAACCCGATTACATAATAATTATATCATCATTCAAGATCCTAGCACATGATTATCCATCCATATAATTCACATCTCATCCGATTACAATCATTTAGTAACCAATCAATTAGCATGAATACGAGCAATACCATATGAATCATACATGAAGACAATCAAAGATATACTAACCGAATTAAAGAAGAAGCAAGGATGATCCGAGTATGGAATGATCTTGCCGTCGGGTTCAAGCAAAACGAGAGAGATAGAGAGGAAATCGCCTAGGGTTTGTGTGATAGTGCTTTGTGTAACCAACTAACAATACCAATCCCCAACTATGGGATTTACACGGTTAAGGGAAGTGGGCCGAACCCTCAATGGGCTGCCCTAATGGTCCGCGTACAACAATAAGGCCCAAACGGCCTTGTGCGATCGAGCATAGTTCTGCGGTCGGATCTAGTTGCGTGCTTAATACAAACATGCAATACATACACACAATACCTATTGCACACGACATACATACACGTAACACGTAAGGCACATAACATTTCATAAAATCATTAAATAGTAGACTTTCACATTAGCACGTAACGTTACAAGATAAATCTAAAGTTCGAGTTGTCACAATATGGATCCACCCGATGAGGATGCTCAGCACGGTTGGATACCTGCTGACGAGGATGTTCCACCTTTGCCCCCTCAGATCCCTTTTACACGATCTGTTGATTTCACTTTTCAGGTTCCACAGTTTGTACCTCCAGCGAGACCTGGAGAGGGTTCCTCAGCCCATCCTTTTGGGCACATACCGATGTCTATTCCCTTCATGCCTCAGATGTCATCTGTTCCACCCTCTACTTCACCATTTCATGTGGCACCATTTGACCCCACCAGTGAGCCTTTGCTTTGGCCGACGCCATCAGCCATGCCACCTACTGACCCATACCATTCGTTTCACGTTGGACCCACTATAGAGGACGTTTTGATGTCCTTCGTTCATCAGCATGAGTCGCACACGCAGCGACTCCAGGAGCTCGAGAGAGCTCAGTTGCCACCATGTTCATGCCATGGTCAGATACACTCCCCTCTTCAGCCAGGTCGATCATTACCCCCAGATTTTGCTGCTCGTCTCTTTACCCTAGAGCAGCAGGTCGCTTCTGTTATTCGCACTCAACAGGCTATGGAGGAGGATTGGCTTCTGTTACGCCGCTTGCTTTACCCTCACTTTCCCCCTCCTCCCCCGCCATCCGCTTAGAGCTCATCAGTGCTATATAGGTAGACGTTGGTGAGACGACAGCGATTGTGAGTGCACAGCATTTTGGAGACCAGCTGATGATACTGACTTTTGTTGACACTTGTTTGATGTACTTGATGTATTTGACACTGACCTGATATAGTTTTTGGATAGGGGTGATGTAGCCCCTAATTGATTGATGATTGTATGACACAGTGATGTACTGATACACTTACTACATTGTGGTCTCGATATATATGGCAATCGCAGTATTCTCACCATATCTGATTCACTTGATTGCTTATTTATATTTTTGTGACATGGGATGTTGGGAAATGGGATGTTGTGTATATAATACTTGTGACATGGGATGTTGGGACATGGGATGTTGTGTATATAATACTTGTGACATGGGATGTTGGGACATGGGATGTTGTGTATGTAATAATTGTGACATGGGATGTTGTGTGTATAATAATCGTAACATGGGATGTTGTGTGTGATATATTGATAACATGAGATGTTATGTGCTATTACTATTACTATATACGTACACTTTATTATGGCCTGACCGACGTATACATCTTTAGAAGATGCCGCCAAGACGTCAACCTCAGCCAATGCCTACTACTCAGGACGAACTACAGCAAGTCATTGCTGCTGCTATTGCTCAATATGCTGCCTCTCAAGGAGGAATGAGTGGAAGCAACTCCGGCAACACGGGCAACAACAACAATCCACCGCATGGGTGCACCTACAAACAGTTCTTGGACTGCAAGCCCGTAAACTTCGGTGGCACAGGTGGTGCTGTTGCTTTCGTCCGCTGGGCTGAGAAAACCGAATCCGTACTTCGCATGAGCAAATGCGCGCTGGATCAACAAGTCACTTACATCTCAGGGCTATTTTTGGATGGAGCCCTATCATGGTGGAATCTACAAGTCCAAACACTGGGCGAAGCTGCTGCTTACGCACTGACGTGGACTGAGCTGAAAGAACTCATGCGCAAGAAGTACTGTTCTCGCGCTGAAATTCAGAGATTGGAGACCGAGTTTTGGCATCTAAAAATGGAAGGTTCTAAGATAGCTGAGTATGTTCAGAGGTTCCACGACTTGTCGCATGTTTACGCCTGAGTTCAAGAGGATTGAACGCTTCATTTGGGGATTGGCTCCTCAAATAATCAGCATGGTGACCTCCTCCAAACCTGCAACTATCACAGAAGCCATTGATTTGAGTGTGGCTCTCACCGAAGAGGCAATTCGGTTGAACAAGTTTGATGAAATTGAGCCCAAGAAAAAGGAGACTCATGTGGAGTCGTCAGGTGGGAATAAACGAAAGTTTTCAAATTTCAAGCAGGGCACCGGGATGGTGGTTAAGAAAGGGGAATCGAATGCGCCAGCTCAAGATACAGTTGGTGGGAGAAAGAAAAGTAAGGGATATATGGGTGCACAACCCAAGTGCAGCTCATGCCAACGACATCACTCTGGTCGTTGTGGGTTAAAGGTTTGTGAAGCCTGTGGAAAGGCTGGCCACCTGAAGGAGAATTGTTGGGCCACTGCTGGCCGGGGAGGCCAAGGAGGATATGGGAATAGGAACAACCGTGGTGGTGCTGGGAACCGTCCACAAGGAAACCAGGGAGGTGATGGAAACCGTGCCAATCATGCTAACCAAGCGGGCACCGTGAATCGAAATCAGGGAAACAACCAAGCGGGAAACAATGGTGGGAACGGGCAGAGGCCCGGATGTTTTAACTGCGGTGATGTTGGGCATTACAAAAGGAATTGCCCAGAATTGAACCCAGCACGCGGAAGGGTTTTCAACATAGAAGCAAGGGAAGCGCGCCAGGATCCCAATGTTGTCACTGGTACGTTCCCTGTAAACCAACGCTATGCGTCCGTTTTGTTTGATACTGGTGCCGATTACAGTTTCGTATCGCTAGAATTTAAGAATATGCTTGGTTTAGCCGCTAGTAAATTAGATATTCCATACTCGATCGAATTAGCGAATGGGAAGTTGGCAGAGGCTAACGAGGTGATTCGAGGTTGCGTAATCGAATTGGGAGAGCGTGAGTTCGCTCTGGATCTACTACCAGTCCAGTTGGGAAGCTTCGACGTGGTAGTAGGGATGGATTGGTTATCGAGTAACAAGGCCGAGATAGTTTGTCACGAGAAGATTATTCGTATCCCGACCGATGATGGTGAGACCATTGTTGTTCATGGGGAGAAGCGTGAGACGCCGTTAAGGATGATTAGCTGCCTGAAAGCGAGAAAGTGTTTGTAGAAAGGATGTGTTGCTTTTCTAGCACACATTGTGGATAAAAAGGCTGCTGAGCCGAAGATCGAAGACATCCCTGTCGTAAGGGAATATCCAGAAGTCTTTCCTGAAGACTTGCCTGGATTGCCGCCTCAAAGGCAAGTGGAGTTTCGCATAGACTTAGTTCCAGGCGCCGCGCCTGTGGCTAAGGCACCTTATAGACTTGCTCCGTCTGAGATGCAGGAACTGTCGACACAACTTCAAGAGTTGTTAGACAAGGGATTTATCCGACCAAGCTTCTCGCCTTGGGGAGCTCCAGTTTTGTTTGTGAAGAAGAAGGACGGTAGTTTCCGTATGTGTATTGACTACAGGGAGTTGAACAAGCTGACGATCAAGAATAGGTATCCCCTGCCAAGAATCGATGATCTATTTGACCAACTTCAAGGTTCAAGCTTCTATTCAAAGATCGATCTTCGATCTGGATACCATCAGCTACGGATACAGGAGGAGAGTATCCCGAAGACAGCCTTCAGAACTCAATATGGACACTACGAGTTTCTCGTTATGCCGTTTGGTCTGACAAACGCACCTGCCGTGTTCATGGATTTGATGAATCGAGTTTGCAAGCCGTACTTGGATAAGTTCGTGATTGTATTCATCGATGATATTTTGATTTATTCAAAGACGAAGGCTGAGCACGAGCAGCATCTTAGAGCCATTCTGGAGCTACTAAAGAAGGAACAGCTATACGCCAAATTCTCTAAGTGCGAGTTTTGGCTAAGGGAAGTGCAATTCCTTGGGCACGTGGTGAACGGAGATGGAATCCACGTGGACCCCACCAAGATCGAGGCGATCAAAGATTGGGAAACGCCAAAGACGCCAACCGAGATTCGACAATTCTTGGGTTTGGCTAGCTATTATCGAAGGTTCATCGAGAACTTTTCAAAGATCGCTCAACCATTGACACTCCTCACGCAGAAGGATAAGAAGTTTGATTGGGGAATCAAACAGGATGAAGCGTTTCAGATATTGAAGGATAAGCTTTGTAACGTGCCAATCTTAGCTCTACCAGAAGGTACTGATGATTTTGTGGTATATTGCGACGCTTCGCGTCAAGGATTGGGTTGTGTGTTGATGCAACGTCAAAAGGTTATTGCCTATGCGTCACGCCAACTGAAAGTGCACGAAAAGAACTATACCACTCATGATTTGGAGCTACGCGCAGTGGTTATCGCTTTGAAGATCTGGAGACACTACCTTTATGGTACGAAGTGCACAATCTTCACAGATCACAAGAGCCTCCAGCATATATTCAACTAGAAGGTGTTGAACATGAGGCAAAGACGATGGGTAGAACTGTTGAATGACTACGACTGCGAGATTAAGTATCACCCAGGGAAGGCGAATGTGGTCGCCGATGCCCTAAGTCGTAAGGAGAGGATCAAGCCCATAAGGGTTAGAGCTTTGGAGATGATCATTCAGACCGATCTTTCCTCGCGCGTTCGTGCAGCGCAACAAGAAGCTCTCAAAGAAAGAAACCTTGCAGAAGAGTATCTCCGTGGGATGGAGAAGTTGTTGGTACCAAACAAGGAAGGAACGTTACGTTTTAAGAAAAGGATTTGGGTTCCTCTGTTTGGTGGTTTAGGGAAGGTTATTTTCGATGAAGCTCACAAGTCACGGTACTCTATCCACCCTGGAGCGGATAAGATGTACCAGGATCTTAAAGATTATTATTGGTGGCCTAGGATGAAAGGCGATGTTGCAGTTTACGTGAGCAAATGTTTGACATGCGCCAAGGTTAAGGCAGAATACCAGAAGCCTTCAGGACTTCTGCAACAACCAGAGATTCCCAAGTGGAAGTGGGAACAAATCTCTATGGATTTTATTACGAAATTGCCAAGAACACCAAGAGGCCATGACACTATTTGGGTAATAGTGGATCGCTTAACGAAGTCAGCACACTTCCTACCTATCCGCGAGAAGGATAATACGAGCAAATTGGCTGAAATTTACATGAGAGAGATTGTTACACGCCATGGAGTACCTCTCTCGATTATCTCTGATAGAGACGGAAGGTTCGTGTCAAGGATATGGCAATCCTTCCAGGAAGCTTTTGGCTCCAAGTTGAATCTGAGCACAGCTTTTCACCCGCAGACCGACGGACAAAGCGAGCGGACGATTCAGACGTTAGAAGACATGCTGAGAGCATGTGTGATGGACTTGGGCGGTAGCTGGGATAAGCATTTACCCCTGGTTGAGTTTTCATACAACAACAGCTACCACACCAGTATTGGTGCCGCGCCATTCGAGGCTTTATATGGGCGCATGTGCAGATCACCGCTCTGTTGGTCTGACGCTGGTGATAGACAGTTGGTTGGCCCTGAAATGGTACAGGAAACCACAGATAAGATCGCGCAAATCCGAGACCGTATCAGCGCGGCTCGTGACAGGCAGAAAGCCTACGCGGATCGAAGCAGGAAACCTCTAGAGTTTGAGGTTGGTGAGATGGTTTTGTTGAAGGTATCACCCTGGAAGGGTGTGGCACGCTTTGGGAAATGTGGAAAATTGAACCCGAGGTACATTGGACCGTTCAAGATCTTGGAGAGAATCGGGTTAGTAGCATACAAGTTGGACCTACCTGCCGAAGTGAATGGCGTTCACGATACATTTCATGTATCCAATCTAAAGAAAAGTCCAACACAAGATAACGTTGCCATTCCTACCGACGAAATTCATATTGATGACACGCTCCACTTCGTCGAAGAACCTGTTGAGGTCACGGATTGGAAAGTGAACAAGACCCGCCGGAGCAGTGTCAAGCTCGTCAAAGTTCGTTGGAATGCTAGACATGGTCCTGAATTCACCTGGGAGCGTGAGGACCGAATGAAAGAGAAATACCCCCACTTATTTCCTAAGAACCCTGCTTCTACAAGCAGAACTTAAAATTTCGGGACGAAATTTTTCTAACGGGGGGAGAATGTGACAACCCTCACTAAACCAGGTATCCGTACGACTTAATTAACTATTAATTGCTGCTTAATTACTGTGCTTAACTGAAATTGCTGATAAACTGCTACTTAATTTCTAGTACTTGTACATATCTGCATCATACTTTGGTTTCCGTCACTACATTATTTACTTACTAAACTCTAGTGACAAACATGATGTACAAAAGCACAGTAGCATTTGAACGGATAACCTATTGAATATGCTGATATAGCCAGCATCAGGCAGACACTGCCTCTAAAGGCCTGTATGAGCCAGAAATATTTTACTACACCCATAGTGTGTGTAGGGATACAAGGGTTGTATAACTGCGTCTCTAGGAATAAGATGTAATGATTGGATGTGCCTAAAACGTACTCTAAGCACGAAACACAGCACTTTTATTAACACACTAGCTTCTAGCTAACTAATAAAGTGTCAAAACATGAGGAAGTATTCCTGACACTTTGCAAAATAAATTGTGTCGCTAAAAATATTATTTACGACGCTTAAAAGAATACTTAAGCACTTTAACGGATTACTATCCAACCGAACAACCGGACTATACCCGGAACATAAAAATATTGCCAAAAGTATTGTTAGTCTTTTTCTGAGCCAGTTAGGGTCCCTGATTACCCTAACACCCGTCTTATAACGCATCATGCAACTAACGGAGTTAACCCCTAAAGTTAACCCACTTAATGTAACTAAACTCTAACTAATCAATTGAAAACGAACCGGATACCCCCACCCCCTTGGGCCGGTTCCATCTCCTTGTAACTAGGAGAGTACAAAGTTGAATATTAAATTGGTTTATGTTGGATATCAAGGTGACATAGGAACCATTGGACCAAGAACATGAATTTTCCTATAAATACCATCACTTCACATTAGAGTTTCTCACACTTCACAACCCAACACACTCTCCTCTCTCTTGTCTCCCAACTCTCGGCCGAGAATCCCCACCCCCACACATCCATTGTCGAGCTCTTGTTCATCCATTCCAAGTATATACTAGCTTCACGAGTCACGTATTAGGAGCTTTGGAGCAAGCGGAAGTGGAAGGACCTCGTTACTTAGCTTTTATCCACCGCATTTTCGCCTAGATTCTTCCCTAGCCCTGAGCTAGAGGTATAATGTTTAAAACTCACTCTCGAACGTATCTAAAGTGGTTAATATGATTTATAACGATTAAAATGCGGAAACCCATCTTTTGAATCTTTAAAGTTTGCTAAAACTTGAATTTTGTTGGATAAAAGATCATAACTTGTGTAAAAGTAGTAGTATTTGAGTATGTTGATTATTGAGGCCCGATCTACGTTGTGGTGGCTCTGATCATCGTTTAACCCGACTTTGTTAAGATCATAGATCTTGACATAAGCTTGTTTCTCTCGGTACAAGGGTTAAAAGGTGAAACTCTACCACACGAAAGACATGAACTTGTGTAAAAGTATTTTGACTTGTAAAATAGTATTTAAAACTAGCGGATCTACGCATGTACAAGTGGTATATTCGTAGAACCAAGTGTCGAGAAAATCATGTTTTATAAAAGTCGGATGACACACTAACAAATATGATTTTTACAAACTACAAGTGTATAAACACTTGTGAAACAAAAGATCCGACAAGGTAACAATTTTTATAAAAGTTGTCGGGAAGTTGTAAAGAATGATTTATTCTAAAAACGGGGTTTTTACAAGATTAAACTATTTCACACATAGATCCACCAAATATAAGGAGATCTACACTTTAGTTTTCGGAAAAACTACAAGTTCATGTAATAATGCGGTTTACATACTAATCAACTAGTTTGATGTGTTGAAACTAGTTTAATGTGTTGAAAATTGATTGGTTGATTTAAAGAAATTGTTGAAGTGATTTTGTAAAAGAAAATGATACGCTTGAAAGCATGGCCACCTCCAGTTACAGGGGAAACTCTGGCGAAATTTTTCTAAAACCTAATGTCACACCCCCAAAATCCACACGCGGAGTATCACCGCTTGGGAGCGTGACTGACCAGGATCAAGCCACCAATCATATTGAACATGTAATTAATATTAAGTAAAATAAATGTAAACCATCCATTCAACACGATAGGTGTTCAAAACATAACCATAGTTTCAAAGTGTAGCGGAAGCATAGTAAATAAATCAACAATAGTTAATAGTTTTAAATGTCATAATAGTTCAATGTAGAAACCACGATCCTTGCCCACAACGACCCGCTTCTCCAGTGCAAGGTCCAAGTACCTAACGATCTGCAAGGCATGTAACAGAATGATCAACAAACTAGTTGAGCGAGTTCACAGTAAGTAAATGCGTAATAGTAAGTAACGGGTGGCTCTACAGGGCCAATAGTAAGTTATACAGGTGGGGGCTTCCCATGTTATGTGACCACTAGACTATTCGTATTATCCCTGTTCTTCGTCCGAGAACAGTAGCGCGTATAGGGTGTACGTGGGTTTCACGTACGTATCCTTTGTACCGAGGATAGAAGTAAGTAATGCGTACACGTAGGTTTTACGTGCGTGCCTGACATCCGAGGCAGTAATGGCATATGACCACGTAGGTGTTATCCAACCTACGGAACCACGTAGGTGTTATCCCAACCTACGGAACCGTCCTGACATCCGAGGACCATGATAGGTGATAGTCTAGGAAAAGCGTTTGTACGTTATAAGTCAATTGAAACCTTTAACCCATTCCCACGACCCGGGAATCCCATGCCTTAGTAGGAGTGTGAACTCACCTTGGTTTGCTCGGTATGCTTGGTTATGCACTCACAAGTAATTAATCACGTCCTATTGTATGCACGTATAACAAATCAGTTCATGTTCGCAATGATACGCATGCAATCTAATGTCACATAGTGCTTGATAGCCAACATCATGCATCAATCATGTATCACATAACAGTCAGTTTGCATATCGGCACAACACGTATCATTTCACATTTAATCATCAACTAGTGTACACGAATACAAATGTTAACATTCATCACCAAGCATGGCATGCCAAATAAATCAAGCATACATTCCATCATTCAAAGTATGTTTATAACCCCCCATTATCTTTCGACACAACAGCTATCTTTCGACATATTAGTTATCACAGTTATCTTTCGGACCAATGTTATGTTTCGAACCAAATGTCATCTTTCGACCAAATGTCATCTTTCGACCAAATGTCATCTTTCGGTCAATGCTATCCTTCGGTCAACACTACTATGGTTCGGCCAATGCTATCCTTCGGTCAACACTACTATGTTTCGACTAACAAGTATCTTTCGGTCACAACTATGTTTCGAACAACTAATATCTTTCGGTCAATATCAGTTACGTTTACTCAAAGTTTCCAAGTTTAACCGTGATTATCAATTAACACAAATTCAAGTATTCGGTTACAATCACATAGCAGTTTCCAATTAACACCAACCCACAAATCAATTAACCCAATTATCGACTAAACATGGTATTTTATCAAGGACCCTTATAAACCCTAACAACATTCTTGTCGATTCACATGATCATTACACTTAGATATGATCATCCAATTTAACATAACAACATAATCGAACCGGCCCCAATCCACTATCATGCAAATTCTATTAGAACAACATCAAAACCTCAAGTATAGACAACCAATCATACTAACTGAACCGTTCGGATACATCACATACATGATCGATTAAACAGATTAACATCGTACAAACAATCCGGCCGATTAAGCAAATCGGCCGATTATATGTCCGGCTGATCAATCAAACATGTTCGGCCGGCTACATCTAATAAGCTCATGTCCGATTCACACATTCATACTCGATAAATCAAAAACACATAATCACAAATCAATATAGACACTAACCGAAAATCTGGATGACGGAATGAAATCCTTCGAACAGGGAATGGGTCTGCTATGCCGTCACACACACACAAGGGAACTAGGGTTTTTGGAAGTAACTATCGGTTTACATGCATTCACGTATATAAACGTATCATAGGAATGGGCCAAGCCCATTAGAAAGGCTGGGCCGAAAGATGTCGAAGGATCCTATCTTTGCTCGAAGGATAGAGTCCTTGGTCGAAGGATATGTTTCGTGATCCTTCGAACCGAAAGTTGATCCTTCGAATCGAAGGTTATCTTTCGTGATCCTTCGATCTGTAAGTCATGTTTCGTGATCTAGACTAAGCGTTTTAATAATAATTCTAATATTATTTTCTACCACAGCAAGTAATCACATATAGGCAAAACGACAATACGTTTCATTAAAACACAACGCGTACAATTTCAAGTCCACAATCCAAACAACTAAACAGTCAAAGTCAACGCGCATTTAATGCGAAAGTGAAAGTCAGAAACTCGAGTTGTCACATTATCCCCAACTTAAAAGAAATTTCGTCCCGAAATTTGGTACGCACTTACTGAGGAAGCTGGGTAAGTTACATCGTTCACTGGTTTTCCTGGGGTGTCACATCATCCCCCCGTTGATTTGGAATTTCGTCCCGAAATTCAGTAGTAGTAGCTTCAGCCTCAGAAGTGGATGCATTGGTTTCGAATAGCTGGGGGTACTTCTCTTTCATCTGGTCTTCGCGTTCCCAGGTATACTCTGGGCCACGCTGGGAGTTCCAACGAACTCGAACAAGAGGGATTCTCTTGTGTTTGAGGACCTTAACATCCCGGTCCGTGATTTCAACTGGTTCCTCGACGAACTGCAACCGCTCGTCGATATTGAGTTCCTTAAAAGGAACTATAAGGGTTTCATCTGATAGGCATTTCTTCAGATTCGACACGTGAAATACATTGTGAACTGCTCCGAGTTCAGCTGGTAGGTTCAACTTGTAGGCTACCTTGCCAATCTTTTCTAAGATTTCGAATGGTCCGACGTACCGCGGATTCAGTTTACCCCGTTTACCAAAACGTACCACACCCTTCCAGGGTGAAACTTTCAATAAAACCCGGTCTCCGACCTCAAATTCCAAAGGTTTTCTACGCTTGTCCGCGTAGGCTTTCTGACGGTCGCGTGCTGCCGCCATGCGTTGTCGTATCTGCGCAATCTTTTCTGTGGCGTCCACTACAATCTCTGGACCCGTAATCTGGCTATCCCCCACCTCTGCCCAACAGAGAGGTGACCGGCATTTACGTCCGTACAATGCCTCGAATGGAGCGGCTTGAATGCTGGTATGGTAACTGTTATTGTACGAGAACTCCACCAAAGGGAGGTGTTTTTCCCAGCCGTTGCCGAAGTCTATAACGCATGCCCGAAGCATGTCTTCAAGAGTTTGGATCGTTCGTTCAGACTGCCCATCCGTCTGAGGATGATATGCTGTGCTCATGTCTAATCGTGAGCCGAAAGATTTATGCATTGCTTGCCATAGCTCTGACGTGAATCGTGCATCGCGATCCGAAATAATAGAGGTGGGCACTCCGTGCCTCGAAACAACTTCTTTAAGATAGACGTCTGCGAGAGTGGAGAACTTGTCCGTTTCCTTGATCGGCAGGAAGTGTGCAGACTTGGTGAGTCGATCAACTATGACCCATATTGTATCGTTCCCACGCTGAGATCTAGGTAGACCTGTAACAAAATCCATGGAAATTTCTTCCCATTTCCATTGCGGTATCTTAGGCTGCTGAAGTAGACCAGCTGGTTTCTGATATTCAACCTTGACTCTCGCACAGGTTAAGCATTTGCCAACATAGGTGGCGATGTGGGCCTTCATACTAGGCCACCAATAAGTAGTACTGATGTCGTGGTACATTTTATCTGACCCTGGATGTACCGAGTAGCGAGACTTGTGAGCCTCATCCATTACAAGTTCGCGTAAACCGCCATAAAGTGGGACCCAAATACGCCCCGTTACATAGTAGGCGCCGTCTTCCTTTTGTTCCATGCGTTGCCTTGAGCCGCGTAAGGCTTCAGCTTTGACGTTTTCGGGTTTCAGTGCTTCTAACTGAGCAGCTCGTATCTGTGCAGGAAGGCTAGACTGAATCGTAAGCTGTAGCGCTCGCACGCGCTTCGGTAAGGTGTCCTTTCGACTAAGGGCGTCAGCCACAACATTGGCTTTGCCTGGATGATACTTGATGGCACATTCATAATCGTTAAGTAATTCGACCCATCGTCGTTGACGCATGTTCAAATCCTTCTGCTTAAGGATATGCTCGAGACTCCTGTGATTGGTGTAAATCGTGCACCTGGTACCGTACAGGTAGTGTCGCCATATCTTAAGCGCGAAAACAACAGCTCCCAGCTCCAAATCGTGCGTCGTGTAGTTCCGTTCATGAACCTTGAGTTGCCGAGAAGCGTAGGCTATCACTTTATCACGTTGCATCAACACACATCCAAGACCCTGGATGGATGCATCACAATATACTACGAAGTCATCTGTGCCCTCTGGCAATGAAAGAATAGGTGCGCTGCAGAGTCTATCCTTTAGATACTGAAAAGCAGTTTCCTGCGTGTTGCCCCAACGGTAGGTGACACCCTTCTGTGTTAGCATAGTAAGTGGTTGCGCGATCTTTGAGAAGTCTTTAATAAATCGCCTGTAGTAACCCGCCAAACCCAAGAATTGGCGTATTTCTGTCGGTGTACGTGGTGCTGGCCAGTTTCTGATCGAATCAACCTTGGATGGATCGACATGAATCCCATCCTTGTTTACCACATGGCCTAAGAAGTGGACTTCACGAAGCCAGAAGTCGCATTTTGAAAACTTTGCGTACAATTGCTCTTTTCGAAGAAGTTCCAAGATAAGACGTAAGTGCTGCTCGTGCTCCTCCTGACTCTTGGAGTAAATCAAAATGTCGTCGATGAAAACGATAACAAACTTATCAAGATAAGGTTTGCACACCCTGTTCATAAGATCCATGAAGACTGCAGGCGCGTTCGTAAGCCCGAATGGCATGACAAGTAACTCGTAATGACCGTAGCGAGTTCTGAAAGCGGTTTTGGAGACGTCCTCATCCCGGACTCTCAGCTGATGATACCCTGACCTTAAATCAATCTTGGAATAGTAACACGACCCTTGCAACTGGTCGAATAGGTCATCTATGCGCGGAAGAGGATAACGGTAGTCGATGCACATTCTGAACGTACCGTCTTTCTTCTTCACAAATAACACTGGAGCTCCCCAAGGCGAAGAGCTTGGACGAATAAAGCCCTTTTCCAAGAGCTCTTGTAGCTGCTTCGACAGTTCTTCCAGTTCGGTTGGAGCTAAACGATACGGTGCGCGGGCTATTGGTGCTGCTCCAGGAGCTAACTCAATCTGAAACTCGACTTGACAATGAGGAGGTAAACCAGGTAAATCTTCAGGAAACACTTGAGGAAAATCACGCACAACTGGTATATCCTCCAGCTTCTTTTCCTTTGCTGATGCGTCAGTGACAAGTGCCAGAATGGCAGTATGTCCCTTTCGTAAACATTTCTGCGCCTTTAAGAAAGAGATGATGCCAACCACAGCACCACTCTTGTCACCTTGTACTTCGAGAGGTTCTTGACTGGAGCGAGGAATACGAATAACTTTTTCTTTGCATAAGATCTCCGCGTGATGTTGGGATAACCAATCCATACCGATGACGACGTCGAAACTACCCAAAACTATGGGTATGAGATCAATCGAGAAAGTCTGACCCGCTAGAACAATACTACAACCCTTGACTACCTGTGCGGCTTCTACACTTTTACCATTGGCTAGTTCTACGACGTGTTTGGTGTCTAGGGGTGTTGGTGTACGTTTTAATAATTTACTCATTTTCAATGACATATAGCTTGTATCAGCACCCGAATCAAATAAGACAGTAACATAAATATCGTCGAGAAGAAACTTACCCATAACCACATTGGGATCATTCACTGCGTCACCCCGACCTAGCACAAAAGCACGACCCCGAGCTTCGTTGCCATTGTTGTTGTTGTTTCCCCCGTTATTGTTGTTATTGTTCCCGTTGCCCTGATTGTTGTTGTTGTTCTGGTTCCTGTTTAGCTGAGGGCAGTGTCTCTTGATGTGACCTTCAGCACCACAATTATAGCACCCCTTGTTGCCCTGTTGCTGATTCTGCTGTGCTGGTAGCTGCTGCTGGTTCTGGTTCGCAGGTCGAGCGCTTCTACAATCTTTGGCCTCATGACCCATCTTGAGGCATCTTTGACAACGAACCTTATTACACTGGCCACTGTGATGTTTGTTGCAGGTGTTACACTTTGGAAGGTTTCCTCGATACCCTCCCTGTCTGTGGCTGCCTGAGGAGTGCTGACTGGGACTCTGGTAACTGTCTGTCTTTCGTTGCTGAGCTTGTGACTGTACTGAAGCTGACCCCTTGCTAGAATCCCCATCCCATTTTCTCTTACTTTCACTGGGAGTAGCAAGTGTAGTAGAAGCAGTAGCGGTAGCAGTAGCACTGATACGCTTTGGCAGTCTGTTCTGGTCTACCGCCTGATCGGTGATGCGATGAGCGAGACGCTGGATTTCCTGGATGTTGTTGAGGTTAGCCGAGGTAACGTGGCTCTGTATTTCTGGTGCCAAACCTTTGAGATACAACTCAATACGCTTGTATGGAGGGTCCACCATAGTTGGACATAACACAGCCAACTCATTTGATCTCTTAGTGTAAGCTTCGATTTCCGAACCAACCATTTTCAAGTTATACAACTCGTCCTCCAACTTGTGAATGTCTTCTCTAGTGCAGTATTCCCTCTTGATCAGTTCTTTGAAATCATTCCAGGGTGTGGCGTTAGCAGCTGCCAACCCTAAGATCTGCACTTGTGCGTTCCACCAAGTGAGCGCAATCCCTTCAAGTGTGCCAGTGGCGAACTTCACCCTGCGAGCCTCAGGGCATTCACACATTTCGAAAACCGACTCGAGCTTTTCAAACCAGTGGAGGAGTCCAACTGCTCCCTCCGTGCCACTGAACGAGTTAGGACGACAATCCATGAAATTCTTGAAGGTGCACCCAGGTTGTTGCTGAGCGGGTTGACCTATTGTGTACGAATAGGGCAAAGTTAAGTACGAGAATTAATGTAGGATCTAAAGAGCCTAGTGTCTATACTGCAGGGTATACTACCTGCTTGGGCGGCTGCAACTGCCGCAGCAACGAGAGCCTCTAGCTGGGCTTGAGTCATGTTAATTCGTGCGGCCATTGATCTTCACATCAAAGGCAACATAAGTGAGAAAGGTTCGCGAATAGTGCGATGACAGAAGAGTGTAAGCACATAAGTATTCTCATGCAATGACAAGTTGTGAGCAAGGTAATGTAAGCATACTACGAGCAAAGTTCTATGCAAATTCTAGCATGTAGGCAATAAACATAAACCTTAGTACCTAGGAAGTTGAGTCTTGCACGTGGAGCGAAGCGTCGTTGTGGATCGTTGAGAGCACTGTTCTGGTTATAGTCTGGTTTTAATAAAAACGTTTTTTTTTTCCATATTAAAACCAAGTTCTCTATAACCAATGGCTCTGATACCAATCTGTCACACCCCCAAAATCCACACGCGGAGTATCACCGCTTGGGAGCGTGACTGACCAGGATCAAGCCACCAATCATATTGAACATGTAATTAATATTAAGTAAAATAAATGTAAACCATCCATTCAACACGATAGGTGTTCAAAACATAACCATAGTTTCAAAGTGTAGCGGAAGCATAGTAAATAAATCAACAATAGTTAATAGTTTTAAATGTCATAATAGTTCAACGTAGAAACCACGATCCTTGCCCACAACGACCCGCTTCTCCAGTGCAAGCTCCAAGTACCTAACGATCTGCAAGGCATGTAACAGAATGATCAACAAACTAGTTGAGCGAGTTCACAGTAAGTAAATGCGTAATAGTAAGTAACGGGTGGCTCTACAGGGCCAATAGTAAGTTATACAGGTGGGGGCTTCCCATGTTATGTGACCACTAGACTATTCGTATTATCCCTGTTCTTCGTTCGAGAACAGTAGCGCGTATAGGGTGTACGTGGGTTTCACGTACGTATCCTTTGTACCGAGGATAGAAGTAAGTAATGCGTACACGTAGGTTTTACGTGCGTGCCTGACATCCGAGGCAGTAATGGCATATGACCACGTAGGTGTTATCCAACCTACGGAACCACGTAGGTGTTATCCCAACCTACGGAACCGTCCTGACATCCGAGGACCATGATAGGTGATAGTCTAGGAAAAGCGTTTGTACGTTATAAGTCAATTGAAACCTTTAACCCATTCCCACGACCCGGGAATCCCATGCCTTAGTAGGAGTGTGAACTCACCTTGGTTTGCTCGGTATGCTTGGTTATGCACTCACAAGTAATTAATCACGTCCTATTGTATGCACGTATAACAAATCAGTTCATGTTCGCAATGATACGCATGCAATCTAATGTCACATAGTGCTTGATAGCCAACATCATGCATCAATCATGTATCACATAACAGTCAGTTTGCATATCGGCACAACACGTATCATTTCACATTTAATCATCAACTAGTGTACACGAATACAAATGTTAACATTCATCACCAAGCATGGCATGCCAAATAAATCAAGCATACATTCCATCATTCAAAGTATGTTTATAACCCCCCATTATCTTTCGACACAACAGCTATCTTTCGACATATTAGTTATCACAGTTATCTTTCGGACCAATGTTATGTTTCGAACCAAATGTCATCTTTCGACCAAATGTCATCTTTCGACCAAATGTCATCTTTCGGTCAATGCTATCCTTCGGTCAACACTACTATGGTTCGGCCAATGCTATCCTTCGGTCAACACTACTATGTTTCGACTAACAAGTATCTTTCGGTCACAACTATGTTTCGAACAACTAATATCTTTCGGTCAATATCAGTTACGTTTACTCAAAGTTTCCAAGTTTAACCGTGATTATCAATTAACACAAATTCAAGTATTCGGTTACAATCACATAGCAGTTTCCAATTAACACCAACCCACAAATCAATTAACCCAATTATCGACTAAACATGGTATTTTATCAAGGACCCTTATAAACCCTAACAACATTCTTGTCGATTCACATGATCATTACACTTAGATATGATCATCCAATTTAACATAACAACATAATCGAACCGGCCCCAATCCACTATCATGCAAATTCTATTAGAACAACATCAAAACCTCAAGTATAGACAACCAATCATACTAACTGAACCGTTCGGATACATCACATACATGATCGATTAAACAGATTAACATCGTACAAACAATCCGGCCGATTAAGCAAATCTGATTATATGTCCGGCTGATCAATCAAACATGTTCGGCCGGCTACATCTAATAAGCTCATGTCCGATTCACACATTCATACTCGATAAATCAAAAACACATAATCACAAATCAATATAGACACTAACCGAAAATCTGGATGACGGAATGAAATCCTTCGAACAGGGAATGGGTCTGCTATGCCGTCACACACACACAAGGGAACTAGGGTTTTTGGAAGTAACTATCGGTTTACATGCATTCACGTATATAAACGTATCATAGGAATGGGCCAAGCCCATTAGAAAGACTGGGCCGAAAGATGTCGAAGGATCCTATCTTTGCTCGAAGGATAGAGTCCTTGGTCGAAGGATATGTTTCGTGATCCTTCGAACCGAAAGTTGATCCTTCGAATCGAAGGTTATCTTTCGTGATCCTTCGATCTGTAAGTCATGTTTCGTGATCTAGACTAAGCGTTTTAATAATAATTCTAATATTATTTTCTACCACAGCAAGTAATCACATATAGGCAAAACGACAATACGTTTCATTAAAACACAACGCGTACAATTTCAAGTCCACAATCCAAACAACTAAACAGTCAAAGTCAACGCGCATTTAATGCGAAAGTGAAAGTCAGAAACTCGAGTTGTCACACCTAACACTTAGAATTATTTACAAGTGTTAGAACTATTTTTGATATGATTTCCAAATATATTTCGCCATGACTTTATTGATTAAATAATCGGAGGTGGGATTTTCACAAAAGCTAAACGTGATAAATATTTATTCGATAAATATATTTTCACCACACTGTTTATGATTATTTTGTGAAAATATATAAATATTATTTTTAGAGTAAAAATAATATTTACAAACGTTGACGAACCCAAAATAATACAAACGCTTACACGACGAACGTATAAGTTACACCGGTAATTACTATTACCGCTTAATCGTTAAAACGTAACTTACGCTTTATACGGAAATACTCATAAACGCGTATTTTGTCAATGTATTATTTTGGAAAGTATTAAGTGAAGAGAAAATATAATATTTTTGAGAAAAATATTTATATTTTGGAATGAGAAGTAAAAATATATTAAGTGGGACTTAATGAGATGATACGAATACACATGTATTAAATCCCCCATCCTTGGGAAGGAAATTAATTACCAAGTATATACAAGGAACGGTTGTCTAACTGTTTCCCAAAACTTAAACTATAAAGCTAAGGCACGACCATCCTTCTAATAGAATTAGCACATGTAGGTCGTTGCACAGCTGCCTGACATTCGGAGTACTTGGTATAGCGACGCACTGACTGTGAGTTCATGTCCCCCTTTTCTCTTAACTGTTTTCAGTTTTCTAAACTGCGGGGGTGAAATACATGTTACAATGGTTATGATTACTTTATACATGGTATGGTTAGCGTAAGGAGGGTTTCTTTTAGATCATGTGAATGGGTAGGCGGAAACTTGAGGTCATTAATCCTCAGGGTAGGACCGAGGGGCAGGAGCGGTAGATCTATTTGGGTGTAGCGAGCCCAGTCCCAGGTCCAGCATAACGGACCTTGGGATGACTTTGTTCCCGACGCATAAATTTGCTAGGTTTGAGCCTTCCTACTTTCATTTCACACATATCAATGGCCTTGCAAACCATTGGTGATCTCTTTTTCCTTATTTGCTACATACCAGGGTTTTTTGATAAATACAAAGGTTTATTTACTCACTTTCACATGAACTCGCTCAACATTATTGTTGATTTTTCAACTTACATGTATTTCAGGGAATTAAAGATCTGGCACGGTATGGCATGTTTTCCGCTGCATTAGTCACCGAGGTCATCCAGGGTTTGGGGAATGTGACTCTTTCCTGGACAAGTCACAGTCCTCAAATCATGTTATGTTATGTTATGTTTAGAGTTGTAATGTTTGTGGGACAAGTTTGTGGTTGATAGGGTGTTAACCCGTTAAGACAATGTTTTGATATTTTTATTTTAATGGATGATCTTGCATATTTTTAATTCATATAGCTTTGTTATGATTAAGCTATGGTATTAAGAAGTCACACCAAATTAACCACGCTTCCGCAAAGCCAGGGTGTGACATCAGAATCGTCAGCAAGCTCAACAGAATCAGCGGCAGCAACAGGGTAACAACAAAGGGTGCTTTCAGTGTGGAGCTGAAGGCCACTTCAAGAAATATTGTCCCCAACTGAACCAGAACAACAACAACAACAATAACAACAATCAGGGGAATGGTAACAATGGGAACCACAACAACAACAATGGTTCTAGGGGGCGGGTGTTCATGATTGGCCAAGGTGAAGCAAGGAATGACCCCAACGTGGTGACGGGTAAGTTCTTCCTCGACGACTTTTATGTTACAGTTTTATTTGATTCGGGTGCCGATACTAGCTACGTGTCACTGGAAGTTAGTAGAATGCTTAAGCGTATCCCAACATCTTTGAACAACAAACACGCTGTAGAGCTAGCAAACGGTAAGAGTTTAGAAGCCACACACATAGTCAAAGGTTGCAAACTTATTCACGCTAACCAGACCTTCTCTATTGACCTTATTCCTATTGTCTTGGGTAGTTTCGACGTTGTCATTGGGATGGATTGGTTATCCCAACACCGAGCAGAGATTCTTTGCAACGAGAAGATCGTTCGTATTCCTGGTTCCGGTAGTGAACCTCTCATAATTCGTGGCGACAAGAGGAGTGCTGTTGAAAACGTCATCTCTTTCCTTAAGGCCCAGAAATGCTTGCGAAAGGGCCACACTGCCGTTTTGGCTCTCGTTACTGACACCTCGGAAAAAGAGAAGAAGCTAGAAGATTTTCCAATTGTATGTGACTACCCTGAGGTATTCCCTGAGGAATTACCTGGTCTTCCACCCCATCGCCAAGTCGAGTTTCAGATTGAACTAGCTCCTGGAGCTGCACCTATAGCTCGTGCACCTTATCGTTTAGCTCCATCAGAGTTGGAAGAACTCTCTACGCAACTACAAGAACTCTTGGATAAGGGTTTTATTCGTCCAAGCTCATCACCCAGGGGAGCTCCAGTACTATTTGTGAAGAAGAAGGACGGTACCTTCAGAATGTGTATCGACTATCGTGAACTCAACAAGGTGACTGTGAAGAATCGTTATCCTCTACCACGTATTGACGACTTGTTCGACCAGTTGCATGGGTCGAGCTACTATTCAAAGATCGATCTGAGATCGGGATATCACCAGCTGAGAGTTCGGGAAGAGGATGTCTCTAAGACAGCCTTTAGAACTCGTTATGGGCACAATGAGTTTTTGGTCATGCCGTTTGGGCTGACAAACGCACCTGCGGTTTTCATGGATCTGATGAATCGGGTGTGCAAGCCTTATCTGGACAAATTCGTTATAGTCTTCATCGACGACATCCTGATCTATGATGTGTGTAAAATGCAACATATAAATCACATCAATCAAGGCATAAAACTAACCCTTTTTAAGTACTAATGTTGGAAAAAGAGTGTTTTTGTCTTCCTTTTGTATTTTCAGGATGAAATGAGCTCAAAATCACAAAAGAAGCAAAAAGACAACTATTTCTAGCACAAATACAAGAAAAGGAACAAAAGTAGACTGCCCGGACCCTCAACGGCACCTCCCAAGGCAAAGAAGAGAAAACAGAGTCTGAACACGCCCCGTGTCTAGCGAACACGGGGGCGTGCCCAGGAAGCAGCAGAAAAGACAAACCAGTAGAAGCTTCCATTGCCCACCACGGGGCCGTGTCCAGCGGGCACGGGGGCGTGGTCAAAGTACAGCATGCGCATTAATTGTAATTGCGAATTACAATTAATGAAGAGAGAGAATGTCAGACGGGCACGGGGGCGTGTCCAGTGGACATGGGGCCGTGCCCAACCTTCTGTTCAGCCTATAAATAGGGGTGCTTGGGTTCATTCCATTTCATCCCTTGGCACACCACCTCTCTCACACCTCATCCACCACCCACCACCACTATAACACCATCATCCACCACCATCATCCATTGTCCATCGTAGAGTGTGTGAGTCGTCTCGGGATCCAAGATTGATCGTAAGAGTTCTTGACAATCAAGGCCATGTTTGCTTAAGTCTCTTACATCACTTGGTGAAGACAAGTGTTTAGTATAATACTTTTTATTTTTAATCTTTTGCACTTTTTATTTGGTTTTGTATTAATGACTTTAATAACTAGTTACTTATGTTGAAGGTGATCTTTCCTTATCGTTTGTCCGTGGTGTCTTGGCGTTATTTTACTGTCTATATAAAATAAAAGATTTTCACCATTCATATCTCCACGGTCTATATGGAGGTATGTTGGCTACCTGGTCGGGGGTTAAGGGAACGGTTTGGTAAGGGTCTTGCCCTTGTTCAGCGTTTAGAGGTCCTGCTTGGGACCTGGGTCAAATTTAGTAGGATCTCCTTCAATGCCCATAGGTATTGGATGGCGGGGATCCAAACTCTTTGACCCCCTCATAAGTTAACTACTATTAATACTATAACCCGGCTATTTAGGACTGTATCCCTGCTGACTCAGACTACTTAGCCGAGGGTAACGTCACCGCCGAAAGCGGGGCCTACCACAATTTGCATTAATAACTTAATTCATTATCTTTCAATAATCCGACCCTTTAGGATTGTATCCTTGCTGACTCAAACTACTGGGTTGAGGGTAACGTCGCCTTCAAAAGAGGGGCCTACTACAATAACTAAGATAATCTCTTAAATAAGTGCAAAAGTGCGAAAATAATCAAAGGTTAAACTAATACACGTGTCGGATCCAAGTGATTCATCTTGTCTATCTGTTTTTATTTTATTTTTCAGCATTTAGTTAGTTTTTATTTTTCTTAGTTTAAAATATTTTTCTCACTTTTTGATTTGATTAGACGTTGAGGATAAACCGGTACTAAAAGCTCTTGTGTCCTTGGACGACCTCGGTATCTTACCAACACTATACTACGTCCACGATGGGTGCACTTGCCCATATGTGTGTTTAGTGTTAGTAAATATCGTGTTTTATAAATTTAAAACTTGGCTAAAAGTGTAAAAAGGGGCTTAAATATATATCTAAAACATATACACACTGACACGCATCAAGTTTCTGGCGCCGCTGCCGGGGACACAAGGATTTTATGAAAGTTAGGAATCAACGGCCTAATCATATTTTTATTTTTCTTTAATTTTTTAGGACTTTTTCTTAAATTTTCAGCTTCTGCAGAGCTCAACACGGGGCCGTGCCTGGTAGGACACGGGCCGTGTTCAGCATCGTTACTGGCAGTTTTTGTTTTCCAAGTTACAGAAGGCTGACCACGGGGCCGTGCCGGTGCAACACGGGGCCGTGTCCAACTTCCAGTAACTGGGATCTGGAAAACAATCACTGAAATTCCGACCACGGGCCGTGTTCACTCAACACGGGGCCGTGGTGAACCTTCTAACGAACATTCTTTTCTGTTTTTATTGCAGGACTTGGAACCCGACGCCAACCTCACGTAGTGTATGAGCTCCAGTTCCAATAAAGACATAAAAGAACCACTAGAAGAACCCGAACGCTTTCTCAGAAAAAGGTTAAAAGCCAAAAACCAAGAGAAGGTTTCGGGTGATCCACCTCCAATGGCGGACCAACGTACCCTTATGGATTACCTACGACCCACCGTAGGTAATCTAGGCGCCGCTATCAATGCTCCGAATGTCGAAGCCATTAACTTCGAACTTCGGCCGCATTTGATACAAATGCTCCAAAACTCCGCAACCTTCCACGGGCTTGCGGACGAAGATCCCCATCTACATATAACTAATTTCTTGGAAATATGTGATACCTTTCGGATCAATGGAGCATCAAACGACGCCATCCGCCTCCGTATGTTTCCCTTCTCACTAAAAGACCGAGCGAAAGCTTGGCTCAACACCCTCCCAGCTGGATCGGTAAACACCTGGGATGAACTAGCCCAAAAATTTCTATATAAGTATTTCCCTCCTTCTAAAACTGCTAAGTTAATGGCTGAAATTAATACATATTCACAAGAGGACGGGGAATCCTTATATGAAACTTGGGAAAGGTTCAAGGAGCTATTACGCAAATGTCCTCATCACGGCCTCGCAATATGGCAACAAGTATCCACTTTCTATAATGGATTGTTGCCACACACTAGGCAGACACTTGATTCTAGCTCCAGGGGACTTTTAGGTAATTGACGCCCACACGAAATATATAATCAAATTGAGGAAATTGCTCAAACCAATTTTCAATGGCGCACCCCCCGGGGAAATAAGTCTATCGCCTCGGGCGCCCATAAGGTCGATGAAAGCACTTCTTTACAAGCCCAAATTGAGGCTCTTTCTTCAAAGATAAAAAAATTGGAAATGACAAAAACAGTCTCGGTTGTGGCTTGTGAAGGGTGTGGTGGGTTACATGAAAATTGGAGTTGCATGAAAGAAACAGACGATCAACAAGAAATAGTAAACTACATTGATAATAGACCTAGGCCGTCGGGTCCTCCGACGGGAACTTACAATCAAGGATGGCGAAACCACCCAAACCTTGGTTGGAGGGAACCCGGCAATAGTAGTAACCAACAAACCCAACGAACAAACTTTCAGCAACCAAGAAATGAGTCACAAAATTTCACTCAACAACAAGGTGGACGAGAAAGGCTCGAAGATACTATATCTCGCCTCGTCTCTGACAATGATAAGAAAAACTCGGAAAGATTTCTACAATTAGAATCTAATTTTAGAAATCAACAAGCTAGCATTCAAAACATAGAAAAACAATTAAATCAAATAGCTCAAAATTTTTCCGAGAGACCGCAAGGCGCATTACCTAGCAATACCGAAACAAACCCAAAGGCGCAAGTTCACCTCATCACACTACGAAACCGCACCGTAGGGCCTGCAGAAGTGCCACCGCCAACGGAAGAAACAGTACCGACACCTCCGCAGGAGAAGGACTCTCCTCCATCACCAGAGCCGACCAAGGCTCCTCGAGTTCCGTACCCCGGTAGGTTAATTCGTCAAAAGACAAATGAGCAATTCGCAAAGTTCGAAAGTTTGTTAAAACAATTGCACGTCAATATTCCTTTTATCGAAGTCCTAACCCAAATGCCCAAATACTCTAAATTCATGAGGGACTTCCTTACGCATAAGAGGAAAATTAAAAATTTGCAATTAGTTAATTTAGGCGAAGAATGCTCTGCCCTCGTGCTCAATAAACTTCCCCAAAAGAAAATCGATCCCGGAAGCTTCACGATTCCATGCTCAATAGGGGAATCGCCCGTTCGCAATGCCTTAGCCGACCTAGGGGCTAGCATTAACCTCATGCCCTCGTAAATGTTCAAAAGGCTCGGCTTGGGAACCACGAGCCCTACAAAAATGAGCATACAACTCGCTGATCGATCCGTCAAATTCCCACAAGGTGTCATCGAGAATGTCTTGGTAAGGGTAAGTAGATTCGTTTATCCAGCTGACTTTGTCATACTCGATATGGAGGAAGACACTGAGGTCCCCCTTATACTAGGGAGACCCTTCCTTGCCACAGCCTAGGCAGTGGTGGATATGAATGACGGGACACTCACCTTGAGGTATGGGGATGATGAAGTGAAATTCGGAGTTGGGAAGAGAATAGAAGACGACGACCCAGTCAATTACATGAAGGTTATTGATTCGAGCTTGGATGCTGCTCTCAGACGGTGTAACATGGGACGCCAAGCATCCCACTCAGAAAACATATAACCTCGCATTGGGTCTAGCCAAGGACCCTTATAAACATGGCGCACCACGGAGGCATTCCGCGGAACTATCCTTAGTTTAGTTTAATCTTTTAGTTTTATTTTGCAGAATAAAACACACTCATGGTGGTAATGGATGAAAAAGGGAACGAGAAAAATGGAACCATGCACAAAGAACAGAGCAACCCGACACAAATCTCCATCACAGAAGGTTCAACATGGGTCGTGCCCAACCAACACGGCCCCGTGCTGAGCCACCTGCAGAAAATCACCCAGTTCAGGTAACTAGACACGGGCCGTGTTCAGCGGACACGCCCCCGTGTCCAGGCTTCTGTTTCAATCCTCTAATTTTTGTTACTGGCACTTGACCACGGGGCCGTGCCCGGTCACCACGGGGCCGTGTCCAGGATGCCAGTAACATAAATCTTTGCTTTTTAACATGCTTTTACACATTCTAATCAACCAAAAACATTATTTTTGGACACATTGAGGACAATGTGTAATATAAGTGTGGGGGGGATGCTAAAACCTTGAATTTTGCAAATCCTAAACACAAGCCTTACACAAAACTCTATTGGAACCGCTAAACACCCCAATTTTTTTCAAAAATTTTTTTCATTTTTTATTTTTATTTACTTGTCTTAGTTTAAGTTGGGAATAACAAGTTCTAAAAAGGTTATATTTTTACAAGTTTACAACCGATAGCGTCGTGATAACAAAGAACCAACATAAGAAAATTATGAAACGGCATAACAAGTCTAGTTAAAAATTCGATTATATATACTTGATCACATTAAAAACCCATTCCCACAAAAGTGAGTTTTGAGCCTTTATTGAGCATAAAAATATACATATTTAGATTAAATGCTCATTTTTCGTTTCTTGTGTGAATAGCCGCTTGGTTCTTACAAATCTAGAACTTGCCACGACGATACATTCCCGGTCCTTACCAACTTAAACCCAAGTAAGTAAATGATGGAGGCATTAGGACTAACCATTTTTCTTTCAAAACCATTATTTTTCAATTTTTTTTATCACCTACCCAAAATCCCCCTAGATAGCCCCTTTGAGCCTAAACCTTTCATTTCATTACCCCAAAACCCTTTTTACCCACCAAAAACCTTTTTTATTTTTCACCCTTTATTTTAGTAACAAGCTCGGTTTTTCGTAAACTCGCCTTTTTATGTGACGAAAAAAAATGATGAAGTCAAAAACAAACAAAAGCTATATAAAAGCCTGTTTGGAGAAATACTTCAAAATAAAAAAAGTCGCTAAAGACAAGGTACTTTACGAAAACCGACGCTTTTTACGATTTTCGCCTTTTTACTAACCACTAACCCAACCACCCACCTTTAACCCAAGCCTAACCCTTCACCCCAAAAGTCCTCTTGATATTTACAAAGGTAAAAAGTTAAAAAGGAGGAGGATTGATTGCTTGGCAAGCCTATGGAAGGCGTAAGTTCCATGCCGCTCTCGAGTGATTCACTAAAAATCTACACCTTCGGCCGAGTGTTGAGTGATCCCCCGTGAGGTATGTGAACTTGTATATAAATGGAATTTTAATAAGGCATGCTATGCCTAAATAAGTAATTTATCTTATGAAACGTTCAAAATAAATCATAACGAATAGGATTGTAAATAAATAAAAATAAAACTTACAAAGACCTTGGATTCCCGACACTCTAGGACAAGCTAAAAACTTCTCTTCTACCTATTCCATTTGGGAGTGTAAGCCACATTTAAAGAGTTTTGCTTGAGGACAAGCAAAAGTTCAAGTGTGGGGGTATTTGATGTGTGTAAAATGCAACATATAAATCACATCAATTAAGGCATAAAACTAACCCTTTTTAAGTACTAATGTTGGAAAAAGAGTGTTTTTGTCTTCCTTTTGTTTTTTCAGGATGAAATGAGCTCAACATCACAAAAGAAGCAAAAAGACAACTAATTCTAGCACAAATACAAGAAAAGGAACAAAAGTAGACTGCCTGGACCCTCAACGGCACCTCCCAAGGCAAAGAAGAGAAAACAGAGTCTGAACACGCCCCGTGTCCAGCGAACACGGGGGCGTGCCCAGGAAGCAGCAGAAAAGACAAACCAGTAGAAGCTTCCATTGCCCACCACGGGGCCGTGTCCAGCGGGCACGGGGGCGTGGTCAAAGTACAGCATGCGCATTAATTGTAATTGCGAATTACAATTAATGAAGAGAGAGAATGTCAGACGGGCACGGGGGCGTGTCCAGTGGACACGGGGCCGTGCCCAGCCTTCTGTTCAGCCTATAAATAGGGGTGCTTGGCTTCATTCCATTTCATCCCTTGGCACACCACCTCTCTCACACCTCATCCACCACCCACCACCACCATAACACCATCATCCACCACCATCATCCATTGTCCATCGTAGAGTGTGTGAGTCGTCTCGGGATCCAAGATTGATCGTAAGAGTTCTTGACAATCAAGGCCATGTTTGCTTAAGTCTCTTACATCACTTGGTGAAGACAAGTGTTTAGTATAATACTTTTTATTTTTAATCTTTTGCACTTTTTATTTGGTTTTGTATTAATGACTTTAATAACTAGTTACTTATGTTGAAGGTGATCTTTCCTTATCGTTTGTCCGTGGTGTCTTGGCGTTATTTTACTGTCTATATAAAATAAAAGATTTTCACCATTCATATCTCCACGGTCTATATGGAGGTATGTTGGCTACCTGGTCGGGGGTTAAGGGAACGGTTTGGTAAGGGTCTTGCCCTTGTTCAGCGTTTAGAGGTCCTGCTTGGGACCTGGGTCAAATTTAGTAGGATCTCCTTCAATGCCCATAGGTATTGGATGGCGGGGATCCAAACTCTTTGACCCCCTCATAAGTTAACTACTATTAATACTATAACCCGGCTATTTAGGACTGTATCCCTGCTGACTCAGACTACTTAGCCGAGGGTAACGTCACCGCCGAAAGCGGGGCCTACCACAATTTGCATTAATAACTTAATTCATTATCTTTCAATAATCCGACCCTTTAGGATTGTATCCTTGCTGACTCAAACTACTGGGTTGAGGGTAACGTCGCCTTCAAAAGAGGGGCCTACTACAATAACTAAGATAATCTCTTAAATAAGTGCAAAAGTGCGAAAATAATCAAAGGTTATGCTAATACACGTGTCGGATCCAAGTGATTCATCTTGTCTATCTGTTTTTATTTTATTTTATTTTTCAGCATTTAGTTAGTTTTTATTTTTCTTAGTTTAAAATATTTTTCTCACTTTTTGATTTGATTAGACGTTGAGGATAAACCGGTACTAAAAGCTCTTGTGTCCTTGGACAACCTCGGTATCTTACCAACACTATACTACGTCCACGATGGGTGCACTTGCCCATATGTGTGTTTACTGTTAGTAAATATCGTGTTTTATAAATTTAAAACTTGGCTAAAAGTGTAAAAAGGGGCTTAAATATATATCTAAAACATATACACACTGACACGCATCAATCTATTCTAAGAGTCAGGAGGAACACGAACAGCATCTACGACTTATTCTGCAACTCCTTCGAACCGAACAACTCTACGCAAAGTTCTCAAAATGCGACTTCTGGCTTCGAGAAGTCCATTTCCTAGGCCACGTGGTAAACAAGGATGGGATTCACGTTGATCCATCCAAGGTAGACTCCATTAAGAACTGGCCTGCACCTCGTACACCAAAGGAAATTCGCCAATTCTTGGGATTGGCAGGTTACTACAGGAGGTTCATTAAGGACTTTTCTAAGATCGCGCAGCCTCTCACCTCGCTAACGCAGAAAGGCGTTGTTTATCGCTAGGGAAATGCACAAGAGTTAGCCTTTCAGCACCTAAAGGATAGACTTTGTAGTGCACCTATCCTTTTGTCACACCCCCAAAATCCACACGCGGAGTATCATCGCTTGGGAGCGTGACTGACCAGGATCAAGCCACCAATCATATTGAACATGTAATTAATATATAAAGTAAATGCCATTCAATCACCAATATGAAAGGTGTTCAAAACATAAGTATGTTATCATTGTTTAGCGGAAGCGTATAAATGAATACCCATCATAATAAAGTATCAGATGTCATAAGTGTTTAACACGACAATCACGATCCAAGCCCACAACGACTAGCTCCTCCCTGTGCAAGCTCCATGTATCTAACGACCTGCAAGGCATGTACAGAGGATCAAAAACTAGTTGAGTGAGTTCACAGGAAGTAAATGCGTAACAGTAAGTTCATTTGTAACATGTGGCTCTACTGGGCCGATAGTACGTTCTATTGGTGGGGGCTTCCCATGTTGTATATCCACTAGACTATTCGTAACCATAAGTGTTCTTCACAACCGAGAACAGTAGTACGTACAAGTTTTACGTAGGTATTACGTAAGTATCCTTCACAACCGAGGATAGTAGGAAGTATAAGTATACGTATATTGTAAGTATGTGTCCTGCACAACCGAGGACAGTGAGTAGCATAAGTATGTGTCCTGCACAACCGAGGACAGTGAGTAGCTTAAGTATGTGTCCTGCACAACCGAGGACAGTGAGTAGCATAAGTATGTGTCCTGCACAACCGAGGACAGTGAGTAGCATAAGTATGTGTCCTGCACAACCGAGGACAGTGAGAAGCGTAAGTATGTGTCCTGCACAACCGAGGACAATGGTATGGTAGTCTAGTATTATTGTCAGTACGAATCTATTCAACCTTATTCCTTCAATCCCATTCCCAAGCCCTGGGAATCCCATGCCTTAGTAAGAGTGTGAACTCACCTTGGTTTGCTCGGTATGCTTAGTTATGTGTTCACAAGAAATCAGTTAAGTCCTATAGCGTGCAGGTATACACAATCAGTTCAAGATCATAAAGATTCGCATGCAAGTTCATATTAGATATTGCTTGGCAGTTAACATCGTGCACCACATAAACAGGTTGTCACATTCATAACATTCATGCCTCACACACGTGTCTTTCACAGTTTGCTGTAATATTGTTATTCATTAGTATGCTTGACAGAACCGTGTAGGCAAACCGGAGTTAACAATCACTAGGGTTTTACTGCGTTACATAGGTTTTCATGGTTAGCATGATTAACTGCATCAGTAACCATCAACATTTGTACACTAACCATGTTTACTAAAGTTAACAATTTAACAGGTTAATAGCCACATGTGCTGAACATACTATGGACTAAAGCTCGGACAAACATATAATATAACACTAATTCGGACATGATCATGCATCCATTGCTATATATACAAAACTCGGACAAGGGGCTCCCCCCCTTTAAAATTCGGACAGGGGTATCTCTAATTAGAACTCGGACCATGCGTGTGTGGGGGGGCTGCCATGAAACTCGGACATGGGGGTGGGCTTCACAAAAGTCGGACAAAGGGAGTCTCCCCCTTAAAGCTCGGACCTCCTTACCTTATTAAAAAAAATCGGACCTCCCTCCCACTTGTATCAAAAGTCGGACTTATATGTTATCCATTCAAAGTTCGGACATTATATTATGATAACACAGAAAGTTCGGACATCCTTTAAAACCCTCAAATAATTCGGACATCAACACACATATCATAAAAGTCGGACCACATAATGGAGATTAAAACTCGGACCTTCATTCTTTTTACAAAGGTCGGACTAGGGTGACACTTCCTAAAACTCGGACACATGCATCTTCTAAAAGTCGGACCTTGAGCACACTTAAGAAGCTCAGACAATCAATCATGCACAAAACTCAGACAATAACAATACGTGAATTCCAATACAGAGTCGAAAGAATCAAATCAGTTACGTTTTGGTTTCTAACGCGATCAGAAAACCCTAACACATATACTTGCATCGCAGAATTCATATTTAATCACTCGATTGATCAACAACAAACAATCCTTTCATGAATCATCTATCGGGCATACAACTTGTCATATTCAATTCTCTATAATCAGAATCAATAAGCACCGAAACATCACATACAGAAACTAGGGTTTACAAGTATCACAATAATCAAGGATTAATACAATCAAACATTCAATAAACGATTACCTTGAATGATTCTAGAAAGAATGTGGAATCAAAAGTGATGAATGTCTTGTGCCAATGATGGTGGTGATGATTGCTAGGGAATGTGAAGTACGTGCTTTGGATTTTTGTGAGAATGATTAGTGAAAAAGGGATTAGGGTTAAGTATCTCTAAGATTTCACTAATTACCCTCTACCTCCGTAAGTATCATATTTTACACAAGCACACCATCTCATAACAATTTCATAGTTTCACCACCAAGTTCATATATTTACCAAGTCTTTCACAATTAACAAACAACCATGCACAATCACACAATACGATTCATTGCATCAAAACGTATACAATTCCAAAGCAATCAATTGTGCAAGTAAAACAACTAAATAATAAATGAACGTGCAATAAATGCTAAATAGGAAATCTTGGAAATTCGAGTTGTCACACCTTTCACTGCCAGATGGCACAGACGATTTTGTGGTTTACTACGACGCATCAATCCAAGGCCTTGGTTGTGTATTGATGCAACGAGATAAGGTTATAGCCTACGCCTCGCGCCAACTCAAAGTTCACGAGAAGAACTACACTACACACGATTTAGAGCTGGGAGCTGTTGTTTTCGCACTTAAGTTATGGCGACATTACCTGTACGGTACCAAGTGCGCCATCTACACCGACCACAGGAGCCTAGAGCACATATTCAAACAGAAAGAACTGAATATGCGGCAACGGCGGCGGGTCGAGCTACTGAATGACTACGAGTGCTCCATCAGGTATCACCCGGGCAAGGCCAATGTTGTGGCTGACGCCCTCAGTCGAAAGGACACTGCGCCTAAGCGCATGAGAGCTTTACAACTCACGATTCATTCTAGTCTCCCTTCTCAAATACGAGCTGCTCAGATGGAAGCACTGAAACTAGAAAACGTCAGGACTGAAGCCCTACGCGGGTCAAGACAACGCTTAGAACAGAAGGAAGACGGTGCTTACTACGTAACAGGACGCATTTGGGTCCCACTCTATGGCAACTTACGAGAGCTTGTGATGGATGAAGCACACAAATCTCGCTACTCGGTACACCCTGGTTCGGATAAGATGTACCACGATATTAAAACTACGTATTGGTGGCCTAGCATGAAGGCCCACATAGCAACCTACGTCAGCAAGTGTTTGACTTGTGCGAGAGTCAAGACAGAATACCAGAAGCCCTCAGGCTTACTCCAACAACCAGATATACCACAATGGAAATGGGAGCAAATTTCTATGGATTTCGTTACTGGCCTACCTAGATCCCAGCGCGGAAACGATACTATTTGGGTGATCGTGGATCGACTCACAAAATCCGCACACTTCTTGGTGATCAAGGAAACGGATAAATTCTCCACTCTGGCGGAAATATACCTCAAGGAAGTTGTTTCGAGGCACGGAGTGCCCACCTCTATTATCTCCGATCGAGATGCACGTTTTACTTCAGAGCTGTGGCAAGCAATGCACAAGTCCTTTGGCTCACGTTTAGATATGAGCACAGCGTATCACCCTCAGACGGACGGGCAGTCCGAGCGCACTATTCAGACCTTAGAAGACATGCTTCGTGCATGCGTAATCGACTTTGGCAACAGCTGGGAAAAGCATCTACCACTTGTGGAATTCTCGTACAATAACAGCTACCACACCAGCATTAAAGCTGCTCCGTTTGAGGCATTGTACGGGCGTAAATGTCGGTCACCTCTTTGTTGGGCAGAGGTGGGGGATAGTTAAATCACTGGTCCGGAACATGTGGTGGACACTACTGAACGGATTGCTCAAATACGACAACGCATGGCGGCCGCTCGTGACCGTCAGAAAGCCTACGCCGATAAGGGCAGGAAACCACTTGAGCTCCAGGTTGGGGAGCGGGTACTACTCAAAGTTTCACCCTGGAAGGGTGTGGTTCGTTTTGGTAAACGAGGCAAACTTAACCCACGATACGTTGGACCATTTGAAATCATTGAGAAGATAGGCAGGGTGGCCTACAGACTAAACTTACCAGCAGAACTTGGTGCAGTTCACAACGTTTTTCACGTGTCGAATCTGAAGAAGTGTCTGTCAGATGAGACCCACATAGTTCCTCTGAAGGAACTCACTATCGACGAGCAGTTACGATTCGTCGAGGAACCAGAGTTCACCTGGGAGCGCGAAGATCAGATGAAACAAAAGTATCCCCAACTGGTCGCAAACAATACGACCACTACTGAGGCTGAAGCTAGGGAATTTCGGGACGAAATTCCAGATCAACGGGGGGAGGATGTGACACCCCAGGAAAACCGGGAAAACCATACAACTTAACTAGCTTCCTCAGTGAGTGCTTACCAAATTTCGGGACGAAATTTCTTTCAACTTGGGGATGATGTGACAACTCGAAACTTAGAACCTTTCGTTGTATCTTGATGTAACATGCTTGAACACTATGTGACTAGTTAACTTGTCAATTTAGTAAATGTTATAAGTGAACCTTCTATGTGATTATGTGTGTGCTTGTATGTATATTATGTATATATGTGTAAGTGAGCCGAGAACCAAGAACCCGACTCGAGACCATGCGGTCTCGAGTGAACAAGTGTAACAATGGGCCGGTTGGGCCATTTAATCACACCCGAAACCCATTAGGGTGCACCATGTAGAACTAATATATATATTACACTCATAACCATGTTCACCATTTCTTTGGACAACACACACACTCTCCCTTTCTCTCACAAAAACCCTAAGTCTCAACATCCTTCTCCTCTCATTCTCTCGGATTTAAACCGGCAACACTAGGACCTTCGGTTCAAGCTTGGAATCAGTATTCTGAGTTCACCCTTCCTATCCTCTAGCCGGTTAGTGTCTCATTTAGTGGTATAATGACAAATACATGAGAAATGATTGTTTATCTATGATATAGATGTTTACTTGATAGGAAGTAGTTATTTGTTGTCAAGTGATGATATTATGTGATGATGAAATATTAGAAATCGGCTTATTATGGATTTAAATCCGAATGGCTTGGTCATGTTTAGGAGGTTTGTGTTCATGAAATCGGATTAGCATATGTTGATGATAAATCTTATTTAGGCATGTTGTTACATTGTTTGAATGTGATAGATGTAGGAACCGATGATGTTATCAACTTGAGTTCATGCTAGTATAAACTTTATTGATGAAGCATGTTGTAAAACAAAAACCCTAAAATGAAGAACTAGTTGAATGAATGAAGAACAACATGAACATGACTTGAATATATGAAGAACTTGTTGAGCATGATATGAATGTGTTATGAATATTTGAAATCTGATTGTTTGATCCATTTTGGTTAATTGTTAGACAACAAAACATGTTTAGTGGATAGTACATAATGTTGCATGAAATCAAATTTCCATTGGATAGTACAACTGTGCAGAATCAGCAGTTGCTGGGGGGTCGAGACCCCTGGTTCCGACTCGAGACCATGAACATGATAACTCGAGAACATAGATTGCGACACAGGTTGCGAGTCGAGAACCCCTAGTCTCGACTCGAGACCACACATGATCATCACACAAACATCATGACCCGAGACCATGCTTGCGAGTCCAGTTGCGACTCGAGACCAATACATGCATGACCCGAAACCACCTCGGTTGCGACTCGAGATCTTGTAAGCTACACTCGAGACCGCACAGTCTCGACTAGAGACCGCACAGTCTCGACTCGAGACCATATGCATGTACACACTATTTGGACTTCCACACTGCTACGGGCTTGGGTATTTGGGCCGGACTTATAGGCTTCTTGTGTCACTGTTGAATGCGTGTTTTGGGCTAGCGTGTTATTACGAGTCCAACTGTTTGGGCCACACTTAGACTTTGGTTGTTACATGAACGTTACTATGGAACCTGTTACGAACTGTTGTTGAACTGCCATGCTAGATATGCATGCCATGATTGTTACTTGCTAGTATATGTGTAGAACATACGTGCACTACTTGGATACGAACCTGACTTGAATGGTATCTATGTTAGGACGTAGTTGACCACTTACAACTTGATTGACTTTTCTGTGTATCTGCCGAGCAAACCAAGGTGAGTTCACACCCTCTACAAAGCATGGGATTCCCTGGGTTGGGAATGGGGTTAAGGAACGTAGATTCCTCGTCCTCCTTGGGTAGGACAGCAATAGTTCAGGAATGTAATTCCTCGTCCTCACGGACAGATAACTCGTACTAGACCAAAACTCTATCACGAAGTCCCTCCTTTTATATCGACTTAATCGTCGGGCCAATGGCGAGCGGGTCATTAGTTAGATAGCGTTATTTAGGTCTGACAAACCTCACACCGTGCCGCAGAGGACGGGCGTGAACTAATGGATCTGGGGCACGTCAATGATGATAGACATTGACAGTTTCAGGGCACATAAACATGACTACAGTCAGCAGTCGATATGGTAACGAGTCTAGTGTATACATGGGGTAGCCCCCACGGCCGAAATGCCAGATAACTAACACAGGGGTAGCCCCCACGGCTGGATTGCCAGAGTAACCGGGAATAAACAGATCACGTTTTCAACTATGGGGTAACCCCCACGGCAGGATGCCAGATAAAGAGGACTGCTTTGAAAACAAACTAAAATAAACACCCAACCGTGAACTCACTCAACTTGTTGTTGACTCGTTACTACATGCTTTGCAGGACCATAGGTACTTAGCTGGAGCTTGCACGGAGGAGAGTCGTTGTGGGACATGGATAGTTGCGTGCCATGTTAAAGTTGGAAACAATTGAACTTATGTTTTGGTTTTAAATCTTATGCTTCCGCTTGCAACTTAAACCATGTTTTGATTGAACACCAATTGTATTGGTTAGACTTTATAACTACTTATATGCTTGTTCAATATGATTGGTGGCTGGATCCTGGTCAGTCACTCCTCCAAGCGGTAGTACTCCGTAGGTGGATTTTGGGGGTGTGACACACATCCTCCTGTTTTGTCTTCCACGAACACAGCACCCTGCTAGGTTAAAGAGATTAAAGTTGCGCGATCTTCGAGAAAAAAAATCATGTGATGAATCCGCGATAGCATCTAATGAGACCAAGAAATTGTTTTATTCTCAAAGGGATCTTTGGTGTCGATCAGTTTCTGACAAAATGGATCCTAGCGAGATCCACATATATTCCCACTTCATTGTTTATACAACCTAAAAATGTACCTCTCGAAACCAGAAGTTACCTTTAATCAAGACTTCGTGCAGAGTGGCTCCTCCCTCAGGAGCTCTAAAATAGGATACATATGCCGCCCTAGATGTTCCTTTCTCCTGGAAATGATCAAAAACGTCATCGATAAACACGATCAATTCATGTGGTCCATAAAGCTGCTGGTGTGTTGATTAATTCAATGGTTATGGTGTACAAAATCGCACTGGCCGTATTACGTTTGATATGTCGTTCCAGGAACATTCTCCCCTTGGACTTCCATCTGATAATAGCTTGTTTGTTAATAAACCCTCGAATGGAAGCTTGTCCCTCGCAACTGGTCAACAGGTTGTCAATACGATGGTCGAGGCAAACAATTCTTGACTATCGCCTTGCTGAGTTCTAGATAATCAATACATATACAAAAAGGCTTATCTTCACGGATATAATTGGGGCTCCCCAAAGCGAAAAACTAGGTCCGACAAACTCCCGTCCAACAGTTCCTATAGTTGATTAGTCAATTCTTGCAACCCTCCTAGCGCAAGACGGTATGAAGTACGAGTAATCTGGGCTACCTCTGGTGCGAGATCAACTGAGATTCTTCGCTACAATTGTGGAAGTAGACCGGTAAATTGTACGAGTAGATCATCGAGAGAAATCAAGGGCAGTTGGTGGATCCTCGATCCTGTTTTCCATAACCGTAACATCAGTAACAGTTGCTATCATAGCAGGGTAATCCTTCCCTAGATACTTCTGGGTCTTCATTGCTGAAGAAGGATACGCAAAATTTTCTTCTCATAAAACTACCAAGAATAGCAGGAGGAAGGTCGATGTCGAACACTTGTCCCATAAGGTCAAGCTTGCTTCCCAACGAACATATGAGGTTCCAATTGACTTGTCATCAGCCAATTCCACAACAGATTCGGTTTCAAGAAGCATCCGGGTTAAGCAAGGCAAGGACAAAGTGATTAACTACTCATACCAGCTACCATGTTGCTATATGTATGGCGTCACTCACGCCAATCCTAAATGCCCTTCCACAAACACCACTACCAGTGTTGTTACGGTCACGTGGATTCCCAATATTGTCATCGTTCCCTTGGTTGTTGACATTTTGATTTAATAATAGTAAATCCTTGTCAAAGTCACCCTTGTTTCCATACGGTAGGCTACGATTACGAGTACCTTAATGTCGCCGTGACTGTTGCCTCTAATGCCGTTGCTCGAAACGGAGTCCTGCGACCCATCACTAACAGGGTCCAAATTTTCACATTTTGTGTCACGTCCTAAGGCACTACTCACTGTGCCGGTAGTCACACATTCCACACTATAATTAATTGCCATCGCTTATGCTTTGATTGATTCGTAAGAGTTTGACTCCCATAAGTCGTCGTCTAGGGTTAAGGATTCGATTGCAGTCAATTTGCTGGTGTTCGTTGCCGTTAGTCAGGGTCGTTCTAATGTTATGGTCGGTAAGGCACTTCGCTCCTCCTCTTTTCCATCGTTCTTGCAAGTTGACTGAGTAATACACGGTATGTTCCCAGAGTGTTGCAGAAGTGATCGCACTTTGAGGTCTAAGACGTCAGTACATTTAGTTCCCACAAACAAAGAGGGTGAGAGAGATATAAACCAATCATTGACGCTGCAACATCCAACTCAGGGACGTTCGTACAAGCACCTAACATTCTACACAGTTCGCTAGGCGTTCGGATGGGCGTTCAGGTTATACTCGATAGCATCGAGATTCGAAAGGATTCAGAGAGGAGTGAAAAGGTCACGCTCGAGTAAGAGATAATCACTGCTATGACTCCTATAGACTTGTTACGTTTCACATTGATCAAATAACAGAGCAGAACCCCTTTTTCACTTGTTAATCCTCACTGGGACTCATATGCACCCCGCATTATTATTATGTGTGCACCCACAATAAAATTGTGATTTGCATGCTTATCTCAGTTCCTCCTAACTCATGTCAAATGGTTCCTCAAACTCAGATGTCAAACAAAGAATATCACAAAACAGGGGTGATAGTGCAATAACGTCTGTAGCTTCCGTCAGCATGTAGTCATGTTTTGTATAGTGGTGTATATGTTTTGTTGTAAAGCAAGTCAGGATATGGCGCGTTTTTGTTATGTGTTGTATATGCCAGCCAATCGGCTAGCCCAACCGATCGACTAGGCTGTTCAATCGGTTAGCAATGTCAGCCGATCGGCTAGCCCAGCCGATCGGCCAGCACTCACTCTATCCTAACTGTGCCTATATATAGCTGTTCGATCAGCTTGTTTAGAACCTTTAACACTTTCACTTTCTGACAAACTCATGTCCGTCTGAACTCTCTAAGGAGCTTCTACATTTTCATATTCTATCAATAGAAGATCAGACCGTGATTCAGAGTAGAATTTGTTCTCGTATATCTGTTGTGTGAATACATGAATTCCGCGCATTAATCATATCCGATTCAACTTAGTTTCCGAAGAAGAAGATCCCATCTGAGGGACCAATAAGTGGTATCAGAGCATCAGGAAGCTAAATCGAGATCTACGAAGACGAATTCACCGGAATTCGAGCCGTGCTTGTTGATTTAGAGACGAATTCATCAGAATTCAAGTCGTGTTTGCTGTTTCAAAGACAAATTTCACTGGAAATTTGTTATATCTGCCGTTTCGACTCAAATTTCACCTGAAATTTGACAGATTCTTCTACTTTCTTCTCAGATCCTCCTTTATTTTTCACTTTGTCACCATAAAATCGGAAAAACTTAAAATTCAGAGTGATTTTACGGTTAAATTTTGATAAATCTGCTACAGATCGACTCGCAATCATCAAAAGTACAATCCTTCAAGTTTTCATAACTAGATTCAACCTAAAACTTGTTCAAATTCATCAAAAACTATGAAAAACTGTTCTTGTTTGCTGATGTCAGCCGTTCGAATGACCTACCTGTTCTTAGACTTACTGACGTCATCAACTTAGTTGCATAACCATTTGGAATATTTCAGTTAGATTGCATTCAGAAAAGTGTTGCTGACATCATCAGTGTTCGCCGATCGAACAAGCAAATCGATCGGACAGCATTGTTGATATTTGATATCTGTTGCTGACGTCATATTGCTAGTCGATCGATCAAGCCGATCGATCGGACAGTAATTTTACTTTCTTCTGATTGTCATTTGATCGAACTAGCTAACCAATCGAACAAGCTAACCGATTGAGGGTTTGCTGATCGATCGAACGAGCCATTCGATCCAAGTGCTTTTGTATTACATTTTTGAAATTCAAAATTTTCTAAGTGTTTGTTAAACATCTCAGGTACATAGCAATGGATGAATTCATGAACCCTTTCAGTGAAATGTATGCATTTGCTGGAAATAGCGGAGATGATTCAACAAACCGTCAAATGTAAATGCTCCAAGCGCGAAAAAGACATTGTCCGATGCGCTAAGTGTAGAAAGCGCATATGGAACATATAATAAGTCACAAAAGCTGATGGCAGTTGTCACACCCCCAAAATCCACCATGCGGAGTATCACCGCTTGGAGGGGTGACATGACCAGGATCGAGCCACCAATCATATCGAACAACATAATTAAGTAAATAAAACCAAACACAATACGATTGGTGACCAAAAGGAAGTAAACCGATTTTAGTTTAACAGCAGAAGCATAAAACATAAGTTCAAAACATAGTCCATAGTTCATAAGTTTAAAGTCCAATACGTAGGTTTAATAAGTTCATAAAGTTTATTTATTAACTACCGGAGATATCAGTTCGCATCCCACAACGACCACCTCCATATGCAAGCTCCAAGCATTTAACGACCTGTAAGGCATGTAACAACGAGTCAACAACAAAGTTGAGTGAGTTCACGTTTAGTTGTTTAGTTTTAAGTTGTTTCTGAAAACGTGGTTTGTCTTTCGTTGGCGTAATTGCCGTGGGGGTTACCCCGTAGTTGAAAGTAAGATTAACCAGTTCATTCTTTATTACCCAAACCATTTCCATGATTAGTGGGGGCTTCCCCATGTGAACCACTAGACCGTATGATATCGACTACTACGCAAGTAAGTTGTGCCCTCTATCAGTGTCTATCATCACTGATGTTTTGCCATAGTCCATTAGTACACGCCCGTCCGACTGGCACGGTGTGAGGTTTGTTAAACCTAATAGCGCTATTAACTAATGACCCGCTCGCCATTGGCCTCGGCGATTAAGTCGATATAAAATGAGGGACTTATGATAGAGTTTTGTCTAGTAAGTTTTAAAGTTGTTGTCCTACCCAAAGAAGACGAACGTACGTAGTTCTACTCAAGGAGAATACGCAGGAATAATATTGGCATCCTACCCAAGGAGGATGGCCGTACATATCCTACCCAAGGAGGATATGTAGATTCAATTTTAAGTTCTTTAACCCATTCCCAAACCACCGGGAATCCCATGCCTTAGAAAGTGTGTGAACTCACCTCGGTTTGCTCGGTTAGATTCTCAAATATAGCTAACAGTCAAGGTCGGTCAATCACGTCCTAATATAATTTACCAGTTAGTCATTTAGTGGCTTTCAAATAGAACACAAAGTTCCTACACGTATCTATCACACAACATGCATCGTTTTAACGGTTTATGCCCATCTAAGTTTCCCATCCATTCCCCACTCAAAATCAACATACGATAATGCACATAACATATATAACATGTTAGATCATTCACGGATAGCATACTCGACATTTAGACACGCAAGTCACAACTTATCTCAATTCAGCATTTATATTCAAAACCGGCTGTTTTCGGACGATTTAATAAAATAGTTAAATTATTCCAAAAATTCCCAAATTTTTACAGGATGTCTTAAACGTTCCATATTTTATTGTGTAAAAATATCGGGGTCCGGTTCACTACCAATATTTTATAAAAAATCATATTCCGGACTGAACTCAGATTTATGCATTACTGACCACAGTCCACGGAACAATTTATTAAAAATACATCGAGTGTCCGATTTACGAAATTCCAGTGGGGTAATTACAGATACATCAGTTGTCATCTACTGTATGAATTCCATGAGCTGATTCATCATATTTTTCCAGTTATGACCAAAAACATAACACCTATTTTCAGCAGCAAAAATGCAGCTTGAGCTGCTGTTACAAAATGACCTTTTAAAAATAGTAAACGGAGTCCAAAAATTATGATTCCGGTGCCATTAGAACCGTATTTCCAAATTTCACATTTTAGAATCAAAATATCAGTTTTTCGTAGCGTTTATGACCTGTTTACAGCCTGATGAAATCGGCTGGAAATCATTACTCAGTTTGCTGTTTTGTGGTTTAAATGTTACTAAACGTATTAACAAGTGTCCGAACAACGGGTTTATCAAAAGTTTGACGATCAAACATCATATATGCATTAACTAACCTTAAACCAACAAGTTTTCATCTTTATGTATCAATCATAAGTAAACTTTTAATATTTATCTATTTGTTCTTGACACTTTAGTGATTTTAAACATACTACACCCTTTGATCATAAAAACGAGATGAAACAAAATTAACAAGAGTGTAACAAAGGACTTACTACTAGCTTATAGCTAGGGATGAAATCTTGTGAAGAAGTGATGAGAAAGTGATGGTGAAAAAGACTAGAACAAAGCCCTTCTTGAAGCTCCACAAGTAGTAACCTTCTTGATTCACCTTCTAACTTAAATGGAACTTGTATAAGGGAAGAGATGAAGATGTTTAAAGATGATGGTGGTGGATTCGGTTGTGGTAAACCGAATAGAGGGAGAGAGAAGAGTGATGAGGATTGAGTGTGAATCTTGAAAATGATGATGACAAATCCCAAGCTTCATACTTATAATTGTTCTTTCAATATTTTGGTTAGATCCACAAGTAACCATCCATTGTAAAAATGGAATAAAATCAATGAGAAGATTATGGTGTATGGTGTGAGGGTTGAGTGTGAATCTTGGTGGAATGATGAATATCTCAAGACCATGCTTCTTACAGATTTCTTACACATTTTGTTTACTTACATAAGTAAGTAATCTAATAAACAAATGGCAAAAAAATCAAAACAAATATTTAGAGCATGGTGAAAATATATGGTGGGGTCCATGAGGGACCAAAAATCGGTTGGGGGGTGGGGGGTATATTTGCAAAGTTTCAACTAAAATGTAAGTATAAGTTAGATAGCAAGTAACTTGAGGTAATATATTAGTTATATGGTTTTTTTTCTTTTTAGTGGTTGTTATGACAAACGGGGATCATGACTAGCCAAGAATAATTAAATAATATTTTTGGCAAATATTTGGTGTCCCGGGTAATGTCCGGTTTTTCGGTCGGATACTGTTCCGTTAAGTTGTTAAATTGTTCCGTAAGGCGTCTTATACATATATTTTTGTAACACATTTAATTCCTAACACATAGGAAAATATTCAGGACCATTTAGTCAAGTTTTCTGCATACTACTAGTATGCTAATACGCACATGTAAGTATAACACAGTAATCAGAGAGCAGTTAAATAATTCCACACCGTCGTCAAGCACTTTAATTTTCATTAATAAACTGTACGGTTACATGTAATTTGAGGGTTGTCACATTCTCCCCTTGTTAAGAAAATTTCGTCCCGAAATTTAGCACGTGGTTACTGAGGCAGCTAGTTAAGTTGTGTTAGTTTCCTGGTTTTCCTGGGGTGTCACATCATCCCCCCGTTGATTTGGAATTTCGTCCCGAAATTCTGCGGTAGCTTCAGGCTCAGTAGTGGTTGCATTTTTCTTAAACAGCTGGGGATACTTGAGTTTCATTTGGTCCTCTCGTTCCCAGGTATACTCTGGGCCACGACGGGCATTCCAACGAACTCGGACGAGAGGTATTCTGGTGTGCTTGAGAATCTTAACGTCTTGATCCGTAATCTCTACTGGTTCCTCAACGAATCGCAGCTTGTCGTCGATTGTGAGCTGTTTGAGAGGAACTACGAGGGTCTCATCTGACAGACACTTCTTCAGATTCGACACATGGAATACGTTGTGAACTCCACTGAGTTCTTCAGGTAGGTTCACCCTGTAAGCGACTTTGCCAATTCTCTCAATGATCTTGAACGGTCCGACATAACGCGGGTTGAGCTTGCCTCGTTTGCCAAAACGAACTACGCCTTTCCAAGGTGAGACTTTGAGTAGCACTCGATCCCCAACCTGGAACTCGAGTGGTTTTCTTCGCTTATCGGCGTAGCTTTTCTGACGGTCACGAGCTGCCGCCATTCGCTGTCGTATCTGAGCAATCTTCTCGGTTGTATCTACTACAAGTTCTGGACCAGTGATTTGACTGTCACCAACTTCTGCCCAACAAAGAGGTGATCGGCACTTTCGTCCATACAATGCCTCAAACGGAGCGGCCTGGATGCTGGTGTGGTAACTGTTGTTGTATGAAAACTCCACTAACGGGAGATGCTTTTCCCAGCCGTTACCAAAGTCGATTACACATGCCCTAAGCATGTCTTCAAGGGTTTGGATGGTGCGTTCAGATTTCCCATTCGTCTGTGGGTGATAAGCGGTGCTCATATCTAAACGTGAGCCAAAAGACTTATGCATAGTTTGCCACAGTTCAGAGGTAAAACGAGCGTCACGATCAGAAATGATGGAGGTTGGCACTCCGTGCCTTGATACCACTTCTTTTAAGTAGATGTCTACTAGAGTAGAAAACTTATCCGTTTCTTTGATAGGCAGAAAATGTGCAGACTTGGTCAGTCGATCTACGATCACCCAAATGGTATCGTTTCCGCGTTGAGATCTGGGCAGGCCGGTAACGAAATCCATGGAAATTTGCTCCCATTTCCATTTAGGTATCTCTGGTTGTTGGAGTGGGCCTGATGGTTTCTGGTATTCGACCTTGACTCTAGCACAAGTCAAGCATTTACTGACGTAGGTCGCTATGCTAGCTTTCATACCAGGCCACCAGTATGTAGTCTTTAGATCGTGGTACATCTTATCCGAACCAGGATGTACTGAATAACGAGACTTATGTGCTTCATCCATCACAAGCTCGCGTAAGTCTCCATACAGCGGAACCCAGATGCGTCCGTTAACATAGTAGGCGCTGTTTTCCTTTTGTTCTAGCCGTTGCCTTGATCCTCGTAAGGACTCAGCCCTGATGTTCTCTGCTTTCAATGCTTCAACCTGAGCATCGCGAATCTGAGCGGGAAGGTTAGATTGGATGGTAAGCTGTAACACACGTACACGCCTAGGTATAGTATCCTTTCGACTGAGGGCGTCAGCCACAACATTGGCTTTGCCCGGATGATATTTGATAGCGCATTCATAATCGTTCAAGAGTTCTACCCCTCGGCGTTGTCGCATGTTCAATTCCTTTTGCTTGAAGATATGCTCGAGACTCCTGTGATCGGTATAAATGGTGCACTTGGTACCGTACAAGTAATGTCTCCATATCTTAAGCGCGAAAACAACTGCTCCCAGCTCCAGATCATGAGTAGTGTAATTTCTTTCGTGAACCTTGAGTTGGCGTGATGCGTAGGCAATGACCTTGTCACGTTGCATCAACACGCAACCAATGTCACACCCCCAAAATCCACCTGCGGAGTATCACCGCTTGGGAGCGTGACTGACCAGGATCAAGCCACCAATCATATTGAACATGTAATAAATAGTAATAACTATTCATCAATACGAAAGGTGTTTATCAAACCAACGTAATTAAGAGTAGCGGAAGCATTAAAGTAAAACCCAAACATAAGTGTTAACGTATGAAATATCATAAGTGTTTAGTAAGCATTCACGTATCCTTGTCCACAACGACCCGCTCCTCCTTGTGCAAGCTCCTTAAGTACCTAAGGTCCTGCAAGGCATGCAGCAGATAGTCAACAACTAGTTGAGCGAGTTCACAGAAAGTAAGTTCATAACAGTAATGCGTAAGTTCATCTAGTGGGGGGGGGGGGGGGGCTTCCCATGCAAGTATATACTACTGGTGAGGGATTCTCACATTTATTCTCTATAATGGGGGATTCCCATTATGGTACTTACTAGACTACTTGCAACCATGTGTTCTTCTTAATCCGAGAACAGGAATACGTACTAGGTCACGCAGGATTTACGTGAGTGCCCTTCCCCGAGGACAGTGGTACGTGTGGGGTTTACGCAGGATTTACGTAAGTGTCCTTCCGACCCGGAAGACAGTAGTGGGTATTAGGTTACGCAGGATTTACGTAAGTGTCCTCCCGACCCGGGAGACAATGGTAGATACTAGTTTACGTAGGTTTTACGTAAGTGTCCTGACTATCCCGAGGACAATGGTCTATAGTCTAGTGATTGCGTAAGTACGAGTAGTCATTCCGTATCAAACATTCCAACCCAATTCCCAACCCGGGAATCCCATGCCTTGGCTGTGTGAACTCACCTTGGGTTGCTCGGCAGATACACAAAGAAGAGGGTTCTTGAACTAACAGTGGTCAACCACGTCCTAACAGGGTTACCACACAAGTCAGGTTTTGACTTCACGTAATGCACGTATAAAACATACAAGTTAACACGTTACTAACACGTATTGATCATGGCAACATCTTGGCAGTCAAGTAATATCAAGAAGCCCAATAATATTTGGCCCAACATGTTGTGCGATCCAATACCCCGGCCCATACACATGAGCATTCCACTAACATACTCGGCCCAAAACAATTAAACAACATAACAGTCTTGTGCGATCCAAGCTTATTTGTGCGATCAGCTTGGGTTGTGCGATGTATTAACTACCCGGCCCACAGCTTAGAAGCCCAACAGAACAATATATAGCCCAATAAACAAATAAACAACAATCTGGTGTGGTCCAGTTCGTCTTGTGCGACTGGACGATTCTTGTGCGATCAGTGTGGGCTTGTACGGCCCAGTCGCCTTGTGCGATCCGTACCAGCCCAGTCCAGCATGCACGTCCGGCCCAACATAGCAGCTTGTGCGACTGAGGACTGCTTGTACGCTCGGGTCAGACTTGTGTGATTGGACCTCTTGTGCGACAGGAGGTCTTGTACGTGTGGGCCTCTTGTACGATCAAGAGGCCTTGTGCGATTTGTTTTAACATTCCAATAATCAAGCAGATTCGATTACAAGCATTTATCAAGTTTCCTTATTCCCACTTATCAATTAACAAGTTTCCAATTACCAATCATGCCCCTAATTGATCAAACTAGCATATCTAGCATTTCAATTCGCATGAACCCTAATTACATACCAAGTTTAATCATCAAGCATAGCAAGCAAACATAACAACTCGATGCTTATCCAAGTTCGATACATCACAGCCGAAACATTATTGATCAAACATAGCATCCAGATTATCATACAAATCCAATTCGCAAACAATAAACACTTGATCACATATCCATGATAGCCGAACAATAACTATAATCACATATCCGATTGGCTAGAGCATTAACACTTGATCAATATTAAAACACCATCGATTATCATCATACTAAATCATGCTATCAAGAACCTTATGTTATCATTCGAGATTATCATATCACACACAACATAATATCATCAAACAATAGCTAATTATGCTAACCGAATAGAGAAGGAACGGGAGTTGATCCGAACAAGAGAATGGTCTTGTGCCGTCGGGTTCCAAGCAAAACGAGAGAGAGAGAGAGAGAAAGTCGTCTAGGGTTTTGTGTGTTTTGAAGTGTTTTGTAAAAGTGAGAGGTTTACAAACACACCAAGTGTTATGCGTGTGAGGAGGGTGGGCCGAACCCAATCATGGGCTGCCCTTTTGGTCCGTGTGCAAACAATGCGGCCCAATGGCCTTGTGCAATTGGTTCGTGTTGTGTGGTTCGAGTTGTGTGTTTATCATACATGCACGTAACACATATAGCACATAACGTTTATCTAATCACTTGTCATAACATTCAATAAATCAACATTCGTATAATCATAACACGTTCACGTACGTTACACAAAGTAGGTTTGAAATACGAGTTGTCACAACCAAGTCCTTGGATGGAAGCATCGCAGTAAACCACAAAATCGTTCAAGTGCTGAAATGCGGACTCCTGTGCATCACCCCAACGATAAGTGACACCTTTATGAGTCAGTGAAGTGAGAGGTTGCGCAATCTTTGAGAAATCTTTAATAAACCTTCTGTAATATCCTGCCAAACCCAAGAATTGGCGGATTTCTGTTGGTGTACGGGGTGCAGGACAGTTCTTGATCGAGTCAACCTTGGATGGATCAACATGAATCCCATCCTTGTTTACCACATGGCCCAGAAAATGGACTTCGCGAAGCCAGAAGTCACATTTCGAAAACTTGGCATACAGCTGCTCTTTACGAAGTAGTTCCAGAATTAGCCTCAGGTGTTGCTCGTGTTCCTCCTGACTCTTAGAATAGATCAGGATGTCGTCGATGAAGACTATGACAAATTTATCCAAGTAAGGCTTGCACACTCGGTTCATGAGGTCCATGAAGACCGCAGGTGCATTCGTCAATCCGAAAGGCATAACCAGAAACTCATAATGGCCGTAACGAGTCCTGAATGCTGTTTTGGAGACGTCCTCCTCTCGGACTCTCAGCTGATGGTAGCCTGACCTTAGGTCAATCTTAGAATAGAAGCTCGACCCTTGCAATTGGTCGAACAAGTCATCAATGCGTGGAAGAGGATAATGATTCTTCACGGTCACCTTGTTGAGTTCGCGGTAGTCAATACACATCCTGAAGGTACCGTCTTTCTTCTTTACGAACAAGACGGGAGCTCCCCAGGGTGAAGATCTAGGACGTATAAAACCCTTTTCCAACAGTTCTTGTAGTTGTGTGGACAGTTCTTCAAGTTCTGATGGAGCTAGACGATATGGTGCTCGAGCTACTGGCGCTGCTCCAAGAGCTAGCTCGATTTGAAACTCAACTTGGCGATGAGGCGGAAGTCCAGGTAATTCCTCAGGAAATACCTCAGGAAAGTCGCGCACAATAGGAATGTCTTCTATCTTCCTTTCTTCCGCGGATGCATCAGTAACGAGGGCTAGGATAGCGGTGTGGCCCTTTCGTAAACACTTCTGGGCTTTAAGGAAAGAGATGATGCCTACAACAGCACCACTCTTGTCGCCACGAATCACGAGGGGTTCTTTACCAGAACGAGGGATACGGACGATTTTCTGCTTGCAAATAATCTCCGCTTGGTGTCAAGATAACCAATCCATTCCAATGACAACGTCGAAACTACCCAGAACGATAGGAATAAGATCGATCGAGAAGGTCTGACCAGCTAGGACGAGGTTACAGCCCTTAACTATGTGTGTGGCTTCAAGACTTTTACCGTTTGCTATTTCTACCGTGTGCTTGGTGTTCAAAAGTGTTGGAGTGCGCTTAAGCATTTGGCTAACTTTTAAGGACACATAGCTAGTATCGGCACCCGAATCAAATAAAACAGTAACAAAGAAATCATCCAGAAGAAACTTACCCATCACAACGTTGGGGTCGTTCCTTGCTTCTCCCTGACCAATCACGAACACTCGACCTTGGGCGCCGTTGCCATTATTGTTACCTCCGTTGTTGCCTCCGTTGTTGTTTCCATTGTGGTTCTCGTTTCTTTGGTTGTTATTCTGATTTTGGTTCAGCTGGGGACAGTTTCTTTTAAAGTGGCCTTGGGAGACACACTGAAAGCATCCTTTATTGCCCTGCTGATGCTGCTGCTAGTGGTTCTGCGGAGCTTGTTGCTGTTGTTGGCGATTCTGATTCACAGGACGTGGGCTCCTGCAATCCTTAGCTTCATAACCCAGCTTGTGACACCTCTGACAACGACCCTTGTTGCACTGGCCGCTGTGGTGCAGATTACATCGATTGCACTTAGGGTGATTTCCCATGTACCCATCCTGACCTTGATTTCCAGATGACTGCTGACTGGGGCTCCTGTACTCATCTGTCTTTCGCTGCTGAGATTGAGCTGAAGTAGAACCCTTGCCCAGATTTCCATCCCACTTGCGCTTATTGTCGTTGGGAGCATCAGAAGTAGTGGCGCTAATATGTTTGGGCAGTTTGTTCTGCTCAACCGCCTGATCAGCGAGACGATGAGCCAACTTGACGATTTGTTGTATAGTGCCAAGGTTAGCTGAGGCTATGTGGCTTTGAATTTCTGGCACCAAGCCCTTAAGGTACAGCTCAATGCGTTTATAGGGAGGATCCACCATAGTGGGGCACAGGATGGCCAGTTCGTTTGACCTCTTCGTGTATGCCTCGATTTCAGACCCAGTCATCTTCAGATTGAAAAATTCTACCTCCAGCTTATGGATGTCGTCACGACTGCAGTACTCTTCTCTAATCAGTTCTTTGAAACCGTTCCAGGGTGTGGCATTAGCAACTGCCAGTCCTAGTAGTTGAACCTGCGCCTTCCACCAGGTTAACGCAGCTCCTTCAAGTGTTTCGGTAGCATATTTCACCCTACGGTCTTCGGGGCATTCGCATATCTCGAAAACTGACTCAAGTTTTTCAAACCAGTGAAGAAGGCCTACAGCACCTTCTGTGCCGCTGAAAGTGCTAGGTCGGCAATCCATGAAGGTTTTGAATGTGCACACAGGAGGCTGAGCATGCTGACCTGTTGCGCGAGAATAAAAGAAAAAGTTAAGCACGAGGGTTGGTTTGCGAAGGTAGGATCTAAACGTCCTAAGATAGGTCGAAGTAGCAGGTTATATCTCCTGCAGGAACAGCTGCGAGTGCCTCAGCAACTCGTTCGTTGATCAGAGCCATCCATTCCCCACTCAAAATCAACATACGATAATGCACATAACATATATAACATGTTAGATCATTCACGGATAGCATACTCGACATTTAGACACGCAAGTCACAACTTATCTCAATTCAGCATTTATATTCAAAACCGGCTGTTTTCGGACGTTTTAATAAAATAGTTAAATTATTCCAAAAATTCCCAAATTTTTACAGGATGTCTTAAACGTTCCATATTTTATTGTGCAAAAATATCGGGGTCCGGTTCACTACCAATATTTTATAAAAAATCATATTCCGGACTGAACTCAGATTTATGCATTTCTGACCACAGTCCATGGAACAATTTATTAAAAATTCATCGAGTGTCCGATTTACGAAATTCCAGTGGGGTAATTACAGATACATCAGTTGTCATCTACTGTATGAATTCCATGAGCTGATTCATCATATTTTTCCAGTTATGACCAAAAACATAACACCTATTTTCAGCAGCAAAAATGCAGCTTGAGCTGCTGTTACAAAATGACCTTTTAAAAATAGTAAACGGAGTCCAAAAATTATGATTCCGGTGCCATTAGAACCATATTTCCTAATATCACATTGTAGAGTAAAAATATCAGTTTTTCGTAGTGTTTATGACCTGTTTACAGCCTGATGAAATCGGCTGGAAATCATTACTCAGCTTGCTGTTTTGTGGTTTAAATGTTACTAAACGTATTAACAAGTGTCCGAACAACGGGTTTATCAATAGTTTGACGATCAAACATCATATATGCATTAACTAACCTTAAACCAACAAGTTTTCATCTTTATGTATCAATCATAAGTAAACTTTTAATATTTATCTATTTGTTCTTGACACTTTAGTGATTTTAAACATACTACACCCTTTGATCATAAAAACGAGATGAAACAAAATTAACAAGAGTGTAACAAAGGACTTACTACTAGCTTATAGCTAGGGATGAAATCTTGTGAAGAAGTGATGAGAAAGTGATGGTGAAAAAGACTAGAACAAAGCCCTTCTTGAAGCTCCACAAGTGGTAACCTTCTTGATTCACCTTCTAACTTAAATGGAACTTGTATAAGGGAAGAGATGAAGATGTTTAAAGATGATGGTGGTGGATTTGGTTGTGGTAAGCCGAATAGAGGGAGAGAGAAGAGTGATGAGGGTTGAGTGTGAATCTTGAAAATGATGATGACAAATCCCAAGCTTCATACTTATAATTGTTCTTTCAATATTTTGGTTAGATCCACAAGTAACCATCCATTATAAAAATGGAATAAAATCAATGAGAAGATTATGGAGTATGGTGTATGGTGTGAGGGTTGAGTGTGAATCTTGGTGGAATGATGAATATCTCAAGACCATGCTTCTTATAGATTTCTTACACATTTTGTTTACTTACATAAGTAAGTAATCTAATAAACAAATGGCAAAAAAATCAAAACAAATATTTAGAGCATGGTGAAAATATATGGTGGGGTCCATGAGGGACCAAAAATCGGTTGGGGGGTGGGGGGTATATTTGCAAAGTTTCAACTAAAATGTAAGTATAAGTTAGATAGCAAGTAACTTGAGGTAATATATTAGTTATATGGTTTTTTTTTTTTTTTAGTGGGTGTTATGACAAACGGGGATCATGACTAGCCAAGAATAATTAAATAATATTTTTGGCAAATATTTGGTGTCCCGGGTAATGTCCGGTTGTTCGGTCGGATACTGTTCCGTTAAGTTGTTAAATTGTTCCGTAAGGCGTCTTATACATATATTTTTGTAACACATTTAATTCCTAACACACAGGAAAATATTCAGGACCATTTAGTCAAGTTTTCTGCATACTACTAGTATGCTAATACGCACATGTAAGTATAACACAGTAATCAGAGAGCAGTTAAATAATTCCACACTGTCGTCAAGCACTTTAATTTTCATTAATAAACTGTACGGTTACATGTAAATTTGAGGGTTGTCACAGCAGTCCTAGAATATAACCGATGGGCAAAAAGATTCGATGAATGGCTGAGAGCTTTCGCGTACCCGAGCTGGAAAAGCTTAAAGAACGGTTTCAACCATGGAAGTGCAGACTTTGAAAACTTGTCAGAAACTAAAGAAATAGAAACTTTTGTGGCTGAGCAGAAGTGCATAGCATTGATAAACCAGTCAGTGAGAGAAGACATAATCTCATTGATTGAAAATGAAAACTCAAAAGATCTTTGGGAGAAGTTAAAAGTTAAATGTGTTGGTACTGCAGAAATCATCAAAAACAAAAAGAAATTACTAAGAAAGGAATTTGATTTGTTCGGATGTCTAAAAAACGAGTCTGTTCCTAAAATGATTGAACGATTTGGGCATCTAAAGCTGGAGTTGGCAAGACATGGGGTCGTGTATTCTCAAGAAGAGCTAGTTGACAAGTTATTTGACTCTTTGCAAGAAGAAATAGATTGGCAATATTTTGCATTGATGATCAAGAAGACAATCAAGTCAGAAGAGTTAATGGTTGATTTACTGATAGAGAGACTAGAAAGTCATGAGCTGGAAATAAAGAAAACTCATAAAGTCAATCACTCGTTATATCAGCAAAATGTGGAACTCTATTATCCAAAGAGCATGATTCGAAAGACAACATCTGTGACAACTCGAGTTTCCAAGATTCCAATTTTCGCATTTATTGCACGTTCATTGTTTGTTTAGTGGTTTATTTGCACAATTGGTTTGCTATGAAACTGTATACGTTTTGATTCAATAAAGTGTAGTGTGATTATGCATGGTTATGTGTTACTTATGAAAGATTTGGCAAATACTTGAAAGTGGTGATGAAACTGTGAAATGTACATCTTGTGCCTGTAATATGTAATAGATAATAATTGAGGGTGCACAGAGTAATTAGTGAAACTTAAATCATTCTTAACCCTAATCCCTTTCACTAATCATAACCCAAGAAATCCAAGCACGTACGTTCACTTTCTCTGGTTCTCTCTGACAATCATCATCATCATTGGCACAAGTTCTTCATCACTCTAGATTTCCTCTTTCTTTCTAGAATCAATTCAAGGTAATCGTTAATCATTGGTTATTGTTAATTGTTGATTAATTGATTCATGCTAAACCCTAGTTTTTCATTTGATATTCTCTGCTTATTGATTGAGTCTGATTTATTGAGAAATGAAGAAGGTTGTTATGTAATCAATTGCTTGATGATTTAGATGCATGATATGTTTAAACTGTTGATGATTGATTTGATTCTGCACTGTGAAAGTATGTAATTAGGGTTTCCTGGATCGTATGAAAACGTAACTGTTACATTGAGTTTAGGTTCGTATGACTGATGCTGATCCTTGTTTGCACGTATAGTCCGACCTTTGTTAAGTTGTGTTGTCCGAGTTTTAAAAGGGCAAGGCCCTGTCCGACCTTTTGAGGGCACTAGAAGGTTGTCAGAGTTTTGTTATGGGGAGCTTTGGTCCGAGTTTCAACCCCTCTCCCCTTGTCCGACCTTTAAACTCTTTCCCTTGTCCGATCTTTAAACTATTTCCCTTGTCCGACCTTGTGAATAGAAACCCTCAAGTCCGAATTTTTGAGAGGTGTTTACCCCTGTCCGAATTTCTAAGGGGGGACACCCCTGGTCCGACTTTCACCCTAGGGAAGGGAGTCAGAGTTTTGGCCACTCCCTTGTCCGATTTTTATGAAGGGGAAGCCCCCCCCCCCACCTGTCCGAGTTTTAAAGTAAGGAAGCCTCTTGTTCCTGTCCGAGATTTATGGCCCCAAACCCCTCCCCTTTTGTCCGAATTTTTGTAAATGAAACCCTAGGAGGTCCGGATTTTAAAGGGGGAACATTTGCCAGAGTTTTGTTGAGGCTTCATGGGTCCGAATTTTAAAGGAGGGAACCCTGAGTCCGAATTTCTGGTCCTGGAACATTGTCTGACCCTTTATTGTGTTGTTATGTCCAACCTTTGTGAATTAAACATGATGTTACCTTGATTGCATGCTAATAGTCCGAACTTTACAAGTGCTGGGTGTATCAAAGCTTACTGTATGATTCTATATATGATTGTATGGTACTGAATGCAACTATATAATCCTGCAAGAATGAACATTCTATGTGATATCATCATGTACACAATAAACACACAAAACACAATTGCTTGAATATCAATGACTTGCAAACCCTAATTGGACGCAAACACTTACATCGTATCATGTGCAACGTATCCTAGGTCGTGTGTAACGGACTTAGACATTTAATAAACCCTAGAAGCAATAACATACCGAGCAAATCAAGGTGAGTTCACACAGCCAAGGCATGGGGTTCCCAGGGTGGGAATGGGTTTGGATTATTTACTTGTACTTACCTAGCATATGGAACTTAATTATATGGTCCTCGGGTGAGGAAGGGTTATTGATAAGATACGACTAGACTAGTGATACTTATAGAACTGATCTTCGCACACAAGCCGGGGTTGGCTGCGATAATATGACTGATCTTCGCACACACGCCAGGGTTGGCTGCGATAATATGACTAATCTTCGCACACATGCCTAGGAAGGCTGCGAACTATACGCTAAACTTCGCACATGTGCCGAGTGGCCGCGATACAAATATACCTAGTCTAGAATACTTGGAAACTTTCTCTAATCTTCGCATACATGCCTAGAGGGCCGTGATACAAACTAATACGATACATGACTTAATGAACGAACACAAGGCTTACTATACTATTACAATTACTGAACTATTAACTGTGAACTCGCTCAACTAGTTGTTGACTATCTGCTGCATGCCTTGCAGGACCTTAGGTACATATGGAGCTTGCACAGGGAGGAGCAGGTCGTTGTGGAGCATGGATCGTGGATGTTTTGTTACACTTTATAACACTTGAATTTATTACATACATTGGGTTTTCATATTATGCTTCCGCTACTTAAACTCTGTTTGGTTTAAACATCAATTGTATTGAATTGGGTTTTACGAACTACTACGATTATTATATATTATGTTCAATATGATTGATGGCTTGATCCTGGTCATGTCACGCTCCCAAGCGGTGATACTCCGTGTGTGGATTTTGGGGGTGTGACAGATTGGTATCAGAGCCATTGGTTATAGAGAACTTGGTTTTAATATGGGAAAAACGTTTTTATTAAAACCAGACTATAACAAGAACAGTGCTCTCAACGATCCACAACGACGCTGTAGGATCGTGTGATGACCCGAACAAGTCGTTCAGAGGCTTTCTCCTTGGTTTCAGGTGCGGAATAACAAGAAACTAAGGTAGAAACAGCAGGCAAATCACTTTTAACTACTTGTTTATTGATTTCAAACGTTTACAGCTCAAATCTCGCACCGGCAGAACCTCGGCACGATTTCTCTCCAACGTTACAACTGAATTCGCTCATAGGGCTATATATAGGCATCTGGAATCGCTAATTGGGCTCTGGAACCGCTTATTGGACAGGCCCAATAAGCGGCCCATGCATATGCCATAAAAGCGGTCCTACTTGTTGTCCAAAAAGCGATCCAACCATGCTTTGCCGTTCGAGCGGTCCAAACATGTTCGTTCGAGCGGTCCGAATCCTAATGGTCCTAAGAGCGATCCAACTTATCTAATTTGACTCTAAAAGCGGTCCAATCATCTTAAACCTATATAATTCACTATTTCTCGTATTTCGAGCCCAGATCTAACGTTCTAAGACAATGACTCGATACAAGACGTAATCAGCAGATGTAGTGCACCGACAGACGCTTCGCTCCACGTGCAAGACTCAACATCCTAGGTAATAAGGTTTATGTTTATTGCCTACTTGCTAGAATTACATAGAACTTTGCTCGTGGTATGCTTAGATTACATTGCTTACTGTTTGTTATTACATGAGAACACCTATGTGCTTACACTCTTATGTCATCGCACTAGTCGCGGACCTCTCTCACTTACGCTACATTTGCTATGAAGATCATGGCCGGACGTATCAACTTGACTCAAGCCCAGTTGACGGCTCTCATTAACGAACGAATTCCTGCGGCACTTGCAGCCATCCAAGCAGGAGGTATACCCTGCAGTCGTAACTAGGATCTTTAGATCCTACACTCCTAAGCTAACTCTTGTGTTTAACCTTGTCCTATTCCTATACACAATAGGTCAACACGCTCAGCCACCTGCTTACACCTTCAAAAACCTCAAGGATTGTCGACCTAGCACCTTCAGTGGTACTGAGGGAGTTGTAGGCCTCCTCCATTGGTTCGAGAGGCTCGAAACTGACTTCAAGGTGCATGATTGCCCTGAGTCTCGTAGAGTAAAGTTTGCTACTGGAACACTCGAAGGTGCTGCATTAACCTGGTGGGAAGCACAGGTTCAAATGTTAGGGCTGGCAGCTGCTAATGCCACCCCCTGGAACGAGTTCAAGGACCTAATTAAGGAAGAGTTTTGCAGTAGAGAAGACATCCACAAACAAGAGGTAGAGTTCCTCAACCTACAGATGGTGGGGTCTGAAATTGAAGCTTATACGAGGAGATCAAACGAATTAGCCACATTTTGTTCCACTATGGTAGACCCTCCCACCAAACGCATCGAACTGTATCTCAAGGGTCTGGTGCCCGAAATTCAGAGTCATATGACCGCAACTAATCTTGGCACTATCCAGCAAGTCACTCGGCTTGCTCATCGTCTCACAGACCAGGCTATAGAACAGAACAAACTACTGAAACGTGTTAAGACTGATACTACATGTGCTTCTAGTGATAACAAACGCAAGTGGGATGAAAGCCTGAGCAAGGAATTAATTTTGGTCCAGCCTCTGGCGCAGCAGCAAAAGATAGATGACTAACAGAGCCCTAGACAGTAATTTTCTAGTAGTCGCGGGCAGAGTGGATATCGAGGAAATCATCCAAAGTGTAACAGATGCAATAGACACCACATCGGTCAGTGCAACAAGGGTCGTTGCCAGTGGTGTCTCAAGATTGGTCATGAAGCTAAGGATTGTCGAAACTCACGTCCTGTAACACAAGAACAGCAACGGTCGCCTCAATCTCCCCAAAATCAGCAGCAACAGCAGAGTTATAAAGGATGTTTTCAGTGTGATGCTAAAGATCACTACAAGAGGCATTGCCCACAAATAAACCAGGACCAGACTCAGAACCACGACCATGGCAACAGGGACGACAATGGGGATAGCGTTGGGGGAAACAATGGAAACAATGACGCCTGGGCCGCATGTACGTGATTGGTCAGGGTGACGCAAGGAACGATCCTAATGTAATGATGGGTAAGTTTCTTCTCGACGACTTTTATGTTACTGTTTTGTTTGATACGGGTGTGGATACCAGTTATATGTCCTTGAAAGTTAGTCAAATATTAAATTGTGCACCAACTCCCTTGAACACCAAACCTGTCGTAGTATTAGCTAATGGTAAAAGTCTAGAGGCCACACATAGTTCAGGGTTGTAATCTTATCCTCGCCGGTCAGACATTCCCTATCGACCTCATTCCTATAGTTTTGGACAACACCTATATCTCACGCACCGTATCGCTTAGCTCCACCAGAATTGGAAGAACTAACGACGCAGCTACAAGAACTCTTGGATAAGGGATTTATCTGACCTATCTCTTCGCCTTGGGGAGCTCCAGTATTATTTGTGAAAAAGAAGGATGGCACCTTCAGGATGTGAAATTGATTACCGCGAACTGAACAAGGTGACAGTGAAGAACCGTTACCCTCTGCCGCGTATTGATGATTTATTCGACCAGTTGCAAGGGTCGAGCTACTACTCCAAAATTGATCTAAGGTCAGGTTACCATCAGCTGAGATTCCGGGATGAGGACGTCTCTAAGACAGCATTCAGAACTCGCTACGGCCATTACGAGTTTCTAGTCATGCCATTCGGGCTTACGAACGCGCCTACAGTTTTCATGGATCTTATGAACAGGGTGTGCAAACCCTATCTTGACAAGTTCGTCATTGTCTTCATCGACGACATTCTGATCTACTCCAAGAGTCAGGAGGAACACGAGCAGCACTTACGTCTTATCTTGAAACTACTTCGAAAAGAACAACTGTACGCCAAGTTTTCAAAATGCGACTTCTGGCTTCGTGAAGTCCACTTTCTAGGCCATGTGGTGAACAGGGATGGGATTCATGTTGATCCATCCAAGGTAGATTCGATCAGATACTGGCCTGCGCCTCGCACTCCAACAGAAATACGCCAATTTTTGGGTTTGGCGGGTTATTACAGGCGATTCATTAAAGACTTCTCCAAGATCGCGCAGCCGCTTACAATGCTGACACTGAAAGGTGTTACCTATCGTTGGGGTAATACACAAGAAACGGCTTTTCAGTACCTGAAGGATAGACTATGCAGCGCACCTATTCTCTCATTGCCAGAAGGCACAGATGATTTTGTGGTCTATTGTGACGCATCGATACAGGGGCTTGGTTGTGTATTGATGCAGTGGGATAAAGTTATTGCCTATGCTTCGTGGTAACTCAAAGTTCATGAACGGAACTACACGACGCATGATTTAGAGCTGGGAGCTGTTGTTTTTGTGCTTAAGATATGGCGACACTACCTGTACGGTACCAGGTGCACTATTTACACCGATCACAGGAGTCTCAAGCATATCTTCAAGCAGAAGGAATTGAACATGCATCAACGACGATGGGTCGAGTTACTTAATGATTACGAATGCGCCATGAAGTACCATCCAGGCAAGGCCAATGTTGTGGCAGACGCTCTCAGTCGAAAAGACACTCTACCTAGGCGTGCACGAGCTTTGCAGCTCACTATTAAGTCTGATCTTCCTGCACAAATACGAAATGCTCAGGTAGAAGCATTGAAACCAGAAAACGTCAAGGCTGAAGCCTTACGTGGATCAAGGCAATGATTAGAACAGAAGGAAGACGGCGCCTACTATGTAACAGGACGTATTTGGGTTCCACTTTATGGTGGTTTACGAGAACTTGTGATGGATGAAGCTCACAAGTCTCGCTACTCGGTACATCCAGGTTCGGATAAAATGTATCACGACATCAGAACTACATATTGGTGGCCTAGCATGAAGGCCCACATAGTAACTTACGTCGGCAAATGTTTGACTTGTGCGAGAGTCAAGACAGAGTACCAGGAACCCTCAGGCCTACTTCAGCAACCTAAGATACCGCAGTGGAAATGGGAAGAAATTTCCATGGATTTTGTTACTGGTCTGCCCAGATCCCAGCGTGGGAATGATAATATTTGGGTGATCGTAGATTGACTCACAAAGTCTGCTCATTTCTTGGCTATCAAAGAAACGGATAAGTTCTCTACATTAGCAGACATCTACTTGAAGGAAGTTGTTTCGAGGCACAGAGTACCAACCTCTATTATTTCGGATTGGGATGCACGATTCACTTCAGAACTGTGGCAAGCAATGCACAAAGCTTTTGGCTCTCGATTAGACATGAGCACAGCTTATCACCCTCAGACGGATGGGCAGTCTGAGCGCACTATCCAGACTTTAGAAGACATACTTCGGGCGTGTGTTATCGATTTCGGCAACAGCTGGGAAAAACATCTTCCTCTGGTGGAATTTTCGTACAATAACAGTTACCACACTAGCATACAAGCCGCTCCATTCGAGGCATTGTACGGACGTAAATGCCGGTCACCTCTCTGTTGGGCAGAGGTGGGGGATAGTCAGATTACAGGTCCAGAAATGGTAGTTGATGCTACTGAACGAATAGCACAGATACGACAACGCATGGCGGCAGCTCGTGATCGCCAGAAAAGCTACGCTGATAAACGCAGAAAACCGCTCGAATTCCAAGTTGGGGATCGAGTGCTACTCAAGGTCTCACCCTGGAAGGGTGTGGTTCGTTTTGGTAAACGAGGCAAGCTCAATCCATAGTACGTTGGACCGTTCGAAATCACTGAAAGAATAGGCAAGGTAGCCTACAGACTAAACCTACCAGCTGAACTCGGTGCAGTTCACAACGTATTCCATGTGTCGAATCTGAAGAAGTGTCTATCAGATGAGACCCTCATAGTTCCTTTAAAGGAACTCACTATCGATGAGCGGTTGCAGTTCGTCGAGGAACCAGTTGAAATCACGGACCGGGATGTCAAGGTCCTCACGAACACTAGAATACCTCTTGTACGAGTTTGTTGGAACTCCCGTCGTGGCCCAGAGTATACCTGGGAACGAGAAGATCAAATGAAACTCAAGTATCCCCAGTTATTCGAAAACCGTGCAACCACTACTGAGGCTAAAGCTACTACTGCAGAATTTCGGGATGAAATTCCAAATCAACGGGGGGGATGATGTGACACCCCAGGAAAACCAGTAAATGATACAACTTACCTAGCTTCCTCAGTAACCGCATGCTAAATTTCGGGACGAAATTTCTTTCAAGTTGGGGATAATGTGACAACTCGAGTTTCCAAGATTCCAATTTTCGCATTTATTGCACGTTCATTGTTTGTTTAGTGGTTTATTTGCACAATTGGTTTGCTATGAAACTGTATACGTTTGGATTCAATAAAGTGTAGTGTGATTATGCATGGTTATGTGTTACTTATGAAAGATTTGGCAAATACTTGAAAGTGGTGATGAAACTGTGAAATGTACATCTTGTGCCTGTAATATGTAATAGATAATAATTGAGGGTGCATAGAGTAATTAGTGAAAATTAAATCATTCTTAACCCTAATCCCTTTCACTAATCATCACCCAAGAAATCCAAGCACGTACTTTCACTTTCTCTGGTTCTCTCTGACAATCATCATCATCATTGGCACAAGTTCTTCATCACTCTAGATTTCCTCTTTCTGTCTATAATCAATTAAAGGTAATCGTTAATCATTGGTTATTGTTAATTGTTGATTGATTGATTCATGCTAAACCCTAGTTTTTCATTTGATATTCTCTGCTTATTGATTGGTCTGATTTATTGAGAAATGAATAAGGTTGTTATGTAATCAATTGCCTGATGATTTAGATGTATGATATGTTTAAACTGTTGATGATTGATTTTATTCTGCACTGTGAAAGTATGTAATTAGGGTTTCCTGGATCGTATGACAACGTAACTGTTACATTGAGTTTAGGTTCGTATGACTGACGCTGATCCTTGTTTGCACGTATAGTCCGACCTTTGTTAAGTTGTGTTGTCCGAGTTTTAAAAGGGCAAGGCCCTGTCCGACCTTTTGAGGGCACTAGAAGGTTGTCAGAGTTTTGTTATGGGGAGCTTTGGTCCGAGTTTCAACCCCTCTCCCCTTGTCTGACCTTTAAACTCTTTCCCTTGTCCGACCTTTAAACTCTTTCCCTTGTCCGACCTTGTGAACAGAAACCCTCAAGTCCGAATTTTTGAGAGGTGTTTACCCCTGTCCGAATTTCTAAGGGGGGACACCCCTGGTCCAACTTTCACCCTAGGGAAGGGAGTCAGAGTTTTGGCCACTCCCTTGTCCGATTTTTATGAAGGGGAAGCCCCCCCCCACCTGTCCGAGTTTTAAGGTAAGGAAGCCCCTTGTGCCTGTCCGAGTTTTATGGCCCCAAACCCCTCCCCTTTTGTCCGAATTTTTGTAAATGAAACCCTAGGAGGTCCGGATTTTAAAGGGGGAACATTTGCCAGAGTTTTGTTGAGGCTTCATGGGTCCGAATTTTAAAGGAGGGAACCCTGAGTCCGAATATCTGGTCCTGGAACATTGTCTGACCTTTTATTGTGTTGTTATGTCCAACCTTTGTGAATTAAACATGATGTTACCTTGATTTCATGCTAATAGTCCGAACTTTACAAGTGCTGGGTGTATCAAAGCTTACTGTATGATTCTATATATGATTGTATGCTACTGAATGCAACTGTATGATCCTGCAAGAATGAACATTCTATGTGATACCATCATGTACACAATAAACACACAAAACACAATTGCTTGAATATCAATGACTTGCAAACCCTAATTGGACGCAAACACTTACATCGTATCATGTGCAATATATCCTAGGTCGTGTGTAACGGACTTAGACATTTAATAAACCCTAGTAGCAATAACATACCGAGCAAATCAAGGTGAGTTCACATAGCCAAGGCATGGGTTCCCAGGGTGGGAATGGGTTTGGATTATTTACTTGTACTTACCTAGCATATGGAACTTAATTATATGGTCCTCGGGTGAGGAAGGGTTATTGATAAGATACGACTAGACTAGTGATACTTATAGAACTGATCTTCGCACACACGCCAGGGTTGGCTGCGATAATATGGCTGATCTTCGCACACATGCCAGGGTTGGCTGCGATAATATGACTAATCTTCGCACACATGCTGTTGGGTCTAAATCGTGTTGTCTAATGTTATCAACGAATAAAGTCAACAAAGTCAACGCCAACGTGTCGCAGTCAACGCAAATAAGTCAAAGTCAACACGCAAGTCGACACGAGAAGTTTGAAGAAAGATATGACGTGTGAAAGATCGAGATTTGATAGTTATAGTACTTTGGATAATTAAATATATTTTGATTAGACAAAATATATTTATTATCTTGTTTTATTAGTTTTCATGTTTAGTGCCCCTTTGGCAAGTTATTAACCCTAGGGACTTAAATGTAAATAGCCTAAGTGTGTTTAGGCTATAAATAGAAAGTGATGATTAGGGTTTAGGCAAGACACTTTGCTAGAGATTTGGGGGCTAATTGTATCATCATTTGTGCAAATCAATCTAGTGGGTTTTTCAAGTTCATTTTGTGTGTGTTCATCTTGATTCTTATACAAAATCAGATTTTTGACTCGATTTGATCCTACAATTTGGTATCAGAGCTTGGTACTTGAATTTGGGATTTAAAAATCTTCAAATTCGTCATTAAAAATCTGATTTTTGGATATTTTTTTTGAAGTTTTGAAGTTTTGGGTTTTAGAAATTTTCAATTTTTTTTCATCAAATCTGATTTGAAAATGGTTTAAATTGATGTTTGGATTGTTCGAGATTGACTAGTAGGTGTTTTTTTAAACAGTTTGTATTTGGATCAATTTGATTTTAGGCAAGTTTTTGCGTTTTTAACATGTCTGGGCGTTTCTATTGAAGTTCTAGTATCCAGCGTTCTTGTACTTTTCCGGCGTACTATTACTCTTTCCGGTGACTTTAATTTTTCCGGCGTGTTTAAATCTTGAACGCGAGTTCAAGTTCTCCGGCGTCGTTATTCCGGCCGTTTTAATCCGACCGGCGAATTTAAAAAAAAAGAGTAGAAAGAGTAAACGGCGTTTTGGGGTTTTTGATTCTTGTTTGTTTCACCTATCTCCGCTCATCATCACTCACAAACATCAACTACATCTTCAACAATTTTGACAGTTAAACAGTTAAAAGAAAAGAGTAGAAACAGATCTTTTTGGATTCAAACTTCCAAATACAATCTTCAACACAACTTTATCCGAAGCACTTCTTCATCCGAGAAACATAACCACTTCTTCGTCCGAGTTACATCACCTCCGACGCACCAGTCACTTGCACCATAACCACCGTACATCACCTGAGTCATCACAGCCACCTCCACCGCAAACACAAACCCCGCCGTCACATCATCTCCTACACTAAACCCACTACACTGCTGCCCTACACCATCACCGTCCAAAATCAGCATCTACCATCACCACCCACAACCACTGAGCACCACCGCCTTCAACACCACACACCGCTGCCCTCATCCAACTGTTAACCACCACCAGAGCTTACTTGTTTGTTGTGTTGTGACTTGTGAGAAATAGTAGAAGAAGATTGATGTGCTGTTGTCGTTGATTAGATTAGAAAGAAAAGAATGAGGGTGGCGGCTGAATATTTTTAGGGTTTGGGAGTTGTTGTAGAAAGAAAGAGAGACAAAGATAGGAGTGTGACGGCTGCTTATTTCAAATTTTAGGGTTTGGTTGGTCTTGGACATAGTAAAAGCTCTGGTTATTGATAGGCCAATATATCACCTATTAAAAAAAATTGTTATTATATATATTTGATCTTCTAACATTCAAATTAATTGAATAATTTATTTAAAAGTAACTTTTGAAATAATGTGTAAAGAATACGTTGGGAAAGAAAATTTTATTAAGTGAATTTTTAAAATTAATGTCACACACTTATAAGCGTAAGATTATTTTCAAATGGGGAGGATATTCTAATCAAAAGTTGATCGAAATATATATTTAGTCGATGAAGGAGATTTGAACCGTTGGGCCGGGTCTTAAATTTTTATTCGTGGGCTTAGAATTTTGATTAATTTTGGACCGGGTATTCATAGTTTATATTTGGGCCTTTTTAAAAATTAATTTGTATTCGCAAATTGAGTTGGGTCGGGATTTTTAAGTTATTTTCAAAATAATTTGACCTGGGTTTTGAGCTGATACAAATATTTTTTGGGGGGGATTAATTAAAAAAAATGTTTCAAAATCAGTTAACTCGCATTGCACAAGTTGAACATGAAACAGGAACCGCACCCCAACATCCAAAGTTGAAACGATCAAGCAATTTCAGCAGTTAGAAAAACCAAATCAAGTCATTTTTCGAGTACACAGACTATAACCAAAGGATCTCAATCACAGTCGGACCTCACGTCCCCATGACCGTTCGTGATGACATGCGTGTAGTTAATAACGATCCCTCGACTTACACAGATAAAGACAAGGCATTGATTCAACGTGATCGTCGGGCTCATGCTGCTTTAACAATGGCCCTATCAATGAACGACTACAACATGTTTGAAGAGTACACGACGGCGAATGAACTTTGGTTAGCGTTGATTGATTTCTATGAAGGAGACAAGGAATTGATTCGGAACAAAAGGAGCATGACCCAAAAAGAGTATGATATGTTCGGCGGCGTTCGCGGGGAAAGCCTATCATGTTATATTAGCCGATTTCGAAACATGATGGCTAAAATGAAGAAAGCCGGTAATCCGATCACCAATCGCGGTGCAATACACAAACTTTTGGACTCTCTTCCTAAAGAATGGAGCTTGAAATTGTATGACGATCAAACAACACTACTTGAACAACCTGAATCCAATCACGCTATCAGATGTGATCGACACACTAGAAACGTTTGAAAGAGATCAAGTCGAACATCTTCAGAAATCTGTCCAATTTGCTTATAGTCATAAGAACTTCACATCTGCAACCCCAACAACTTCCAACGGCTCAAGCCCACAAGCTGCAAAAGCGTCATACTTCAACAATGCTTCCGCAATCTCTGAAAAGGCTCCACAGTCTGATGTAAAGACTACTGTGGTCGATGATGCTCAAGCTATAAAGAAGGAAGAAAGGACCAGTGCAACTAGTGAAAAGCTAGAAGAAAAGATTCTTGAAGAAGCAATGAAAATGGAGTCAAACAAAGAAAAAAGATGAGGAAAATATGGAGAACAACATCCCTTACGAGTTTAAAGTTAAATTGTGCTCCCAATCATGTGTGAACGTCGTGGCACATTACAAATCTCTCAACCTTGAGTTAATTAGGGACAAAGAAAGAGTATTGCAATTTAACAAAGAACTTAAGGAAAATGAGGCTGCATATCAAAGAAAGTTGAACTCAACTTTAGCTGAAATGCAGACTCTAAAAGAATTTGTTTTCAGAAAAGATTTTATCATTAACGACTTAACTGAAAGATTAGAAAAATCTCTTAATGAAAACAATAAATTGCAAATCGTAATCGATAAATGGAATGTTAGCAAAAAGGCCTTGGTTGACATTAAAAATTGCCAACGACCGACATATGTGAAAGATGGGATCGGGTACAAAGATAAGCTTGGAAATGAAAGAAAACTCTTTCTTCCTCCACATAGCAAAAACTATGTACCCATGCCATCTCCTCATCCTGATAATGATTTGATTGATGAAAATGACCTTGTCGCTAAATATGTTTCTTGTGAAAGTGAAGAGGTTACTAACCTTTCTGATAACAATGCAGATGTGATCAAGCGTGAAGAGGATGGATGCGATGATGATTGTGGTGGATCGAAGATAGGTATAGGCTATTCAGGCGACAGTTATTCTACTGTTAACTGGTTCACCTGGAATTGTAATAAGGCAAACAAAACTTCCATTCGGGATAACTGTAATGGGCATCTGCCTAAACCTAAGACCCACAACCATGACAATGTAGTGGTTGAATGTTTTGATTTACAATCTGCTTTTTGTGATGAACAAGTTGTGTGTGAACCTCCTGTGTTTGTTCCAAAGTTGAATCAAAACAGATTCGGAAAATTCTTCACGGAGGAAATTCCAGAATTTGTTCCATCTCACACAGGTACGTCTGAGTCAGAGAAAAAGCAAAATGAAGAAAGCAGTAGTGAAGACTCAAGCACCACAACTTCAGAAGGAGGCGAAGGAAGCTCAAGTGATGACCACGATTCAGACTTTCAGTCATTCCAAGAGTGGGAAAGCTCAAATGACTTGGAAACTTCAGTAACGGATGCTTGTAAAATGGTTGAAGACCTTGAACCATCGGGTGTTCAAGAACCAACAACCTCAAATGACACTGCAAGTCCAGTCAATCAAGATCCACTAGAAGAACACTTAGTTATTGAAGACTGCATAAGCTCAGATGATGAATCATTGTTTAATGAAAGTGTTAGGGAGTCAAAGATCAAAAGATCATCTGAAGTTGTCGAACATCACGTCTGTCAACATGCTGAGTCAAGCTCAAAGCAATCCCCTCCCCTAGTTACATCACATGGAAGTGCAAAGTCTCAAAAGCCATTCAAGGCTTGTTTTAGGTGTGGAAAAGAAGGTCATGTGCTCAATCAATGCCCTGAACAACACGATCCAGACTGTAAAAGCAACCAATATTTCTTCTCTGGATCAAAAGGTAAAAATCACACATCTTTGAAAGATCAGATGAAAAACTTTTCATCCAGGTCTCCACATGTGAAGCCGGTTTCACATTATTCGAAGATGAGAAGGACCAACACATCAAAAACTCAATCTTTCCCTCCGGGTCTTAAACATAAAATTATTTCAAATTTTAAATCTTTTACAAACAAAATTTTTAAACCAACACAGGTTTGGCGAGTTAAACCAATGGTTGTAAAAGAAATCAATGAGGGAAAAGATTTGGCATATCGGGAGGTTTATTATTTTGATGAAAGGGGACAACCCAAGACTACGATGGATTGGGTTCCACTCTCTAACTGAATTGCATATGAGTGCAGGAACATCCAAGGAGGACTGTTAGTAACACCAGTTATTATCAGTGGTTGTTCTAGATACAAGTTGGGGAAAATCACAGGTTTGGTTATGGTATCTAACCTGGTTGCACACTTAACTGCACTGTAACACACTCATTTTCTTGTTGACATATGCTTTTGTGTGCCTGATGTGGAAGACTTTATTTTGTAAATACATGTTTTATAATTTTTAATTTTTCAGTAATTGATTATACATAAATAAAATTTTAGGGGGAGTATTAAAATACTTCCTAAACCCTGAGATGTGATTATTGCAAAATAATCATGATCTTATATGAGAAATGATAGGAACTAACTTGATTATGTCTTCGCATGAATAGGATCTGATGGAGGATACGGCTCCAAGTTAACGATATGTCGGTAGGTTCATATGTCGGTAGGTTCAGCATTTCAGACAAGTAAACTACATCTTGGTGATAAAGATAAAGTCTACACAAAAATTCTGGATTTCCACCGCATTATGCATTCTTGTGGGTAACACGTTGCGGCATATGGCTTAATGGTCTTGAATCTTGCGTTGACAGATTGCCAAAGTCCGAGATTTCAGGTCTTTATATTGGTGTTTCATTTGGGGATATCATAGTCGTTCTTCTTCTGCATCCAGATATATGGGCTGACCTAGACGCTATGATATCTTTTCATAATAAGTGCCTTAAAAAAAGAGGCCAAACCCTTTCATAATAAGTGCCAAAATTGGCCAAAACTTTAGATGGATTAGTTTGGTCTCTCTGCTGTACGAAAGTACTGACCTGTTCACCAAACTATCTGTCTCAGCCCTCGGTAGTTTTCGGGATCTCTGTTGTACGAAAGTACTGACCTGATCTCCACTCTATCGTTGAAAAGAGTGAAACCAATATACTCACCTGTTATGAGGAGTTTTTGTACATACCTTGATCACGGGTTTATGTCCTGATGTGGGACTCACGGGTGTAATGTCTCTATTATCAATAGCTTGTGTGGGGGCCATAGAAGTCTTGTAAATATACCCAAAACATGATAATTAATCACCGGGTGTATGTCGAAAGAACGGTGCATGGATTTAAGCGGATAAACATACCAGCAATCGTTCTTGAGTCGTACCTATCCTAAAGAAAGTTGAAGTGTGGCTAGACTTTTCAAGTTGGTATGATCTCGTATTTGATCAGATCTATATCTCAAAGGTTGAAAGTTAAAAAAAATGTTAAAAAAATCTAAAATCCAAAAATATTTTGATTTGTGTACAGTTGTTTTTCTAAGTCTTCCATGTCACATCAATCGTGTCTTAAACCGCTTGAGATACTTTCCATTGCACACCACAGATGAATACGGTTTTGTCTGTACTTTGAATCTATCTAAAAGAAAATTCGGAGTTGTGTTTGTGATTGTGAACAGGTTACTTCGCCTATTTGCTGCAATGATGGCCGATCATCAATTGAGCAAGACACCAGACCAAAGCACCTGTTTCCTGAAGATTGCAGAAGAAACCGAGCTAGGAATCCTCCTCCTACGTCTTCTGATTCACTCAAGCTAAAGAGAGTTGGAAAAAGGTTGTTCCTTATTGTCAAAGATGATGCATGTAAAAAGGAGGAGCATGTCAGTTTAAAGTACTCAAAGACCAAAGTGTCAATAGAAGATCTTCAGTGAAGAAAATTTGGAAAGTATCAGTCTAGGGGGAGATTGTTGGGTCTAAAATTGAGACTGAAGCTTGCCAAATTGAAGATTACAACATGCATGAAGTTGACGGTTCTAAAGATAATGCAAGAGTTTGATAACATTAGCCTAAGGGGGAGATTGTTGGGTCTAAATCGTGTAGTCTAATGTTATCAACGAATAAAGTCAACAAAGTCAACGCCAACGTGTCGCAGTCAACGCAAATAAGTCAAAGTCAACACGCAAGTCGACACGAGAAGTTTGAAGAAAGATATGACGTGTGAAAGATCGAGATTTGATAGTTATAGTGCTTTGGATAATTAAATATATTTTGAGTAGACAAAATATATTTATTATCTTGTTTTATTAGTTTTCATGTTTAGTGCCCCTTTGGCAAGTTATTAACCCTAGGGACTTAAATGTAACTAGCCTAAGTGTGTTTAGGCTATAAATAGAAAGTGATGATTAGGGTTTAGGCAAGACACTTTGCTAGAGATTTGGGGGCTAATTGTATCATCATTTGTGCAAATCAATCTAGTGGGTTTTTCAAGTTCATTTTGTGTGTGTTCATCTTGATTCTTATACAAAATCAGATTTTTGACTCGATTTGATCCTACACATGCCTAGGAAGCCTGCGAACTATACGCTAAACTTCGCACATGTGCCGGGTGGCCGCGATTCAAATATACCTAGTCTAGAATACTTGGAACTTTCTCTAATCTTCGCATACATGCCTAGAGGGCCACGATACAAACTAATACGATACATGACTTAATGAACGGACACAAGGCTTACTATACTATTACAATTACTGAACTATTAACTGTGAACTCGCTCAACTAGTTGTTGACTATCTGCTGCATGCCTTGCAGGACCTTAGGTACATATGGAGCTTGCACAGGGAGGAACAGGTCGTTGTGGAGCATGGATCGTGGATGTTTTGTTACACTTTATAACACTTGAATTTATTACATACATTGGGTTTTCATATTATGCTTCCGCTACTTAAACTCTGTTTGGTTTGAACATCAATTGTATTGAATTGGGTTTTACGAACTACTACGATTATTATATACTATGTTCAATATGATTGATGGCTTGATCCTGGTCATGTCACGCTCCCAAGCGGTGATACTCCGTGTGTGGATTTTGGGGGTGTGACAGCATCTCCCAAAACGGCATTCACAGCAGAAAGTTCACAACTAAAGAATCAAGAGACCTCACACAGTGGTTTTCATGGAGGAATGTCTTCTAATACCTCAAGTCAAGGACCATCTTCTAGTACTTCAAGCCAACAACAATCAGCACCAAAGAATGTAATTCAATGTAACATTGCTGTGGATTTGAAAAATGGTCAAAATTTTATTGAGGAGTCAGCAAAGCAACAGATGGTTTTCTTAGCCTCTGTATTGGATTCATACGAAAGTCTTGTGGCAGGAAAGATTGGCAACACCAACTTGACAAAAGAAGATTATGATCAGTTAGATCCGGAAGAGATGGAATTGATCGACATAAGATGGTGCATGGCCAGTGCAGTCCGTCAGGCACAACGTTTCATGGAGATAACGGGGAGAAAGTCAATTGGCGGACTGTCTACCAAGTTGGGTTTCGATAAGTCTAAGGTGACATGTTTCAAATGCAAACAAAAAGGTCACTTTAAAAGTGAGTGCAGAAATGATTATGCTGACGATTCTGCTAATCCGTTCCGAGAAGATTACTACAAGAAAGCAATCTATCATCAGAATAAATCGGAACCTCTCAGTGTCACACCCCGACCACGTAAAACAACAAAACATGGCGGAAACGTCGGGGAGTGTTGTAACAGAATCATTGTTTCATAACACATGGAAAATTGAAATATTGTTTTATTGATTAAAAATGTTACAATGTCTTAACAACAAATAAGCATAACATAATTAGCTAGTCTTGCATCTTTTAATGTCACTAAGGCCCAAGTCCGCCTATGTCTATCTTGATTTATCCTATGCATCATCTCCTGAAACACATGTGAAAATAGGTACGTCAGCATAAAAATGCCGGCGAGTACATAGGTTTTATTGATTTAGGATTCATGGCTTATATGTTTAGAAAAAGGTTGTTTTAACAAAAGCCAGTCATGATCCTTGTAAAATGTTTTGTTTTGTAAATCATTTGAAAAGCGATAAAATGATGTGTATAAATAAAGTATAGTGTATGGTTAAATGAATAACCAAGTAAAATAGGTTGTATAAAATAAAATGTTTTGTAAAACAAAGTCTTGTGAAAAATATGTTATTTGTGTTTAAATCTAAATTGAAATGATTTAAATAACGTTACGCTATGTAATATAATACAAGCACTTATATATAGGAAGTACCAGCGGCGTATCCACCATGCTGGTATCATACTACACGCGTCTCGTTACTTAAGTCACTTAAACCAACCATCAATGTATCATGTTCAAGTTTAAACCAACCATCAAATGTTTTTCTATAAACCAATGTCAATGTTTAAAAGTCCAAATGTAGTTATGTATGTGTAACAAATGTTATGTATGTCGAGTAAAATGTATTTACTTAAACCAAATATAAAGATGTACAAAAAAAAGTATTTTGAGTATATCAAAAAGTTATGTTTTGCAAAGTAAAAGCATGTTTTAAATGATACAAACATTTATGTGGTAAGTTAACGCATACATTTAAGCCTTGAGACAGACGGATAACCCTAAGTAAAGGTTATCAAAAGAAATGTTTTTGGATTCAGTCATTCCTTTCATCCAAACCAACCCGGGATGTTAGGAACAGGATTTGTCAAGTCCTATGATACCATTACTTACTACCGAGCGGCGTAGCTAATGTTAATGAATGTGTATAAGTCTCGTATGTGCAAACCAAATGTTATACCAAGTGTAAACATGTTATATGAAAACAATGTACTAAGTATGCAAAGTTAACATACAAAGCAGAAAAGTCATGTAAAACAATGTGCTAATATGCCGTGTAAACATATATAGCAAAGTAATGTAATGTAAAATTAATGTGCTAGCATGTTAAGTAAACATACATAGCAAAACACAATGAAATCATGTACTAATAGTGTACTAATGAATATAGCAAGCATATGACGTAAAACATGGAAAAGCACGAAAGTAACAAGTAGGCACATGTGTTTCACCCCAAAACGTTTGAAAAACAGTAAAAGAGGGGTCTATGTACTCAATTGAGGGTTCTTAGAAGTCGTGAACAACAACCAAGCAAAGCTAGAGGGATCACGGAAACAAACGACACCCTATATAGATAACTATATAAATTACCGGACCTAAATCGGGAGACTGGATAGTATGAGGTTTCATAAACCAAATGAGACTAACCTAAGTGCTTACTAAAATGAAACTAACCTAAGTGCTTACGACCCATTACGACCCGTTTAGGTAGCTTATGCTACTTTAACGCGTCTTTCGCGTAAAACGCGTTCGGACCGCCTAACTAGTCCTATGACAAGTAGAATATGCCTCAACATGTCTAATATAGTTGCTTAATCAGTTTAGATGTCAAAATTTAGGTTACATATGCTTAAAATGAATTTATGCGTAAAAAAAAGGGTATTTTGGTAATTAACCTAAGGCATATAAACTACCTATCATACAACTACTTAAACGGTGTGGCCATGAGGTATAACCTTGGAAGGTTATTCCCTATACTACTTATGGTCACCTAAAGTATTTGGTCGGATCCTAATGATTGACCAAATGGGTCGGGTTCGAAAGTATAAGTGATTGATTAGATTGCTTACCTCTACGACCCTAAACAAGCACAAAACTAAAAGCGACGAGCTAAACATGCTAGAACATGTTTAGTAAAGTTAGAAAACAGGTTTGGTATTAAAACAAACGGTTTTTATACCCAAGAGTAGTTTGGTTACAAAATACACGAGAAAACGCATTTTGGCCGAAACTACGACTCGTCACTAAGCCTAGATAACGTGGTAATCAGTGGGTATAGTCACTAGGGAACTATAACCATCGTGATTACGCTCACGTTATGAAGTTCAAACGAACTTCGCTTTGACCAAAAACTGGTCTATGCAGAAAGTCAAACGTAGTTTGACTTTAACGATGAAAACGAATGAAAAGAAAGAAAGAATACTTACAAAAGGTCCCCGCAAGCTTTGATTTCCCAAGTATACTCAGGTATGAAGTGGCTAGCACTTCAACTTAGAGAAATCTCAGAAAATCAAGTGTGGGTTTTGCAAGTGAAGGGGTGGGGGTATTTATAGGATTTCTAGAACCGTTAGGATCGTTTATCGGAAAACGAGCTTCGATCTAGACCCTCCACTTGGGCCCATTGTTTTGTAATACTAGGGGTACTAGAAAACCATCAAATTTGGCCCATAGAATGCTTAAAAACCAGTTTCAAGGGTGTGGAACAGCTGGTAACAACTGGAACAGATTTGTTTGCTGTTCTGGGACTCTCACGCGGCCCGCGTAAGGCACACACAAACTCTCACGCGGCCCGCCTGGGCATAGTTTCCAGAATTGACAGAAATGGTCCCTGAACTTGAGAAAAATGCATTTCGGCTCATTTTTGACACGTTTAAGCTCCGTTAACCTCATTTCAAGGCTCTAAAATGAAGTTAAAGTATACGGAACTCAAAAAAATGCTCAAAAATATCTCAAATGTCAGTTCGTTTGGCCGTACGGTTGCGTTGTTTGGTTAATTACGACGGAAGTCGTAACGAACGCAAAAACGATCCAAATTAAGCGACGAATGGAATTTTATCATGCCAAACACTAAAATAAAATATTTTAATGCTTACATAAATTTTTGGATGTCCGGATGTATTCATAACGTAAGTTATGCGCGAAAATGCAAACTTATGCACTTTTTGACGCTTTTAGTCACTGAATGACCAGAAAGTTTATTTTAGCACACCGAACACCTCAAAGCCTATTTCTAAGCTATGTAAAGGATATTTAGGGTATGTTTAACTTATGGTCATTTTCCGGAGGGTCTGTTACAGTACAAATTGGCATACTTTCGTAGTTTGTCGAATTTAGTCCTTGTAAGCGAATAAACTTGATTTTGGCATACCAAACCATCCAAAACCTATTTCTAAGTTATGTGAAGGTTATTTAAGGTATGTTAAGCCTATGTCACTATTCCAGGGTGTTTGTTGCATTAAACTGATTATATTTACGCATCAGTGCGCGTATAACCCTCCAGAAAGCGATCTAAAGCCCGAAATCGAACAAGAGTTGATATGTGCAAATGATGCACATGTTTTTATAAATCCCAAGTGTGAAATACAATATTTCATTGGTTTGGTATTTGATTGATGGTTAACATGACACAGATGTCACAGTCTCCCCTACTTTAGGAAATTTCGTCCCGAAATTTCTTTAGAGGAAACTTGTGAGAGCTTGAAACATGAAGTTGAAAAGATCAAATGACACTAGTTAGAGTTCTGAACTTCTAGTAACTTTAAATAACATCATGCTTATAATGTAGGAGGGACACTTATATACAAGTATGTAAAGTGTTATTGGTGCGTACACCGTACCTCTATTACATTGTTCACATTTTGTTACGGTTACCACTATTGGTTCTTACACATAATAAGTCTTACTATGGTTTCTGTGCACTGAACTTCATAATTATGTATGCATCCATAATTATGTAATTCCTTGCATAGTCACGTAGTGCATCTTATAATGTGTAGGGGAAGGAAACGATGAACGAGCCGGTGATGATTATGCTTAGACCACCATAGGGTCTTTTAATTAAATCAATGAATGATTTAAATAGACTACCAAGGAGTCTGTTCAGCTATATCACCATACGTCATTCTTAACCAGATTCTGGATCAATCTTTTGATTAGACCACTCAAAGGGTCTCTTTTGAATCATGGAATGGTACTATATAATCCAAGGGTCTTGACTATTACGTAGAAGCCCATTAAGGATTTATGGTAGTTCCTTTGGATATCCTACTACGAATATCCAGAGTATACAAAAAAAAAAACACAAAATGCATGAAAGAAAACACAAAATGCATAAACACGTAATCACAAAATTGTTTACCTTGATTTAAATTTGTTATCTTTGGACACGGATATTTAAAGCACACCAGAAATCCAATCCGTGGATTTCATTTGGTACTTTAAACATTAACAAGAATCTAACTATGAAGATAGAAAGATCCTAAAGAGGAAATTTGATTTCGATTATAAAGAATCGAGATGTTCGAATTTAAGGTACACAAGGAATCCAATTAAGGACTCTGATTTGAATGATAATCATCCACAAGGGTCTAATCGTGAAGATAAAAAGATCCCATATGGATTTTAGAAGTTGAAGATGTTTTGAAACCTTGCACTGGATGTGCTTAAGTCAAAACATGAGATATAAAATGCTTATGAAGTTGAGATGCTAGATATGCCAAGGCGACATATGAAGCGGAATTTGAAGGTTAAGTCAATGTATGAGGAAAATACTTTGAAAACTATGCATGGGGTTCTAAAAAAAATGTGTTCAATGTTTTTGAAACCTTATATATATAATACTTTTGAAATCATAAAGTAGGTGTATTAGGTAGGTATATATAAAAAAATGTTTTAAAATCATGAAACATGAATTTTGAAATTATGTATAAGGTTTTTGAAAACAAGAATGATGCTTTTGAAATCATGCACTTGGTATAAGTAATTATACTGTATTAATAACATTTTGAAATTATGAAGGTTGTTTTTGAAAACATAGACAATGTTTTTGAAATCATGGAGGTTATTTTTGAAAATATAGACAAAGCTTTTGAAATCATGCATTTGATATGTTAAGTAAATACACTATACTAAAAATGTTTTCGAACTATATATAAAATGTTTTTGAAATTATGAATGTTGTTTTGAAAACTCATGTTATGCATGTGGAAAAATCAAACCGTAATGGGTATGAGATTTAAAAAATAACCTTAGTTATCTAACCAAGGATTCAAAGGCACAGATGTGCAAAAAGCACGATTACTCACAATTTCGCTTTATTTCTTGTACTTCGTCTCCTAGAATGAAACGAGTACTTAAAATTTTCGAGGAAATCATGAGCGATCACTTGAAAGGGAGAATCACAAGAGTAGTTTGTAAAGAACATAGTTCCTTGATGTGGGTATCATAGGGAAATGCCATACATGTAACTACACTTGTACATCAGAATTGCGAACAGAAACTTTTATTTATGAACAAGGCAGATTGTTTCACAATACAAGAAAACAAAGGAAACAAAGGCATAAGACAGCAACGTCTTTTGCTTAGCCAAATGCTCATCCAAGGGTTGAATTTGCATTGATAATCTTCGGGCAGTTGTTCCTGAAATGGCTCGTCTCACCACAGCTGTAGCAAGTACCAGACGGAAAACAAGCTTGAGTAGGGTTGACTTGGAGTTGGGTAGCAGTAAGGTTTGCAGCAGCTTTGTTTTGGATAGCAAAGCGGCATATGTTAATCAAATTTCCCCACTGTCCACAGTAGGTTCATTTGGAGCAGGGTATGAGGTTTAAATGATGACGATTGAATCGCTTGCACCATGGGGCAGCCCCCAAGTACGGCTCCCTAGCTGGTGGCGTCGCTACCTGGCTAGGTCCCGCTTGATTGGGTGTAACTGCTACGGGTTTCTTTGAAGCCTTACGCTTCCTTGATTTTGGTGCAGGCTCGACTTCTACTTCCTTCGATGACTCTTGAGTGGCTCCATTTTTGAGACGAGACATGGCAATGCCTAGATCCACAGACTTCAGTATCACTTCGCCTATTTGTTGGGCAAATTTGGATGTTTGCTCGGACATTTAACCGTTGTTGAGATGAAGAGACATTCTAGAAGGAAATGAACGATATAGGAAGAAACAAATGAAATGTTATCGGATAAACAAAACAGAAAGGCAATGCATACGAATTGTGATCATTTGTTTGTTACCTAAGGCAAACAAATGAGATGGTGACAAATCAAAGAAAGCGGGTCATAATAATGTATCGCTGAAGACATGCTTGCCTATAAGTGAACACTCACCCCAAGAGTTCCCAGGTAAGAGTGACTGGTCTGATACTACGGATTTGTACGAACACTCTAGCCTTAGACAAAAAACTCAGAGTACAGGCATTCACTCTTCCGGTTTGCACGTGTTCACATTATTTAGAACCCAAAACCTTGACGGGATTTTGAAAACTTAGAAGGCACTAGGCCAATAATCAAACTGGAAGGGTTCAAAACCATATAATAAATCATCCTAGAACAGATGATTAGTTTTTAAAGCGGTTTTGAAATTTATGTTCTCGTTGTGGTTGTCGCCTAAGGATAGGTGACGGTATGGTTTTATGACTAAACGCAAGTAAACTCGCGTTAGGGTCCTAGGAAGGTTATAGACTAGGTCAAAGCATTACTAATAACCTAATTCCCTATAACCATGAGCTCTGATACCAACTTTTCTATCACACCCCGACCACCTAAAACAACAAAACGTGGCGGAAACGTCGGGGAGTGTTGTAACAGAATCATTGTTTCATAACACATGGAAAATTGAAATATTGTTTTATTGATTAAAAATGTTACAATGTCTTAACAACAAATAAGCATAACATAATTAGCTAGTCTTGCATCTTTTAATGTCACTAAGGCCCAAGTCCGCCTATGTGTATCTTGATTTATCCTATGCATCATCTCCAGAAACACATGTGAAAATAGGTACGTCAGCATAAAAATGCCGGCGAGCACATAGGTTTTATTGATTTAGGATTCATGACTTATAAGTTTAGAAAAAGGTTGTTTTAACAAAAGCCAGTCATGATCCTTGTAAAATGTTTTGTTTTGTAAATCATTTGAAAAGCGATAAAATGATGTGTATAAATAAAGTATAGTGTATGGTTAAATGAGTAACCAAGTAAAATAGGTTGTATAAAATAAAATGTTTTGTAAAACAAAGTCTTGTGAAAAATATGTTATTTGTGTTTAAATCCAAATTGAAATGATTTAAATAACGTTACGCTATGTAATATAATACAAGCACTTATATATAGGAAGTACCAGCGGCGTATCCACCATGCTGGTATCATACTACACGCGTCCCGTTACTTAGGTCACATAAACCAACCATCAATGTATCATGTTCAAGCTTAAACCAACCATCAAATGTTTTTGTATAAACCAATATCAATGTTTAAAAGTCCAAATGTAGTTATGTATGTGTAACAAATGTTAGTATGTCGAGTAAAATGTATTTACTTAAACCAAATGTAAAGATGTACAAAACAAAGTATTTTGAGTATATCAAAAAGTTATGTTTTGCGAAGTAAAAGCATGTTTTAAATGATACAAACATTTATGTGGTAAGTTAACGCATACATTCAAGCCTTGAGACAGACGGATAACCCTAAGTAAAGGTTATCAAAAGAAATGTTTTCGGATTCAGTCATTCCTTTCATCAAACCAACCCGGGATGTCAGGAACGGGATTTGTCAAGTCCAATGGTACCATTACTTACTACCGAGCGGCGTAGCTAATGCTAATGAATGTATATAAGTCACGTATGTGCAAACCAAATGTTATACCAAGTGTAAACATGTTATATGAAAACAATGTACTAAGTATGCAAAGTTAACATACAAAGCCGAAAAGTCATGTAAAACAATGTGCTAATATGCCGTGTAAACATATATAGCAAAGTAATGTAATGTAAAATCAATGTGCTAGCATGTCAAGTAAACATACATAGCAAAACACAATGAAATCATGTACTAATAGTGTACTAATGAACATAGCAAGCATATGACGTAAAACATGGAAAAGCACGAAAGTAACAAGTAGGCACATGTGTTTCACCCCAAAACGTTTGAAAAACAGTAAAAGAGGGGTCTATGTACTCACTTGAGGGTGCTTAGAAGTCTTGAACAACAACCAAGCAAAGCTAGAGGGATCACGGAAACAAACAGCACCCTATATAGATAACTATATAAATAACCGGACCTAAATCGGGAGACTGGATAGTATGAGGTTTCATAAACCAAATGAGTATTGGAACTCATATGATATGGTTTAATAAGCCCACATACTAAAATGAAACCTAAGCTAAGTGCTTACGACCCATTACGACCCGTTTAGGTAGCTTATGCTACTTTAACGCGTCGTTCGTGTAAAACGCGTTCGGTCCGCCTAACTAGTCCTATGACAAGTAGAATATGCCTCAACATGTCTAATATAGTTGCTTAATCAGTTTAGATGTCAAAATTTAGGTTACATATGCTTAAAATGAATTTATGCGTAAAAAAGGGTATTTTGGTAATTTACCTAAGACATATAAACTACCTATCATACAACTACTTAAACGATGTGGCCATGAGGTATAACCTTGGAAGGTTATTCCCTATACTACTTGTCACACCCCCAAAATCCACAAGCGGAGTATCACCGCATGGAGGCGTGACTGACCAGGATCCAGCCACCAATAATATTGAACAATATAGATTAAGTAAATAAAAGTCCAATCCAAACAATATAATTGGTGTCAAAACAATTCAACCAAGTTAAAGTTATCAGCGGAAGCATAAAGTTCAAAACCCAAAACATAAGTTAAAAGTTCATAAGTTTAACATGGAACTCAACAGTCCATGTCCCACAACGACATCTCCTCCTCGTGCAAGCTCCATCTACGCACCTAACGACCTGCAAGGCATGTAACAACGAGTCAACAACAAAGTTGAGCGAGTTCACAGTTGGTGTTCATTGTTAAGTTGTTTCAAAACCAGGAGTTCATTTGTAAGTTGTAAGCTAATCCGTTTACCCTATTTCCCAAACATATCCATAGTTGGTGGGGGCTTCCCCATGTTAACCACTAGACCTGTTTACCATATCGACCACTGACTAAGGTAAGTTGGTGCCCTGACGTCAATGTCTATCATCATTGACTAGTTCCCAGATCCATTAGTTCATGCCCGTCCTCTGCGGCACGGTTTGAGGCTTGTCAAACCTAAATAGCATTATCTGACTAATGACCCGCTCGCCATTGGCCCGACGATTAAGTCGATATAAAAGGACGGACTTCATGATAGAGAGTTTTGGTCTAGTATCCGTGTTGTCACCCTTCAGTAAACAGGGTGTGTACGTAATCGCCAAACCAGGAGATTACTCAGGTTCCGATTATATTCTTATCACGTGTTGTCACACTTCAATAAAGAGGGTGTGTACGTGTCCCAAACCAGGAGATCACGCAGTTTCAGTATAAATCCTTTACCCATTCCCAACCCTTGGGACTCCCATGCCTTGTGGAAAGTGTGAACTCACCTTAGGGTGCTCGGTTGAACTCTTAAAATAGCTAACGGTCAGAGTTGGTCAATCACGTCTTAGTATGATTAACATTTAGTCAATTAGTGGTTTCAAATAGAGCACAAAGTTCCTACACGTATTCTAACATGTTGCACATAAAATATTATAATGTATATATGTACACATGCATGCAATGTGTCGCTATTCGAATTAGTGACCACGTATTCGTCACAAATCACAAGTAAATCTTGTCACAAAATTTCAGCTTTTAAGTGCATTTTCGGACAATTTGTGGTGCATTAATCGGGACCGTTTGGGCACCGGATAGTTCCGGAAGAATTACAGAACGTTTCAATCGAACCAGAGACCATTGTATTAAATTTTGGTGACCAAATTCCTTACGGATTTTTCGTGAAAAATCTTGCGCCAAACCATGATCAGATTTGACGTAATCTGGTCAGGTTTGCCGAAAAATTATTTAAAAATATCTGTGTATAAGATTGGCACGAAACTAAAACCAAAATCGCATGTCCGATCCCTAGAATCTACCATAGCATTTTCACATTCAGAAAGTAATCACACACCAAGTTATAACGCAAAACGTTCGCTGCATTTTCTGCAGAAAATGGCAGCTCATAGCAGTTTTACAAATAATTCCGCTAAAAATACCTAGACCTGTCCGAAAAATACGAAACCACTTCTGTTTGAAAGCTATTTCCGAATACTTGGTTTTAGGCTCAGAAAACATAGAGTTTTGACAAGTTTAATTCCCGAGAAAGACTCCGGAAGTTGGCGTATTTTCTTCAGAAAATTGCTGAACGAAACCTTACTTGTTTTAAATTGTTTTTAATGTATCCTTCGATGGTTCTATGTGTCGTTATCAGAAAATCATTACTTAATAGCATAATAACATTCTACACATTCAAATTTATTGCTAGAGATTACCCATACATAGCCCTATCATGGTAGCTAACAAATCAGACCTTCACACAAAATCATAATCACATATTCCTACATATCATCACATACATGCATTCATACTTCACATAACTATTATATATACATACATGCATACATGTTTACACACACTAGTTCAAGTTTACAAAGCATATACAGTCAAGTATGGTAGTAGATAAACAAGAATTTACAACTCAAACCGAAACCAAGACGACCGAGACGAGGGTGTTAATTTAAAGAGTTTCGGATGAGGGAGTGGGCCTTACCGGCGATCGGAGATTGCGTTCGGCTGGAAAAAGAGGATGGTAATGATGGCTACGCAAACTTAGGATGAGGTAGTTAGAGTTTGTGAGCAATACTCCTTGAAGATATTGTGACAACCGGTAATTTACGGATCTTAATTACGTGATTAACAGAGGATTAACGCAATAATAATTAGTGTTTACGACGCAAATTAACTTAATTAGGCCTTTGGAGTGCCAGGAACGTCTATACGACTTTACAATGCGCGGACGATGGTTTACGGAAAAATCTGCTGGGTGATAAGCGACGACGGATCGAAACCGTACAGAATACTGACAACACCGACAAATATGGATGCTACACGAAAATTTTTAAGCTTATGGAGTTTAGGTCGCGATGCGGTGTCTCATAGGAATTGCGGGCCACCTACACACGAGACGGGCTTGTGGGCCCTGGGCCCAAGCCTAAACCTACACATAATATATTAATCTTTACTACAAGATTTTTATTTGCTTGTGAATCTTTCCAAAAATCTCTTCAAGATATGAGTAAGATCCTAACAAAATCTTGCCTAAAATCTCATCAAAGGATTCAAAGGGCATTAGTGTCTCAAAAGGGTGGAACACAAGATCTCTACAAAAGATCTTTAACTATTATGATAAAACGTGGACCTGAATGAAATGTGAATACACAATAGACATAAAAGTCATGGTGGTCTATAAATACATCCACTACTTATACATTCACAAACAACACTCACATAAAATACCATTCTCTCTCTATTTCATAAACAACACAGAGGAATCACCTTCCTCACAAACAAAAAAAAAACCCCAATACAGCCAAACCCCCACCTCTCGATCTCCTCTCCCTCTCCGTATGAACTCCGGTGACCGGAGTTTAGTCCGACCGGCCGACAAAACACACCCCTCCTCGGTTCCCCACTCCGGCGGCGACACCCCCCCTCTCCTCTTCCTCGATGACAAGAACAGGCCACCACCACCATCATCGGGTGGTGGTGAGCGATGGCGTCTGGTGGTGGTGCAAACACAGAGACGAGACGGAGAGAGAGAGAGCTGAAGAGATGAGAGAGAAACGAGACGGAGAGAGAGAAATGTAGAGAGAGAGAGATGGTGGCGCGTGGCGGCACGTGACGGCGTGGTGTGGCGGCAATCGGAGCTGTAGAACCAACGGGTTCTGTCCGGTAAACAGGCTTCAACCATCATTTTCTTTTGACCTGTTTCGGTTCAGTTTAAGTGATTCAAAGTTTGGTTCGGTTCATGTTTGACTCGGTTTTCAGGTTCGGGATTTAAAGGATCAGATCTGTGCTCGACTCAGTTCGACTCGGTGAAATTTAGCGCGACTCAGTTCAACTCGGTGCTATTCGACTCAACCCAGTTCAACTAGATTTGACTCGGTCAAACCGAGTCAACTCAGTCAACTCGGGTCAATGGGTCAGACCTGGTGTGGTTCGGGTTCAGCTCGAAACGGGTCCAATGCGGTCAGATTTGTTGTGGCAGAAGCGGTTTGAGTTGACTCGGTCAACTCAGCGAGTCGACTCGGCCCAACTCAGTCAACGAGAGCTGACTCGGTCAACTCAGACCCGGTTAACTCAGTCCGTGGTTCGACGCGAGAGTTTTGGTAAAAATTAACGTTACGATTATTTTGTTATTTTTAGTGTTAACGTTACGTGAACGAGCTCGAACCAACGTGAATATAGTTTACATCTCTTGATATATTGACAAAGTAAATATATTATGTTTGAATATTGATTGAATTTTGGTAAAAATAACCGCAACTTGGTTGTCCGGGGCATCCAAAAACAGAGGAAACTCTGCCCGTTTTTCGAGAAAACCCGTAAAATAAAACGAGTTTTATTATAAAAACGTGCTTTTCTTGTAAAACGACAACTATTGTTATAAAGCGACTTTTACAAATATAAAGTTTCCTTCGACAACGACTTACAACTTACGAGAACAACGCTATGGAATTTATTTCGACAACAAGAATAAATATAGTTATTATTATATTTATTTCAAACGAACTCAAATCCTTTTATAAATAAATATAGTTATATATTTATTTTCCAATACAAGTCGACGATTCTTTTACAAAATAAATATAACCATTATATTTATTTTATACGCCTAGACGGCATATACGTATATTTTTGGCAAATATACACGAGACGCGATATATATAATACAAGTTATTATATATTATTTTCATACGAAACGCGATACGAGTTTGTTATATGATATTTTCATAGAAATATTCTTGTTATACACGTACGACTACTCGAGACGTCTAGCGCGATGATAACGATATATTTATATATTTTTATATAAATATTTATTTATTTATTTTAAGTCTCTCGGAAACTAAGTCTTTTCAAGACTTATTAAATTGCTGCTAACATTAAATGAGACTTAACACGTATAACTTAACAACATACCGTTGAATCGTTCGATTAACGATTCGGTAGAGCTCGGTAACACGTAGTTACCGTTTTTGCTTAGAAACTTATTAGATATTCCATGTTAGGAATATTGTAGGATGCACGCTAGCAAGCCACGTCTTGGAAACGACATCATCGAAGTCGTAATTAGCTAGCTTTGCACAGGAATATTCAGGCGAGTTCATAACCCCCACTTTTTACTACTGTTTTACATTCTTTTTGTAAATGTTTTCGGGGTTGAAATACATGCACAATTTTCAGAAACATACAAAGTTTTGAACAAACGCAAAACTCGTATTTCTAAATCATATCACGAATGGATTTCGAGGAACTCAAACGATTTACGAAAGGTTTATACTAAACATACCGGTTTTTACAAAACAAATGCTTATTTTCGAAATATGAATGATTTTTCATAACTAAGGAGTCAGTCAGGGTGGCTGGGAAGGTTCAGTCAGGGTGGCTGGGAAAGCTCAGTCAGGGTGGCTGGGGAGGCTCAGCCAGGGTGGCTGAGGTGGAATATATGTTACAGAAATTACGAAAAATTTTTACATGGTATGGTTAACGTAAGGAGGTGTTATACGATCATGTGAGTGGATAGGAACAACATGGGGCCATTAGTCCTCATGGAGGGACCGAGGGACAGGAGCGGTAGATCTATCTGGGTGTAGCGAGCCCAGCCCCCGGCCAAACTAGAAACGGACCGTGGGGTGACTTTGTCCACATACTTTGCCGTGGCGAAATCTGCTAGGTTTGAGTCTCCCTATTTGCACTTCACATATGTCAGTGGCCTTGCAAACCATTGGTGATCACAAGTCCTCTTACACTGCTACATACCAGGGATTTTATACTTACGGAAACTTCTTGTTCATACAAATTAACTACCATGTTTTATACAAATACAAAGAATTATGGGGGTATGGAGTCAAAGTCAGGGTGGGCATTGACGGTTATGCGAACATTACAAGACAAGGCTTTACAAATACATGGTTTTATGAACATAACGTGTTACAAACACAACGTTTCCATATAATTTGGCAAGAAAATGATTTTTAAATGCATTTTCTCAATACTATTTCAAAAACCGGTTACCAAAGATTTATTTCAAACCTTTCACAACTCAAAAGATTTATTTCAGATCTTTTACAAACAAACTATGAACTCGCTCAACTTTATGTTGACTTTTTCGCATGTTCTTTCTCAGGTTGCATTTCTAAGACAAGGCACGGTTGGAATAGGAGGACCATGAAGAGTCGAGTACTTAGTGGGCGTTCAGTTTCTAGAAAGACTTAGCTTATTTGCTTCCGCTGTGCAATGAAGATACCAGTCCAGTCACGCCAATGCTCTGAAAATTTCGGGGTGTGACAGATTGGTATCAGAGCTATAGGTTACAGCGAATTAGGTTTCTGTTGTGATACCTAGGCTCTAACCTCACCTTTCCCCCTGGGGACTTAGATCATTGAGACGTTGAATACATACAGAACGCCTAGTACTCGAATATGGTCTCCAACCGTTGCCGAAAAACAAGCAGTCAAAATATTGTTTTCAAACATACGCTGTTACGGTGTTTCATACACGGTGCATAAAATAATTACATACAGTACACAACAGTCTGAGAGGCTGGGAGGATAGTCTAGTGGGACTAGGAGATTCAGTTTGAGAGGCTGAGAGGATAGTCTAGTGGGACTAGGAGATTCAGTCTGAGAGGCTGAAAGGATAGTCTAGTGGGACTAGGAGATTCAGTCTGAGAGGCTGGAAGGATAGTCTAGTGGGACTAGAAGATTCAGTCTGAGAGGCTGGAAGGATAGTCTAGTGGGACTAGAAGATTCAGTCTGAGAGGCTGAAAGGATAGTCTAGTGGGACTAGGAGATTCAGTCTGAGAGGCTGAAAGGATAGTCTAGTGGGACTAGGAGATTCAGTCTGAGAGGCTGGAAGGATAGTCTAGTGGGACTAGAGGATTCAGTCTGAGAGGCTGAAAGGATAGTCTAGTGGGACTAGGAGATTCAGTCTGAGAGGCTGAAAGGATAGTCTAGTGGGACTAGGAGATTCAGTCTGAGAGGCTGGGAGGATGGTCTAGTGGGACTAGGAGATTCAGTCTGAGAGGCTGGGAGGATAGTCTAGTGGGACTAGGAGATTCAGTCTGAGAGGCTGGAAGGATAGTCTAGTGGGACTAGGGGATTCAGTCTGAGAGGCTGGGAGGATAGACTAGTGGGACTAGGGGAATTACTTGATTGCTTATTGATGACTAACATGCGTATATGATCGATTATTTGTGCATGGACATCACGTAGGAATCGCGAATATTAACTCGGGTACACACTCTTATCCATATTGTCTATGATATTTTAACTTCCCGAGCAGGCAGCCTACGCATAACAAAACGCTAGCGCACGAGAACACATGGAACTCGATTTTTGCGTCAACGGATGTCGGGGTACATCACCGTGGCACACGACGCTAGTGCGCAAGTATACGTAAAATTTAAGCTTACATCAACGGAGGTTGAAGTACGTCACATACGACTATCGAGGCGAGGCCTTTGAAAAGACGCGACGGCGCAATTCAACGACAACGCTAGATTCCTGTCAGCAGAAGAACTAACGGTCAGGAAACGATAACTTGTCACGCGATCCTGCAACGACACGAATCACGCCAGGGAGAAGACGATTGTCTCCGCATTCCTTCCCCCCTACCTAATTAATGACGAGTACGCTATGTTCGACATTCCATGGTAATATCACTTAACAACCGGATATCACACGCAACCCCGGGTAAAGTCCTCAAAATTTCTTTTATTGAAGTTTCGACTTTTACATTTACTGAGTAGATTTTCGTCTCTCTACTCCTCTTAAGGGTCATTGTATCACGATCATTTCTTTACAAGTTACATACATGGTCTTTTTTTTGTTGTGACCATGCCGAAAGTTTTCTTGTTGATACATATGTTTATTGTCGGATTGCGCTAAAACCAAGTTCAATTGTTTGAACTTGTCCATTACACATATTCACTTCAGAGCATCATATGATGTATTTAGGGCATCATATTCAAAATTCGTTTTAACAAATGTTTTATTTGTTCCGAGTCGAAGTAAACTTGTTTGACATTCGACTCCATTAAATTGTCTGTTGATTTCGACACCATGTGATGGTGATTTTCATTAGTTTGAAGCTTGCGCTAAACTTGTTTACGCATCTCATACACGGATCTAAAAATTTATTGATTGTTTTCCAAATTCACTTCGATTTATTATATCAAAGCGGTCTTAATACAATAGTGTGTTAAGACAATGGTACACAAATTCATTTTTACATTCCGGTGTACCTACTAACGGTTCCTTCATTATCGATCAAAAATTTTGCGATTGCTTCTTCACCTTCGATCGAAAACATTATTTCTTTGATGTTCAAATTTCAATTGAAAATTCTATGATGTCATTTGAAACAAACTTTCGGATTCACCTTATTACGCTTTCATTTGACTTGAAATACGGTGGATTTGTTTGATCACCGCTATTATTGAATTATTTGAATCACTACGACACCTTGCGGTGTCAGTACAAACTTGTAGCTTGGGCTAATCATGATTGAGCGTTTCATGCAAAACATAGGTGATACTTGTTCGATCACCCCTATTATTGAATCGTTTCATTGCGACACCTTGTGGCGTCGGTATGACTTGCAGCTTGCGCTGATCATGATCAAACGTTTCATGCAAATTATTACATTTGAGATTGTTGATTCTAAGTTCATCCAGTGGATGTTATTGCTTCTAGAACTCATGTACATGTTATAAATGTTCATATGAAATTCGATTGGTCGAAGTTCCTATTCATTGATGGATCCTTGTTAACTTAGTCGCACTGGTGACTGTATCATTAAGTCTTGTTTCGATTACGCGGTCATTCACTTTGTTATTATTCGGACTTACCTGTAAACAACACAATTCTGGGGAGATAGCGTAGTCTAAATTTCGAGGACGAAATTTCTGTAACAGGGGGAGAATGTGACAACCGGTAATTTACGGATCTTAATTACGTGATTAACAGAGGATTAACGCAATAATAATTAGTGTTTACGACGCAAATTAACTTAATTAGGCCTTTGGAGTGCCAGGAACGTCTATACGACTTTACAATGCGCGGACGAAGGTTTACGGAAAAATCTGCTGGGTGATAAGCGACGACGGATCGAAACTGTACAGAATACTGACAACACCGACAAATATGGATGCTACACGAAAATTTTTAAGCTTATGGAGTTTAGGTCGCGATGCGGTGTCTCATAGGAATTGCGGACCACCTACACACGAGACGGGCTTGTGGGCCCTGGGCCCAAGCCTAAACCTACACATAATATATTACAAGATTTTTATTTGCTTGTGAATCTTTCCAAAAATCTCTTCAAGATATGAGTAAGATCCTAACAAAATCTTGCCTAAAATCTCATCAAAGGATTCAAAGGGCATTAGTGTCTCAAAAGGGTGGAACACAAGATCTCTACAAAAGATCTTTAACTATTATGATAAAACGTGGACCTGAATGAAATGTGAATACACAATAGACATAAAAGTCATTGTGGTCTATAAATACATCCACTACTTATACATTCACAAACAACACTTACATAAAATACCATTCTCTCTCTATTTCATAAACAACACAGAGGAATCACCTTCCTCACAAACAAAAAAAACCCCAATACAGCCAAACCCCCACCTCTCGATCTCCTCTCCCTCTCCGTATGAACTCCGGTGACCGGAGTTTAGTCCGACCGGCCGACAAAACACACCCCTCCTCGGTTCCCCACTCCGGCGGCGACACCCCCCCTCTCCTCTTCCTCGATGACAAGAACAGGCCACCACCACCATCATCGGGTGGTGGTGAGCGATGGCTTCTGGTGGTGGTGCAAACACAGAGACGAGACGGAGAGAGAGAGAGCTGAAGAGATGAGAGAGAAACGAGACGGAGAGAGAGAAATGTAGAGAGAGAGAGATGGTGGCGCGTGGCGGCACGTGACGGCGTGGTGTGGCGGCAATCGGAGCTGCAGAACCAACGGGTTCTGTCCGGTAAACAGGCTTCAACCATCATTTTCTTTTGACCTGTTTCGGTTCAGTTTAAGTGATTCAAAGTTTGGTTCGGTTCATGTTTGACTCGGTTTTCAGGTTCGGGATTTAAAGGATCAGATCTGTGCTCGACTCAGTTCGACTCGGTGAAATTTAGCGCGACTCAGTTCAACTCGGTGCTATTCGACTCAACCCAGTTCAACTCGATTTGACTCGGTCAAACCGAGTCAACTCAGTCAACTCGGGTCAATGGGTCAGACCTGGTGTGGTTCGGGTTCAGCTCGAAACGGGTCCAATGCGGTCAGATTTGTTGTGGCAGAAGCGGTTTGAGTTGACTCGGTCAACTCAGCGAGTCGACTCGGCCCAACTCAGTCAACGAGAGCTGACTCGGTCAACTCAGACCCGGTTAACTCAGTCCGTGGTTCGACGCGAGAGTTTTGGTAAAAATTAACGTTACGATTATTTTGTTATTTTTAGTGTTAACGTTACGTGAACGAGCTCGAACCAACGTGAATATAGTTTACATCTCTTGATATATTGACAAAGTAAATATATTATGTTTGAATATTGATTGAATTTTGGTAAAAATAACGGCAACTTGGTTGTCCGGGGCATCCAAAAACAGAGGAAACTCTGCCCGTTTTTCGAGAAAACCCGTAAAATAAAACGAGTTTTATTATAAAAACGTGTTTTTCTTGTAAAACGACAACTATTGTTATAAAGCGACTTTTACAAATATAAAGTTTCCTTCGACAACGACTTACAACTTACGAGAACAACGCTATGGAATTTATTTCGACAACAAGAATAAATATAGTTATTATTATATTTATTTCAAACGAACTCAAATCCTTTTATAAATAAATATAGTTATATATTTATTTTCCAATACAAGTCGACGATTCTTTTACAAAATAAATATAACCATTATATTTATTTTATACGCCTAGACGGCATATACGTATATTTTTGGCAAATATACACGAGACGCGATATATATAATACAAGTTATTATATATTATTTTCATACGAAACGCGATACGAGTTTGTTATATGATATTTTCATAGAAATATTCTTGTTATACACGTACGACTACTCGAGACGTCTAGCGCGATGATAACGATATATTTATATATTTTTATATATATATTTATTTATTTATTTATTTTAAGTCTCTCGGAAACTAAGTCTTTTCAAGACTTATTAAATTGCTGCTAACATTAAATGAGACTTAACACGTATAACTTAACAACATACCGTTGAATCGTTCGATTAACGATTCGGTAGAGCTCGGTAACACGTAGTTACCGTTTTTGCTTAGAAACTTATTAGATATTCCATGTTAGGAATATTGTAGGATGCACGCTAGCAAGCCACGTCTTGGAAACGACATCATCGAAGTCGTAATTAGCTAGCTTTGCACAGGAATATTCAGGCGAGTTCATAACCCCCACTTTTTACTACTGTTTTACATTCTTTTTGTAAATGTTTTCGGGGTGGAAAGACATGCACAATTTTCAGAAACATACAAAGTTTTGAACAAACGCAAAACTCGTATTTCTAAATCATATCACGAATGGATTTCGAGGAACTCAAACGATTTACGAAAGGTTTATACTAAACATACCGGTTTTTACAAAACAAATGCTTTTTTTCGAAATATGAATGATTTTTCATAACTAAGGAGTCAGTCAGGGTGGCTAGGAAGGTTCAGTCAGGGTGGCTGGGAAAGTTCAGTCAGGGTGGCTGGGAAAGCTCAGTCAGGGTGGCTGGGGAGGCTCAGCCAGGGTGGCTGAGGTGGAATATATGTTACAGAAATTACGAAAAATTTTTACATGGTATGGTTAACGTAAGGAGGTGTTATACGATCATGTGAGTGGATAGGAACAACATGGGGCCATTAGTCCTCATGGAGGGACCGAGGGACAGGAGCGGTAGATCTATCTGGGTGTAGCGAGCCCAGCCCCCGGCCAAACTAGAAACGGACTGTGGGGTGACTTTGTCCACATACTTTGCCGTGGCGAAATCTGCTAGGTTTGAGTCTCCCTATTTGCACTTCACATATGTCAGTGGCCTTGCAAACCATTGGTGATCACAAGTCCTCTTACACTGCTACATACCAGGGATTTTATACTTACGGAAACTTCTTGTTCATACAAATTAACTACCATGTTTTATACAAATACAAAGAATTATGGGGGTATGGAGTCAAAGTCAGGGTGGGCATTGACGGTTATGCGAACATTACAAGACAAGGCTTTACAAATACATGGTTTTATGAACATAACGTGTTACAAACACAACGTTTCCATATAATTTGGCAAGAAAATGATTTTTAAATGCATTTTCTCAATACTATTTCAAAAACCGGTTACCAAAGATTTATTTCAAACCTTTCACAACTCAAAAGATTTATTTCAGATCTTTTACAAACAAACTATGAACTCGCTCAACTTTATGTTGACTTTTTCGCATGTTCTTTCTCAGGTTGCATTTCTAAGACAAGGCACGGTTGGAATAGGAGGACCATGAAGAGTCGAGTACTTAGTGGGCGTTCAGTTTCTAGAAAGACTTAGCTTATTTGCTTCCGCTGTGCAATGAAGATACCAGTCCAGTCACGCCAATGCTCTGAAAATTTCGGGGTGTGACAGATATATCAAATATATCCTATAGGTTTTACATAAAAGGGTTAGAGTGGCGGTTAAGGGTTGGGCTGGGGTTTGGCCGTTTGGGCTGTTAGCTGCCCATGATGTTGCTGCCAAGATGCACCTGAGGATCTTTTATTTTCTTTTGGGTGTGGGCCGCACATGGGAAAACAAGCAGCAATATATTGGCCGCTGCCCATATTTACGCACAAGAGTGGGGTGATTAGGGCTTCAATTATTAGCTGCACATTGATCTACTTTAAATAGAGTACACATACATCTAATCTAATATTTATTATAGTAAAATACCCCTTTTTTTAATTATAACACAAGCTATGCATTCCTACGTAAATATTGAAAAGGATTGATAGGGTGGTTTGCATTTGTTGGCAGGCATGGGCCAAAAGATATGAGGGTGGAGTTCGAGCTAGGTGTGTGATGTAAGTAAATTAAATAAAGATGGCCAACAATTTACTGTTGCAACTTTAGTTTAGGTATTTATTTTTACACTTATACTCAACTAACAATAATGAATAATTAATGTTCAACGATATAACTGTATAAGATTCGTACTATGGTTCGGTCCTCATAAGGTTTGAGTTACGCGAGTGGGTTAGATCGACAAGCGATACATGTACTTTGGTTCAAACGGTTTGGGTCGGTACAACACGGTAAGGATTAGGTTTGAATACACGCTTATATATATATATTAATTTGATAGACATAAGTTAAATTTATCAAACAAAATAAGTATATGGTTTGATTTCGAAACACGAAGCAAGCGGCTTTTACCTTGAGATCACGGGTTGTCACATCATCCCCAAGTTGAAAGAAATTTTGTCCCGAATATTAGCACGCAGTCACTGAGGAAGCTAGTTTCGTTGAGCGTTTTCGCTTCTGGCGACGATGACAGGTGAAGGTGATAAAGTTCGCCAACAGGGATGCATGGGTTTAGTTCTCCTAAGCCCGAGTTCGTGTAAGCCAGGTCTGGTCTTCTAGAATGTTGACGTACAAACCGACTGTAAGGAGGGTCAGATGGCAACGTCATGTCGAGGTAAACGTACGAGTAGATAGAATGCGTAAACAGTCGTTGTAGCGGGGTGGCAAGGAATCAGGAAAGAATTTGACCACCGCTTGTCAAATTTCAAGTAAACAATTGTGTGTCATAAAGAACACAGTAGGGCTAATAGACAGCATGCTGCTTTCCTAATTAAGCATACCATAACATCACACCATGCAAAAGTAATCTAGCAAATAGGTAATATAAACTTAGTTCACACCTAGTGTGTTGAGCCTTGCACGTGGAGCGAAGCGTCGTTGTGGATCGTTGAGCACTGTACATGTTATAGTCTGATTTTAATAAAACCTTTTTCCCCTTATTAAAACCAAGTTCACTATAACCAATGGCTCTTATACCAATCTGTCACACCCCCAAAATCCACAAGCGGAGTATCACCGCATGGAGGTGTGACTGACCAGGATTAAGCCACCAATCATATTGAACAATATAAATTAAGTAAATAAAAGTCCAATCCAAACAATATAATTGGTGTAAAAACAATTCAACCAAGTTAAAGTTATCAGCGGAAGCATAAAGTTCAAAACCCAAAACATAAGTTAAAAGTTCATAAGTTTAACATGGAACTCAACAGTCCATGTCCCACAACGACCTCTCCTCCTCGTGCAAGCTCCATCTACGCACCTAACGACCTGCAAGGCATTTAACAACGAGTCAACAACAAAGTTCAGCGAGTTCACAGTTGGCGTTCATTATTAAGTTGTTTCAATACCAGGAGTTCATTTGTAAGTTGTAAGCTAATCCGTTTACCCTATTTCCCAAACATATCCATAGTTGGTGGGGGCTTCCCCATGTTAACCACTAGACCTGTTTACCATATCGACCACTGACTAAAGTAAGTTGGTGCCCTGACGTCAATGTCTATCTGACTAATGACCCGCTCGCCATTGGCCCGGCGATTAAGTCGATATAAAAGGAGGGACTTCATGATAGAGAGTTTTGGTCTAGTAAAGTGGGTGTGTATGTAATCGCCAAACCAGGAGATTACGCAGGTTCCGATTATATTCTTATCACGTGTTGTCACCCTTCAATAAAGAGGGTGTGTACGTGTCCCAAACCAGGAGATCATGCAGGTTTAGTATAAATCCTTTACCCATTCCCAACCCTTGGGAATCCCATGCCTTGTGGAAAGTGTGAACTCACCTTAGGGTGCTCGGTTGAACTCTTAAAATAGCTAATGGTCAGAGTTGGTCAATCATGTCCTAGTATGATTAACATTTCGTCAATTAGTGGTTTCAAATAGAGTACAAAGTTCCTACACGTATTCTAACATGTTGCACATAAAATATTATAATGTATATATGTACACATGCATGCAATGTGTCGCTATTCGAATTAGCGACCACGTATTCGTCACAAATCACAAGTAAATCTTGTCACAAAATTTCAGCTTTTAAGTGCATTTTCGGACAATTTGCGGTGCATTAATCGGGACCGTTCGGGCACCGGATAGTTCCCGAAGAATTACAGAACGTTTCAATCAAACCAGAGACCATTGTATTAAATTTTGGTGACCAAATTCCTTACGGATTTTTCGTGAAAAATCTTGTGCCAAACCATGATCAGATTTGACGTAATCTGGTCAGGTTTGCCGAAAAATTATTTAAAAATATCCGTGTATCCGATTGGCGCGAAACCAAAACCAAAATCGCATGTTCGATCCCTAGAATATACAATAGCATTTTCACATTCAGAAAGTAATCACACACCAAGTTATAGCGCAAAACGTTCGCTTCATTTTCTGCAGAAAATGGCAGCTCATAGCAGTTTTACAAATAATTCGGCTAAAAATAACTAGACCTGTCCGAAAAATACGAAACCACTTTTGTTTGAAAGCTATTTCCGGATACTTGGTTTTAGGCTCAGAAAACATTGAGTTTTGCAAGTTTAAGTCCCGAGAAAGACTCCGGAAATTGGCGTATTTTTTGTAGAAAATTGCTGAATGAAACCTTACTTGTTTTAAATTGTTTTTCATGTATCCTTAGATGGTTCTATGTGTCGTTATCACAAAATCATTACTCAATAGCATAATAACATTCTACACATTCAAATTTATTGCTAGAGATAACCCATACATAGCCCTATCATGGCAGCTAACAAATCAGACCTTCACAAAAAATCATAATCACATATTCCTACATATCATCACATACATGCTTTCACACTTCACATAACTACGAATATATATACATACATGCATACATGTTTACACACACTAGTTCAAGTTTACAAAGCATATACAGTCAAGTATGGTAGTAGATAAACAAGAATTTACAACTCAAACCCAAACCAAGACGACCGAGACGAAGGTGTTAATTTAAAGAGTTACAGATGAGGGAGTGGGCCTTACCGGCGATCGGAGATTGCGTTCGGCTGGAAAAAGAGGATGGTAATGATGGCTGCGCAAACTTAGGATGAGGAAGTTAGAGTCTGTGAGCAATACTCCTTGAAAATATATCAAATATATCCTATAGGTTTTACATAAAAGGGTTAGAGTGGCGGTTAAGGGTTGGGCTGCGGTTTGCCCGTTTGGGCTGTTAACTGCCCATGATGTTGCTGCCAAGATGCACATGAGGATCTTTTATTTTCTTTTGGGTGTGGGCCGCACATGGGAAAACAAGCAGCAATATATTGGCCGCTGTCCATATTTACGCACAAGAGTGGGGTGGTTAGGGCTTCAATTATAAGCTGCACATTGATCCACTTTAAATAGAGTACACATACATCTAATCTAATATTTATTATAGTAAAATACCCCTTTCTTTTTAATTATAACACAAGCTATGCATTCCTATGTAAATATTGAAAAGGATTGATAGGGTGGTTTGCATTTGTTGGCAGACATGGGCCAAAAGATATGAGGGTGGAGTTCGAGCTAGGTGTGTGATGTAAGTAAATTAAATAAAGATGTCCAACAATTTACTGTTGCGACTTTAGTTTAGGTATATATTTTTACACTTATACTCAACTAACAATAATGAATAATTAATGTTCAACGATATAACTGTATAAGATTCGTACTATGGTTCGGTCCTCATAAGGTTTGAGTTACACGAGTGGGTTAGATCGACAAGCGAGACATGTACTTTGGTTCAAACGGTTTGGGTCGGTACAACACGGTAAGGATTAGGTTTGAATACACGCTTATATATATATATTAATTTGATAGACATAAATTAAATTCATCAAACAAAATAAGTATATGGTTTGATTTCTAAACGCGAAGCAAGCGGCTTTTACCTTGAGATCACGGGTTGTCACATCATCCCCAAGTTGAAAGAAATTTCGTCCCGAAATTTAGCACGCAGTCACTGAGGAAGCTAGTTTCGTTGAGCGTTTTCTCTTCTGGCGACGATGACAGGTGTAGGTGATAAAGTTCGTCAACAGGGATGCATGGGTTTAGTTCTCCTAAGCCCGAGTTCGTGTAAGCCAGGTCTGGTCTTCTAGAATGTTGACGTACAAACCGACTGTACGGAGGGTCAGATGGCAACGTCATGTCGAAGTAAACGTACGAGGAGATAGAATGCATAAACAGTCGTTGTAGCGGGGTGACAAGGAATCAGGAAAGAATTTGACCACCACTTGTCAAATTTCAAGTAAACAATTGTGTGTCATAAAGAACACAATAGGGCTAATAGACAGCATGCTGCTTTCCTAATTAAGCATACCATAACATCACACCATGCAAAAGTAATCTAGCAAGTAGGTAATATAAACTTAGTTCATACCACCTAGTGTGTTGAGCCTTGCACGTGGAGCGAAGCGTCGTTGTGGATCGTTGAGCACCGTACAGGTTATAGTCTGATTTTAATAAAAACTTTTTCCCGTATTAAAACCAAGTTCACTATAACCAATGGCTCTGATACCAATCTGTCACACCCCCAAAATCCACAAGCGGAGTATCACCGCATGGAGGCGTGACTGACCAGGATCCAGCCACGAATCATATTGAACAATATAAATTAAGTAAATAAAAGTCCAATCCAAACAATATAATTGGTGTCAAAACAATTCAACCAAGTTAAAGTTATCAGCGGAAGCATAAAGTTCAAAACCCAAAACATAAGTTAAAAGTTCATAAGTTTAACATGGAACTCAATAGTCCATGTCCCACAACGACCTCTCCTCCTCGTGCAAGCTTCATCTATGCACCTAACGACCTTCAAGGCATGTACCAACGAGTCAACAACAAAGTTGAGCGAGTTCACAGTTGGTGTTCATTATTAAGTTGTTTCAAAACCAGGAGTTCATTTGTAAGTTGTAAGCTAATCCGTTTACCCTATTTCCCAAACATGTCCATAGTTGGTGGGGGCTTCCCCATGTTAACCACTAGACCTGTTTACCATATCGACCACTGACTAAAGTAAGTTGGTGCCCTGACGTCAATGTCTATCATCATTGACTAGTGCCTAGATCCATTAGTTCACGCCCGTCCTCTGCGGCACGGTGTGAGGCTTGTCAAACCTAAATAGCGCTATCTGACTAATGACCCGCTCGCCATTGGCCCGACAATTAAGTCGATATAAAAGGAGGGACTTCATGATAGAGAGTTTTGGTTTAGTATCCGTGTTGTCACCCTTCAGTAAAGTGGGTGTGTATGTAATCGCCAAACCAGGAGATTACGCAGGTTCCGATTATATTCTTATCACGTGTTGTCACCCTTCAATAAAAAGGGTGTGTACGTGTCCCAAACCAGGAGATCACGCAGTTTCAGTATAAATCCTTTACCCATTCCCAACCCTTGGGAATCCCATGCCTTGTGGAAAGTGTGAACTCACCTTAGGGTGCTCGGTTGAACTCTTAAAATAGCTAACGGTCAGAGTTGGTCAATCACGTCCTAGTATGATTAACATTTAGTCAATTAGTGGTTTCAAATAGAGCACAAAGTTCATACACGTATTCTAACATGTTGCACATAAAATATTATAATGTATATATGTACACATGCATGCAATGTGTCGCTATTCGAATTAGCGACCACGTATTCGTCACAAATCACAAGTAAATCTTGTCAATTTGCGGTGCATTAATCGGGACCGTTCGGGCACCGGATAGTTCCCGAAGAATTACAAAACGTTTCAATCGAACCAGAGACCATTTTATTAAATTTTGGTGACCAAATTCCTTACGGATTTTTCGTGAAAAATCTTGCGCCAAACCATGATCAGATTTGACGTAATCTGGTCAGGTTTGCCGAAAAATTATTTAAAAATATCTGTGTATCCGATTGGTGTGAAACCAAAACCAAAATTGCATGTCCGATCCCTAGAATCTACAGTAGCATTTTGACATTCAGAAAGTAATCACACACTAAGTTATAACGCAAAACGTTCGCTGCATTTTCTGCAGAAAATGGCAGCTCGTAGCAGTTTTACAAATAATTCTGCTAAAAATACCTAGACCTGTCCAAAAAATACGAAACCACTTCTGTTTGAAAGCTATTTCTGGATACTTGGTTTTAGCCTCAGAAAACATAGAGTTTTGACAAGTTTACGTCCCGAGAAAGACTCCGGAATTTGGCGTATTTTCTACAGAAAATTGCTGAACGAAACCTTACTTGTTTTAAATTGTTTTTCATGCATCCTTCGATAGCATAATAACATTCTACACATTCAAATTTATTGCTAGAGATAACCCATACATAGCCCTATCATGGCAGCTAACAAATCAGACCTTCACACAAAATCATAATCACATATTCCTACATATCATCACATACATGCTTTCATACTTCACATAACTACGAATATATATACATACATGCATACATGTTTACACACACTAGTTCAAGTTTACAAAGCATATACAGTAAAATATGGTAGTAGATAAACAAGAATTTACAACTCAAACCGAAACCAAGACGACCGAGACGAGGGTGTTAATTTAAAGAGTTACGGATGAGGGAGTGGGCCTTACCGGCGATCGGAGATTGCGTTCGGCTGGAAAAAGAGGATGGTAATGATGGCTACGCAAACTTAGGATGAGGAAGTTAGAGTTTGTGAGCAATACTCCTTGAAGATATATCAAATATATCCTATAGGTTTTACATAAAAGGGTTAGAGTGGCGGTTAAGGGTTGGGCTGGGGTTTGGCCGTTTGGGTTGTTAGCTGCCCATGATGTTGCTGCCAAGATGCACATGAGGATCTTTTATTTTCTTTTGGGTGTGGGACGCATATGGGAAAACAAGCAGCAATATATTGGCCGCTGCCCATATTTACGCACAAGAGTGGGGTGGTTAGGACTTCAATTATAAGCTGCACATTGATCCACTTTAAATAGAGTACACATACATCTAATCTAATATTTATTATAGTAAAATACCCCTTTTTTTTTAATTATAACACAAGCTATGCATTCCTATGTAAATATTGAAAAGGATTGATAAGGTGGTTTGCATTTGTTGGCAGACATGGGCCAAAAGATATGAGGGTGGAGTTCGAGCTAGGTGTGTGATGTAAGTAAATTAAATAAAGATGGCCAACAATTTACTGTTGCAACTTTAGTTTAGGTATATATTTTTACACTTACACTCAACTAACAATAATGAATAATTAATGTTCAATGATATAACTGTATAAGATTCGTACTATGGTTCGGTCCTCATAAGGTTTGAGTTACACGAGTGGGTTAGATCGACAAGCGAGACATGTACTTTGGTTCAAACGGTTTGGGTCGGTACAAGACGGTAAGGATTAGGTTTGAATACACGCTTATATATATACTAGTTGTTTACCCGCGCGATGCGGCGGGAAACATACCACTTAGGTTGGTGAGTTTAGGGCTATGTACGGGGATGTAGTTTCCGATGTGGCGTGCAACGACGATGGTGGCAGTGTAGCAGAACGTGAGGGTCGGTTGCGGCCTTCTTTAGCGGCGAAAAATCAACGGTGTGTGGCTATTGGTGGTTTCTTGATGGCGTTTGGTGTTGGCGGCGGCCGGTTACCGGCTTCAGGAGAAAACAAAGAAAATTGTGTGATTCTAGTTATGTTATGAGGGGTTTTAAAGATGTGGGTACATCAACGGTTTTGAATGATAAATCGTATCATCAGTTACAATGAGGCCTTCGGCAGTGGGGAAGCTTGACGTTTTCTAAAAATGTTCAGGGCCTTTGAAATTTAAAATCCCACCCAAGAATTGAGGGTATTGTTTAAAAGCGAAAAATCCCACCCAAGAGATTAAGGGTATAAAGGGTGTTGTTTGAAAGGTATAAAGGGTATTGTGCTTTAGAGAGTTGTACATCATGCTTTAAAGATGTTTTAAATAAAGTGGCAAATTACCTTAAGTTGTCCTTGCAATATGCTTTATAACATAGTATAGATTAATGAGATCAAGTAATAAATGAATTTTAACTTTATTAACACAACTTTTATCACATGTTAAATTTGCAAGATAAGTAATAGAGGTAAAATAATCCCCATAGCCAGAGCCTGAGAAAATCAGATTCTCAAAGAAGAGCAACAAGTATAAGAAAAACAATATAATAAATAAATACCCATGAAACCGTATACAATATAAAAACTTTGTTGCGAAGAGTTTGGTAAGACAACCCGTAGTGGGGTTTTTTTTTTGGGTGTTTTTCCCCTAAAAAACGCCACACAACACCCTTTTCCCACCCGGGGCGTTTTTTTCAAACAAATTGTTTTTGGTAACAATATCAAGCTCTACCCTCAACTAATTAGGAGCCTAAAAAATATAACAATGCAAAGCAAACCAAAAGCCAACATGACACTATTAAACTATTACCAAATCACCATTTTTTTTAATTCTCTAAGTTTAAACAGCTTGAGACAGAGGAAGCCTATTAATTCTCGGAAAAGTAAAATAAATATGAATTGCTATAAATAACAAATTAAATAAATTGAAAAACACCATGTATACCATTTTATCATATGAGTTGTTCCACCATGCCATTTACATGTTTCCATACTTTCATATACTTTCATAGAAAGAAAAACATAAAGAGAAGAGTTACATTAACCTTAAATCTCCCAACAAACCAATATGCCATGCACATATTACATACAAAAACAACCTTAATAGTTAGATACTACAACATTAAAAACTAAAAAAGAAACTTAAAACTAACCCCAAATAACCAATTCATACAACTTTCAGATCAAACACTCTTGTTTTCATATGCTTAGAATAGCTCCACAATCATACCACATCTACCATAGCCGCCACCGGATCTGTATGATATCCAACGGTTACACCTTCGCTTGATATAGTAATGCTGCTGACTGAACTTGCGACACTCTTCACGAATGATCGTTGGTCAACTTTTTGGAATCAAAAAACACCTAGTTTACACTATCCATCATCAGATATGTCCATAACTTCACTAACAACCAGATATATGAATCAAAGGTCACCGGAACTTGCAACGTTCCCCATAATCAACCCAGCAACCTCCGAGTAACATCACCATCCACCGCCACTGCTCACCGCTGTCCGAAGATGGTCTCTGCAGCCACAATCTGCTAAACAAAAATATGACATGTACATAAAGTGATTGTCACTTCCACACCTCATGTAAAAATATGGCATGTAAAAAAATCTCACATTTGTTTACATTTTTGCAAAAATTATACTTTAAAGATAAACATAAAAACCGAACCATTTAAATGAAAATGTTGACTAAATAGCTTCTTGGGTTTTATAAGCTTCTCCTAGCATACCATAATCCTGAACGGCTGAACCAAACCATTTAGAACACATCAAAAACTGAAAAACCACCAAAAGTAATAAAAACGAAAGAAAAAAAACATGAACATATCTGTGATGAGTTAAAACTAAAAACCTTGCTTGTTATGCAATCATCAGCAACAAATCTCATCTCTTTCGGTCTCATCTGCCGCGTTTGCACGGTTGGCCCACCCAACCCGACCAGTTTGGTTGGTTGTTTCAAAAAACCATAGTTTGCGATTCGTCTCAACCTTTTTTTTGTTATATCTGGTTGAGCAAGACTGTAAGCACCCCTAGCATCAATTTTACTTACAAAAATAACCTGTAAACAAAGATTACCTCTGCGATCCGAACTTTATGGGTTTTCCAGTGGAATTAACATACTCCTTGTCCGTAGTCAAACTTCTTTAGTAGACAACAACCATGCATGCATATGAAATTCAAAAAAAATAATTTCAGTTACCTTATTAAGCAAGTACTAACAAAACTAAAAAATAAAAAATGGGTTAAAAACTTTACATTCCCTGTATCAACAGTTACCTTATTAAGCCAAACCCATATGAGACTTCTATTCAACCAGCTTTTAAAACAAATGTACCATACTGGCCCAACATGGCGCGAACCTGAAAATCTGACACAAACCCCAACACAACACAACCCGAACCCGAAAACCGGTAATGAACCCAAACACTAAATGTTTTGATCCCAAAAGCGCACCTGAATTCACGACGTTGCTGTCCTGTTCGCTGCACTATTTTAGTAGCTCAATACCGATGTTCTTCGCTGTCGTTTGGTCACTAAATGCAGCCTTTTACACTCTCTCACATAACCGCCAGATCAACCGCCTATTACCACCAGATCAGCTGCCTCTTGACACCCGTGTAGCCGCCAATTGCTGTTGTTGTTAGACCGGCTTCAGCCCTCTTATGGTCCCATTGATCGCCACTGTCGACCACACATATTTGCAGATGATGCCGCCAGGATTCACCATCACAGAGCCACCATCGACACTGGAATTCTAATAGTGGCAAACTTTTCAAGAAATTTGTCCATCTCTGTAATACAAAATTTGAAATATGGATGTGTTATCGGGCCCCTGAAACCAAGATGAGATAAATGAGGCAACTCCGGAGCATAGTAACTTCTACTATATTGTTCCCTGCAGCTGGTACCTAGAAATTGCATTAACCGTCTGTGAGATTGTAAACTATTAAACGTCTTAGTTGCCAAACTTGTTCTTTAAGACATGCATATTAGAGGGTGTTTAGATGTGTGTTTTATATTGATTATGTGAGGTTAAATAAAAACAATTAGATAATAAATTGTGATAAAGTGTCCACAAAGCACCAATCAATGCTTTAAACGTCTTAGTTGCCATAATTTTTTGGTTTGTATCTCTTGAACGATCAAAGCACCAATCAATGCTTTAAATAAAGTGTCCACTGCAAATTTAAAACACCATTATTAAATTCAATCAAGACCCAAAAACATAATGTAAAGTTTAATTCATCCAGTTTCGGTCGTTAATGTGAACTTAGTCTCGGAGCATATTTTTGAAACCAGATCTTCAATCAAGACCCAAAAATATAACGTAAAGTTTTAATTCCTCCAGTTTCGGTCGTTAATGTGAACTTACTCTCTGAGCATATTTTGAAACCAGATCAATATGTTGAAAATTGCCCAAAATGTACTTTTGATGCATAAAACTTCTTCATAAAAATAAGACTTTCAATGAGATGATATAGTTTTTTAATGAAATTTGACAAGCTAATCGTATAAGAAAAAAAAAGTCATTTTTATGGGAAAAAAGGTGTTTTCATGACTTTGCAGTGATTGATATCCCATACCAGAAATTTGACAAACTAATTAATTACTGTCTTATTTAGTTTATCAGAATTGTTGAGGATTACCCAAAATTAGTGTATGATCATAACTTAAACCAATACAACAGTTTTTTCATGCGTATTATATCTCATATAATTATAGAAAGAAACTTCATATCAATGAAAGTGTGTCTGTTACTTAAATGACCTTCGGTAATGTTTGATGATCCTGCTCCATCAACTTTCCATGTTGCTGCAGCCTTCAGTTCTGCAAGAGATAATATTCTGAGTTAACTTGTTGACTTGACCCCAATATCTCTCTTCTATGATCTACGATAAGAATATATAACCATGACAAACCCTTATAATCTTTATCCTTACTTAGTATGCGCATATATAGATTGACAGATTGTAAATTCAATTGATAAGTACGAAACTTCACATGAACACACAAAGACGGGAATTTATCCACTATACTGAAATTAAAACCTCGGTCACCTCCACATACTTGACGGGAATCGCATCTGGAACTCCAACCACCGAGATCTGATTCTTCTCCATGATTTTGTTGTCTCCTTCCAAATATTCTTATTATTCTTCACCAGATCTAGTCTTTAAACCATGACCTACAAAAAACGAAAATCCAAAACACAAACAAAAGCAAGTAAAATCCAGTGAATACATGAAGAAATAGTGTTCAGAAACAAAAGGACGGTGTCACTTACCCTTGATGAATGTTGAAAAACGCCAATAAAAGCCGGAAAACGGAACCAGGAGGTCAGAATCTTCATCGATTTGTTGAAACTTCATAGATCTGGTGAGATCGTTCCTGAATCGCCAGAGAGAGGAGCAGATCTAGTGAAATCGTTCTGAATCGCCAGAGAGAGAGAGAGAGGTGCAGGGAACGCCAATAAAAGCCGGAAAACGGAACCAGGAGGTCAGAATCTTCATCGATTTGTTGAAACTTCATAGATCTGGTGAAATCGTTCCTGAATCGCCAAAGAGAGGAGCAGATCTAGTGAAATCGTTCTGAATCGCCAGAGAGAGAGAGAGAAAGGTGTACAGGGAAGGGCGATTTTGAAATGTTTTGAAATGAATGAAGTTGAAACCCTAATGGTATCCCGTGTTTTTTAGCAAAGGGTATAAATGGAAAGTGATGTTTTCTAATGCTTAAAAGACTTGTACATCATGCTTTAAAGGTGTTTTAAGGAAATTTCAATGACTTCAAGAAGTCCTTTGGATATGCTTATTAATATAGTATAGATATATATATTAATTTGATAGACATAAATTAAATTTATCAAACAAAATAAGTATATGGTTTGATTTCTAAACGCGAAGCAAGCGGCTTTTACCTTGAGATCACGGGTTGTAACACTACTTATGGTCACCTAAATTATTTGGTCGAATCCTAATGATTGACCAAATGGGTCGGGTTCGAAAGTATAAGCGATTGAATAGATTGCTGACCTCTATGACCCTAAACAAGCACAAAACTAAAAGCGACGAGCTAAACATGCTAGAACATGTTTAGTAAAGTTAGAAAATAGGTTTGGTATTAAAACAAACGGTTTTTATACCCAAGAGTAGTTTGGTTACAAAATACGCGAGAAAACGCATTTTGGCCGAAACTACGACTCGTTACTGAGCCTAGATAACGTGGTAATCAGTGGGTATAGTCACTAGGGAACTATAACCATCGTGATTACGCTCACGTTATGAAGTTCAAACGAACTTCGCTTTGACCAAAAACTGGTCTATGCAGAAAGTCAAACGTAGTTTGACTTTAACGATGAAAACGAATGAAAAGAACGAAAGAATACTTATAAAAGGTCCCCGCAAGCTTTGATTTCCCAAGTATTCTCAGGTATGAAGTGGCTAGCACTTCAACTTAGAGAAATCTCAGAAAATCAAGTGCGGTTTTTGCAAGTCAAGGGGTGGGGGTATTTATAGGATTTCTAGAAGCAGGTTCAAGGGTGTGGAACAGCTAGTAACAGCTGGAACAGATTTTTTTGCTGTTCTGGGACTCTCATGCGGCTCGCGTAAGGCACACACAAACTCTCACGCGGCCCGCCTGGGCATAGTTTCCAGAATTGACAGAAATGGTCCCTTAACTTGATAAAAATGCATTTCGGCTCATTTTTGACATGTTTAAGCCCCGTTAACCTCATTTCAAGGCTCCAAAATGAAGTTAAAGTATAGGGAACTCAAAAAAATGCTCAAAAATATCTCGGATGTCAGTTCGTTTGGCCGTACGGTTGCGTTGTTCGGTTAATTACGACGGAAGTCGTAACGAACGCAAAAACGATCCAAATTAAGCGACGAATGGAATTTTATCATGCCAAACACTAAAATAAAATATTTTAATGATTACATAAATTTTTGGATGTCTGGATGTATTCAGAACGTAAGTTATGCGCGATAATGCAAACTTCCGCACTTTTTGACGCTTTTAGTCCCTGAATGACCAGAAAGTTTATTTTAGCACACAGAACACCTCAAAGCCTATTTCTAAGCTATGTAAAGGATATTTAGGGTATGTTTCACTTATGGTCATGTTTCGGAGGGTCTGTTACAGTACAAATTGATATACTTTCGCAGTTTGTCGAATTTAGTCCCTGTAAGCGAATAAACTTGATTTTGGCATACCAAACCATCCAAAACCTATTTCTAAGTTATGTGAAGGTTATTTAAGGTATGTTAAGCCTATGTCACTATTCCGGAGTGTTTGTTGCATTAAACTGGTTATATTTACGCTTCAGTGCGCGTATAACCCTCTAGAAAGCGATCTAAAGCCCGAAATCGAACAAGAGTTGATATGTGCAAATGATGCACATGTTTTTGTAAATCCCAAGTATGAAATACAATATTTCATTGGTTTGGTATTTGATTGATGGTTTAAGTGACATAGATGTCACACCCAGGCTGAAACAGATTGAAGAGAAAGAGAAGTCTAGAGCTCTTGCGGTCATTCATGACGATGAAGGATATGACTGGAGTGAGATATTGCCTGAGGAAGACACAGTTGGTTATGCGTTCGCAGCAACAAAGATTGTTCCGTTTAAAGACAACAGAACGGAAGAAGAAAAGTTTGTGAACAGAAGAATGAAAGCCCAATAAAAAATAGCAGAATCTACAACATTTTCAAAGAAGCAAAAAGGGCAAAACGATGGGATGAAAACAGAGAATGCTACCTTGATCCACAAGGAAATATCGCAGTTGATCCCAATTCCATCAGTGTTGATGCAGTCATTCAGCAGTACGCTAAAGAAGAAGAAGCCAGACAGAAAGAATGGTGGGGTGGCGGTGAAAAGAAAGTGGAAGAGATAGAAGAAAAAGTGAAGATGGCAGAAAAGAAGATTGATGACGGATTGATAGATACATCACAGGAGCTCACAGCTGAACATCTGATGAAGATGGCGGACAAAGTTCTTGCTGCAAAGGAACTGGACGTAGATTCTAGTTCTGGAACTGAGTCAAAAAGCCAGGTCACTCAGATTGATACAAATCAAGTGTCAGGTAAGAAAGTTAAACGTGAAAGTGACTACAAGAATTGCATGAAAAACTGCAAAGATTGTAGTACTATCGCTTATCTTAACAACAAAAAAGTTGAAGATCTGACAAAAAGAGTAATAGAAGTAGAAAATCAGATCTTAAACCGGGATAAAATGCTGAAAGCTTCAAACGATCGTGCTTTAGAGTTAACTGAAAAAATTGAAAGTGATAAAAGTGACATAGAAAGAACTAAGAAAGAAAATGAAAAACTCATTCATGAAAATCGTCACATCACTGAAAATTTTGAAAAGCTTAAGTGAACGGTTAAAGATTCTGATGAACGAAATGGTAAAACAACAAAAGAGAATCTTCAACTGTCAGGTGTGCTTAGGGTGAAAGAAGAGTTGATCAATAAACAATTGGATGAAATTGCTAAACTGAAGCTTCAATTTCAAGAGGTGAAAATTGAAAATGAACACATCTAATTAAAATTAACCAGCTACAACTCCGCGAGCTTTGTTTTGCAGCACATTGTTCCCAAACCCATCGGGAAAAACAAAGCTGGCGAAGATGTATTTTCGGATGGAACAGGGGTGGGATATCATCAAGTTCCACCACCAGTTTTAAACAAATTCTCAAAGAAAAAGTTCGGGCTGGTTAATGATGAAGAAGATTTAAAAGAAATAAAACTTCTGTTGGGATTGAACCCTAACAGAGGAACAGAAAATGTAAAGCCAAAACCGGATCTCATCAGTGGACTATCAATAAGCAGCAATTTACACTTTGCATTCCCCTTGACAGTGGTATTCTAACAGCTGATAAATCATAAGTGCTGCTCACTACAACAACTGATGAACTAAACATTGATGATACTCTTAAAGACTGCTGAAGACAAACACTGAGCTCTATCTACTGCTGTCTCTCAAGTACTGCTGAAGATCCAAGCACTGCTCATTCAAAGACTGATCACCTTTTGAAGAAAGCACTGATGTTCAAGTAATCAGTGCTTAGGCTACAACAGTGGAACGTGAACAGTGTTAGACTTGTTTTGTATTGTATTATTAATCAGTTGTTAGACATCAGTAGTTTTGTATAGATCAGTGTTTATAGTTTGTTAGGTCGTTAGATGTCACTATCATGGTGACGTCAGCTAAGATGCTTTAGTAGTTTGGTTTGCCTATAAATGGAGCAGTACTCTGTACTGTTACATTTGATCGTCTTGAGTGAGTTCTTCTCCTCAATTCATCCTTTCATCTTGTGCAACCAACCCTGGAGTGTCTGGCTTAGGGGGAGTTTAGTTCTGTAAACATGCTGTAATCATTTGCTTTGTATTTTAATCATTTGACTTAATGTGAAGCAATTGTTTATCAAACTATATTCTCCTTTGATTGTGTTTACAAAGTTTGCTACTCATTTCCACTGCACTTACATCATTACATATGTTCTGAATGCTTCATTTTTATGCAAACAAACTCAATCATGAGAGCCTCAGATCCTAACAATTGGTATCAGAGCTTGGACAGTCAAATTCGATCTAACAATCAATTTGACATAACAGTTCAGCTCACAATTCATTGATACTAAGGGCGGTTGTATTCAGTTGAAAAACAGAGTAACGGGTGAATCATGATCAAAATGGTTTTTCAAAAACTCTGTAAATCAACCAAGATGTCATATGACACACAAATTTTAAGCAACAAGTGATTTCATGCACAAAATACTCATAGTTTTCAGATCTGTAAAATATCTGATAAATTATGGGATCGTTCAACATTTCCAAAATTGATTTCAATTATTGGTTTGACATTTGTGATGTTTTCACTAAAATGCTAAAGTATGAACCTCAGATCAGCAAAACCTATGTTCATTTAAACAATAGTGTTCTGCTGACATAGAAAGAGGGAAATAAAGCTTTAGTCAAAACTTCTTATGTGCTCAAAGGCAGATTGAAAATCCTCAAAAGGACCAAATCAACTTTGTCAAATACATTAAGAAAATAAGGTGTAAAAACAGTCCTAATCAAATGTAATGTGAGATCTGTAATAAAAGATGCACAAATGTGGTCAGATCTCTCAAAACATTACTTCAAAGTGATTCTGGACAAAGTATGTTCAAAATATAATCTCCTAGTGAGTATTTCTGAACATGTGAATAAAAAGAGTAAAAAGGGAAAAAGAGAATGAACAAATCTCAAAGTGTGATTATCTGAAAACTTTTGAAATCAAAAGAAAAGAGTATAAGCATAAAACACTTATGAGGTCAAAGTTAGCTCATCAGTGGTCATCATGCAACTGTGTGCATTCATCAATACAGGAATTGTTCTGGTAACAATAGTGTTGGTGTAGTTGTCTGTCGACTACATCTTCGTTCGAGTCTTAGGGTAGGGCTGATTGTATTGTGAACAGTAAATGAGAAATCTTGTATTAGATAGGATCGCTTATTGGGCTTTAGATCGCTCTTATGGCCCAATTAGATAGTAGGATCGCTCGAATGGCATATCATCTGGACCGCTCGAGTGACTTTGTGATGGATCGCTCGAGTGGCATGTGTTTGGGTCGCTTATTGGACCATGTCATATAAGCGATCCCAAATGCCTATATATAGGAGATCATATGAGCGATCCAGGGGTGTGTTTTTCAAGGTGTAACGGCGAAGCTCTGCCCGTTTGTCTCCAAGAACTTGTAATTTGACAGTTAATCAATAGAGGAGACATTAAGTTGTGAAATCAAGCTTTACGAAGACTAGTTCAATGAATTCCGCCTCTGAATTAGTCTAAGTGCTCTTCTGAACGACTCGTCAGGTCGGAAAACGTTCCTACAAGTGGTATCAGAGCTCAGGAGGAAGAGTTCTTACCGTTTAGCTCGATTTTCGCTCAAAATTCTGATTTCTGCACCTTCTTTTATTCATTCGGAAAGATTTGACGGTCGGAATCGTCTCAAAATATCAGGGATTGTGCGCAACTACACAGAGACAAACCCTAGAAAGTTTCAGATCTAAATTCGAAGTTTAAGTGGGTCAAAATTGGAATTGAATTTGGTCCGCTTGTTCGAACATACTCTGATCCGCTCAAAGGATTCTCTTTGGACCGCTCATTTGACAAATTCTGGACCGCTCATTAGCACAATTTATCTGAATCGCTCGAATTGTAATTGTCTGGATCGCTCATACGAATAGCATTTGGACCGTTCTTTCGGACATTGCTTGGTTCGCTTATTAGGCAATTCTATTGGACCGCTGATTGGACAGTTCGCTCGAACGGTGTGTCTAACTGGTTCGCATATTGATCAGATTGATTGGATCGCTTATAGAGCAGTCCGCTTATTTGAACAATTTGTCAAAGTTGGGAAATTGTTAGTGAATTTGTGAAAAATGACGATGGTATTTGATGAACAAGAAAACAATATGCTAGAGGATTTTAATAATTGGTATATGAGAAATATGGATACCGATTATATAAATGTGAGTACGGACACTTGGGTTAAAAGTTTTGAATTTTTCATATGTCAAAAGGATGAAACTTTGAATGAGATGGAAGCACGATTTAAAGTTTTAACAGACAATATGAGAAGAATGGATATTAAGATGTCAAATGATGAATATCTATCAAAATTAACAACTGCATTACCTGCTAAATGGGATGAGTTTATGGTTGAACTGAAACAGAAAGATTTTTTTCTAGAGCTTTTTCCATATCAGTTCTTTAATGAAGTTAGAGGAGAATTTTATAAGGAAGAAAGGAAAAGGAAAGAGTTTTTAGCCAAGATGGAAAAGAATTTACATAGACTGGAGCTGGATATACTCATTGAAGTTGATAGAAGAGTTTGTGTATTTCTTGCGACAAAGAGTACTCTGAAATATCATATCAAAAGGAAATGTTATATTGATGATAATATGAATCCTTTTGATTTTGTTAAACTCTTTCGTGCAGGAATCGACAAGATGGAAACAAAGGATACTCCAAAGATTGAAGAATCTGTAGAGTTTGGATCTTCAGGTTCTGCATCAGCATGCTCAAAATGTGACCGCTTCAAGACTGAAAATGACAAACTCTTAAAGGATGCGGAAAGTTTGACATCGGAAGTCAAGAAGTTAGAAGATGTGAAGCAAGCTGATGATAATCAGATTCTTTTTTTGAAGGAAAATTATGAGAAGTTGAAAGCTGAAAATGACAAACTGTTAAGTAATTTGAACAGTTTGACATTTGAAAACAAAAAGTTGAAGGACAAAGAAAAAGTTTTTGAAGAGAAAATTAAGGATTTTGAAATTGAAAAAACAAAAAGTGAAAAAGAATTTCAAAATCAACTGAAAATTATTGAAGATGGGAGAAATGTTTTTAGCCAAAACAACATTGAGAAGCAAAAATTGATCAATTCACATCTTCAGAAAATTATAAATTTGGAGAAGGAATGTGAAAGTGCTCGAAAGAAAATCAAGGAGTTAGAAAAAGAGTTTGAAAGCAAAAAGAAATCATCAGAAGAAGAGGATTTCTGGATTAAGCTTGAAAACAAGAATCTGAAAGCAAATGAATCCAAATTCCAAGAACAGATAAAAATTTTGGAAAATGAAAAATCTGTTCTTGAAAATTTGAAAAATGAAAATGAAAATTCAATCAAGTCTCATCTTGAAAGAATATCTCAGTTTGAAAAAGAAGCTGAGAATTCCAGAAGCAAGATTGATGAACTTGAGAAAAAAATGATAGGTTTTGTGACTTCATCAGACAATTTGAAGTTTCCTTGTCCAAAACCAATCAATTATGTTCCAATGAGTGACAATGTCACAAACTTTGACTATGTCAAAGTTGAAGATTGTGATGAAAAATCTGATGATAAAAAGGAAAAATTTCAGAAAACTGTTCTGCAATCAACTGAAAAGGGTGAATGCTCGAAGCAAAAACCTTTGAAGAAGAAAGCAGAACAGAAACAAAAAATTAAAAATGAGAAAATTGTTCAAAAAGATAATAAAAGCTCATCAGATCGATCATCCAATCAAAAGAAAAAATTACAAAAGGTAAAAAATGATAATTAAAAAATTGTTGGTAATAAGTGGTGCAGGTCGGATCACAGTGCTTCAAAGCAAAATCCAGCAAACTTGAGGAAAGAATATCACCAAGCCAAACAATGCTTTGATCTGAACGTTTGGACTCAAAATGGTGATTGGTACGATAACAGAGTGTGTTACAGCTGCGGATATCAAGGACACATTGCTGTTAACTGCCAGTATTGGAGTTATGAGACCAGGAGATGCTTTAATTGCAACATCAAAGGTCACATTGCCAAAGATTGCCCAAGGAAATCTAGTGAAAGATTGAGAGTTAATTCTCAGAAAGCGACAAAGATTCCAGTCAAAGTCAAGCCCCAGGAACAGAAGGTTCTGAAACCTAAAGTTCAAGCACAATCAACTCAAGAAAAGAAAGTAAAGCTTTCACAGGGGCAAAAAGACAGACTGAGGAAAAAGAGAAAGAAGGCAAGAGAATATCTCGAGAAGATATTGTCCTCAGGTTCACCCGACAGATCGAATAAGAGTGCTGATAAATCGATTCACTCGACAACAAAGTCAAGTAAACTGAATTCATCAGATACAAATCTGAGGACGAAAAAGGAAAAGAAGAAGGTAACATTCTGTGGCGATGAATCTGTTTCTTCGGAAACAAAGGAGCCACATGTCGGCGATGAATCTGACTCATTAAAGTCAGACAAGCCACATTCAGGCAATGATTCTGGTTCGTCAAAGCCAGAGGAGCCATTGGTTGAGGTAAAATTGTCGAAAACACCCAAGGCTGGTCGGGCTTGGGTGGATCTTTTTAAATGAAAAACCTGACTTGCCGGAGATCCCAAGATGGTGTTGTGGATCATGAATCGGCATCTTTCTAAATCTGTGTTTGAGAAGTTGCAGGATTTGCCGGAACTCCCAGGTTTGTAAGCGAGGAGTAGGAATCGGCACTTTGAGAATTCAACCAAATGATGGTAATTGGTTGAAAAACAGGTTTGAAAGTTTATAGTTGTGGAATGGTGTTGATCTTACAAGTAATTAAATCAAGGTCATTAAATTGAGCTTGAGTTAATTATCATTCATGAATTTGGTAAACAATGTGATGATTTTGCCCCAATTTTACAAAAGGTAAAAACAACGAAACTTATTTTCCGGAAAAACCATTCTGATTAAAACAAACTTAAGTGTTTTGAAATCATTATGGGAAAATAGTTTGTTGTGAGGGGGAGTTCTGATTGTTTAAGCCAAACGGATGGAGAATTGAAGTGTTTCGATATCAGTTGTCATGTTCTGTACAATTTGTTTTCAATTTTCTTTAGATGTATTTGAATTTTAGGGGGAGTAAGAATTTTTAGAAAATCCAAAAAAATCAGAAAATTTGAAAAAGCCAAAAACATGATAAAATTTAAAAATGAGTTTTGTTGCGTAAAAGAGGAAATGATAGTAAATCAGTGGACTATCACAGCACGCTAAAGATATGTAATGTCAAATGTGATAAACGGTCTCACTGATGATGTGACGATAGGTTTTCGTACATTTAGTAGATTTATTCGGGATATAAACCTAAAATTTCAAACTTGTGAAATTTGTGGGGAACACTACTTGGATATATAGGTAACCCCTGAAATCTCGTTTGAAAGGTCTCGTATTCTGATATACTAGGTGTTTATACTCTATGATGTCTGGGGTATTATTCCGGGACTTCTACTGAACGGTAGTTCTGACCTAGTCCTTGGCTAATACTTTCCGCAAAATGCTTGAAACATAGCATAAAGCCCTCAGCTGATTAGACAATAAAATTGATAATCATCTGTTGTAGCTGAAAAGATCCTCTAAAGGGGACACACTGCTAAGTCGAAGCTGATATCTCTCTGCTGAACGGAAGTTCTGACCTGAGATCCCTCAGTTCTCGCATTTAACCCCTAAATTATGTACAGACATCATTGTAGTATTCATACCTGTAAGACTGAATATTGGGATTCTGGATACGGGAGTATATCCAAGAGGTGGGACACATGAATTGAACTAAGTTCATAAAACACCTAAATAGTATCCTGAATAGATTGAAAGTTGTATGAAAATTTAAGAGGACAACTATATCGTCAATCAACGTGAATCGTTTAGAACATAAAATGTCTAAAAGCTTAACGGTGCGGTTGATGTGTCTCAAAAACTGATATGATCCTCTTGCACAAACTCACAAAAAAACAAATATGTTTGTTCTGCGTTTAAATTCTTGTTTGTACATTTACGTTTCATATTTTGAAAAATCCAAAAAGAGTTTTGACAACTGATGTTGAAGAACTGATTTTCAAAATCTCAAAGGCTAAACTTGATGAACAGACAAGTTGGTTAATTAGTTTGAAATGTTTAAAATGATTCATTAGGTTGAATCAGAAATTGGAATGTTTCAAATTTGTAATCAGTGTTTAATTGTAAAAAGTATCAGATGATTAGTTGATTCATTAAGTTGAATCATAATTGTTTTTGTATTGTGATAGTATGTCTGAGTCTTGCAGGTTTCTGATCCTGTTGCTACAGATGGCCAGGAGACACATCAGAACCAGAGAAGAGCTTAAACGAAGAAAGCCAGGAGTTGATTTCAATGGTGATAACGATTTCCAGACAGAGATCCCAGCATGATGATAGGGGGAGTCTGACGAAAGTTAAAACCAGAGAAAGATCCAGGCATATGTTTTCAGGAAGGAATTTCTGAAGAAGATTTGATTCCAGACAGAGTTCCTGAAGAAGACCGAACAAGATTGAAGAGCTGTGAATGATTGAAGACTCTCACTAAAGATTCCGTCAACATTCAAGGGGGAGTCTGTTGGTGCAGTTGTCTGTCGACTACATCTTCGTTCGAGTCTTAGGGTAGGGCTGATTGTATTGTGAATAGTAAACGAGAAATCTTGTATTAGATAGGATCGCTTATTGGGCTTTAGATCGCTCTTATGGCCCAGTTAGATAGTAGGATCGCTCGAATGGCATATCATCTAGACCGCTCGAGTGACTTTGTGATGGATCGCTCGAGTGGCATGTGTTTGGGTCGCTTATTGGACCATGTCATATAAGCGATCCCAAATGCCTATATATAGGAGATCATATGAGCGATCTAGGGGTGTGTTTTTCAAGGTGTTACGGCGAAGCTCTGCCCGTTTGTCTCCAAGAACTTGTAATTTGACAGTTAATCAATAGAGGAGACATTAAGTAGTGAAATCAAGCTTTACGAAGACTAGTTCAATGAATTCCGCCTCTGAATTAGTCTAAGTGCTCTTCTGAACGACTCGTCAGGTCGGAAAACGTTCCTACAAATGGCATCTCAAGTGATTGTGCTTAAAAAGGAATTTACGATCAATTGTCAAGAAAATGACCCCAAACAGTGGTCAAAATAACTTGAGAATTATAAGATCATGAACTTCATGAAAAGCTGTCAGATCCTTTGATTATCTTCAAAACATCCTTTGTTTTTTTAAGGTGTTTTCCTCTAAATAAAACCAGATGTGTTTTACTTTTTATAGAATATATTTTGTTCTTTTACTTATTTTTGATTGTAAAAGTTCATCTCTGGTCAGGATGTAATTTCTTTATTTTTTGTGTGAAATTACTATCCTTAAATCTGATCAAAAGGAAATGACACACATATCAAGGTCATGTTAAGCTCAAGTTTGGTTGTCACAGATCAAAAATTGATTGCAAATTGCTTTTGAACTACTAAGACACTCATGTTCTAGTTCAAGTAATTAGACACAAAATGAGTTGTTTTAGTAGAAAAAGTCCTCATCATCTGGGATGCTAAACCACTGTCTGAAATAATAGACAGATGGCAAAACCTTGAACAAAATTTCTGAAGATAATTGCTGACAATTTTATCTTGATATTATACATCTAAAATGTATTTTGTTAAGAATAGCATTTCTGGTACTCAACAGATGATAGACAAGATATTGTGCTTTCACAAGATAAAATCAATTCCTACATCTGAACAAACAGATGCTAAAATTCTTGTCAAAAGTCAAAACATTGCTGCACAAACAGTTGTTAAAAATATGATCCTCAGTATTGTTTCCAACCACTGATGTTCCTTAAATGCTGTTGTACATCAACTTCTGTTCTCTAAAGTCAGTCAACCTCTGTTCTTACCAAAACACTGATGTTCAAAATCGTTGTTTTATCTATTGGTATGCCATCTACTGATGTAATAAAAGCATGTACTGATGGTAAAAATCACCCACTGCTTCATTTCATCACCATTGTAACTACTGATGGTTGTTCCATCAGTGGTTGTCAAAACAACTGTCCTCCATTATTACCATTTCATCAGGGGTTGGCACGTGGTTAGTTTTTAGCCGTCAGATCATTATAACCGCTCCCACATCCGCATTCACCTTTTTTCCTAAAATAAAACCCTGATTAAACCCAAACAGAGGCTTACACTGTCGAATTGAATTCCAAACATTCTCTTCACAAAGCAGTTTCCTCTCATAACTCCAAAAATCTTCTTCGATCTTCTTCATAAAAAATGACGAAACCAAAATCGAAAACAAAATCAAAACCATCATCTTCCTCCACAACAGCAGATGCCACTCAAATGGCCGCTGAAACCACAAATGTGACACCTGTGTCACTTCAACCATCAAACAAATGCCAAACGAATGAAATATTTTATTTCATACTTGGGATTTGAATAAATATGTGTATGTTTTGCACATATCAATTCTTGTTCAATTTCAAACTCTACAACCCTTTCTGGGAAATTATACGCAAACTAGTGCATAAACGTACTCAGTTTAGTGCGACAAATACTCCTGAAGACCATCATACACTTAACATACCTTAAATAACCTTTACATAACTTAGAAATAAGTTTTGAAGGCTTTGGTATGGCAAAAACAAGTTAATTCGCTTACAGGGACTAAACTTGACAAACTGCAAAAGTATGCCAATTTGAACTGTAACGAACATTCCGGAACATGTCCATAAGTAAAACATACCATAAATATCCTTTAAATAGCTTAGAAATAGGCGTAGAGGGTTTTAGTATGCTAAAACAAACTTTTGGATCATTCAGGGACTAAAAGTGTCAAAAAGTTCACAAGTTTGCACTTTTGCGCATAACTTACGTTCTGAATACATCCGGACATCCAAAAATTTATGTAAGCATCCTAATATTATGCCTTAGTGTTTGGCATAAGAAAAATCCATTCGTCGCGTCATTTGGATCGTCTTTCGCGCTTATGCGCATTCCGTCGTAATTAAGCGAACGTCGCGATCGTACGGCCAAACGAGCCAACATCCGGAACATTTTTGAGCATGTTTCATGTCCACAATGTTTAGGCATCATTTTAGGGCCTTAAAGTTGGCTTTACGGGCCTTAGAAGTGCCGGAAATGGCTTAAACACGCAACAGGGACCAAAACTGTAATTGCTGAAAGTTGGTGCAGATCAGAAGGGGCCATGTGACAACTCGAATTTCCAAGATTTCTATTACGCATTTATTGCACGTTTATTGATTGTTTAATTGTTTGCTTGCACAATTGGTTTGCTATGAAACTGTATACGTTTTGATATAATATAGTGTTTTGTGGTTGTGCATGGTTATGTGTTACTTGTGAAAGATTTGACAAATAATGGAATGTGGTGTTGAAACTGTAATAAATAATACTTAAGGGTGCTTAGGGATGATAGTGAAACTTTAACAACTCATAACCCTAATCCCCTTCCCTAATCATTCACTAATCATTCACAAAGAATCAAAACACGTACTTTCACCTCCTCTAATCCTCTCTACAACCATCTCCTCATACTTCTTGGTTTCACAAGTCTTTTGCATCAAGTTTGATTGCCAATCCATCTAGAATCGAATCAAGGTAATTGCTTAATCATTGTTTATTGATTGTTTGATTGTCATCTATTTTTGATTCTTGTAGTATGTGTAAACCCTAGTTCATCATATGATAGTTCTGTGTTTCCAATAGATGTTGATTATTGTGTAATCACTGTTTGATGATTTATATGATTGTATTGTCAAAAATATTCATGATTGACTTGATTCGATGTTGTGAAAGTATGGATTAGGGTTTAGATCGTATGAACTAGAGTACGTAACCGATGAATGTGTAAAGTGTAACTGATACAATTCTGTCGAACTTGAACATTCGTATGTTGTTTAGTCGTCTGAGTTTTGTGAATGAACTTGTAATTGTCTGAGTTTTAAAGATAGACATCTAGTCCGAGCTTTTAATGAACCAAGCATGTCCGACTTATATGCATACAACACTATGTCCGAGTTTCCTTTACATATGGCTGGTCCGAACTCTTTAATAAACACATAGAGTCCGAATTCTTGTTAATAGATGATATATATCCGAGTTTGATTGATAAAGTGCTGCCCGAGTTTCATTCATAAAGCATGGTCCGAGTTTGTTGAAGGACATAATGTCCGAGTTTCAAACAAAGCTAAAAGGGGGTCCGAGTTCTTTACCACAAGGGGATGTCCGACCTTTCAAGCACATGAGGTCCGAGTTTCTTGAAGCTATTATGTCCGAGTTTCATGACACCCTTGCATGATCCGAGTTTTGATCCCCACACCCCTAGTCCGAGTTTTGTTAACCTTGCCACATAGTCCGACCTTTAAACCCCCAATACATTGGTCCGACTTTTATACATAATGTGCATGATCCGACCTTGGTAGATTAAGTGATGTCTGATATGATAAGTCACATGCTTGTTAACCTAAGCCGAGTTTCGTTATCTGTTTGTATGTTAATACTAGCGATGTGATAACACTGTTACTTATGTAAACTCTCTTATGCTTGCTAGTTTTGTAATTCTGAGCAACGATATAACACGATTAAAATTACTAAGACTGTTGATGAATAACTGAGTAAAACGACTGAGAACAACCCTGATTGTAAAGCTTAAGCTGCATAAATGTGATTAGCTGTTTATGTGATACTTGATGACAACTGTCAAACGCCTTGCGACATAGATTACCTGCACATCGTTACGAACATGATCTGATTTAATATACATGCATACTATAGGACTCGATTGATTAATTGCAAGCACATAGTTAAGCATACCGAGCAAACCAAGGTGAGTTCACACAGCCAAGGCATGGGGTTCCCGGGTGGGAATGGGATTTGATGAACTATTGTATATACTTCGCTGATAGAACTACGACTAGACTAGTAACACTTATTGAACTGATCTTCGCACACCTGCCAAGGGTTGGCCGCGATATTATGACTGACTTCGCACACCTGCCTTTGGAAGGCCGCGAACTGGAATTTACTAATCTTCGCACACCTGCCTGGTAGGCCGCGATACAGATAAACCTAGTCTAGAATACTCGGGATGAACATCCCCTAATATCTTCGCATACCTGCCTGGGAGGCCGCGATGGAAACTAATACGATACATGACATAACGAACGAACATACTACTACTCACACTACACTATTACTGAACTGTTAACTGTGAACTCGCTCAACTAGTTGTTGATCCTCTGTTACATGCCTTGCAGGTCGTTAGATACATGGAGCTTGCACATGGAGGAGCAGGTCGTTGTGGAGCATGGATCGTGGATGCCATGTTAAGACATTTAAACATTTGAACTTATGTTACACCTTGGGCTTTCATACTTATGCTTCCGCTATATTTTGAAACTATGATTATGTTTTGAACACCTATCGTATTGAATGATTGGTTTACATTTATTATACTTGATATTAATTACATGTTCGATATGATTGGTGGCTTGATCCTGGTCAGTCACGCTCCCAAGCGGTGATACTCCGCAGGTGGATTTTGGGGGTGTGACAGATTGGTATCAGAGCCATTGGTTATAGAGAACTTGGTTTTAATATGGGAAAACGTTTTTATTAAAACCAGACTATAACCAGAACAGTGCTCTCAACGATCCACAACGACGCTTCGCTCCACGTGTAAGACTCAACATCCTAGGTAATAAGGTTTATGTTTATTGCCTACATGCTAGAATTGTATAGAACTTTGCTCGTAGTATGCTTACATTACTTTGCTCACTACTTGTTATTGCTTAAGAACACCTATGTGCTTACACTCTTCTGTTATCGCACTATTCACGAACCTCTCTCACCTATGTTGCTTTTGATGTGAAGATCAATGGCCGGACGAATTAACATGACTCAAGCCCAGCTAGAGGCTCTCGTTCAAGCTCAAGTTGCTGCGGCACTTGCAGCTGCTCAAGCAGGTAGTATACCCTGCAGTTTAGACTCACACTAGGATCTTTAGATCCTACATTAACTCTCGTATTTAACCTTGTCCTATTCGTACACAATAGGTCAACACGCGCAGCAGCCCGTCTGCACTTTCAAGAACTTCATGGACTGTCGTCCAAGTACTTTCAGTGGCACCGAGGGGGCAGTGGGACTCCTCCATTGGTTCGAGAAGCTAGAATCTGTGTTCGAAATGTGTGAATGCCCTGAGGCTCGCAGGGTTAAGTACGCCACTGGCACTTTGGAAGGAATCGCGTTGACTTGGTGGAACGCGCAAGTACAGATCCTAGGGTTGGCAGCTGCTAACGCCACCCCTTGGAATGATTTCAAGGAATTGATCAAAAGGGAATACTGCACTCGTGAAGACATTCACAAGTTGGAAGATGAACTGTATCACTTGAAAATGGTTGGGTCAGAGATCGAAGCCTATACCAAACGGTCGAATGAACTGGCCGTGCTATGCCCAACTATGGTGGACCCTCCAGTGAAACGTATTGAGTTATATCTCAAGGGTTTGGCGCCAGAGATCCAGAGCCATGTGACATCGGCTAATCTTTATAATATCCAGGCTATTCAGCGCCTTGCTCATCGTATTACAGATAAGGCAGTGGATCAGAACAGGCTGCCAAAACGTGTCAAGGCTACCACTGCTGCTGTCACTACTTCTGCTACTCCCAGTGACAACAAGAGAAAATGGGAGGGGGGTTCCAGCAAGGGATCAGTTTCTGTTCAGTCTCAGCAGCGCAAGACAAATGACTACCAGAATTCGAGTCAGCAATCATCTGGTAGTCAGGGGCAGGGTGGATATCGGGGAATTCACCCACTGTGTAATAAGTGCAACAGACACCACAGCGGAAGATGTCACAGGGAACGTTGTCAAAGATGCCTCAAGATGGGTCATGAGGCTAAGGATTGTAGAAGCTCTCGGCCAGCAAATCAGAACCAGCAACTCCCACCGCCAGCTCCACAGAACCAGCACCAGCAGCGACAGCGTGGAAACCGGGGATGTTTCAAGTGTGGGGCTGAAGGCCACTACAAACGTGATTGCCCTCAACTGAACCAGAATAAGAATCGCAACAACAACAACCAGGGCAACGGGAACAACAACAACAACAACGGGGGAAACAACAACAATGGCAACGAAGCTCGGGGTCGTGTTTTTGTGCTGGGTCGGGGTGACGCCATGAATGATCCCAACGTGGTTATGGGTAAGTTCCTTCTCGACGATATCTATGTTACTGTCTTATTTGATTCGGGTGCTGATACAAGTTATATGTCCTTAAAAATGAGTAAATTGTTAAAACGAACACCAACACCCCTAAACACCAAACATGTCGTAGAACTAGCAAATGGTAAGAGTGTAGAAGCCGCGCACGTAATCAAGGGTTGTAGCATTGTATTAGCTGGTCAGACCTTCTCGATTAATCTTATACCCATAGTTTTGGGTAGTTTCGACGTCGTCATCGGTATGGATTGGTTATCCCAACATCACGCAGAGATTTTGTGCAAGGAAAAGATCATTCGTATTCCTCGCTCTACTCAGGAACCGCTCGAAGTTCAAGGCGACAAGAGTGGTGCTGTGGTTGGCATCATCTCTTTCTTAAAGGCTCAGAAATGTTTACGAAAGGGGCACACTGCAATTCTGGCACTTGTCACTGACGCATCAGCAAAGGAAAAGACGCTGGAGGATATTTCAGTTGTACGTGACTTCCCTCAGGTGTTTCCTGAAGATTTACCCTGTTTACCGCCTCACCGCCAAGTCGAATTCCAGATTGAGTTAGCTCCTGGAGCAGCACCTATAGCCCGCGCACCGTATCGTTTAGCTCCAACCTGTGACACCTGTGTCACCGCGACCATCAAACAAATACCAAGCCGATGAAATATTGTATTTCATACTTGGGATCTTGTATAAATATGTGTATGTTTTGCACATATCAATTATTGTTCAAATTCAAACTCTACATCGCTTTCTGGAGCATTATACGCAAACTGGTGCGTAAACGTACTCAGTTTATTGCGACAAATACTCCGGAACATCAACATACACTCAACGTACCTTGAATAACCTTTACATAACTTAGAAATAAGTTTTGAAGGCTTTGGTATAGCAAAAACAAGTTAATTCGCTTACAGGGACTAAACTTGACAAACTGCGAAAGTATGCCAATCTGAACTATAACGAACATTCCGGAACATGTCCATAAGTTAAACATACCATAAATATCCTTTACATGGCTTAGAAATAGGCTTTGAGGGGTTTGGTATGCTAAAATAAACTTCTGGGTCATTCAGGGACTAAAAGTGTCAAAAAGTGCACAAGTTTGCACTTTCGCGCATAACTTACGTTCTGAATACATCCGGACATCCAAAAATTTATGTAAGCATCCTTATATTATGCCTTAGTGTTTGGCATGAGAAAAATCCATTCGTCGCGTCATTTGGATCGTCTTTCACGCTTATGCGCATTTCGTCGTAATTAAGCGAACATCGCGATCGTACGGCCAAATGAACCGACATCCGACATATTTTTGGGCATGTTTCATGTCCCCAATGTTTAGGCATCATTTTAGGGCCTTAAAGATGGCTTTACAGGTCTTAGAAGGGCTGGAAATAGCTTAAACACGCAACAGGGACCAAATGTGTAAATTCTGCAAGTGGTGCAGATCAGAGAGGGCCAGGCGGCCCGCGTGAGTTTTGCCCAAATGTGAGGCGGGCCGCGTGGGGATGTCTGACAGAAAGATTTTGCATTTAATGCAGAATCTTGCCTTTCGTTCGATCAAAGGGCGATGCCTTTTCACCCAAATGAAGGGCCAAGGGCCAAGTTCAGTGTATTTAACACCTGGACACATGTACGCACGAGATCAAGGCACGATATTCGATAAAACGATCCTAACGGTTCCACTTTTCCTATAAATACCCCCCCCCCCTTTAGTGTAAAAATCACAAAATCAGATCCTAAAGCTCTAAGTTGAAACCGTTGTTTCATACCTGAGCTGTTTGATCTTGATTTGCACTCGGGGACCCTCCGTAAGTCTTCTTTCGCTCTTTTATTCGCTTTTCGAGTCCGAAAGTCAACGTTTTGTTGACTTTCTGCATTGACCAGCTTACGGTCGATGCGAAGTTCATGGAACTTCATAACGTGAGCGTGATCACGATGGTTATGGTCCGTAGTGACCATACCTACTGATTTCCCCGTTATCTAGGCTCAGTGACGAGTCGTAGTTTCGGCCAGAATGTGCATTCTTGCATATTTTGTAACCAAACTACTCGTGAGCATCAAAGCCGTTTGTTTTGATGTCAAACCTGTTTTCAAACTTAGTTAAGCATGTTCTAACATGCTTAGCTCGTCACTTTTAGTTTAGTGCTTATATAGGGTCGTAAGGTAAGCGATCTAAACCATCGCTTATACTTTCGAACCCGACCCATTTGGTCGGTCATTAGGACCTGACCAAACACATTAGGTGACCATAGCTATAACCTTCCGAGGTTATACCTTGTGGTCACGATGTTAGGCGTTCCAGACGCGTTCTACGCGAACGACGCGTAAGGTAGCATAAGCTACCTAAACGGGTCGTGATGGACCGTAAGCACTTAGGTTAAGTTTCATTTTAGTATGTAGGCTTTGTTAAACCATATTACACGAGTCTCCATACTCGTTTCGTTTTCGAACCTGCGTACTGTCCGATCCTTCCGATTTGGTCCGGTATATTAACATAGCTACCTATTAGGTGCCGTTTGATATCCCGTGATCTTTAGCATTATCTGGTTATTATACAAGAACTCCAAAGCAATCTCAGGTGAGTACATTGAACCCCTCTTTTACTGTTTTCCAAACTGTTTTGGGGTGAAACACATGTGCCTACTTGCTACTTTCATGCTTTCCGGTTTTCACATCATATACTACTATGTTCGATAGTACATATATAGTACATGATTTCATTGTGTTTATGCTATGTATGCCCATTGTGTGCGTACTTAGTACATTGCTTTACAATACATTTCATGCTACGTACGCCCATTGTGTGCATACGTACTACATTGTTTCACATTGCATATCTGTTGCATATGCTCATCCAGCATATGAACACAGTATACTACATTTTGAACCGTTGTACTCTACAATACATTTCATGCTACGTACGCCCATTGTGTGCATACGTAGTACATTGTTTCACATTGCATTTCTGTTGCATATGCTCATCCAGCATATGAACACATTACACTACATTTTGAACCGTTGTACTCTACAATACATTTCATGCTACGTACGCCCATTGTGTGCATACGTAGTACATTGTTTCACATTGCATTACTGTTGCATATGCTCATCCAGTATATGAACACATCACACTACATTTTGAACCGTTGTACTCTACAATACATTTCATGCTACGTACGCCCATTGTGTGCATACGTAGTACATTGTTTCACATTGCATTACTGTTGCATATGCTCATCCAGCATATGAACACATTACACTACATTTTGAACCGTTGTAACCATTTGACTATGTGAACCGTCTTAACCCTTCAATTTCATGAACCGTCTGTAACCATTGAACCGTGTAAACCAGTTGTATCCGTTGACATGGATTACATTTGACAATAGACATTTGACTATACATGAACATTTCTACCGTTGTTAAACATTTCATCTTGATGGTTTGGTTTGAGTAAGTGATTTAAGTAATGAGGCATGTGTAATATGATACAAGCATGGTGGATACGCCGCTGGTACTTCCTATATATAAGTGTTTGTATGGTAGTACATATCGTAGCGTTATTTGAATCATTTCAATTTGAAACATAGAACATTTTATACAAATAACACGCTTTTCACAAGACATTGATTTACAAACAACAAATCTTATACAAACTCTTTTTACATGGTTATTCAGTTAACCATGCATTGTTCTCTTATTTATACATATCATTTGATCTTACCGTTTTTCAAATGATTTACAAAACAGAGCAAAATACGAGGTTCATGACTAAACATTTTCTCAAACTCAAGTCATGAATTCCGTTTTCACAAAACCAATGTATCTCACAGGCATTTTTATGCTGACGTACCTATTTTCACATGTGTTTTCAGGAGATGATGCATAGGACTTATCAAGACATACTTAGGCGGACCTGTGCCTTAGTGACTTAAAACGAGACAAGAACTAGTTAATTTATGTTATGTACACTTTGATTCTTGTTTAGACAATGTAAACCTTCATGTTTGATTTATAAAACGAAACTTCATTCGCCATGGATTTGAAACAATTGATTCTGTTACAACACTCCCCGACGTTTCCGCCACGTTTTGTATGTTCTACGTGGTCGGGGTGTGACACAACCGAACTGGAAGAACTGTCTAAGCAGCTACAGGAGCTCTTGGAAAAGGGCTTTATTCGTCCAAGCTCTTCGCCTTGGGGAGCTCCAGTGTTATTTGTGAAGAAGAAAGACGGTACGTTCAGAATGTGCATCGACTACCGTGAACTGAACAAGGTCACAGTGAAGAACCGCTATCCTCTTCCTCGTATTGACGACTTATTCGATCAGTTGCAAGGGTCGAGCTACTACTCCAAGATTGATCTAAGGTCTGGTTATCATCAATTGAGAGTCCGGGATGAGGACGTCTCCAAGACAGCATTCAGAACTCGCTACGGCCATTACGAGTTTCTAGTCATGCCTTTCGGGCTTACGAACGCGCCTGCAGTCTTCATGGATCTTATGAACAGGGCGTGCAAACCCTACCTTGACAAGTTCGTCATTGTCTTCATCGACGACATTCTGATCTACTCCAAGAGTCAGGAGGAGCACGAGCAGCACTTACGTCTTATCTTGGAATCGCTACGAAAGGAACAACTGTACGCAAAGTTTTCTAAATGCGACTTCTGGCTTCGTGAAGTCCACTTTCTAGGCCATGTGGTGAACAGGGATGGGATCCATGTCGATCCATCCAAGGTAGATTCGATCAGGAACTGGCCTGCACCGCGTACACCGACAGAAATACGCCAATTCTTGGGTTTGGCGGGTTACTACAGACGATTCATTAAAGACTTTTCGAAGATTGCGCAGCCGCTTACTATGCTGACACAGATAGGTGTCACCTACCGTTGGGGAGATTCACAAGAGACCGCTTTTCAGTACCTAAAGGATAGGCTTTGCAGTGCACCTATTCTCTCATTGTCGGAGGGCACCGATGACTTCGTGGTTTATTGTGACGCATCGATACAGGGTCTTGGTTGCGTATTGATGCAACGGGATAAGGTTATTGCTTACGCTTCGCGGCAACTCAAGATTCATGAACGGAACTACACGACGCACGATTTAGAGCTGGGAGCTGTTGTTTTCGCGCTTAAGATATGGCGGCACTACCTGTACGGTACCAGGTGCACGATTTACACCGATCACAGGAGTCTCGAGCATATTCTTAAGCAAAAGGATCTGAACATGCGTCAACGGAGATGGGTTGAACTACTGAACGACTACGAATGCGCCATCAAGTATCATCCAGGCAAGGCCAATGTTGTGGCTGACGCCCTCAGTCGGAAAGACACTCTACCTAGGCGCGTACGAGCTTTGCAACTCACTATCTAGTCCAGTCTTCCTGCACAGATACGAACTGCTCAGTTAGAAGCATTGAAACCCGAAAACGTCAAGGCTGAAGCCTTACGCGGCTCAAGGCAACGAATGGAACAAAAGGAAGACGGTGCATACTATGTAACGGGGCGTATTTGGGTCCCACTTTATGGCGGCTTACGAGAGCTTGTAATGGACGAAGCTCACAAGTCACGCTACTCGGTACATCCAGGGTCGGATAAAATGTACCACGACCTCAAAACGACATATTGGTGGCCTAGTATGAAGGCCCACATCGCTACTTACGTTGGCAAGTGTTTGACATGTGCAAAAGTCAAAGTGGAGTATCAGAAACCAGCGGGCCTACTTCAGCAACCTAGGATACCGCAGTGGAAATGGGAAGAGATTTCCATGGATTTTGTTACAGGCCTACCCAGATCCCAGCGTGGGAATGATACCATATGGGTGATCGTGGACCAACTCACCAAGTCTGCACACTTTCTGGCTATAAAGGAAACGGATAAGTTCTCCACTCTTGCAGACATCTATCTTAAGGAAGTTGTTTCGAGGCACGGGGTGCCCACCTCCATCATTTCGGATCGGGATGCACGATTCACGTCAGAGCTATGGCAAGCGATGCATAAATCTTTCGGCTCACGGTTAGACATGAGCACAGCGTGTCACCCTCAGACGGATGGGCAGTCCGAGCGAACGATTCAAACTCTTGAAGACATGCTTCGGGCATGTGTTATCGATTTCGGCAACGGCTGGGAAAAGCATCTCCCTTTGGTGGAGTTCTCTTACAATAACAGTTATCATACCAGCATACAAGCCGCTCCATTCGAGGCATTGTACGGGCGTAAATGCCGGTCACCTCTCTGTTGGGCAGAGGTGGGGGATAGTCAGATTACGGGTCCAGAGATTGTTGTGGACGCCACAGAAAAGATTGCTCAGATACAACAACGCATGGCGGCAACACGCGACCGTCAGAAAGCCTACGCGGATAAGCGTAAGAGGCCATTGGAATTTCAGGTCGGGGACCGGGTTTTACTTAAAGTCTCACCCTGGAAGGGTGTGGTCCGATTTGGTAAACGAGGCAAACTCAATCCACGGTATGTTGGACCGTTCGAAATCACTGAAAGAATAGGCCCAGTAGCCTACAGACTGAACCTACCAGCTGAACTCGGTGCAGTTCACAATGTATTTCATGTGTCGAATCTGAAGAAGTGCCTGTCAGATGAGACCCTCATAGTTCCTTTTAAGGAACTCACTATCGATGAGCGGTTGCAGTTCGTCGAGGAACCAGTTGAAATCACGGACCGGGATGTTAAGGTCCTCAAACACAAGAGAATCCCTCTTGTTCGAGTTCGTTGGAACTCCCGACGTGGCCCAGAGTACACCTGGGAACGCGAAGACCAAATGAAAGAAAAGTACCCCCAGTTATTCGGAACCAATGCAACCACTACTAAGGCTGAAGCTACTACTGCTGAATTTCGGGACGAAATTCCAAATCAACGGGGGGATAATGTGACACCCCAGGAAAACCAGTGAACGATACAGCTTACCTAGCTTCCTCAGTGAGTGCGTACCAAATTTCGGGACGAAATTTCTTTTAAGTTGGGGATAATGTGACAACTCGAATTTCCAAGATTTCTATTACGCATTTATTGCACGTTTATTGATTGTTTAATTGTTTGCTTGCACAATTGGTTTGCTATGAAACTGTATACGTTTTGATATAATATAGTGTTTTGTGGTTGTGCATGGTTATGTGTTACTTGTGAAAGATTTGACAAATAATGGAATGTGGTGTTGAAACTGTAATAAATAATACTTAAGGGTGCTTAGGGATGATAGTGAAACTTTAACAACTCATAACCCTAATCCCCTTCCCTAATCATTCACTAATCATTCACAAAGAATCAAAACACGTACTTTCACCTCCTCTAATCCTCTCTACAACCATTTCCTCATCCTTCTTGGTTTCACAAGTCTTTTGCATCAAGTTTGATTGCCAATCCATCTAGAATCGAATCAAGGTAATTGCTTAATCATTGTTTATTGATTGTTTGATTGTCATCTATTTTTGATTCTTGTAGTATGTGTAAACCCTAGTTCATCATATGATAGTTCTGTGTTTCCAATAGATGTTGATTATTGTGTAATCACTGTTTGATGATTTATATGATTGTATTGTCAAAAATATTCATGATTGACTTGATTCGATGTTGTGAAAGTATGGATTAGGGTTTAGATCGTATGAACTAGAGTACGTAACCGATGAATGTGTAAAGTGTAACTGATACAATTCTGTCGAACTTGAACATTCGTATGTTGTTTAGTCGTCTGAGTTTTGTGAATGAACTTGTAATTGTCTGAGTTTTAAAGATAGACATCTAGTCCGAGCTTTATACATAAAACATATAATCCGAGCTTTTAATGAACCAAGCATGTCCGACTTATATGCATACAACACTATGTCCGAGTTTCCTTTACATATGGCTGGTCCAAACTCTTTAATAAACACATAGAGTCCGAATTCTTGTTAATAGATGATATATATCCGAGTTTGATTGATAAAGTGCTGCCCGAGTTTCATTCATAAAGCATGGTCCGAGTTTGTTGAAGGACATAATGTCCGAGTTTCAAACAAAGCTAAAAGGGGGTCCGAGTTCTTTACCACAAGGGGATGTCCGACCTTTCAAGCACATGAGGTCCGAGTTTCTTGAAGCTATTATGTCCGAGTTTCATGACACCCTTGCATGATCCGAGTTTTGATCCCCACACCCCTAGTCCGAGTTTTGTTAACCTTGCCACATAGTCCGACCTTTAAACCCCCAATACATTGGTCCGACTTTTATACATAATGTGCATGATCCGACCTTGGTAGATTAAGTGATGTCTGATATGATAAGTCACATGCTTGTTAACCTAAGCCGAGTTTCGTTATCTGTTTGTATGTTAATACTGGCGATGTGATAACACTGTTACTTATGTAAACTCTCTTATGCTTGCTAGTTTTGTAATTCTGAGCAACGATATAACACGATTAAAATTACTAAGACTGTTGATGAATAACTGAGTAAAACGACTGAGAACAACCCTGATTGTAAAGCTTAAGCTGCATAAATGTGATTAGCTGTTTATGTGATACTTGATGACAACTGTCAAACGCCTTGCGACATAGATTACCTGCACATCGTTACGAACATGAACTAATTTAATATACATGCATACTATAGGACTCGATTGATTAATTGCAAGCACATAGTTAAGCATACCGAGCAAACCAAGGTGAGTTCACACAGCCAAGGCATGGGGTTCCCGGGTGGGAATGGGATTTGATGAACTATTGTATATACTTCGCTGATAGAACTACGACTAGACTAGTAACACTTATTGAACTGTTCTTCGCACACCTGCCAAGGGTTGGCCGCGATATTATGACTGACTTCGCACACCTGCCTTTGGAAGGCCGCGAACTGGAATTTACTAATATTCGCACACCTGCCTGGTAGGCCGCGATACAGATAAACCTAGTCTAGAATACTCGGTATGAACATCCCCTAATATCTTCGCATACCTGCCTGGGAGGCCGCGATGGAAACTAATACGATACATGACATAACGAACGAACATACTACTACTCACACTACACTATTACTGAACTGTTAACTGTGAACTCGCTCAACTAGTTGTTGATCCTCTGTTACATGCCTTGCAGGTCGTTAGATACATGGAGCTTGCACATGGAGGAGCAGGTCGTTGTGGAGCATGGATCGTGGATGCCATGTTAAGACATTTAAACATTTGAACTTATGTTACACCTTGGGCTTTCATACTTATGCTTCCGCTATATTTTGAAACTATGATTATGTTTTGAACACCTATCGTATTGAATGATTGGTTAACATTTATTATACTTGATATTAATTACATGTTCGATATGATTGGTGGCTTGATCCTGGTCAGTCACGCTCCCAAGCGGTGATACTCCGCAGGAGGATTTTGGGGGTGTGACAGGCCAGGCGGCCCGCGTAAGATCTGCCTGCACTTTCACGCGGGCCGCGTCAGACTATCAGACCAGATTCAATGTTTCTAATCAATGCAGTTGGCCTTTCGTTCGATCAAGGGGCAATGCCCTTTCACCCAATCAAAGGCCAAAGGCCATTTTCAGTAACCACCACATTTTTTACAAGTGTACGCACGAGATCGCGACACGATATTCGATAAACGATCCTAACGGTTCCACTTTTCCTATAAATACCCCCCCTTTTTGTGTAAAAATCACAAGAATCAGATCTAAAAGCTCTAAGTTGAAGTATTGCTTCATACCTGAGTTTCTCTGATCTAGATTAGCATTCGGGGACCCTCCGTAAGTATTCTTTCGTTGTTTTATCGCTTTTCGAGTCCGAAAGTCAACGTTTTGGTTACTTTCTGCATTGACCAGCTTATGGTCGATGCGAAGTTCATGGAACTTCATAACGTGAGCGTGATCACGATGGTTATAGTCCGTAGTGACTATACCTACTGATTTCCACGTTATCTAGGCTCAGTGACGAGTCGTAGTTTCGGCCAAAATGCGCAATCTTGCGTATTTTGTAACCAAACTACTCGTGAGCATCAAAACCGTTTGTTTTGATGCCAAACCTGTTTTTCTAAACTTAGTTAAGCATGTTCTAACATGCTTAGCTCGTCACTTTTAGTTTAGTGCTTATATAGGGTCGTAAGGTAAGCGATCTAAACCATCGCTTATACTTTCGAACCCAACCCATTTGGTCGATCATTAGGATCCGACCAAACACATTAGGTGACCATAGCTATAACCTTCCGAGGTTATACCTTGTGGTCGCGATGTTAGGCGTTCCGAACGCGTTCGACGCGGACGACGCGTTAGGGTAGCATAAGCTTCCTAAACGGGTCGTGATGGACCGTAAGCACTAAGGTTAAGTTTCATTTTAGTATGCAGGCTTTGTTAAACCATATTACACGAGTCTCCATACTCGTTTGGTTTACGAACCCGTGTACTATCCGATCCTTCCGATTTGGTCCGGTGTATTAACATAGCTACCTATTAGGTGCCATTTGATATCCCGTGATCTTTAGCATTATCTGGTTATTATACAAGAACTCCAAAGCAACCTCAGGTGAGTACATTGAACCCCTCTTTTACTGTTTTCCAAACTGTTTTGGGGTGAAGCATGTGTACCTATCTGTTATTTTCATGATTTCAAAGTATAATTGATTATACATTTTAGTATTTATCTTTTGACAAACTAAATGACTATCTATGGTTTAAACACTGATTTCTCAAAGATTACAAAAGTAATTGTTGGAATAGTACTTATTTTGTTCACCAGACCGATTGGTAGTATGATATAGCGCTATAGGACTAGACACCCCATTCCTGTTGTCATTGAATGTCTGAAACCATTTTGTTTCTCCATCCAAATAGGGATTTCCTTTGTGGTATCCCTATAGTCTCAAAGGTGTAGTTTGATGCACCAGGTCTGAATGAATTCTTAAATCGCACCTTTAAAGTATATTTTGATATACTCCCAAAAAGTATAGTTTGATATACTCTCATGTGTGGTATTGTACAGAACCAATATATATTTTGTAATCATCCAAAGCATATTTTGATATGTTATTTACAAACCAAGACATAGTTTAATATGTTATTTATCACATCCAAAGCATATTCTGATATGTTACTTACAAAACTAAAACATAGTTTAATATGTTATTTATCACATCCAAAGCATATTCTGATATGTTACTTACAAAACTAAAACATAGTTTAATATGTTATTTATCACATCCAATGCATATTCTGATATGTTACTTACAAAACTAAAACATAGTTTAATATGTTATTTATCACATCCAAAGCATATTCTGATATGTTACTTACAAAACTAAAACATAGTTTAATATGTTATTTATCACATCCAAAGCATATTCTGATATGTTACTTACAAAACTAAAACATAGTTTAATATGTTACTTATCACATCCAAAGCATATTCTGATATGTTACTTACAAAACTAAAACATAGTTTAATATGTTATTTATCACATCCAAAGCATATTCTGATATGTTACTTACAAAACTAAAACATAGTTTAATATGTTATTTATCACATCCAAAGCATATTCTGATATGTTACTTATAAAACTAAAACATAGTTTAATGTGTTATTTATAAATCCAAGGTATACTTGTAATATACTACTGAAAACTATTATTTTGAACAACTAAAGTATATTTAATATACTATCTATCAAACGATTTGGTTTTGGTTAGTGTTTAGATAACGGAACGAGTGTAATATGATGAAAACATGGTAGATACGCCGCTGGTACTTCTTATATATAAGTGTTTTCATTGCATTACATACCGTGGCGTTATTTAGTACACTTGGGTTAACAATATTGGAACTGAAATATATTTTAATATATTACTTATTCAACTTTCTTAAAACCAAAGTATATTTTATATATACCATAAACTTTTTATCAAAACATTGTTTTTCAAACAACTTAACTTATACAAACTCATTTTACATGGTTATTCATTTAACCATACATTATTCTCTTATTTATACATATCATCTGATCTTATCGTTTTTCAAATGATTTACAAGACAAAGCAGATTTACAAGGTTCATGACTGACTGTTATTAAACGTTTCTTCAAACGCAAGTCATGAATCCCATTTTCACAAAACCTATGTATCTCACAAGCATTTTTATGCTGACGTGCCTATTTTTACACATGTTTTAGGTGCTGTCTTGAGATGATTGTTGATACATGCTACATTTAGGATGGACTCGTGCCTTAGCAACTTTAAAACTTGGAAGATCATAGTTGTACTTATGTGATTGTAATAGAACAACGATTTCATTTAATCAATAAAACAATATTTAAATTTCCATGTGTTATGAAACAATGATTCTGTTACAACACTCCCCGACGTTTCCGCCACGTTTTGTTGTTACACGTGGTCGGGGTGTGACAACAGAGATTCGCTACAAAGCTCCACACAACTATGTGGGTATACTCACAAAACCTACCGATAATCACACCTTCGACTCCATCATTGACACCTTATCTGCGACAAAGTACAAAACTTGATAACAGCAGACGCTCCCATTTACCTTGATACCCAGAGAGAGTTCTGGAAAAATGCCACCCTTGAAAAACAAGGAGACATCATCACCGCCATCAACTCCTCGATACAGGGTAAGAAGGTTCAAATCTCTCCAAAATCCATTTCTGAAATCTTTAAACTCGATGATTTGAAAGGAAAAACCTCATTTTCTAAAGACGAGTTGAAAAAGGATTTCATGAACAGGGGCTATGCAGAACAACCGAATAGGGATACCCTACAAAAGGGTTATTTCCCTTCTGCACCCAGATTTTTATTTCACACACTACTAATGTGTGTTTCTAATAAAACAACGTCTTTTAATGAAATACCAACTAAAATTCAATGCCTGGGGTATGCAATCTTAAACAATGAAAACTTTAACTACTCCCAGGAAATATTTGATGATTTGGTAAGAAACGTTGATAATAAGGCATTTCTGCTCTTTCCAAGATTTCTAAGCCACTATTTTGAACAAAAATTTGTAGAGAAAGATGCAGATTTGCCCAAACAAGGTGTCTCTTTCAAAATAAACTGTTTAACAATTGAAACATTTTCAAGAATGATGGCACCAATAAAATTAAAAGCAAAGGTGCCTGGGCAGGTTTTAGAAACTGCCACTGATCCAAAGGCAACCTCTGCTGAGCCCACTGCTCCAGGTGGTCAAAGCAGCACACCCACTGTTTTGAAACCCACACCTGCCACCACTAAAAAGATCAAAAAGAAAATATCCAGAAAACCCACCAAACCCACACCAAAGGCAACTCTGGAAGATGAGATCCCAGAGTCAATGCTAGTGACAACACAAAAGTCACAAGAAATCATTCACTGCTGCTACTTCCTCACAGCAGTTGGAAGAAAGATCTCAACCCCAGCCTAAAACTCCTCCTGCATCCTCACAAAAGGATCAGGTTGTAAGCATAGGGACCCCACAATATGAAGCTCTGGACCCAGTCAGATCCATCTTCCACAGTCCTGATCCCAAGGACATGTCTCTTTCAACACCCATACCCTCACCAATCATATTGCCACAATCAATAATACCCCTGTTGCATGCAGTTGTTATGGCACAGACACAAACCAGTTCCTCTCTATCACCCATTACTGAGAGTATACCTCCACAAGTGACTGGGTCTGATGCTCATACCTCTGCTATCCCAGCAACATCTGAGGAGGTTACACCCCCTGAGTTAGAAGTAACTCTTGGTGGTAGTTCAAGTGGAGCAGCAACTACAACTGATGGATCAACAGATCTTCAGTTGGACAGTTGTTACATTAATAAGACTCCCTTGAAGGCAATTTCTTCCATGGCAACATCGGTAACCACCAGTAATTTTAACCACCGGTTCCATCAAAGGTGTATCGAGTGCTGAAGAAAGAAGTCCCAGTACCAAGAACAAGGGGCATCAATGGATGATTTTGGGGACTCTGTTCCTAAGTCACACATTGGTATAACCACTGCCGGTGGGGATTCAGATGATCCTGTTAATTCAGGTGATGATTCAAAGTATAATGAATTGACGACCAGAGTTGAAAACCTGGAATCTTCTGTTGCCGAGATAAAAGATATGGTGCAGCAGCTGTTAAAAGCTCAGAAAGCCCAATCAGCTCCACAAGCATTTGCTGCAAATGAGGTTTGGAATATCTTTCAACCCATGCTTGAAAAACAGCAACAAAGGGCTGATCAAAAACATGCCATTCAAGTAAAAATGCTGACCAACATGGTGGAATCAAGGTTCAAAGACACTCAAGCAGATATCAAGGCTATAAAGGCTAGCATACAAAAGACTGCCCATAGTGAAAAAGTTCCATCTACCATCTTCTTCATGGATACACCCCTGGCAGATAATGCCAAAAAGGGGGAGAAAATCAAGTTGAGAAAGAAAGGAATAGAAGATGGGTTGTATATTGAACCAGAAGAACCCAAAACCTCAAAAACTTCAACTCAAATAGCTGATACATCAGTAGTTACAAAAACTGCTGACAGTAGCCAAACAGCTGCCATGACAACAACACACACACCTTCAACACACACCACTCTACCAGAAACCATCACAACTACTGTTCCACCACCATTTGTGTCTACAGCACAAAAACCACCATCAAAACCAAAAACTACCAAACCATCATCACCCCCTGCCAAAAAGTAGAAGACAACACGTGTCACAACATCTGTTGTAATGACAACAGTGGATGAATCACCAGTTGCTTCAACTACTGTAAGTCAATCACTGATCACCACTCAGACAACTGCCACAATAACCCCTGCTCAAAAGCAGAAGACATCTGCTGATACATCAGTAGTTGTAATGACAACAGTAGTTGAAACACCAGTTGTTTCAGCAGCTGTTAGTCAGCCATCCACCACTGCTCTATCCTTTCCTATATCACAACCTAAGCTCTTTAGCAGAAAAAGAAAGCCAATCACTGCCAATGAAGGGATACATGATCCAAATGCTGCAAAGTATCCACTGGAACTGAAGCCATAAAAAATGAGATGAGGCAATTTTATACAGAAGAAGATCCCTCAAAAAGAAAATTCTCCTCACTCATAGGCTACATGGCACCAGAAGATATAAATGATTATCTCAAAATAAAGGCAAGGCAAGCTAAAGTAAAAGCTAAGATTGACAGTGAAAATGAAAGTCTAAGCGAAGAAGGCATTGCTAAAAGACTGGAGTTCTACCTCACAAAGGTAAAGCAAATAGAAGAATTTGCCCAAGAGCTAGACAAGGAAAAGGCTGATCAAAAGAAAAGGTTAAAAGAACAATATCTAGCCTACATAATGAAAGAAAAATTCTATCCTGCCGAAGAACAACTGTTTAAAGAATGGTCATTAGTTGCTTTAAAGCATGAGGCAGAAAGGATTCAAAAAATAAAGAATGATCCTTCAAAGAAGAAAAATGCTCCAAACTGGAGTAAATACAAAAAGCTCATTGCTGACCTCACTGCTGAATACAAAGGAAAGAAAAAGGAGCTGGTGGATGCTAAGATGGACACTGCTGAAACCATATCAAAATGGTCTAGGCAGCAGACTGATGAAGCCTATGAGAGGCTAAAGAAAAGAAAGATAACTGCTTCAGATGCTTCAAAGAAACAAGAACAAATGATGAAGCTGGAACAGCAAATTGAAAACCTCAAAACATTGTTAAAATCAGCAGACAATCTTACTCTTGTGTCAAACCAAGAAGAAAGTAAACAGCTGTCTGAAAAAGAGGTCAAAGAAAAGGAAGCAGAGTATCTCAAGGACACCGTCATGAAAATGGGTCTAAAAGAAGATAGCTCAACAAGAGTTCAAAACCTTTTTAAGAAGGTATTAAACAGTCCTGCATCACCAAACACTGCAACAGACATGACAGAAAATGAAAGACAAGAGCTTATTGGACAAGAAACTGCAGAAGACATAGCTGCAGCTGTGACAACTCGAATTTCCAAGATTTCCATTTCGCATTTATTGCACGTTCTTGTATTGCTTAGTTGATTAATTGCACAATTAATTGCTATGGAATTATATACGTTTTGATGCAATGAATCGTATTGTGTGATTGTGCATGGTTGTTTGTTAATTGTGAAAGACTTGGTAAATATATGAACTTGGTGGTGAAACTATGAAATGGTTATGAGATGGTGTGCATGTGTAAAATATGATACTTAGGGAGGTAGAGGGTAATTAGTGAAATCCTAGAGATACTTAACCCTAATCCCTTTTCACTAATCATTTGCACACAAAACAAAACACGTACTTGCAATTCCCTAATCCCCTAGCAATCATCATCACCACCATCATTGGCACAAGGCATTCATCACTATCGATTCCTCTTTTTCCCTAGAATCATTCAAGGTAATTGTTTATCGATTATTGTAATACTTGTAAACCTAATTGATTGTTTGATCATTTTCAATTCTTGATTGTGTGTTCATGAAAACCCTAGCTCTCATATGATACTTCTGTGATTTTGATTTGATCCTGAATTATTGATGATGAGGATTAGTTGTACGTTTGATAGATTGTTCATATGATGATTGTTATTGTTAAGTATTGGTGGATTGATATGATCTTGCACTGTGAAAAATCATGAACTAGGGTTTAGAATGGTCTTTGAAACGTAACTGTTGATGTGAAACGTAACTGCTATAATCGTATTACTTGTAGATAGAGTTTTAGTGAATGTGCATTGTCTGAGTTTTAAAAGAAGTAAATGGTCTGATGTTTATGTATAAAAGGATCTTGTCCGACTTTCATTTAAATAAAAGGATCCGAGTATTCATCACTTATATGTCCGAACGTTGTATGAAAACAAAGAGTCCGAGTTTGTTGTAAGTAGCCATGGGGTCCGAATTTCTAAGAATAATGATGTGTCCGAATATGTAAGACTATGCTTGTCCGAACTTTTTGAATATTGTAGGTAGTTGTCCGAATTTTTGATAAGCAAATGTATGTCCGAGTTCTTCCATGATTAAGGGTCCGAGTTTGTTAAAGAGTTGCTGTCCGAGTTTTTGTAACCCCTCTCATGGTCCGAGTTTTGATAGGGCCTCCCTTGTCCGACCTTGTGACCCCCCAACACCATGTCCGATGTTTAAACCCCCCCCCATGTTCCGTCCGACCTTTATGAATGTGATCTGGTCCGAGTTTTGCGTGGGAGCTCATGGTCCGACTTCTTATGGTTATACTTGAAGTACGACCTTTTGGAATGAAACAAGGTGTCCGACCTTTATGTGTGTTATATCTTGTCCGAATTATTACATGATAACCTAAACTGAGTTTCATGCTTGATGCATAGCTTGAACATTATACTTAATGAATGATCTGACGTTGTAGATGAACTGTCTAAGTTGTAAGTTGATTACATGACCCAGAATGTTTGTAATGATACATATTCTAACTTCTGTTTATACTTGAAAAGACTGTGATTGTGGTGTAAGTTCAGAAATCTGTATGAGAAACAACACACTACTATACCCTACCAGTATGTGATTATAAGATACTGCATGTTACTGAATGATACTGCTTGTTACAGTATGATACGATATCGTATGTGATTGTTTGATCACCAAAGAGTTTCAAACCCTAATTGAATTTATATACTTACGTCAAGTATGTGCAATGTATCCTAGGTCGTGTGTAACGGACTTAGACAATTGTTAAACCCTAGAGCATAGCATACCGAGCAAACCAAGGTGAGTTCACACCCTTACTAAGGCATGGGATTCCCAAGGGCTTGGGAATGGGATTGAAGGAATAAGGTTGAATAGATTTGTAATGACACAAATACTAGACTACCATACCATTGTCCTCGGTTGTGCAGGACACATACTTATGCTACTCACTGTCCTCGGTTGTGCAGGACACATACTTATGCTATCCACTGTCCTCGGGTGTGCAGGACACATACTTACAATCTACGTAGACTTATACTTACTACTATCCTCGGTTGTGAAGGATACTCACGTAAAACCTACGTGTATTTATACTTACTACTATCCTCGGTTGTGAAGGATACTCACGTAAAACCTACGTGTACTTATACTTACTACTATCCTCGGTTGTGAAGGATACTCACGTAAAACCTACGTGTATTTATACTTACTACTATCCTCGGTTGTGAAGGATACTCACGTAAAACCTACGTGTATTTATACTTACTACTATCCTCGGTTGTGAAGGATACTTATGGTTACGAATAGTCTAGTGGTTATACAACATGGGAAGCCCCCACCAATTGAACGTACTATCGGCCCAGTAGAGCCACATGTTACATACAAACTTACTATTACGCATTTACTTTCTGTGAACTCTCTCAACTAGTTGTTGATCCTCTATTACATGCCTTGCAGGTCGTTAGACACATGGAGCTTGCACAGGGAGGAGCGGGTCGTTGTGGGCTTGGATCGTGATTATCTTATTAAACACTTATGACATTTTGTACTTAATTATGTAGGGTTTTGATTATACGCTTCCGCTAATCAATGATAACTTACTTATGTTTTGGAAACACCTTTCATATGGATTTGGTTTGGTTTAATTGCTATTACTTTAACTATATACATTGTTCTATATGATTGGTGGCTTGATCCTGGTCAGTCACGCTCCCAAGCGGTGATACTCCGCACGTGGATTTTGGGGGTGTGACAGATTGGTATCAGAGCCATTGGTTATAGAGAACTTTGTTTTAATATGGGAAAACGTTTTTATTAAAACCAGACTATAACCAGAACAGTGCTCTCAACGATCCACAACGACGCTTCGCTCCACGTGCAAGACTCAACATCCTAGGTAATAAGGTTTATGTTTATTGCCTACATGCTAGAATTGCATAGAACTTTTCTCGTAGTATGCTTAGATTACATTGCTCACTACTTGTTATTGCTTGAGAACATTTGTGTGCTTACACTCTTCTGTCATCGCACTATTCACGAACCTTTCTCACTTATGCTGCCTTTGATGTGAAGATCAATGGCTGGACGTATCAACATGACACAAGCCCAGTTGACGGCTTTCGTTAATGAACAAGTTGCTGCGGCACTTGCAGCTGCTCAAGCAGGTAGTATACCCTACAGTTTAGACTCACACTAGGATCTTTAGATCCTACATTAACTCTTGTGTTTAACCGTGTCCTATTCGTACACAATAGGTCAACACGCTCAGCAGCCCGTCTGCACTTTCAAGAACTTTATGGATTGTCGTCCTAGCACATTTAGTGGCACTGAAGGAGCGGTTGGACTCCTCCACTGGTTTGAAAAGCTCGAGTCTGTGTTCGAGATGTGTGAATTCCCTGAGGCTCGCAGGGTGAAATACGCCATTGGTACACTTGAAGGGATTGCGCTCACTTGGTGGAACGCGCAAGTGCAGATCTTAGGGTTGGCAGCTGCTAACGCCACCCCTTGGAATGAATTCAAGGAATTGATTAAACGTGAATACTGCACTCGGGAAGACATCCACAAGCTGGAGGATGAGTTTTATCATTTGAAAATGACTGGGTCAGAAAACGAGGCTTATACCAAGAGGTCGAACGAGTTGGCCGTGCTATGTCTAACTATGGTGGACTCTCCATACAAGCGCATCGAGTTGTACCTCAAGGGATTAGCACCAGAGATTCAGAGCCATGTGACATCGGCTAATCTTTACAACATTCAGGCTATTCAGCGCCTCGCTCATCGCATCACAGATCAGGCAGTGGATCAGAACAGACTGCCTAAACGTATCAGCCCTACTGCTACCGCTACTGCTTCTACTACACTTGCTACTCCCAGTGAAAACAAGAGAAAATGGGATGGGGATTCTAGCAAGGGATCAGCTTCAGTGCAGTCACAAGTTCAGCAACGAAAGACAGACAGTTACCAGAGTCCCAGTCAGCACTCTTCAGGTAGCCACAGGCAGGGCGGATATCGAGGGAACCTTCCAAAGTGTAACACCTGCAACAGACACCACAGTGGCCAGTGTAACAAGGGTCGCTGTCAAAGATGCCTCAAGATGGGTCATGAGGCCAAAGATTGTAGAAGCCCTCGACCTGCGAATCAGAACCAGCAGCAGCCACCAGCACAGCAGAATTAGCAGCAGGGCAACAAAGGGTGTTTTCATTGCGATGCAGAGGGTCACTTCAAAAGGCACTGCCCTCAGCTAAACAGGAACCAGAACAACAACAACCATAACAACAATCAGGGTAATGGCAACAACAACAACAATGGTGGGAACAACAACGGCAATGAAGCAAGGGATCGTGCGTTTGTGTTGGGGCAGGGTGATGCCAGAAATGATCCCAACGTCGTTATGGGTAAGTTTCTTCTCGACGATATTTATGTTACTGTTTTGTTTGATTCGGGTGCGGATACGAGTTATATGTCTTTGAAAATGAGTAAATTGCTAAAACGTACACCAACACCCCTAAACACAAAACATGTCGTAGAACTAGCAAACGGTAAAAGTGTAGAGGCCACACAGATAGTTAAGGGTTGTAGCATCGTCTTAGCTGGTCAGACTTTCTCCATCGACCTTATTCCTATAGTTCTGGGTAGTTTCGACATCGTCATCGGCATGGATTGGTTATCCAAGCAACAGGCAGAGATTCTATGTAAAGAGAAGATCATTCGTATTCCTCGTACGGGTAAGGAACCTCTCGAAGTTCAAGGCGACAAGAGTGGTGCTGTGGTTGGCATCATCTCTTTCTTGAAGGCTCAGAAATGTTTAAGAAAGGGGCATACGGCCATCCTGGCACTTGTTACTGATGCATCGACGAAAGAGAAAAGAATAGAGGATATTCCAGTTGTACGCGAATTTCCTCAAGTGTTTCCTGAAGATTTACCTGGTCTACCGCCTCATCGTCAGGTCGAATTTCAAGTCGAGCTAGCTCCAGGAGCAGCACCTATAGCCCGCGCACCGTACCGTTTGGCTCCAACTGAACTAGAGGAACTGTCTAAGCAACTACAAGAGCTCTTGGATAAGGGCTTCATTCGTCCAAGCTCTTCGCCTTGGGGAGCTCCAGTACTATTCGTGAAAAAGAAGGATGGCACTTTCAGGATGTGCATCGATTACCGCGAACTGAACAAGGTCACAGTGAAGAACCGCTATCCTCTTCCTCGTATCGATGACTTATTCGACCAGTTGCAAGGGTCGAGTTACTACTCCAAGATAGACTTGAGATCTGGTTACCATCAGCTGAGAGTCCGGGATGAGGACGTCTCCAAAACAGCATTCAGAACTCGCTACGGTCATTACGAGTTTCTTGTCATGCCATTCGGGCTTACCAACGCGCCTGCAGTTTTCATGGATCTTATGAACAGGGTGTGCAAACCTTATCTTGACAAGTTCGTCATTGTCTTCATCGACGACATTCTGATCTACTCCAAGAGTCAGGAGGAACACGAGCAGCACCTACGTCTTATCTTGGAACTTCTTTTAAAGGAGCAACTGTACGCAAAGTTTTCAAAATGCGACTTCTGGCTTCGTGAAGTCCACTTTCTAGGCCATGTGGTGAACAGGGATGGGATTCATGTCGATCCATCCAAGGTAGATTCAATCAGGAACTGGCCTGCACCGCGTACACCAACGGAAATTCGCCAATTCTTGGGTTTGGCGGGGTATTACAGACGATTTATTAAAGACTTCACCAAGATCGCACAGCCGCTTACTATGTTGACACAGAAAGGTGTTACCTATTCGTTGGGGTAATACACAAGAAACGGCCTTTCAGTACCTGAAGGATAGACTATGCAGCGCACCTATTCTCTCACTGCCCGAGGGCACGGATGACTTCGTGGTTTATTGTGACGCATCGATACAGGGGCTTGGTTGTGTATTGATGCAGCAGGATAAAGTTATTGCCTACGCCTCTCGTCAACTCAAGGTTCATGAACGGAATTACACGACGCAAGATTTAGAGCTGGGAGCTGTTGTTTTCGCGCTTAAGATATGGCGACACTACCTGTACGGTACCAAGTGCACTATTTACACCGATCACAGGAGTCTCGAGCATATCTTCAAGCAGAAGGAACTGAATATGCGTCAACGACGATGGGTCGAGTTACTTAATGATTACGAATGCGCCATCAAGTACCATCCAGGCAAGGCCAATGTTGTGGCTGACGCTCTTAGCCGGAAAGACACTCTACCTAGACGCGTACGAGCTTTGCAGCTCACCATTCAGTCTGATCTTCCTGCACAGATACGAGATGCTCAGGTGGAAGCATTGAAACCAGAAAACGTAAAGGCAGAAGCTTTACGTGGTTCGAGGCAATGATTAGAACAAAAGGAAGACGGCGCCTACTATGTAACGGGACGCATTTGGGTCCCACTATATGGCGGTTTGCGAGAGCTTGTGATGGATGAAGCTCATAAGTCTCGCTACTCGATACATCCAGGTTCGGATAAGATGTATCACGATCTCAAAACAACATATTGGTGGCCTAGCATGAAAGCCCAAATCGCTACTTACGTCGGCAAGTGTTTGACATGTGCAAAGGTCAAAGTGGAGTATCAGAAACCAGCGGGCCTACTTCAACCACCCAGGATACCACAGTGGAAATGGGAAGAGATTTCCATGGATTTTGTTACAGGCCTACCTAGATCTCAGCGTGGGAATGATACCATATGGGTGATCGTGGATCGACTCACCAAGTCTGCACACTTCCTGGCTATAAAGGAAATGGATAAGTTCTCCACTCTCGCAGACATCTACTTCAAAGAAGTTGTTTCAAGGCACGGGGTGCCCACCTCCATCATTTCGGATCGGGATGCACGATTCACCTCAGAACTATGGCAAGCGATGCACAAATCTTTCGGCTCACGGTTAGACATGAGCACAGCATACCATCCTCAGACGGATGGGCAGTCTGAGCGAACGATCCAGACTCTTGAAGACATGCTTCGGGCACGTGTTATCGATTTCGGCAACGGTTGGGAGAAGCATCTCCCTTTGGTGGAGTTTTCGTATAATAACAGTTATCACACGAGCATACAAGCCGCTCCATTCGAGGCATTGTACGGGCGTAAATGCCGGTCACCTCTCTGTTGGGCAGAGGTGGGAGATAGTCAGATCACAGGTCCAGAGATTGTTGTGGACGCCACGGAAAAGATTGCACAGATTCGACAACGCATGGCGGCAGCACGCGACCGTCAGAAAGCCTACGCGGACAAGCGTACGAAGCCTTTGGAATTTCAGGTCGGGGACCGGGTTTTATTAAAAGTCTCACCCTGGAAGGGTGTGGTTCGATTTGGTAAACGAGGCAAGCTCAATCCGCGGTATGTTGGACCGTTCGAGATCATAGAAAGAATAGGCAAAGTGGCCTACAAGCTAAACCTACCAGCTGAACTCGGTGCAGTTCACAACGTATTTCACGTGTCGAATCTGAAGAAGTGCCTGTCAGATGAGACCCTCATAGTTCCTTTTAAGGAATTCACCATCGACGAGCGGTTGCAGTTCGTCGAGGAGCCAGTTGAAATTACGGACCGGGATGTTAAGGTCCTCAAAAGCAAGAGAATCCCTCTTGTTCGAGTTCGTTGGAACTCCCGACGTGGCACAGAGTACACCTGGGAACGCGAAGACCAAATGAAAGAAAAGTACCCACAGTTATTCGGAACCAATGCATCCACTACTGAGGCTGAAGCTGCTACTGCGGAATTTCGGGACGAAATTCCAAATCAACGGGGGGATGATGTGACACCCCAGGAAAACCAGTGAACAATACAGCTTACCTAGTTTCCTCAGTGACTGAGTACCAAATTTCGGGACGAAATTTCTTTTAAGTTGGGGATAATGTGACAACTCGAATTTCCAAGATTTCCATTTCGCATTTATTGCACGTTCTTGTATTGCTTAGTTGATTAATTGCACAATTAATTGCTATGGAATTATATACGTTTTGATGCAATGAATCGTATTGTGTGATTGTGCATGGTTGTTTGTTAATTGTGAAAGACTTGGTAAATATATGAACTTGGTGGTGAAACTATGAAATGGTTATGAGATGGTGTGCATGTGTAAAATATGATACTTAGGGAGGTAGAGGGTAATTAGTGAAATCCTAGAGATACTTAACCCTAATCCCTTTTCACTAATCATTTGCACACAAAACAAAACACGTACTTGCAATTCCCTAATCCCCTAGAAATCATCATCACCACCATCATTGGCACAAGGCATTCATCACTTTCGATTCCTCTTTTTCTCTAGAATCATTCAAGGTAATTGTTTATCGATTATTGTAATACTTGTAAACCTAATTGATTGTTTGATCATTTTCAATTCTTGATTGTGTGTTCATGAAAACCCTAGCTCTCATATGATACTTCTGTGATTTTGATTTGATCCTGAATTATTGGTGATGAGGATTAGTTGTACGTTTGATAGATTGTTCATATGATGATTGTTATTGTTAAGTATTGGTGGATTGATATGATCTTGCACTGTGAAAAATCATGAACTAGGGTTTAGAATGGTCTTTGAAACGTAACTGTTGATGTGAAACGTAACTGCTATAATCGTATTACTTGTAGACAGAGTTTTAGTGAATGTGCATTGTCTGAGTTTTAAAAGAAGTAAATGGTCCGATGTTTATGTATAAAAGGATCTTGTCCGACTTTCATTTAAATAAAAGGATCCGAGTATTCATCACTTATATGTCCGAACGTTGTATGAAAACAAAGAGTCCGAGTTTGTTGTAAGTAGCCATGGGGTCCGAATTTCTAAGAATAATGATGTGTCCGAATATGTAAGACTATGCTTGTCCGAACTTTTTGAATATTGTAGGTAGTTGTCCGAATTTTTGATAAGCAAATGTATGTCCGAGTTCTTCCATGATTAAGGGTCCGAGTTTGTTAAAGAGTTGCTGTCCGAGTTTTTGTAACCCCTCTCATGGTCCGAGTTTTGATAGGGCCTCCCTTGTCCGACCTTGTGACCCCCCAACACCATGTCCGATGTTTAAACCCCCCCCCCATGTTCCGTCCGACCTTTATGAATGTGATCTGGTCCGAGTTTTGCGTGGGAGCTCATGGTCCGACTTCTTATGGTTATACTTGAAGTACGACCTTTTGGAATGAAACAAGGTGTCCGACCTTTATGTGTGTTATATCTTGTCCGAATTATTACATGATAACCTAAACTGAGTTTCATGCTTGATGCATAGCTTGAACATTATACTTAATGAATGATCTGACGTTGTAGATGAACTGTCTAAGTTGTAAGTTGATTACATGACCCAGAATGTTTGTAATGATACATATTCTAACTTCTGTTTATACTTGAAAAGACTGTGATTGTGGTGTAAGTTCAGAAATCTGTATGAGAAACAACACACTACTATACCCTACCAGTATGTGATTATAAGATACTGCATGTTACTGAATGATACTGCTTGTTACAGTATGATACGATATCGTATGTGATTGTTTGATCACCAAAGAGTTTCAAACCCTAATTGAATTTATATACTTACGTCAAGTATGTGCAATGTATCCTAGGTCGTGTGTAACGGACTTAGACAATTGTTAAACCCTAGAGCATAGCATACCGAGCAAACCAAGGTGAGTTCACACCCTTACTAAGGCATGGGATTCCCAAGGGCTTGGGAATGGGATTGAAGGAATAAGGTTGAATATATTTGTAATGACACAAATACTAGACTACCATACCATTGTCCTCGGTTGTGCAGGACACATACTTATGCTACTCACTTTCCTCGGTTGTGCAGGACACATACTTATGCTATTCACTGTCCTCGGTTGTGCAGGACACATACTTACAATCTACGTAGACTTATACTTACTACTATCCTCGGTTGTGAAGGATACTCACGTAAAACCTACGTGTATTTATACTTACTACTATCCTCGGTTGTGAAGGATACTCACGTAAAACCTACGTGTACTTATACTTACTACTATCCTCGGTTGTGAAGGATACTCACGTAAAACCTACGTGTATTTATACTTACTACTATCCTCGGTTGTGAAGGATACTCACGTAAAACCTACGTGTATTTATACTTACTACTATCCTCGGTTGTGAAGGATACTTATGGTTACGAATAGTCTAGTGGTTATACAACATGGGAAGCCCCCACCAATAGAACGTACTATCAGCCCAGTAGAGCCACATGTTACATACGAACTTACTATTACGCATTTACTTTCTGTGAACTCGCTCAACTAGTTGTTGATCCTCTGTTACATGCCTTGCAGGTCGTTAGACACATGGAGCTTGCACAGGGAGGAGCGGGTCGTTGTGGGCTTGGATCGTGATTATCTTATTAAACACTTATGACATTTCGTACTTAATTATGTTGGGTTTTGATTATACGCTTCCGCTAAACAATGATAACTTACTTATGTTTTGGAAACACCTTTCATATGGATTTGGTTTGGTTTAATTGCTATTACTTTAACTATATACATTGTTCTATATGATTGGTGGCTTGATCCTGGTCAGTCACGCTCCCAAGCGGTGATACTCCGCACATGGATTTTGGGGGTGTGACAGCAGCAAACAAAGTCATTGAAGAAGCTTTCAAAAGAATGTCTGAAAGTCTGCATGTGTTCTCAAGGCCATCATCCCTCAACCCATCAAAGAATAAATCTCTCCTAAGAAACCCATTAGGATTTAAAATACTAAAGTGGATGTCTGATCAAAAGACCCACGTATTGACTTTGGTCAGATCCAATGGTGAAATGAAGTATATATCAAAGAAAGAAGCACTTGGCCTCAGTGTTGAAGATCTGCAGGATCTCCTTGAACTTTCATTGTGTAGGGATGAAGATGACCAGAGTGCCAAGGAATTTGAAGCTGAATTTAAGAATCAAGCTAAGGTACTCTTGATGGGTAATAAAGGTCCTGAATAAGGAAGGGTTTTGGCATTATCTGTTCCAGGGGGAGATTGTTGGGATTGAACCCTAACAGAGGAACAGATAATGTAAAGCCAAAACCAGATCTCATCAGTGGACTATCAATAAGCAGCAGTTTACACTTTGCTTTCCCCTTGACAGTGGTATTCTAACAGCTGATAAATCTTAAGTGCTGCTCACTACAACAACGGATGAACTAAACACTGATGATACTCTTAAAGACTGCTGAAGACAAACACTGAGCTCTATCTACTGCTGTCTCTCAAGTACTGCTGAGGATCCAAGCACTGCTTATTCAAAGACTGATCACCTTTTGAAGAAAGCACTGATGTTCAAGTAATTAGTGCTTAGGCTACAACAGTGGAACGTGAACAGTGTTAGAGTTTTGTATTGTATTATTAATCAGTTGTTAGACATCAGTAGTTTTGTATAGATCAGTGTTTATAGTTTGTTAGGTCGTTAGATGTCACTATCATGGTGACGTCAGCTAAGATGCTTCAGTAGTTTGGTTTGCCTATAAATGGAGCAGTACTCTGTACTGTTACATTTGATCGTTTTGAGTGAGTTCTTCTCCTTAATTCATCCTTTCATCTTGTGCAACCAACCCTGGAGTATCTGGCTGAGGGGGAGTTTAGTTCTGTAAACATGCTGTAATCATTTGCTTTGTATTTTAATCATTTGACTTAATGTGAAGCAATTGTTTATCAAACTATATTCTCCTTTGATTGTGTTTACAAAGTTTGCTACTCATTTTCGCTGCACTTACATCATTACATATGTTCTGAATGCTTCATTTTTATGCAAACAAACTCAATCATGAGAGTCTCAGATCCTAACAACTTCCAGAGTCGATTGATGTCACATTTTCGTCATCATCATCTGATGATAGTGTTCAGACTGATATTGTTAAAAGCATGGCAGAAAGTGTTTTGGAGTCTGATTCAAATGAAGATGATGGATGTTTCTTGGATAAATACATTCCGAAACAAAAGTCCAACAACAACTTAAATGAAGAACTAAATCTTCTCATGTACAAGATGTTGGGTTCAGGTAAGTTGTTTTCGGATTCTGAGTTTCCCATTGAGAATGTAAATGTGAACAAATTGACAAATGTTTTCAAATTGGTTGAAATCGAGTGGTCAGAAGTGAACAATCTGAGTCATACAAAGAGACAAAAGAATTTTGAGAAAGATAAAGCTTACTACAAGAAACCTGTTGTTCCACTGGGTTTTTTAATAACAAACGAAACAATTGGCCGGGTGGTTATCAGGGGGGTAAGTCTTATCAGAAGAAGAATGTTCAAAACAAGAAGTCTGTTGAAAAGAAAATGTTTGTGAACAGTTCGAGTTCATTGTCTGATGAAGAGAAAAGGATTTTTTTCAAAATCAAATGAAGAATTTTTCGAGAAGAGAGCTTCACAATCTCAGTCTGAAGGCACAAGTCGGGTAGCTGACACCCGAACATGCTTTAGATGCAATCAAGTTGGGCATATTGCATGAAAGTGTACCAACTTGAAGCCTAAGACTGAAATCGTGAAGGCTCAAAAGATGAAAGATGATGTGAAGGGAAAAGCTCCATTGATTGTTGAGAAAAAGAATTTGAAAAATGACAACATCAAATTCAAAACTGAACCCGTAAAGAAAGTGGTAACTAAAAATGACAAATTTTACAAACGGGTTGCAACAACTCAATAAACATGGAAGCCGAAAGTTGCTGAAATTAGAGCAAGTGGTTCAAAACCAAAGGTTTCTGAGATGGAAAAACAATCATCTTCTACCACATCGGTAAAGATGAGTGTTCCTTTGGATTTTTATGAAAAGCTTGAAAAAGAAAAATCAATTTCTGAGTGGCGAAGAAAGACCAACCATCTGGTAAACCTCAAAAAGATGAATTTTTCATATACAAAGAGGTTGAGGTTAAGTCTAAAAAAAGCTTGAAAATAAATGATAAAAATTTTCCGCCACTTTACACAGCAAAATCTCACATCAAACTTGAGTTACCTAAGTCCAAAGAGGCTTGGGTAGCATCAAAATCTGTTTAAGTGTGTATGATTTGCCGGAGCTTCCTTGATCGCGAAGCATGAATCAGCATCATTATTAAAATTCTTAAATCAATTTGGATTATGTGCAGAATCTTCCAAAGCTTGTTTCGAGATGGATCATGGATAGTGGAGCTTCCAAACATTTGACAGGGAAGACTGCATTTTGTATGATGTAAAGAATAAAAATGGAGATTATGTTGGATTTGCGGGTAATCAAGGTGGTAGGATCGTTGGTGAAGGAACGTTATCCAATGGGATTATGACGTTTGAAAGAGTTAACTACATTGCTGAGCTGGAGAATAATCTACTAAGTATCTCTCAGATTTGTGACAGGATGTATACCACTCACCTCACCGACAAAGAATGTTTGATTTTAAAACCAGGATTTGTTGTCCCTGAGGAATGGGTCATCATGAGGGCACCAAGAGTCAACGATCTGTATGTGTTAGATATGAGTATAGCAACGACAACCAGGGGTGAAGCTCATTGTTTTGTGTCGAGAGCAACTGAGAAAGAGTCAAGATTGTGGCACCGGAAGATGGGGCATATACATCTAAGAAAAATGAATCACTTGGTGCACAATGATTTGGTTACATGAGTTCACATCAAAGGTTTTCATCTGGAAGGGGAGTGCATTAGCTGTGTTAAAGGCAAACAGAAGAAAAAGTCACACCTCAAAAAGAAAGTCAATTCAGTTTCAAGACCTTTGGAAAGACTTCACATGGATTTATTTGGTCCTGTGAATGTCAAAAGCATTACAGGAGATTACTACTGTTTGGTCGTTACTGATGATTATTCCATATTTTCTTGGGTATCTTTCCTGAAGTCAAAGGATGAAACTTTTGACAGTTTGATGGCGTTGTTCAAAAAGATTGAGAATCTGTACCAGAGGCGTATCCGAAGAATTAGAAGTGATAATGGTACTGAATTCAAGAACAACAAGATGGAATAATTTTGTGAAGAACGAGGTATATTGCATGAGTTTAGTGCTTCGTACACTCCGCAGTAGAATGGAGTCGCTGAACGCAAGAACCGGACAATAATCGAGACAGCCAGTACAATGCTCGCAGATTCAAAACTTCCAATAAATTTTTGGGCAGAAGTTGTTTCTGCCGCATGCTATACGCTCAACAGAGTTCTCACTGTCAAGAAATTCAACAGAACGTGCTTTGAATTGATCAATAACCGTAAGCCTAATTTGAAGTATCTTGAACCGTTTGGGTCACCCTGTACGGTGATAGAACCTTTTGGAAAGTTTGGTCCGAAGTGCATTGAGGGTATATTCGTTGGATATGCAAGTCCTTTGCGACGTGTCTTCGTTCCAAGTGAAAAGCGGATTATTGAAGCTGCAAATGTTGAATGTCAAGGTCATACGATGCCGCCACAGAACCCCGGAAAATCATGGCGTTATCACTACGATACTCTGTGGGATTCGTTTGATGTGATGGAAGAACCTGAAGATGAAGAAGACTTCTTTGATGAGTTGGATATTCTTAGAGATTATGAGTCATCAGAAGAAAGATTTCCATCCAAGTATTCTAGGCGATCACAGCAAACTTCAAATGACAATGAAGCAGGTCCTAGTAATGCTGGTGAACAAGATGATTCTCCATAAACTCAGGATAACCAGACGGCAACAAATGATGATACAACATCTGATATCGGTCCAACATTTGATCATGGTTATTCAGATTCTGAGGGGGAGCAGATCCAGATTTTAGATCAAACAAATCCTATCAGTGAACAAGGTGCAAATCAAAATGTCACTAATCTGGAAGGCAATGTAGATGTTCCGAGTGAAGTAATGCCCAGAACTCTTTCATATCATCCAGAGGAGTTGATCATAGGAGAGCTTCAATCAGGAGTTCGCACCAGACATCAAATTGACCAAGGGCTTACAAGTTTTTATTCTTCAGTAGCACCTATACAAACTGAATTTTCATTGTGCTGTTTTATCTCGTAGATCGAACCTCGAACTTACAAAGAGGCGCTTACTGAAGATTCTTGGGTCAATGCGATGCAAGAAGAGCTGAACCAGTTTGAAAAATTGGGTGTTTGGAAACTGGTGGATCTACCTGAGGGTCACAGGAAAATCAACACCAAATGGGTGTTCAAGTGTAAAAGAGACGACAGAGGAGTTGTTGTGCAAAACAAAGCTCGACTCGTTGTTCAAGGCTTTAGTCAACAGGAGGGAATCGATTTTACTGAAGTATACGCTCCTGTGGCACGACTAGAAGCAATCAGAATTTTCCTGGCGTTTGCATCGTGGAAAAACTTCAAAGTGTACCAGCTTGACGTGAAGTTGGCCTTTCTTTACGGTAAAGTGAAGGAGGAAGTCTATGTCGGACAGCCACCGGGCTTCGTCGACCCATATCATAAAGACAAAGTTTATCTCTTGGATAAAGCGTTATATGGGTTACACCAGGCCTTGAGAGCCTGGTATGAGACATTATCTCAGCATCTGTTAGCCAATCACTTCATCCGGGGAACAATTGACGCCACCCTCTTCACAAAGGTAGTCGACGGTCACTTGCTGATAGTACAAATTTATGTGGATGACATAATTTTTGGGTCAACGAACGAGAACTTGTGCAAAGAATTTGAGCAAGTGATGAAGCAAAAATTCAAAATGTCATCAATGGGGGAAACGAAGTTCTTTTTGGGACTCCAAGTTGATCAATTACCTGAAGGAAATTTCATTCACCAGACGAAGTACGTTCATGATATTCTAGAGAAATTCGGAATGTCAGGTTCTACTCCTGCTGCAACCCCATTGGCAACAAATCATGGGATTCACCCAGATCTTACCGGAGACACGGCAGATGAAACACTTTGTCGTTCCATGATTGGTTCATTGATGTATTTAACTGCTTCAAGGCCCGATATTATGTATCCAATGTGCCTCGCAGCAAGATTTCAATCTAACCTGAGAACCTCGCACTTGATCATTGTGAAAAGGATATTACGCTACCTGAAGGGAACTCCATCGTTGGGGTTGTGGTATCCAAGAAAAGGGGACTTTACACTCGAAGGGTATTCCGACTCGGATTTCGGATGCAGCAAAGTCAATGCAAAATCAACATCTGCAGGATGCCAGTTCTTTGGACCTCACTTGGTTACCTGGCAGTGTAAGAAACAAACGTCTATGGCGCTATCCACATGTGAAGCAGAGTACATATGTGCCAGCAGTTGCTTCTCTCAAATTCTGTGGATACAGCAACAGATGCGCGATTACGGTTTCTAGTTTCTTAACACACCTCTTTTTTTTTATAATGAGGCCGCAATAAATATAACAAAGAATCCGGTACATCACGCTAAACTAAACATATAGAAATTCGTCATCACTTTATTCGCGATTGCTTCGAGAAAAAGTTGATACGAATTGAGAAAATCCACACCGACGAGCAAAAAGTTGATCTTCATACCAAAGCATTAGATAGAACACGTTTTAAATATCTTTTAAAACTAAATGGTATGATGCTTTTATCGGTGTCGGATGGAATCACTAGCGTTGATGAGGATACCACTGTAGATGATATTGATAAACAATCTGCAATGGTTTGTCGATTTTTTAACTGTTTTGGTCTTTAAGGGGAGATAGGTATATTTGTATATACTTTTAGAAAATCCAAAAACATTAAAAAATCTAAAATCTAAAAAAACATGAGAAAATTTCAAAATACAAAAACAATAAAAAATGAAAAACTGCTTGTGTAAAAAAGGAAAATGATAGTACATCAGCTAGACGGTTTCAGTATGCTAAAGATTTGTAAAGAATAAAGATTTAAACAGTCTTGCTGATGATGTGTCAATAGGTTTTTATACACTTAGTAAATTTTGTTCGGGATATAAACATAATAATTCAAACTTGTTTACTTCATGGGGAACATTACTTGGATATATAGGTAACCCCTGAAATCTCGTTTGAAAAATCCCTTATTCTGAGATACTAGGTCTTTATACTCAGTGATATCTGGGGTATTATTCCGGGACTTCTGCTGAATGGAAGTTCTGACCTAGTCCCCGAATAATACTTTCCGCAAAATGCTTGAAACATAGCATCGGCCTCAGCAAATTGATGAAACAATAAAATTGATAGTCATTGCTGTTGAAACAAAAGAACCTCTAAAGGGGACACACCGAAAAGTCGAAGCCGTCATCTCTTTGCGAATATGGAAGTATCGACCTGAGCTCTCACGGCCCTCGCATTTAACCCCTTACAGATATCATCTATGGTATATTCACCTGTAGGACTGAATACTGGGATTTGGATATGGGAGTATATTCAAGAGGTCAATCAATCAATCAATCAATCAATCAATCAATCAATCATACCCAGTAAAATCCCCCAAATAGCAAAGCTATTGGTAGGGTCTGGGGAGGGTGGGATGTAGGCACACCTTACCTCTACCCCTAAGGATAGAGAGGCTGCTTCCAGTGAGACCCTCGGCTCCAAAACACCCAGAAAAGAAATAAATAGAACATGAGGTGTATGTGTGTGTGTGTATCAAGCTACCAATAAAACATGAGTGGTGAAAGAGTGCATGGTAAACAAGACAAATATAACACAAACAACCTATACAAATAGATACATATCTACGACCATACACTATACCTAGAAACACAGTTGTACCCTCTCCTAGAAATCTTTAACCTTAATCCTATGTCTCCACGAGTTCCTATCATGGACCATGTTCTCAGAGAGGTGCAATTTTTGCAAATCCTGCCTAATCCGCTCATCCCAAGTAATTTTGGGTCTGCCTCTACTCCTCCTCCCTTCCACCTTGAGAGTTTCAACCACTCTAACGGGCTCTATCGTCTGCCTCCTCTTCACATGCCCAAACCACCTCAATCTTCCCTCCTTTATCTTATCTGATATACTAGATACTTCTAACCTCTCCCTAAAAGCATCGTTTCTTATCCGGTCTAACCTTGTGTGCCCACACATCCATCTTGAACAAATTGAAATATGTTTAAGTTTTTAATTCACCTAATTCGTATCCTGAACAAATTGAAACTTGTATGAAAATTTAAGGTGGATCAGTATATTGACAATCAATGTGAACTGTTTAAAGCTTATAATGTTTTCAAGCTTAACGGTACTTGTAACCTGTCGGTAGCTGATATGATTCCCTAACACACTCTCCAAAAATATGTTTGTAAATATTTTACTTTCATTACATTCTGTGTTTTAGTTTCTGTTATACATTTCTAGTATATTGAAGAGGTGGGACATATAAATAAGTTTAAGTTTTTAATTCACCTAATTCGTATCCTGAACAAATTGAAACTTGTATGAAAATTTAAGATGGATCAGTATATTGACAATCAATGTGAACTGTTTAAAGCTTATAATGTTTTCAAGCTTAACGGTACTTGTAACCTGTCGGTAGGTGATATGATTCCCTAACACACTCTCCAAAAATATGTTTGTAAATATTTTACTTTCATTACATTCTGTGTTTTAGTTTCTGTTATACATTTTTAGTTTAGAATCTGCATTGAAAATTCAAAAAGATTTTTCATTTCTGCTTTATTTTTTCGACAAACCAAAGGAGAGAGTTGATCTTCAGATTCACAGTCTGATGCAGATGCAGGAAGTTGTTCTGAACTGAAAGACGAGTTGGGAGCTAATCTTGAAATAACCGGAGAATATGTAAAGTCAATACATGTTCATTAATTTGAAACTTGTAAATTTTCATAAAAATTTGATCAAATCATCAGTATGTTTTGCTTCAGGTCAACCCAGGTCATTAAGTTGAACTTGGTAGACAAATTAAGTGCCTAGGGTCATTAACTTGGACCTAGATACATAAGTGGATTTCTCGAATGCTGATAATGTAAAAAGGTCAAAAGGTCAACACGGTCAAAAAGTCAAACTGTTTGAAAGTCAAAAGTTATTTGGTCCGAACAGGCTAGCCGATCGGCCAACATTCCTAGTCGATCGAATAGCTTAGCCGTTTCAGTGACACCTATAAATAAGTGGTCAAGTGACAGTCAAACGGTTACACACCTCGAACGAACTAACTTTCTCTCAATCGATTCACTGATTTCACTTGATTTCTTGATTCTCTTTGCATCATTACATTGGTTTGTTGGTTTGCTCATCATTCTCAATGGCAAAGGTACGTTTTTCACATCCAAATCTGTTGAAATTCACTGTGTTCTTCATATTTGTCACTATCGGAGCTTTAATCTTAGATCTAGGAAGATTTAGGAGTTTGTGATGAATTTTGATCATAGGGTTTTGTTCGGAATGTTGAGATCTACAAGTTTACCGGTTCAATTTGTGCAAAATCTTGATTTAACTTGGTAGATCTAGGATTATTTGTGTTCGGCTATCGGCGACTTCTTTGGGAAATTAGGCACTGTTTAGGATGATTTAGACAAAGATAAACATAGGATTTTGATCACGACAACATTAGGAATCTAGATCTGTGTTTAATTTGTGATTTAGTACATAAAAGTTTTTGAATCATCTGCATGTGTTGTTGTTCTTAGCCGATTCTGTGTCAAATGCTAGCCGATCGGCTAGACCAGCCGATCGAACAGCAATGATGATATTGCGTTTGTTTTATAGGGTAGTTCAGTATTCATGCCTTGAAAATTATGCCAAACAAATGCTAAGAAATCTTTGTGTTAGAATATTCTGATGTATGCTAGCCGATCGAACAGCATTGCTAGCCGATCGAACAGCATATCATCATACCTATCCTTGAACAAAGTGCTAGTCGATCGAATAGCATTCCTAGCCGATCGAACAACATTGCTAGCCGATCGAACAGCATTGCTTGCTGATCGAATAACATCCAGTTTTTCACATAGATTTCTGTGCATAGACTGCCAACCGATCGAAGAGCATTTGCTAGCCGATCGGACATCATTTGTGAAAACATCAGTTACAGAGATTGCTAATCGATCGAACAGCATTGCTAGTCGATTGAACAACAATTTTCATACACTATTAACAGAACCAGTGACAGTTCGATCGAACATCATTTCAAACCGTTCGAACAGTCACTGTCTCTTTGCACATTCTAACCGATCGAACAGCAATACTCCTCGATCGAACAGGCCAGTCGAATCTTCAGTAGTATCACTTAGAGAATTTCAAGTGTTAGAAAAATTTTCAAAAATGTTCAAAAATTTTCATACTGAATACTTTTGCAGGGAAGAGGAAAGGATTCAGACAAGGGTCATAATGTACCTTGTGCAATTGATGCTGATACAACAACTGGTTCTGTGGTAGAAAAGATGGCAAAGTTCTTGAGAGAAAGCAGAGTTGCAAAAGCGATATCTAATAGAACTTTGGTTTATGAATCACATGTTAGAGCTTTCTAGGATTCAGCAAGATTTGATGAATCAGATAAAATGATACACGCTGTGTTGAGAAAGAAGGACAAAGATGGCAAAGACGTAGATGTTGAGTTTAAATTTGGTGTTGGAGATGTTAGGAGAGTTCTTGATTTACAGGATTCTGATGATGATCCGACAATCATGTCAGAAAGTCTTGTCAAAGGATTATGGTGTAGAATGGGATTCACCGGGCATATAAATGGAAAGATGTATAAAAGAAGTTTCTCGATGGCTTATCGGTACTTGATGCATTGTATGGTGCATTCAATGTCACATAGAAAAGGAGCATTTGATGAAGTAGCCGATTACATCATGAACGCCATAGCTAGCCTGGTGTTGAATAGAAAATATAATATCTCTCAAGTGATATTTGAATACGTTAAAGAAAATTGCAGAAATGAAGTAGACAGACACATCATGTGTCCTAGATTCATAATGATGTTAATCAATGATAAGATTGAGGATCTTCCAAAAGACAGTGAAGATGTGATGGACAGTGCAGTGTAAACTTTATTACAATTGGAAGAATTACCAAAGATAAAGATGCAAAGACGAAACAAATGATTTGTAGAATCAAAGATAAAGACTATGTTACTCCTGAGAATGATAAGTGGAGACATGAAAACATTGATTCAGACAATGAAGATAATAAGATGAATGAGATGGTAGAGAAGAAGACTAGGTGGTGGTGTGTTAGAGATGGAAAACGGAAGAGAACACCTAAGTCATCCCCGGCTGTTACCATTCCTAAGGATGGAGAAAAGGGTATAGTGAAAGGGGGAGCCTTAAGACAGTTAGATCATATATACTTTAAATGTTTCTAATTTCTTTGTCTATGTTTGTCTTGTAGGGTCTTCTGGAGAACCACAGCAGAGATTGATCGATGAAACAGTTTTGTAGCCATCTGTGGTGATTGAGCAAGGAGCTGAACTTTTAAAACAATCTTTGGAAAGCTATTTGAAAAAGAATGAAGAAGTTGCAGCACAACAAGTTCAAGGATTGAGTGCTCATGTTGAAAAAGTTACAAGGGTTGAACCAGAGATTGAAGCTCAGGGTAGTTCAAGTGAAGAAGATTCTGAAGCAACTCAATCTGAATCTGAATTAATTCCTACAACTCTTGGAAGAGGAAGAGCTCAATTGAAGAAAAAGCCTTTGAAAAAGAAGAAGACGTTTGATGATGAAGACAGATCTTATGAACCAGATGAGTCAATAAGAAAGAAAAGGAAAGCAGTTCAAGTTGGGGTAATTCCAAGAAATGTGAGAGCAAAGAAGTCAGGAGGAGCTGATCCACAGAAAGATAAAGGTGGAAAGAAAGAAAAACATGTTCAAAAAGAGAAGACTCCAAGTGTGGAAATACCAAAAGAACCTGAAGTGCAAAAGGTCAATGAACAGGTAGCTGAAGCTGAAAAGGAAACTGGTGATGATGATTATGTTGAAATTACCGGATTCAAAGCAGCTAGTTCTCGACACATTCCACAAGATATTCCAGAATCATCTCAGCAGAAAGAAACAGGCTTTAATTTTGATTTTGGTGGGTTTGATACTGCTACAGGGATTTTCACTGAAGATATGCCTGAAGATAGTTATGACATGTTTAACAATGAAGCAGTGAAAGAGCTGTTACAAAAGGTTAACAAGTTGGAAAAAGAAAAAGCAAAAAAAGAATTGGAACGTGATATTCTGAAGAAACAAGTTGATAAATTGATGAAAGCTCATGATCAAATTGTAGAAGCGTTGATAGAGAAAGAAGAAAGAATGAACAAAATGAAGGATGACGTCCATGATAATTCTAAAATGTTGAATTGTTGACACTAGAGATCTCTTCATTGAATGTCAAGATAAAGAATCTGGAGGATGTGAATCAGACGCTCAATCAGCTTCTCAGTGAAATGAGTGAAGCTACTTCAAATGAAATGAAGACGATGAAGCTAGAAATGGAAGCCATGAAGGCTGATAAAGTGATGAAAGATGAACAACTTCAGATACTATCTGTTGTTATGGAAAGTCATTTGAAGATGAATATTCATGCTGCATTTGAAGAGATAGAGGTGAGAAGGGCAAATGAAAGAAGAATGGAACGTGAAAGACGTCTAGCCGAAGAAGCTACACAGAAGAATAAAGGTGTGGTTGAGGATGTTGAAGTGACTGTTGAATCATCAAGTCAACCTGATATTGGTGGTTCATCATCACAACCAGATATTGAAATGATTGAAGTTGTGGAAGATCAGGAACAAGAAATTGTTAATAATGAAGAAGAGATGGTTGAAGTTGAAGAAGTTAAGGAACCAGGCTTCATGATTGTTGGAGAGCCTTCTGAGCCTATGGATGTTGATAATATTCTTCGAAGGGTTGAGGTTATTCAACGAAAGAAAAAGGCAAGAGAAGTGCTTCTAATTGACAGGAAGACAGACCAATTTGTTCTTGTTGGGAATGCCTACCCAGTTCCATACAATGCAAAAGAAGTGGCTAAATTAGTAAAGTTTTATGATCTAAAAAGAAAGGGAAAGATAGCTCGTGGAGAAATAGTTGAAGATGATTCTGATGTTGTATTATTTGGAGATGAAGATGAGGAGGATGAAGATAAAGCTGATGATAAAACTGATGATAAACCAGATGATAAAGATGACAAAGGTGATGATGACAATGATCAAGGTGCTTCAGGATTATTAATCAGAGATCCAGCTATTCAAGAGAAAGTAAATGAGCTATTGAATGATGAAATCAATGAGCAGGAGGATGAAGTTCAGAATGAAGCATCATCATCTGGAAAACAACCTGTTGATCAAGTACTTCTTTCAAACCCAACTGTCTTTTATTTAAATGTTCAACAAGAAGGAGAGGTTGAGGTTAGAAGAAGCTCTAGTTCAGATGCTTGAAGAATTGGGGTTAGAAGAAGGAAGATTCAAGTTTGATATTGAGGATGAAATTCCTCAGTCCCCAGCAAAAGACTTTGAACCTAGATATCCACATGAAGCAGATCACTATGATGATGTAATTATTGAAGATGCTTCAGATTCAGAAGAAGATGGGATAGATTTTCACTATGATGGGATAGATGCTACATTTCCTTCATTTGCAGAAATGTTCAAAGACAAAAATGAAGACGAGATTAAGAGAAAGATTGTGGAAAAGATCTCTAACGAAGGTGTTCCTGAAACCATTCCTAGGGAGATTCTTGCTGAAGAAAAGAAGAAATGGTTCAAGAATATGCCTAAGGAAAGAAAAACTCTCAGGGCACTTCAATTCTTCACTCACAACAAAAACTTATCATGGGGAGATATTCTTTCATGGGGATACCTTGAAGATCTAAAAGTGTATGCCATCAGGAGAGAAGAAGGAGTTCAGTACTTTGAGTTCTTATCTGATATTGCTTCTCTACCTTTGTGGGACGTGGATGAATTGGTGAAAACAAAGAATATTAAAGAGTTCTACTACGGTCCTGAAGTTCGTCATCATGATCAAGAATTGTGGAACTACATTTAATTACAAGCAAAGAATAACTATCCTGATTGGAAGCCACAATTCCCAAAGCAAACTGTCACATACCTGGAGAACAGAGAGAAAGATATAACCTTGGATGTCAAGCCACCAAAGTGTTTGAAGAATATGCTGCTCAGAGCCATTGAACAAGACTTTTACGATTTATTTCAAGGATGGCTATATAATCCATCTATGGCTGAAGCTGTTATCTCTCTTTATGACAAGTCCACCGGTGAATCGCGAAGAATCAGTATTTTGGATCCAATGTGGCTTGTGAACTGTTCAAAGAAAGACATTGACTGCTTGTTTTTCAACAAGATAGTTTATGATAAGAAAGACAAAGCTCTTGCTATGCAATATCAAGGAGTTGTGGATGTTTGCTTCGCCAAAGAAATCAATTCAGGAAGATACTGGAAGACTAAATGGAGAAATCTTGAAATTGATGAGTTCTTAAGGATATACAATCGAAGTCAAAGATCTAAAGAAATAGCTAAGAGAGCTGCAGAATTGGGAAAAAGAAATCTGGGGTATGTACCGCCAATAGATCAGACGCCAATAGAATCTGAAGAGAACAAGATACCGAAATGGGATCGAAAGTGTGATGGTGACCCAAAATATAGAAAATGGTGGTTAACTGAGAGCAGACACAAAAGGAGAAGAATGTTGGAGGAACGAGCAGAAAAGAGAAGACAGAAAGCCAGAGAAAGAAGACGCAACAGGAAGATGTAAAGACTATGCTGGAAGGAACTACAACTACATCCGAGGGGGAGTCTGTTAGTGCAATAACATCTGTAGCTTCCGTCAGCATGTAGCCATGTTTTGTATAGTTGTGTATATGTTTTGTTGTAAAGCAAGTCAGGATATGACGCGTTTTTATTAAGTGCTATATATGCCAGCCGATCGGCTAGCCCAGTCGATTGGACAGCCCAACCGATCGACTAGGCTGTTCGATCGGTTAGCAATGTCAGCCGATTGGCTAGCCCAGCCGATCGGCCAGCACTTACTCTATCCTGACTGTGCCTATATATAGTTGTTCGATCAGCTTGTTTAGAACCTTTGACACTTTCACTTTCTGACAAACTCATGTCCGTCTGAACTCTCTAAGGAGCTTGTACATTTTCATATTCTATCAATAGAAGATCAGACCGTGATTCAGAGTAGAATTTGTTCTCGTATATCTGTTGTGTGATTACATGAATTCCGCGCATTAATCATATCCGATTTAACTTAGTTTCCGAAGAAGAAGATCCCATCCGAGGGACCAACAAGGGGTCACGAATCTCTAGGGTAACACCTCAATATCATTCACTTTAACACATTCAAGTAATACATGAATTCATATTGTTGTGCTAAACGTGCAGTCACATGCAATATCATATGTAAGTGTTCACTAGTTATGTTGTGCAATGAGAAAACGAGAGACTAACCTTGCTATCTTGAGCTGAGTGTCATGGTCGTATTCTCGTTTTCAGAACTGTTCCGTTATAGTCTGGTTTTATAAAGACGTTTTTAAAACCAAGTTCACTATAACCAGTGGCTCTGATACCAAACTATCACACCCCCAAAATACCACCTAGGGAATGTCCCTGCTAGGCGTGTGACGTACCAACAACGAGCCACTAAATCATGTTGAACCAATCACAAGTTGTTAAATGAAATCATCAATTATTAATGAAGAGTGCCATCAATAAGTTTAAATGAAAACCAACATGTTCAGCGGAAGCGTATAAAAGAAATGATAGTTTAACTGTTTCAAATCAAATTTATAAAATCAATAAGTCAATCACATGAATCCCTCTAGCCGACCCATGACCACTCCAGCTACTCCAGATAGCAAGTTTCAATTCCAAGACATCTAACGACATGCGAGCATGCAACAAGTGTGTCAGACAACGCTGGTGAGTTCGTAGTTTTACGAAAACATTGGTTACCAAGTGTTTAGTTAGTCCATTGAAGTTAATAACAATTCCGAAAGTAATGTTGATAATATCTCGACAGTGAACAAGACGGCTGCTGATGTATGTTTTGCCCGTTCCCTAGTGCTCCTATCAAAGCACTTGTCCCGACTGGGTCATTAGTTCACAACCGTCCTTCCCGGTACGGTTTGAGGGTGCCAAACCTAAGTAGCGCTACAACTAATGCCCCGCTACCACCCACGATAGCAAAAGATGGGACTTAAGAGATAGAGAGTGAGAATATTATCCAACATCCCTGTCACACCCCCAAAATCCCACATGCGGAGTACCACCGCTTGGAGGCGTGACATGACCAGGATCAAGCCACCAATCATATTGAACATATAAATAAATAGTAAAAGTTATCCATCAATACGAAAGGTGTTTATCAAAACCAATGTAAGTAAGTGTAGCGGAAGCATTAATGTAAATCCCAACATAAGTATTAATGTTTGAAACGTCATAAGTGTTTAATAGTTAACCACGATCCTTTGCCCACAACGACTCGCCCCTCCTTGTGCAAGCTCCTTAAGTACCTAAGGTCCTGCAAGGCATGCAGCAGAGAGTCAACAACTAGTTGAGCGAGTTCACAGTAAGTAAAAGCATAACAGTAAGTCCGTATTTAACATGTGGCTCTACTGGGCAGATATTTGTTTCTATTGGTGGGGGCTTCCCATGTTATTTATCCACTAGACTATGCGTAACCATAAGTGTTCTTCACAACCGAGAATAGTAGCGCGTATGGGGTTTACGTAGGTTTTACGTAAGTATCCTTCACAACCGAGGATAGGAGTACGCGGGGGTTTACGTTGGTTTTACGTAAGTATCCTTCACAACCGAGGATAGGAGTACGCGGGGGTTTACGTAGGTTTTACGTAAGTGCCTGACACAACCGAGGCAGTAGTGAGTATAAGTTCACGTAGGTTTTACGTGAGTATCCTTCACAACCGAGGATAGCGAGTAGCATAAGTATACGTAGGTTTTATGTATGTGTCCTGCACAACCGAGGATGATGGTATGGTAGTCTAGTAATGGTATCCGTATAAATCTATTCAACCTTATCCTTTCAATCCCATTCCCAACACCCCGGGAATCCCATGCCTTGGTAAGAGTGTGAACTCACCTTGGGTTTGCTCGGCAGATACACAAAAATCGGGTAAACTATATAGCGATCAACCACGTCCTAGCATGGTTATCATACAAGTCAGGTTCGTATTCGAATATAGCACGTAGGTTCTACACGTATTGTAGCAAGTAAAATCATGGTATGCACAAGTATTTCATAGCAGTCCAATAGCAATCACGTAACCAGTCCAAGTATCCGGCCCAATCAGTTGGGCTCGTAACAGTGAAAGTCCAATAGTGTGCAAGTGTTCACGGTCTCGAGTCGAGACTAAGCGATCTCGAGTCGAGACTAGGTGGTCTCTAGTTGTGCTGGTTTCGAAGTCTCGAGTCGCAACAAGGAGGTCTCGAGTGGTCATGGTCAAGTCGAGACTTCACGGTCTCGAGTCGCAACCGGACTCGCAATGCCGGTCTCGAGTTGTGCTGTTTGTGTGCAAGTGTTGCGGTCTCGAGTCGAGACTAGGAGTTCTCGACTCGCAATCCGTGTCTAGATCAGGAATGTAACCAACTTCCTAATTTACAGCCCATTAATTCCGTAACAATTGCTAACAATTTTTGGCAGTTTCAACTTGGATCAAATCAACGTTTATTCAGCATTCAATCATATTCATAACACCATAATCATCATCAATTCAAGAACAATTAATCAATCTTGTACAGAACATATGATCGGATCATGTGATAAATAAATTCATAGACTATCATGCAACCTAAATCATTCCAAACTGATTTCTTAAACACAATCATATGCATACAGCCGATTATACATATCCATTCGGTTCTAATCATGCAATCCGATTTATAAAGACATCACCACATATCACTTAGTTCTAAACCAACACATAATATCATCGATAAACATCACTAGCATGAACCCTAGTTCGTAACATGACATTAAACATAGCAAGCAATCAAGAAGTAACACTAACCAGAAAAACCGAGAAGCCTAGATTGCTCGAGATGGTTGGTTTCGGGTGGGGCTGCCGTCCGGTTCCAAGGAAAAACGAGAGAGAGAGAGATAAAGCTCCTAGGGTTTGTGTATGTGTAAAGTGTTTTGCAAGTAATTAGAAACTACACCCCCCTATGGTTCATGTATGCGTACAAGGGGTGAGTGGGCCGAACCCATCATTGGGCCGCCCTTGGGGTCTCGGGTTGGGTAAGTGGTTGTGAGTGAGGTTGGGCCGAGTAAAAGGTGTGCGGTCCAAATGGCTTAAGTGATCGGTTCAAATAACACATGTAACACATAGCAAAAATTATGCATTCACTCAATAAATAAAGTTTCACGTAAGCATATAACGTTACACAAGATAAGTTCGAAGTACGAGTTGTCACATTATCCCCAACTAAAAAGAAATTTCGTCCCGAAATTTGGTATGCACTCACTGAGGAAGCTAGGTAAGTTGTATCGTTCACTGGTTTTCCTGGGGTGTCACATCCTCCCCCCGTTGATCTGCCGCAGTAGTAGCTTCAGCCTCAGTAGTGGTTGCATTGGTTCCGAATAACTGGGGGTACTTTTCTGTCATCCTGTCTTCGCGTTCCCAGGTGTACTCTGAGCCACGTTTGGAGTTCCAACGAACTCGGACAAGAGGGATTCTCTTGTTTTTGAGGACCTTAACATCCCGGTCCGTGATTTCAACTGGTTCCTCGACGAACTGCAACCGCTCGTCGATAGTGAGTTCCTTAAAAGGAACAATAAGGGTCTCGTCTGATAGGCACTTCTTCAGGTTCGACACGTGAAAGACGTTGTGAACTGCGCCGAGTTCAGCTGGTAGGTTTAGCTTGTAGGCTACTTTGCCTATCTTCTCAATGATTTCGAACGGTCCGACGTACCGTGGATTTAGTTTGCCCCGTTTGCCAAAACGGACCACACCCTTCCAGGGTGAGACTTTGAGTAAAACCCGGTCCCCGACCTGAAATTCCAAAGGCTTCCTACGCTTGTCCGCGTAGGCTTTCTGACGGTCGCGTGCTGCCGCCATGCGTTGTCGTATCTGTGCAATCTTTTCCGTGGCGTCCACTACAATCTCTGGACCCGTGATCTGACTATCCCCCACCTCTGCCCAACAGAGAGGTGACCGGCATTTACGTCCGTACAATGCCTCGAATGGAGCGGCTTGTATGCTGGTGTGATAGCTGTTATTGTATGAGAACTCCACCAAAGGGAGGTGCTTTACCCAGCCGTTGCCGAAATCAATAACGCATACCCGAAGCATGTCTTCAAGAGTTTGGATCGTTCGCTCAGACTGCCCATCCGTCTGAGGATGATATGCTGTGCTCATGTCTAATCGTGAGCCGAAAGATTTGTGCATTGCTTGCCATAGCTCTGACGTGAATCGTGCATCCCGATCCGAAATGATGGAGGTGGGCACTCCGTGCCTCGAAACAACTTCTTTGAGATAGACGTCTGCGAGAGTGGAGAACTTATCCGTTTCCTTAATAGCCAGGAAGTGTGCAGACTTGGTGAGTCGATCCACGATCACCCATATGGTATCATTCCCCCGCTGGGATCTAGGTAAGCCTGTAACGAAATCCATGGAAATTTCTTCCCATTTCCATTGCAGTATCTTAGGTTGTTGAAGTAGACCCGCTGGTTTCTGGTATTCCACCTTGACTCTCGCACAGGTCAAGCACTTGTTGACATAGGTAGCGATGTGGGCCTTCATGCTAGGCCACCAATAAGTAGTTCTGATGTCATGGTACATTTTGTCCGATCCTGGATGTACCGAATAGCGGGACTTGTGAGCTTCATCTATTACAAGTTCGCGTAGACCGCCATAAAGTGGGACCCAAATACGCCCCGTTATATAGTAGGCGCCGTCTGCCTTCTGTTCTAGTCGTTGCCTTGAGCCGCGTAGGGCTTCAGCCCTGACGTTTTCTGGTTTCAATGCTTCTGCCTGAGCATCTCGTATTTGTGCAGGAAGACTAGACTGAATCGTAAGCTGTAGCGCTCGCACGCGCTTAGGTAGTGTGTCTTTTCGACTGAGGGCATCAGCCACAACATTGGCTTTGCCTGGATGGTACTTGATGGCGCATTCGTAATCGTTAAGTAGTTCCACCCATCGTCGTTGACGCATGTTCAATTCCTTCTGCCTGAAGATATGCTCGAGACTCCTGTGATCGGTGTAAATTGTGCACTTGGTACCGTACAGGTAGTGTCGCCATATCTTGAGCGCGAAAACAACAGCTCCCAGCTCTAAATCGTGTGTCGTGTAATTCCGTTCTTGTATCTTAAGTTGACGCGAGGCGTAAGCAATGACCTTGTCGCGCTGCATTAACACACATCCAAGACCCTGGATGGATGCATCGCAATAGACCACAAAATCGTCCGTGCCTTTTGGCAATGAGAGGATAGGTGCACTGCAAAGTCTATCCTTTAGGTGTTGAAAGGCAGTTTCCTGCGTGTTGCCCCAGCGGTAGGTGACACCCTTCTGTGTCAGTAGTGTAAGCGGCTGAGCAATCTTTGAAAAGTCTTTAATAAACCGCCTGTAGTAACCCGCCAAACCCAAGAATTGGCGTATTTACGTTGGCGTACGCGGTGCAGACCAGTTTCTGATCGAGTCTACCTTGGATAGATCGACATGGATCCCATCCTTGTTCACTACGTGGCCTAAGAAGTGGACTTCACGAAGCCAGAAGACGCATTTCGAAAACTTAGCGTACAGCTGTTCCTTCCGTAGGAGTTCCAAAATAAGACGTAGATGCTGCTCGTGTTCCTCCTGACTCTTTGAGTAGATCAGTATGTCGTCGATGAAGAGAATGACAAACTTGTCAAGATAAGGTTTGCACACCCTGTTCATAAGGTCCATAAATACGGCAGGTGCGTTCGTTAACCCGAACGGCATGACAAGAAACTCGTAGTGGCCATAACGAGTTCTGAATGCGGTTTTGGAAACGTCCTCATCCCGGACTCTCAGCTGATGATAACCAGACCTCAAGTCTATCTTGGAGTAGTAACACGACCCTTGTAACTGGTCGAATAAGTCGTCTATGCGTGGAAGAGGATAACGGTTCTTCACCGTTACCTTGTTCAGTTCCCGGTAGTCTATGCACATCCTGAAGGTACCGTCCTTCTTTCTCACGAATAACACTGGAGCTCCCCAAGGCGAAGAGCTTGGACGAATGAAGCCCTTTTCCAAGAGCTCTTGCAGCTGCTTTGACAGTTCCTCCAATTATGATGGAGCTAGACGATATGGTGCGCGAGCTATGGGTGCTGCCCCTGGAGTGAGCTCGATTTGAAATTCGACCTGACGATGAGGCGGTAAGCCAGGTAAGTCTTCAGGAAACACTTGAGGGTAGTCGCGTACAACTGGAATGTCTTCCAATTTCTTTTCCTTCGCTGATGCATCTGAAACGAGTGCCAAGATTGCGGTGTGACCTTCCGCAGACATTTCTGAGCCTTCAAGAAAGAGATGATGCCAACCACAGCACCACTCTTGTCGCCTTGAACTTCGAGAGGTTCTTGACCAGTACGGGGAATGCGAATGATCTTCTCACTGCATAAGATTTCAGCGTGATGCTGGGATAACCAATCCATCCCAATAATGATATCAAAACTTCCCAAGACTATGAGAATAAGGTCGATCGAGAATGTTTGACCGGCTAAGACGATACTACAACCCCTTACTACTTGCGTGGCCTCTAGACTCTTACCATTAGCTAGTTCTACAACGTGTTTGGTGTTTAGAGGTGTTGATGTACGTTTTAACAATTTACTCATTTTCAAAGACATGTAACTTGTATCCGCACCCGAATCAAACAAAGCAGTAACATAAATGTTGTCGAGAAGAAACTTACCCATAACGACGTTGGGATCATTCCTGGCATCACCCTGCCCCAACACAAACGCACGACCCCTTGCCTCGTTTCCGTTGTTGTTTCCCCCGTTGTTGTTGTTGCCATTGCCCTGATTATTGTTATTGTTGTTGTTGTTCCTGTTCAGCTGAGGACAGTGCCTTTTGAAGTGACCTTCAGCACCGCAATGAAAACATCCTTTATTGCCCTGATGCTGATTCTGCTGTGCTTGGGGTTGCTGCTGATTCTGGTTCGCAGGTCGAGGGCTTCTACAATCCTTGGCCTCATGACCCATCTTGAGGCATCTTTGACAGCGACGCTTGTTACACTGGCCACCGTGGTGTCTGTTGCAATTGTTACACTTTGGGAGGTTCCCACGATACCCGCCCTGCCTGTGACTACCAGAAGAGTGCTGTCCACGACTCTTGTAACTGTCAGTCTTTCGCTGCTGGGCCTGAGACTGAACTGAAGTTGATCCCTTGCTGGAATCCCCATCCCATTTTCTCTTACTGTCACTGGGAGTCGCAGGAGTAGCTGAAGTAGTAACGGTAGCAGTAGCGCTGATACGTTTAGGCAGTCTGTTTTGATCCACTGCCTGGTCAGTGATGCGATGAGCGAGGCGTTGAATATCCTAGATGTTGCCAAGTAGCCGAGGTAACATGGCTCTGGATCTCTGGCGCCAACCCTTTGAGATACAACTCAATGCGCTTAACTGGAGGGTCCACCATAGTTGGACACAGCACGGCCAGTTCGTTTGACCTTTTGGTGTAAGCTTCAATTTCCGATCCAGTCATCTTCAGATGGTACAACTCATCTTCCAACTTGTGAATGTCTTCCCGAGTGCAGTACTCTCTCTTGATCAGTTCCTTGAAATCATTCCAGGGTGTGGCATTAGCAGCTGGCAACCCTAAGATCTGAACTTGGGCGTTCCACCAAGTTAGTGCTATTCCTTCTAGCGTGCCAGTGGCGTATTTCACCCTGCAAGCCTCAGGGCATTCACACATCTCAAACACAGACTCGAGCTTTTCAAACCAGTGGAGGAGTCCAACCGCCCCTTCCGTGCCACTAAATGTACTTGGACGACAGTCCATGAAGTTCTTGAAAGTGCAGACTGGTTGCTGTGCTGGTTGACCTATTGTGTACGAATAGGACAAAGTTTAATTACAAGGGCTAGTTTAGGAGTGTAGGATCTAAAGATCCTTGTGTGTGCTATAACCACAGGATATACCTCCTGCTTGTGTGGCTGCAAGTGCCGCAGCAACTTGAGCTTGAACGAGAGCCTCTAGCTGGGCTTGAGTCATGTTAATTCGTCCAGACATGATCTTCATTGTAAAAGTAGCGTAAGTGAGAATGGTTCGCGAGTAGGGCGATGACAGAAAAGTGCAAGCACGTAGGTATTCTCATGTAATAAAGTCATGTGTATCTAAGCGTAATACGAGCAAAGTTCTATGTAATTCTAGCAAGTAGGCAATAAACATAAACCTTATTACCTAGGATGTCGAGTCTTGCACGTGGAGCGAAGCGTCGTTGTGGATCGTTGAGAGCACTGTTCTGGTTATAGTCTGGTTTTAATAAAAACGTTTTCCCATATTAAAACCGAGTTCTCTATAACCAATGGCTCTGATACCAATCTGTCACACCCCCAAAATCCCACACGCGGAGTACCACCGCTTGGAGGCGTGACATGACCAGGATCAAGCCACCAATCATATTGAACATATAAATAAATAGCAAAAGTTATCCATCAATACGAAAGGTGTTTATCAAAACCAATGTAAGTAAGTGTAGCGGAAGCATTAATGTAAATCCCAACACAAGTATTAATGTTTGAAACGTCATAAGTGTTTAATAGTTAACCACGATCCTTTGCCCACAACGACTCGCCCCTCCTTGTGCAAGCTCCTTAAGTACCTAAGGTCCTGCAAGGCATGCAGCAGAGAGTCAACAACTAGTTGAGCGAGTTCACAGTAAGTAAAAGCATAACAGTAAGTCCGTATGTAACATGTGGCTCTACTGGGCCGATATTGGTTTCTATTGGTGGGGGCTGCCCATGTTATTTATCCACTAGACTATGCGTAATCATAAGTGTTCTACACAACCGAGAACAGTAGCGCGTATGGGGTTTACGTAGGTTTTACGTAAGTATCCTTCACAACCGAGGATAGGAGTACGCGGGGGTTTACGTAGGTTTTACGTAAGTGCCTGACACAACCGAGGCAGTAGTGAGTATAAGTTCACGTAGGTTTTACGTGAGTATCCTTCACAACCGAGGATACCGAGTAGCATAAGTATACGTAGGTTTTACGTATGTGTCCTGCACAACCGAGGACGATGGTATGGTAGTCTAGTAATGGTATCCGTATAAATCTATTCAACCTTATCCTTTCAATCCCATTCCCAACACCCTGGGAATCCCATGCCTTGGTAAGAGTGTGAGCTCACCTTGGGTTTGCTTGGCAGATACACAAAAATCGGGTAAACTATATAGCGATCAACCACGTCCTAGCATGGTTATCATACAAGTCAGGTTCGTATTCGAATATAGCACGTAGGTTCTACACGTATTGTAGCAAGTAAAATCATGGTATGCACAAGTATTTCATAGCAGTCCAATAGCAATCACGTAACCAGTCCAAGTATCTGGCCCAATTAGTTGGGCTCGTAACAGTGAAAGTCCAATAGTCTGCAAGTGTTCACGGTCTCGAGTCGAGACTAAGCGATCTCGAGTCGAGACTAGGTGGTCTCTAGTTGTGCTGGTTTCGAAGTCTCGAGTCACAACAAGGAGGTCTCGAGTGGTCATGGTCAAGTCGAGACTTCACGGTCTCGAGTCGCAACCGGACTCGCAATGCCGGTCTCGAGTTGTGCTGTTTGTGTGCGAGTGTTGCGGTCTTGAGTCGAGACTAGGAGTTCTCGACTCGCAATCCGTGTCTAGATCAGGAATGTAACCAACTTCCTAATTTACAGCCCATTAATTCCGTAACAATTGCTAACAATTTTTGGCAGTTTCAACTTGGATCAAATCAACGTTTATTCAGCATTCAATCATATTCATAACACATGAGAGCTGGTTGGGCCTAAAGGGTGCGCCGAGTTAAACTTTGCGCATGCGCGTGGCATGGGCGATGGGCCCAACGCCGGGAGCCGCTTAAGACCCTAATTGTATTTTTTGTCCACGAGCGTGTGGTCAAGTACATGGCGGGTGGCGGGTCCTCTTATGGCGCACCCGAGGTGGTGCGCGGGTTCGAGTGTAACGTGTGCAGGTCATTCATGGGTCACTGCTTGTGGCGTGAGCATATGGCCCAAGGACATTTGTACACCTGGAAGCTTGGTGTGGGTTCAAATGTAGTGTGCGCCGCGTGGCGTGAAGTCCATAAAGCGCGATGCGCCGACTGGCAAGTCATTTCAGGAGCGCACGCAAGTTTGCAGCAGTAACAGGAGAGTTGGTTGGACCTGGTCAAACCAGCTGTTACAACTCGTTCAATTTGTGTCATGAATGAAAATGACAGTTTTGACTAACCACTTAAATTCTTTTTATTAGAGATTAAAACCTGATTAATTGTCTTGTTAATTACAAGATTTAATATCTTGTTTACTACAAATTGAATGTTTTGTTTTATTACAAGAATAAACAACAACAACAACCATACCCAGTATAATCCCACATATAGCGAAGCTATTAATAGGGTCTTGGGAGGGTAGGATGTAGGCACGCCTTACCTCCATCCTAGGGGATAGAGAGACTGCTTCCAGTGAGACCCCCGGCTCCAAAAACCATAACCAAGGCATAAGCTTCTAAAAAACATATATAAGCACGCCACTACTACAAAAGACAGAAATAAAAATAATAATAAACGGATAAATAAGTAAGTGCTTGTTAGTAAAACTACGATACCGAGAATAGGTGAAAACCTATATATATATACATATGTATATATATCTATACTACTTTAATAAGCATATATGAAGGACAAGATGGTAATTCAACAAGGTGTTGAAAAAACACTTAATGCACAATGTACAAGTCTTAAGGCACAAGAAAACACAAACCATTTACCCTTTACACGGATCATCTTCAACCGTCCATTTTTTTAACTTTTTCACACGGATCATCATCTGGACCGTCCATTTGACTTCACACGGATCACCAATTGCTTTCTCTCTCATTCCTCACACATCTCACAAAATAACATCAGATCTTCTCTCTCTCTTCTCTCTCTCGGCGATCTAGGGTTTCATGAGATCTATCACCAGATCCGTTTGAATCTATCACCAGATCCGTTTGATGAGCAGATCTAGGGTTTCATGAGATCTATCACAAGCTTTATCTGGCAACTTGGTAAGAACTGATACCGTTTAATGAATATATCTGGCAAGTTATGATGTTTGACGGTAGTTTCTATATGCTTTTCAGATGTCGAAGGCACCAAGGGATCCACAGATTTGAACAAGGGATCCACAGATTTGCTGGAGAATGGCCGGAATCAGGTGACTGTCTGTCCATGAATCTCTCTGGAATCATGTTTCAGATGAAGGTAAACACACAAATCGATCCAGTTTCAAGTTTATGTTACTCTGTTGAGATTATGAAATTCTTGAAATCTTTTGCATGTTTACTTTTATAGACTTCATTAAATGATTATGCTGATTATGTTACTCTGTTGAGATTAGAACTTTTTTTTGTCTGATTTTTGTCCATGTACAGATTTCTATATAAAACATACCAGTTTGTGTCGATTTTGAAGTCAAAGCTTAACTCATTTGACGCTTAAAAAGTCAACTGTTGGACTCATTTGCTGTATCTGTTTTTAAAGTAAAAAGTTACAATTTTGATGTGTGTGGATTTTATCTTTATAGGTATGAAGGAGTGTGATCGAGATTGGGTACCTAACTGATGTTAAACATCATGCTCATATTGGTTGGGATATATAGTTTTGTCATTTCTTTTGTTTTTTTATGCTTTTTGTTTTTGTTTTTGTTTTTCATGAACGTAAAACAAAGATAAACCAAACAGATAAAGATTTTCAAACTGTTTGAAGTCAAACAGATATCATTTTTTTAACATTTCGCTTTTTATTTGACACTATGATCAGGTGTTTATCCAACATCAGACGGGATCAGCTACCTTGAGGCTAAGCATTTGCTTCTTTTGAGTTACTGTTAGTCGCTTGGATATTACTTGCTTCGCAACGACATCCTCTTGTTCACAGTCTTTTAACAACACGATTGTTTTTGGAGAAGGTTTCTTTTTATATTGTATCTTTAGTAATTTAATCATCTGAAAATTTGAAAGCTGCATGATGAGTTGGTTAACTGTTTTAGTTATCGTGTCCAGATATGCGCCATTGATAAGAAGTTGCAATACCAAATTCAGAAACTAACGAGGCTAACCGGGAATTCAATGGATGACAAGAAGCGTCGTGAACAAGATGACGCTTTGAAGCTTCGTCCAAACCCCGGCATGCTTATTGACAAAATTGCCCCTGATGTGAGTTGTTTTATTTAAACGGGTTTGGTAATGCGTCCAAACAAAAACATTCTTGTTAACAAAGTTGGGTAATTGGGTTGGTTTGATTACATTTAAATAGTTATAATAATAAACTAATTCATTAAAAAAAGTTTACGAAGTTTTATGCTATGAGTGGGATTTTTACCTGGTATGTTTGTTTGTTACCCTTTCTTTTTTCCCATTTGACCCGTTAACATAAACTAATCAGTTCAGTACTCTTTCCTCTGCAGTACATAATGGACATCTTGTTTCATTTAGGATAATGTGTTTAGTGATTTTTTGCAAACCATTATGGATGCTCGTGTATATCGTTTGATGTTACTTTAAAAGCGTGCCTCATTGGTATTCGATTTGAATGATATGATAATGACAGCAAGTATCGACCCCCAAAGATTACACCTGCATCAATGGATGAAAGCACGACTTCAAAGCATGAGAGAAATGCATCAAGGAAAGAGAAACAAGCGTTCCGGCAAGCTCTGCATAGCGAGTACGCTAGATATTTAATGAATGATCTCGAGGGAAGCCCTGAGGAAGTTAGTTTCTCTTTATTTATTTTCTTTATTCTTTTTTAAAAAAAAAATTACAGTTGATATGATCGCATGAAATAGGTGAGGGAGGTAATCGGGACTGAAGATAGAGATGTGACCAAATACAGGGCGAAAATGGAAGAACGAGCAAGGAGAGAAGAGGCGCTCTTCACCCGAGCGCCTCTTACAAGAATGGATAAAAAGCGGTTGAAACACGTGTGCGAATCAAGTAACGGGTCAGCCTCTTTTTTCCTTTTGTAAATGCAGTCTTCTATGTGAATTTTTTTTTTTTAAAAGTGATTTTGTATTCAGGCTGCACGGCTTAGCTTATGGTTTTGAGGATGATATCAAATCTTTACCTCTGGAGGATGGTGTTGATGGGCAAATGTCGTCTTTCATGTATTTAGACGGCAGAGAAAGAAAGTTCAAGAGGCGAAAGGTAAACAAACGAGTAACTTCACCATCCTATTATCGTTCACAAGAAGCTCCCTTTCGAGTGCACTTCGCATAGTGTCAGTAGTGGTGTTTGTATAGCTTTGTTCCTCATTTTAAGAGTGTTTTCTGAATCGTCATGTTTGACTTGTATCCCGGATCGACCCACTTGTATGTTGTTCCAGATGGGAGTGCTTTCAGAGGCAGTTGCAGGAAATGCTTCATCATAGTGATGTAAAGGGAAGTGAAATAAGGAAGCCAAGTGCCTCGCTTTTACGCTATCCAATGCCAGATTGCATGTGTAAGCAAGCAGCTGCTAAAACTCAACAAGATAAGACTTGCACAGGTATATGGCCTTGAGGCATAAACTAGAATTCTTTTTACACATGTAGGTAGTCATATTTTTATCATTATTGATCGATCTGTAAACTATTTAGATGAGGTTTATATGCATACCGAGTTGTATATACTTGAAGGCAGTTGGAGATATTCGTATTCAAATTGTTTTTTCTTGATATCAAATCTCATGTCATGTTATATCAGTTCTTCAAATAACGGGTCAAAACATATATATGTTTTTTAGTGCGGGTTAAAATGGGTCGGGGTGTATACACTTTTTGAATAAGTTTTAGTCGTTAAAAATACATTTTTGACCCAAAACTCTATTATTCAAAAAGTTTTTACTTTTTTTTATAGAGAGTAAATTACGATTTTGGCCCCTTGTGGTTATATTACTTTTACTCTTTTAGCCCAAAAAAAATTTTTTAACATCTAAGCCCCCAACGTCTTTTTTGGGAACCCTTTTGGCCCCTAACACTAACCCATCCATAAAATATTATGGGCCAAAAGGGTTAGAAAAAAAGACGCTAGGGGCCAGAAGGGTTAGAAAAAAAAGACGTTGAGGGCTCAAATGTTAAAAAAATCTTTTTTGGGCTAAAAGGGTAAAAGTGATATAAGCACGGAGGCCAAAATCGTAATTTACTCTTTTATGAATAATACGTGTGCCAAATATGATTACAAACTTTTTGTTATTTCATAATAATTTATATAATTAAATAAGAATGGTTTAGGACGTTATACGCATAAAACACACACTTTGTATGACTTTTGACCCGTTTCCTTTTAAACATAACTAGGATTGACCTGCTCATAAATAAATGGATCGAATTTTCGATTCATATGTTAATTATTTTTGCTTCATATTAAGTTATTAACCAACTTTTTCTTGTAATTCCAGCTCTCAATGTTTGAAAATCCAGTTTCAAAGATGAGATTGAGTGATCTGATGAAAGCCGCCAACAGTTTTAGCAAAGACAACATAATCGGGTGGGGAAGAACGAGTTCTTCATACAAAGCAACACTTGAAGACACTTGGCATTCCGAGAAAGAATTCGCATCAGAAATGGCAACACTTGGGAACGTGAAACACTGGAACCTGGTCCCACTTTTAGGCTTTTGTGTCACAAAACACGAACGGCTTTTAGTCTACAAATACATGCCAAACGGTACCCTGCACGATAATCTACACCCCGTTGGCAAAACCAAAAATGTGTCAAATATGGAATGGTGGGTCCGGTTAAAAGTGGCTATTGGTTCAGGCTATTGCCGAAGCAGTCTGTGACTGGTTTTACGAAAGAAACACAGCTCAATGGATCGATCACCAGCATATATTGCCTCGACACTGCTAATCATGTCTTAACATACGGTTCATGGATGAAAATGTGTCCCCTAAAACTATGTTATTTGATAAACGGTATTGGTCTTATATATGTCACCTAAAAATGTCATTATGTAAAAACTAGGCATACATGAACTATGTAATTTCTCTCAATATCTATAAACATAATGCATTTTAAAAGGACATTTTAAGATACTTATAAAATATTTTTTTTAATGCAAAAGGTCCATTTGGTTAAATTGGTTTTTTAAACACTAATTACACTTTAATTTTCTCATCTCTAACCAAATTGTAGATAACTAATTTTTTTGTGTGGGACGTAACGAGTTTAATAAACCGAATTAACACTTTTATGCGTCTTTGGTAACTCCTTCGATTCATAAGGAGCTTAACAAACCATATTCTTTTGGCAAAAGGAACTTAATAAACCGAACTAACCCGTATTCTTTTGGTTCTGGGTTTGGTGATGAACTTTTTAAGGGCATCTACAATGATAGAAGCATGAATCGAATAAGTACATTGTTGGATGTTCTTAGTCACCCAACAACCCTCTAAAATTTTCAAGCTTTAGAGTGTGACATTGTAATATGTTGCCTTCGCCGCATCGGGCAGATGTCTGTTTTTTCATTTTTTAAATGGTATTTACATAGTTATCCCCTCCCTCGGTCGAAAACGTCAAGCTTCGCCACTGCCGAAGGCCTCATTGTAACCGATGATCGATTCATCATTCAAAACGGTTGATTTACCCATATCTTTAAAACCCCTCATAACATAACTAGAATCACACAATTTTCTTTGTTTTCTCTTGAAGCCGGTAACCGGCCGTCACACAATAACCACTAAACGCCATCACGAAACCACCAATCGCCGCACACCGCTGATTCTCCGCCGCTGAAGAAGGCCGCAACGACCCTCACGTTCTGCTACACTCCCACCATCATCGTTGCATGCCACATCGGAAACTATATCCCCGTACATAGCCCTAAACTCACCAAACTAAGTGATATGTTTCCCGCCGCATCGCGCGGGTAAACGACTAGTATATATATACCCATATGTATATCACACCTCATAGAAACTGAAAAAAAAATAAATTCATAAGATAGGAACCTAAGCTAAAAACCAGGCCAAACTCCTAAAAATCTTTAACCTTAATCCTACGTCTCCATGAAATTCTGTCCTCGACCATGTCCTCAAAGAGGTGCAAATCTAGCAAATCTTGCCTAATCCGCTCATCCCACGTCATTTTCGGTTTTATTACAAGATTAAATGACGTTAATCTTCTATGTGTATATGATAGTTCATAATCTTGGACAAGAGATAATTACACACTTTTGACTCTCTAGAATTCAGCAACTTGAGAGTGAGTAATCTCAAGAAATCCTTTGCAACTTCATAATTTCGTACAATTTAAACAAGAAATCCATCATACCCGGTGTAATCTTGGGCACGAGTGTCCTCTCCGGTAGTACAACTACTACTGCTTCGGTTGTTGTATTGTAGAAACAGACCGTCTGAGAGCAGGCGCGAAATATGTTTTAAGGACCCCGTGTAAAACACGATCGTCAACCAAAACCTTCATCTTTTTAGTATGTTCATTGTTGCAGTCCATAAGGTGCGGTTGAAGTTTCCCAAAGACGTCGACTTGAATAAAGATTGGTACAATTAAATTGTATTTTATATTATTTTAGTTAGTTCATGTAACCGATATTGTACTAGTAAAATTTCTCACAAATAACAAGAGTCTCGTTATTATTTATTATTTATTTTGTTATTATTTTAATAAAATTGTAAACCTACTTCCTACAAGTTTCGGGTCAATTATGAAATTTATGTATAGTTAGTTTGATTTCAAAGTTGCATCATCTAGGAGTCTAAGTGTTCGATGTGAAGTTTGATAAACTTGTAAATGGTTGTGACTGCTCCGATAAAAACACGCCGTATCCCTCCTAGTGTATATATACAATCACATAGATCGATATGTAAGTACGAATATTTTTATTGAAATCAATTGATTATTCAGCTTAAAGTCATGTTGATTATCCAGCTTAAAGTCCTGTTCTTGATAGCAATCTAGTGGATTTGTAATCCCGTGTTTTACAATTTGTTCATGTTTTTTCATTTAATTTTAATTAATGAAACAAAATTCCTTGTTGCTAAATATAGTGGTCAACAGATTTGTGGTTTATACCATGATATAGCAGAGGAGACCTTCCCGATATTCAAACGAGATTCATACTGAATTATTTAGTGTAAAAATTTTTCCCTGTTACGTGTCTTACGACACTCATGCCCCAATGAATTTTCTCTGAGCATTTGTTAACATGCATGTCCTTTGTGTTCGATAGACATTAAGAACAAAAAGCGAGGGATGAACCCTGAAGCACAAACTTGATGAAGGAAATGTCGTGAATTTCTAAACCGCCGCATCCTTAAATCCGAATGCAATCGACTTAGAGAGTTTCTAATGTACAATTGTTACAAACTAATCCCTTGAATCTTTACAAATACATAGAAAGACTCAAAACTACAGTTTACACTAATTTCATAGAAGATATAAATTTTGTAACAAACAATTAAGGCTATTATATTTCAGGAGCCAAAATCAAGTTTAGAAAGATTTATATCATCTAGTATTAACAAATGTATAAAAAAAACTACAATTTTGATAACTTTTCAATTAGAGTCACTAGTACAGAAGTGAGCATTACGGGGTTAAAACAGTTTTTAGTCGTGGTTTCAAACCGTGACTTAAAATGTCACGGCAAAAAATGTGTTATTTATAAGGCGTGGTCTGCGCTGAACCTCGTCTTAGAATAACCCACAACGACTAAAAAGATGTTGATACTTTTATGCAAATGTTTTTAGTCAACCTTATGAACCGAGACTTAAAATCATTTTACAATTTGAGGAAAAGGTTTTAATCGGTGTTGTATGAACCGCGACTTATAACTAATTATGTAAAAACAAAAAATTATGCTGTCAAATTTCAAACAAAAATCTGGAGTAAAAAAGAGATATACGTAAAAATGAAATAATATGCAGTAAAAAAATAATCTGCACTCCAGCGTAGACGTCAATTCCAATCAATCCTTTTATATATTCAACATAGTCAAATCCGAACAAGTAAACCACGTCCCAATACACGTTCAACCTGAAAGTCTACAATATTAATTGGTAAAATAACAATTCATTTCATTACTTAATCTATTCAAAACTATAAACAAACTATATTTAGACTAAGGAATCGAGTAGCCATTTTTTGTTTCACCACTTTTAGTTTTAGTTTTTTTATTAAAGTTGCAGTGACTAAATGATTTTAGTTCGAAAATTAATTTCAGTTGGGGCTACTTTTTAAAACATGTGTCCGTCCAAAATATAAAAACAAACACATATATAAAAACAAACAAATATATACAAATAAACAATTAATAGAAAAGTGTTAAAAGTGAAAATAAAAATACAAAATTTTAGGGTATATGATCCGGGTAAATAAATATGTGGTTTGGGTAATCGGGTAGAGTATCACCTAATCCTATACGAGTAATTTTTTTAAGACTGATGTCATACTCCGTTTCATACCCGTCTCAGATCTTTCGAGTTTCGAGTATACCCACCGGGCTCGGGTATTTTTTGTTGGAAATTAGACGGTGTGAATTGATATTAATTTAGTGAAATTATAATTTAGTAAAATTATAACTATTTACTAGACTCTTCAAATGGGTGATAAACTCTTAGGTAGAGTTTTTAAGTCAATTTATTAGTTTTTATTAGAGTTTATGTCTCTAATAAAATCTATAATGTGTAAATCTGTAAATAATAATAAAGCAAAACAAGCTTAGGCCACATGACATGAACTTAAGCTACTAGATGCCATGTGGCATTTCATTGTTTCCTCTTTTTTTTTTTTTTTTTTTCCTTTGAGCGGCAAACGATTAGACTTCCTCCTATTCTTCTTATTCTCCCCTTCGCATCTTATACCACATAAATCCCGAATCCTGAATCGTCTTTTTATCTTCTCTCAATCATCTTCCAAAATATGAATCGGTTTCCATATGAAAGAATGATTGTTGTCAAGGAACCTAGATATATAAATGTTTATGTATTCATCAGTTTGTTCATCGATTCGGTTCTTTGTCGATCATGAAGCATATCTTTAAGGTACGTTTCTTAAATTCGTTGTTAAATCATCCATTATGTGTTCGTTCGTTGATTTGTATATTAAAACTATGTTATGTTATAGAAATTGATAGATATTGATGTTTTTTTATAAAACCCTATGTCCGATTGTTATGGAGAATCGTTTTTCTTAGATATGATTCTGTAAATTATGAACCCTATTGATGTTATTATAAAGTCCCATGTCCGATTGTAATGGAAAATCGGTTTTCTTTGATTTGATTATGTAAATTATGAACCCTATTCATGTTATTATAAAGCCCTATGTCCGACTATTATGAATGATTGTTTTTTTATTTGATTTTGTTAATCTGTTGATTTGATTCTGTGTTGTTGATTTGTTAAACAACTTGAAAGTTGTATTTTGATTTGTGAATGAAATATTTTTTATTGTTTAATTCAAACGTGTATTTCAAAAGCTTAAACATGAAGTTTGTATTAATTAGGAAAAATAACATATCCTTCGTTTGTTTCGTCTCAAAGTAGATTGTTTATATGATGACAAGATAATATTAAAATTACCGGTATCTGTTTATATTTCTTTCAAGAATCTTATTATTCATGTTTGTTTGAAATTCTTTATATGATGTTATGATTACCAGAATTTATTCGTATTTCTTTTCAAGAATCTTATTATTCGTGTTTGTTTTCAATTGCATATATAGCAATGGTTCCAGGGTTTGTCAAGGTTATTCATGATGCTTCATCATCATATCTGGTAACATTTCATTATAATTTTACTTTTACTTCTGTTATATTTTGGAAACTGACTATTCTAACAAATATTAAAGCCTATGCCGCCATTTTACAATAATGGCGATGGATATATAGGCTATCCTGTTGGTCATGTGATGTTGATAATAGGTTCACATGTATGGCATGTTTACGTCAAAGTGACAATTAGCGGATGATTCATCACAGATGGATGGTCAAAAGTTGTTACAGATCATGGTGCGGAGGACACAGATTTTATATTTTTTGACGTTGTTGCTGATAACAAAATTTGAAATCTTCCATTTCAAGGTAAGGTTGACCATGATTTGGATGTGAAAAATATGTTTTATCACATAATGTTGTTTCCATCTTCAGAAAATATGGTAACTTTCTGTAACACATAATTACTGTGTCATGTTTAATACAATTTCTTTATCTTATTATATAATTTTGATTAATGATAATTTTGTTTTTAACTATTTGCAGTGGTACCAATAAAATTCACAGAACATAATTTTAATGACGACATTCTACAAAATAATGTCACCATTCGTTATGGACCTAATGAATGGACTGTTAAGATTAACAAGTTGTGGAATATTCATTACTACATACTCGACTTCTCACAGATTTCGGCTGATATTTCTTTTTTGATGTGGGACTGTTTAGTGTTTGAAAAAGTTGAAGAATATACATTTAATCTGATAATTTCCCGCCCCTATGATGTTGATGCGTTAGTTGCTGACTTGGCACGTACATTCCGTGAATACCAACCTATAGCTCTGCCAGAAAATGTATTTGTCCATCATACTGACGAAGAAATTCAGCATGGCATGGGTGAAGATACTTTTCCATCTGAAGATGTTGATGTTGACACTGTTGTGTTGTGTATCTGATTCGGATTACGATCCTAACGACGATCAGCATTTTGATGAAGTACTGGCTGTTCACGAGAATCCTCGTCTACCTGTTGCCAATGTGTATAAGTCGATTGCGTCCTTACATATCGATTTTTAAGTCTGCCATGATTCCAAATAATTTAAATTTATTAATTATTTTCAAGCTAAGTTATTTTCATTTTGGTTGGTTGTGATAAATCTTTATTTTTTAATGTGATGTAGTGTTTCCCAACATCTTTTGTAACAAATGTGCCATTACATGATGTGCACCATATGACTGTTCAGACTATATTGATGAAATTGCGTTCTGAATATGCACATGGTAAACCGAGGTATGCTTTTAAAGGCTGGCAGAGATTCATGCGTGGAGTGAATGGAGACTTATCATCAAGATAGGAGTGAATTCCTTACCTTGACGATTAACTCCACTCCTTTTCTTCAAACGGCCTCACCAATGAGTTTGGGTGATTCCCTTATCTAGGTGATCGTTACCAAAATTTTCCTTCAAAAGGACTTTATTATGCAAACATAATCATGTTTTATACCTAAATTGTTTATTCATTCGTCAAAAACCTCTACTATGCAAATTTCAAGGTTCATTTATTTATTAAACGTATATCTTACCCCCATAATCTATTTCACAAAAACCGCATACACGAAATACGTAGTCATACCGTAAACGTTTTGTTCCCAACTTTCAAAATCTGACGAAATGCTACCCATCAACTTAATCGGTCTAATGAATACCTTGCCCACAAATTTCAGGTTTAACATAAATCACTAACACGCTCACGTTATGTCATTATACTAAGAACTTTCATTCTCAATTGAAAATCGAACCAACCTTTCTCAAATGCCTGTGATATCTTTTAAATAATATAAGTTCGTTACTAAAACTCTTTTCAAAATCAAATAACAAAAAAAAACACTTCTTCAACGATCACTAATTGCATTATGCTAGATTTTTCTTTTAAGAATCAACGTTCTCACAAGACCCTCCAAATTCCAAATTTCTTATTCTAATACAAGATCCCCTGAAAAGATACAAAACTTACTTTTTTCAAAAGACTTTTCATACACCGCTCAATACGCTCAATACGTCATTTCAATTTCAAAACATGTGAGCAAGGAAATTTCATGGGGACCGACCATTTTCGACTTACATAAATTCTTCTAAAAACAAAAGTAGCATTCGGTTCTTTATAAAATACGTCACGCAAAACCTATAAGTACTTTACCTTCTTTTTACATTCGCAAACTAGATTCTACTTTCCAAGTCAAAATCAATCTAATTTAATAAACTCAACGTTTTGCTCAAACAACTATACATGCACATCATCGTACATGTTTTAGTCAATATCTCACGACAATGTCATTTACATCATTCGTTTTACTTACTTGAAGTTCCCGATCATTTTATATGTCTAGATCATTGTATTCATACTCATACTCAAACGTTTTATATGTTACTTATGTTCCATACTCGTGAGCATACGTCTTATGTTTATACTTATACTCACATGCATATTCATACTTATACTTATACATATGATCATGCGCATACTTTTATTCATACTCATAATCATACATTCGTACCTATACATGAGCGTAACCAGAGGGATTCGATTACGTTGGTCACTTACATACTTAAACGTAAACATGCTTATATACCACATTCTTATGCGTACACGTTCTTATTTTCAAAATTTATGTATACCTTAATTCATACAGAACTAGTACAAGCTATGGGGATCATGCAACGATCAGTATAATCGTGGGTGCACATGGGATTACAGTGATAGGCACGTGAGAATCATAGAGTGTATTACTGTGTATGGTAAGACACGGAACGTAACATGACACCGAATAATGAAATAGACGTAGCATGGTTAAAACATGGTGGATACGTCGTTGGTACTTCCTATATATAAGTGTTTTCACCATGTTACCAAACTCTCGTAAAAAGGGCCATGAGAAATTCGGTGTTTTGCAGACCCTATTTAGACCCGATACACAAACTTTAACAACTCACAAACACATTGCTAGCGCACAACATCCGATTATCCATGACGAGACCTCATTCTTAACGCATCGCTTTTGTTTATTATCCAACACACATAACATTCCTATCCTTGCATTCCTCTACCTGATCGAGCGTTTACTCTCACACCTCCGTTGTTCCTAGTTATTCCTTGTCTTTACCCAAACCTCATTTACCATCAATTGGTTTAAACGTTCAAACCCCAAAATACTTTCTTGCTTTGAGACTATCTTCCATTCTTGTTTATGTGTAAACACGCTTAGTTGGCCGTTACCTCCCAAACCGTTTTATTTAAAATACTTAACTTCCTCGTTTCTCACCAATAAACATTTTTTTCTACAAAACTGAGATTTATCAATGCTCTTTAAAAACCAAAGAAACTTTTCTTACAACCTACATTGCTGTCACACTTTCCATCAAAAAAACATACAGTTTTTGTACAAGAGTTTTCTTTCTTAGGTAACATATTCTAAAATACCTTTCCATTATGAGTTATTCAAACTTGTTTAAAGCTCACCTTACATATACACACACATACACGTTTTACTTGTGTTTAAAATCTCAAGTCATCTTAGTCAAAACTCTGTTTTTAAAACCTATCCTTTCGTTCCTCAAACAATTTCATACGTTTTTTGACACATTTCACACTTCTTAGTCTCGATTTTAGTCAATTGCCTTAGCCAAAACGTTCTCTTTTTCAAAGTCTTCCTATTGAATAAATTTCAGGACGAAATTTATTAAAGAAGGGGAGATTGTAACGCTCCGCTTTTTCGTAACTTTCCTTAATCAGAAAGTTGTATTGTAATTCTATTTTTTGGAAACTTTTATTCCTTGTAATCGTATTTCGTTTTGAAACCTTGTAATCCGAGAGTCCGATCATAATGAAAGTCATATTTATATCAATTATGTTCCATTTATACTTGTTATGTTCAATTTATCCTTGCAATCGCATGCAACGAACCCTAATTCAAAAGTATGTGAAGATACGTGCAAATAACCGACTTTCAACGCGTTTACGTGCAATACTTGTGATTAACCAACAATTAATGATTCCAATACTTATTATACATCATATTATACTTGTAACCACCTTCTACATATTAATTATACTTGCAATTATGTGTTATAGATCGTAAATCGCCTATACTTGCATTTTGTGCGATAACCGACAACAATGTGTTACAACCGGCATTACCGATACTTGTTTTACATAATTTCACATACATGGACATACTTGACATCACTATTAAGTTTACGATACTTGTATGCTTGTTACACGCTTGAAACTACGTGAAAAGCACTCGAAAACACCCTAAAACCTAACTTTGGGGCCCTAATTGCATACTTATCAAACTTGAGGGACAATTTGTGACAGAAAGCCAAACCTCACCTAAAACCCACATTTTGAATCAGAATTTTTGGCTCCAACCTCCACCCTAAAATATAAATTTTGAATCTTGTATTTATGGCTCCAACCTCCACCTCCATTCTCCACCAATGGGCTTCTAAACCTCATTAAACACTCACCTAATCTCACTCAACTATAAAACCAAACCTCCCAACACTCATTTTCATTTTTCCAACTCATTTACACTATCAAAACACTCTAATCTCGGCTGAAAATGCAAGTTTTGGACAGATTATTCTAAGTGCTAAATGAGCACTTTTCTTCACCTTTCTTCCATCTTTTTCACTTCTTCTTCCTTTACAAAGTATGGAACACCTCTAGAATTGTTCTCACAAGGTTTTCCATGGAAAATAAGGTGAAACCTCACTAAAATGAGGTCTAAATTTCTGTTTTGGAAGGAAAATTTATTAAACATACATGAACTTATACTTTCTTTATACATTCCTATGTTCTTATGCCACTAATCAAGACTATGATTATGTGTGCTTAAAAACAAGGTTGTAACATACAAATCCAGAGGTTTTAAGCCTCAAAACTTTCCGTTTTAAAAGGGTTTTAACCCATAAATGATGAACAAGTCTTGTAGTTGAATATGTGTGATTATTTGGATAGCTTGGGCTATTCTACTTACAAATCCACACATCACTTGATGTTTTATTCTTAGTTAGTTAGTTAGTTTATTTCAATTCCTTATTGTACATTCATGACCATCCTTGTTGTCTTGTGACAACTTGTGCATTGGTGAATACAAAAGAGGTACCTAAATGGAAGATTCATATTCCTACCTAATGCATGACTTATATGAATACCAAAGAGGTTCCTAAATGGAAGATTTATCTTCCTACCTCATGTTTGACTTATATGACATTCTTGTTATTATTGGACTAGAACTTATAATATACAATATATAGAATATATAATACCCATAGTAACCGAACCCTTGGTGATAATCTAATGGTTATTCATCAAGTTGTTAAGTTACATCACCTAAGTGCTTAGTTCCTCGTTACGATTCTAATGGGTATTTAAACTCATGAAATCATTCTAAACCCTATAAGTTTCCATAGTGTCAAGAACGAGTATTAAGTCTAAGTGATTAGTTTCTTGTATATCTATTTTGTTATACTTTAAATTCCGAATGTAATCACTCCTTGAACTCCAATCCAAATACATTCAACCTCCTAACCTCATACACTCGTCAACATTTGGATAATCGGAAGAATTAGCAATTTTGTGAGTATACTTGACCCATTTTACCGTTTTCATACTTTTGGGTGTAACATGTTTTCATATAGAAAACACACTTAGTATACATATTCTTATGAAAATATACCAACAAACAATCCAATACATGCTTACTATTTGTTATGCTTGATTCGTGTTTTCTGGGTGATTCTTATGTGATGAACTTGTCATTAGCTTCATACGAGCCACCACTTAACATGTATAGCACTATAGGAGTAACGCACCGCCCGTATTCTTGAGGTCATGTTAAGTTAATCATTCATTCATACTTGCGTAAACCGAGGGTTGACTTGTAAATCGTATGCAAGTTTATATGTTAATCTTGATAACTTGGTTTACCATGTGGATTGTTCATTATCGTTTTTATATTTATATGCTACTACACAAAACTTGTATAGTTGCCAATACGTTTGTATTGAACTACGCTTTTAAACATGTTATAGGTTGAGGATGACGATGCTATGAAACTGAAGTAGCGATGATGCCTAGATACACATATAGACGCTTTAGGTTTTAATACGTTGTATCAATTTTGTACTTGCTGTTGTATTGTTTCTTGTATTGAACATGTTGTATTTTAACTCCCATGTATTGTAACACTTTTACTATGAATGAAATCAATTTATCTTTTATTCTATTGTCACAATTAGCGTTATGTGTGACGAACCAATCTATCTTCGTCTCACTCCAATGTTTCCGCCATCAGTTGGGGTGTGACAGATTGGTATCAGAGCCATAACTATAGGGAATTAGAAAAATTGCCATGCTTTTGACCTAGTCTATAGTTAAGTACCAAATTCGACCATACTTGATTCATATGTTGATTTCTTGAAATGTCTTTATGTGTTATTCTTAAAGATGGAGAGTTCCAAGTCGTCATCTTCGACAACGTTGTATCCCGGAGATGCCGTATCAGCTGGATTCTGATGTCTCAGGTGAACATGACGTGAAGAAGGTTGATTTTTGAAAGATCTGAGGAATACAAGAGGTGTGGGTCACGAAAACAGACTCCACAGTGGTCGCCGACTCATCAGTTAGTCCGGCGCGGCAGCTGTGGCGGATACGGTGACGTATGGTACACGAAGAGGTGAACAGAAGTTGGAGAATGTTTCGGAGGTGGTGTAGAAGAAGAAGCTTTGCTCAGTGACGGGGATGTGTGGTGACCGGCGATGAGGAGACGGAAGAAGGTTACAGTTGAAGATGATGAATACGTAACAATGGTGAAGTGAAGTCGATGGCCGGAGACGAAGATGATGATGGTGTTGATGAGACGGTGACGATGATGGTTGACGGCGAGGATGGGGTGCAGGTGATGATTGTGACGGACGTCGGAGAGTTACGGTAACCGGAGATAATAAACTGTGATGTCACGTGATGTTGTTGATGATGAAGAGTAACAGTGAGATATGATGGTAAGACAGTGGTGAATGGAGTTTTGAGGGACACGAAGAACAACTGTGGTGGGTTGTTATGAAGATGATAACGATGAAAGCAAAACAGTGAGATATGAAGATACCGGAGATGGAGTTCGAAAACAGATTGCAGGTTTACGGTACTCATCGGAGAAGATGACTAAAGGTGACGGAGGTCGGAGACGGCAGCAGGCATGGCGGCGATATCGAAAGAAATGCCGCTGACGTCAGAATGACATCAGCAAGAGAATGTTGGGGCAATGATGGTTGGCGGCTGCACATGTGTCTCATCAATTTTCCAAAAAAACCCTAAGGAAGCTCAACCGTTAGATGGGGTATGTGATCTATGGTCAGGAAATTAAGTGAATGTTTGAATTCAGTTCAATGTTGTGGGGACCATAGTGGGATCTAATAACGTTTTGGTTGTGAATATCTTGTGCAACTTTTTGTGGGGCCATCATTTCCAGCCAAAAAGTTTCTATGGTATGTAATATTGAAGCCCAACAGATCTTGTATATGCTAAGCCTGAAGAACCAAAAAGCCGTGGTTAGGCCGGAGCCTGTAAACGAGAATTTGGATCTTGTCAAAGGTTGAGAAAGGTTCCTGCAAAACAGAAAACCGTTAGGCTCGCCGCAGAGATGGGAGGGCCCCTCTGCGACCACCCTCCGGCGTGAGGATAAGTATTGGTAGAGAGAGAAATTAGAGAGAGAAAATAAGGATGAAGGTTCAGAGAAATCGTACTTGGCTTTGTACTTGATGGGGTTTTTATAGTAGTCAACTGAGATGACATCATCCGTCTAGACGCACTTGAATAGAGGCTCGTCTTCGGAGGTTTTTGATAGGGAACGGACATGTTTCAGATGTCTGTCCAAGTGGAGTCCGATTCGTCTCAAGAATCATGTCTGGCCTCGGACATGTATCTTCAAGTCCCCTAGTTTGGGGAGTCTTTTGTAAAGACTTGGCAAACTATTATTTCAAGCTTTTTGTCTTGCTCAGATGACGTGTCGCCGCGGGAGTGGTCTTGAATTGATTACGTGGCGTATTTTGAATGGTGTGGGTGACCTTCATTATCTTGGCCGTCAGTTACCTACAAGTGACGGTAACGGAACCCGCGTTGGGAATCGTGGGAAGTGATGGTTGACGTGATAGGTCCCAACCGACTTACTTTTTCTATAAATTTGGTTTTTACCATTTCATTTTTACCTTTTTCCTCTCTTTTTCCATCTCCTCTGCTGTTATCCTCTCTAATCTTTTCTTCTTCTTCAAAGAAAAAGGTGCGTCCTTGTTCCTTTTTACTTTTTAAAGTTATGGCGCCGGGTAAGGAAAATCTTTCGGAAAGCGTGAGCGTGCTTACCCAACGTCAGTTGGATAAGTTCATTAGAGATTATAAGATTCCCTTAGATCTTCATCCGGTCCTCCCTTCCAGTACGGAAGCCATATATCCATTCCGTCATGGGAAGTTTCCCTTTTACACTCGTGTCTGTAACTTTGCCAACTATAGGGTTCCTTTCTCCCGTTTCTTGATTAGGGTTTTACAATTTTTTAGGGTTCATGTTTGTCAGGTTAACCCATTTGGTCTTAGCCGTATTAACCATTTTGAGATTTCTTGTCGAGCCCTTGATCAGAAACCGGATTTAAACGTTTTCCGATATTTTTATGAGTTTATCACGGCCGGAGACTGGTACACTTTTGCACATCGGAAGAATGTCCCTTATCCGTCCTCCAACGAACGGTCTAGTTTGAAAAACTGGAAAGATAATTTCTTCTGGTTAGACGACCGTTGTCTTCCGGAGGACATGAGGTGGCGTTTCAAAGACCAGTCTATGTCCTTTGATCTTGACGAAAACTTTGTGTTTAACGAGAGTCTAGGTCGTGCCTTGGTTGAGCATCAGTCCCCTATTCGTCCTCTTCCCGAGCATTTCCTTTGGTTAGGTCGAGTTAGTTTTTCATGGGCCCGAGGGGATAAGGATTGGCCGATTATTCGCCGAAAGAGTGATCGTAAGTTTCGGCTCTTTATATCCCCTTCGGCACCCTTGCTTAATTGTTTTGCTAACTCTCTTATTTGTTTTGGAAATGTAGGTGCCGCAATGTCGCTTCTTGATGCTCTAAAAGTTCCGAGCATGGACGCTTTTGATTTTGATTTCGAGCAGCAGGGCGAGGAGGATGTTCCATTAATGAAACAGGTGGCGTCCTCGGCTCATCCAGTCCGTGGCCAGACTGATCCGAACGTAACCACGTCATCTGCTGCTGAGGCGACTTCTTCTGTTCCTCAGAGTCCGCCCGAACAAGCTGCTATTAAAACTGTTTCCCTTGTTCCGGTATCTTCGAAGGAGGCTGGCGGTTCATCCGGATCTCAAACTGGCCGGAAATCCATCCTTGATGATGTGGACGACGATCCGGAGATTCGTGGTTTGGATGAGGCCCTTCTATCTCGGCCTTCGTCTTTAAAAAGCAAAGGTGTTGAGCTGGGTGCGGACCTAGTGATTCGTTCCCGCAAGAGGAAGAATGAAACGGTTCAGATACGCTCCAGTGATCCTCTCCCAATGCCAAAGTTGAAGAAGACAAAGGGGGTTCTTATTCCGAAGGTAATATAATGGACGAGCTAGATGAACACCTAACCGGAGGTAAGTTTTCGAGGGAGGAGGCAGCATTAGCTCGTAACAAACCGGCTCCTGTTTATTCAGGTGGTTTTGTTCCTGACAGTGAAGTGGAGAGCATGGAGGTGGAGAATCCGGTGGGTACAGATAAGGGCAAAGCCCATAATGAACCGAAGGTGGTAACTTTTTCAGGTACGCACTTGGGATCATCTTTGGGTCCGGACTGTTTTTTGGATGATGAGGAAGATCAAGTGTCTTCGCTTCCCTCATCTTGGTTCGGACCTGAGTTGATGTCCTTTTTTCGATATGCAGATTTGTTTTCGGATGATATGGAGATTGACCCAGTGATTGCTGAGGAAAAATTCATTCCTGACTGGGACATCCGGAACAAAGATACAGTGATGGATACTTTAACTGCTAGGACCATGCTTTTTAATATAAACACTCCGATAGATCACGTCAGAAGCCGAAAGATGAAGAATCCGGATCTGGGAGCTGCGGTTTTGACTAACCAGGCTCAATCGAATATTTTCGTGACGGAGCTTTATCGTAGGTGGATTGAGGCGGAATCTGTGCGGGAGAATTTGGAGAAAGAAGTTCGTTCGTTGAAACGCAAAGTTCAGAGGAGTCCGGAGGTGGAAAAGAAGATAGCTCAGTTGACTCAGGATCTTCGAACTCAGCAGGAGAAGGTCAACTCTTTGACTGCTCAGAATCAGTCGTCCCAAGCGGCTGCTGCCGCCGCAGCCGAGGACAGAGATAAGGTCTCTTCGGAGTTCAAAGTGTTTTCCGAATCGATGAAACAGAAAGATGAAGAGCATAAGACGGTTTTGGCTAAGATGGAGGAAGCTCTCAACAAGGCTCGTCTTGCTTATGAGAGCATGATGGCTGGTACGTCTATCTTTCTACTTTACTTATCTTTTTCTTTCCCTGTTTTTCTAACATTTTCCCCAGAGCGTGATGCGCTTCAATCAGAGGAAGCTGATTTAAAAGACCAAATTGAGGAGATGAAGGCGGAGAATGCTTCTCTGAGAACAAAAGTGGACGATCTTTGAGAGACAAAAGTTTGGATGCTTTCGGAGGGAGCCCAGCTTTTGGCAAAGAATATCCACAAGGGTAAAGAGATGACCGCCGCCGTGGCTGGAGTCAATAATGCAATGAGTGCGGTGGGCATCAATTCATGTCTGCATTCCGGTTATGTTCATGCCTTGCAGAAAAAGACCCCTTTCAAGGAGGTTCCGTTATTGAATCGCAATGCCACGGAGGAGCTTAAGACGGCGGTCGCTTGCTTTGATACTCTCAAGTTTCCGGTGATTGAAGATCTTCCGAAGCTTGGCAACGCGCCTCTTAGTGAGATCAAAAAAGTTCTTCGTTTTGCTAATGCTGATTCTACGGATGAGTAAGGTGGACATGCCCGGCTCCTTGGGGTATGCACCTTGGAAGTTTTTAGTTAGTCCGGATAATATCCTTATTTTGAATAGTGAATACAATCGGTACCTTGACAGGTGCCTTATTATAATTTGTAATGATGTTTTTACTTTTGACAATTATCCTTTCGTGAATGGTATCGATATTTGTTCCGGTCGTTTATATCCGGATTATTTTGATGTAACTATTTTTGCACATGCGTCCATGCCTTGATGTGTACATTTTGAATTTTTAGAACGTTCTTTGTTAGATGCGGATCCGTTTTGTGTTTTGTTAAGGATAATTTTGAGGAAAATACGAACGATGCCAGTTCGTCCTTTCCCTTTAGGGTTGGACCCCTGAGTTCGGCCGGTGATTATTTATAAGTTGCAACTTTTGTTGATAGAAAAATTCATAACATTCTATTTTTTGGGCTCGGAGTTAAATTTTTCCGATAAGTACGCAGTAAAAACATGTTAAACAATCCGCAGGTATAACCCTCTGCGGTTCTTGTAATATAACTTGTGCGGGCTAAAACATCCACTTTACAAAGAAATTTAAAAGGTGACGGAGCTCATAGCTTCCGTTTTACAATTATTTGTTTCGAAACAAACTTCTAAAGATAACATTTCTTTAGGTGTACTCCGTTCCAAGTACGTGGAACGGAGGTTCCATCCATTTTGCTTAAAGTATACGCGCCGTCCTTTCCAGTCGTTTTGATCTGGTAGGGTCCTTCCCACTTGGGGGCTAACTTCCCCATTCCTTCAGTTAGGCTTGCTTCATTGTTCCGCATTACATACTCTCCGACCTTGAACCGGGTTTCTTTTATTTTAGAGTTGTAGTGTCTTTCTAAGTCTTTTTTATACTTGGCTTCCCGGATTGCCGCGAGTTCTCTTCTTTCTTCGATCAAATCAAGATTTAGACGGAGTTCTCGCTCGTTCTCTTGCTGGCTCTGTTGTATGCGGGGTGTGGGGATCCCTACTTCTGCAGGTATGACAGCTTCGGTGCCGTATGTCAAGCTGAAAGGAGTTTCTTTGTTGCTCGTTTTAGGCATGGTCTGATGCGCCCATAGGACATGTGGGAGCTCATCTGCCCATGAGACGCCTTCCTTCCCCAAGCGTTTTTTGATGCCTTCCACAATGCTGCGGTTGGCTCTTTCTACTTGGTCGTTGGCCTGGGGATGGGAGACCGAAGCGAAACTCTGCTCAATGTGCATTCTTTGACACCATGTTTGAATGGTTTTTCTACAAATTGCTTTCCGTTGTCACTTACTATACAAAGAGGCATTCCGAATCTGCACACAATGTTTTCCCATGTAAACCTCAGCACTTGGTCTCCTGTGATCGTCCGAAGGGGTTTGGCTTCGACCCATTTTGTGAAGTAGTCGATAGCAACCAACAGGAACCTTACTCCTCCGGTGGAGACAGGGAAAGGACCTACAATGTCAATTCCCCATTTCTGGAACGGCCAAGCCGATGTTACGGGAACGAGGTTGTTTTTGGCGCGATGGCTGATGGGAGCGTGACGCTGGCAGTCTTCACATGATTGGAGCTCATTAACCGCACTTTAATGCATACCCGGCCAAAAATATCCGGCATTCATGATTTTTGCTATAACCATTCTCGGTCCGGCGTGGATGCCGCATATTCCCCAATGGATTTCCCTTATGACGTAACTAGCTTCCTCCGGTGTTAAGCATTTAAGGAGTGGACCTAAAAAGGTTTTACGGTAGAGTTGCCCATCATGAATCTGATACTGCAGTGCTTTCACTCTTAGCTTCCGGGCCTGAGCTTTGTCTTCTGGGAGCGTCCCATTTTTAAGTAATCCACAATCGGGGTCATCCAAGAGCTTTCAAGCGTGGAGACCGACATAACTGACTTTGTCTGTTGGATGGCCGGGACTTGCAGGGTTTCAACTAGAACCTCTTTTGATAGATGACAAAATGCTACGGATGCAAGTTTGCTCAAGGCATCGGCCTTTTTGTTTTTGCTCCGCGGTATGTGTACTATTTTGCAAGAATCAAAGGAGGAGATTAAACTGTTGACCTGCTGAAGATACCGCACCATATTCTCCTCCCGCGCTTCGTACTCACCGCTGACTTGATTGGCTACTAACAATGAATCAACATGCGCTAATACGGAGGTTGCACCAGCTTTGGCTGCGGTTTGGAGGCCTGCAAGGAGAGCCTCATATTCTGCTTCATTGTTTGAAGTTTTAAATTCGAAACGTAAAGCATAGGTATACTCTATCCCTTCCGGATCTATTAGGATCAATCCTGCTCCCGACCCTTCTTTACTGGAGGCCCCATCCGTGTATAGGTTCCACACCTTTGGCAAGGCGGGTTTTTCCTTGGTGCTTTCTCCGGTTGGGACCTCTGTGAGGAAATCTGCCACTGCCTGGCCTTTTACGGGCCCTCTGGTACGATAGGTGATATCGAAAGCGCTGAGCTCTATTGCCCATTTGGTGAGACGTCCGGAGACCTCTGGCTTCCTGAGAATTTGCTGAATCTGAAGATCGGTCTGTACTTCTATATTGAAGGCTTGGAAGTATCTTCGGAGGCGTCTGGAAGCATGTACCAAAGCGAGTGCCAACTTCTCAATCATCGGGTACCGAGTCTCGTAGTCTTTCAAGATGCGGCTTACATAATAGACCGGGATTTGTGCTTGATTCCGATGTACTACGAGTACTGCACTTATCGCAAAGTGGGAAGCGGAGAGATATACCGTGACAGTTTCTCCGGTAGTTGGGGCAGTTAGGGTGGGTAAGGATCCGAGGCAGACTTTCAGCTCCTGAAATGCCGTATCGGCTTCTGATGTCCACTCTATTTGGCCTTTATCCGTTCGTTTTTTCAACACATTCATGAAAGGAACAGAGCGATCTGCCGCTTTTGAAACAAAACGATGAAGGGCAACGAGCTTTCCATTTAAGGACTGAATTTCTTTGACAGTTTTGGGGGGCTGCATGGAGATTACTGCTTTGATTTTGTCAGGATGCGCCTGGATTCCGGACTGGGTTATCCATACACCGAGAAACTTTCCTTCTTCTAACCCAAAAGAGCATTTTTTGGGATTGAGTTTGAGGTTGATACTCCGGAGCCTGGTAAAGGTTTCGAGTATATCATCTATCATGTCGTCTTCGGCCCGGCTTTTTATGACCAGTCATCAACGTAGATCTCTAGATTTCTTCCGATCTGATCTTTAAAGGCTTTATCCATTAGTCTCTGGTACGTGGCTCCGGCGTTTTTTAAGCCGAACGGCATTTTAGTGTAACAAAAGAGACCCTCGTTTGTTACAAATGCGGTCTTGTCTTCGTCCTCCGAGGCCATCTGAATTTGATGGTAACCTTTATACGCATCTAGGAAGCACTTAAGACGGAAACTAGAGAGGGAGTCGATCTTCAAATCTATCTCTGGCAAAGGATAGCAGTCCTTTGGGCATGCATTGTTCAGATCGGAAAAATCGACGCACATCCTCCAGGTTTTGTCCTTCTTTGTTACCATTACTGGATTGGAGACCCATGTTTGGTACCGCACTTCCCTTATAATACCAGCACTCAGCAGCTTTCGTACGTCTTTGGAGATGGCCTTATTACGAGCTGGAGCCATGTTTCTTTTTCTTTGAGCTACCGGTTTTGTTGAATGCGACACCTTTAATTTATGTTCGGCCAAACACCAAGGAACTCCAACCATGTCAGAGGTTTTCCAGGCGAATACGTCGAGTGAATTGGACAGTAGCTTCCACAACTTCTTTTTGGATTGTTCAGGAAGTTGGGCCCCAATTGCAATTTTCTGGTCGGGGAAGTGTGGGTGTATAGCCCACTCTTCCATAAGAACATTTAGAGGCTCGTCAATACCGTTACTCTGTCGTATTTCAGCTACGCCGATTGTTGATTCGGAGTACAATGTTGCTACTCCTGCTTCAGTAGGGAATTTTAACGCTCCATGTATGGTAGAACTGATAATTCCGAAGGCGCATATACCGGGTCTTCCTAGTATGACATTGTGGACGGACCTTGCTTCCACCACCAAATACGTTAAATTGACGGTTCGAGATAAACTTCCTTCTCCCATTGTTGTTGGCAAAGTGATTTGTCCTAAAGGCTGCACCACCTCTCCGGAAAAACTTACCGGTGGCATTGATACTCGGATCAACTTCGCCTTCGTCTGTGGGGCTAGCTGTTGAAAACACTGCTTATACATGATTTCCGTGGCGCTTCCACTGTCGACGTACACCCTTCGGACCTTGTGACCCGCTATGATTGCGGACACTATGATTGGTCCATCCTTGACTTCTGCCGGACTGATGGGAGGAAAACCGATGGGTTGCTGCATCCAAGCGGCCATGTGCTGACTGGATTGCTTGATGCCTTGGTTGTCTGCCCTTCTGATCATGCAAATCGCCGGTTGATTATTCGGATTATCTCCCGAACTCCCCGAAGATTTTCCTTCCTTTACTTCTTTGACTAGATGCGATAGTTTTCCGGATCGCACTGCCTTTTCTATTTCTTGCTTTAAGGACCAGCAATCATCTGTATTGTGACCCCGAGCATGATGGTAATCACAATATTTCTTGGAATTTTTATCTCCCGGGTTTCGGAGTTTTGGTGGGGCGGGGAAGCTTGCCCCCTCCGCACTGAGGATTTCACTGGGAGTTTTGGAGAGATCTGAGAAGTTATAAAACCTTGACCCAGAGCTTTTTCCGCGTGGAGGTCTGTCATTTCTGCTGTAGGGATGCGGTCGTCCCCGGTTCCCTGATGGGGTTTTGTCAAACACCGACCCACCATTTTTCTTCCATGAAGACATCTTGTGTTCTGATTCCGGAGTTGGGTTGCATGCATTCTTGCCCCGAGCGAAAGCTCTAGCTCGTTCCATGAGTACTTCCATCGTTTTTGGGAGATTTTCGTGCAACTTTTCGACCAGCTGATTGTTACGGACGCCGTGACAGAATCCGGAGATACGCAGCTGATCAACTACCCCACTGATCTGCATACTTTCCCGGTTAAACCGGTCGATGAAACTGTCCAAAGATTCTCCATCCTTTCTCCGGATGTTGTGAACTTCGGTAATTTCTTTGGAGTAGTGCCTTTGCTGGCTGAAATTTTGGAGAAATAATCTTCGGAGCTCTTCAAAGTCGTTGATCTCACCTTCATTCAACGCATCAAACCATCCTCGGGCAGCTCCGGTTAGAGTTTGTGCGAACATGAAGCACCATGCTGGCATCGACCATTGTTCAACTCGTGCAGCTCCGTCGAAATCGAACATATGATCATCCGGATCAGTTGTGCCGTCATACTTTTTCACTGTAGTTGGCATTTTGAGCTTCGGAGGAAGTTTAGCGTGTGTTATACGAGCGCTAAACTTTGACTTGGCTGTCATGGAAACTGGATGGTACGGCTTGGTGAGTTCCGGATCGCTAACTATATCCATCTGCGCTTCATTTCGTATAGCCATTGCCGGCGAAGGCCCGGATGACCCTTGTACATGTCCAGTATAAGTTTCTGAAGTGACAATTGTGGAGAAAGTGGGAGGGGTAATCATTGTGGGACCCATAGTCCTTAATGGAGTTTCTTCATGACAAAAGCCTGGTTCGTAAACCGAGGATCTGTTCATCCCTAGCCTGCTGTGCTTTTAATCTTCGTAGAAGACTTGCATTTTTGGAAAGAAACTCTGCATCGAACTCTGATGCTTGTGAAGTAGGAAGTAGAATAAATGGCAAGGTTGTTCCTGGCCCGGAGCTTAAAGTAGCTGAGGTTGTGGAAACAATACTTGCGGGTGGAATAGTTTGTGTACTAGCAGTCGTAGATCCCAGATTCAAAGAACCTGAGGCCGCCATTTGTCAGTTCTTTGCTCAAGAAATTCACTAAAGTGAAGGACTAAGAGCTTTAAAATCGGATGGCACCAATTGAAGAACCAAAAAGCCGTGGTTAGGCCGGAGCCTGTAAACGAGAATTTGGATCTTGTCAAAGGTTGAGAAAGGTTCCTGCAAAACAGAAAACCGTTAGGCTCGCCGCAGAGATGGGAGGGCCCCTCTGCGACCACCCTCCGGCGTGAGGATAAGTATTGGTAGAGAGAGAAATTAGAGAGAGAAAATAAGGACGAAGGTTCAGAGAAATCGTACTTGGCTTTGTACTTGATGGGGTTTTTATAGTAGTCAACTGAGATGACATCATCCATCTAGACACACTTGAATGGAGGCTCGTCTTCGGAGGTTTTTGATACGGAACGGACATGTTTCAGATGTCCGTCCAAGTGGAGTCCGATTCGTCTCAAGAATCATGTCCGGCCTCGGACATGTATCTTCAAATCCCAACAGCCGGTTTTTCATTTTCCATCCGAAATCAAAAAGTTATTTCATCTGAGATGCATTTTTTATTTATCCGAAATCATCCGCAATCATCCAAGACGCATCCGAAGTCTACCATAAATCGTCCGACATCCAAGATACTTGCATCTCATCCGACATCATCTAAACCGTAATAAAGAGAGCATAAAACTAGGGGGAGATTGTTAGGTCCAAAAGTTTTACGCTTATCTTTATTACTTTTATTTATGTTTATTTGTTTTAGATTAGTTTTGGGCTTGGGCTAGGCCATGTGGGCCATTAGGGTAGAGGTTCCTATAAATAGTCTTTATTAGATTATTGTAGTAGAGCTTTCCCATTCTTGTAATGATGTAGCCCCAATAGAGAACCTTGTACCCGACAATCCTACGGATTGTGTGCAAGGTTCTCGAAGATCGTACCAGACGGTTCGTTGAAACCGTGTGCGATCTAATCATCGACACTTTGATTTGCAATGAATATTTCTTTTTGTTCTTATGGATTGATCTTATATTCCGTGTTCGATTGATCCTAGAGTGATATCACGGGTTTTTCGGGACTTACAAGTGGTATCAGAGCCACTGTAGTCTTTCAAAGGCTTGGTTTTGATGTCACTCGAAGAACAAGAAGTTTTGCATAGTGTCGGGTGTGTGTGTTCTCAAATGGAGAGATCTCGGTTTTTAAAATCTGGTGTTCATCAACAGATCTGAAAAACTTAAAGATCTACTGATTTTTTTTTGTTCATCCAGCGAATTTGTTAAAATATGGCAGATCTGAAAATTTCTTGTTGGTTTTCGGAATTTTTTTAGATCTGGTGTTTTTTATTCCATGTATATTGCAGACACTCATCACCTGTTTACTTTTCTCCTAGATTTCCGTGCACCCCCTTTTCCCTAAAACAAATATCATCAACAATCACAGCTATACAAAAAACCCTCACCCCCAAATTCCCTTTCTTACCACGCAAACCCTATCCCTAGATCTGCCTCTTCAAAGTTTCATCATCTCAAATCCACCATAGAAACCGACGGAGATGATTGGTAGCACCACAGTGGCGGTTGCGGCGGCGAACGGTGGCGGACTCTCCGGCTACCGGCCGCCGTTCACGCTGGTACGATCTTGTTTGTTCAGATGAGAAGAAGCAGCTGGTGAAGGATTTTTGGTAATAATCAGTTTGATTAACTTGTTGGTGAGAGAGAAGTTTGGGTGTGTGGAGTTTGTGTACACGGAGATGTTTGTCGGGACGAAGATAACCGACGTGGTTATGGATGGAATGAGGGGTATGGTATTCGGAGATGTGAAAGATGGTCGGAGAAGGTTCGTCGGCAGAGGTGGAGAAGATGAAGATGAACAGTGATGTTAACGGTGTTTGGCCTAAAAGATGCAGGTGATGATGGCGTTTAACGGTGTTTAACAGAGAAGATGAATGATTTTGAAGAGAATGATGATGATGAATTGATCAACAGATGATGAAGAATGAAGACGCGACGATGATATTAAATATGAATGAAAACTGATGACGATGATGTATTATGGTGGTGTTGGTTGTGTTTAATGATGACAAAGGTGTTACGGCGACCGCGGTGGTTGTCGGAGAACGAAGAGTTGACGCCGGACGTCGGAGACTATGAATTAGCTGATGTTACGATGACATGAAGATTAAGTTGAAATTGCAGGTTCGCCGGTGAGACGGTGGATGTCGAAGGGTGTCGAAGATGATGAGATACGATGTCGATGAGGGTGATTGATAATTGTTTCGAAACCGGTAGCTCTGAGAACTGATGAAGATGATGTTTCAAAATGGAATACGGATAATGATGAAGAATGAAGATGAATGTCCAGATGAAATTTTGAGATGTTGATTGCTGTTGCTGTTAAGATGATGGATTGTGCAAACAAATGGTTGTTGCTGATGTAAAAAGCATCTTGGATCATAGATATTTGATAGAATATAATGAATGTTGATTGATGAAAGATGATGTTTAAAGCTTGATCGGATAAGATGATTAAAGGCGACGGAGGTCGGAAACGGCAGTAGGCACGGCGGCGATATGGAAAGAAATGCCGCTGACGTCATGGTGATGCAGCGAGGAATATTTTTTTGACGGCTGCACATAATGTCAAATCAACAATAAAAAACCCTAAACATTCTACGCCGTCAGATGGGTGAAAGATCAAAGGTCATGAGGTGATGAAGTTGAATTACTTTTTTTTGTGAATTTTGTGCAACAATCTATGTGGGACCAACATCTGGAGACGAGAAACTTCTAAATGTGCTGATGGATTCATAGATGTTGTACTCGGGTCCTGTTTGAGGTTGGTGCTCTTATTTGAGCCCAATAGAAAGAAGCCCATTGTAGTATAATGTGGACCATACGGGTCGATGGTTATGAGCTGTCACACCCCGATTTCCACGTGTCACCGGTGGGCCCGGTGTGGGGTACAGTGACGTAGTTGGCATCGTCATAGACAATCAACACAAAATAATAATGCACAGCGGAAGCAGAATAGATACATTTCAACTTTAATTAAATGACATAATAAACATCATAAATAGTTGAAACGGATCCACAGGCGGATCAAATAAAATAAGAATAAATTGTTCAACAGTTATTTTGTCGTCCAAGCTTGCGAGACTATAGTGGACGCTCTTAGGAAACAGCCAGCCTATTTTCGTATAGTACCTGCACTTAACCTTTTGGGAAAAATACGTCAGTTTACACTGGTAAATACAAATCGACTGACTCATTTTGAAAATGATTGAAAATTTATTTAAATGCACAAGGCATAAATATTTTTATTAACTTGGGATAATTATGCAATATAAACTTGTGAACGAATTAGATGCACTCGTATCTTTGGTGGCCCGGGATCTACTGTCCGGGCTAAAGATTAAATGACACACCACATTAAAGAGTTATACACGCCGAGTGTACGCCTACACCCCGTGCTCTGGTCGTGGCCATCTCGTAAGATAATGCCAAGGATATCCGGGACACGGTCAATAACCCCCCAAAGCCTAAAGTAAGACAAGACTGTTTAAACGAGTCGCACAAGCTATTCAAGACTGTACACCCATAAGGCGCAGGACTTGTGCGCCCGATCAAGCGGTATTTTAAATACCGTACCCCAAGCCCGTATAGGGAAAATAAGTCAAAATGTATTTACCTGAGCAAGTATGTAACACAAACGGTAAGTGTGGTAGCTTTTACCGGGTCTCCTAATCTGGAACAAAGGTTTATAATCAACCTATTAGGTTCCTAACGGGTCTTTTATTTAAGCCTAAGCTTTGACCGGTTAGTTTTAATAATGATACGGTTTACGCACGATTAAGCGAAAGACCGGATAGAATGTGATTTAGACCCGACAAGTTTGAATACTTGTATAATATGGGTATACTAAATACATTCTGGATTTTGAGATAAAAATGATAACGTTTGACCCGTTTCGGTCAATTTACGCAAACTAGTTACGTAAACCGAACCGAACGCTAGAAGGGCGTTACGGGTAGCCAAAAGAGTCAAATGCAAGTCCCCTGAGATAATATGCTTTAAATATGATATAACATCAGTAAGGGGCTGTTTGGTAGTCTCTGAATGGTCATTAAGAGGCTACCTCTTAATGGAACCATTAAGAATTTTACCAATGAGAAGGTAGAAGAATGTAACATGTGATCATTTACCATTCAGAGGTTACCTCTTAACCATTCAGACTTGAGGTTACCTCTTATTCATTCAGAGGTTTTAAACCATTAAGAGGTAGCATCTGAATGGTCATTAAGAGGCTACCAAACAGCCCCTAAGTTATGTTCTATATTGCCCGGAATAATTTTAAACTCAATTTATGCCTCATAAGGGCATTTTGGTCATTTAAAAGATTATAAAAGAGTCAAATCAGAAATCTGAGTTTCGGGTCTGGTTTATACAGTAAATATACTTCATTTAACATATTATATCAGTAGGGTATGACCCATATACCAAACTTAACATTTAAAATCAAACTATGCACCGTAGGGGTATTTTAGTAATTTCACAAGGGCTAAAAATGCCAAACTGGAAACCTGAGTTCATATACTTATACTTACTGTTATTATATGAAAATATGCTAATTACATCAGTAGGTATAAGTCTTATATGTTTAAAATGAGTATAACGCTTACTATGCGCTAAAAATGCTCAAAATGCGATTTAACGCCGTTTCCGGGTTTTCAAAATAAATCTGGGATTTTTATATTTCCAGAACACTTAAAATAATTTATTTAACATATAAAATCAGTAGGAAAAAGTTTTGGGTCAAAAGAATGCATAAAACTCATTTTATGGCCTAAACGGTCAAAACCGACATAAACCGAAATAACTTAGCGATCTAAGATCCGATCAGCCAAAAATTAAATAAAAATCATCTAAATTCCCAAAATATTATATAACATCAGTGGGTAAAAAGTTTTGTATCAAAACGTGGCCTGAAATGGGTTATATGCGAAAAGGGCCGTTTATGTAACTTAGGAACGTAGTTTTACGCTAATGGCCGTAACTCAAAATCTGGACCACCGACTGGTCCGAAATTTTCGGTGCAAGTTTATATATTAAAAATAAAGATTTCTATTCTTTCACTTTTCCAAAAATCACGTTTTATATCAAAAAGGGCAAAATAGTCAACTTTTAAGCATAATCGGAAACATGCATTTGAATCGGCTAAGTATAGACTCAATCAACAAAAATTCCAGAAAGTTTTACCAAAATAAAAATGGTCAAAAATACTCTCCAATACAGATCTCAAACATGCATGTACGAATCCGAATCGATAGTCTACGAAATAGTCGTTTTACAAGACTTTCGGCTCCGATTCGTATTTATACTAAAGATTGTCGAGTTGATCATTGTAAAACACATTCTTATATTCATTATAAAGCTATCTATGATGATCAAACAGATTGCATGTTATTTATATTACCATTTAAGCTATTTTTCTCAAAAATCACTTCTGTTGACTTTTTAGAATCACGTTTGACTCGACAATTAGCATGCATATAGTGGGATTCAGATAATACCCTTTAGAGGGTTTATTTCCCACATAAATACCTATATATATCTGGTTTCAATTCGAGAAAAGACTGAGTGAAACTCGTTTAATCAGAAAGTCAAAGTTTATGAACAATCAATTTGACTTTTACTAATAATTGATGCAAGAACGAATTAAGGACTGAATTAGAAGCTTACAAAGGTCCTATTGATGCTTAGTTAACACTAGGAATCGGCCTTGATGCTCAGATTAGCTCCAGAAGTCTACCTTGAAGGTTCTTGCAAATGAGAGCTTCTTGATCACAAAGGGAATGCCAAGAAAATGAGCTTTGATCTGCTTTAAAGCTGAATTCAGAGGCTTGGGAGTAGCACACTGTTGTCCTAGCCATGCAAGACATCTAATTGGAGCAAAAGGAGGTGGCCACAGCTGTTTACAACTTGAAATTCGGACTTAAAATGAGATTTTCGTGAATTTTTGGTACTGGGGGTCTCATGCGGCCCGCTTGGGTCAGTCCAGGCGGGTCGCCTGACCTGCTGATCAGCCAACAACTTTCAAACATTGACAGCTTTGGTCCCTGGACTTGCACACGATGTTTCGGCTACTTTTCTCGACCCGTAAACCCCCAAACTTGGTTTTTAAGAACCTTGGGACATTTACCTACATGGTAATGTCCTCGGATAACTTTGCGCTCAACCGAAAAGCCATGAAATTCGACGTTGACGCTTTTAGTCCTTCAAGTACGGTTTTGGCCATAACTTTCTCATACGTTGACGAAACTTCACGAAATTTTAACCACATATTCTAGTGAGTATATTTTAGCTTCTCAAAGCTTCGGGTCTGCCAAAAGTTCACTCAGAGGTATAAATTAAACATGTTGACACTTTTGGCCCCTATAGTTTGAAATACTTCACTTTTGTGCAATTTCCGCACCGTATGATCCATGAACCATCCGTTTAAGGTTATAAACATTATGTAGGGTTATCATAGAGTCTATTTATCCATTGTTGACACTTTGGACCCTTACGTTCCATAGTTTTCACTGTTTGTCACTTTTAGTCCCTCTAAAGTATACTTTCACATACCGGAACCTTATGACACGTGTCAAGACATTATTGGACGAAATTTTTCGAGGTGTTACATCCTCACCCCCTTAAAAGAAATCTCGTCCCCGAGATTTACTGAAACAAATGTGGGTATTTCTCTTGCATCGTGGATTCCACTTCCCACGTGTATTCGGGACCTCTACGGGCATCCCATTTGACCTTAACAATAGGCACGTGCTTCCTTCGAAGCTTCTTTACCTGTCGATCCTCAATCGACAAAGGTTTTTCCACAAATTTTAGACTCTCGTCTATGTGTATATCCGTATGCGGTATAACCAGTGATTCGTCAGCGAAACACTTCTTCAAATTACAGATGTGAAACACATTATGAATAGCGCTAAGCTCTTCAGGCAAGTTTAACTTGTAAGCGACTCACCCGACACGTTCGATAATCTCGAAAGGTCCTATGTATCTCGGGCTTAGCTTGCCTTTCTTTCCAAATCGCATCACACCCTTCCAGGGCGATACTTTAAGCAATACTTTTTCACCTACATCGAAGTGAAAATCTTTGCGCTTAGGATCCGCATAACTTTTCTGCCTATCCCTGGCAGCCTTCAAACGATCGCGAATCTGAACGATCTTGTCTGTCGTCTCAAAGACGATATCTGGTCCTGACAGCTGGACTTCTCCAACTTCTGCCCAACAAATGGGTGATCTACACTTTCTACCGTATAGGGCCTCAAAAGGCGCAGCCTTTATGCTGGAATGGTAGCTATTGTTGTAGGAGAATTCAATCAGTGGTATGTTCTTATCCCAACTACCACCCAAGTCGATCGCACATGCACGAAGCATGTCTTCCAAAGTTTGAATAGTACGCTCACTCTGACCATCAGTCTGAGGATGGTAAGCCGTACTAAAATTCAAACGAGTGCCCAACGATTGTTGGAAACTCTTCCAAAAATGCGACGTATATCTAGTATCTCTATCGGAGATAATAGATATAGGTATACCATGTAGTGCTACAATCTTATCGACGTATAATTGAGCTAGCATATCGGAGCTATACGTCTCCCTGATGGGTAGAAAATGAGCTGACTTAGTCAGTCTATCTACTATGACCCATATGGTATCATTTCCCTTTTTCGTCTTTGGCAACTTGGTGATAAAATCCATTGTCACCATTTCCCATTTCCACTTGGGAATTTCAGGTTGCTGAAGCAAACCTGACGGCTTCTGATGCTCAGCTTTGACTTGCGCACAAGTCAAACATTTTGCTACATGTTCAGCTACTGACTTTTTCAAACCAATCCACCAGTAGTTCGCTTTCAAATCTTGGTACATCTTATCAGCTCCAGGATGAACGGAATATTTAGAGCTGTGGGTTTCCTGGAGGATAACATCCCGAAGTCCTCCATAAACTGGAACCCATATTCGTCCGTTTAGTCGTAGCATTCCATCTTTGTCGTAGGATAACTGCTCCTCAGTTACTCCTAACTTTTCTGCAGGATAGTTAGCTTCCAGCACAGCTTCCTTCTGTGCAGCTAACACCCTTTCATTCAAATTATTTCTTATTTCAATGCGCTTGGCATTGATTCTGATCGGTTTTACCCTTTCTTTTCTGCTTAAGGCGTCGGCAACTACATTTGCCTTGCCTGGATGGTATCTTATCTCGCAGTCATAATCATTTAGAGTTTCCATCCATCGCCTTTGTCGCATGTTCAATTCCTTCTGATTGAACAAGTGTTGAAGACTCTTGTGATCCGAATAAATTATACACTTGGTTCCATACAAGTAATGTCTCCATAGCTTCAAAGCAAATACAACTGCACCCAATTCCAAATCGTGGGTGGTGTAGTTCTTCTCATGCACCTTGAGCTGTCGAGAAGCGTAGGCAATGACTTTGCCTCTCTGCATGAGTACACAGCCCATACCAGTGTGCGATGCATCGCAATACACTATGAAATCTTCTATGCCATCGGGCAGTGTCAACACTGGCGCGTTGCTCAACTTCTTCTTCAGGATATCGAAGGATTCCTGCTGCTTAGGGCCCCAATCGAACTTAATCTTCTTACGAGTCAACGAAGTTAGGGGCGCAGCAATTCTCGAAAAGTTCTCGATAAATCGCCTATAATATCCTGCCAATCCGAGGAAACTGCGAATCTCGGTAGGAGTCTTCGGCTCCTGCCAGTTCATGACTGCTTCTACTTTAGCGGGATCTACTTGGATACCACGCTCGCTTACTACATGTCCAAGGAATTGGACTTCTCGAAGCCAAAATTCACACTTCGAAAATTTGGCATAGAGCTTTTCTTGATACAGAAGTTTGAGAATACAACGAAGGTGTTTCTCATGGTCAGCTTGGCTCTTCGAGTAGATAAGGATGTCGTCAATAAAGACGATGACGAACTTATCTAAATAAGGCTTGCAGACGCGATTCATGAGATCCATGAACGCGGCTGGTGCGTTTGTGAGCCCAAAAGGCATCACTAGGAACTCGTAATGTCCATAACGAGTCCTAAACGCTGTCTTGTGCACATCTTCGTCTTTGACCTTCAACTGATGATAACCGGACCTCAGGTCGATCTTGGAGAAATAGCTTGCTCCTTGCAACTGATCGAACAGATCGTCGATCCTGGGTAACGGATATCTATTCTTGATAGTGACCTTGTTAAGCTCACGGTAATCGATGCACAGACGCATCGATCCATCCTTCTTTTTAACGAACAAGATTGGCGCTCCCCAAGGAGACGAGCTAGGTCTAATAAAACCTTTAGCTAACAAATCATCCAATTGCGTCCTCAACTCCGTCATCTCCGTTGGTGCCAATCTGTATGGTGCTCTTGCTACAGGCGCAGCGCCTGGAATGATGTCTATCCGAAACTCCACTTGCCTATCTGGTGGCAAACCGGGTAGTTCTTCAGGAAATACTTCAGGATATTCCGAGATAACAGGAATATCTTCAATCTTCGGCTTCGGCTCATCAATGGTAACTTGTGCCATATAAATGACACATCCTTTCTGCATGCATCTGGATGCCTTGAGCATGGACACCTGCTCCGGCAATCCATGCTGGGTGTCTCCTTGAATAGTAAGTGACTCACCAGACGGAGTCTTAACTATTACTTGCTTTCTATTGCACAGAATCTGGGCTTGGTTACTCGATAACCAATCCATGCCTATCATTATATCAAATCCAGCTAGCTTAAAGGGAAGCAAGGATAACGGGAAAGAATGATTCCTAATGGATATAACACATCCATCTAGAACAGTCGAGGCGGTTTCTATGGTTCCATCGGCTAGTTCCACCTCATATTTCACACTTAAGGTTTTAACAGGAAGGTTCAACAACTTACAAAACTTATCATCTACAAACGACTTATCAGCTCCTGAATCAAACAAGACTCTAGCAAAAACATCATTTACAAGAAACGTACCTGTAATGACGTTGTCATCTAGAACTGCTTCCTTGGCGTCCATTCTGAAGACTCTTGCATTAGTCTTCTTCCCGTCGTCAGCTTTCTTCGCATTCTTTGGGCAGTTTGGCCGAATGTGCCCTTTCTCGTTGCAACCAAAACAAGTTGCATCCTTCATTTTCTTGCAATCCACAGCTTTATGATCTGTGGACTTGCAGATTCCACATCGCCTTTCCTGAGACTGGGATTTCGTTTCCATACGACATTTCCCAAAATGGTGTCTCTTGCAGTTCTTGCATCTGGGTTTTTCACCCGACTGATCTCCTTTCTTGAACCCCGACCCTTTCCTATGGTCGTTGTTTCCCTTGTGTCGTTTCTCAGATCTTCGTGAGGTGTCATCCTCACGTTTCCTTTTGTTTTCCTCTGAGCTCTTCATAGCTCTCAGTCTGACTACATCTTGAGTGAGGGAGAGGGATAGATCAGCTACGGATCTAAATGTCGTAGGCCTTGAAGCCTTGACGCTTGCCTTTATCTCCGGAGCCAGACCCCCAATAAATCGAGCAATCCTTCGCGGCTCCGGGGTCACCAGATAAGGCACTAACCGAGATAAAGTGTTGAACGTAGTCAGATACGCTTGACAATCGAGGTTCTTCATAACTAGGGATACAAAATCCGATTCAATCCTTTCGACCTCATGCTGCGGGCAGAAATTCTCTTTGATCAGGGCCACAAACTGTTCCCATGACAAACTGTACAGAGTGGCCTTACCGGCAGCTTGTAGGAGTGACTTCCACCATGCTAACGCATCTCCCTTGAACGACTGGGACACGTACTTCACGACGTCCCTATCAGCACACCTGCTGATATCAACTACAGTATCCATCTCATCAATCCACGTCATGCAATCAACTGCTCCTTTTTCCCCAGTAAAATCTCTGGGTTTGCAAGATACGAAATACTTGTACGTACAGGACTTGCTGTACGTATCATGCTTCAGCTTGACTTCTTGCTTAGGAATACTGCTGTGGTTGGAGGAGTGATTATCATCCTCATCCTTCTTCGGCTCACTCTTTTTAGAAGGTGGCTTACTATGAGCCTCAGAATGAGTCTTGGGCTTTACGTGTGTTACTGTTCGGGTTCTACTCCGAGTACCGCTAGATTCCCTGAATTGCCTATCCATAGCTTTGGCAACAGCGTTATCTATCAGTGCTTGCAATTCTTCACCAGTGACGTGAATCCTGGTATTATCTGGGTGTTCCCCAGAATGATTGTTGGTCTCCTCCGATTTGGCCATTGTAGCTTTAAGCTACATAAAAGGACAAGGTCTTATTTAGAAACCTAACAGTATTATCATCCTAGACGAATCATTAACCATGGTATTAATAACCATAATAGTTAATTTAATAAATTTCATTCAGGCTCTTACTAGCAATCAAGGAATGAAAATATATATATTGGCACCATAGGCCTAGTCACTTCGGACAATTACTAAATTATAAATTTAGATTTTTATAGGATTATAAATTGTATAATTAAACAAATAATCCTTTACTAGGCAGGGAGTCATAAACCACAACTGCCACTATATGACATAGTCATAACCCGTAGGTATCAAGTCATTAATAGACTTGTATACAGATAAAATCTGTAGATAATTTATTAAAAAGGGTGGCTTGTGTGATTTTCAGATCACGCTTAGCCAGGAATGTTAACATGTTTTCAGATGTTAACAGGGAGTTGAATCTTTTCAATCAGGTTTTACCATCATGGCCAGGCCTGTTAATAAGGCATTCAAGCTAGGTTATACCTTACTAAGATTCTTATTAATGGCAAATCAAATAAAAATTGATATTTTCCATTATTTAAATATTAAATTCATGCACATAAATAAAAATGAGAAATTCCAATTAACCATTTCAAATTTCAAATAAGGTAACTAGTACATCTTTGCCCTAAACGGGACTTTAATTCAAATAACATGAATAACATGCCCGCGCAGGGGCTAAACAAATAACAACAACAACAAATAAAATAAAACAAACCCACGCAGGGGTTAACAGAACAACATACCCTCGCAGGGGTAGAATAAGGGAAATATACCCACGCAGGGGTAGAGTACAGGAATAGATGTCCACGCAGGGACATGAGTAAATGAGATAACAATCAAAGGATTCAATGATCCTTCTTACTCTTACCCTTGAGTAAGTCAAACACCTTCTTGAACATGCCACTGTTGCGTCGGCGATCAGCTCGCATCTCGTGTTGCAACTCACGTCGCATGCTGTTAATCCCATGCAGGATTTCTTGAACCTGCGGCGGCGACATCATAGGCGCCGGTGGCGGTGGCTGGTACTGCTGCGGCTGCGGTGGCTGTGGCTGCTGGTAACCCGGGGGGGTAACCAAAAGTAGATTGCCCAGCAGCCCAAGTGTCTCCAAATGGACCACTAGGTGGGAGCGAGCTGTAGTTTGCAGCTTGCCAATAAGGGTCTCCTGTGTAGTCGTAACCCTGAGGGAAAACCTGCTCGAACGGGTTAAACTGGGCTGCGCTAGCATAAGCCGGAATCGGCTCTCCATAGTTCTGCGGCGGCAGAGGCGGAATCGGTACTGAAGTGACCTCCGATACGGGATGCGGAGACTCCCCCCGTCTCGGACTCCTCGTGAAGAGGCGTGTAGCGGCTGCTACCAACGTGTGGAGGGGTTCCTATGCGAATCCCTCCGCGCGTAGACATACGCGCGTTCCTCCTTGGCCTCTGAGGCGGAGGAGGTAAAACTGGTGGCGGCGGTGGCGACGGAGTGATCACGTCGCGCCAGAGGGCTTCAGATAGGTCCTGCTGCAAGGGCGGCTGCTGAAGCTGCTGCTGCTGAGAGTGGTGCTGCGAGTGCACCGGCGATCCATGGTGTGACTGGAGCATCGGAGAGTTGTGGCGGCTGGGGGTGTAATATCAATCGTGCTGCCGAAATCTCTCCTGAAAGCTGTCCACACCATTGTAGGGTGATCCCCTAAATGGTGACCCATCCGATATCTCGATGGGATGGTTAGGCGTACCTGACGGTGGCAGTGAAGGGTCCGTGTCCTCGTCAACTTCCATCTCGTGATCACCAGGAAAGTGGTCCTCCGGTCCTAGTGGGTTATGACCCACCGGCTCGTCCAAATAAGCATCAGGGTTATACATACCCTGGTAAACTGGTGCTGGATATTGGTGAGGCGACTGATGAAGAGGTATATAAGATCCATGAGAACCATGGGGCCCATTTTCCGAGTGGGGCCCAAATGATTGGGGTAGTGATGGCGAAGTGCTCATAGACACCGAGTGTCTAGCCGGCTCGGCGAATGATCCCCAAAGATCATTGGCTACAGTGTTGTGCATAGCTGACGGGGCTCGCCTGTGTGAAGGTCCTGCCTCATGGTCGTAAGATGTAGCGAATCCTCCTCGACCTCTCATACGTGGCGGCATAATGATCCTGTCAAAATTTAAACAAGTTGCACAACAAAATATATAAGACAAAGCTAATAATAAAAATAAAATAAAATAAACGAAATGTTGAACATTTCCTAAGTTCTTTGTCTAGACTCGAAAATCGAGGATTGTGCAATTGTGTAACTGAGATTAAACGCAAGGGACTAGTGTTTAATTCACTCAGTGTTGGATCTGATACCAACCTGTCACACCCCGATTTCCACGTGTCACCGGTGGGCCCGGTGTGGGGTACAGTGACGTAGTTGGCATCGTCATAGACAATCAACACAATATAATAATGCACAGCGGAAGCAGAATAGATACATTTCAACTTTAATTAAATGACATAATAAACATCATAAATAGTTGAAACGGATCCACAGGCGGATCAAATAAAATAAGAATAAATTGTTCAACAGTTATTTTGTCGTCCGAGCTTGCGAGACTATAGTGGACGCTCTTAGGAAACAGCCAGCCTATTTTCGTATAGTACCTGCACTTAACCTTTTGGGAAAAATACGTCAGTTTACACTGGTAAATACAAATCGACTGACTCATTTTGAAAATGATTGAAAATTTATTTAAATGCACAAGGCATAAATATTTTTATTAACTTGGGATAATTATGCAATATAAACTTGTGAACGAATTACATGCACTCGTATCTTTGGTGGCCCGGGATCTACTGTCTGGGCTAAAGATTAAATGACACACCACATTAAAGAGTTATACACGCCGAGTGTACGCCTACACCCCGTGCTCTGGTCGTGGCCATCTCGTAAGATAATGCCAAGGATATCCGGGACACGGTCAATAACCCCCCAAAGCCTAAAGTAAGACAAGACTGTTTAAATGAGTTGCACAAGCTATTCAAGACTGTACACCCATAAGGCGCAGGACTTGTGCGCCCGATCAAGCGGTATTTTAAATACCGTACCCCAAGCCCGTATAGGGAAAATAAGTCAAAATGTATTTACCTGAGCAAGTATGTAACACAAACGGTAAGTGTGGTAGCTTTTACCGGGCCTCCTAATCTGGAACAAAGGTTTATAATCAACCTATTAGGTTCCTAACGGGTCTTTTATTTAAGCCTAAGCTTTGACCGGTTAGTTTTAAGAATGATACGGTTTACGCACGATTAAGCGAAAGACCGGATAGAATGTGATTTAGACCCGACAAGTTTGAATACTTGTATAATATGGGTATACTAAATACATTCTGGATTTTGAGATAAAAATGATAACGTTTGACCCGTTTCGGTCAATTTACGCAAACTAGTTACATAAACCGAACCGAACGCTAGAAGGGCGTTACGGGTAGCCAAAAGAGTCAAATGCAAGTTCCCTGAGATAATATGCTTTAAATATGATATAACATCAGTAAGTTATGTTCTATATTGCCCGGAATAATTTTAAACTCAATTTATGCCTCATAAGGGCATTTTGGTCATTTAAAAGATTATAAAAGAGTCAAATCAGAAATCTGAGTTTCGGGTCTGGTTTATACAGTAAATATACTTCATTTAACATATTATATCAGTAGGGTATAACCCATATACCAAACTTAACATTTAAAATCAAACTATGCACCGTAGGGGTATTTTAGTAATTTCACAAGGGCTAAAAATGCCAAAACTGGAAACCTGAGTTCATATACTTATACTTACTGTTATTATATGAAAATATGCTAATTACATCAGTAGGTATAAGTCTTATATGTTTAAAATGAGTATAACACTTACTATGCGCTAAAAATGCTCAAAATGCGATTTAACGCCGTTTCCGGGTTTTCAAAATAAATCTAGGATTTTTATATTTCCAGAACACTTAAAATAATTTATTTAACATATAAAATCAGTAGGAAAAAGTTTCGGGTCAAAAGAATGCATAAAACTCATTTTATGGCCTAAACGGTCAAAACCGACATAAACCGAAATAACTTAGCGATCTAAGATCCGATCAGCCAAAAATTAAATAAAAATCATCTAAAATCCCAAAATATTATATAACATCAGTGGGTAAAAAGTTTTGTATCAAAACGTGGCCTGAAATGGGTTATATGCGAAAAGGGCCGTTTATGTAACTTAGGAACGTAGTTTTACGCTAATGGCCATAACTCAAAATCTGGGCCACCGACTGATCCGAAATTTTCGGTGCAAGTTTATATATTAAAAATAAAGATTTCTATTCTTTCACTTTTCCAAAAATCACGTTTTATATCAAAAAGGGCAAAATAGTCAACTTTTAAGCATAACCGGAAACATGCATTTGAATCGGCTAAGTATAGACTCAATCAACAAAAATTCCAGAAAGTTTTACCAAAATAAAAATGGTCAAAAATACTCTCCAATACAGATCTCAAACATGCATGTACGAATCCGAATCGATAGTCTACGAAATAGTCGTTTTACAAGACTTTCGGCTCCGATTCGTATTTATACTAAAGATTGTCGAGTTGATCATTGTAAAACACATTCTTATATTCATTATAAAGCTATCTATGATGATCAAACAGATTGCATGTTATTTATATTACCATTTAAGCTATTTTTCTCAAAAATCACTTCTGTTGACTTTTTAGAATCACGTTTGACTCGACAATTAGCATGCATATAGTGGGATTCAGATAATACCCCTTAGAGGGTTTATTTCCCACATAAATACCTATATATATCTGGTTTCAATTCGAGAAAAGACTGAGTGAAACTCGTTTAATCAGAAAGTCAAAGTTTATGAACAATCAGTTTGACTTTTACTAATAATTGATGCAAGAACGAATTAAGGACTGAATTAGAAGCTTACAAAGGTCCTATTGATGCTTAGTTAACACTAGGAATCGGCCTTGATGCTCAGATTAGCTCCAGAAGTCTGCCTTGAAGGTTCTTGCAAATGAGAGCTTCTTGATCACAAAGGGAATGCCAAGAAAATGAGCTTTGATCTGCTTTAAAGCTGAATTCGGAGGCTTGGGAGTAGCACATTGTTGTCCTAGCCATGCAAGACATCTAATTGGAGCAAAAGGAGGTGGCCACAGCTGTTTACAACTTGAAATTCGGACTTAAAATGAGATTTTCGTGAATTTTTGGTACTGGGGGTCTCACGCGGCCCGCTTGGGTCAGTCCAGGCGGGTCGCCTGACCTGCTGATCAGCCAACAACTTTCAAACATTGACAGCTTTGGTCCCTGGACTTGCACACGATGTTTCGGCTACTTTTCTCGACCCGTAAACCCCCAAACTTGGTTTTTAAGAACCTTGGGACATTTACCTACATGGTAATGTCCTCGGATAACTTTGCGCTCATCCGAAAAGCCATGAAATTCGACGTTGACGCTTTTAGTCCTTCAAGTACGGTTTTGGCCATAACTTTCTCATACGTTGACGAAACTTCACGAAATTTTAACCACATATTCTAGTGAGTATATTTTAGCTTCTCAAAGCTTCGGGTCTGCCAAAAGTTCACTCAGAGGTATAAATTAAACATGTTGACACTTTTGGCCCCTATAGTTTGAAATACTTCACTTTTGTGCAATTTCCGCGCCGTATGATCCATGAACCATCCGTTTAAGGTTATAAACATTATGTAGGGTTATCATAGAGTCTATTTATCCATTGTTGACACTTTGGACCCTTACGTTCCATAGTTTTCACTGTTTGTCACTTTTAGTCCCTCTAAAGTATACTTTCACATACCGGAACCTTATGACACGTGTCAAGACATTATTGGACGAAATTTTTCGAGGTGTTACATGAGCCCAGCTAGGAGCCTTCACATCTCATAAACAATTTGAATATCATCTGAGATATCATATTAATCATCCGCAATCATTCGAGATGCGTCCGAAGTCTTCCGTCAATCGTCCGACATCCAAGAAGACCCAAGGTTGGAGATCGTCTAAACCGTAATAAAGAGAGCATAAAACTAGGGGGAGATTGTTAGGTCCAAAAGTTTTATGCTTTATCTTTATTACGTTTATTTGGTTTAGATTAGTTTTGGGCTTGGGCTTAGGCCATGTGGGCCAATGGGTAGTGGCTTCTATATATAGTCCTTATTAGATTATTGTTGGGGAGCTCTCCTATAGTGTCACCATGTAATCCCCAAAGGAGAACCTTGTACCCGACAATCCTAGGGATTGTGTGCAAGGTTCTCGAAGATCGTACCAGACGGTTCGTTGAAACCGTGTGCGATCTAAGCAGCGACACTGAGTTCTTTAATAAAATATTTCTTTTTGTTCTTGTCGGTTTGATCTTACTTTCCGCATTCGATCGAACCGTAGAGTGATGTCACGGGTTTTTCGGGACCTACAAAATGCCTTTTATGTACTCATACTTGTTCATTTATTCCATAACATACGCCTTCCTATGGCATTTTACTCAATCATACTAAACTCGAAAACACTCGTATTATACAAACGAGATGACTTCAACAAAATAGGCGTGAAACCCGCAATTTGGTGAAGGTCTCTCAATCCACCCATTCTTTTTACACAAAATTCGCCATTAAGTTAGGAGTGAAATCCTCACCTTGATGGAGAATTTCCATTTTGAATTCTAGTCGACACTCGTCAAAGTGTCGAAATTAAATTTTCGCCCGACGAGTACCAACCACACTTAGGATACGAAATCGTCAAATTAGGCGTGAAACCCGCATCTTGTCGAATAGTTCCATTCCTTGATTTTCAAAAAAAATCCCGCCAAGTCTCGAATTTTTGATTGAGTTGGAACATGTAGTAACTGGAAGGGAGAATACCGTTAACCGAAATTTCGGCGAGAGTATTCCACCTATTAGGCCAAAGCATGTTTCTCAAATTCAAAAGAATTTTCGACCACTTCGGTTTAGTCAAAGTTCCATTTTGGAAGAATCCAAGTTTTAATCGAACCTTCATTTTACTATTATCAATCTTATACGATGCAATCCTCTCTTTTCAAATTCAAATTATTTTTGAGATTATTCTTTCTACACACACATCATACTAATTTTTTTTTTCATACATCTATACTTCATTCACATGCATTGTTTCAAAAACATCACCAACTAATTTACATTTCTCAAAATCTGAAAATGGAGACTTATCATCAAGATAGGAGTGAATTCCTTACCTTGACGATTAACTCCACTCCTTTTTTTTCTTCAAACGACTTCACCAACGATGTGACATTTGTGCTTGTAATCATTGTGAACAATTTAGTTATCAATGAAATAAAGTTATTTGATCCCATTGTTTGTTTGTTTATGTTTGATGTTTTTCATGTTTTGGTTTTTAATCAATTTCAAACTCTATATCGCTTTCTGGAGAATTATACGCAAACTGGTACGTAAACGTACTCAGTTTAATGCGACAAATACTCCGGAACATTAATTTATGCTTAACATACCTTAAATAACTTTTACATAACTTAGAAATATGTTTTGAAGGCTTTGGTATGGCAAAATCTAGTGAATTCGCTTACAGGGACTAAAATTGACAAACTGTGAAAGTATGCCAATTTGAACTGTAACGAACATTCCTGAACATGCCCATAAGTTAAACACACCTTAAATATCCTTTACATAGCTTATAAATGGGCTTTGAGGGGTTCAGTGTGCTAAATAAACTTTTGGGTCATTCAGGGACTAAAAGTGTCAAAAAGTGCATAAGTTTGCATTTTCGCGCATAACTTAAGTTCTGAATACATCTGAACATCCAAAAATTTTTGTAATCATTAAAATATATGTTTTAGTGATTGGCTTGTCAAAAATCCATTCGTCGCGCAATTTGGACCGTTTTTGCGTCCGTTACGACTTCCATCGTAATTAACCGAACAACGCAATCGTACGGCCAAACGAACCGACATCCGGCATATTTTTGAGCATGTTTCATGTTCCCTATGCTTTATCATCCTTATAGAGCTTAAAAATGGGTTTGACGGGTGCTAGAAGTGCCAAAACACAACCATACGCGTACAGGGGCCAAAGCTGTCAAAATGCAAAATATGTTGGTCTGCAGGGTCCTTACGGACCGTATGGACATGATTATGGTCCGCAAGCAACCCCCAGATCAGAAGAAAGTGCATTCCAGCTTGATCCAGCTTTTACCCACTTGTGCACATGGTTTTTGGGTTTCTATGGGCTGGTTTGTGTGCCCGTCAAGGTACCAAATCAGAATGTGGCAAGTGTACGGCTTAGATCGTGCCCCCTTCTCCAAGAAATGATCTTAACGGTAGTGCTACACCTATAAATACCCCCACTCTTTTCATTCATTTCCCACATTTGATCTGAGTTTTTCTCTAAGTGGTTGTGTTTTGTACACTTCCTACCTGAGATTACTTGGAATCAAATCTTGCGGGGACCTGTTGTAAGTATTCTTTCGCGTTTTTCGTTCGTTTTAACGTTAAAGTTAAACTGTGTTTGACTTTCTGCATTGACCAGTTTATGGTCAACGCAAAGTTCGTTTGAACTTCATAACGTGAGCGTAATCACGATGGTTATAGTCCCTAGTGACTATACCTACCGATTACCACGTTATCTAGGCTCAGTGATGAGTCATAGTTTTGGCCAAAATACGTTTTCTCGCGTATTTTGTAACCAAACTACTCTAGGGTATTAAAATCGTTTGTTTTAATACCAAACCTGTTTTCCAACTTTACTAAACATGTTCTAGCATGTTTAGCTCGTCACTTTTAGATTTGTGCTTCTTTAGGGTCGTAAAGGTAAGCGATCTAATCAATCGCTTATACTTTCGAACCCGACCCATTTGGTCGATCTTTAGGATCCAACCAAACATATTAGGTGACCATAGTTGTATAGGGAATAACCTTCCGAGGTTATACCTTATGGTCACGTCGTTTAACTAGTTGTATGATAGGTAACGTATGTGCCTTAGGTAAATTACTAAAATACCCTTTTTGCGCTAAAATTCATTTTAAGCCTATGTAACATAATTTTTGACATATAAACTTATTTAGCAACAATATTAAGCATGTTAAGGCATATCTTGCTTGTCATAAGGCTAGTAGGCATTCCAAACGCGTTTTACGCGAACGAGGCGTTAAAGGGGCGTAAGCTACCTAAACGGGTCGTAACGGGTCAAAAGCACGTAGGATAGGTTTTGTTTTAGTATGTAGGCTTTGTCAAACCATATTACATAAGTTCCCAGACTTATTTGGTTTACAAACCCTCGTACTACCCGATCCTCCGTTAGGTCCGTTTATTAATGTAGATACCTATATTAGGTGCCGTTTGAATCCGTGATCTTCTAGCTTTGCTTGGTGGATATCTAAAGTCTATTGAGCAATCTCAAGTGAGTACATAGACCCCTCTTTTACTGTTTTCCAAACATTTTGGGGTGAAACACATGTGCCTACTTGTTACTTTTGTGCTTTCCATGTTTTACATCATATGCTTGCTATGTTCATTAGTACACTATTAATACATGATTTCATTATGTTTCTGCTATGTATGTCCATTGTGTGCATACTTAGTTCATCGTTTTACATGACATTTTATGCTATGTATGTTCATTTAGCGCATACTTAGGACATCGTTTTACATGACATTTTCATGCTATGTATGTTCATCATACTTAGTACATTTTCATCACATGCTTGCATTTTGGGTATGACATTTGGTTTGTTTAAGTGGGACCATATACATTCATTAACTTTGATCACGCCGCTCGTTAGTAGGTAATGGTACCATAGGAATTGACAACTCCCGTTCCTGACATCCTAGGTATGTTTGGATGGAAGGAATGACCGAATTCGATTAAAACATAAAACAGATAGACCTTTAATTTGTTTAAAGGTTTATAACCATAGTCACAAGGCTTGGATGTATGCATTTTCACAATACCGCATAAATGTTTGTATTCAGTATAGCATGCATTTCCACAAAACATAACATTGATTTAAACCATGTTTTACTTCAATACATTGTTTTGTGCATTTTTACCTGTGGTTTAGTTGATACATATTTCACTTGCCATACATGACATTTTGTTTACACATTACATGATTGATATTTGACATAGACATTTTGATATTGATATACACATTTCTTGGACAACATTTTGACGTAAACATTTTGACACGGTTTTCACAAAGACATTTGACAAATGTTTTAGACATGGGCAATTTACATTGGTGGTTTGTTGGGTAAGTGATTTAAGTAACGAGACGTGTGTAATGTGATACAAGCATGGTGGACACGCCGCTGGTACTTCCTATATATAAGTGCTTGTATTGTATTACATGTGGTAGCGTTGTTTAAATCATTCAATTCGGATTTATACATTCTTACAAATAACACATTTTTCACAAGACATTGTTTTACAAAATAGTTTACTTTATACAACTTATTTTACTTAGTTATTCTTTTAACCATACATTATTCTTTTACTTTTACATATTATCTGATTTATCGCTTTTCAAATGATTTGCAAAACAAAACATTTTACAAGGTTCATGAGTGACTTTTTATTAAACATTTTCTTAAACTTAAGTCATGAATCCTATTTTCACAAACCTATGTATCTCACAGGCATTTTTATGCTGACGTACCTATTTTCACATGTGTTTCAGGAGCTAATGCATAGGATGTTCGTGACACGCTAGGGTGGACTTGGGCCTTATTGACAATAAAATGAAGCTAGACTAGTTAAAACTTGTTATGTACTCTTGTTTCAAGTTGTTTTAAGACATTGTAACTCGTTTATTTGATGAATAAAATATATCTTTGTATGCCATGGTTGTGAAACAATAATTCTGTTACAACACTCCCCGACGTTTCCGCCACGATTTGATGTTTTATGTGGACGGGGTGTGACAAACAAGTTAGGGGTGATTCCCTTACCTAGGTGATCGTTACCAAAATTTTCCTTCAAAAGGACTTTATTATGCAAACACAATCATGTTTTATACCTAAATTGTTTATTCATTCGTCAAAAACCCCTAATTATGCAAATTTCAAGGTTCATTTAGTTATTAAACGTATACACGAAATACTTAGTCATACCATAAATGTTTTGTTCCCAACTTTCAAAATCTGACGAAATGCTACCCATTAACTTAATCGGTCTAATGAATACCTTGCCCACAAATTTCATGTCACACCCTGGCTTTTGCGGAAGCGAGGATTATTTTGGTGTGACCTTTTAATACCATAGCAACAATCATAACAATGCTATATGAAAATAAAACACAAGATGTTCATCCATCCATTAACCACAACATCATTGTTTGAAAATGTCGACACTTAAGATAAATTACAAACCATACTTGTTTAAAACATGTTCACAAGACACAACAAAAGAGTTTAAATAAAACGTGGTTTAAAGACATGTTACCCGTCCAGGTAAGGATTACACCTCCTAAACCTACTACCCTGGATGACATCTTTATTCAACGCAGCTTAACACGCATGCAGACACTTGCCAGATCCCTTAGTTTCCTGAAATACTTGTAGTTTGAAAAATCAACAAAAGTTGAGCGAGTTCATGTGTAAGTGAGTATGTATAAACCTTTGTTAACAATGTAAGTATATATGAATGTATATCCCGGTATGATTGCAAACAAGGAAAAGATCACCAATGGTTTGCAAGGCCACCGATATGTGTGACGGTGTAGGAAGACTCAAACCTAGCAAGGTAGTACCGGGCTTCCGGCTGGAAGACATAGTCACCACTATGGGCCGCCGCGGCCTCATGGGTGTGGGCTCGCTACACCCAAATAGATCTATCACTCATGCCCCTCGGTCTTAATACGAGGATTAATGGTCCCAATTATCCGCCTACCCTATCACATGATCTATGGTTCTTTCCTACGCTAATCATACCAATAGTATTGTAAGTATCCCTTTTGTAACATGTATTTCACCCCCGAAGTAAGTAAACAAAACAGTTTAAGGAAAAGGGGGATATGAACTCACTGTAGTGCGTCTCCTGAATCATATCGTCAACTCAAACGTTCGCTACGCGACAACCTACAACGTACTATTGTCTATTAGACGAGCGGGCCGTGCCTTTGCTTAGAATGAAGATTTTGAGTTACGTTACTTTGTTATTATCCCAAGTTGTAACTTCTTATTAAAATAATAATAATTATTCTAACTTAAGTTTTGTTCTTAGGGTTTAGGAATAATAGTTAGGCAACTATTTCATATCCATACTTCTCAAGTATTTTAACTTCCGTATTTCCTTCCCAAGGATGGGAGTATTTATACATGTACATTTGTAGTTTCGAAAAATACACTTTAAGTCCCATTTAGGAAAAATATATTTAACTTATTTGTCCAAAATAACGTATTCCCAAAATATATGTATTTTTCCCAAAAATAATATATTTTTACTTCTTTAGTTTCCAAAATAGTATTTCACCAAAAATATATTTGTAAGAGTATTTTCTAGAATAATTCATAAGTTACGTTTTCTAGCTTGGTTTCACATTATTATACATGTAACTTAAATATTTTATTCCTTGATATTTTTGGTATTATTTTGGAGTTGTAATTTCCATGGTATTTGTTAAGTAATATTATTTTACCATAAATAATTTAACTAATTCACAAAATATACAAATATTCACACAGGTGTCTTGTATAAAATATATATTTTAAATACATACTTATCCATTTTTATTTGTAAAATCAACCTCCGATACTTGGTAATTTTGTAATAAAAACTATGACGAAGTTTATTTTGAAAATAAAGTTAAAAATATATCTGTAAACACTTGTTAGAAAAATATTTTCTAAGTGTCGGATTTTTAGAAAATTTCGCCAGAGTTTCCTTTGTAAATGGAGGTGTCCATGCTTATAAGCATATCATTTTCTTTTGTAAAAATCATCAGAATCCATTCACAATCATCAACAATTAACCTTCACTTACCAATTTTGCCAAAAATCAAGTAATAACTACTACTTCATGAACTTGAATGTTTGTAAAAATATGTAGTAACTTACTAGTATTCTTAGTAAGTCTTGTTACCCCTTAAAATGTGATTAGTTCATTAAAAACTTCATTTTTAAAGAATTTAAGTGTTTACAACTTCCAATCATATTTTTTAAAAATATTTCTTTATGAAATTTTCTTGTTACACAAGTGTTTCTATACTTGTTTATCCACCAAAAATGAGATTAGTTTATGTAAGATCCAAGACTTAATGAAACTTATACTTTTAACTTGGTTCTTTTGAAAAGCCACTCATGGATCTTTAGATCTACATGATTATCAACTTACTTTGATCTTTATTTTTCAAGAAAACCATTCATTCATTCAAGTTCATGATTTATGTGTGGATGATCCATCATCCTACAACAATTTCCTTTCTTACGTCTTGCTAGATTATGTTTTTAATCATGATCTAGCAAGACTACATGATGATCAACATCATATCTACAAACAATAAATAATCAACAAGCATATTAACACTAAAATAACATGGTTTCTTCATGATTTAAGCTTATGTAAAGGTTTCTTTCTTTTGATTCTTAGTGTTCTTCATGTTTATCGTCATGTATTCTACTTTAACCACTTTCATAAGATGTAAAATGAAGAGATTCAAGTTCTTACCACTAGCTCAAGGCTAGGGAAGTTCAAGAGAAGAAAAGTGGTGGTTAATAGCAAGTAGAGAAGGTCCTTCAACTTTCGAGAACACCAAGCTTAGTTGTATGACCCTTAACACCTTTGTATGCTCTTGAAATGGTTGAAGATGATTGAATGATGATGATGATGGTGGTGGTGGCTCACGGCCGTGACAAGGGGAGGAGGGAGAGAGAGTTTGAAGTGTGTTGTGTGTTGTGTGTTGGATGAGAATGATAGTTCAAGACTCATGGTTCTTCTTATAATTCTCCAACATTCCAATGTCTAATGGTCAATGTGTTTCTAAAGTACTTAACATATCAATTAAACAATTCAAGAAAATCAAGGGTGGGGTACCACCCTTGTAACCGGTTGGGGGGGGGGGGGGGTTGGTTTAGTTGGGTTGTGATGATAAGTTAAGTTAGTTGAAATCAAATGTTTAGTTAGTGCTTTATGTGTGTTATGTATTATATAGGGTGTTAGGATGTTCGGGGACCATAACTAGCTTAATAAAAGTGAAACAATGTATTTGACAATATTTTTATGTTCCGGGTAATGTCCGGTTGTTCGGTTAGATACTGTTTCGTTAAAGTGCTTAATTATTCCGTAAAGTGTCTTTTATATATCTTTTTGTGTCACAATTAATTCCCGTCACTTAGGAAAGCATACAGGACCATTATGCCATATTTTTGACATATTACTAGCATATTAAATGCTGAATTTTGGCTGAAAATGCAGAATTTTGCACTTAAAGTGTGTCTTAGGCACTTCCCGGCACTTTAACTATCACCTAGTGACACAGTTTTATGGTCCTCACTTCCCTACACTCCATACTAGTGTAGTACCTTGACTCTGGCTCATACTGGCCTCAAAAACATTGTCTGTCTACGTGTTGGCATTGTCAGCATGTTTTCTGAGTTATCCGCTCACTGTGCTAACTGTGCTTTGTGCATCAAGTTTGTCACTAAAGTTTGTATGTAATGAATGGAGTGACAGTATGAATGTGATGCATATGTATGTATGATGCAAAAATCATAAAGCAGTTTAATTTGTCAGTTGTAATCAAGCACAGTCATTAAGCACAAATTTAATATTAATTAATTGTACGGATTCCTGTAATTGTGAGGGTTGTCACATTTCAGGCTTAACATAAATCACTAATAGGCTCACGTTATGTCATTATACTAAGAACTTTCATTCTCAATCGAAAATCGAACCAACCTTTCTCACATGCCTATAATATCTTATAGATATTATAAGTTCGCTACTAAATGTAAGTCCCGTTAATCGGATCTTTCAATGATATCAAACAATCACCAAGTTTGTGCGGAATCCAAACTTGGTGAGATTCAAGAACAAATACGAAAATCAGAAAATACGAAGAATCAAGAACAATACTGAATCACCTTTAAACACTTGCACACGATTCTATTACTATGAATTAGCAAAACCGTCTAGTACAAGTGCTCACGACTACCAATCAATCGCCTCCCTCTCTAGAGAAATTGTAACAATGAGGTTCAAACCCTAAAACAAGTTAGAAACTTGTTTATATACTAACTCAAGCCCAATTCCCTACATGGGCTCCCCTTGGGCTTGCTTGGCCCACATGGCCTAAAGCTTCGCCCAAGTGACCTATAAAGGTCCAAAACCTAATATAAACTAACCCGCTAAAGCCTAGTTCGTAACCATAGCCCGTTGTGTTAATTTGATGCGTCAGTCTCACACTTTAGGGCCTAACAATCTCCCCCTAGACTGATGCCATCAAATTGTCTTCATAGCATGAATTCGGCAACGTCTTCAACGTAGTCTATGGTTGTCGCTATGCTGCAGATGTTGTGGAAGCTCTTGACTTCTGAACTCTCAGCATTGGGTCGCTTTTCTTCAGCTCTTGTGGTTAGCTTCACATCAGGATCTTGATCAGCATTTGCTTGAAAATCTTGTCAAAAGAATGGGAGAGGAGGATTCTCAGCAGTTCTTTTCTTCTGCAATCTTTGTCTTTCAAGCAGGTTCATGGTACTTCTTCGAATGTACTTTCACAGTCAGACGGCATTTCATATCCAGTTCTTCTGACTCAGGTACATCTTGTTGTTGTGATGCTTTAGGCTTCTTCAGCAACTAACAGCATCTCAGTCTTCATCAACCCCTGTTCTTGATGGAAATCAAGTTCTGCACATGCTCACAAACTCATAAGCAAACATTTCTTATGCAACAGGGAGAGTACCACATGAACACTAGGTATATCCAAGTACTTGTACTCGGATTTCACAATTTAAATTCTTTCAACTTTTGATAATCAGTCTAATTTTCAAGAACGGTTATATTTTTTTTTAATTTTAAGAAAAAAAAACAAATAATCACTCTATTTTTGGATTTTTGGTTTATGGAAAAGCAAGACACTATTTTTGTATTTTTGAATTTTTGTATTTTTTTTTATTTTTTAGTTCTTTTAAGAACTAAAAACAGATAAAAACTCAAAATATAAACAACTACCATAATATACAATTACAATTGCAATGGGATCAAAATTCGTTCTCAGGCAGACTAAGGAACACTTTTCAGTATGAGTCTAATCAAACTGGTCTATGCAATTGCCAATATGTTTGTCCACTTAAACTTTAACGCTCAACTTTCAATTTTTCAACTTCGTAATATGCTTAAGGTAATATTATACTATTATACCCGTGTGTCCCATTCCAAGGCATACCCCCGCGATCAAGGTAAGCACAACGATTCATCGTAGCAGGTGAGTATACTGATGTCATCCTTTAAGATATCTTGACTGTGTCTAGGTCTGCATATAATCTGTTTTATCATGTTTTGATTTCCTAACAATGAACACCCAAATAAATACTAATCAAATCCTGGAAATATAAACAACACACTCTATCATGCAAGTATCTTCCCTACCACATATTTCACAAGTCCAATCCAGATTTCTGAAATCTTAACTGGGAATAGGTTGAGAAGAGAACAGTTAAATCTTGCGTTGATAGATAGCCAACATCTGAGGTTTCGGGTCTTTATATTGTTGAATCATCCGGGGATATCTTGGCTGTCCTTCTATTCAGAACTAAAATTGTACATGGCCCCAGGAAAGAAAGTCACTTGGAATTAGCTCATTTCTATTTGAATGTCTGTATGTTGTCCCGATACACACAATTTTGATCTGATTCTGAAATCTTCTCTGAAAAAAGTCGTGTACCTCCTCTGCTGCATCCAGATATATGCTGACCTGGAGGTGCTAGGCAACGACAGCTTCTGCTGCATCCAGATACATGCTGACCTAGCTGTACGTTGTCGCGCTGTAGATCTAATACTCCCGAAAGAGGCCCTCTAGTGCCCAAAGGAAACCCCAAGAAACCTATATCAAATTGAGAGAAACTCATTTGATCTGTATATTATACCATCTCTACAAAAGATCTATTCTGTTCTCTTCTCAACCTATTCACAGTTAAGATTTCAGAAATCTGGATTGGACATGTGAAATATGTGGTAGGGAAGATACTTGCATGATAGAGTGTGTTGTTTATATTTCCAGGATTTGATTAGTATTTATTTGGGTGTTCATTATTAAGAAATCAAAACATGATAAAACATTTTATATGCAGACCGAGACACAGTCAGGATATCTTATAGGATGGCATCAGTATACTCACCTGCTATGATGAATCGTTGTGCTTACCTTGATCGCGGGGGTATGCCTTGGAATGGGACACACGGGTACAATAGTATAATATTACCTTAAGCATATTACGGAGTTGAAAAATTGAAAGTTGAGCGTTAAAGTTTAAGTGGACAAACATATTGGCAATCGCATAGACCAGTTTGATTAGACTCATATTGAAAAGTGTTCCTTAGTCTGCCTGAGAACGAATTTCGATCCCCTTGCAATTGTAATTGTATATTATGGTAGTTGTTTATATTTTAATTTTTAACTTTTAAGAACTAAAAACAAATAAAAACTCAAAATATAAACAACTACCATAATATACAATTACAATTGCAATGGGATCAAAATTCGTTCTCAGGCAGACTAAGGAACACTTTTCAGTATGAGTCTAATCAAACTGGTCTATGCGATTGCCAATATGTTTGTCCACTTAAACTTTAACGCTCAACTTTCAATTTTTCAACTTCGTAATATGCTTAAGGTAATATTATACTATTATACCCGTGTGTCCCATTCCAAGGCATACCCCCGCGATCAAGGTAAGCACAACGATTCATCGTAGCAGGTGAGTATACTGATGTCATCCTTTAAGATATCTTGACTGTGTCTAGGTCTGCATATAATCTGTTTTATCATGTTTTGATTTCCTAACAATGAACACCCAAATAAATACTAATCAAATCCTGGAAATATAAACAACACACTCTATCATGCAAGTATCTTCCCTACCACATATTTCACAAGTCCAATCCAGATTTCTGAAATCTTAACTGGGAATAGGTTGAGAAGAGAACAGTTAAATCTTGCGTTGATAGATAGCCAACATCTGAGGTTTCGGGTCTTTATATTGTTGAATCATCCGGGGATATCTTGGCTGTCCTTCTATTCAGAACTAAAATTGTACATGGCCCCAGGAAAGAAAGTCACTTGGAATTAGCTCATTTCTATTTGAATGTCTGTATGTTGTCCCGATACACACAATTTTGATCTGATTCTGAAATCTTCTCTGAAAAAAGTCGTGTACCTCCTCTGCTGCATCCAGATATATGCTGACCTGGAGGTGCTAGGCAACGACAGCTTCTGCTGCATCCAGATACATGCTGACCTAGCTGTACGTTGTCGCGCTGTAGATCTAATACTCCCGAAAGAGGCCCTCTAGTGCCCAAAGGAAACCCCAAGAAACCTATATCAAATTGAGAGAAACTCATTTGATCTGTATATTATACCATCTCTACAAAAGATCTATTCTGTTCTCTTCTCAACCTATTCACAGTTAAGATTTCAGAAATCTGGATTGGACATGTGAAATATGTGGTAGGGAAGATACTTGCATGATAGAGTGTGTTGTTTATATTTCCAGGATTTGATTAGTATTTATTTGGGTGTTCATTATTAAGAAATCAAAACATGATAAAACATTTTATATGCAGACCGAGACACAGTCAGGATATCTTATAGGATGGCATCAGTATACTCACCTGCTATGATGAATCGTTGTGCTTACCTTGATCGCGGGGGTATGCCTTGGAATGGGACACACGGGTACAATAGTATAATATTACCTTAAGCATATTACGGAGTTGAAAAATTGAAAGTTGAGCGTTAAAGTTTAAGTGGACAAACATATTGGCAATCGCATAGACCAGTTTGATTAGACTCATATTGAAAAGTGTTCCTTAGTCTGCCTGAGAACGAATTTCGATCCCCTTGCAATTGTAATTGTATATTATGGTAGTTGTTTATATTTTAATTTTTAACTTTTAAGAACTAAAAACAAATAAAAACTCAAAATATAAACAACTACCATAATATACAATTACAATTGCAATGGGATCAAAATTCGTTCTCAGGCAGACTAAGGAACACTTTTCAGTATGAGTCTAATCAAACTGGTCTATGCGATTGCCAATATGTTTGTCCACTTAAACTTTAACGCTCAACTTTCAATTTTTCAACTTCGTAGTATGCTTAAGGTAATGTTATACTATTATACCCGTGTGTCCCATTCCAAGGCATACCCCCGCGATCAAGGTAAGCACAACGATTCGTCGTAGCAGGTGAGTATACTGATGTCATCATTTAAGATATCCTGACTGTGTCTAGGTCTGCATATAATCTGTTTTATCATGTTTTGATTTCTTAACAATGAACACCCAAATAAATACTAATCAAATCCTGGAAATATAAACAACACACTCTATCATGCAAGTATCTTCCCTACCACATATTTCACAAGTCCAATCCAGATTTCTGAAATCTTAACTGGGAATAGGTTGAGAAGATAACAGAATAAATCTTTTGCAGAGATGGTATAATATACAGATCAAATGAGTTTTTCTCAATTTGATATAGGTTTCTTGGGGTTTCCTTTGGGCACTAGAGGGCCTCTTTTGGGTGTATTAGATCTACAGCGCGACAACGTATAGCTAGGTCAGCATGTATCTGGATGCAGCAGAAGCTGTCGTTTCCTAGCACCTCCAGGTCAGCATATATCTGGATGCAGCAGAGGAGGTACACGACTTTTTTCAGAGAAGATTTCAGAATCAGATCAAAATTGTGTGTATCGGGACAACATACAGACATTCAAATAGAAATGAGCTAATTCCAAGTGACTTTCTTTCCTGGGGTCATGTACAATTTTAGTTCTGAACAGAAGGACAGCCAAGATATCCCCGGATGATTCAACAATATAAAGACCCGAAACCTCAAATGTTGGCTATCTATTAACGCAAGATTTAAGACCATAAAATCATACGCCGTTTTTATGTTACCCACATGGTACATAATTCGTTATGTTTATATTACTTAGTATCTTTTATCATGGTGAGCCTCAAGCCTATCGACATATCGTAGTAGATCCTAGTCTTTTCAGCTATGGCACCTTACATGTGTTAGTCAAACCCTTTAACACGAACATTTATTTCACTTCCCATATCATGCAATTTTTCTTTTTGGCTTTTTCATTTTTCTCATTTTCTCCCCCTAAACTCTATATCTATCTGTATGTTCCTCTCCCCCCCCCTAAATTTGTGCATAAATCTTGTATTTTTGCGCAAATTTACCATTTACTAGCGAAATGACACTTTATGTACAAAGTAAAAAAAAAACTAAGAAAGGGAGAAAATATTTTTGTTTAACCATTCTATCATCAGATTAAAGACTAATCAAAATCGAATCAAAGTACTGAATTTAAATGGTACCTTTTGCTGATCTTATCTTACTTCTCTTATCTCCTCCAAAGGAAACATATCATCTGTAAAAAAATTTTTGAACTTTTTGCAAAAGTGAAATGTTACCCGTTTTATCTCTGGAACAACCGCTATCAACATTCCAGAGATTGTCAACAGCTCCTCCTTAGTTGTTCCTGAAAAGTAAGGAGATTAGTAAGACATGGGTACCCAGGCCATCGTGGTCCTGGGTTTACCTGAAGCATCAAAATAAGACACTTCCTTTAAACACAAGTCCCCTTTAATTTCAAGGATTGGAGACATTGCTGCTTTAGATTTGGGTTTCCAAATCTGTTTCGGTTTAACAAACGTATTTGTTGCCTTCGGTTGAGCAACTTTAGTTGTTTCAGGTTTGTTAGTTTTGGAAACAGAATTTTTGTTCCTGAACAGCTTTGCGTTTGTTTTTGGCAGCGTTCCAATCCCCATTAGAAGGTTTAACCTTGGGATTCACATTCTTCATTGCCTTAGGTGAAGAAACCTTCATTGGCTTAGAATGGTAGTTGTCCTTTGGTGTAACCCTCTGATTTTTCATATAATAGGGTACATAGGGACGATGTGTGCAGTTTCGAGCAATGTGACCAGCAATGCCGCAATTGAAGCATGTTTGTCTCTTCATGTAGAAAGCATTCTGATCAGCTGGATTTGCTCTTGCAGACCCTGAAGGACGAACAGGTCCTTTCTGTGCTTGATTTTGTTGCACATTTCTTGCAGACGACGATGAATTTGGATGTCTATACTTATCGTTTGCAGGGGCCTTCTGTGGTTGAGATTTCTTTTGATTCTTCTTGTTTTGATTAGACTGTAGGTCTTGTTCAGAAATCTCACCAGTCTTTCCGAAAGCTTTGTTAGCACAGTCAAATGCATATTTCTCACATTTGCCATTACTGACTGGCTTAACAAAGGCATTTTTCACATCACGGGCCTTTTGAGGACTATTGCTGCCCGTTGAGGACTGTGGAGAGCCTGATCGTCTGTGATGTTTAGGCTTCTTATTTCCGCGTCCTTTACCTGCTCGCTTCGGCTCTTTTTGCTTAATCTGAACCTTTTCATTACTAACAGAAGGTTCAGATTGTTTAGCTTGCACACTTGGAGCCTTGTTCACGTCAATCTTCACTTGTTCCTTCATGTCGTCAGCTTTGACAGAATCAGAAAATTCTGGTTTATCAGATGAAACACCAGAAACTTTAGTAGAAACTTCAGCTGAATCATTAGACGAATTATCAGCACAAGACGGTTCTGCACATGACACCCTTGAGCTGAATTCACTAGAATCAACTGATTCCAGCTGCTTCAGGTGATTCACATTTGGAATTAGATGGTTCGCCTGGCTCATTCGCTCTATTTGCCGATTCATTTTCCGTTACACAAGCATCAATGTTTTCGCCCAAATCATCAGACCTGAAATTAATCATAGAGTGAAAAAATGAGCCAAAAATGTCACACACATGAGAACTTGATGCTTGTTCATCTTCAACGACATCTTTAACTTTAACTTCATCTGCAGGGGAAGACGAAGCATTAGGATCAATCGAGCCTTTAGAAACAAAATTTGTTTGAATAGACCTTTGTTTCTCAATTTGTGACTCTTTAAATGATGACTTATTGTTTTTAGGACCATAAGTCATGTTGCTTTCATTTATCATCTCCTCCTCAGTCATTGGTAAATAAGTATAATTATCATTGTAGGGAGGAGGAGTCTGATTATAACCCAAACCACGCCCTTTCTTTTCCTTGTACGCGAGCTGTTGATCACACAAGTTTTTGACTAATTTGTTGGAAGAATCAAATTTCTTAATATTAAGCTCATTTATTTGATATCTATCTTTGATATCTTCCGGTTCCTTAATTACAGTGCAAAGTTTCTCCTGAACATAAAAGAGTTTACTTGATTTCATACTTACATCATCCTTGAGTTTGACGATGTCTTTTCGCTGAGCTTCAATTTTTTCTTTATAAAGTTTTTCATTTTTTGATAAAGTAAAGTTTTTATTTTTTATGTCGTTGTAGTCTTGAATCAACTCAGTGTTGTGTAACCGATATGCCTCATTTCTTTCTCTACACTCAGGAGTGCAAAAAACAGAAAGTATCTCTTCACGTTCTTTAGTAATTTCTCGAGCCAGGGGTTTGTTAAACATAAATGCTGAATTTGGTGATGAGTCAGCATTGTCATATGATTTGATTAGTGAGATCAGCTCATCTGACTTCATTTTGTAACAGTTGCAGTCGGTTGTCAATATTATCTGATTAATATTTCTAAACCAACTACAATTCGCCTGATCTGGAATCCCTTTTACAACATCCAGAAGCTTTCTGATGCTCATGCGAGTAGACACCCCCATCTCTGCCTTCTCCATTTCAGAGAGCAGTTCAACAAACCGGCCAATCACTGCTTCTATAGATTCACCAGGAAAGTATCTAAATCCTTGGAGTTCCTGCTCAAGCATCTCTCTTTTAGAAGACATTTTTAAGATTTGATCCCCAAAAATGTGATCTTTTAACTATTTCCTCAACACAAGCCCAAAGCGAGATCCTGTGTACTCGCTAACTCAAAACCTGTGTACTCGCTAACTCAAACTCTTTACAGACAAATGAATCCGCTTTCTGAACCGTACCTCAAAACCGAATCAAATTTTTTTATATATATTTATTTATAGAATAATAATATTTTTTTTAATAAGAATGTAATATTTATAGATATAAATATATATATATTAAATACTATATTATTATTAATGTTATTATAATAATTATTAATATTAATGAAACAATGATTAGCTAATGATTACCAAATATTTTAATATTATTATTCATATTATTAAACCTAATGATTATTTAATGATTAATATCATTATATTATTAAAATAAAAAAAATTCTGAACGTCACAATGTCTTCGTCTTCACGAAACAATAACCGAAACCCTAATTATAAATCTCTGGCGACTGATCGTAGTTGATTGATGTGTGATGAGATGATTCACCGGAGTTGGAAATGACAAACGATGGTGACGGTGATTGGATGAGTGTCGAAGAAAACGATGACGGTGATTGGATGAGATGATGACGCGAGGTGCCGGAGACGATGACGGAGACGCAGGTTTTTAATGGAGGTCGGAGTTTGAGAAGATAATGATGGTGAATTAGGAAGATGGCTGAGATAAACGGAGTTGCAGACTCAAAAACATATGCCAATGTCAAGAACAGTTGATGGAAACTACAACTCCAACTTGAAATCAAAGTGGAACTCGAAACCGTGTATGGCAGCCGGAGTTGGTTGATGATAGAGTGTAAGGTACGCGAACAATGATGTGGTGAAGGTGTGCGGTTCTGATGTGGGGGGTCGGTGTGCGAGATAGGAGTTGTTACGGAGAATCGGTGAAGAGAACGATGATGATGAATGCGAGTCAGAATGATGATGAAGATGTTGAACGTGTGGACTCAAGAACTCACCACTCGAAACATTTTGTGTCGGTATGTTATTAGAAACCTGCAACTCGAAAAAAAAACCCGGAGCTTGAAACCTCGAACTCGAAACGATGATATCCTATGTTGATGATGATGAGCGACGGGGATCAACGGAGAAGATGAAGGATGAAGATTTGGCGGTGTTCAGAGAGATGGGACCCGAAACTGGAAGACGACTCGAAACCGGTAATGAAGATGGAGTAGGAATGTTGGTGAACAACTCGAGACCTTTGTGATTGACTCGAGATCTTGGTGTAATGACAAGGTTGCGACTCGAAATGATTGCGAGTCGGAACAGTGTTTGACAGTGAAAGAGATAACTAAATTGAAGAGTCGAGACCTTGAAGGCTATGTTATGAGTCGAGACCTTGAAGGGTGTTGTTGTTTGCCACTCAAAAACGTGGTTGTCGGCTGAGACTCGAGACCGTGAACTTGTCGCGACTAAGATGATGATGGTTGCGACTCAAATTAAGACGAGGGATTATTGAAGGATGGTGATTGAAGGTTGCTAATGACTCGAGACCACAGAATGATGATGTTTGCTGGTCACTTGGTGATGAGTCGAGACCTTGTGAAAAATGAATGAAACTTTGGTTGGTGATGAGTCTAGACCTTTGAAAAATAACTTGAAATCTCTGTTGATGACTCGAGACCGTAGAGATGAATAATGACTCGAGACCAAAGGGATAGATATTTTCCAAATTTGAAAATTTGAAGCTGGATATTAGAGAGATATTCAAGAAATTAGGAAACAGTTTAAAAACCGTGGGTCTGTGTCACGTGAACTTTCCAAAAACATAGGATTTTTAAATCTTTTAAAAATTAAAGATATTGCAAGAACATTACCATTTTTAAAAAAGATTTAATTTTAACTTTTCAAAAAAAAAAAAAAAAAAAAAAAACTTTCAAAGCAGATCAAAGAGCCAAAATAGATTATTTTCTAATAAAACCGGTTGAACACAGTGAAGAATGCGAAGAACACGATGAATGTTCTTGCTGATTTAAAAAAAAAAAGTTTCCGTAAAACTTGAATATTAGATATCAAAACGAGCCTAGAAACAGGTTCTAATGGCTCTGATACCACTTGAAGTCCCGTTAACCGGATCTTTCAATAATATCAAACAATCAGCAAGTTTGTGCGGAATCCAAACTTGGTGAGATTCAAGAATAAACATGAAAAACAGAAAATACGAAGAATCAAGAACAATACCGAATCACCTTTAAACACTTGCACACGATTCTATTACTATGAATTAGCAAAACCGTCTAGTACAAGTGCTCACGACTACCAATCAATCGCCTCCCTCTCTAGAGAAATTGTAACAATAAGGTTCAAACCCTAAAACAAGTTAGAAACTTGTTTATATACTAACTCAAGCTCAATTCCCTACATGGGCTCCCCTTGGGCTTGCTTGGCCCACATGGCCTAAAGCTTGGCCCAAGTGACCTATAAAGGTCCAAAACCTAATATAAACCAACCCGGTAAAGCCCAGTTTGTAACCATAGCCCGTTGTGTTATGCGTCAGTCTCACACTTTAGGGCCTAACACTAAAACTCTTTTCAAAATAAATTTACAAAAAAATAAACACTTCTTCAACGATCACCAAGTGCATTATGCTGGATTTTTTTTTAAGAGACAACGTTCTCACAAGACACTCCAAATTCCAAATTTCTTATTCTAATATAAGATCCCTTAAAAGATACAAAACTGACTTTTCTCAAAAGACTTTTCATACACCGCTCAATACATCATTTCAATTTCAAAACACGTGGGCAAGGAAACTTCATGGGGACCGACCATTTTCGACTTACATAAATTCTTCTAAAAACAAAAGTAGCATTCCGTTCTTTATAAAATACATCACGCATAGCCTATAAGTACTTTACCTTCTTTTTACATTCGCAAACTAGATGCTACTCTCCAAGTCAAAATCAATCTAATTTTATAAACTTAACGTTTTGCTCAAACAACTATACATGCATATCATCGTAAATGTTTTAGTCAATATCTCACGACAATGTCATTTACATCATTCGTTTTACTTACTTGAACTTCCCGATCATTTTATATGTCTAGATTCATTGTATTCATACTCATACTAAAACGTTTTATATGTTATTTATGTTCCATACTCGTGAGCATACGTCTTATGTTTATACTTATACTCACATGTATATTCATACTTATACTTATACATATGATTATACGTATACTTTTATTCATACTCATAATCATACATTCGTACCTATTCGTGGGCGTAACCTGAGGGATTTGCTTACATTGGTCACTTACATACTTAAACATAAACATGCTTATATACCACATTCTTATACGTACACGTTCTTATTTTCAAAACTAATATATACCTTAATTCATACGCAACTGGTACAAGCTATGGGGATCATGCAACGATCAGTATAATCGTGAGTGCACATGGGATTACAGTGATAGGCGCATGATAATCATAGAGTGTACTACTATGTATGATAAGACACGGAACGTAACATGACACCGAATAACGAAACGGATGTAGCATGGTTGAAACATGATGGATATGCCGTTGGTACTTCCTATATATAAGTGTTTTCACCATGTTACCAAACTTTAATAAAACGGGCCATGAGAAATTCGGTGTTTTGCAGACCCTATTTAGACCCGATACACAAACTTTAACAACTCACATACACATTGCTAGCGCACAACATCCGATTATCCATGACGAGACCTCATTCTTAACGCATCGCTTTTGTTTATTATCCAACACACATAACATTCCTATCCTTGCATTCCTCTACCTGATCGAGCGTTTACTCTCACACCTCCGTTGTTCCCAGTTATTCCTTTTCTTTACCCAAACCTCATTTACCATCAATCGGTTTAAACGTTCAAACCCCAAAATACTTTCTTGCTTTGAGACTATCTTCCATTCTTGTTTATGTGTAAACACGCTTAGTTGGCCGTTACCTCCCAACCCGTTTTATTTAAAATACATAAGTTCCTCGTTTCTCACCAATAAACAGTTTTATTCTACAAACTGAGATTTATCAATGCTCTTTAAAACCAATGAAACTTTTCTTACAACCTACAGTGCGGTCACACTTTCCATCAAAAATACATACAGTTTTTGTACAAAAGTTTTCTTTCTTAGGTAACATATTCTAAAATACCTTTCCATTTTGAGTTATTCAAACTTGTTTAAAGCTTACCTTACATATACACACATATACACGTTGTAGTTGTGTTTAATATCTCAAGTCATCTTAGTCAAAACTCTTTTTTAAAACCTATCCTTTCATTCCTCAAACAATTTCATACGTTTTTCGATGCATCTCGCACTTCTTAGTCTCGATTTTAGTCAGTTGCCTTAGCCAAAACGTTCTCTTTTTCAAATTCTTCCTGTTGCATAAATTTCAGGACAAAATTTATTAAAGAAGGGGAGACTGTAACGCTATTTTTGGAAACTTGTATTCCTTGTAATCGTATTTCGTTTTGGAAAAGTCATATTTATATCAATTATGTTCCATTTATACATTTTATGTTCAATTTATACTTGTAATCGCATGCAACAAACCGTAATTCGAAACAATGTGACGATACGTGCAAATAACCGACTTTCAACACGTTTACGTGCAATACTTGTGATTAACCAACAATTAATGATTCCAATACTTATTATACACCATATTATACTTGTAACAGCTCCGGCATATTAATTATACTTGCAATTATGTGTTATAGATCGTAAATCGCCTATACTTGCATTTTGTGCGAAAACCGACAACTATGTGTTACAACCTGCATTACCGATACTTGTTTTACATAATTTCACATACATGGACATACTTGATATCACTATTAAGTTTGCGATACTTGTATGCCTGTTACACGCTTGAAACTACGCGAAAAGCACTTGAAAACACCCTAAAACCTAACTTTAGGGCCATAATTGCATACTTATCAAACTTGAGGGACCATTTGTGACAGAAAGCCAAACCTCCCCTAAAACCCACCTTTTGAATCAGCATTTTTGGCTCCAAACTCTACCCAAAAATATAAATTTTGAATCTTGTATTTATGGCTCCAACCTCCACCTCCATTCTCCACTAATGGGTTTCTAAACCTCATTAAACACTCACCTAACCTCACTCTACTATAAAACGTAGCCTCCCAACACTCATTTTCATTTTTCCAACTCATTTACACTCTCAAAACACTCTAATCTCAGCTGAAAATGCAAGTTTTAGACAGATTATTCTAAGTGCTAAATGAGCACTTTTCTTCACCTTTCTTCAATCTTTTTCACTTCTTCCTCTACAAAGTATGGAACCCCTCTAGAATTCTTCTCACAAGGTTTTCCATGGAAAACCAAGGTGAAACATCACCAAAATGAGGTCCAACTTTCTATTTTGGAAGGAAAATTTATTAAACATACATGAACTTATATTTTCTTTATACATTCCTATGTCCTTATGCCACTAATCAAGACTATGATTATGTGTGCTTAAAAACAAGGTTGTAACATACAAATCTAGAGGTTTTTAAGCCTCAAAACTTTCTGTTTTAAAAGGGTTTTAACCCACAAATGATGAACAAGTCTTGAACTTGAATATGTGTGACTATTTGGATAGCTTGGGCTATCCTACTTACAAATCCACATATCACTTGATGTTTTCTTCTTTGTTAGTTTGTTAGTTTATTTCAATTGCTTATTGTACATTCATGACCATCCTTGTTGTCTTGTGACAACTTGTGCATTGGTGAACACGAAAAAGGTATCTAAATGGAAGATTCATCTTCCTACCTCATGCATGACTTATATGAATACCAAAGAGGTTCGTAAATGGAAGATTTATCTTCCTATCTCATGCTTGACTTATATGACATTCTTGTTATTATTGGACTAGAACTTATAATATATACTATATAGAAATATAATACCATAGTAACCGAACCCTTGAAGATAATCTAATGGTAATTCCTCAAGTTATTAAGTTACATCACCTAAGTATACATATTCTTATGCAAATATACCAACAAACAATTCAATACATGCTTACTATTTGTTATGCTAGATTTGTGTTTTCTGGGTGATTCTTATGTGATGAACTTGTCATTAGCTTCATACGAGGCTCCACCTAACATGTATAGCGCTAAAGGAGTAACGCACCGCCTGTATTCTTGAGGTCATGTTAAGTTAATCGTTCATTCATACTTGCGTAAACAGAAGGTTGACTTGTAAATCGCATGCCAGTTTATACGTTAATCTTGATAACTAGTTTTGCCATGTGGATTGTTCATTATTTTTTTTATATTTATATGTTACTAGACAAAACGGGTATACTCGCCAATACGTTTGTATTGAACTACGCTTTTAAACATGTTACAGGTTGAGGATGATGATGCTATGAAACTGAAGTAGCGATGATGCCTAGATACACATATAGACGCTTTAGGTTTTAATACGTTGTATCAATTTTGTACTTGTTGTTGTTGTATTGTTTCTTGTATTGAACATGTTGTATTTCAACTGCCATGTATTGTAACACTTTTGCTATGAATGAAATAAATTTATCTTTAATTCTATTGTCACAATTAGCGTTATGGGTGATGAGCAATCTATCTTCGTCTCACTCCGATGTTTCCGCCATCAGTTGGGGTGTGACAAGAGGCAATGATCATGGCCTGTTACGGAAATCTCAATTCGAATTGCATCGTCCGATTGTTATCAACACCGATTTCATTTTCACAGGCAAATTTAAGGCTTATCTTTTGTAGGCAAATCTGAGGGCTATTACGGAATTACTTGCAAAGCACAGAACCAAATTGAAATCACTACTTGTTTTGGTCAAAAATCAAGCAAAGATAATGCAACCAAATCTTTTGTTGTGAGGTGTGATGCTTGAATCAATGAACAATGTTAAGGATAACACAGAAACGTAAAAAATTAATGACAAAAGGATTTATACGAGGAAAAAGCCCTTGATCAAGACTTGATCTCCGGCACAAAAAAACCTCGGGTGATGGAAACTACCGATCACCAAGTAAGATTAAACAATAGAAGTTTACAACTCGGGATGATAACAAGCTTGTTACAAGGATCACTAGTGTGTAATGCGCAAAAAATGTATGAAATCTCCAAGTAGTGTTCGAGAGCTGATTGAGAGCTGTTACGAGTGTGTGTGTATGTCAAAAATAGCTAAGTATTCTATCTCAAGCTTGTTATCCCCATTTTAAATTTGTAACAACTAAGATAACTAACTATCCGAAATATGTGCAAGCTCCCCACGATCTCCATAACGTCTATAAGAGTCAAGCACGTGCGGAATTTTGAGGGAATATGCTCCAGGAATTTCGGTGAGACTTGGTCCATACCTTCGTTCCTACAAAACAAGCTTACGTATAAGGTAGACAATTGTTAGTATAAGGATAACAATAAGGATCCTGAATCCTGATCCTGCAACACCTGCTGAGGATCCTTAGGATTGGAAAATCCTCCCTAACACTACTTATGGTCCTAATGTTTGTCCTAGCCTTGTACAGCCAAGATCATTACTGTTTTTGTTTTGATTCGATAAGTACTTGAAATGTTTACTCTTGGTTCGAAATTACACTTCGGTATTTACATTTGGTAACATAGAAGTATAGAAGCAATCTATATAAGAAATTATTATGGGTTTTATTTATTAGTTTATTGTTCAATCAGAATGTAAATTACATTACAAATTATTAAAATTTGTTTTTGTTTGAGTACCATGTGGGGAAGAAAACAAAATGGGTCGTATAAAACAATCAAAGTTAAAAATCTTTTTTTTATGAGACAAATCAGTGTATATGGCACTAAAGATCAATATCCGTGTGACTTGGATCGGCAAAGTCGTTTGAAGTGATCAAGGAAGCATTCCAAAGAAAGGGAGGAACCAAAGTTCAAGATAAAGAAGAATGGCGTAAAACAAATTCAAAGATAGGATGTCAAGACTTTATCTTTACATATTGGTGATTAAGGTGGTGAATGTGGGACATTAATCCCTCCATGTAAAGTTTTGTTGGAAATTTTAGGAAAATGAGTTTTTCACTAATTATTTTGGACACCAAAAATAATATTTATATATGTGTTGTATAAATAATTATTTTTTGGATTTGTGTTCTACGTTGTGAAAGCTTCATAACAAACCAAACTATGTCCAAAATGGAGCTAAGATGAGTAAGATATCGAAGCTTGAAGTTGTATGTTTGGAACAAACAAACATGAGAAAATTGGATTGAACTTTGTCAACTTGTCCCACATAAGTGGGATGACAAAACTTGAGGTCGTTTATAAGGAGTATAACTCCTTGCATGTTGTTTCCTTAAAGGCAAACACTAGTGGGACCCTAAAGGGTGCGTTGCACTCTACCTTGCTCACGCGCATGGCATGGGCGATGGGCACAACGCCGCAAGCCGCTTAAGACCCCCAATTGTATTTTTTGTCCACGAGTGCGTGGTCAAGTACATGGTGGGTGGCGGGTTCACTTATAGCACATGGATTCGAGTGTAGCGTGTGAAGGTCATTCACGGGCCACTGCTTGTGGCGCGAGAATATGACGCAAGGACATTTGTACACCCGGAAGCTTGGTGTGGGTTCAAATGTAGTGCACACTACGTGGCGTGAAGTCCATATAGCATGACGCGCCGACTGGCAGGTTAGTTCAGGAGCGCACGCAAGTTTGCAGCAGTAACTGGAGAGCTAGTTGGACCTGGTTCAAACCAGCTATTACAACTCGTTTAATTCGTGTCATGATGAAAATGACAGTTTTGACTAACCACTTAAATTCTTATTATTAGAGATGAAAACAAGATTAATTTTCTTGTTAATTACAAGATTTAATATCTTGTTTATTACAAATTGAATGTCTTGTTTTATTACAAGATTAAATGACATTAATCTTGATGTGTGTATATGGTAGTTCATAATCTTAGACAAGAGAGAATTACACACTTTTGACTGTCTAAAATTCAGCAACTTGAGAGTGAGTAATCTTGAGAAATCCTTTGCAACTTCATAATTTCCAAAAATTTAAACAAGCACGCCATCATACTCGGTGTAATCTCGGGCACGAGTGTCATCTCTGGCAGTACAACTACTGCTTCGGTTGTTGTATTGTAGAAACAGACCGTCTGAGAGGAGGCACAAAATATGTTTTAAGGGCCTCGTGTCAAACACGACCCCAACCAAAACCTTCAACTTTTTAGTATGTTCATTGTGCAGTCCATAAGGTGCAGTTGAAGTTTTCCAAAGACGTCGATTTGAATCAAGATTGGTACAATTAAATTGTATTTTATATTAGTTTATTTAGTTAATGTAACCAGTATTGTACTAGTAGAATTTCGCACAAATATCGAGAGTCTCGTTATTATTTATTATTTATTTTGTTATTATTTTAATAAAATTGTGAACCTACTTCCTACAAGTTTCGGGTCAACTATGAAATTTATGTCTAGTTAGTTTGATTTCAAAGTTGTATTATCTAGGAGTCTAAGGGTTCGATGTGAAGTTTGATAAACTTGTAAAGGGTTTGGACTACTCTTATAAAACACATTGTATCCCTCCTAGCGTATATATACAATCACTTAGATCGATCTGTAAGTACGAATATTTCTATTGAAATCAATTGATTATTCAGCTTAAAGTCCTGTTCTTGATATTGATCTAGTGGATTTGTAATCCCGTGTTTTAATATCCATTTATGTTTGTTCGTTTAATTTTAATTAATGAAACAAAATTCCTTGTTGCCAAATATAGTGGTCAACAGATTTGTGGTTTATACCATGATATAGCAGAGGAGACCTCCACGATATTCAAATGAGTTTCATACTGAATTATTTAGTGTAAAAAGTCTTCCATTTTACGTGTCTTACGGAAGTCATGCCCCAATGAATTTTCTCTAAGCATTTGTCGACATGCATGTCCTTTCTGTTCGATTGACATTAAGAACAAAAAGGGAGGGATGAACCATAAAGAAACAACTTGATGAAGGAAATGTCGCGAATTTCTGAACCGCCGCATCCTTAAATCCGAATTGCTATCGACTTAGACAGTTTTTAGTCTACAATTGTTACAAACTAATCCCTTGACTCTTAGCAAATACATAGAAAGACTCGAACTATACTTTACACTAATTTCATAAAAGATCTAAATTTTGTATCAAACAATTAAGGCTATTATATTTCAGGAGCCAAAATCAAGTTTAGAAAGATTTATATCATCTAGTATTAACAAATGTTTGAAAACACTAAAATTTGAATAACTTTTCAATTAGAGTCACTAGTACAGAAGTGAGCATTAGACGGGTTAAAACAGTTTTTAATAGCGGTTTCAAACAGTGACTTAAAATGTCACCGCAAAAAATGTGTTGTTTTATAGGATGTGGTTTGCTGAACCCCGTCTTAAAATAACCCACCATGACTAAAAAGGTGTTGATACTTTTATGAAAATGCTTTTAGACAGCCTTATGAACCGCGACTTAAAATCATTTTACAATTTAAGGAAAAGGTTTTAATCGGTGTTGGATGAACCACGACTTATAACTAGTGATGTAAAAATAAAATATTATGCTGTCAAATTTCAAATAAAAATCTATAGTAAAAAGGAGATATATGTAAAAATGAAATAATATGGAGTGAAAAAATAATTTGCACTCCAACATAAATGTCAAATCCAATCAATCCTTTTATATATTCAGCATAGTCAAATCCGAACAAGTAAACGATGACCCAATGCACGTTCAACCCGAAAGTCTACAATATTAATTGGTAAAATAACAATTCATTTCATTACTTAATCTATTCAAAACCATAAACAAACTATATTTAAACTAAGGAATCGAGTAGCCATTTTTTTGTTTCAACCACTTTTAGTTTTAATTTTTAATTAAAGTAGCAATGACTAAATGATTTTAGTTCGAAAATTAAAATTTCAGTTGACGGCTACTGTGTGTGACGTCATTCATCATTTTCATCATTATTGTTCTACACTTTCTTGATCCAATACCATACAGTAGTGATTGCAAGGTGGATTCCGCACACATGGTAATTGTTGTCTGAGTGAGATCCTTGGGTAGGAGACCTCACCAAAATGAGGTCCAACTTTCTATTTTGGAAGGAAAATTTATTAAACATACATGAACTTATATTTTCTTTATACATTCCTATGTCCTTCTGCCATTAATCAAGACTATGATTATGTGTGCTTAAAAACAAGGTTGTAACATACGAATCCAGAGGTTTTAAGCCTCAAAACTTTCTGTTTTAAAAGGGTTTTAACCCACAAATGATGAACAAGTCTTGAACTTGAATATGTGTGATTATTTGGATAGCTTGGGCTATCCTACTTACAAATCCACACATCACTTGATGTTTTCTTCATTGTTAGTTTGTTAGTTTATTTCAATTGCTTATTGTACATTCATGACCATCCTTGTTGTCTTGTGACAACTTGTGCATTGGTGAACACGAAAGAGGTATCTAAATGGAAGATTCATCTTCCTACCTCATGAATGACTTATATGAATACCAAAGAGGTTCGTAAATGGAAGATTTATCTTTCTATCTCATGCTTGACTTATATGACATTCTTGTTATTATTGGACTAGAACTTATAATATATACTATATAGAAATATAATACCATAGTAACCGAACCGTTGAAGATAATCTAATGGTAATTCATCAAGTTATTAAGTTACATCACCTAAGTATACATATTCTTATGCAAATATACCAACAAAAAATCCAATACATGCTTACTATTTGTTATGCTTGATTCGTGTTTTCTGGGTGATTCTTATGTGATGAACTTGTCATTAGCTTCATACGAGCCTCCACTTAACATGTATAGCGCTAAAGGAGTAACGCACCGCCTGTATTCTTGAGGTCATGTTAAGTTAATCATTCATTCATACTTGCGTAAACAGAAGGTTGACTTGTAAATCGCATGCCAGTTTATACGTTAATCTTGATAACTAGTTTTGCCATGTGGATTGTTCATTATTGTTTTTATATTTATATGTTACTAGACAAAACTGGTATACTCACCAATACGTTTGTATTGAACTACGCTTTTAAACATGTTACAGGTTGAGGATGACGATGCTATGAAACTGAAGTAGCGATGATGCCTAGATACACATATAAACGCCTTAGGTTTTAATACGTTGTATCAATTTTGTAGTTGTTGTTGTATTGTTTCTTGTATTGAACATGCTGTATTTCAACTCCCATGTATTGTAACACTTTTGCTATGAATGAAATAAATTTATCTTTAATTCTACTGCCACAATTAGCGTTATGGGTGATGAGCAATCTATCTTCGTCTCACTCCGATGTTTCCGCCATCGGTTGGGGTGTGACAGCAGGCAATGATCAAGGCCTGTTATGGAAATCTCAATTCGAATTGCATCGCCCGATTGTTATCAACATCGATTTCGCTTTCACAGGCAAATTTAAGGCTTATCTTTTGTAGGCAAATCTGATGGCTATTACGGAATTACTTGCAAAGCACAGAGCCAAATTGAAATCAGTACTTGTTTTGGTCAAAAATCAGGCAAAGATAATGCAACCAAATCTTTTGTTGTGATGTGTGATACTTGAATCAATGAACATTGTTAAGGATAACACAGAAATGTAAAGAAGAAATGACACAAGGATTTATACGAGGAAAAAGCCCTTGATCAAGAGTTGATCTCCGACACAAAAAACCTCGGGTTATGGAAACTACCGATCACCAAGTAAGATTAAACAATAGAAGCTTACAACTCGGGATGATAACAAGCTTGTTACAAGGATCACTAGTGTGTATTGCGCAAAAAATGTATGAAATCACCAAGTAGTTTTCGAGAGCTGATTGAGAGCTGTTACGAGTGTGTGTATGTGTGTATGCCAAAAATAGCTAAGTGTTCTATCTCAAGCTTGTTATCCCCATTTTAAATTAGTAACAACTAAGATAACTAACTATCCGAAATATGTGCAAGCTCCCCACGATCTCTATAACGTCTATAAGAGTCAAGCACGTACGGAATATTGAGGGAATATGCTCAAGGAATTTCGGTGAGACTTGGTCCATACCTTCGTTCCTGTAAAACAAGCTTACCTACACGGTAGACAATTGTTAGTATAAGGATAACAATAAGGATCCTGAATCCTGATCCTGCAACACCTGCTGAGGATCCTTAATTCAAACAGAATTGAGGATCCATGATCCTGGCAACACTTGAGGATCCGTGATCCTTAGGATTGGAAAATCCTCCCCTAACAATTGCCCCCATAATATAAGGAGTAAAATGTAAATTGTTTAGTTATATTTTCTTGATCCTATCCGTAACAAACTAACGGATTTATAGCCGTTAGGATAGAACTATCCGTTACTGATCTTACGTCATTGATCCGACATCCCTACAAAATCATCATTATAAATTCAAGTTAGAGATAAGGGTTGAGGAGCATTTAAATTCGTGCGTTACATCCTTTAAATCCTCATTTGAAGATCAAGCAGGTACTTCTCTCCCCTTTTTCCCGTTTTTTTCTTTCTTACTCTGTTCTTCTCTAAAACCTTCAAATCACAATGAAGTTAAGATCATCCACTGCCAAGGATCATCAAAAGGATAATCCTGTAAAAAGCCAAGGAATCATCAGAGATTCCCCGAAGGAACGCTGCTGCTTCACCGATCCTGAGATTAATAGGATTCGTCATTGTTTCCCGGCGAACTCTGTTTTTAAGCCTTTCGATCCTACTTCCTTAAGTGACTTCGTTTCTGAAACTTGGGTTGCCTTTCCTGTCACCCCATTTCTGATAGGATACTCCTACCCTTTTCCTGCTTTTACCCAATCTTTCTTCTCCCTTGCCGGCATATCCTATATCCAGGCAATGCCTATGATGTGGAGGGTTTTGCATACCCTTGAAAGGATCATAGAGCAGGAGAATATAGAATTAGGAATGTTTGAACTTGCTGAACTGTATGGTTCACATCGCTTTCTATTCAAACACAAACCTAGTGAACCTCATCCAATTCTGAAAACCACCAAGAATGACACCAACTGGAAGAAGCGATTCTTCATTGTCAGGAGGGATTCTATCTCGGATGGGAAGGATCTCCCTAGAAAATGGGCAACCCATGGTAGGATAAAGGATCCTTATAGAAGGATCATAGGATAACCCTGTTCCTATAAGGATAACTGATTTCTTCTTTGTTGTTTGCAGCTATTTCTGTCTCCCACCTCATTCCATCACCTGCAACGGAGGAAAGGATCACTGCTTTCTGGAACCTTGACCCTGCAATAAGATCATTCCAAGCAAACACCAAGGATTCTCAAGAAGTATCCTCAGGCTCAGTTACAATGTCAAGTAAGTATCCATGTTTATATGTAATTAATTGTTGTAAATGAAAATGAATCAAGAATACTTATCTGATATATTGGATTGACAGGCGCTGGAAAATCCTCAAAGTCAGCCTCTCGCTTTAGCGTTAGTGACCTAAGCAATGTTGGTCCTCGATCTGCCAAGAAGAAAGTCGCTGCTAGCCCCAACACCATAGTCCCCAAGCCTGACACCTCCAAAGGGGGAAAGAAGAGGAAGACCTCTGAGGCTGACAATCTTGAAGGGCTGCCTCTCATCCGACAACAATTCCAAGAGTATTTTGCTGATGTAAGGATCACTGACCCTGACTGAAGGTCCTGCCTGCTTGAGGATTAAGGATCCTGAATTTTACATTGTCTTTTCTTGCAGAAATTTGCTGAGGTTGAAATGCTATTTGATGCCTACGCTGAAGAAACTGAGCAAAAGCATCTGGAGTTCCAGAAGATCTTCCTGGCCAAGGATCAAACCATCTCCTATCTCGAAAAGGATCTCAACCAGGCAAAGAAGCAGGTGGTGGCAGCTCAGATAAATGCTCACTATGAGAAACGCGAGATCATGGAGGACGCCAAAGTCTCTGCTGCCATCACTATGTACAAGATCAAGCTACAAATGGCACAGGAGGCTGAGGATCCTGACTTTAACAGGACCACATGGGACAAGGAGGGTTGGAAGGCAAAATTGGATGAGCTAGAGGATGAAGAGGAGGCTACGGAGGTTCTGGCGATCGAGGCGAGTGGCAGCGGGAAGGATCAAGCTGGTGGTGATGCGGCCAAGGTGTGAGCTGCTGAAATGGGCGATGATGGATATTTCTAGATGCGGCCGGAGCCCATTTATTAGAATTTGGTAGTTGTTTTTGGTTATGGTGTTTTTAAACAATGATGGTTTGTACTTGAACAATAGTTTTTAGGTTTATGGATCATGGATCCTTGGACAATAGGTAGGATAATGGGTGGTGGATGGATCCTCTGTTTGGGGGATGAAACGACTTGTTATCCTGCCAACTTTTATTTCCTGCACTTTTAAGACCTGTTAACAATGGACACCCTTTGCCAACCCAAGTGGACGGGCCACGTATTGCTGGTAGAAATTTGGGTTGGCAATTTTGACAACCTTAAAAGGGTTTAACTTTGTGAATAAATAAAATTTTAACTTTTTAGCTATTTCCCGTGTTGTTATCCTTGTGAATTCTTTACTTTCCAACTATTGTTATATACTTTATTTGAATTTATTAAGTAAAGAAGAAAAGTTGAACAAATTATGTTTAAAAGTTTTAGGATATGATCAAGGATCAAATATCCTATAGTCGATAAATTCAGAAAAGTTATGCAACTTAAGGATCATTAGTTATGTTGTCAAAGGACAAGGGTCACTTATATAGATAAAATCAAAGTGAACAAGGATCATACCTGAGAATCCAAGTTAGGATCCTAACTCCTTAACAATTATAATCAGGGTAATCGAAAGACAAACCTTAGTAGCAGGTAAGGATCGAGGATCATTGGTTGTTTAGCTTCAAAAACCTGAAATAGAATGTAACTTAGGACTAAGCCAATATAAGAGAAAAGTTAGTAATTGGGTACAAGCCCAACAATTCTGGGGACAAGCCCAATATACTGGGGACAAGCTCAAAGGATAACTGGGGACAAGCCCAAATGATAACTGGGTACAAGCCCAAAGGATAACTGGGGACAAGCCCAAAGGATCTTGTGTAAACTGGAGTATGGCCCTCACCGGCGACTATCCAAACTTAGTGACATGAAAATGCCAAAACCTTAGCTAACGTGAAAACGTTAGAAACCTTAAGAACGGATGTATGGTACGTCTAGCATTATACGTAGGATCCCGGATACAACCGGTACAATGAAATTGTCAGCCCCTAAAGCGGGTACTGGTCCCATTGCCATGAACTGCACCAGGATTATCGTGCGCTACTGGCGAAACTGGGGACAGCCCAAATAACTGGGATCAAGCCTAAACAACTGGGGTCAAGCCCAAATAACTGGGGTCAAGCCCAAACAGCTGGGGTCAAGCTCAAACAACTGGTGAGTTCTGTGGATACTCAATCCTTTGTTAAGGATACACAAGCCTTCTACAAAACTCAGAATCAAGTGAAAAGAGGATAAAGGATCCAGAATCCTTATCCTTGTATACAGGATAATTAAAGAATTAAATAGTTTTAGTTAGATCATTACCAAATTGAGGATCCTCCATCCTATAAGGATCCTTTAAGGATACTCGATAGCTAAGGATCATGGATTCTTATCCCATGAAGTATTTCTTCAAGTGGACAACATTCCAAGCTCTTGTTAGCAAATCACCTTCCATTATTAGCAATCGATATGCCCCCTTTCCTGCTTCAGCTTCAATCAAATAGGGGCCTTCCCATTTTGGTGCTAACTTCCCATCAGCAGAATTGGTGGTGTTCTGAAATGCTTTCCTCAATACCATATCACCAACTTGGAATTTCCTGATCCTGACATTTTAGTTATAGGATCCAGCCATCCTTTGTTGATAACTAGCCATCCTTATCCTTGCAAAATCCCTGAGTTCTTCTATAGTATCTAAGTCTTGAACCAAGTTTTCAAATTTCCTTCAGGATCACGGACGCTTGTTTTTGCAGTAGGAACCACCATCTCTGTAGGGATCACTGATTCTGCTCCAAATACCAAAGAAAATGGAGTTTGACCAGTAGCATTCTTGGGAGTTGTCCTGTCAGCCCATAATACATAAGGTAGCTCTTCTGCCCATTTTCCTTTCTTGGATCCAAGCTTCTTCTTCAAATTGTTGATGATGATCTTGTTGGATGATTCTGCCTGGCCATTAGCTTGTGGGTGGACTGGTGTTGATGTTATCATCTTAATCCCCCAGCTGTCACAAAAGTTAGTAGTTCTACTCCAATAAATTGGGATCCATTATCACAAACAATTTCAGAAGGGATACCAAATCTAGTAATAATAGTTCTTTTGATAAATGATATTGTTGGTGCATTACATCTGCTGATTACGTCTTGTATCGAGTCATAGTCTTAGGATGTTAGATCTGGGCACGAAATACGAGAAATAGTAAAATTGTATAGGTTTGAGTTTCTTGGATCGCTTATAGGTCCATTAGGATAGTTGAACCGCTCGAATGACATGTCTTAGGATCGCTCGAACGTCAAACATGTTGGATCGCTCATTTGGACTGTGTTGAACCGCTCGAGTGTCACATGTCTGGACCGCTTATTGGGCATGTCCAATAAGCGATCCCAGAACACTATAAATATCCTAAGAGCGATTTCATTTGTAACGTTTGCTGACTCTCGTACCGAAGTGCTGCCGGATCGAGAACTGAGTGTAATCGCTGTCAAAATCAATACAGAAAGAGTTTAAAGTGAATCGCAAGCTATTCCTACGTTGATTACTTGTTTTCCGCACCTGTAATTGACGAAAACGCCTCTGATCGACTTATTCGGGTCGCGATACGATCCTACAGATATCATTTCTTTTTCTCTGACTTGAGTAAAGGCTTCAGCCTCTATCCACTTTGAGAAATAGTCAGTCATAGCAAGCATGAATACTTTTCCACCAGGTGCCATAGGAAGTTTACCAACTATATCCATCCCCCATCTCATATATGGCCAAGAAGAGGGTATAGGATGCAAGAGCTCTGCTGGTTGGTGAAGGATATTACTATGTCTCTAACAAGGATTACACTTTTTGGCATAATCCACAACATCTTTCTTCATAGTAGACCAATAGTATCCTGTCCTCAGGATCCTTGAGAATAACGCCCTGCCCCCAGTGTGGTTTCCACAATCTCCTTCATGAAAATCCTTTAGGACTTCTTGGAATTCAGGATCCTCAATGCATCTTAGATATAGTCCTGCAAGAGATCGTTTATATAAAATGTCATTCAATATTGTAAATTGAGATACCTTAACTGTCACGGCCCCCGACCCGGTTTGACCCGTTTCAGGAGCCGCGGGACAGGAATCCTGTGGTATTTTAATTTAGGCGACAGCGGAAGACTTTTTAAAACAGGATCTTTTAATAATTTAAACTGCCCGTTTCATAACTTAGGGATATATTCCCGTAATTTACAATAATGTGATTTCCCAGGGAAATCTTTATTTTTCAAAACATGTTTCTTTATTTATTTACATTGAGCCACTTTTCTAAGCTGGGAGTGCTTCACGGCACTTTTCTTTGCTCACAACAGATCACCTGAAACATGTTTGAAAAAGGTTTTGTCAGCGGGGAAATACTGAGTGAATCATTCGGTTTTACTGAAAACGACTCATTTGTTATAATTCGCAGTATTAAGAGCGATTACAATGCTTCTGATATCAAACCAACTACCCACAGTATTTGTCACTCGACCGTCCATTGGCTAGCCCATTTGTCCAATGGTGTTTGTGACTGTGGTCAGATCACCCCTTGGCCACCCGTTTTTCCAAATGTGACGGGAAACAAGTAATGTATACAAAACCCCACATACCGGCTGTAACTTGGTGATTACAAAGACTTAATCCCTGTAATTATAACTTTGAAAATAACTTGGAGTTTTGTAAAACAGTTGATAAAAAGAGAATGACTCACATTGCAGATTTTACGAGCAGAGTATAAGCTTTACTGATTAGCCTTCTAACCTAATTTAAATAACAATGCACACACAAACGGGGTTAGTAACTAATTCAGCAGTTACATCAATTCATGAGATTAAACCCTCACAACGATTAACAAAGTGCAATACTTAACAATTCAACTGATTTACAACGAATGACAGAGTATAGTCCGATTTCGAACAACACTCAAACATTCAAGTCGAAGTCACGATGAATAACAAAGTATAAACTCAATTTGAGCGGCACTTAAACAATCGTTGGATAGTTTCAATCGATCGGACGTTGAATCGTAATAGCGATCGAGTTATTACCTTGATTGCGGCAGCGTTTCGTGATTTGTGTGTGTTGATAGTAATTTACGTATAACTCAGTGCATGAAACGAGTTTTAATGTCGAAACCCGACCCCACCCTGGACGGAATCGGGCGCCGCGAATAGCCAAGTGGTACCGGTGGTTATTTTTGAAAAACATTGCAGCAGAAATTTCATCACGACCGTGAGTTAGGAAAAATATCAGAGTTTAGAAACACCAGATTTTATTTAAATAGATGGAATAAATTCCATATTTTACAAAGGTAGCTTTTAATAAAAACAATATTTCTTAATTTGATTTAGTAATAAAATAAGCCACTTCTTGAAGTCCTTCAGTGCCGGATCCAATCCTTACTCCCTTCTATTGTAATTACCTGAAACGCGTTTTTAAAAAGGTTTTGTCAGCGGGAAATACTGAGTGAATCATTCTATTTACATAAAATGATGCATAGTTATTAATTACAGCATAAGAGCGATTACAATGGCTTCTATCTTATTTTTATCTGGCGTTCTGTCACAATGGTGACAAGTCACAATGGTGACGATGGTCATACCACTATTAGGTCAATGAACCCAAAATAGTGATGATTATCCCTAGTAGGTCAATGAACCTAACTGGGAGAAAATTAGAAATGTCAACAATACCCCACTAGCAGTGATTCAAGATATCCACGACTTAGTCCCTGTAATTATAACTTTTGGAAATAATTTGGAGTATTGTAAAACAGTTGATAAAAAGAGAATGACTCACAGTATAAGCATACAGTATTGATTTAACAAGCTTCTTGATTCTACATCTTCTGATAATTAAGCGTATACTTTATTGTTCTGGATCTTCTGATGTTTTAATAGCTTGTTTAGTTGTAAGTGTGTGGTTGGGAGTATTCTGGTAGTTAAACATATAGTTTAACAGAATGGAATACATATTTGTGTAAAACCCAAATCAAACCTAACGATGATCACGAGATTCGAACCTTAACAGAATTCACAAAGTATAGTACTTTGGCATCCGTTTAACGAACTCACAAAGTATAGTACTTTGGCATCCATTTAACGAACTCACAAAGTATAACACTTTGGATTCCGTTTACCGAAATTCACAAAGTACAACACTTCGTCATTCGTTAGATGGTTCCTGAATCGATCGGACAGGACATCGCTTTGGTGATTATTGGTTAGAACACCAACGTATAGAGAGAAGAATAGAAGAAATGAACAAAGGAAAATGAATCCTAAGCTTCCTATATATAGGTAGATTTATTCCTTAGCTAGGAAGTTTCCTTAACCATTAAGTTTCCTTAACTATTAAGTTTCCTTAACTATTAAGTTTCTTTAACTATTAAGTTTCCTTAACTATTAAGTACTCTAGCAGCTCCTTTCTTACGAGTTCTAATTTCTAGATACAATGGAACTCGTATTAGTGTATTAACTCAATTCAACTTTAACGATATTCACGAGATAAAACCCTCACAACGAATGACAAAGTGCAATCACTTAAACATCCGTCGGATTCACAACGAATGACAGAATATTCCCCGAGTTCGGGTGGTACTCAAACATCCTGTCAGAATCACGACTAATGACAAAGGATAGCACTTAAACATCCTGTCGGATAGTTTCAATCGATCGGACAGAGTATCGTACCAGTGATTTAGAGTTGTTACCCTAATAACGAGCAGAGTTTTGGGGTTTTAGGGGTTTTAGTATTAGAACGACGGAACAAGGGGGAAAGAAGCATCGATTTTCGATCGAAGCTGGTGTACTGAATTCATCCCACTGCTGCCTGTTATATACCCCAAAATGGCACCCCCCGCGAATCGCGGAAGACACTGGGGTAACCCTCCGCGTATCGCGGCGAGAGTCAGCCCAGCCTAGGTCTACCATGTGTCCGGTATAGGCTTGACACGTGGCGCCTCATCGTGACACGTGTCCTTGGCCGCTTTTTCGTCCAATCATGCGTTTTCCTCGATTTTCGTGCCGATACTTATCGCGTATGCTTGGTCTTGATCCCAATCAATTTGGTTTTTAATTGTGAATCTGATAAGACTATTTTTATTCGATTTGGTTCATTAGACTCTAAGATTCTTTACCTGCTAAATTTTCCAGATTGAGTATACAAGTTTCATCGCATGCAGATTCTGGTTTTTATTACGGTTTGTTATCGAGACTATATTTGAGGGTTGTTACATCCTCCCCACCTTGTTTTAAGTCTCGTCCTCGAGATTTGGGTTACGATATCTTTAGGGGTTACGTTACTCCTTTTAATTAGTAAAAACAATATATCATCGGATGGAATCAAAAGATACTTGATAGGCATGAAATTTTGAAATAAAATGACTTTGTAGAAACAATAGAATTCGATGTCAGAAAAGAACTTACTTTGATCAATTTGAGGGAGATTCTGAATTGATAAATCTCTATTTTGTGAATGCGCACCCCCCGCGAGTCGCGGAAGACACCGGGGTAACCCTCCGCGTATCGCGGCGAGAGTCAGCCCAGCCTAGGGCTGCCATGTGTCCGGTATAGGCTTGACACGTGGCCCCTATTTCCAGCCTATATATAGCAGTCGATTGTTTCATTTCATTTCGCTCAATTCTTTTCTTTCTATTAGCTTCTATTATAGTAAAATAATAGCTCGGGATTATATCTTCTAAATCCCGAAACTCTGCCCGTTATTAGGGTAATAGCTCTAATCACCGGTACGATACTTTATCCGATCGATTGAGACTATCCGAAGGATGTTTAAGTGCTGCTCAAACTCGGGTTATACTTTGTCATTCGTCGTGAATTCGATGAATGTTTAAGTATCGCACTTTGTCATTCATTGTGAGGGTTTCTATCTCGTGATTATCGTTAAAGTTGAATTGAGTTAATACACTAATACGAGTTCCATTATATCTAGAAATTAGAACTCGTAAGCAAGCAATTGCTAGAATACTTAATAGCTAAGTAAACATAATAGTTAAATAAACTTAGCAGTTAAGTTAGCTGAGTAGATTAATTAATTTGTTAATTAAGTTAAGTATGATTAATTAATCAGTTAATCGAGATTAAATTAAGTTAATCAAGATTAGTTAAGTTAATCAAGATTAATTAAGTTAATCAAGATTAATTAAGCTAAGCAAGATTAATTAAGCTAAGTAAAATTAAGTTAATTAGTTAAATGGTTAAATGGATAAGTTACTTAATAGTTAAGGAAACTTAAAAGTTAAGGAAACTTAATAGTTAAGGAAACTTAATAGTTTAAGGAAACTTAATAGTTAAGGAAACTTCCGAGCTAAGGAATGAATCTACCTTACCTGTAAATAGGAAGCTTAGGATTCATTTTCCTTTGTTCATTTCTTCTATTCTTCTCTCTATACGTTGGTGTTCTAACCAATAATCACCAAAGCGATGTTCTGTCCGATCGATTCAGGAACCATCTGACGGATGCCAAAGTGTTGTGCTTTGTGAATTTCGTTAAACGGAATCCAAAGTACTATACTTTGTGAGTTCATTAAATGGATACCAAAGTACTGTCTGAATAAGACTATACTTTGTGAAATTCGTTAAGGTTCGAATCTCGTGACTACCATTAGGTTTGATTTGGGTTTTACACAAATACGTATTCCATTCTGTTAAACTATATGTTTAACCATCCAAATACTCCCAACTACACTCTTACAATCAAACAAGCTGTTTAATCATTAGAAGATCCAAAATAATAAAGTATATGCTAAATTATCAGAAGGAATAGAATCAAGAAGCTTGTTAAATCAATACTGCATGCTTATACTGTGAGTCATTCTCTTTTTATCAACTGTTTTACAATACTCCAAATTATTTTCCAAAAGTTATAATTACAGGGATTAAGTTTATGTAGTCACCATATTACAGCCGGTATGTGGGGTATTATGCACATTACTATTTTTATCACTTTAGGTGGGCGAGCCTAAAATTTGTGATACTCGTCACTATTGGGGCGACGGGATCCAATAGTGGTATGACCACAGTCACAGATACGGTCGAGTGACAAATACCTATTCTTGATAATTGGTTGATAAAAACATTGTAATCTCCCTTAATATTGTAAATTATAACAACGTGTCATTTTATTTAAAATGAATGAACTCACTCAGTATTTCCCGCTGACAAGACCTTTTTAAAACGCGTTTCAAGTAATTATAGTAGATTGGAGTAAGAAATGGATACGACACTGAAAGACTTCAAGAAGTGGCTTATTTTATTAATTGAATCAAATTAAGAAATCTTGTTTTATAAAATCAAATTTATTTATATTAAAGCTACCATTGTAAAACATGGATTTTATCCCAACTGTAACAACTCACACTAAAATTAATACTTAGTAAATTAATTATCTATTAAGGAAACCCTAATTGAGAAACCCAAGCAATTCTACACTAACCCTAAAATTTTCATAACAATCGGAATCAGGATCAGGACCCCTAAAATTCAAGGGGGTTAAACGCTAAATGATAATTATCTTCGAAAATACGTTTTCTGAATTAGGAATACATAAACTGACGACTTACCAAGGCTACCCAAGACACGAGGCTACCCTAGGCTAGGGGGTATGCCCCGCGATACGCGACAGAAACAGAAGCACCTTCCGCGACTCGCGGGAGGTTCGAAATTTCAGTATATATAGGGGGCTTGGGACTTGATCAGATTGCTTGTTTCGGCATTAAAACTCGTTTCATGCACTGAGTTATACGTAAATTACTATCAACACACACAAATCACGGAATGCTGCCGCAATCAAGGTAATAACTCGATCGCTATTACGATTCAACGTTCGATCGATTGAAACTATCCAACGATTGTTTAAGTGCCGCTCAAATTGAGTTTATACTTTGTTATTCATCGTGATTTCGACTTGAATGTTTGAGTGCAGTTCGAACTCGGACTATACTCTGTCATTCGTTGTGAATCAGTTGAATTGTTAAGTATTGCACTTTGTTAATCGTTGTGAGGGTTTAATCTCGTGAATTGACGTAACTGCTGAATTAGTTACTAACCCCGTTTGTGTGTGCATTGTTATTTAAATTAGGTTAGAAGGCTAATCAGAAAAGCTTATACTCTGCTCCTAAAATCTGCAATGTGAGTCATTCTCTTTTTATCAACTGTTTTACAAAACTCCAAGTTATTTTCATAGTTATAATTACAGGGATTAAGTCTTTGTAATCACCAAGTTACAGCCGGTATGTGGGGTTTTGTATACATTACTTGTTTCCCGTCACACTTGGACAAACGGGTGGCCATGGGGTGATCTGACCACAGTCACAGACACCATTGGACAAATGGGCTAGCCAATGGATGGTCGAGTGACAAATACTGCGGGTAGTTGGTTTGATATCAGAAACATTGTAATCGCTCTTAATACTACGAATTATAACAAATGTGTCGTTTTCAGTAAAACCGAATGATTCACTCAGTATTTCCCCGCTAACAAAACCTTTTTCAAACATGTTTCAGGTGATCTGTTGTGAGCAAAGAAAAGTGCCGTGAAACACTGCCAGCTTAGAAAAGTGGCTCAATGTAAATAAATAAAGAAACATGTTTTGAAAAATAAAGATTTCCCTGGGAAATCACATTATTGTAAATTACAGGAATTTATCCCTAAGTTATGAAACGGGCAGTTTAAATTATTAAAAGATCCTGTTTTAAAAAGTCTTCCGCTGTCGCCTAAATTGAAATACCACAGGATTCCTGTCCCGCGGCTCCTGAAACGGGTCAAACCGGGTCGGGGGCCGTGACAGGAAAAAGGTGGTATCAAGCACCTTCTGTCACGACCCCCAACCCCATCCTAGCTGGAATCGGGAGTCGCGAGCAGCCCGTGGTACCGGTGGTTATTTTAATTATTTTTTTCTTTTTAAAATATTGCAGCGGAAATTTCATCAGGACCGTGAGTTAGGAAAAATATCAGAGTTTAGAAAACACCGGATTTTATTTAAATAGATGGAATAATTCCATGTTTTACAAAGGTAGCTTTTAATAAGGGATAAACCCAAAAACAATATTTCTTAAGTTGATTTAATTAATAAAATAAGCCACTTCTTGAAGTCCTTCAGTGTCGGATCCAATCCTTACTCCAATCTACTGTAATTACCTGAAACGCCTTTTAAAAAGGTTTTGTCAGCGGGAAATACTGAGTGAGTTCATTCAGGTTTTATAAAATGACTCTTAGTTATAAAATTACAGCATAAGAGCGATTACAATGGTTTATATCTTATATTTATCTGGCACTATGTCACCATGGTGACAAGTCACAATGGTGACGATGGTCATACCACTATTAGGTCAATGAACCCAAATAGTGATGATTATCCCTAGTAGGTCAATGAACCTAACTGGGAGAAAATTAGTAATGTGCACAATAGCCCTCTAGCCAGTGATTAAGATAGCCACGACTTAATCCCTGTAATTATAACCTTTGAAAATAATTTGAGGTATTGTAAAACAGTTGATAAAAAGAGAATGACTCGCATTGCAGATTTAACAAGCAGAGTATAAGCTTTACTGATTAGCCTTCTAACCTAATTTAAATAACAATGTACACACAAACGGGGTTAGTAACTAATTTAGCAGTTACGTCAATTCACGAGATTAAACCCTCACAACGATTAACAAAGTGCAATACTTAACAATTCAGCGGATTCACAACGAATGACAGAGTATAGTCTGAGTTCGAACAACACTCAGACATTCAAGTTGAAATCACGATGAATAACAAAGTATAAGCTCAATTTGAGCAGCATTTAAACAATCGTTGGATAGTTTCAATCGATCGGACGTTGAATCGTAATAGCGATCGAGTTATTACACTGATTGCGGCAGCGTTTCGATATTAGTGTGTGTTGTGTACTGTTTCTGATATAACTTAACGTATACAACGAATTTCTTCGTCGAATCAACAACAGAATGCAAGTCCCAAGGCCCTCTATATATACCCAAAATGTGCACCTCCCGCGTGTCGCGGAAGAGTACGCGACATCTATCGCGTGTCGCGGGGCACACCCCTTTTTGTTAGGGTAGCCTTGTTGTGGGTATAGGCCTGCTGAGTTGCTGTTTTGAGATTTCAGAATTTAGACAACAAGTTTCGAAGAAATTATCATTTAGGGTTTAACCCCCTTTGAGTTTTAGGGGCCCTGATCCTGATTTTGAATGTTCTGAAAATTTTAGGGTTTATGCAGAATTACTTGGGTGTCTCAATTAGGGTTTCCTTTTTATACAATTAACATAATAAGTATTAATTTTAGTGAGAGTCGTTACATTCTCCCTACCTTAATAAAATCTCGTCCTCGAGATTTTCTTGGGGTTATGTTACTTCTTTTAATTAATAGAAACAATGTATCGTGGGATGGAATCAAAAGATATTTGAGGGGTATGAATTTTGAAAATAAAAATGAATTATAGAAACAATTGGATTCAATATCCGAAATGAACTTACTTTGATCAATTGAGGGAGATTCCGAAGTGATAAATATCTATTTGTGAATGGAAGTATGGAAAATGATTTGTTAATGATTATCCGAAAATCGATATCGTTTACTTAAATGGTACTGGACAATAGAATTTAGTGTATCGTAATCTGAGTACATAATTGTGCCAAGAATATGACAAATCACACGAATGACGTATGAATAGGGTTTATTATTAGCACAGGCTACAAATGTACATGGATACTGCAAGGTATTGTTATGATTGAAAGAACTTAATAATAAATTTACCGTTTTCGAAATTAACTGAGAGTTTCAAGGAAGCGAATCTGGATATTTCAAAAGATGAGATGTTCAAACGAATGAGATGAAATGATATAGTTTCCAAGGTGATTATGTTCAAGTCAAAAGATATATGATCTATAGATATTTAAAATGAATGATTACAGGGATTAAGTCTGTGTAATCACCAAGTTACAGCCGGTATGTGGGGTTTTGTATACATTATGTTGGTGCACTACATCTGCTGATTACGTCTTGTATCAAGTCACTAGTCTTAAATGTTAGATCTGGGCACAATATACGAGAAATAGTGAGATTGTATAAGTTTTAGGGTTATGGATCGCTCATAGGTACATGTTGATAGTTGGGCCGCTTATGTGTCAACATGATGGACCGCTTATGTGACAATCATGTTGGGCCGCTTTTATGACATGTATATGGATCGCTTATTGGGCCTGTCCAATAAGCGATTCCAGTGGCCTATATATACCCTATAGGCGATCTCATTTGTAACGGTTCCTGATTTTCGTACCGAAGTGCTGCCGGATCGAAAACAGGTTGTACTCATCGTCAAATCAATAGAAAAGGAGTTTAAAGTGATATACAAGCTATTCCTACGTCATTTACTTGTTTTCCGCACCTGTACTTGACGAAAACACCTCTGAACGACTCGTTCGGGTCATCAAACGATCCTACAAGTGGTATCAGAGCTTGGGAGGAGGTTTTCTGCAGATTGTAGCTGTTTTTCATCATTTCTTCTCATTTCTACACCTTCTTTTACTGATTCAGGAGGATTTCACGGTCGGAATTCGCTCAATTTTTCACAGATTGTGCGCAATAGTATCGAGATAAACCCTGGAAAGTTTGAAGCCAAAATTCGAAGTTTTTATGGGTCAAATCATGTTCGTAATGTGGACCGCTCGAAGTGACGTCATCGTGAACCGCTCATTCGAACAATCTTGAACCGCTCATTCGAACAATCTTGGACCGCTCATTCGAACAATCTTGGACCACTCATTCGAACAATCTTGGACCGCTCATTCGAACAATCTTGGACCGCTCATTCGAACAATCTTGGACCCCTCATTCGAACAATCTTGGACCGCTCATTCGAACAATCTTGGACCGCTCATTCGAACAATCTTGGACCGCTCATTCGAACAATCTTGGACCACTCATTCAAACAATCTTGGACCACTCATTTGAACAATCTTGGACCACTCGAACGAACAATCTTGGACCGCTCCAAAAGATAATTCCGTTCGCTCATTTGATCAATTGGTTTTTAGTATGGATTCCGAGTTTTACAACGCTTTTGCTACATCGACTACTCCAGCCGCAATTGCTCAAGCAATGAATTTAGAAAACGAGATGGGAACGACTCAAAAGCCCCCGAAATTGATGAGCATTGAGGAATATTATGGGTGGAAGGATCGGTTTGAAAACTGGGTTCAGGCAAATCATCTCAGATCGTGGGAATGCATATTGGAAAAGTACACATTGCCTCGAACAGAATTGCAAGTTGTTAAACAAATATCCGAATTCTCAGAACAAGAACGTGCAATGTACAGAGCAGAGAAAATGATGATCAGTCTGTTACAGCAGGCAATTAAAGAAGATATATTCATTCTGCTACAACACGACAAAACTGCAAAATCAATTTGGGATGCTCTTAAGGTTAAATTCGAGGGTAGTGAAAGTATGATCAAAAGCAAGAAGGCATTACTTAAGAAAGAATTTGACTTGTTTTGTAGTTTGCCGGGAGAGGACACTAAGAAGTTGATCGAGAGATATTGTCATTTGGTGCGATCATTGTCAATGTTGGGTGTCGATAAAGCTCGTGAAGAGTATGTTGATAAGTTGGCTGATGCGTTACCTCAGAAAGAGTGGGGAACGTATTTGATGATACTGAAAAACACGGGTGTTTATGACAGACTGACAATCGGACAGTTTATTGAGAAGTTAGAGGGACAGGATCTAGAACAACAGAAAATCGCAAGGATGAATAATCCTAGTGGTCAACAGGATGTTAAAATGTACTATAAAGGTAGTATTCCAGTTTCTGAAGCTGAAAGAAGTCCAAAGATTCAAACCGCTTTCAGTGCTGGAGATTCATCAGAAAAAGTTGATCAGGGTTCAAACAAGAGCAGCAGCGGGTTTTCATCATTTCCGAGTGTGAATCCGAAAGAGACTAACACGAGCTTTCAGTCTCAGAGTACAAAGACTGGAAACGGATACGTGATTCAATGCAACATAGCTCTCAACCTTCCAGAAGGTCAAAGCTTCTCTGAAGACACTGCAAAAGACCATATGGCACTTCTGGGTTCAGTTCTGTTATCTTATGAAGGTCTTGTTGCTGGTCGGATCGGAAATCCTATGCTTACCAAAGAGGATTACGATCAGATAGACGCCGAAGAGATAGAACTCATGGATATCAAATGGTGTCTTGCTAGTGTTCTTCGACGAGCTGAGAAATTCAAAACCATTACCGGGAGAAATGACTTTCTAGATGCTCATGTATCTACTTTAGGTTTTGATAAATCTAAAGTTACTTGTTTTCGATGCAGGGAAAAAGGCCATTTCAAGCGGGAGTGCAAAGGAAAAGAAGCTAGCGGAGCACAGAATCCATTCGGGAAAGATGATTACTACCGCAAAGCTATCTATCAGCAAGTTGGTCAATCCCAAGAACCACAGACAGCTCATGGGAGAAAGATTGAAGACTCCAAAAGAGCATGTGTTGTGGATTTTAGCTGGAATGACTATATATCATCTGAAGCCACAGCTGCACGCATTATCGATCAAGATGATGAGAGACTACCAAAGGGTTTCAGTTGGGATATGTTTGTGGATGAAAAGGGAGAATTTAAAGCGTTCATTGTCAAGATCGTCCGAGAGCCAGATTTGTTTGCTACTTGGATGAAATTGATTGGAGTGAATGTATCCAGTGGGGATGAAAAGTCTGTTACATCTGATGAAAATTCAGATAGTGTTGATGATGAAATTTCTGAAAGATCTGGAGAAATTTCAGCAGATTCAGATGAAAATGCTGAATATGTTGTTAGTTCTGATGAGAGTGTACAAAATGAGATTGTTTCAGAAAAGACAGTTGTTTTTGATAAAACACCGACTATTTCTGATGTTTCTGATGCTGAGTCTGATAAATCAGTTCAGTTTGATCAGTCACCTGATCACAGCAGCAGTGATGATGAGGAAGAAAAACATATAAATATTGCAAAAACACATCTTTCTCCTAAAAGTTTTCATGTTTATTTTGCAGATCGCATGGAGAAACTAAAGGAGAAAAGAGCTGCTAGAGAACAACAAAAAGAATCTGATGGTGATGTTCAAAATGCTGAAAGTGATGCTGAGAAGATTACCGAAGTTGAGAAAGAGAAAGAAGAAGAAAAGGTGTATGTGAAATTCCACGCCGAAGCTCTGCCGGTGTGAAGATCGAGCTGTAAAACGTTGCAAATCAATAAAACAAGCAGTTAGAAAGGAGAACAAGCTACTTCTACTTGTATTTCTTATTATTCTGCATCTGAAACGCAAGAGTTAACCTCTGAACGACTCGTGCGGGTCAGCAACGATCCTACACATTACTTGTTTCCCGTCACACTTGGACAAACGGGTGGCCAAGGGGTGATCTGACCACAGTCACAGACACCATTGGACAAATGGGCTAGCCAATGGATGGTCGAGTGACAAATACTGTGGGTAGTTGGTTTGATATCAGAAACATTGTAATCGCTCTTAATACTGCGAATTATAACAAATGTGTCGTTTTCAGTAAAACCGAATGATTCACTCAGTATTTCCCCGCTGACAAAACCTTTTTCAAACATGTTTCAGGTGATCTGTTATGAGCAAAGAAAAGTGCCGTAAAGCACTCCCAGCTTAGAAAAGTGGCTCAATGTAAATAAATAAAGAAACATGTTTTGAAAAATAAAGATTTCCCTGGGAAATCACATTATTGTAAATTACGGGAATTTATCCCTAAGTTATGAAACAGGCAGTTTAAATTATTAAAAGATCCTGTTTTAAAAAGTATTCCGCTGTCGCCTAAATTGAAATACCACAGGATTCCTGTCCCGCGGCTCCTGAAACGGGTCAAACTGGGTCGGTATTTCCCCGCTGACAAAACCTTTTTCAAACATGTTTCAGGTGATCTGTTATGAGCAAAGAAAAGTGCCGTAAAGCACTCCCAGCTTAGAAAAGTGGCTCAATGTAAATAAATAAAGAAACATGTTTTGAAAAATAAAGATTTCCCTGGGAAATCACATTATTGTAAATTACGGGAATTTATCCCTATGTTATGAAACAGGCAGTTTAAATTATTAAAAGATCCTGTTTTAAAAAGTATTCCGCTGTCGCCTAAATTGAAATACCACAGGATTCCTGTCCCGCGGCTCCTGAAACGGGTCAAACGGTTTGACCCGTTTCAGGAGCCGCGGGACAGGAATCCTGTGGTATTTCAATTTAGGCGACAGCGGAATACTTTTTAAAACAGGATCTTTTAATAATTTAAACTGCCTGTTTCATAACTTAGGGATAAATTCCCGTAATTTACAATAATGTGATTTCCCAGGGAAATCTTTATTTTCAAAACATGTTTCTTTATTTATTTACATTGAGCCACTTTTCTAAGCTGGGAGTGCTTCACGGCACCTTTCTTTGCTCACAACAGATCACCTGAAACATGTTTGGAAAAAGTTTTGTCAGCGGGGAAATACTGAGTGAATCATCCGGTTTTACTGAAACGACACATTTGTTATAATTCACAGTATTAAGAGCGATTACAATGTTTCTGATATCAAACCAACTACCCACAGTATCTGTCCCTCGACCGCTAGCCTATTTGTCCAATGGTGTCTGTGACTGTGGTCAGATCACCCCTTGGCCACCCGTTTGTCCAAGTGTAACGGGAAACAAGTAATGTATACAAAACCCCACATACCGGCTATAATTTGGTGATTACATAGACTTAATCCCTGTAATTATAACTTTTGAAAATAACTTGGAGTTTTGTAAAACAGTTGATAAAAAGAGAATGACTCACATTGCAGATTTAACGAGCAGAGTATAAGCTTTACTGATTAGTCTTCTAACCTAATTTAAATAACAATGCACACACAAACGGGGTTAGTAACTAATTCAGCAGTTACGTCAATTCACGAGATTAAACCCTCACAATGATTAACAATGTGCAATACTTAACAATTCAACTGATTCACAACGAATGACAGAGTATAGTCCGAGTTCGAACAGCACTCAAACATTCAAGTCGAAATCACGATGAATAACAAAGTATAAACTCAATTTGAGCGGCACTTAAACAATCGTTGGATAGTTTCAATCGATCGGACATTGAATCGTAATAGCGATCGAGTTATTACCCTGATTGCGGCAGCGTTCCGTGATTTGTGTGTGTTGATAGTAATTTACGTATAACTCAGTGCATGAAACGAGTTTTAATGTCGAAACAAGCAATCTGATCAAGTCCCAAGCCCCCTATATATACTGAAATTTCGAACCTCCCGCGAGTCGCGGAAGGTGCTTCTGTTTCTGTCGCGTATCGCGGGAGGTTCGAAATTTCAGTATATATAGGGGGGCTTGGGACTTGATCAGATTGCTTGTTTCGACATTAAAACTCGTTTCATGCACTGAGTTATACGTAAATTACTATCAACACACACAAATCATGGAACGCTGCCGCAATCAGGGTAATAACTCGATCGCTATTATGATTCAACGTCCGATCGATTGAAACTATCCAACGATTGTTTAAGTGCCGCTCAAATTGAGTTTATACTTTGTTATTCATCGTGATTTCGACTTGAATGTTTGAGTGTTGTTCGAATTCGGACTATACTCTGTCATTCGTTGTGAATCAGTTGAATTGTGAAGTATTGCACTTTGTTAATCGTTGTGAGGGTTTAATCTCGTGAATTGACGTAACTGCTGAATTAGTTACTAACCCCGTTTGTGTGTGCATTGTTATTTAAATTAGGTTAGAAGGCTAATCAGTAAAGCTTATAATCTGCTCGTTAAATCTGCAATGTGAGTCATTCTCTTTTTATCAACTGTTTTACAAAACTCCAAGTTATTTTCAAAAGTTATAATTACAGGGATTAAGTCTATGTAATCACCAAATTACAGCCGGTATGTGGGGTTTTGTATACATTACTTGTTTCTCGTCACACTTGGACAAACGGGTGGCCAAGGGGTGATCTGACCACAGTCACAGACACCATTGGACAAATGGGCTAGCCAATGGATGGTCGAGTGACAGATACTGTGGGTAGTTGGTTTGATATCAGAAACATTGTAATCGCTCTTAATACTGTGAATTATAACAAATGTGTCGTTTTCAGTAAAACCGAATGATTCACTCAGTATTTATCCGCTGACAAAACCTTTTTCAAACATGTTTCAGGTGATCTGTTGTGAGCAAAGAAAAGTGCCGCGAAGCACTCTCAGCTTAGAAAAGTGGCTCAATGTAAATAAATAAAGAAACATGTTTTGAAAATAAAGATTTCCCTGGGAAATCACATTATTGTAAATTACGGGAATTTATCCCTAGGTTATGAAACGGGCAGTTTAAATTATTAAAAGATCTTGTTTTAAAAAGTCTTCCGCTGTCGCCTAAATTGAAATACCACAGGATTCCTGTCCCGCGGCTCCTGAAACGGGTCAAACCGGGTCGCGGGCCGTGACAGGAAAACGTCCGATCGATTGAAACTATCCAACGATTGTTTAAGTGCCGCTCAAATTGAGTTTATACTTTGTTATTCATCGTGATTTCGACTTGAATGTTTAAGTGCTGTTCGAACTCGGACTATACTCTGTCATTCGTTGTGAATCAGTTGAATTGTTAAGTATTGCACTTTGTTAATCGTTGTGTGGGTTTAATCTCGTGAATTGGCGTAACTGCTGAATTAGTTACTAACCCCGTTTGTGTGTGCATTGTTACTTAAATTAGGTTAGAAGGCTAATCAGTAAAGCTTATACTCTGCTCGTAAAATCTGCAATGTGAGTCATTCTCTTTTTATCAACTGTTTTAAAAAACTCCATGTTATTTTCAAAGTTATAATTACAGGGATTAAGTCTTTGTAATCACCAAGTTACAGCCAGTATGTGGGGTTTTGTATACATTACTTGTTTCCCGTCACACTTGGACAAACGGGTGGCCAAGGGGTGATCTGACCACAGTCACAGACATCATTGGACAAATGGGCTAGCCAATGGATGGTCGAGTGACAAATACTGTGGGTAGTTGGTTTGATATCAGAAACATTGTAATCGCTCTTACTTCTGCAAATTATAACAAATGTGTCGTTTTCAGTAAAACCGAATGATTCACTCAGTATTTCCCCACTGACAAAACCTTTTTCAAACATGTTTCAGGTGATCTGTTGTGAGCAAAGAAAAGTGCCGTGAAGCACTCCCAGCTTAGAAAAGTGGCTCAATGTAAATAAATGAAGAAACATATTTTGAAAAATAAAGATTTCCCTGGGAAATCACATTATTGTAAATTACGGGAATTTATCCCTAAGTTATGAAACGGGCAGTTTAAATTATTAAAAGATCCTGTTTTAAAAAGTCTTCCGCTATCGCCTAAATTGAAATACCACAGGATTCCTGTCCCGCGGCTCCTGAAACGGGTCAAACCGGGTCGGGGGCCGTGACAGGAAAAGGTGGTATCAGAGCCACTGTTTTAAGCTTACTGATTTAAGCTCACTGTTTTAAGCCTATTAAAGTAATTGGAAAATACTTAGGAATTCTGATTGCTATTCTGTGAATATATGTTTTAACTGATTTATTTGTTAAAATTACAGTATGGGTAAACAAAAGCTTACCGCTATCTACCACAGATTAGATAGTACACCTAAAGAAAAGGGAACCTCTTCCTCCAAATATCCAGCCAATTTAGAAGAAGGGATTTTTGTCCGTAAGGCAAACTATGAAAATCCTCTTACCCTAGAGAAAAGAAATTCGATTCTTAGAAAGGGTCAAGAGAAAAAGAAAACCCAAGCCAAGAAAGTGAGGTTTAATCCGGAAATCCAGGAATTAGGCAATAATCCACCTTGGGAAGACCAATTAGATGAAAAATGGGCAAATCTTTATATGCTAGCTACCGTAGCAGAAAATGCAAACCTCTAAACTATCAATAAGCCTGGTCTAGTAGAAAACTACTACCCAGTATATAAATAAATCCGAGTGTATTTTCTTTCCTGTTGTCCTTTATACAAATTGGTGTGCAATAAAACTTCAATGTTTATTTGTTAAACTTTGTTCCAAAGTTTTAACTTAGCATTTTTGTGCATTTTGCATATATGTTACACAGCATGAGTGAGCTATCTGAAGCATTCCAGAATCTCAACCTCTACCCAGTACCAATTGAAGTCTCCCACGACTTTACTGGATATGTTGCTGATATAGAGGAACCTCTGGAATTCCAAGCTCCACCGCTGGAAAAAGCAAAACCTAAAAAGAGAAGAAGATATGTAGGATGGAGGAAAGTGCGCAGGAGAAAGCCAGCCACTAGGAAACTTCCTAAAATAGAAAACACTGTGAGCAAAGGAAAAGAAATAGAGACCGGAGAAAGTTCCAAACCAGCAGAGATAGAAATAAGGAAAGATATTAAGCAAAAGGGAATCGAGATCGGAGAGAGCTCTAAACAACCTGAGGAGATCACATTTCAAGACGAAATAGACCGTCTACTGTTAAATTGTGATGTCATAGAACCTGTCAACAATAATCTCTACTCTTACCCTGCCACAGCCCAACTCCCAATAAACCTAGAACCAGCTATTCCGGACCCACTAATTCACACCCGACCTTTAGGCCAAATGGAGGAATGGTGGACCAATGACTGGCAATTCCAAAATATGATCAATAGTCCTTATACTTTTCTCCCACAGTTTGATCCAGAACTTATCCCCAATCCGCCAATGAGCTATGAAAACTTAGCCGAACTGTGTCAGTTTGGTGAAGAACTGATAGGCACCGGGAATAAGATCCGGGAAATAGGGGAGCAAATTTCCTGGAAATATGACGAAAGGGAGCGTCATTACTGAACTGCCAGTTAATCAAGGAATAGGAGGGTCGGGAAGTATGTTTGTATTATAACCAATATAGTAAATCTAACTCTGTAAAATGGGAAATAAAACAGTGTAAGATAAAAAGTGTGTATTGAAGCATATATAATCTATAAAACAAAACAGAAGTCGAGGCATCGACAATTTTGGTTATAGTTGCATGTTGTAAGAATTTATGTGTCTATCTGTGATACTAATAGTTCATATCAATATTAATTAGCAGATGGAAAACGCTAATAGTGAACCAGTTAATGAAGTGAATCAATCTGAGCAAAATCAAGAAAATCAATATACGACTAGGCAAGATATCGAGAACATTGTTGCTCAAGGGATAGCCAATGCTATTCCAGAAATTATGGCTGTTGCTCAGAAACCTGCCGAACCACAACAATTAATTCCTAGTAAACGTACTCTGGAAGATAACGGCAGTAACAGCATAAATGGAGGTGGCAATCATGACACTCATGACCCGCAGCAGGCCCCACTCCCTAAGAAAATGAAAGCTGCAACGCCTGGTTGCACTTACAAAGAATTTCTTGCCTGCAAACCCGCAGAATTTGCAGGTAATGAAGGGGCAACTGCAACACTACGTTGGTTAGAGAAAACCGAAGCAGTAATTGCAATAAGTAAATGTGCTGAAGAAGATCAAGTGATGTATGCTTCAAATCTGTTCAAAGAAGGGGCGCTCGAGTGGTGGAACACCGTGTTACAAGCAAAAGGAAGAAGGGTGGCCTATGCGATGAATTGGGAAGAATTTAAGAGTCTTGTAGAAAGAAAATTTTGTCCCGAATACGAGAAGGAACAAATGGCCAACAAATTCCTGAGTAATCGTATGATAGGCGTAGACTGTCGAGGATATACTTCGACATTCTTTGAATATGCGAGAGTGGTACCTACCCTGGCTTCGCCAGAACCGGTACTCATTTCCAGTTATATTTGGGGATTAATCGGAGAAATCCGTAACATCGTTAAGGCTGCAAGACCACGCACTATTGATGATGCTGTGGAGTTAGCTAATACCTTAACCGATGAACTGGTACGCACGAGAGAAGAAGATCGAAAGAAGGAATTGGCTCAGAAGATTACCCAAGGATTTCGTGTGGGTAATACTAAGAAAAGAGGAACAGTGTCACACCCCCAAAATCCACACGCGGGGTATCACCGCTTGGGAGCGTGACATGACCAGGATCAAGACACCAATCATATCAAACACAACATTTAATAATAAAAGTAGATAATGTAATTCATCATGACATGATTGATGATCAAAACCAAACTTTGTTTAAGTAGCGGAAGCATGTAAGTAAACCCAACATAAGCGATAATGTATAAAATGTCATAAGTGTTTAATTAAGCATTCAAGATCCATGCCCACAACGTCCTGCTCCTTCCTGTGCAAGCTCCATGTATTTAACGACCTGCAAGGCATGCAGCAGAGAGTCAACAACTAGCTGAGCGAGTTCACAGTTAATAGTTCAGTAATAGTATAGTGTGAGTAGCAGTATGTTCGTTCGTTATGTCATGTATCGTATTGGTTTCCATCGCGGCCTCCCAGGCAGGTATGCGAAGATTAGGGGATGTTCTTCCCAAGTATTCTAGACTAGGTTTATTTGTATCGTGGCCTCCCAGGCAGGTGTGCGAAGATTAGTACATTAGGTTCGCGGCCTTTCTAAGGCAGGTGTGCGAAGTCAGTCATAATATCGCGGCCAACCCTTGGCAGGTGTGCGAAGATCAGTTCAATAAGTGTTACTAGTCTAGCCGTATCTTATCGTTAGGTTCTATCATCGGAGTATATACAATAAGTCATCCAATCCCATTCCCACCCGGGAACCCCATGCCTTGGCTGTGTGAACTCACCTTGGTTTGCTCGGTATGCTAAGTTAAGTGCTCGCAACAATAAATCAATCAATCAAGGCCTAAGGTAATGCATGTATTCACAGTCAGTACATGTTTGTAATGCTTCTCATGCAATCAATATCATAGAGTTTGTTTGGTAGCTAACACCATGCATCACACAACAGTTAATCACATTCGTACAATTCATGTTTCACAAGATTGTCTTTTGCAGTCCATTCTAACATAATTGTCCCATAGCATACTTAACAGAGTTAATGACTTAACATTGCTATTGAGTTTAACAGAGTTAATAAACTAACTAGAGTTAATAGACTTAACTGGGTTTGCATTCATAACATGCATAACGGAGTTATCTCTTAATAGGCTTATCAGACTAGCAGTGTTACATGCTTAACAGAGGGCACTTAACGAAAACACATGGGGCGAAATCTCATGTTTGGCGAAAAAATTTTTGGCGACGAAAACTCTTTAGGCGAAATCACCTTTGGACGAAAACCGTAGGTGACGAGATCCAAGGGTTTTCGTCGAGGTGATGAATGGCGAAAACACTAATGTGTTTTCGTCTGGTTCCCTATGTTTTTGTTAAGTTACATCGTCATCATCAACATCAGTTACATTCACTAGCAAACCCGAATCATGCAATCATATAAACTAACTCCCTAGAGAATCACGATCATCAATCATTCATCAGTATGCAGCATGTTGTTTGTGACTATCAAGGACCCTAATTTGCTAGCACTTAAACAACCAAAACCATCAGTTCTAACCAAAACTCCGTCCCTTAATGTTCTGATACAATACAAGTAGATTTAACAACAGTGTAATATTCTTTTCTCCATTCATGAACATACAAACTCAAATCACAGAATTGGTTAATCAGTTATATATATATATATATACACGTAAACAGGCTGATAATAACCGATCAATTTCAATCATGTGCTCAACATCATTACCCACTAACTGTTGATACATGAAATCATATTACCAATTCATTGTGAAATCAGGATCGTATGAATCATTAGATCATTCATAGGAAGGCATGGCATAATTACACAACATCATTATTCAATCATAACAGTTTACTCATGATATCAATATCATTCAATCACTAACACTTCACACTAACAGTTGATTCGTGGTAACAAGTAGATAGTTCATGACGGATTAAATCAAATAACTATTAACAGAGGATTACTAACCCAAATAGGATGAACAACGAATATGTAAGAGTCTTCGAGGTCTCGAGACTGCCGTCGGGTACGAAGGAAAACGAGAGGGAGAATGAAAGGTGATTAGGGTTTTTGTCAGTTTCTGTTTTCATACACCGGTTATAACAAAACCTTTTAACTGAATGCTACTGGGCCGAAGCCCATGTGTTGTTTTCGTTAGCCACCATCTTGACGAAAACACAAAGGTGTTTTCACCAAGAATGATTTCGCAAGGGGGTTTTCAGGTGAGTGTTTTCGGCTATGGGGTTTTGTTGTTTATTAAATTCACAAACACATAATTAATACAAATGACATTATTATCATACATTCAAATATAATGCACCCCAAATATATAAAACACACTTAACAAAGAAGTACAAGGTTAAGTCAAACTCGAGTTGTCACAAACAGGGCAATCCTCATCACCTCCTTTCTGCAGAAATTGCAAGAAGAAACACTATGAATAATGCAATATAATTTGCAACTTTTGCAAGGCCAGGGGACATCGTGAAGAAGACTGCAGAAGGAAAACAAGAATTTGTTATAACTGCAGAGAAACGGGACATTTCCAATCTGAATGTCCTAAGTTAGCCAAACCAGCAGACAATAAAGCTAAAACGGCCGACGGAACAATCAAGAAGAATGCCCGAGCATTCCAGCTGACTACTCAAGAAGCCGAACTCATTCCAGATGTAATAGCGGGTACGTTCTTAGTGCATAACGTTTATGCAAAAGTATTATTTGACTCTGGTGCAAACCAAAATTTTGTCAATACTTCATTCTGCCAAGCTCTTAATTTACCCTTAACTACCCTTAGGCAGATTTTTACAGTTGAAACGGCAGATGGGAATTCTGTTAACATAAATAAGGTCTTGCAAGAAGGAAGAATAGAACTTCTAGGCCATAAGTTTTCTGCAAACCTGTTACCTATGAAATTAGCCGGATTCGATGTAGTATTAGGAATGGATTGGTTTGTAGCCAACCATGCTCGAATCCTTTGTGATAAGAATTCCATAGAAATCCGTACCCCCACAGGAGAAGTAATTTTAATTACAGGAGATAGACCTCGAAAGCCAATGAAATTCATTTCAGTAATGAAATTGGCTAGTTATTCAAGAAAACAAGAAATGGTGTATATGATTTCTGTAATCATTAACACTAAAAGTAAGGAACTCCAGGACATCCCTATAGTTTCAGAATACCCAGACGTCTTTCCAGAAGAATTACCTGGGTTACCACCTGATAGAGAAGTAGAGTTTAGAATTCATCTACTTCCAGGTACTACACCAATAGCTAAGGCACCTTATCGATTAGCACCCACCGAAATGCTAGAATTGAAAAAGCAGTTAGATGAATTACTAAGCAAAGGATTTATACAACCTAGTTCATCACCTTGGGGAGCACCAGTGTTGTTTGTGAAAAAGAAAGATGGATCGATGAGAATGTGTATCGATTATAGGGAACTAAATAAGGTTACAATTAAGAATCGATACCCATTACCTAGGATTGACGATCTTTTTGATCAACTTCAAGGCGCTAGGTATTTTTCTAAGATAGATTTGCGCTCCGGATATCACCAGCTGAAAGTACAAGAAGAAGACATACCTAAAACTGCTTTCAGAACTAGGTATGGACAATATGAGTTTACAGTCATGCCCTTTGGACTAACAAATGCCCCAGCAGCGTTTATGGACATGATGAATAGAATCTGTAAACCATATTTGGATAAATTTGTAATCGTTTTCATTGACAATATACTTATTTATTCCAAAAGTCAGGAAGAACATTGTAAGCACCTGCATGCACTCTTAACTTTGTTAAGAAAGGAAAAGCTTTATGCCAAATTCTCGAAGTGTGAATTCTGGCTGCAGGAAGTACAATTTTTAGGTCAGATGGTGAATCACGAAGGAATTCACGTAGATCCTGCCAAAATAGAAGCAATCACCAATTGGAAGGTCCCGCAAATAGCTATGGAAGTTAGAAGTTTTCTAGGCTTAGCTGGATACTATAGACGATTTATTAAGGATTTATCTAAGATAGCTGTGCCTTTAACTAAGCTAACTTGTAAAGCAGTTAAGTTTGAATGGGGACATAGACAAGAAGAAGCTTTTAAGATTCTAAAGCACAGATTGACAAATGCTCCAATTTTAGCTTTACCTGAAGGAACAGAAGATTTTGAAGTATATTGTGATGCTTCAAAATTAGGATTTGGATGTGTATTGATGCAACGCAAGAAGGTAATTGCGTATGCCTCTAGGCAGTTGAAGAAGCACGAGGAAAATTACACGACGCACGACCTAGAATTAGGAGCCATAATTTTTGCCCTTAAAATCTGGAGACATTATCTGTATGGAAGTAAGTTTACTATCTATACAGATCATAAAAGTTTAAGGTACATATTTGGGCAAAAAGAATTAAATATGAGGCAAAGAAGGTGGATGGAAATTCTAAGTGATTACGACTGTGATATTCAATATCACGAAGGAAAGGCAAACGTAGTTGCAGATGCCTTAAGTCGTAAGTATCATGAAAAGCAAAGGAGAATTCGTGCTCTTAGATTAAATCTACAATTAGATTTAATGGAACATATTGAGTTTAACAGAGTTAATAAACTAACCAGAGTTAATAGACTTAACTGGGTTTGCATTCATAACACGCATAACGGAGTTATCTCTTAATAGGCTTATCAGACTAGCAGTGTTACATGCTTAACAGAGGGCACTTAACGAAAACACATGGGGCGAAATCTCATGTTTGGCGAAAAAATTTTTGGAGATGAAAACTCTTTAGGCGAAATCACCTTTGGACGAAAACCGTAGGTGACGAAATCCAAGGGTTTTCGTCGAGTTGATGAATGGCGAAAACACTAATGTGTTTTCGTCTGGTTCCCTATGTTTTTGTTAAGTTACATCGTCATCATCAACATCAATTACATTCACTAGCAAACCCGAATCATGCAATCATATAAACTAACTCCCTAGAGAATCACGATCATCAATCATTCATCAGTATGCAGCATGTTGTTTGTGACTATCAAGGACCCTAATTTGCTAGCACTTAAACAACCAAAACCATCAGTTCTAACCAAAACTCCGTCCCTTAACGTTCTGATACAATACAAGTAGATTTAACAACAGTGTAATATTCTTTTCTCCATTCATGAACATACAAACTCAAATCACAGAATTGGTTAATCAGTTATATATATATATATATATATATATATATATATATATATATATATATATATATATATATATATATATATATATATATACACGTAAACAGGCTGATAATAACCAATCAATTTCAATCACGTGCTCAACATCATTACCCACTAACTGTTGATACATGAAATCATATTACCAATTCATTGTGAAATCAGGATCATATAAATCATTAGATCATTCATAGGAAGGCATGGCATAATTACACAACATCATTATTCAATCATAACAGTTTACTCATGATATCAATATCATTCAATCACTAACACTTCACACTAACAGTTGATTCGTGGTAACAAGTAGATAGTTCATGACGGATTAAATCAAATAACTATTAACAGAGGATTACTAACCCAAATAGGATGAACAACGAATATGTAAGAGTCTTCGAGGTCTCGAGACTGCCGTCGGGTACGAAGGAAAACGAGAGGGAGAATGAAAGGTGATTAGGGTTTTTGTCAGTTTCTGTTTTCATACACCGGTTATAACAAAACCTTTTAACTGAATGCTACTGGGCCGAAGCCCATGTGTTGTTTTCGTTGGCCACCATCTTGACAAAAACACAAAGGTGTTTTCACCAAGAATGATTTCGCAAGGGGGTTTTCAGATGAGTGTTTTCGGCTATGGGGTTTTGTTGTTTATTAAATTCACAAACACATAATTAATACAAATGACATTATTATCATACATTCAAATATAATGCACCCCAAATATATAAAACACACTTAACAAAGAAGTACAAGGTTAAGTCAAACTCGATTTGTCACATTATCCCCAACTTGAAAGAAATTTCGTCCCGAAATTTAGCACGTGGTTACTGAGGAAGCTAGTTGTGTTGTGTAGTTTACTGGTTTTCCTGGGGTGTCACATCATCCCCCCATTGATTTGGAATTTTGTCCCGAAATTCTGTAGTAGCTTCAGCCTCAGTAGTGGTTGCATTGGTTCCGAATAACTAGGGGTACTTTTCTGTCATCTGGTCTTCGCGTTCCCAGGTGTACTCTGGGCCACGTTTGGAGTTCCAACGAACTTGGACAAGAGGGATTCTCATGTTCTTGAGGACCTTAACACCCCGGTCCGTGATTTCAACTGGTTCCTCGACGAACTGCAACCGCTCGTCGATAGTGAGTTCCTTAAAAGGAACTATGAGGGTCTCATCTGACAGGCACTTCTTCATATTCGACACGTGAAAAACATTGTGAACTGCACCGAGTTCAGCTGGTAGGTTTAGCTTGTAGGCCACTTTGCCTATTTTCTCAATAATTTCAAATGGTCCGACGTACCGTGGATTTAGTTTGCCCCGTTTGCCAAAACGTACCACACCCTTCCAGGGTGAGACTTTAAGTAAAACCCGGTCCCCGACCTGAAATTCCAATGGCTTCCTACGCTTATCCGCGTAGGCTTTCTGACGGTCGCGTGCTGCCGCCATGCGTTGTCGTATCTGTGCAATCTTTTCTGTGGCGTCCACTACAATCTCTGGACCCGTAATCTGACTATCCCCCACCTCTGCCCAACAGAGAGGTGACCGGCATTTACGCCCGTACAATGCCTCGAATGGAGCGGCTTGTATGCTGGTGTGATAACTGTTATTATATGAGAACTCCACCAAAGGGAGATGTTTTTCCCAGCCGTTGCCGAAGTCGATAACGCAAGCCCGAAGCATGTCTTCAAGAGTTTGGATCGTTCGCTCAGACTGCCCATCCGTCTGAGGATGATACGCTGTGCTCATGTCTAACCGTGAGCCAAAAGATTTGTGCATCGCTTGCCATAGCTCTGACGTGAATCGTGCATCCCGATCCGAAATGATGGAGGTGGGCACCCCGTGCCTCGAAACAACTTCTTTAAGATAAACGTCTGCGAGAGTGGAGAACTTATCCGTTTCCTTTATAGCCAGGAAGTGTGCAGACTTGGTAAGTCGATCCACGATCACCCATATGGTATCATTCCCACGCTGGGATCTGGGTAGGCCTGTAACAAAATCCATGGAAATTTCTTCCCATTTCCATTGTGGTATCTTGGGTTGCTGAAGTAGGCCCGCTGGTTTCTGATACTCCACTTTGACTCTTGCACATGTCAAACACTTGCCAACGTAAGTCGCGATGTGGGCTTTCATGCTAGGCCACCAATATGTTGTTTTGAGATCGTGGTACATTTTATCCGACCCTGGATGTACCGAGTAGCGAGACTTGTGTGCTTCATCCATTACAAGCTCTCGTAAACCGCCATAAAGTGGGACCCAAATACGCCCTGTTTCATAGTAGGCGCCATCTTCCTTTTGTTCCATTCGTTGCCTTGAGCCGCGTAAGGCTTCAGCCTTGACGTTTTCGGGTTTTAAGGCTTCTATCTGAGCAGTTCGTATCTGTGCAGGGAGACTGGACTGAATCGTGAGTTGCAAAGCTCGTACACGCCTAGTGTAGTATCTTTCCGACTGAGGGTATCAGCCACAACATTGGCCTTGCCTGGATGGTACTTGATGGCGCATTCGTAATCGTTCAGAAGTTCGACCCATCTTCGTTGACCCATCTTCGTTGGCCTTGACGCATGTTCAAATCCTTGTGCACTTGGTACCGTACAGGTAGTGTCGCCATATCTTAAGCGCGAAAACAACAGCTCCCAGCTCTAAATCGTGCGTCGTGTAGTTTCGTTCGTGAATCTTGAGTTGACGAGAAGCGTAAGCAATAACTTTGTCCCGTTGCATCAATACACAACCAAGACCCTGTATCGACGTGTCACAATAAACCACAAAGTCGTCCGTGCCCTCTGGCAATGAGAGAATAGGTGTGCTGCAAAGCCTATCCTTTAGGTACTGAAAAGCGGTTTCCTGGGGACCTCCCCAACGGTAGGTGACACCCTTCTGTGTCAGTAGTGTAAGCGGCTGTGCGATCTTGGAGAAGTCTTTGATGAATCGTCTGTAATAACCTGCCAAACCCAAGAATTGGCGTATTTCCGTTGGTGTACGTGGTGCAGGCTAGTTCCTGATCGAATCTACCTTGGGTGGATCAACATGGATCCCATCCTTGTTTACTACGTGGCCTAGAAAGTGGACTTCACGAAGCCAGAAGTCACATTTCGAAAATTTTGCGTATAGCTGCTCCTTTCGAAGGAGTTCCAAAATAAGTCGTAGGTGCTGCTCGTGTTCCTCCTGACTCTTGGAGTAGATCAGGATGTCGTCAATAAACACTATCACAAATTTGTCCAGGTAGGGCTTGCACACCCTGTTCATAAGGTCCATAAATACGGCAGGCGCGTTCGTTAACCCGAAAGGCATGACAAGAAACTCGTAGTGGCCGTAACGAGTTCTGAATGCTGTCTTGGAGACGTCCTCATCCCGGACTCTCAGCTGATGATAACCTGACCTCAAATCTATCTTGGAGTAGTAGCTCGACCCTTGCAACTGGTCGAATAAGTCGTCAATACGCGGAAGAGGATAACGGTTCTTCACCGTCACTTTGTTGTGTTCCCGGTAGTCTATGCACATCCTGAAGGTACCGTCCTTCTTTTTCACAAATAACACTGGAGCTCCCCAAGGCGAAGAGCTTGGACGAATAAAGCCCTTTTCCAAGAGCTCTTGTAGCTGTTTTGACAGTTCCTCCAGTTCGGTTGGAGCTAAACGATACGGTGCTCGAGCTATGGGTGCTGCTCCTGGAGCGAGCTCGATTTGAAATTCGACCTGATGATGAGGCGGTAGACCATGTAAATCTTCAGGAAACACCTGAGGAAAGTCGCGTACAACTGGATGGTCTTCCAACTTCTTTTCTTTCGTTGATGCGTCAGTAACGAGAGCCAAGATTGCGGTGTGACCCTTCTGCAAACATTTATGAGCCTTCAAGAAAGAGATGATGCCAACCACAGCACCACTCTTGTCGCCTTGAACTTCGAGAGGTTCTTGGCCAGAACGAGGAATGCGAACAATCTTTTCTTTGCATAGGATTTCTGCTTGCTGTTGCTGCTGGCGATTCTGATTTGCAGGCCGTGGGCTCCTGAATCCTTAGCTTCATGGCCCATCTTGATACACCTTTTGCAACGTCCCTCATTGCACTAACCACTGTGGTGTCTGTTGCATTTGTTACACAGTGGGTGAATTCCCCGATATCCACCCTGCCCCTGACCACCAGAAGTTGGCTGACCCGGGCACTGGTGATCACTATTCTTGCGCTGCTGCTGTGCTTGAGACTGAACGGTAGCGGAACCCTTGCTGGAATACCCATCCCATTTCGCTTGTTGTCACTAGGAGTAGCGGGAGTAGCAGAAGTGGTAGCGGTAGTAGTAGCGCTGATACAACTAGGCAGCCTGTTCTGTTCCACTGCCTGATCCGTGAGGCGATGAGCAAGACGCTGAACGTCTTGGATCTTGTCGAGGTTAGCCGATGTAACATGGCTCTGAATCTCTGAGGCTAGACCCTTGAGGTACAATTCGATACACTTGCTTGGAGGGTCCACCATGGTTGGACACAAGATGGCCAGTTCGTTCGACCGTTTCGTATAAGCTTCAATTTCTGACCCCGTCATTTTCAAATGGTAAAGCTCCCCTTCCAACTTGTGGATGTCATCACGCGTGCAGTATTCCCTTTTAATGCGTTCTTTAAACTCGTTCCAGGGGGTGGCGTTAGCAGCTGCCAACCCTAGTATCTGTACTTGCGCGTTCCACCAGGTTAGCGCGATTCCTTCCAAAGTACTAGTGGCGTACTTGACCCTGCAAGCCTCAGGGCATTCACACATCTCGAATACTGACTCGAGCTTCCCAAACCAATGGAGTAGTCCCACTGCTACTTCTGTGCCACTGAATGTGCTTGGACGACAGTCCATGAAGTTCTTGAATGTGCAGACAGGTTGCTGTGCGTTCTGACCCGTTGCGCGAGAAAGATAGGTCAAGGTTAGTCGCGAGAGTTGGGTCACGAGAGTAGGATCTAACATCCTAGGATAGGTTTGGAATAGCAGGTTATACCTCCTGCTTGTGCGGCTGCAAGCGCCGCAGCAACTTGTTCGTTAATGAGAGCCGTCAACTGGGCTTGAGTCATGTTAACACGTCCAGACATGATCTTCATAGTAAAAGTAGCGTAAGTGAGAATGGTTCGCGAGTAGTGCAATGACAGAAGAGTGTAAGCACATAAGTATTCTCATGTAATAGGGTCATGTGTATCTAAGCATACTATGAGCAAAGTTCTATGCATTTCTAGCAAGCAGGTAATAAACATAACCATATTACCTAGGATGTCGAGTCTTGCACGTGGAGCGAAGCATCGTTGTGGATCGTTGAGAGCACTGTTCTGGTTATAGTCTGGTTTTAATAAAACGTTTTCCCATATTAAAACCAAGTTCTTTATAACCAATGGCTCTGATACCAATCTGTCACACCCCCAAAATCCACACGCGGGGTATCACCGCTTGGGAGCGTGACATGACCAGGATCAAGCCACCAATCATATCAAACACAGCATTTAATAATAAAAGTAGATAATGTAATTCATCACGACATGATTGATGATCAAAACCAAACTTTGTTTAAGTAGCGGAAGCATGTAAGTAAACCCAACATAAGCGATACTGTATAAAATGTCATAAGTGTTTAATTAAGCATTCAAGATCCATGCCCACAACGACCTGCTCCTTCCTGTGCAAGCTCCATGTATTTAACGACCTGCAAGGCATGCAGCAGAGAGTCAACAACTAGCTGAGCGAGTTCACAGTTAATAGTTCAGTAATAGTATAGTGTGAGTAGTAGTATGTTCGTTCGTTATGTCATGTATCGTATTGGTTTCCATCGCGGCCTCCCAGGCAGGTATGCGAAGATTAGGGGATGTTCTTCCCAAGTATTCTAGACCAGGTTTATTTGTATCGCGGCCTCCCAGGCAGGTGTGCGAAGATTAGTACATTAGGTTCGCGGCCTTTCTAAGGCAGGTGTGCGAAGTCAGTCATAATATCGCGGCCAACCCTTGGCAGGTGTGCGAAGATCAGTTCAATAAGTGTTACTAGTCTAGCCGTATCTTATCGATAGGTTCTATCATCGGAGTATATACAATAAGTCATCCAATCCCATTCCCACTCGGGAACCCCATGCCTTGGCTGTGTGAACTCACCTTGGTTTGCTCGGTATGCTAAGTTAAGTGCTCGCAACAATAAATCAATCAATCAAGGCCTAAGGTAATGCATGTATTCACAGTCAGTACATGTTTGTAATGCTTCTCATGCAATCAATATCACAGAGTTTGTTTGGTAGCTAACACCATGCATCACACAACAGTTAATCACATTCGTACAATTCATGTTTCACAAGATTGTCTTTTGCAGTCCATTCTAACATAATTGTCCCATAGCATACTTAACAGAGTTAATGACTTAACATTGCTACTGAGTTTAACAGAGTTAATAAACTAACCAGAGTTAATAAACTAACCAGAGTTAATAGACTTAACTGGGTTTGCATTCATAACACGCATAACGGAGTTATCTCTTAATAGGCTTATCAGACTAGCAGTGTTACATGCTTAACAGAGGGCACTTAACGAAAACACATGGGGCGAAATCTCATGTTTGGCGAAAACATTTTTGGCGACGAAAACTCTTTAGGCGAAATCACCTTTGGACGAAAACCGTAGGTGACGAAATCCAAGGGTTTTCGTCGAGTTGATGAATGGCGAAAACACTAATGTGTTTTCGTCTGGTTCCCTATGTTTTTGCTAAGTTACATCGTCATCATCAATGTCAGTTACATTCACTAGCAAACCCGAATCATGCAATCATATAAACTAACTCCCTAGAGAATCACGATCATCAATCATTCATCAGTATGCAGCATGTTGTTTGTGACTATCAAGGACCCTAATCTGCTAGCACTTAAACAACCAAAACCATCAGTTCTAACCAAAACTCCGTCCCTTAACGTTCGGATACAATACAAGTAGATTTAACAACAGTGTAATATTCTTTTCTCCATTCATGAACATACAAACTCAAATCACAGAATTGGTTAATCAGTTATATATATATATATATATATATATATATATATACACGTAAACAGGCTGATAATAACCAATCAATTTCAATCATGTGCTCAACATCATTACCCACTAACTGTTGATACATGAAATCATATTACGAATTCATTGTGAAATCAGGATCGTATAAATCATTAGATCATTCATAGGAAGGCATGGCATAATTACACAACATCATTATTCAATCATAACAGTTTACTCATGATATCAATATCATTCAATCACTAACACTTCACACTAACAGTTGATTCGTGGTAACAAGTAGATAGTTCATGACGGATTAAATCAAATAACTATTAACAGAGGATTACTAACCCAAATAGGATGAACAACGAATATGTAAGAGTCTTCGAGGTCTCGAGACTGCCGTCGGGTACGAAGGAAAACGAGAGGGAGAATGAAAGGTGATTAGGGTTTTTGTCAGTTTCTGTTTTCATACACCGGTTATAACAAAACCTTTTAACTGAATGCTACTGGGCCGAAGCCCATGTTTTGTTTTCGTTGGCCACCATCTTGACAAAAACACAAAGGTGTTTTCACCAAGAATGATTTCGCAAGGGGGTTTTCAGGTGAGTGTTTTCGGCTATGGGGTTTTGTTGTTTATTAAATTCACAAACACATAATTAATACAAATGACATTATTATCATACATTCAAATATAATGCACCCCAAATATATAAAACACACTTAACAAAGAAGTACAAGGTTAAGTCAAACTCGAGGTGTCACAAACAGGGCAATCCTCATCACCTCCTTTCTGCAGAAATTGCAAGAAGAAACACTATGAATAATGCAATATAATTTGCAACTTTTGCAAGGCCAGGGGACATCGTGAAGAAGACTGCAGAAGGAAAACAAGAATTTGTGTATATGATTTCTGTAATCATTAACACTAAAAGTAAGGAACTCCAGGACATCCCTATAGTTTCAGAATACCCAGACATCTTTCCAGAAGAATTACCTGGGTTACCACCTGATAGAGAAGTAGAGTTTAGAATTCATCTACTTCCAGGTACTACACCAATAGCTAAGGCACCTTATCGATTAGCACCCACCGAAATGCTAGAATTGAAAAAGCAGTTAGATGAATTACTAAGCAAAGGATTTATACAACCTAGTTCATCACCTTGGGGAGCACCAGTGTTGTTTGTGAAAAAGAAAGATGGATCGATGAGAATGTGTATCGATTATAGGGAACTAAATAAGGTTACAATTAAGAATCGATACCCATTACCTAGGATTGACGTTCTTTTTGATCAACTTCAAGGCGCTAGGTATTTTTCTAAGATAGATTTGCGCTCCGGATATCACCAGCTGAAAGTACAAGAAGAAGACGTACCTAAAACTGCTTTCAGAACTAGGTATGGACATTATGAGTTAACAGTCATGCCCTTTGGACTAACAAATGCCCCAGCAGCGTTTATGGACATGATGAATAGAATCTGTAAACCATATTTGGATAAATTTGTAATCGTTTTCATTGACGATATACTTATTTATTCCAAAAGTCAGGAAGAACATTGTAAGCACCTGCATGCACTCTTAACTTTGTTAAGAAAGGAAAAGCTTTATGCCAAATTCTCGAAGTGTGAATTCTGGCTGCAGGAAGTACAATTTTTAGGTCATATGGTGAATCACGAAGGAATTCACGTAGATCCTGCCAAAATAGAAGCAATCACCAATTGGAAGGTCCCGCAAACAGCTATGGAAGTTAGAAGTTTTTTAGGCTTAGCTGGATACTATAGACGATTTATTAAGGATTTCTCTAAGATAGCTGTGCCTTTAACTAAGCTAACTTGTAAAGCAGTTAAGTTTGAATGGGGACATAGACAAGAAGAAGCTTTTAAGATTCTAAAGCACAGATTGACAAATGCTCCAATTTTAGCTTTACCTGAAGGAATAGAAGATTTTGAAGTATATTGTGATGCTTCAAAATTAGGATTTGGATGTGTATTGATGCAACGCAAGAAGGTAATTGCGTATGCCTCTAGGCAGTTGAAGAAGCACGAGGAAAATTACACGACGCACGACCTAGAATTAGGAGCCATAATTTTTGTCCTTAACATCTGGAGACATTATCTGTATGGAAGTAAGTTTACTATCTATACAGATCATAAAAGTTTAAGGTACATATTTGGGCAAAAAGAATTAAATATGAGGCAAAGAAGGTGGATGGAAATTCTAAGTGATTACAACTGTGATATTCAATATCACGAAGGAAAGGCAAACATAGTTGCAGATGCCTTAAGTCGTAAGTATCATGAAAAGCAAAGGAGAATTCGTGCTCTTAGATTAAATCTACAATTAGATTTAATGGAACAATTGAAGAAAGTTCAAGAAACAGCAATCAAGGACGACTCTGAAGGAATGAAAGGTTACCTAAAGGAATTAGAGCAAGGAAAGGATGGAATTTGGAGATTCCACAAGAAACGAATTTGGGTACCTAAGCAGGGAGAATTAAGAAATACGATTTTAGAAGAAGCTCATAAATCTAGGTATACTGTACAACCAGGAAACAATAAGATGTACCAAGATTTAAGGAATAATTTCTTGTGGATAGGAATGAAAAAGGATATAGCTGAATACGTATCTAAGTGTCTTACTTGTTCACAAGTTAAGGCTGAACACCAGAAACCTTCAGGATTACTACAACAGTTAGAAATGCCTGTATGGAAATGGGAACTCATAACAATGGATTTTGTTACTAAGTTACCCAAGACCAGAAAAGGTAATGATGCAATTTGGGTAATTGTGGATCGATTAACCAAATCAGCTCATTTTCTACCAATGAAGGAAACCTTTACAATGGAAAGGCTAGCCAAGTTGTATGTAGATGAAATAGTATCTTTGCATGGAGTCCCACTCTCCATTGTATCAGATAGAGATAGTCGTTTTACTTCCCATTTCTGGACTAGTTTCCAAGAAGCAATGGGAACCCGACTAAATTTAAGTACTGCATATCATCCTCAAACAAACGGAAAAAGTGAAAGGACAATACAAACCCTGGAAGACATGCTCCGAGCATGTGTAATTGATTTTGGTGGTAATTGGGATAACCGTTTACCCTTGATTGAATTCTCCTATAATAATAGTTATCACTCAAGCATCAAAGCTGCTCCATTCGAAGCACTGTATGGACATAAGTGCAGAACTCCAGTTTGTTGGGCAGAAATAGGAGAAAGTCAATTATCAGGTCCATAGATTGTACAAGAAACCACAGACAAGATAACTCAAATCAAGGAAAGACTGAAGACGGCTCGAGATCGCCAGAAAAGCTATGCAGACAATCGCCGCAAGCCACTAGAATTTCAGGTAGGAGACAAAGTACTTTTGAAAGTCTCTCCTTGGAAAGGAGTAGTAAGATTAGGTAAGAAAGGAAAACTAAGTCCAAGATACGTAGGACCATTTTCAGTAATGCAACGAATCGGACCAGTTGCTTATTGCTTATAACTACCAGAAGAACTAGCTGGAGTACATGATGTATTTCATGTATCCAATATCAAGAAATGCTTATCAGAGGAATCCCTGGTAGTACCTCTTCAAGATGTAAAGGTAAATGAAAAGTTAAAATTCGTAGAGAAACCACTACAAATAGAAGACAAGAAAGTCAAGTTTCTCAAACACAAGCGACTAGTGCTAGTCAAAGTCAAATGGGATTCAAAGAGAGGACCAGAATACAATTGGGAGCTGGAATCAGAAATGAAGCGGAAATATCCTCATCTATTCCAGTAAATCTCGAGGACGAGATTTTTCTTAAGGTGGGGAGGATGTAACAACTCACACTAAAATTAATACTTAGTGAATTAATTATCTATTAAGGAAACCCTAATTTAGAAACCCAAGCAATTCTACACTAACCCTAAAATTTTCATAACAATCGGAATCAGGATCAGGACCCCTAAAACTCAAGGGGGTTAAACCCTAAATGATAATTATCTTCGAAAATACGTTGTCTGAATTAGGAATACATAAACTGACGACTCACCAAGGCTACCTAAGACACGAGGCTACCCTAGGCTAGGGGGGTATGCCCCGCGATACGCGACAGAAACAGAAGCACCTTCCCGACTCGCGGGAGGTTCGAAATTTCAGTATATATAGGGGGGGCTTGGGACTTGATCAGATTGCTTGTTTCGACATTAAAACTCATTTCATGCACTGAGTTATACGTAAATTACTATCAACACAAACAAATCACGGAACGCTGCCGCAATCAGGGTAATAACTCGATCGCTATTACGATTCAACGTCCGATCGATTGAAACTATCCAACGATTGTTTAAGTGCCGCTCAAATTGAGTTTATACTTTGTTATTCTGGTAGTTAAACATATAGTTTAACAGAATGGAATACTTATTTGTGTAAAACCCAAATCAAACCTTAACGGTAGTCACGAGATTCGAACCTTAACAGAATTCACAAAGTATAGTACTTTGGCATCCGTTTAACGAACTCACAAAGTATAGTACTTTGGCATCCCTTTAACGAACTCACAAATTATAACACTTTGGATTCCGTTTACCGAAATTCACAAAGTATAACACTTCGGCATTCGTTAGATGGTTCCTGAATCGATCGGACAGGACATCGCTTTGGTGATTATTGGTTAGAACACCAACGTATAGAGAGAAGAATAGAAGAAATGAACAAAGGAAAATGAATCCTAAGCTTCCTATTTATAGGTAGATTTATTCCTTAGCTTGGAAGTTTCCTTAACCATTAAGTTTCCTTAACTATTAAGTTTCCTTAACTATTAAGTTTCCTTAACTATTAAGTTTCCTTAACTATTAAGTTTCCTTAACTATTAAGTTTGCTTATCCATTTAACTAAATAACTTACTTAGCTTAATTAATCTTGCTTAGCTTAATTAATCTTAATTAATCTTGATTAACTTAATTAATCTTGATTAATTAATCTTAATTAATCTTGATTAACTTAATTAATTAATCATACTTAACTTAATTAATAGTTTAATTAATCTACTCAGCTAACTTAGCTGCTAAGTTTACTTAACTATTAAGTTTACTTAGCTATTAAGTACTCTAGCAGCTCCTTGCTTACGAGTTCTAATTTCTAGATACAATGGAACTCGTATTAGTGTATTAACTCAATTCAACTTTAACGATAATCACGAGATAAAACCCTCACAACGAATGATAAAGTGCAATCACTTAAACATCCGTCGGATTCACAACGAATGACAGAGTATTCCCCGAGTTCGGGTGGTACTCAAACATCCTATCGGAATCACGACTAATGACAAAGGATAGCACTTAAACATCCTGTCGGATAGTTTTAATCGATCGGATAGAGTATCGTACCAGTGATTTAGAGTTACTACCCTAATAACGAGCAGGATTTCGGGTTTTTATGGGTGTTGTGTAAAGAAACGGAGATACGAGAGAGTAAGTTCGTCGAAATTCGATCGAACTAGTGCATGAATTCAAGTCCCAGACTGCTGCTTATATACCCAAATTTGGGTTTCCCCCGCGTGTCGCGCACGGGCCGGCCTCCCCTGTCGCGAGTCGCGGGGAGGGTCGACCTGGCTTCGGTTGCCACGTGTCCACGTAGGTCTGACACGTGTCGCAGTGTTGTGACGCGTGTCCTTGGCCGCCCTTCTCGTCCAATCGTGCGTTTTTCCTCGATTTTCGTGCCGATACTTATCACGTATGCTTGGTCTTGATTCCAATCAATTTGTTTTTTAATTGAGAATCTAATAAGACTATTTTTATTCGATTTGGTTCATTAGACTCTAAGATTCTTTACCTGCTAAATTTTCCAGATTGAGTATACAAGTTTCATCGCATGCAGATTCTGGTTTTTATTACGGTTTGTTATCGAGACTATCTTTGAGGATTGTTACATCCTCCCCACCTTGTTTTAAATCTCGTCCTCGAGATTTGGGTTACGATATCTTTAGGGGTTACGTTACTCCTTTTAACAATATATCATCGGATGGAATCAAAAGACACTTGATAGGCATGAAATTTTAAAATAAAATGACTTTGTAGAAACAATAGAATTCGATGTCAGAAAAGAACTTATTTTGATCAATTGAGGGAGATTCTGAATTGATAAATCTCTTTTTTGTGAATGGAAGTATTAAAAATGATTTGTTAATGATCAAACCGAAAATCAATATCGTTTACTTAAATGGTAAGGATACACTGGACAATAATTGAGTAACCCAAGCATTTCTACACTAACCCTAAAATTTTCATAACAATCGGAATCAGGATCAGGACCCCTAAAACTCAAGGGGGTTAAACCCTAAATGATAATTATCTTCGAAAATATGTTGTCTGAATTAGAAATACATAAACTGACGACTCACCAAGGCTACCCAATGTCACACCCCCAAAATCCACACGTGGAGTACCACCACTTGGAGGCGTGACATGACCAGGATCAAGCCACCAATCATATTGAACATGTAATTAAATAATAAAAATCAATACGAAAGGTGTTTTTCAAAACCAACATAAGTAATGTAGCGGAAGCATTTATATAAATCCCAACATAAGTATTAATGTTGAAACGTCATAAGTGTTTATTAAGTAATCACGATTCCATCTGCCCACAACGACCTGCTCCTCCTTGTGCAAGCTCCAAAAGTACCTATGGTCCTGCAAGGCATGCAGCAGAGAGTCAACAACTAGTTGAGCGAGTTCACAGAAAGTAAATGCGTAACAGTAAGTTCATGAGTATCAAGTGGCTCTACTGGGCTAGTATCGGTTTCTATTGGTGGGGGCTTCCCATGTTATTAATCCACTAGACTATGCGTAACCATAAGTGTTCTTCACAACCGGGAACAGTAATACGTACAAGTTTACGTAGGATTTACGTAAGTATCCTTCACAACCGAGGATAGGGTACGTGGGGGTTTACGTAGGTTTTACGTAAGTGCCTGACACAACCGAGGCAGTAGTGAGTATCCGTTCACGCAGGTTTTACGTGAGTATCCTTCACAACCGAGGATAGCGAGTAACTTAGTTATACGTAGGTTTTACGTATGTGTCCTGCACAACCGAGGACGATGGTATGGTAGTCTAGTAATGGTATCCGTATGAATCTATTCAACCTTATCCTTTCAATCCCATTCCCAACACCCCGGGAATCCCATGCCTTGGTAAGAGTGTGAACTCACCTTGGGTTGCTCGGCAGATACACACAAGAGGGTTTCTTGAATCTAAAGGTGGTCAACCACGTCCTAACAGGGTTACCATACAAGTCAGCTTTTGACTCCAAGTAATACACGTATGTTTACACATAGTCTAACAAGTCACGAGTACGTATAGTTCATGAGAACACGTATTCAGTCAAACACACACTAATAGTTAATACCGTATGCAAGATTTGGACTCGCACAAACCCAACATCCTTGTGCGATCCATCCGATGAAATCCCATAGTTCCCGGCCCAAATAACATAACAGTCCAATTAGCAGTCAAGTACGTAAGCCCAATAACCTGGCCCAATCGGTTGGGCCCGTGATAGTGTAGGTCCAAAACAGTGTGCGTGTTAAACTGGTCTCGAGTCGCAACCAACGATCTCGAGTCGCAACAGGAGGTTTCGAGTCGCAAGAGCTGGTTTCGACTCGTCATGGTCCGGTCTCGAGTCGCAACGGGACTCGCAACCGTGGTCTCGGCTTGTCATGGTCTGGTTACGAGTCGCAACGGGACTCACAACCTCGGTCTCGAGTTGTGCTGTTGTGTGCCGGTGTGAGGTTTCGAGTCGCAACTGGAGATATCGACTCGCAACCGTGTGGCTATCAAATGTAACAACTTTCCATAATCTAATTCAATCAGTTCCGTGATTCAAGCAAACATCTTTGGCAGCCTCACAATTTGGATCAAACATGATAATTAACAGTTTCGTAACACCTTCAAATCATCATCATAACAGCATCAAGAACATATTATTAGACAAACCTAAACCGAATCATGAATCATATTATTAGGCTAGCATGCAACCTAAGTCATAACCCCTTATCAAAATGGTACAACCGGTTAATCAACATATATTCAAACAGGAACAATAACAATGGCAGTAGCCTTCAATCCGATTTATTAACACCTTCACATAACCCGATTACATAATAATTATATCATCATTCAAGATCCTAGCACATGATTATCCATCCATATAATTCACATCTCATCCGATTACAATCATTTAGTAACCAATCAATTAGCATGAATACGAGCAATACCATATGAATCATACATGAACATAATCAAAGATATACTAACCGAATTAAAGAAGAAGCAAGGATGATCCGAGTATGGAATGATCTTGCCGTCGGGTTCAAGCAAAACGAGAGAGATAGAGAGGAAATCGCCTAGGGTTTGTGTGATAGTGTTTTGTGTAACCAACTAACAATACCAATCCCAACTATGGGATTTACACGGTTAAGGGAAGTGGGCCAAACCCTCAATGGGCTGCCCTAACGGTCCGCGTACAAGAATAAGGCCCAAACGGCCTTGTGCGATCGAGCATAGGTTATGCGGTCGGATCTAGTTGCGTGGTTAATACAAACATGCAATACATACACACAATACCTATTGCACACGACATACATACACGTAACACGTAAGGCACATAACATTTCATAAAATCATTAAATAGTAGACTTTCACATTAGCACGTAACGTTACAAGATAAATCTAAAGTTCGAGTTGTCACACCCAAGACACGAGGCTACCCTAGGCTAGGGGGTTATGCCCCGCGATACGCGACAGAAACAGAAGCACCTTCCGCGACTCGCGGGAGGTTCGAAATTTCAGTATATATAGGGGGCCTTGGGACTTGATCAGATTGCTTGTTTCGACATTAAAACTCATTTCATGCACTGAGTTATATGTAAATTACTATCAACACACACAAATCACGGAACGCTGCCGCAATCAGGGTAATAACTCGATCGCTATTACGATTCAACGTCCGATCGATTGAAACTATCCAACGATTGTTTAAGTGCCGCTCAAATTGAGTTTATGCTTTGTTATTCATCGTGATTTCGACTTCAATGTTTGAGTGCTGTTCGAACTCAGACTATACTCTGTCATTCGTTGTGAATCAGTTGAATTGTGAAGTATTGCACTTTGTTAATCGTTGTGAGGGTTTAATCTCGTGAATTGACGTAACTGCTGAATTAGTTACTAACCCCATTTGTGTGTGCATTGTTATTTAAATTAGGTTAGAAGGCTAATCAGTAAAGCTTATACTCTGCTCGTTAAATCTTCAATGTGAGTCATTCTCTTTTTATCAACTGTTTTACAAAACTCCAAGTTATTTTCAAAAGTTATAATTACAGGGATTAAGTCTATGTAATCACCAAATTACAGCCGGTATGTGGGGTTTTGTATACATTACTTGTTTCCCGTCACACTTGGACAAACGGGTGGCCAAGGGGTGATCTGACCACAGTCACAGACACCATTGGACAAATGGGCTAGCCAATGGATGGTCGAGTGACAGATACTGTGGGTAGTTGGTTTGATATCAGAAACATTGTAATCGCTCTTAATACTGTGAATTATAACAAATGTGTCGTTTTCAGTAAAACCGAATGATTCACTCAGTATTTCCCCGCTGACAAAACCTTTTTCAAACATGTTTCAGGTGATCTGTTGTGAGCAAAGAAAAGTGCCGTGAAGCACTCCCAGCTTAGAAAAGTGGCTCAATGTAAATAAATATAGAAACATGTTTTGAAAATAAAGATTTCCCTGGGAAATCACAATATTGTAAATTACGGGAATTTATCCTTAAGTAATGAAACGGGCAGTTTAAATTATTAAAAGATCCTGTTTTAAAAAGTCTTCCGCTGTCGCCTAAATTGAAATACCACAGGATTCCTGTCTCGCGGCTCCTGAAACGGGTCAAACCGGGTCGGGGGCCGTGACAGGAAAATGTCCGATCGATTGAAACTATCCAACGATTGTTTAAGTGCCGCTCAAATTGAGTTTATACTTTGTTATTCATCGTGATTTCGACTTCAATGTTTGAGTGCTGTTCGAACTCGGACTATACTCTGCCATTCGTTGTGAATCAGTTGAATTGTTAAGTATTGCACTTTGTTAATCGTTGTGAGGGTTTAATCTCGTGAATTGACGTAACTGCTGAATTAGTTACTAACCCCGTTTGTGTGTGCATTGTTATTTAAATTAGGTTAGAAGGCTAATCAGTAAAGCTTATACTCTGCTCGTAAAATCTGCAATGTGAGTCATTCTCTTTTTATCAACTGTTTTACAAAACTCCAGGTTATTTTCAAAGTTATAATTACAGGGATTAAGTCTTTGTAATCACCAAGTTACAACCGGTATGTGGGGTTTTGTATACATTACTTGTTTCCCGTCACACTTGGACAAACGGGTGGCCAAGGGGTGATCTGACCACAGTCACAGACACCATTGGACAAATGGGCTAGCCAATGGATGGTCGAGTGACAAATCCTGTGGGTAATTGGTTTGATATCAGAAACATTGTAATCGCTCTTAATACTGCGAATTATAACAAATGTGTCGTTTTCAGTAAAATCGAATGATTCACTCAGTATTTCCCCGCTGACAAAACCTTTTTCAAACATGTTTCAGGTGATCTGTTGTGAGCAAAGAAAAGTGCCGTGAAGCACTCCCAGCTTAGAAAAGTGGCTCAATGTAAATAAATAAAGAAACATGTTTTGAAAAATAAAGATTTCCCTGGGAAATCACATTATTGTAAATTACGGGAATTTATCCCTAACTTATGAAACGGGCAGTTTAAATTATTAAAAGATCCTGTTTTAAAAAGTCTTCCGCTGTCGCCTAAATTGAAATACCATAGGATTCCTGTCCCGCGGCTCCTGAAACGGGTCAAACCGGGTCGGGGGCCGCGACAGGAAAATGGTGGTATCAGAGCCACTGTTTTAAGCTTACTGATTTAAGCTCACTGTTTTAAGCCTATTAAGGTAATTGGAAAATACTTAGGAATTCTGATTGCTATTCTGTGAATATATGTTTTAACTGATTTATTTGTTAAAATTACAGTATGGGTAAACAAAAGCTTACCGCTATCTACCACAAATTAGATAGTACACCTAAAGAAAAGGGAACCTGTTCCTCCAAATATCCAGCCAATTTAGAAGAAGGGATTTTTGTCCGTAAGGCAAACTATGAAAATCCTCTTACCCCAGAGAAAAGAAATTCAATTCTTAGAAAGGGTCAGGAGAAAAAGAAAACCCAAGCCAAGAAAATGAGGTTTAATCCAGAAATCCAGGAATTAGGCAATAATCCACCTTGGGAAGACCAATTAGATGAAAAATGGGCAAATCTTTATATGCTAGCTACCGTAGCAGAAAATGCAAACCTCTAAACTATCAATAAGCCTGGTCTAGTAGAAAACTACTACCCAGTAAATAAATAAATCCGAGTGTATTTTCTTTCCTGTTGTCCTTTGTACAAATTGGTGTGCAATAAAACTTCAATGTTTATTTATTAAACTTTGTTTCAAAGTTTTAACTTAGCATTTTTGTGCATTTTGCATATATGCTACACAGCATGAGTGAGCTATCTGAAGCATTCCAGAATCTCAACCTCTACCCAGTACCAATTGAAGTCTCCCACGACTTTACTGGATATGTTGCTGATATAGAGGAACCTCTAGAATTCCAAGCCCCACCGCTGGAAAAAGCAAAACCTAAAAAGAGAAGAAGATATGTAGGATGGAGGAAAGTGTGCAGGAGAAAGCCAGCCACTAGGAAACTTCCTAAAATAGAAAACCCTGTGAGCAAAGGAAAAGAAATAGAGACCGGAGAAAGTTCCAAACCAGCAGAGATAGAAATAAGGAAAGATATTAAGCAAACGGGAATCGAGATCGGAGAGAGCTCTAAACAACCTGAGGAGATCACATTTCAAGACGAAATAGACCGTCTACTGTTAAATTGTGATATCATAGAACCTGTCAACAATAATCTCTACTCTTACCCTGCCACAGGCCAACTCCCAATAAACCTAGAACCAGCTATTCCGGACCCACTAATTCACACCCGACCTTTAGGCCAAATGGAGGAATGGTGGACCAATGACTGGCAATTCCAAAATATGATCAATAGTCCTTACACTTTTCTCCCACAGTTTGATCCAGAACCTATCCCCAATCCGCCAATGAGCTATGAAAACTTAGCCGAACTGCGTCAGTTTGGTGAAGAACTGATAGGCACCGGGAATAAGATCCGGGAAATAGGGGAGCAAATTTCCTGGAAATATGACGAAAGGAAGCGTCATTACTGAACTGCCAGTTAATCAAGGAATAGGAGGGTCGGGAAGTATGTTTGTATTATAACCAATATAGTAAATCTAACTCTGGAAAATGGGAAATAAAACAGTGTAAGATAAAAAGTGTGTATTGAAGCATATATAATCTATAAAACAAAACAGAAGTCGAGGCATGGACAATTTTGGTTATAGTTGCATGTTGTAAGAATTTATGTGTCTATCTGTGCTTATTTAGATACTAATAGTTCATATCAATATTAATTAGCGGGTACATTCTTTGTGCATAACGTTTATGCAAAAGTATTATTTGACTCTGGTGCAAACCAAAATTTTATCAATACTTCATTCCACCAAGCTCTTAATTTACCCTTAACTACCCTTAGGCAGATTTTTACAGTTGAAACGGCAGATGGGAATTCTGTTAACATATATAAGGTCTTGCAAGAAGGAAGAATAGAACTTCTAGGCCATAAGTTTTCTGCAAACCTGTTACCTATGAAATTAGCCGGATTCGATGTAGTATTAGGAATGGATTGGTTAGTAGCCAACCATGCTCGAATACTTTGTGATAAGAATTCCGTAGAAATCCGTACCCCCACAGGAGAAGTAATTTTAATTACAGGAGATAGACCTCGAAAGCTAATGAAATTCATCCCAGTAATGAAATTGGCTAGTTATTCAAGAAAACAAGAAATGGTGTATATGATTTCTGTAATCATTAACACTAAAAGTAAGGAACTCCAGGACATCCCTATAGTTTCAGAATACCCAGACGTCTTTCCAGAAGAATTACCTGGCTTACCACCTGATAGAGAAGTAGAGTTTAGAATTCATCTAATTCCAGGTACTACACCAATAGCTTAGGCACCTTATCGATTAGCACCCACCGAAATGCTAGAATTGAAAAAGCAGTTAGATGAATTACTAAGCAAAGGATTTATACAACTTAGTTCATCACCTTGAGGAGCACCAGTGTTGTTTGTGAAAAAGAAAGATGGATCGATGAGAATGTGTATCGATTATAGGGAACTAAATAAGGTTACAATTAAAAATCGATACCCATTACCTAGGATTGACGATCTTTTTGATCAACTTCAAGGCGCTAGGTATTTTTCTAAGATAGATTTGCGCTCCGGATATCACCAGCTGAAAGTACAAGAAGAAGACATACTTAAAACTGCTTTCAGAACTAGGTATGGACATTATGAGTTTACAGTCATGCCCTTTGGACTAACAAATGCCCCAGCAGCGTTTATGGACATGATGAATAGAATCTGTAAACCATATTTGGATAACTTTGTTAAGAAAGGAAAAGCTTTATGCCAAATTCTCGAAGTGTGAATTCTGGCTGCAGGAAGTACAATTTTTAGGTCATATGGTGAATCACGAAGGAATTCACGTAGATCCTGCCAAAATAGAAGCAATCACCAATTGGATGGTCCCGCAAACAGCTATGGAAGTTAGAAGTTTTCTAGGCTTAGCTGGATACTATAGACGATTTATTAAGGATTTCTCTAAGATAGCTGTGCCTTTAACTAAGCTAACTTGTAAAGCAGTTAAGTTTGAATGGGGACATAGACAAGAAGAAGCTTTTAAGATTCTAAAGCACAGATTGACAAATGCTCCAATTTTAGCTTTACCTGAAGGAACAGAAGATTTTGAAGTATCTTGTGATGCTTCAAATTTAGGATTTGGATGTGTATTGATGCAACGCAAGAAGGTAATTGCGTATGGCTCTAGGCAGTTGAAGAAGCACGAGGAAAATTACACGCGGAGTACCACCGCTTGGAGGCGTGACTGACCAGGATCAAGCCATCAATCATATCAAACATAGCATGTAATAATAATAGTAGATACGACTGATGTTCAAAACCAAACGTTGTATATGTAGCGGAAGCATTAAATGTAAAACCCAAAAAAAACATAAGTATCAATGTGTGAATGTAAAAGTGTTTAATAAGCATTCACGAGTTCTTGTCCACAACGACCCGCTTCTCCTCTGGTGCAAGCTCCAAGTATACCTAAGGTCCTGCAAGGCATGCAGCAAATAATCAACAAACTAGTTGAGCGAGTTCACAGAAAGTAAGTTTGTAAAAATCATGCGTATGTTCATCTAATAGGGCTTCCCAAGCAAGAATATTCTATTGGTGAGGAATTCTCACGTTTATCTTTTGTAACGGGACTTCCCATTATGGTACTTACTAGACTAACTTCCGACCATGTGTTCTTCTTTACCGAGAACAGGAAAACGTACAGGGTCACGTAGGCTTTACGTGACGTGTCCTTCCCCGAGGACAGGGTACGCGTGGGGGCTACGTAGGCTTTACGCAGCGTGGCCTTCCGACCTGGAAGCCAGTGGATGGTATTGGGTTACGTAGGCTTTACGTAACGTGTCCTCCCGACCCGGGAGACAAATGGCAAATACTGGGTTACGTAGGCTTTACGTAACGTGTCCTGACTAACCTGAGGACGATGGTCTATAGTCTAGAGAATGCGTAAGTACGAGTAACCATTCCATATTCAACATATCCAACCCAATTCCCAACCCGGGAATCCCATGCCTTGGCTGTGTGAACTCACCTTGGTTTGCTCGGCAGATACACAAGTAAAAAGGTTCTTGAACTAAGATGGTCAACCTCGTCCTAACAGGGTTACCACACAAGTCAGGTTCAGTTCAGATAGTACACATATACATCATGGCAATCACGTATGCACGTAAACACATTAAGTACACTACTTGTGCTATTCGGATGGTTGGGCCATTGGGCTTGTGCGAGCTCAACCATCTTGTACGATACAAATGTCTAACCCAACAATACCCAGCCCAATCATATAACAATCAAACATAGTGATCTCGGCCCAATTAAATAAAGCATAATAGTGGACTTGTGCGGTCCATCGTATTACAAACAATTTTAACATATCACGGCCCAAATCAGATTATGGCCCAATTATAACACACAACGATTTGTGCGATCCAGCTGATCTTGTACGATCCAGCTGGGTTGTGCGACCAGGAAATGGGCTTGTGCGTCTGTCCGGCCCATCAGTTAATTAAAACATGTAACTAGTGTGTGGCCCAACACCTTGTGCGATCCACACTAGCTTGTGTGATCCACTAGGTGTTGTGCGATCAGGCAAAACTGGTAGCATTGTGCGATTGGACCTTGCACGACTGGGCTGGGTTGTGCGACCCTAACCAGCCCAAACTACCCGGTTCACTCGGCCCAAGTATGATAGCTTGTCCGATCCAGTAGTCTTGTACGTTTGGACCACCTTGTGCGATCAGTTAACAAAATTCCATGATTCATGCTAACAGTTACTATCAATTATCTATTTCCAAATTTATCTAAATCAATCAACACAATTCCAACAAATCGTTTAGCATGATATCGATCAAACAAGGTATTTTATCAAGAACTCACATGAATCCTAACCCTCATCCACATGAACAATATACAACATCGTTCGGCTAGATATACTATCACATGACCACGATCCGGGACATATATTATGGCTGAAACATTATTGATCTACATAACATTCAGATTATCATACAAACAATCCAAACATATATCATGTTAACCGATCTATCAAACATCAACAATCATCATACATCCGATTTGTGTGAGCATACATAAGAGTCGATTTAACAAAACATTTAGCAATTAACATCAATCAAGCATGGTAACAAGACCCCTCGGTTATCATGTAGGATCGCTAATAACAACAACATTCAATCAACGCAACACTAACCACTAACATGCAAGCAGTATACACTAACCGATTGAAAGGAGTGTGATCCGAGCAAGGGTGTTCCTTGGTGCCGTCGGGTTCCAAGCAAGCCGAGAGAGAGAGAAAACTAGCTAGGGTTTTGTGTGTGAGATCTTTTGTAACAAGTGAGGTGCAATCCTTTCATGTGTGTGTTTACACGGTTTTAAAAGGGGAGTGGGCCGATTCTACCTTGGGCCGCCTTTAAGTCCAATATCAAGTGTACAAGAGGTATAGCCCAAACAGCTTGTGCGGTCGGGTGTAGTGTTGTGCGTTTAGAACATCTTGTGCGGTTTGGCTCGTTTAACATACATACACATATAGTAAACACAACACACGTAATAACATAATCACAAGATTCACATGACATTCATTAGTCAGGTATCACGTAGACACGTAACGTTACAATAAAGTAAGCCTAAAGTTCGAGTTGTCACATTATCCCCAACTAATTGGAAATTTCGTCCCGAAATTTGGTATGCACTCACTGAGGAAGCTAGGTAAACTATATTGTTCACTGGTTTTTCCTGGGGTGTCACATCCTCCCCCCGTTGATCTGGAATTTCATCCCGAAATTCCGAAGTAGTAGCTTCAGTCTCAGCAGTGGTTGTACTGTTCGCGAACAATTGGGGGTACTTTTCTGTCATCCTGTCTTCGCGTTCCCAGGTGTACTCTGGGCCACGTTTGGAGTTCCAACGAACTCGTACAAGAGGGATTCTCTTGTGTTTGAGGACCTTCACATCCCGGTCCGTGATTTCTACTGGTTCCTCGACGAACTGCAACCGCTCGTCGATAGTGAGTTCCTTGAAAGGAATGATGAGGTTTTCATCTGATAGGCACTTCTTTAAGTTCGATACATGAAAGACATTGTGAACTGCCCCGAGTTCAGCTGGTAGGTTCAACTTGTAAGCAACTTTGCCAACCTTTTCTATGATTTCGAAGGGTCCGACGTATCGCGGATTCAGTTTGCCCCGTTTGCCAAAACGTACCACACCCTTCCAGGGTGAGACTTTCAATAAAACCCGGTCCCCGACCTCAAATTCCAAAGGCTTTCTACGCTTGTCCGCGTAGGCTTTCTGACGGTCGCGTGCTGCCGCCATACGTTGTCGTATCTGTGAAATCTTTTCTGTGGCGTCCACAACAATCTCTGGACCCGTGATCTGACTATCCCCCACCCCCGCCCAGCAGAGGGGTGACCGGCATTTACGCCCGTACAATGCCTCGAATGGAGCGGCTTGAATGCTGGTGTGATAACTGTTATTGTAAGAAAACTCCACCAAAGGGAGGTGCTTTTCCCAGCCGTTGCCGAAATCGATGACGCATGCTCGAAGCATGTCTTCTAGCGTTTGGATCGTTCGCTCAGACTGCCCATCCGTCTGAGGGTGATATGCTGTGCTCATGTCTAACCTTGAGCCGAAAGATTTATGCATCGCTTGCCATAGCTCTGACGTGAATCGTGCGTCGCGATCCGAAATGATGGATGTGGGCACTCCATGCCTCGAAACAACTTCTTTAAGATAGACGTCTGCGAGAGTGGAGAACTTATCCGTTTCCTTTATAGGTAGGAAGTGTGCAGACTTTGTGAGTCGATCCACGATCACCCATATCGTATCGTTCCCACGCTGGGATCTAGGTAGGCCTGTAACGAAATCCATGGAAATTTCTTCCCATTTCCACTGTGGTATCTTAGGCTGCTGAAGTAGGCCAGCTGGTTTCTGATATTCGACCTTGACTCTCGCACAGGTCAAGCATTTTCCAACGTACGTAGCGATGTGGGCCTTCATACTAGGCCACCAATAAGTAGTACTGATGTCGTGGTACATTTTTATCCGACCCTGGATGTACCGAATAGCGAGACTTGTGAGCTTCATCCATTACAAGTTCGCGTAAACCGCTATAGAGAGGGACCCAAATCCGACCCGTTACATAGTAGGCGCCGTCTGCCTTCCGTTCCATTTGCTGTCGTGAGCCGCGTAAGGCTTCAGCCTTGACGTTTCCGGGCTTCAGTGCTTCTGTCTGAGCAGCTTGTATCTGAGCAGGAAGGCTAGACTGAATCGTAAGCTGTAGCGCTCGCACGCGCCGTGGTAAAGTGTCTTTCCGACTGAGGGCATCAGCCACAACATTGGCTTTGCCTGGATGATACTTGATAGCGCATTCATAATCGTTAAGTAACTCGACCCATCGTCGTTGACGCATGTTCAAATCCTTCTGCTTAAGGATATGCTCGAGACTCCTGTGATCGGTGTAAATCGTGCACCTGGTACCGTACAGGTAGTGTCGCCATATCTTAAGCGCGAAAACAACAGCTCCCAGCTCTAAATCGTGCGTCGTATAGTTGCGTTCATGAACCTTGAGTTGACGAGAGGCGTAAGCGATAACCTTGTCGCGCTGCGTTAACACACACCCAAGTCCCCGAATGGATGCATCACAATAAACCACGAAGTCGTCTGTGCCCTCTGGCAATGAGAGGATAGGTGCGCTGCAAAGTCTATCCTTTAGGTGCTGAAAAGCAGTCTCCTGGGGCTCTCCCCAGCGATAGGTAACACCCTTCTGTGTCAGTAGCGTAAGCGGCTGAGCAATCTTTGAAAAGTCTCTAATAAACCGTCTGTAATAACCTGCCAGACCCAAGAATTGGCGTATTTCTGTCGGCGTACGCGGTGCAGGCCAGTTTCTGATCGAGTCTACCTTGGATGGATCGACATGGATCCCTTCCTTGTTCACTACATGGCCTAAGAAGTGGACTTCACGAAGCCAGAAGTCGCATTTAGAAAGCTTAGCGTACAGCTGTTCCTTCCGAAGGAGTTCCAAAATAAGGCGAAGATGCTGCTCGTGTTCCTCCTGACTCTTGGAGTAAATCAGAATGTCGTCGATGAATACTATGACAAACTTGTCAAGATAGGGTTTGCACACCCTGTTCATAAGATCCATAAATACAGCAGGTGCGTTCGTTAACCCGAATGGCATGACGAGAAAACTCGTAGTGACCGTAACGAGTTCTGAAGGCTGTCTTGGAGACGTCCTCATCCCGGACTCTCAGCTGATGGTACCCCGACCTCTGGTCTATCTTCGAATAGTAGCACGACCCTTGCAACTGGTCGAATAAGTCGTCGATGCGCGGAAGAGGATAACGGTTCTTCACCGTCACCTTGTTGAGTTCACGGTAGTCGATACACATCCTGAACGTACCGTCCTTCTTTTTCACGAAAAGTACTAGAGCTCCCCAAGGTGAAGAGCTTGGACGACTGAAGCCCCTTTCCAAGAGCTCTTGTAGCTGCTTTGACAATTCTTCCAATTCAGTTGAAGCTAAGCGGTACGGTGTGTGAGCTATAGGTGCTGTCCAGAACTATAGGAATGAGGTCGGTAGGGAACGTCTGACCAGCGAGGATAAGATTACAACCCTGAACTAAGTATAGCTTCTAGACTTTTACCATTAACTAACACTACGACACGTTGGGTGTTCAAGGGAGTTGGTGTATGATTTGTCATTCGACTAACTTCAAGGACATATAATTGGTATTCACACCCGAATCAAACAATACAGTAACATAAGAGTCGACAAGAAGTAGCTTACCCATTATTACGTTAAGATCGTCCCTTGCATCACCCGGACCCATCCCAGACACACGGTCGTGGGCGTCATTGTTTCCATGGTTTCTCCCGCTGCTAGCCCCATTGCCGTTCCTGCTTCCATTGTGACAACTCGAATTTCCAAGATTCGATTTCGTATTTATTGCACGATCATGTATTGACTAGTCGTTTATTTGCACATTTGGTTGCCATGAAATTATATACGTTTTGATTGTTTGATTGTGCATTGTTGTTTGTTATTTGTGAAACTTGTCAAATGTGTAAACTTGGTGGTGGAACTATGAAATAGTTATGAGATGGTGTGCATGTGTAAAATATAATACTTAGGGAGGTAGAGTGTAATTAGTGAAATCCTAGATACTTAACCCTAACCTCATTTCACTAATCATTGGCACACAAATCCAAAGCACGTACTTGTAATCCTCTAGCAAGCATCATCACCAAATCATTTGGCACAAGAAAATCATCACTCTTGATTACTCTTTCTCTAGGATCATCACAAGGTAATTGTTTAATCATTGTTGTGATTAATTGTTGATTGCTTGATTGTTTTCAATTCTTGATTCTTGAGAATTCTTGTAAACCCTAGTCTCTATATCATACTCCTGTGTTTTTGATTGAGGTTGATTATTATAATGTGAAGATGATTAATCATATAATCAGTTGCCTGATGATTTTGATGCGTAATGTGTAGACATAAAGATTGTTGTTTTGATTGGCTTAATGCAGACATATGAATTAGGGTTAGATCGTATGAACTGAAGTACGTAACTGATGGATGTGAAAAGTGTAACTGATTCAATTCTGTCAAACTTGAACATTCGTATGTTGATTAGTCTGAGTTTATTATTTGCCTGAGTTTGATTATTCGTCTGAGTTTATTAAAAACATATATGGTCCGAGTATGATAATGCTTATTGTCTGAGTTTAATAAATTGATTGATCCGAGTTTAATGCACATTCACATGGTCCGAATATAATAAGTTCATGTGGTCCGAGTTTAAGGTAACCCGTTGGTCCGAGTTTAATGGCAATAGCTTGGACCGAGTTTATTTGTTGGTGTTTGGACCGAGTTTACAGTGTTGTTAATGGACCGAGTTTAATAGTATATCACATGGTCCGAGTTTGTTAAACAAATGATGGGCCGAGTTTAATAAAGCCAAATGGTCCGAGTTTATGTAAAGAGTTTGGACCGAGTTTAATATGTGTACTTTGGACCGAGTTTAGTAAATGTGACATTGGGTCCGAGTTTAATGTTATATTGCCATGCCCGAGTTTAATGATTAAACGGTTGGGCCGAGTTTAATGGATCCTCTCTGATCCGAATATAATGTTTGACATTAGTCTGACTTTAATGGATTATATACTGCTGGACTATCTATTGGACCGAGTTTAATATGATCGACCATGTCTGAGTTTGTATGCTGACTATATGTCCGAGGTTGTATGATTACATGTGCTATCCGAGTTTTGAACAGGGGAGACCCCCCATACTTGTCTGAATTTTTTAGAGGTGCATGATCCTGTAAATGTTCATATGAATTACGTGAATTGTATGAATGAGTTAACTGTTACGTGATACATGATTGATACATGATATTGGCTATCAAGCACTATGTGACATTTGATTACATGCGTATCATTGCGAACATGAACTGATTTGTTATACGTGCATACAATAGGACTTGATTTATTACTTGTGAGTGCATAACCTAGCATACCGAGCAAACCAAGGTGAGTTCACACTCCTACTAAGGCATGGGATTCCCGGGTCGTGGGAATGGGATAAAGGTTACCATTGACTAAGAACGTATATATGCTTTTCCTAGACTATCACCTACCATGGTCCTCGGATGTCAGGACGGTTCCGTAGGTTAGGATAACACCTACGTGGTCATATGCCAATTACTGCCTCGGATGTCAGGCACGCACGTAAAACCTACGTGTACGCATTTCTTACTTCTATCCTCGGTTGTGAAGGATACGTGCGTAAAACCTACGCACACCCCATACGCGCTACTGTTCTCGGATGAAGAACAGGGATGATACGAGTAGTTGATACGAATAGTCTAGTGGTCACATAACATGGGAAGCCCCCACCTGTATAACTTACTATTGGCCCAGTAGAGCCACCCGTTACTTACTGTTACGCACTTACTTACTGTGAACTCGCTCAACTAGTTTGTTGATCATTCTGTTACATGCCTTGCAGATCGTTAGGTACTTGGAGCTTGCACTGGAGAAGCGGGTCGTTGTGGACAAGGATCGTGGTTTCTACGTTGAACTATTATGACATTTAAAACTATTAACTATTGTTGGATTATTTACTATGTTTCCGCTACACTTTGAAACTATGGTTATGTTTTGAACACCTATCGTATTGGATGGATTGTTTACATTTATTTTACTTAATATTAATTACATGTTCAATATGATTGGTGGCTTGATCCTGGTCAGTCACGCTCCCAAGCGGTGATACTCCGCAGGTGGATTTTGGGGGTGTGACATCCATGGTCGTGGTTCCGGTTCCAGTTCAATTGTGGATAGTGTCTCTCATAATGATCCTTTGTACTATACTGAAAACATTCTCTGAAACTTTGCTGCTGCCACTGAGCCTGTGGGGCTTGAGGCTGTTGTTCCTGACCTACAGGACGTGAGTTTCGACAATCCTTAGCTTCATGACCAATCTTAAGACATCTCTGACATCGTTCCTTGCGACACCGTCCACCGTGGTGTCTGTTACAATGGTTGCACCATGGGTGAATTCCTAGATATCTTCTCTGCCCATGATTACTAGTAAACTGCTGTTCGGGCCAATAGTAGTCATCCAAAATCAATCCCGTGCTCTGGTTTTCATCCCACTTGCGTTTGTTATCTCTAGAAGCACATGCAGTATCAGTCTCAGCACGCTTCGGTAGTTTGTTCTGTTCTACAGCCTGGTCTGTGAGACGATGAGCCAGTCGAGTGACTTGCTGGATAGTGCCAAGGTTAGCTGTGGTCATAAGACTCTGAATTTCGGGCACTAGACCCTTGAGATACAGTTCGATGCGCTTGGTGGGAGAGTCTACCATAGTAGGACAAAATGTGGCTAACTCGTTTGATCTACTCGTATAAACTTCAATTTCAGACCCCACCATCTGTAGGTTGAGGAACTCTTCCTCTAGTTTGTGGATGTCTTCTCGACTACAAAACTCTTCCTTAATTAAGTCCTTAAACTCGTTCCAGGGAGTGGCGTTAGCAGCTGCCAGCCCTAACATCTGAACCTGTGTTTCCCACCAGGTTAATGCAGCACCTTCGAGTGTCCTAGTAGCAAACTTTACTCTACGAGACTCAGGGCAATCATGCACCTCGAAGTCAGTTTCGAGCCTTACGAACCAATGGAGGAGTCCAACCGCTCCCTCCGTGCCGCTGAAGGTACCTGGACGACGGTCCATAAAATTCTTGAAAGTGCAGACTGGTTGCTGTGTTGGTTGACCTATTGTGTACGAATAGGACAAGGTTTAATTACAAGGGCTAGTTTAGGAGTGTAGGATCTAAAGATCCAAGTGTGTGCTATAACCACAGGATATACCTCCTGCTTGTGCGGCTGCAAGTGCCGCAGCAACTTGAGCTTGAACGAGAGCCTCTAGCTGGGCTTGTGTCATGTTGATTCGTCCAGACATGATCTTCATTGTAACAAGTAGCATAGGTAAGAATGGTTCGCGAATAGGGCGATGACAGAAAAGAATAAGCACGTAGGGACTCTTATGTAATAGTATCATGTGTATCTAAACGTTATGCGAGCAAAGTTCTAAGCAATTCTAGCAAACAGGCAATAAACATAAACCTTATTACCTAGGATGTCGAGTCTTGCACGTGGAGCGAAGCGTCGTTGTGGATCGTTGAGAGCACTGTTCTGGTTGTAGTCTGGTCTTAATAAAAAAAAACGTTTTCCCATATTAAAACCAAGTTCTCTATAACCAATGGCTCTGATACCAATCTGTCACACCCCCAAAATCCCACACGCGGAGTACCACCGCTTGGAGGCGTGACTGACCAGGATCAAGCCATCAATCATATCAAACATAGCATGTAATAATAATAGTAGATACGACTGATGTTCAAAACCAAACGTTGTATATGTAGCGGAAGCATTAAATGTAAAACCCAAAAAAAACATAAGTATCAATGTGTGAATGTAAAAGTGTTTAATAAGCATTCACGAGTTCTTGTCCACAACGACCCGCTTCTCCTCTGGTGCAAGCTCCAAGTATACCTAAGGTCCTGCAAGGCATGCAGCAAATAATCAACAAACTAGTTGAGCGAGTTCACAGAAAGTAAGTTTGTAAAAATCATGCGTATGTTCATCTAATAGGGCTTCCCAAGCAAGAATATTCTATTGGTGAGGAATTCTCACGTTTATCTTTTGTAACGGGACTTCCCATTATGGTACTTACTAGACTAACTTCCGACCATGTGTTCTTCTTTACCGAGAACAGGAAAACGTACAGGGTCACGTAGGCTTTACGTGACGTGTCCTTCCCCGAGGACAGGGTACGCGTGGGGGCTACGTAGGCTTTACGCAGCGTGGCCTTCCGACCTGGAAGCCAGTGGATGGTATTGGGTTACGTAGGCTTTACGTAACGTGTCCTCCCGACCCGGGAGACAAATGGCAAATACTGGGTTACGTAGGCTTTACGTAACGTGTCCTGACTAACCTGAGGACGATGGTCTATAGTCTAGAGAATGCGTAAGTACGAGTAACCATTCCATATTCAACATATCCAACCCAATTCCCAACCCGGGAATCCCATGCCTTGGCTGTGTGAACTCACCTTGGTTTGCTCGGCAGATACACAAGTAAAAAGGTTCTTGAACTAAGATGGTCAACCTCGTCCTAACAGGGTTACCACACAAGTCAGGTTCAGTTCAGATAGTACACATATACATCATGGCAATCACGTATGCACGTAAACACATTAAGTACACTACTTGTGCTATTCGGATGGTTGGGCCATTGGGCTTGTGCGAGCTCAACCATCTTGTACGATACAAATGTCTAACCCAACAATACCCGGCCCAATCATATAACAATCAAACATAGTGATCTCGGCCCAATTAAATAAAGCATAATAGTGGACTTGTGCGGTCCATCGTATTACAAACAATTTTAACATATCACGGCCCAAATCAGATTATGGCCCAATTATAACACACAACGATTTGTGCGATCCAGCTGATCTTGTACGATCCAGCTGGGTTGTGCGACCAGGAAATGGGCTTGTGCGTCTGTCCGGCCCATCAGTTAATTAAAACATGTAACTAGTGTGTGGCCCAACACCTTGTGCGATCCACACTAGCTTGTGTGATCCACTAGGTGTTGTGCGATCAGGCAAAACTGGTAGCATTGTGTGATTGGACCTTGCACGACTGGGCTGGGTTGTGCGACCCTAACCAGCCCAAACTACCCGGTTCACTCGGCCCAAGTATGATAGCTTGTCCGATCCAGTAGTCTTGTACGTTTGGACCACCTTGTGCGATCAGTTAACAAAATTCCATGATTCATGCTAACAGTTACTATCAATTATCTATTTCCAAATTTATCTAAATCAATCAACACAATTCCAACAAATCGTTTAGCATGATATCGATCAAACAAGGTATTTTATCAAGAACTCACATGAATCCTAACCCTCATCCACATGAACAATATACAACATCGTTCGGCTAGATATACTATCACATGACCACGATCCGGGACATATATTATGGCTGAAACATTATTGATCTACATAACATTCAGATTATCATACAAACAATCCAAACATATATCATGTTAACCGATCTATCAAACATCAACAATCATCATACATCCGATTTGTGTGAGCATACATAAGAGTCGATTTAACAAAACATTTAGCAATTAACATCAATCAAGCATGGTAACAAGACCCCTCGGTTATCATGTAGGATCGCTAATAACAACAACATTCAATCAACGCAACACTAACCACTAACATGCAAGCAGTATACACTAACCGATTGAAAGGAGTGTGATCCGAGCAAGGGTGTTCCTTGGTGCCGTCGGGTTCCAAGCAAGCCGAGAGAGAGAGAAAACTAGCTAGGGTTTTGTGTGTGAGATCTTTTGTAACAAGTGAGGTGCAATCCTTTCATGTGTGTGTTTACACGGTTTTAAAAGGGGAGTGGGCCGATTCTACCTTGGGCCGCCTTTAAGTCCAATATCAAGTGTACAAGAGGTATAGCCCAAACGGCTTGTGCGGTCGGGTGTAGTGTTGTGCGTTTAGAACATCTTGTGCGGTTTGGCTCGTTTAACATACATACACATATAGTAAACACAACACACGTAATAACATAATCACAAGATTCACATGACATTCATTAGTCAGGTATCACGTAGACACGTAACGTTACAATAAAGTAAGCCTAAAGTTCGAGTTGTCACAGCTTATCAGACGAATCCCTGGTAGTACCTCTTCAAGATGTAGAGGTAAATGAAAAGTTAAAATTCATAGAGAAACCACTACAAATAGAAGACAAGAAAGTCAAGTTTCTCAAACACAAGCGACTAGTGCTAGTCAAAGTCAAATGGGATTCAAAGAGAGGACCAGAATACACTTGGGAGCTGGAATCAGAAATGAAGCGGAAATATCCTCATCTATTCCAGTAAATCTCGAGGACGAGATTTTTCTTAAGGTGGGGAGGATGTAACAACTCACACTAAAATTAATACTAAGTAAATTAATTATCTATTAAGGAAACCCTAATTGAGAAACCCAAGCAATTCTACACTAACCCTAAAATTTTCATAACAATCGGAATCAGGATCAGGACCCCTAAAACTCAAGGGGGTTAAACCCTAAATGATAATTATCTTCGAAAATACGTTGTCTGAATTAGGAATACATAAACTGACGACTCACCAAGGCTACCTAAGACACGAGGCTACCCTAGGCTAGGGGGTATGCCCCGCGAAACGCGACAGAAACAGAAGCACCTTCCGCGACTCGCGGGAGGTTCGAAATTTCAGTATATATAGGGGGGCTTGGGACTTGATCAGATTGCTTGTTTCGACATTAAAACTCGTTTCATGCACTGAGTTATACGTAAATTCCTATCAACACACACAAATCACGGAACGCTGCCGCAATCAGGGTAATAACTCGATCGCTATTACGATTCAACGTCCGATCGATTGAAACTATCCAACGATTGTTTAGGTGCCGCTCAAATTGAGTTTATACTTTGTTATTCTGGTAGTTAAACATATAGTTTAACAGAATGGAATACGTATTTGTGTAAAACCCAAATCAAACCTTAACGGTAGTCACGAGATTCGAACCTTAACAGAATTCACAAAGTATAGTACTTTGGAATCCGTTTAACGAACTCAAAAAGTATAGTACTTTGGCATCCATTTAATGAACTCACAAATTATAACACTTTGGATTCCGTTTACCAAAATTCACAAAGTATAACACTTCGGCATTCGTTAGATGGTTCCTGAATCAATCGGATAGGACATCGCTTTGGTGATTATTGGTTAGAACACCAACGTATAGAGAGAAGAATAGAAGAAATGAACAAAGGAAAATGAATCCTAAGCTTCCTATTTATAGGTAGATTTATTCCTTAGCTAGGAAGTTTCCTTAACCATTAAGTTTCCTTAACTATTAAGTTTCCTTGACTATTAAGTTTCCTTAACTATTAAGTTTGCTTATCCATTTAACTAAATAACTTACTTAGCTTAATTAATCTTGCTTAGCTTAATTAATCTTAATTAATCTTGATTAACTTAATTAATCTTGATTAATTAATCATACTTAACTTAATTAATAGTTTAATTAATCTACTCAGCTAACTTAGCTGCTAAGTTTATTTAACTATTAAGTTTACTTAGCTATTAAGTACTCTAGCAGCTCCTTGCTTACGAGTTCTAATTTCTAGATACAATGGAACTCGTATTAGTGTATTAACTCAATTCAACTTTAACGATAATCACGAGATAAAACCCTCACAACGAATGACAAAGTGCAATCACTTAAACATCCGTCGGATTCACAACGAATGACAGAGTATTCCCCGAGTTCGGGTGGTACTCAAACATCCTGTCGGAATCACGACTAATGACAAAGGACAGCACTTAAACATCCTGTCGGATAGTTTCAATCGATCGGATAGAGTATCGTACCAGTGATTTAGAGTTACTACCCTAATAACGAGCAGGATTTCCGGTTTTTAGGGGTGTTGTGTAAAGAAACGGAGATACGAGAGAGTAAGTTCGTCGAAATTCGATCGAACTGGTGCAGGAATTCAAGTCCCAGACTGCTGCTTATATACCCAAATTTGGGTTTCCCCCGCGTGTCGCGCACGGGTCGGCCTCCCTGTCGCGAGTCGCAGGGAGGGTCGACCTGGCTTCGGTTGCCACGTGTCCACGTAGGTCTGACACGTGTCGCAGTGTTGTGACGCGTGTCCTTGGCCGCCCTTCTCGTCCGATCGTGCGTTTTTCCTCGATTTTCGTGCCGATACTTATCACGTATGCTTGGTCTAGATACCAATCAATTTGGTTTTTAATTGAGAATCTAATAAGACTATTTTTATTCGATTTGGTTCATTAGACTCTAAGATTCTTTACCTGCTAAATTTTCCAGATTGAGTATACAAGTTTCATCACATGCAGATTCTGGTTTTTATTACGGTTTGTTATCGAGACTATCTTTGAGGATTGTTACATCCTCCCCACCTTGTTTTAAATCTCGTCCTCGAGATTTGGGCTACGATATCTTTAGGGGTTACATTACTCCTTTTAACAATATATCATCGGATGGAATCAAAAGATACTTGATAGGCATGAAATTTTAAAATAAAATGACTTTGTAGAAACAATAGAATTCGATGTCAGAAAAGAACTTACTTTGATCAATTGAGGGAGATTCTGAATTGATAAATCTCTTTTTTGTGAATGGAAGTATTAAAAATGATTTGTCAATGATCAAACCGAAAATCAATATCGTTACTTAAATGGTAAGGATACACTGGACAATAATTGAGAAACCCAAGCATTTCTACACTAACCCTAAAATTTTCATAACAATCGGAATCAGGATTAGGACCCCTAAAACTCAAGGGGGTTAAACCCTAAATGATAATTATCTTCGAAAATATGTTGTCTGAATTAGAAATACATAAACTGACGACTCACCAAGGCTACCCAAGACACGAGGCTACCCTAGGCTAGGGGGGTATGCCCCGCGATACGCGACAGAAACAGAAGCACCTTCCGCGACTCGCGGGAGGTTCGAAATTTCAGTATATATAGGGGGCTTGGGACTTGTTCAGATTGCTTGTTTCGACATTAAAACTCATTTCATGCACTGAGTTATACGTAAATTACTATCAACACACACAAATCACGGAACGCTGCCGCAATTAGGGTAATAACTCGATCGCTATTACGATTCAACGTCCGATCGATTGACACTATCCAACGATTGTTTAAGTGCCGCTCAAATTGAGTTTATACTTTGTTATTCATCGTGATTTCGACTTCAATGTTTGAGTGCTGTTCGAACTCGGACTATACTCTGTCCTTCGTTGTGAATCAGTTGAATTGTGAAGTATTGCACTTTGTTAATCGTTGTGAGGGTTTAATCTCGTGAATTGATGTAACTGCTGAATTAGTTACAAACCCCATTTGTGTGTGCATTGTTATTTAAATTAGGTTAGAAGGCTAATCAGTAAAGCTTATACTCTGCTCGTTAAATCTGCAATGTGAGTCATTCTCTTTTTATCAAGTATTTTACAAAACTCCAAGTTATTTTCAAAAGTTATAATTACAGGGATTAAGTCTATGTAATCACCAAATTACAGCCGGTATGTGGGGTTTTGTATACATTACTTGTTTCCCATCACACTTGGACAAACGGGTGGCCAAGGGGTGATCTGACCACAGTCACAGACACCATTGGACAAATGGGCTAGCCAATGGATGGTCGAGTGACAGATACTGTGGGTAGTTGGTTTGATATCAGAAACATTGTAATCGCTCTTAATACTGTGAATTATAACAAATGTGTCGTTTTCAGTAAAAGCGAATGATTCACTCAGTATTTCCCCGCTGACAAAACCTTTTTCAAACATGTTTCAGGTGATCTGTTATGAGCAAAGAAAAGTGCCGTGAAGCACTCCCAGTTTAGAAAAGTGGCTCAATGTAAATAAATAAAGAAACATGTTTTGAAAAATAAAGATTTCCCTGGGAAATCACATTATTGTAAATTACGGGAATTTATCCCTAAGTTATGAAACGGGCAGTTTAAATTATTAAAAGATCCTGTTTTAAAAAGTCTTCCGCTGTCGCCTAAATTGAAATACCACAGGATTCCTGTCCCGCGGCTCCTGAAACGTGTCAAACCGGGTCGGGGGCCGTGACTGGAAAACGTCCGATCGATCGAAACTATCCAACGATTGTTCAAGTGCCGCTCAAATTGAGTTTATACTTTGTTATTCATCGTGATTTCGACTTGAATGTTTGAGTGCTGTTCGAACTCGGACTATACTCTGTCATTCGTTGTGAATCAGTTGAATTGTTAAGTATTGCACTCGGTTAATCGTTGTGAGGGTTTAATCTCGTGAATTGACGTAACTGCTGAATTAGTTACTAACCCCGTTTGTGTGTGCATTGTTATTTAAATTAGGTTAGAAGGCTAATCAGTAAAGCTTATACTCTGCTCGTAAAATCTGCAATGTGAGTCATTCTCTTTTTATCAACTGTTTTACAAAACTCCAGGTTATTTTCAAAGTTATAATTACAGGGATTAAGTCTTTGTAATCACCAAGTTACAGCCGGTATGTGGGGTTTTGTATACATTACTTGTTTCCCGTCACACTTGGACAAACGGGTGGCCAAGGGGTGATCTGACCACACTCACATACACCATTGGACAAATGGGCTAGCCAATGGATGGTCTAGTGACAAATACTGTGGGTAGTTGGTTTGATATCAGAAACATTGTAATAGCTCTTAATACTGCGAATTATAACAAATGTGTCGTTTTCAGTAAAACCGAATGATTCACTCAGTATTTCCCCGCTGACAAAACCTTTTTCAAACATGTTTCAGGTGATCTGTTGTGAGCAAAGAAAAGTGCCGTGAAGCACTCCCAGTTTAGAAAAGTGGCTCAATGTAAATAAATAAAGAAACATGTTTTAAAAAATAAAGATTTCCCTGGGAAATCACATTATTGTAAATTACGGGAATTTATCCCTAAGTTATGAAACGGGCAGTTTATATTATTAAAAGATCCTGTTTTAAAAAGTCTTCCGCTGTCGCCTAAATTGAAATAACACAGGATTCCTGTCCCGCGGCTACTGAAACGGGTCAAACCGGGTCGGGGGCCGTGACAGGAAAAAGGTGGTATCAGAGCCACTGTTTTAAGCTTACTGATTTAAGCTCACTGTTTTAAGCCTATTAAAGTAATTGGAAAATACTTAGGAATTCTGATTGCTATTCTGTGAATATATGTTTTAACTAATTTATTTGTTAAAATTACAGTATGGGTAAAGAAAAGCTTACCGCTATCTACCACAAATTAGATAGTACACCTAAAGAAAAGGGAACCTCTTCCTCCAAATATCCAGCCAATTTAGAAGAAGGGATTTTTGTCCGTAAGGCAAACTATGAAAATCCTCTTACCCCAGAGAAAAGAAATTCAATTCTTAGAAAGGGTCAGGAGAAAAAGAAAACCCAAGCCAAGAAAATGAGGTTTAATCCAGAAATCCCGGAATTAGGCAATAATCCACCTTGGGAAGACCAATTAGATGAAAAATGGGCAAATCTTTATATGCTAGCTATCGTAGCAGAAAATGCAAACCTCTAAACTATCAATAAGCCTGGTCTAGTAGAAAACTACTACCCAGTAAATAAATAAATCCGAGTGTATTTTCTTTCCGGTTGTCCTTTGTACAAATTGGTGTGCAATAAAACTTCAATGTTTATTTGTTAAACTTTGTTCCAAAGTTTGAACTTAGCATTTTTGTGCATTTTGCATATATGCTACACAGCATGAGTGAGCTATCTGAAGCATTCCAGAATCTCAACCTCTACCCAGTACCAATTGAAGTCTCCCACGACTTTACTGGATATGTTGCTGATATAGAGGAACCTCTGGAATTCCAAGCTCCACCGCTGGAAAAAGCAAAACCTAAAAAGAGAAGAAGATATGTAGGATGGAGGAAAGTGAGCAGGAGAAAGCCAGCCACTAGGAAACTTCCTAAAATAGAAAACCCTGTGAGCAAAGGAAAAGAAATAGAGACCGGAGAAAGTTCCAAACCAGCAGAGATAGAAATAAGGAAAGATATTAAGCAAAAGGGAATCGAGATCGGAGAGAGCTCTAAACAACCTGAGGAGATCACATTTCAAGACGAAATAGACCGTCCACTGTTAAATTGTGATATCATAGAACCTGTCAACAATAATCTCTACTCTTACCCTGCCACAGCCCAACTCCCAATAAACCTAGAACCAGCTATTCCGGACCCACTAATTCACACCCGACCTTTAGGCCAAATGGAGGAATGGTGGACCAATGACTGGCAATTCCAAAATACGATCAATAGTCCTTACACTTTTCTCCCACAGTTTGATCCAGAACCTATCCCCAATCCTCCAATGAGCTATGAAAACTTAGCCGAACTGCGTCAGTTTGGTGAAGAACTGATAGGCACCGGGAATAAGATCCGGGAAATAGGGGAGCAAATTTCCTGGAAATATGACGAAAGGGAGCGTCATTACTGAACTGCCCGTTAATCAAGGAATAGGAGGGTCGGGAAGTATGTTTGTATTATAACCAATATAGTAAATCTAACTCTGTAAAATGGGAAATAAAACAGTGTAAGATAAAAAGTGTGTATTGAAGCATATATAATCTATAAAACAAAACAGAAGTCGAGGCATCGACAATTTTGGTTATAGTTGCATGTTGTAAGAATTTATGTGTCTATCTGTGCTTATTTAGATACTAATAGTTCATATCAATATTAATTAGCAGATGGAAAACACTAATAGTGAACCAGTTAATGAAGTGAATCAATCTGAGCAAAATCAAGAAAATCAATATATGACTAGGCAAGATATCGAGAACATTGTTGCTCAAGGGATAGCCAATGATATTCCAGAAATTATGGCTGCTGCTCAGAAACCTGCCGAACCACAACAATTAATTCCTAGTAAACGTACTTCGGAAGATAACGACAGTAACAGCATAAATGGAGGCGGCAATCATGACACTCATGACCCGCAACAGGCCCCACTCCCTAAGAAAATGAAAGCTGCAACGCCTGGTTGCACTTACAAAGAATTTCTTGCCTGTAAACCCGCAGAATTTGCAGGTAATGAAGGGGCAACTGCAACACTGCGTTGGTTAGAGAAAACCGAAGCAGTAATTGCAATAAGTAAATGTGCTGAAGAAGATTAAGTGATGTATGCTTCAAATCTGTTCAAAGAAGGGGCGCTCGAGTGGTGGAACACCGTGTTACAAGCAAAAGGAAGAAGGGTGGCCTATGCGATGAATTGGGAAGAATTTAAGAGTCTTGTAGAAAGAAAATTATGTCCCGAATACGAGAAGGAACAAATGGCCAACAAATTCCTGAGTCATCGTATGATAGGCGTAGACTGTCGAGGATATACTTCGACATTCTTTGAATATGCGAGAGTGGTACCTACCCTGGCTTCGCCAGAACCGGTACTCATTTCCCGTTATATTTGGGGATTAATCGGAGAAATCCGTAACATCGTTAAGGCTGCAAGACCACACACTATTGATGATGTTGTGGAGTTAGCTAATACCTTAACCGATGAACTGGTATGCACGAGAGAAGAAGATCGAAAGAAGGAATTGGCTCAGAAGATTACCCAAGGATTTTGTGTGGGTAATACTAAGAAAAGAGGAACAGGGTAATCCTCATCACCTCCTTTCTGCATAAATTGCAAGAAGAAACACTATGGACAATGCAATATAATTTGCAACTTTTGCAAGGCCAGGGGACATTGTGAAGAAGACTGCAGAAGGAAAAAAAGAATTTGTTATAACTACAGAGAAACGGAACATTTCCAATCTGAATGTCCTAAGTTAGCCAAACCAGCAGATAATAAAGCTAAAACGGCCGACGGAACAATCCAGAAGAATGCCCGAGCATTCCAGCTGACTACTCAAGAAGCCGAACTCATTCCAGATGTAATAGCGGGTACATTCTTAGTGCATAACGTTTATGCAAAAGTATTATTTGACTCTAGTGCAAACCAAAGTTTTATCAATACTTCATTCTGCCAAGCTCTTAATTTACACTTAACTACCCTTAGGAAGATTTTTACAGTTGAAACGGCAGATGGGAATTCTGTTAACATAAATAAGGTCTTGCAAGAAGGAAGAATAGAACTTCTAGGCCATAAGTTTTCTGCAAACCTGTTACCTATGAAATTAGCCGGATTCGATGTAGTATTAGGAATGGATTGGTTAGTAGCCAACCATGCTCGAATCCTTTGTGATAAGAATTCCGTAGAAATCCGTACTCCCACAGGAGAAGTAATTTTAATTACAGGAGATAGACCTCGAAAGCTAATGAAATTCATTCCAGTAATGAAATTGGCTAGTTATTCAAGAAAACAAGAAATGGTGTATATGATTTCTGTAATCATTAACACTAAAAGTAAGGAACTCCAAGACATCCCTATAGTTTTAGAATACCCAGACGTCTTTCCAGAAGAATTACCTGGGTTACCACCTGATAGAGAAGTAGAGTTTAGAATTCATCTAATTCCAGGTACTACACCAATAGCTTAGGCACCTTATCGATTAGCACCCACCGAAATGCTAGAATTGAAAAAGCAGTTAGATGAATTACTAAGCAAAGGATTTATACAACTTAGTTCATCACCTTGAGGAGCACCAGTGTTGTTTGTGAAAAAGAAAGATGGATCGATGAGAATGTGTATCGATTATAGGGAACTAAATAAGGTTACAATTAAAAATCGATACCCATTACCTAGGATTGACGATCTTTTTGATCAACTTCAAGGCGCTAGGTATTTTTCTAAGATAGATTTGCGCTCCGGATATCACCTGCTGAAAGTACAAGAAGAAGACATACCTAAAACTGCTTTCAGAACTAGGTATGGACATTATGAGTTTACAGTCATGCCCTTTGGACTAACAAATGCCCCAGCAGCGTTTATGGACATGATGAATAGAATCTGTAAACCATATTTGGATAAATTTGTAATCGTTTTCATTGACGATATACTTATTTATTCAAAAAGTCAGGAAGAACATTGTAAGCACCTGCATGCACTCTTAACTTTGTTAAGAAAGGAAAAGCTTTATGCCAAATTCTCGAAGTGTGAATTCTGGCTGCAGGAAGTACAATTTTTAGGTCATATGGTGAATCACGAAGGAATTCACGTAGATCCTGCCAAAATAGAAGCAATCACCAATTGGAAGGTCCCGCAAACAGCTATGGAAGTTAGAAGTTTTCTAGGCTTAGCTGGATACTATAGACGATTTATTAAGGATTTCTCTAAGATAGCTGTGCCTTTAACTAAGCTAACTTGTAAAGCAGTTAAGTTTGAATGGGGACATAGACAAGAAGAAGCTTTTAAGATTCTAAAGCACAGATTGACAAATGCTCCAATTTTAGCTTTACCTGAAGGAACAGAAGATTTTGAAGTATATTGTGATGCTTCAAAATTAGGATTTGGATGTGTATTGATGCAACGCAAGAAGGTAATTGCGTATGGCTCTAGGCAGTTGAAGAAGCACGAGGAAAATTACACGACGCACGACCTAGAATTAGGAGCCATAATTTTTGCCCTTAAAATCTGGAGACATTATCTGTATGGAAGTAAGTTTACTATCTATACCGATCATAAAAGTTTAAGGTACATATTTGGGCAAAAAGAATTAAATATGAGGCAAAGAAGGTGGATGGAAATTCTAAGTGATTACGACTGTGATATTCAATATCACGTAGGAAAGGCAAACGTAGTTGCAGATGCCTTAAGTCGTAAGTATCATGAAAAGCAAAGGAGAATTCGTGCTCTTAGATTAAATCTACAATTAGATTTAATGGAACAATTGAAGAAAGTTCAAGAAACAGCAATCAAGGACGACTCTGAAGGAATGAAAGGTTACCTAAAGGAATTAGAGCAAGGAAAGGATGGAATTTGGAGATTCCACAAGAAACGAATTTGGGTACCTAAGCAGGGAGAATTAAGAAATACGATTTTAGAAGAAGCTCATAAATCTAGGTATACTGTACACCCAGGAAACAATAAGATGTACCAAGATTTAAGGAATAATTTCTAGTGGATAGGAATGAAAAAGGATATAGCTGAATACGTATCTAAGTGTCTTACTTGTTCACAAGTTAAGGCTGAACACCAGAAACCTTCTGGATTACTACAACAGTTAGAAATGCCTGTATGGAAATGGGAACTCATAACAATGGATTTTGTTACTAAGTTACACAAGTTAAGGTTTCCTGTCACGGCCCCCGACCCGGTTTGACCCGTTTCAGGAGCCGCGGGACAGGAATCCTGTGGTATTTCAATTTAGGCGACAGCGGAAGACTTTTTAAAACAGGATCTTTTAATAATTTAAACTGCCCGTTTCATAACTTAGGGATAAATTCCCGTAATTTACAATAATGTGATTTCCCAGGGAAATCTTTATTTTCAAAACATGTTTCTTTATTTATTTACATTGAGCCACTTTTCTAAGCTGGGAGTGCTTCACGACACTTTTCTTTGCTCACAACAGATCACCTGAAACATGTTTGAAAAAGGTTTTGTCAGGGGGGAAATACTGAGTGAATCATTCGGTTTTACAGAAAACGACACATTTGTTATAATTCGCAGTATTAAGAGCGATTACAATGTTTCTGATATCAAACCAAATACCCACAGTATCTGTCACTCGACCATCCATTGGCTAGCCCATTTGTCCAATGGTGTCTGTGACTGTGGTCAGATCACCCCTTGGCCACCCGTTTGTCCAAGTGTGACGGGAAACAAGTAATGTATACAAAACCCCACATACCGGCTGTAATTTGGTGATTACATAGACTTAATCCCTGTAATTATAACTTTTGAAAATAACTTGGAGTTTTGTAAAACAGTTGATAAAAAGAGAATGACTCACATTGCAGATTTTACGAGCAGAGTATAAGCTTTACTGATTAGCCTTCTAACCTAATTTAAATAACAATGCACACACAAACGGGGCTAGTAACTAATTCAGCAGTTACGTCAATTCACGAGATTAAACCCTCACAACGATTAACAAAGTGCAATACTTAACAATTCAACTGATTCAAAACGAATGACAGAGTATAGTCCGAGTTCGAACAGCGCTCAAACATTCAAGTCGAAATCACGATGAATGACAAAGTTTAAACTCAATTTGAGCGGCACTTAAACAATCGTTGGATAGTTTCAATCGATCGGACGTTGAATCGTAATAGCGATCGAGTTATTATCCTGATTGCGGCAGCGTTCCGCGATTTGTGTGTGTTGATAGTAATTTACGTATAACTCAGTGGATGAAACGAGTTTTAATGTCGAAACAAGCAATCTGATCAAGTCCCAAGCCCCCCTATATATACTGAAATTTCGAACCTCGCGCGAGTCGCGGAAGGTGCTTCTGTTTCTGTCGCGTATCGCGGTCACGACCCCTGGCCCGGTTGGACCCGTTTCAGGAGCCGCGGGACAGGAATCCTGTGGTGTTTCAATTTAGGCGACAGCGGAAGACTTTTTAAAACAGGATCTTTTAATAATTTAAACTGCCTGTTTCATAACTTAGGGATAAATTCCCGTAATTTACAATAATGTGATTTCTCAGGGAAATATTATTTTTCAAAACATGTTTCTTTATTTATTTACATTGAGCCACTTTTCTAAGCTGGGAGTGCTTCACGGCACTTTTCTTTGCTCACAACAGATCACCTGAAACATGTTTGAAAAAGGTTTTGTCAGCGGGGAAATACTGAGTGAATCATTCGGTTTTACTGAAAACGACACATTTGTTATAATTCGCAGTATTAAGAGCCATTACAATGTTTCTGATATCAAACCAACTACCCACAGTATTTGTCACTCGACCATCCATTGGCTAGCCCATTTGTCCAATGGTGTCTGTGACTGTGGTCAGATCACCCCTTGGCCACCCGTTTGTCCAAGTGTGACGGGAAACAAGTAATGTATACAAAACCCCACATACCGGCTGTAACTTGGTGATTACAAAGACTTAATCCCTGTAATTATAACTTTGAAAATAACCTGGAGTTTTGTAAAACAGTTGATAAAAAGAGAATGACTCACATTGCAGATTTTACGAGTAGAGTATAAGCTTTACTGATTAGCCTTCTAACGTAATTTAAATAGCAATGCACACAAAAACAAGGTTAGTAACTTATTCAGCAGTTACGTCAATTCACGAGATTAAACCCTCACAACGATTAACAAAGTGCAATACTTAACAATTCAACTGATTCACAACGAATGACAGAGTATAGTCCGAGTTCGAACAGCACTCAAACATTCAAGTCGAAATCACGATGAATAACAAAGTATAAACTCAATTTGAGTGGCACTTAAACAATCGTTGGATAGTTTCAATCCATCGGATGTTGAATCGTAATAGTGATCGAGTTATTTCCCTGATTGCGGCAGCGTTCCGTGATTTGTGTGTGTTGATAGTAATTTACGTATAACTTAGTGCATGAAACGAGTTTTAATTTCGAAACAAGCAATCTGATCAAGTCCCAAGCCCCCCTATATATATTGAAATTTCAAACCTCCCGCGAGTCGCGGAAGGTGCTCCTGTTTCTGTCGCGTATCGCGGGGCATACCCCCTAGCCTAGGGTAGCCTCGTGTCTTGGGTAGCCTTGGTGAGTCGTCAGTTTATGTATTCCTAATTCAGACAATGTATTTTCGAAGATAATTATCATTTAGGTTTTAACCCCCTTGAGTTTTAGGGGTCCTGATCCTGATTCCGATTGTTATGAAAATTTTAGGGTTAGTGAAGAATTGCTTGGGTTTCTCAATTAGGGTTTCCTTAATAGATAATTAATTTACTAAGTATTAATTTTAGTGTGAGTTGTTACATTAACTTTGAAAGCCCTAGGGTTTTCCCCTGTAGGAATCTCTCCATGTTGGATATATCTTTTGATTGGAAGGACCCATGATCTTGAATGAGATTGTGTATCATCACTAGGGATGATTGCAGAATCTTCTCCTATCTCCATGGCTACATGATCCTCAATAGCAGGGGTTAGGATATGGATAATAGGGATTTTTATATCCTCTGGAATCTTCAAGGATAATCCTAGATTGGCCAATGCATCTGGTTCTGCATTCTCTTCTCTGGGTACTTGTGTCAAACTAAAGGAAACAAAAGAGAGCGCCAATTCTTTGACTATCTCTAAATATTTGATTAGCTTTTCACCTTTAACAACATATGATCCATTAAAGTGATTAGTAATTAATAATGAATCTACATGTGCCTCAAGATACCTGATCCTCATATGCTTAGCAATTTGCAAACCAGCTATCAAGGCTTCATATTTAGCCTCATTGTTAGTAGTTTGGAATTCACAATCTATGGAGTGGTAGTTCCTTTGACATTAGAAGCTCCATCAGTGAAGAGTATCCAAGGATTCTTAGTTTCCTCTAGCTGTTGGACTTCTAATTCAGCTTCCCTTTGCAAGTCACTACTGAAATCTGCCACAAAGTCAGCTAATGTGACAACCAGAACTTTCAATGTATGTGAAATGTTTTGGACTAAATTTAATGTATGTTATTGAATTTTTGTAACCTTAATAATTTGGCTAAACGTAAAACTTGGTACCCTCAAGTAAACTCGGCCCCCACGTATTCGGCCCGAGCTATCCTTTTAAGCCCACCCTTCAAGAGTTTGGTTTATTACTAAGAGGTAATAGGTAGTACATGAAATAGGACTTGCATATCATTGAAACCCTAGGAGTCCTTGAACTCAACGGCAACAGCTTTTTCGCGAAACCTCATGCCTCGAGTCCGTATTGTATCCTGACACCCCCCCCCTCGGTTAGTGTTGATATTATTCCTGTTGAATATGTTGGTTGTATGTGAGCATGTGAATGTGATTAGTCAATATTGTATATATATGATTGCAAACATGTTACTTGAGATATTGGTGCAATAGATTTGTAGATTCATGGGCTTATAGAAGTGGATAATCATGAATCAGAAAAGTGGCGGCCATGTGTATTTGTGAGGATCTTAATGATAGTATTATCAGACTAGTCATGGGTGGTGATGTTATGTGAATTTAATAATATAATAATGTTAATAATGTACCTTGTAGTTTATCCTAATATAATAGTGTTTGGACTTCATATATGAATTGGTGATGCTTATGTGTTTAGAATAATATGTAAATGATAATTGTTGTGTGATGATGAACAAGAACCATTGAATTACTTGTGATGTTAAATATTAGGATGTTTAATGGATGCTTTTGTTATAATAATTGATATTTGATGTAATTGAGATTCGAACAGCATGTAATTAAATCGAACAGATGATAGGGTGAATATTGATGGTTTGGGCCAATGAAATTGTTTGGGGAATTGTTGTTTCGTGAGTGAGCTGGGAAATAGTGGGCCAAAATAAATAGAAAATAGGTGATTATAATTATAAGAGGAGATTGATGATTAGTGATGATCTGGTTGACTGATTGTAACGATGATCATGCTTTACCTAGGGAACCTTCAGTTGAGGAAGGTTAAAAGGTTCCTCGTGAGGAAGGTTAAGGTTCCTCGTGAGGAAGGTTAAGGTTCCTCGTGAGGAAGGTTAAGGTTCCTCGTGAAACTTGTGAGTACTTTAAGATCCTCGTGAAACTTATAAGTAACAGTAGTTAAGTATGTTAACTCTGTTAGTATGATAACTCTGTTAGTATGTTAACCCTGTTAGTGTGTTATCTCTGTTAGTATGTTAACTCTGTTAACTCGGCTAACTATTAACCCACGTTAAAGTAGACTGAAAACTTAATTATGTGAAACTCGAATTATATCAACATGAGAACTGTTATGTGTTACTTAATAATGATTGCCTAAGCACACTTTGTGACATAGATTGCATGATAATCGTTACGAACTTAAACTAATTGCGTATACGTGTGATGTGTGTAAAATGCAACATATAAATTACATCAAATGAGGCATAAAACTAACCCCTTTTAAGTACTAATGTTCGAAAAAGCGTGTTTTTGTCTTCCTTTTGTATTTTCAGGATTAAATGAGCTCAAATTCACAAAAGAAGCAAAAAGACAGCTAAATCTAACATAAATACAAGAAAAGGAACATAAGTGGACTGCCCGACCCCTCAACAGCATCCTCCCAAGCAAAATAGAGAAGGCAGAAGACTGAACACGCCCCATGCTCAGCCAGCACGGGGCCGTGCCCAAGAAGCAGCAGAAAAGGCAAATCTATAGAAGCTTCTATTGCCCACCACGGGGCCGTGTCCAGTGAACACGGGGGCATGGCGAAAGTACAGCAGGCGCATTAATTGTAACTGTGAATTACAATTAATGAAGAGAGAGAGTGTCAGACAGGCACGGGGGCGTGTCCAGCGGACACGGGGCCGTGCCCAGCCTTCTGTTCAGCCTATAAATAGGAGTGCTTGGTTTCATTGCAACTCATCCCTTGGCACACCACCTCTCTCACACTTCATCCACCACCCACCACCATCACAACACCATCATCCACCACCATCATCCATTGTCCATCATAGAGTGTGTGAGTCGTCTCGGGATCCAAGATTGATCGTAAGAGTTCTTGACAATCAAGGCCATGTTTGTCTAAGTCTCTTACATCACTTGGTGAAGACAAGTGTTTAGTATAATACTTTTTATTTTTAATCTTTTGCACTTTTTATTTGGTTTTGTATTAATGACTTTAATAACTAGTTGCTTTTGTTGAAGGTGATCTTTCGTTATCGTTTGTCCGTGGTGTCTTGGCATTATTTTACTGTCTATATAAAATAAAAGATTTTCACCATTCATATCTCCACGATCTATATGGAGGTATGTTGGCTACCTGGTCGGGGGTTAAGGGAACGGTTTGGTAAGGGTCTTGCCCTTGTTCAGCGTTTAGAGGTCCTGCAAGGGACCTGGGTCAAATTTAGTAGGATCTCCTTCAATGCCCATAGGTATTGGATGGCGGGGATCCAAACTCTTTGACCCCCTCATAAGTTAACTACTATTAATACTATAACCCGGCTATTTAGGACTGTATCCCTGCTGACTCAGACTACTTAGCCGAGGGTAAGGTCACCGCCAAAAGCGGGGCCTACCATAATTTGCATTAATAACTTAATTCATTATCTTCCAATAATCCAACCAATTAGGATTGTATCCTTGCTGACTCAAACTACTGGGTTGAGGGTAACGTCGCCTTCAAAAGTGGGGCCTACTACAATAACTAACATAATCTCTTAAACAAGTGCAAAAGTGCGAAAATAATCAAAGGTTATACTAATACACGAGTCGGATCCAAGTGATTCATCTTGTCTATCTGTTTTTATTTTATTTTTATTTTTCAGCATTTAGTTAGTTTTTATTTTCTTAGTTTAAAAATCTTTTCTAACATTTTGATTTGATTAGACGTTAAGGATAAACCGGTACTAAAAGCTCTTGTGTCCTTGGATGACCTCGGTATCTTACCAATACTATACTACTTCCACGATGGGTGCACTTGCCCATATATGTGTTCAGTGTTAGTAAATATCGTGTTTTATAAATTTAAAACTTGGCTAAAAACGTAAAAATGGCTTAAAATATACATCTAAAATATATACACGCTAACACGCATCAAGTTTTTGGCGCCGCTGCCGGGGACACAAGGATTTTAAGAAAGCTTAAAATCAATGGCATAATCAGTTTTTCAAAACCTTTTTAAAACGCGTGCATATTTTTCTGCATTTTAGTTTAGTTTGCATTTACAGTAGCCTGAACACGGGGCCGTGCTCACTGAACACGCCCCCGTGCTGCATATTTTTAGTTAGATACCCAGATACAGAGTCTGAACACGGGGCCGTGTCCACTAAACACGCCCCCGTGCTCAACGTGACCAGTAACTTTAATTAAAACGCCCAGATACAGATCCTGTACACGGGGCCGTGTCCACCCAACACGGGGCCGTGTCCAGCTTCTGTTTCCGTCTTTGTTTTTGTTTTCTGGTCCCGAGACTCAGTTGTGGTCTGCTGAGTGATTCTTATGGATCAATACTCAGGAGGTTACAACTACACCTATGAGGAGGATGATTATATGAGAGACTATTGCACTAATTGTGGAAACCCGCACTCGGTACAATATTGTAACTTGTTTCAACCATCCACTTCATACAACCATTATGAGGAGCTCAGGTACGAGCCATCGACTTCATACACATCCTATGAAGACCAAAGGTATGAACCTCCTCCCTCATACTCATATTTTGATGAACCTAGGTATGAGCCTTCATACTCATAATTTGAAGATTCAAGATATGAGCCACCACCTTCATACTCTTATTATGAGGAACCATGGCGTGAACAACCCACCTCATATGAGTACTAAGAAGAACAAAGTTTCGACCCTTATACATCATATACTTACAATGAAGAACAATGGTGTGAATGGTGTGAACCATCTACTTCATATGGGTACTATGAGGAGCCAAGGATCGAACAACCGGATTCAAGCTTTGAGGATCCCAATTCTTTTTCTCTCACCGAAGTGACCAATAGGATATTAGAACACATTAAAACTATCGAACGTTGCATAAAAGAATCTCGCGCAAGGGAAGAGGAGTCCCGCGCAAGAGAAGAGTTAAATTGTAATAATAACGTAGAGATAGTTGAAAAAGTAAAAATGGAAGAACAAGAAAGTGAAAAACCAACACATGAGTTAAACAACAAAAAAGGTGAGGCCGATAATGTTAAAATTCAAGAAGAGTCTAATTTTGAAGAAATTAACCTCTTGTCACCTACTTTCGAAAATCATTGTTTAGTAACCCCTCATGCCAAGTTTTTAAAAGAGTTAAACACTAGTGCTAAAATAAAAGAAATGGTAAGTGTTAAGTTAACAAATGATCAAACTTCGCTAATAAAAGAAGACCCTTTTGAAATTAACATTACACCGGTTCCATGTTTCTTTCAAAATTCATTTATTAGTAATATCACCATTAATAAAGATCTTTGTGTTAACATAATGCCTAACTACATTTTTGAAAAATTAAGTATTAGTGATTTTACTCCACTTCAAATACCCATTTTTCTATCCGATCGGAAAGTGATAAAATCAATTGGTGTAGTTGAGGATGTCTTGGTTCAAGCAAATCAAATGGTAATCCCAACCGACTTTGTCATCCTCGATGACGCTCCTTTTGTAAAAACTCATAAAGCTTTGAAAAACCGGAAATTCAACAATCTACCTCTTCAATTAGGGGCATTCAAAAGGAGCATAGATCTTGAGCGTTCAATGAAATATCCTTTTGGCAATAATGACCACCTAATTGAAGATGAGGATGAGCCACCCGATACAACTGAAGAAGATAACCACTTTGTTGAAGAAGAGATCGCCATAGAACAAACCTTTACGGTTCTTGATCTAAATGAGCCACAAAATAAGGTGTCTTCTAAAGACCCACCCATTGAGCTCAAAGAACTTCCTAAAGGTTTGGAATATGCTTTTCTAGACAAAGATGGTAATTTACCTGTAATTATTTTGTGACACCCCAGGAAAACCAGTGAACAGTACAGTTTACCTAGCTTCCTCAGTGAGTGCATACCAAATTTCGGGACGAAATTTCCAATTAGTTGGGGATAATGTGACAACTCGAACTTTAGACTCGCTTTGTGTAACGCTATGTGCATATGTGAACTAGATTATATGTTTGAATTTAAGTGAACGTTATGTTATTATGTGCTACATGTGTTATGTATGTGGTGCATATTATATATAGGCATGTATCAAACCGATCACACAACAACCACACAAGCTCACATCACTCGCACAAGCCCTCTTGGGCCGTTTTACTTATGATTCGGACTTCAAGGGCTGCCCAAGAAAGGGCCGGCCCATTGCCTTGCTTTTGTACGAACAAACATACACACATGAGGGGATTTTCATCTCATTTGTTGCAACATACATTACACACACAAAACCCTAGTGCCCCCTTCCTTCTCTCTAACCGACGGCGAACAACTCTTTGGATCTAAGATCTTGCTATTCAATTCGGCTCAACCTCTCTTTGTTTAATCTCTATCGGTTAGTGTTAATATGATTTCTATTATTGATGTTGATTGTTTGTTGTAGCCCTGATTGATTATAGATTTGATAAACTACATGAACTAGTCGTTAACTAAACCGGATATATATATATGATCTCGGCTGTGGTGAATTGATGATTGGGTTGATTTAGATCTGATGTTTAATAATGAATAGATGCTAATCGACTGATGTGCTTCTGTCTTTCGAATCGGACATGATGTAGAGTGTTGTTGATGTTCATAAATTTGGCTTATGTTGTTAAGTCCACATGTTTATTCAAGGTTTAGGTGTGTTGTTCATGAGCATGATTGTTAGGGTTCATGAGGATTCTTGATAGATTATCTTGATTGATCGATATTATGCTAAGTGATGTACTAAGATTGTGTTAATTGTTTTTGGTTAAGTTTGGAAACTATTGATGGCTGTAACCGATTTGCTTAAATGGTGGAATTAGTTGAACTAATCGCACAAGGGTCCCCACAATCGTACAAAATCAGGTCGTACAAGACCTGACCCGGTCGCACAAGCCGGACGTACAAGACCCACTCGCACAAGCTGTTACCGGACGCACAAGGTGCCCGAGTCGCACAAGCGAGTTGTTGGTCCGGGTGTACTGTTGGGCCGGACAGCCCAATTACCCACTCGCACAAACACACACTGATCGCACAATTATGTGGGCCGTACATGTGTTACACGATGTTATGTGGGCCGAGACCTTTATACTTGACTTTCTAGTTGGGCCGTTTATGTTGAACTGCTTGTTTGTAATATGATGGACCGCACAAGTCCACTATTATGTTTTATTTATTTGGGCCGAGATCACTATGTTGGATTGGGTATATATTTGATTTGTTAATCAGTTGGGCCGGGTAAGGTTTGGGCCTAGACTCACATCGCACAAGATGGTTGGGCTCGCACAAGTTCTTTGGCCCAACCATCCGAATCGCACAAGTGGAGTGCTTAATGTGTTTGCATGCATACGTGTTTGCCATGTTGTATACGTGCAATATTGAGCCAAACCTGACTTGTATTACAACCATGCTAGGACGTGATTGACCATTTACTAGCTTATCTATACTCTTTGTGTATCTGCCGAGCAAACCAAGGTGAGTTCACACAGCCAAGGCATGGGATTCCCGGGTTGGGAATTGGGTTGGATATGATGAAATGGAATGATTACTCGTACTTACGCATATACCAGACTATAGACCATCGTCCTCAGGTTAGTCAGGACACGTTACGTAAAGCCTACGTAACCCAGTACTATTGCCATATGTCTCCCGGGTCGGGAGGACACGTTACGTAAAGCCTACGTAACCCAATACCTTTCTACTGGCTTCCGGGTCGGAAGGCCACGCTACGTAAAGCCTGCGTAGCCCCCACGCGTACCATGTCCTCGGGGAAGGGCACGTCACGTAAAGCCTACGTGACCCTGTACGTTTTCCGGTTCTCGGTAAAGAAGAACACATGGTCGGAAGTTAGTCTAGTAAGTACCATAATGGGAAGCCCGTTATAAAGGATAAACGTGAGAATTCCTCACCAATAGAATACACTTGCTTGGGAAGCCTTATTAGATGAACTTACGCATGATTATAACAAACTTATTTCCTGTGAACTCGCTCAACTAGTTTGTTGATTATTTGCTGCATGCCTTGCAGGGCCTTAGGTATACTAGGAGCTTGCACCAGAGGAGAGGCGGGTCGTTGTGGACAAGAACTCGTGAATGCTTATTAAACACTTTTACATTCACACATTGATACTTATGATTTGGGTTTCACATTTAATGCTTCCGCTACTTAAACAGTGTTTGGTTTTGAACACCAGTTATGTCTTTGATTTTATTAAATGCTATGTTTGATATAATTGGTGGCTTGATCCTGGTCAGTCACGCTCCCAAGCGGTGGTACTCCGCGGGTGGATTTTGGGGGTGTGACAGATTGGTATCAGAGCCATTGGTTATAGAGAACTAGGTTTTAATATGGGAAAACGTTTTTATTAAAACCGGACTATAACCAGTACGGTGCTCTCAACGATCCACAACGACGCTTCGCTCCACGTGCAAGACTCGACATCCTAGGTAATAAGGTTATGTTTATTGCCTGTTTGCTAGAACTGCTTAGAACTTTGCTCGCATTACGCCTAGATACACATGCTTTGATTTCATGAGAACACCTATATGCCTACGCTTTTCTGTCATCGCCCTACTCGCGAACCATTCTTACGTATGCTACTTGTTACTATGAAGATCAATGGCCGCACGAATTAACATGACTCAAGCCCAGCTAGAGGCTCTCATTGCTACGGCAGTTGCAGCCGCTCAAGCAGGTCAACCCGCTCAGCAACAACCTGTGTGTACCTTCAAGAATTTCATGGACTGTCGTCCAAATTCCTTCAGCGGCACAGAAGGAGCGGTTGGACTCCTCCACTGGTTCGAGAAGCTAGAATCAGCATTTGAAATGTGCGAGTGCCCTGAGGCTCGCAAGGTCAAGTTTGCTACCGGTACTCTGGAGGGAATAGCACTGACTTGGTGGAACGCCCAAGTCCAGATCTTAGGGTTGGCAGCTGCTAACGCCACCCCATGGAACGACTTTAAGGAACTCATCAAGCGTGAGTATTGCACGCGGGAAGACATACACAAGCTGGAAGACGAACTGTACAATCTGAAGATGGTTGGGTCGGAAATCGAAGCATATACCAAACGGTCTAATGAGCTGGCCGTTCTGTGTCCTACTATGGTGGACCCTCCCTACAAGCGCATTGAGTTGTATCTCAAGGGATTGGCACCAGAAATTCAGAGCCACGTGACGTCGGCTAACCTCGAAAACATCCAGGAGATCCAGCGTCTCGCTCACCGTATCACTGATCAGGCAGTGGATCAGAATAAACTGCCCAAGCGTGTTAATGCTGCTGCTAACGTCACCACCTCAGTTACTCCTGCTACATCTGGTGACAGTAAGAGAAAGTGGGATGGAGATTCCAGCAAGGGCTCAGCATCCGTTCAGTCTCAAGCTCAGCAACAGAAGACTGACCATTACCAGAGTCCTAGTCAGCAATCCTCTGGTGGTCACAGGCAGAGGAGATATCAGGGTAGTCAACCTAGGTGCCACAACTGCAACAGGCATCACAGCGGCCAGTGCAACAAGGGTCGTTGTCAAAGATGTCTCAAGATGGGTCACGAGGCCAAAGACTGTAGGAGCCCACGGCCTGTAAATCAGGACCAGCAACCACAACAACCAGCTCCACAAAACCCACAGCAGCAGCAGCCACAGCGCGGAAACCGGGGATGTTTCCAGTGTGGAGCAGAAGGTCATTACAAACGCGATTGTCCTCAATTGAACCAGAACCAGAACCACAACAATAACCAGGGCAACGGGGGAAACAACAACAACAATGGCAACGAGACAAGAGGTCGAGCTTTCGTGTTAGGACGAGGAGACGCAATGAACGATATTTGAACTTACAACTTGTTTTGGGTTTCATTAATATGTTTACGCTACTCAAACAAAGTTTAGTTTGAACATCAAACGTATTGGGTTTTATGAATTATTTTAACTGCTACACTTTATGTTTGAGATGATGGATGGTTTGATATGATTGAACGCACCTATCGTATTTATGGACCTTATGAATAGGGTGTGCAAACCCTACCTAGACAAGTACGTCATAATATTCATCGACGATACTCTGATCTACTCCCAGAGTCAGGAGGAGCACGAGCAGCACCTACGCTTTATTTTGGAACTCCTTCGGAAGGAACAGTTGTACGCCAAGCTTTCTAAATGCGACTTCTGGCTCCGTGAAGTCCACTCCTTAGGCCATGTGGTGAACTAGGATGGGATTCACGTCGATCCATCCAAGGTAGATTCGATCAGAAACTGGCCTGCACCGCGTACACCGACAGAGATACGTCAATTCTTGGGTCTGGCAGGTTACTACCGACGGTTTATTAGAGACTTTTCGAAGATTGCTCAGCCGCTTACGCTACTGACACAGAAGGGTGTTACCTATCGCTGGGGAGAGCCCCAGGAGACTGCTTTTCAGCACTTGAAGGATAGGCTTTGCAGCGCACCTATTCTTTCACTGCCAGAGGGCACAGATGACTTCGTAGTATATTGTGACGCGTCAATACAGGGTCTGGGATGTGTATTGATGCAGCGGGATAAAGTGATTGCCTACGCCTCTCGTCAGCTAAAGGTTCATGAACGGAACTACACGACGCACGATTTAGAGCTGGGAGCTGTTGTTTTTGCGCTTAAGATATGGCGACACTACCTGTACGGTACCAGGTGCACGATTTACACCGATCACAGGAGTCTCGAGCATATCCTTAAGCAGAAGGATTTGAATATGCGTCAACGACGATGGGTCGAGTTACTTAACGACTACGAATGCGCTATCAAGTATCATCCAGGCAAAGCCAATGTGGTGGCTGACGCCCTCAGTCGAAAGGACACTTTACCACGGCGCGTGCGAGCGCTACAGCTTACGATTCAGTCTAGCCTTCCTGCACAGATACGAGATGCTCAGGTAGAAGCATTGAAACCAGAAAACGTCAAGGCTGAAGCCTTACGCGGCTCACGACAACAGATGGAACAGAAGGCAGACGGCGCCTACTATGTAACGGGCCGGATTTGGGTCCCTCTTTATGGCGGTCTACGCGAACTTGTGATGGATGAAGCTCACAAGTCTCGCTATTCGGTGCATCCAGGGTCGGACAAAATGTACCACGATATCAGCACTACTTATTGGTGGCCTAGCATGAAGGCCCACATCGCTACGTATGTTGGAAAATGCTTGACCTGTGCAAGAGTCAAGGTCGAATATCAGAAACCAGCTGGCCTACTTCAGCAGCCTAAGATACCTCAGTGGAAATGGGAAGAAATTTCCATGGATTTCGTTACAGGCCTACCTAGATCCCAGCGTGGGAACGATACGATATGGGTGATCGTGGATCGACTCACCAAGTCTGCACACTTCCTACCGATTAAGGAAACGGACAAGTTCTCCACTCTCGCAGACGTCTATCTTAAAGAAGTTGTCTCGAGGCACGGGGTGCCCACGTCCATCATTTCGGATCGCGACGCACGATTCACGTCAGAACTTTGGCAAGCGATGCATAAATCTTTCGGCTCAAGGTTAGACATGAGCACAGCATACCACCCTCAGACGGATGGGCAGTCTGAGCGTACGATTCAAACTCTCGAAGACATGCTTCGGGCATGCGTTATCGATTTCGGCAACGGCTGGGAAAAGCACCTCCCTTTGGTGGAGTTCTCGTATAATAACAGTTATCACACCAGCATCCAAGCCGCTCCATTCGAGGCATTGTACGGGCGTAAATGCCGGTCACCTCTCTGTTGGGCAGAGGTGGGAGATAGTCAGATCACGGGTCCAGAGATTGTAGTGGACGCCACAGAAAAGATTGCACAGATACGACAACGCATGGCGGCAGCACGCGACCGTCAGAAAGCCTACGCGGATAAGCGTAGAAAGCCATTGGAATTCGAGGTCGGGGACCGGGTTTTATTGAAAGTTTCACCCTGGAAGGGTGTGGTTCGTTTTGGCAAACGGGGCAAACTGAATTCGCGGTACGTCGGACCGTTCGAAATCATAGAAAAGGTTGGCAAAGTTGCATACAAGTTGAACCTACCAGCTGAACTCGGGGCAGTTCACAATGTCTTTCATGTATCGAACTTAAAGAAGTGCTTATCTGATGAAAACCTCATCATTCCTTTTAAGGAACTCACTATCGACGAGCGGTTGCAGTTCGTTGAGGAACCAGTAGAAATCACGGACCGGGATGTGAAGGTCCTCAAACACAAGAGAATCCCTCTTGTCCGAGTTCATTGGAACTCCAAACGTGGCCCAGAGTACACCTGGGAACGCGAAGACAGGATGACAGAAAAGTACCCCCATTTATTCGGGAACCAGGCAACCACTACTGAGGCTGAAGCTACTACTTCGGAATTTCGGGACGAAATTCCAGATCAACGGGGGGAGGATGTGACACCCCAGGAAAACCAGTGAACAGTACAGTTTACCTAGCTTCCTCAGTGAGTGCATACCAAATTTCGGGACGAAATTTCCAATTAGTTGGGGATAATGTGACAACTCGAACTTTAGACTCGCTTTGTGTAACGCTATGTGCATATGTGAACTAGATTATATGTTTGAATTTAAGTGAACGTTATGTTATTATGTGCTACATGTGTTATGTATGTGGTGCATATTATATATAGGCATGTATCAAACCGATCACACAACAACCACACAAGCTCACATCACTCGCACAAGCCCTCTTGGGCCGTTTTACTTATGATTCGGACTTCAAGGGCTGCCCAACAAAGGGCCGGCCCATTGCCTTGCTTTTGTACGAACAAACATACACACATGAGGGGATTTTCATCTCATTTGTTGCAACATACATTACACACACAAAACCCTAGTGCCCCCTTCCTTCTCTCTAACCGACGGCGAACAACTCTTTGGATCTAAGATCTTGCTATTCAATTCGGCTCAACCTCTCTTTGTTTAATCTCTATCGGTTAGTGTTAATATGATTTCTATTATTGATGTTGATTGTTTGTTGTAGCCCTGATTGATTATAGATTTGATAAACTACATGAACTAGTCGTTAACTAAACCGGATATATATATATGATCTCGGCTGTGGTGAATTGATGATTGGGTTGATTTAGATCTGATGTTTAATAATGAATAGATGCTAATCGACTGATGTGCTTCTGTCTTTCGAATCGGACATGATGTAGAGTGTTGTTGATGTTCATAAATTTGGCTTATGTTGTTAAGTCCACATGTTTATTCAAGGTTTAGGTGTGTTGTTCATGAGCATGATTGTTAGGGTTCATGAGGATTCTTGATAGATTATCTTGATTGATCGATATTATGCTAAGTGATGTACTAAGATTGTGTTAATTGTTTTTGGTTAAGTTTGGAAACTATTGATGGCTGTAACCGATTTGCTTAAATGGTGGAATTAGTTGAACTAATCGCACAAGGGTCCCCACAATCGTACAAAATCAGGTCGTACAAGACCTGACCCGGTCGCACAAGCCGGACGTACAAGACCCACTCGCACAAGCTGTTACCGGACGCACAAGGTGCCCGAGTCGCACAAGCGAGTTGTTGGTCCGGGTGTACTGTTGGGCCGGACAGCCCAATTACCCACTCGCACAAACACACACTGATCGCACAATTATGTGGGCCGTACATGTGTTACACGATGTTATGTGGGCCGAGACCTTTATACTTGACTTTCTAGTTGGGCCGTTTATGTTGAACTGCTTGTTTGTAATATGATGGACCGCACAAGTCCACTATTATGTTTTATTTATTTGGGCCGAGATCACTATGTTGGATTGGGTATATATTTGATTTGTTAATCAGTTGGGCCGGGTAAGGTTTGGGCCTAGACTCACATCGCACAAGATGGTTGGGCTCGCACAAGTTCTTTGGCCCAACCATCCGAATCGCACAAGTGGAGTGCTTAATGTGTTTGCATGCATACGTGTTTGCCATGTTGTATACGTGCAATATTGAGCCAAACCTGACTTGTATTACAACCATGCTAGGACGTGATTGACCATTTACTAGCTTATCTATACTCTTTGTGTATCTGCCGAGCAAACCAAGGTGAGTTCACACAGCCAAGGCATGGGATTCCCGGGTTGGGAATTGGGTTGGATATGATGAAATGGAATGATTACTCGTACTTACGCATATACCAGACTATAGACCATCGTCCTCAGGTTAGTCAGGACACGTTACGTAAAGCCTACGTAACCCAGTACTATTGCCATATGTCTCCCGGGTCGGGAGGACACGTTACGTAAAGCCTACGTAACCCAATACCTTTCTACTGGCTTCCGGGTCGGAAGGCCACGCTACGTAAAGCCTGCGTAGCCCCCACGCGTACCATGTCCTCGGGGAAGGGCACGTCACGTAAAGCCTACGTGACCCTGTACGTTTTCCTGTTCTCGGTAAAGAAGAACACATGGTCGGAAGTTAGTCTAGTAAGTACCATAATGGGAAGCCCGTTATAAAGGATAAACGTGAGAATTCCTCACCAATAGAATACACTTGCTTGGGAAGCCTTATTAGATGAACTTACGCATGATTATAACAAACTTATTTCCTGTGAACTCGCTCAACTAGTTTGTTGATTATTTGCTGCATGCCTTGCAGGGCCTTAGGTATACTAGGAGCTTGCACCAGAGGAGAGGCGGGTCGTTGTGGACAAGAACTCGTGAATGCTTATTAAACACTTTTACATTCACACATTGATACTTATGATTTGGGTTTCACATTTAATGCTTCCGCTACTTAAACAGTGTTTGGTTTTGAACACCAGTTATGTCTTTGATTTTATTAAATGCTATGTTTGATATAATTGGTGGCTTGATCCTGGTCAGTCACGCTCCCAAGCGGTGGTACTCCGCGGGTGGATTTTGGGGGTGTGACATATTTCATCTAAATTAAGTAGCATAGAAAAAGAGAAATTAGTTAATCTTCTCAAAAAACACAAAAATGCGATTGCTTGGAAGCTTGTAGATATTAAAGGAATAAGTCCTTCCATGTGCACGCACAAAATTTTAATGAATGATGATTACAAAACAGTAATTCATCCACAACGAAGAGTAAATCCCAATGTACAAGAAGTGGTTAAAAATGAAGTCATCAAGCTACTTGACGCCGGACTAATCTATCCTATCTCCGATAGTCCATGGGTAAGTCCCGTCCAAGTAGTCCCAAAGAAAGGAGGTATGACGGTAATAACTAATGAAAAAAATGAATTAATACCGACAAGAACCGTCATAGGATGGAGAGTTTGTATAGACTATAGACGATTAAATGAAGCAACAAGGAAAGACCACTTTCCTTTGCCCTTCATTGATCAAATGTTAGAACGACTATCCGGTCATAAATTTTATTGTTTCTTGGATGGTTTTTCAGGTTACTTTCAAATACCGATAGCACCTGAAGACCAAGAGAAAACAACTTTCACATGCCCCTACGGAACTTTCGCCTATCGACGCATGCCATTCGGTCTATGTAATGCACCTGCAACATTCCAACGTTGTATGGTAGCCATTTTCCATGATATGATAGAAAAGACAATGGAAGTCTTCATAGACGACTTTTCTATCTTTGGAGACTCATATGACCAATGCCTCGATAACCTCGAACGAATGCTATCCCGATGTGAGGAAACTAACCTCGCCCTTAACTGGGAAAAATGCCATTTCATGGTAACAGAGGGAATAGTACTCGGTCACAAAATCTCAAGCGAAGGTATGGAAGTTGATCGAGCAAAAATAGAAACTATTTCTCGATTACCTCCACCATCCTCCGTTAGAGCAATTAGAAGTTTCTTAGGGCATGCCGGATTTTATAGAAGGTTTATCAAAGACTTTTCAAAAATTTCAAGACCACTAACAAAATTACTTGAAAAAGATGCTCCTTTCATCTTTGACAAAGAATTCAATCAAGCATTTCTAACCCTCAAGGAAATGCTAGTCATTGCACCTATCATGATAGCACCCGATTGGAAATTTCCTTTCGAAATCATGTGTGATGCAAGTGACTTTGCTGTTGGAGCAGTCTTGGGACAAAGAAAAGAAAAGCATTTCCACCCAATTTATTATGCTAGTAAAACGCTTAATGATGCACAAGAAAATTACACAACTATAGAAAAAGAATTACTAGCTGTGTTATTTGCATTCGATAAATTCCGTTCTTACCTTGTTCTTTCTAAAATTGTAATCTATACAGATCATGCAGCTATCAGATACCTCTTCAAGAAACAAGACGCAAAACCCCGTTTGATCAGATGGATTCTACTCCTCCAAGAGTTCGACATTGAAATCAAAGACAAAAGAGGAGCAGAAAACACTGCTGCAGATCATCTTTCACGCCTAGAAGACCCAGCTTTGGAGGCAACCAGGGACGAGCAGATAAACGAGAAATTTCCCACAGAGTCCTTGGAGATGATGGAGAGTAGACAAGAACCATGGTATGCCGACTATGCTAATTATTTAGCTAGCGGTATAGTCACCAAAGGATGGCCGCATCACCAAAGAAAGAAATTCTTTGCTGATGTAAAGCATTACTTTTGGGAAGACCCTTATCTTTTCAAAATGTGTGCCGACCAACTCATCTGAAGGTGTGTCCATGGTAATGAAGCACGAAGAATTCTCCGTCATTGTCATGAAGGTCCATACGGAGGACATCATGGTGCCGCTAGTACCGCACGAAAGGTATTTGATTCAGGATTTTATTGGCCAACCATTTACAAGGATGCACAAAATCTTGTAAAGACATGTGACGCTTGCCAAATATTAGGTAATATTTCTTCCAAAAATGAAATGCCTCAAAACGGCATTCTCGTTTGTGAAATTTTTGATGTGTGGGGACTCGATTTTATGGGACCCTTCCCACCGTCAAAAGGAAACAAATATATACTTGTGGCAGTCGATTACTTGTCTAAATGGGCGGAGGCCGAAGCTCTTCCAACAAACGATGGAAGAGTAGGGGTAAAATTTCTGAAAAAGTTATTCTCTCGTTTTGGAACACCAAAAGCCTTGATAAGTGATAGAGGTACCCCTTTTTGCAATCATCAACTCGAAAAAATATTAACAAGGTATGGGGTCTATCACCGGGTCTCAACAGCATATCACCCTCAAACAAATGGGCAAGCCGAAGTGACTAACCGAGGTTTAAAACGAATACTTGAAAAAACCGTAGGTTTAAATAAGAAGGAATGGGCTGATAAATTAGACGATGCTTTATGGGCTTTTCGAACTGCTTATAAAACCACTATAGGCACAACCCCATATAAGCTAGTCTATGGAAAAAGTTGTCACTTGCCGGTAGAAATAGCTCACAGAGCCTACTGGGCAATAAAAAACGTAAACTTAGACTTAGAAACTGCAGGTAAAAATCGATTCTGTCAAATGAATGAATTAGACGAATTAAGGAACTACGCATATTCTAACTCCGAAATTTATAAGGAAAGAATGAAAAATTTACATGATAAATATATTAAGTCTAATGAATTTCGGGTAGGAGATCAAGTTCTGTTGTTTAATTCACGACTTAGATTATTTCCGGGTAAACTAAAATCTAGGTGGTCAGGACCTTTTTCCGTCACCCATGTTTTTCCTCACGGTGCAGTAGAAATTAAAGCTCAAAATGGTATACCATTTAAAGTCAATGGCCAACGGCTAAAACTCTATCGAGGATCCATTGAGGATGAAGAAGAGGAGATCTCGCTTCAAACGGTTAACGAATGAAAAGCATCCACATCATATCCGACATGTTACGAACAAGCGAGTATACATCAAGACAGGTAAGTCTTCTAACCATGTTTTCGGAAAAAAGGGGTATGCACACGAGCACATAAAAAAATTTAAAACTTTTTCTCGGCACGAGGCCGTGTCCGCTGGACACGGGGCCGTGTCGAGGCAACTGTCGGGATAAAACCCTCTTCTCATAACAGTTACCTCATTCCACACGCCCCGTTTTGCCGAAAACGCTCTGGTTCAAGGCGATTTTTCCGCAGATTTTCGACATTACCTCCATGTTTAACAACATTAAGGTATGATTCTGTCATCATTAGTAGTTAGATTAGTTACTTGCATGTAGTTAAACATCAAAAATTTGGGGGAAAATCTAGGGTTCTTCAAGTTCATCCGGATCGAACTTCAAATTTTTGATGAAATCTGTTAGTATTAGTTTAGATTAGTATTATGGAAAGTAAATACACTTGTATTGTTGATAGATTTGTCCGATTTCTCACTAAAACCTCAAACCCTTGTTTTTGAACCGAAAAAGATGAAATTGGAAGGGTAAACGGGTTGTTTTGGGAAAAACGACACTTAGGGTTTCATTTTCGGGGGAAACCGCACATACTTGGCCAAAAAATTTCAGATTTTCGGGACCGGGACGAAAAATGAAGTTTTTGGGTTACAGACGTCTAGACACGGGGCCGTGCCCGCTGAACACGGGGCCGTGTCCAGCCCACTGTTTGCAGTTTCTTTAAAAATCTCATTGTTTCGTGCTAATTTTTTGGTGTATTCTTTCAGATGGCAAAGTTCACAAGGTTCAATGCAAGTGAGCTCGATGCTAGGGCAAGATACGAAATACTTCAAACAAGACCCGAGGAGTACCCCAGGCGAGCATGCACGGACCTGTTAACCTTGGTAAACCAGCTGGACCGATTCAACAACATCGTTACGGGACCACTAGCGGTTGCATTGAACACTCGGCTTCGGTCGGTGCATCAATGCACCATGGAGTTCTACAGTACTTTCACCTTCACTTCGAGGTGTGACCCGTTCGACAATGAAGGGGTTGCATTTCGGTGTGGCGGGACAAAGTACTCGATCTCTATGGCATAGTTTGGAGCTATAATAGGACTGTATAGGGAAGAGGAATCGGGAAACGAGGAAAATACCGGGGGATTACGAGACTTGGATGAAAATGAACGTCAAGCCGCATGGGCTCAAATCGGTGAAGGAATCTACAACCCTAGCAGCACCAAGATTACTAAGCTGAGGGATCCGCTCTATTGCTACATTCACAGGCTCCTCACCTACTCTCTTAACCAACGTCACGACAGTAGTGGCGTTGTAGGGTTGAAAGATTTGGTTGTCCTTCACTGTATCCACAACCGGAAGCCCCTCGATGTTCCATATCTCCTGTTACGAAACATGCATCTCAACCGCCTTGCTCGCGCTCCAACACCTATCTTCTTTGGAGGGTGGGTGTACCGTCTCTTCAAGCATTTCACGCGAATTCCAAGGTCCTTTGAAAGAAGCCCATGGTCGGGACGAGTTGACTACCACATTTGCCGAGCCATGAACTTACTTTATGAGGCGGAAGACGGGTCGGTGAGCTTCCAAAGGACGCAAGGCTATGCATGGAACCCGCAGGAGGCCCTAGTTCTTCACGTACCACCTCCCCACTACCAATATCAACCCCATGGTGATCCGGGTCAATCCTCCTCACAAGGAGGCGGTTTTCCTAACTTCCAAAGCTTACATGATCTTTTGCAGGAAAACCTCATGTGTACCAGGAACGCCTACAACCTCGCCAACAATACATACCATCAGGTCGGAGCTATTGAATGCAACATCAACGATATGCAAGACGATATCGGCAGCATCCGGGAGTATATGGCGGGGCATGGGGATGGAGGTGATGATAGCGATGAGGACATGGAGTAGGGGGTTTGAAGGAGCAGGAGCGGGTTGATGGCGAGCCCACAGGTTTAGGTCCCTTTTATCTATCGAACAGTTTGTGGCTTGCGTGCCAAGTGTTGAACAATTTACTTTCCTTGACTACTTTTATTTTCTGCTTTATTTTTCTTTTACTTTATGCTTGGAACAATTAACTATGGTAATGTAGGATGTTTGTGTTGCTTGGTATGGTATTAAGTGATGAAACAGGTACAAACCGAGGCTTAGAGTGCTAAGCCTTAGCACTCATAGGGCCAAGATAGAAAAAAACCGGAGGAAGGAACCTGTTTTTCAGGCTTACAGACTGTCCACACGGGGACGTGTCCAGCCAACACGCCCCCGTGCTCACCTCCCAGAACTTCTGTTTGGTTACTTTCCTGCAAGTTTTTGTTAGACACGGGGCCGTGCCTAACCAACACGCCCCCGTGTTCACCTTCTGTAAGTTTTCGTTACTGGCAGTTCACCACGGGGTCGTGTCCAGCGGACACGGGGCCGTGTCCAGACTACCAGTAACACAAATCTTTGCTTTTAACACCATATTACACATCTAATCAACCTAAAAATTTATTTTTGGGACACATTGAGGACAATCTGTAATTTAAGTGTGGGGGGGATGCTAAAACCTTGAAATTTTGCAAGTCCTAATAACAAGCCTTACACAAAACTCTATTGGAACCGCTAAACACCCCAAATTTTTTTCAAAAATTATCATTTTTTTTACTTGTCTAAAGTTTAAGTTAGGAATCTTAAGATTAATAAGGTTGTATTTTTACAAATTTACAACCGAGAGCGTCGTGATAGAAAGAACCAACATTAGAAAATTATGAAACGGCATGACAAGCTTAGTTAAAATTTGATTATATATACTTGATCACATAGAAAAACCCATTCCCACAAAAAGTGAGTTTTTGAGCCTTTATTGAGCATACAAATTTACATCTTTAGACTAAATGCTCACTTTTCGTTTCTTGTGTGAATAGCCGCTTGGTTCTTACGACTCTAGAACTTGCCAAAACGATTCATTCTCAGTCCTTACCAACTTAAACTCAAGTAAGTAAATGATGGAGGCATTAGGACTAACCCTTTTTTCTTTCTACACCATTATTTTTCAATTTTTTTTACCACCTACCCAAAATCCCCCTAGTTAACCCCTTTGAGCCTAAACCTTTCATTTCTTTACCCTAAAACCCTTTTACCCACCAAAAAAAAAAAAAACCTTTTTTATTTTTACCCTTTATTTTAGTAACAAGCTCGGTTTTCGTGTGACTGAAAAAAAATGATGAAGTTAAAAATAAACAAAGCTCTTAAAACAAAAGCTTGTTTGGAGAAATACTTCGAAATAAAAAGTCACTAAAACAAAGTGTTTTACGAAAACCGACGCTTTTTACGCTTTTCGTCCTTTTCTACTAACCCATTCACCCACCTTTAGCCCAAAAGTGATTCACTAAAAATACACCTTCGGCCGAGTATGAGTGATTTCTCCCGTGAGGTATGTGAACTTGTATATAAATGGAATTTTAAAAAGGCATGTTATGCCCAAATAAGTAATTTCTCCTATGAAACGTTCTAAACAAATCATAACGAATAGGATTGTAAATAAATAAAAATAAAACCCAAAAAGATCTTGGATTCCCGACACTCTGTGACAAGCCAAAATCTTCTCTTCTACCCATTCCATTTGGGAGTGTAAGCCACATATTAAAGAGTTTTGCTTGAGGACAAACAAAAGTTCAAGTGTGGGGGTATTTGATGTGTGTAAAATGCAACATATAAATTACATCAAATGAGGCATAAAACTAACCCCTTTTAAGTACTAATGTTGGAAAAAGAGTGTTTTTGTCTTCCTTTTGTATTTTTAGGATTAAATGAGCTCAAATTCACAAAAGAAGCAAAAAAGACAGCTAAATCTAACATAAATACAAGAAAAGGAACATAAGTGGACTGCCCGACCCCTCAACAGCGTCCTCCCAAGCAAAATAGAGAAGGCAGAAGACTGAACACGCCCCGTGCTCAGCCAGCACGGGGCCGTCCCAAGAAGCAGCAGAAAAGACAAACCTATAGAAGCTTCTATTGCCCACCACGGGGCCGTGTCCAGTGAACACGTGGGCATGGCGAAAGTACAGCAGGCGCATTAATTGTAATTGCGAATTACAATTAATGAAGAGAGAGAGTGTCAGACAGGCACGGGGGCGTGTCCAGCGGACACGGGGCCGTGCCCAGCCTTCTATTCAGCCTATAAATAGGAGTGCTTGGTTTCATTGCAACTCATCCCTTGGCACACCACCTCTCTCACACTTCATCCACCACCCACCACCATCACAACACCATCATCCACCACCATCATCCATTGTCCATCATAGAGTGTGTGAGTCGTCTCGGGATCCAAGATTGATCATATGAGTTCTTGACAATCAAGGCCATGTTTGCCTAAGTCTCTTACATCACTTGGTGAAGACAAGTGTTTAGTATAATAACTAGTTGCTTTTGTTGAAGGTGATCTTTCCTTATCGTTTGTCCGTGGTGTCTTGGCATTATTTTACTGTCTGTATAAAATAAAAGATTTTCACCATTCATATCTCCACGGTCTATATGGAGGTATGTTGGCTACCTGGTCGGGGGTTAAGGGAACGGTTTGGTAAGGGTCTTGCCCTTGTTCAGCGTTTAGAGGTCCTGCAAGGGACCTGGGTCAAATTTAGTAGGATCTCCTTCAATGCCAATAGGTATTGGATGGCGGGGATCCAAACTCTTTGAGCCCCTCATAAGTTAACTACTATTAATACTATAACCCGGCTATTTAGGACTGTATCCCTGCTGACTCAGACTACTTAGCCGAGGGTAAGGTCACCGCCAAAAGCGGGGCCTACCATAATTTGCATTAATAACTTAATTCATTATCTTCCAATAATCCAACCCATTAGGATTGTATCCTTGCTGACTCAAACTACTGGGTTGAGGGTAACGTCGCCTTCAAAAGAGGGGCCTACTACAATAACTAAGATAATCTCTTAAACAAGTGCAAAAGTGCGAAAATAATCAAAGGTTATACTAATACACGAGTCGGATCCAAGTGATTCATCTTGTCTATCTATTTTTATTTTATTTTTATTTTTCAGCATTTAGTTAGTTTTTATTTTCTTAGTTTAAAAATCTTTTCTAACACTTTGATTTGATTAGACGTTGAGAATAAACCGGTACTAAAAGCTCTTGTGTCCTTGTACGACCTCGGTATCTTACCAACACTATACTACGTCCACGATGGGTGCACTTGCCCATATGTGTGTTTAGTGTTAGTAAATATCGTGTTTTATAAATTTAAAACTTGGCTAAAAGCGTAAAAAAGGGTTTAAATATACATCTAAAATATATACACGCTAACACGCATCAACGTGCATACTATAGGCCATGACTGATTATTTGTGAGCACGTAATCTAGCATACCGAGCAAACCGAGGTGAGTTCACACTCTTTCCAAGGCATGGGATTCCCAAGGGTCGGGAATGGGTAAATGAACTAAACGGTAATTACAACCATCCTCTGGGAGTAGGATGCCAAGTATACACACTGGACCAAACCTCTATCGTTGAAGTCCCTCATTATATCGACTTAATCGCCGAGGCCTATGGCGAGCGGGTCATTAGTTAATAGCGCTATTAGGTTTAACAAACCTCACACCGTGTCGTTCGAACGGGCGTGTACTAATGGACTATGGGCAAAGGGTCAATGCTGATAGACATTGACTTAGGGCACCTCTTACATTTTCGTAGCAGTCGATACACATGGTCTAGTAACACATGGGAAGCCCCGACTAATCTTCGCAAACATGTCTGGGAGATCGTGATACAGAATAATACGATACATGGTTTACAAAACGAACATATGATTTATGAAATGAATACTATAACTAAACAACCAACTGTGAACTCGCTCAACTTTGTTGTTGACTCGTTGTTACATGCCTTGCAGGTCTTTAGGTGCATACCGACTGGAACTTGCTGTCTGGGAAGCTGGAGTGGTCATGGGTCGAGTTACATGGAAACGCAACACAAGACTAAGGGCTTTTACATGTGGTTTATAAACTCTTAACAAATGAATTTTGCTTCCTCTGTAAACTGTGAAATATTGTAACGTTGTAACACTTATTGTTAATAAATGAAAGTTTTATTTACATATACCTATGAGTTCAATGTGATTGATGGCTAAGATCCTGGTATGTCACACGCCCAAAGGATAACTGGGGATAAGCCCAAAGGATCTTGTGTAAACTGGAGTATGGCCCTCACCGGCGACTATCCAAACTTAGTGACATGAAAATGCCAAAACCTTAGCTAACGTGAAAACGTTAGAAACCTTAAGAACGGATGTATGGTACGTCTACCATTATACGTAGGATCCCGGATACAACCGGTACAATGAAATTGTCAGCCCCTAAAGCGGGTACTGGTACCATTGCCATGAACTGCACCAGGATTATCGTGCGTTACTGGCGAAACTGGGGACAAGCCCAAATAACTGGGATCAAGCCCAAACAACTGGGGTCAAGCCCAAATAATGTGACAACCCTCACAAAACCAGGTATCCGTACGACTTAATTAACTATTAATTGTTGCTTAATTACTGTGCTTAACTGAGATTTCTGATAAACTGCTACTTGATTATTGATACTTGTACATATCTGCATCATACTTTGATTTCTGTCACTACATTATTTGCTTACTGAACTCTAGTGACAAACATGATGCACAAAAGCACAGTAGCATTTGAACGGATAACCTATTGAACATGCTGATATAGCCAGCATCAGGCAGACACTGCCTCTAAAGGCCTGAATGAGCCAGAAATATTTTACTACACCGATAGTGTGTGTAGGGATACAAGGGTTGTTAGAACTGCGTCTCTAGGAATAAGATACAGAGATTGGATGTGCCTAAAACGTACTCTAAGCAAGAAACACAGCACTTTTATCAACATACTAGCTTCTAGCTAATTAATAAAGTGCCAAAATATGAGGAAATATTCCTGACACTTTGCAGAATAAATTGTGTCGCTAAAAATATTAATTACGACGCTTAAAGGATTACTTAAGCACTTTAACGGATTACTATCCAACCGAACAACCGGACTATACCCGGAACATAAAAATATGGCTAGAAATATTATTAGTCTTTTTCTGAGCCAGTTAGGGTCCCTGATTACCCTAACACCCGCTTTATAACGCATCAAACAACTAACGGGGTTAATCTCTAAACTTAACCTACTTAACATAACTGAACTCTAACCGTGTGATTGGAAACGAACCGGATGTCCTTTCCCCCTAAAGATTTCGGCCTAACCAAGGGACAAGAGGGTACAAGCTTTTGAATATTTTATTTGTTGATTGTGGATATCTAGAGAACATAAGAAACCGTTGGACGATGGCTCATGTTTTGTCTATAAAATCCACACTAAACCCACAAGACTTGACACCACAAATCACCAACACTTTCTACTCTCTCCTCTCCTCCCTATTCTTGGCCGAGAGCACCCACAATCCATCCATCATTGTCGAGCTTTGATTCTTCCATTCCAAGCTTATACAAGTGCTAAGGGTCACGTACAAGGAAGCTTGAAGCAAGCGGAAGTTGAAGGACCTCGTTCATTTGTTTTTATCCACGCCATTTTCGCCAAAGATCTTCCCTAGCCCCGAGCTAGAGGTATAACGTTTAAAACTCACTCTTGATCGTATCCAAAGTGGTTAATATGATTTTTAACGGTTAAAAGTCGGAATCATGCGTTTTGAATCTTTAAAGACTACTAAAACTCGAATATTGTTGGTTAAAAGCTTATAACGCGTGTAAAAGTCGTAGTATTCGAATATGTTGGTTATTGAGGCCCGATCTACGATGTGGTGGCTCTTATCATCGTTTAACCCGACTTTGTTAAGATCACGAATCTTGACATACGCTTGTTTCTATCGGTACAAGGGTTAAAAGGTGAAACTCCACCACACGAGAAACATGAACTTGTGTAAAAGTATTTTGACTTGTAAAATAGTATTTAAAACGAGCCGATCTACGTATGTACAAGTGGTATATTCGTAGAACCAAGTGTCGAGAAAATCATGTTTTATAAAAATTGGGTAACATGTTAACAAATATGATATTTTACAAACTACAATAGTATAAACACTTGTGAAACGAAAGATCCGACAAAATAACAATTTTTACAAAAGTTGTCGGGAAGTTGTAAAGAATGATTTGTTCTAAAAACGGGGTTTTTACAAGACTAAACTATTTTATACATAGATCCACTAAATATAAGGTGATCTACACTATGACTTTCGGAAAAATTACAAGTTCATGTAACAACGCGACTTTACATACTAGTCTACAACATTGATGTGTTAAAACTGGTTTGAAGTATCGAAAATTGATTGGTTGATTAAAGATATTGTTGAAGTGATTTTGTAAAAGAAAATGATACGCCTGAAAGCGTGGCCACCTCCAGTTATAGGGGAAACTCTGGCGAAAATTTTCTAAAATCTAACACTTAGAATTATTTGCAAGTGTTAAACTATTTTGAGATGTTTTTCAAAATATATTTCGCCATGACTTTATTTATTAAATAATCGGAGGTGGGATTTTCACAAAAACTAAACGTGATAAATATTTATTCAATAGATATATTTTTCACCACACTGTTTATGATTATTTTGTGAAAATATATAAATATTATTTTTAGAGTAAAAATAATATTTACAAACTGTGACGAACCCAAAATAATACCAACACCTACACGACAAACATATAAGTTACAACGGTAAGTACTATTACCACTAAATCGCCAAAACGTAACTTACGCTTTATACGGAAATATCCATAAATGCGGATATTGTCGACGTATTATTTTGGAAAGTATTATACGAAGAGAAAATATATTATTTTTGAGAAAAATAATTATATTTTGGAATGAGAAATAAAATATATTAAGTGAGACTTAATATCATAAACGCACATGTATTAAATCCCCCATCCTTGGGAAGGAAATTAACTACCAATTATGTACAAGGAACAGTTGTCTAACTGTTTCCCGAAAATTAAACTATAAAGCTAAAGCACGGCCGTCCGTCTAATAGAATTAGCACATGTAGGTCGTTGCACAGCTTTCGGACATTTGGAGTACTCTATTTAGCGACGCACTGACTGTGAGTTCATGCCCCCCTTTACTCTTAACTGTTTTCAGTTTTCTAAACTGCGGGGGTGAAATACATGTTACAATGATTATGAATATGTTTATACATGGTATGATTAGCGTAAGGAGGTTTGTTACTTAGATCATGTGAGTGGGTAGGCGGAAACTTGAGGCCATTAATCCTCATAGTAGGACCGAGGGACAGGAGCGGTAGATCTATCTGGTTGTAGCGAGCCCAGCCCCAGGTCCAGCTGAACGGACCTCGGGGTGACTTAGTGCCCGACGCATAAATCCGCTAGGTTTGAGTCTCCCTACTTGCACTTCACAAATATCAATGGCCTTGCAAACCATTGGTGATCTCTTTTTCCTTATTTGCTACATACCAGGTTTTTGATAAAGACAAAGGTTTATTTACTCACTATCGCATGAACTCGCTCAACATTATTGTTGATTTTTCAACTTACATGTATTTCAGGAAACTAACGATCTGGCGCGGTATGGCTTGTTTTCCGCTGCATTAGGCCCGAGGTCATCCAGGGTTCGAGGCTTGTGACTCTTTCCTGGACAAGTCACAGTCCCTGAACCATGTTTACTTTAAGTTTGCATTTGTAATGTTTAGACAAAGTTATGGTTGTTGGGTGTTAACCCGTTAAGACAATGTTTAATATTTTTATCAATGGATGATCTTGCATATTTTAAATTCATATAGCTTGTTATGATTAAGCTATGGTATTAAGAAGTCACACCAAATTAACCATGCTTCCGCAAAGCCAGGGTGTGACAAATAACTGGGGTCAAGCCCAAACAGCTGGGGTCAAGCTCAAACAACTGGTGAGTTCTGTGGATACTAATCCTTTGTTAAGGATACTCAAGCCTTCTGCAAAACTCAGAATCAAGTGAAAAGAGGATAAAAGATCCAGAATCCTTATCCTTGTATATAGGATAATTAAAGAATTAAATAGTTTTAGATTAGATCATTACCAAATTGAGGATCCTCCATCCTATAAGGATCCTTTAAGGATACTCGATAGCTAAGGATCATGGATTCTTATCACATGAAGTATTTATTCAAGTGGACAGCATTCCAAGCTCTTGGTAGCAAATCACCTTCCATTGTTAGCAATCGATATACCCCCTTTGCTGCTTCAGCTTCAATCAAATAGGGGCCTTCCCATTTTGGTGCTAACTTTCCATCAGCAGAATTGGTGGTGTTCTGAAATGCTTTCCTCAATGCCATATCACCAACTTGGAATTTCCTGATCCTGACATTTTTGTTATAGGCTCCAGCCATCCTTTGTTGATAACTAGCCATCCTTATCCTTGCCAAATCCCTGAGTTCTTCTATAGTATCTAAGTCTTGAACCAAGTTTTCAACATTTCCTTCAGGATCACGGACGCTTGTTCTTGCAATAGGAACCACCATCTCTGTAGGGATCACTGATTCTGCTCCAAATACCAAAGAAAATGGAGTTTGACCAGTAGCATTCTTGGGAGTCGTCCTGTCAGCCCATAATACATAAGGTAGCTCTTCTGCCCATTTTCCTTTCTTGGATCCAAGCTTCTTCTTCAAATTGTTGATGATGATCTTGTTGGATGATTCTGCCTGGCCATTAGCTTGTGGGTGGACTGGTGTTGATGTTATCATCTTAATCCCCCAGTTGTCACAAAAGTTAGTGGTTCTACTCCAATAAATTGGGATCCATTATCACAAACAATTTCAGAAGGGATACCGAATCTAGTAATAATAGTTCTTTTGATAAATGATATCACTTCTTTTTCTCTGACTTGAGTAAAGGCTTCTGCCTCTATCCACTTTGAGAAATAGTCAGTCATAGCAAGCATGAATACTTTTCCACCAGGTGCCTTAGGAATACCAACTATATCCATCCCCCATCTCATAAATGGCCAAGAAGAGGGTATAGGATGCAAGAGCTCTGCTGGTTGGTGAAGGATATTACTATGTCTCTGACAAGGATCACACTTTTTGGCATAATCCACAGCATCCTTCTTCATAGTAGACCAATAGTATCCTGTCCTCAGGATCCTTGAGAATAACACCCTGCCCCCAGTGTGGTTTCCACAATCTCCTTCATGAAAATCCTTTAGGACTTCTTGGATTTCAAGATCCTCAATGCATCTTAGATATGGTCCTGCAAGAGATTGTCTATATAAAATGTCATTCAATATTGTAAATTGAGATACCTTAACTTTGAAAGCCCTAGGGTTTTCTCCTGTAGGAATCTCTCCATGTTGGATATATCTTTTGACTGGAAGGATCCATGATCTTGAATGAGATTGTGTATCATCACTAGGGATGATTGCAGAATCTTCTCCTATCTCCATGGCTACATGATCCTCAATAGCAGGGGTTAGGATATGGATAATAGGGATTTTTATATCCTCTGGAATCTTCAAGGATAATCCTAGATTGGCCAATGCATCAGCTTCTGCATTCTCTTCTCTAGGTACCTGTGTCAAACTAAAGGAAACAAAAAAGAGCGCCAATTCTTTGACTATCTCTAAATATTTGATTAGCTTTTCACCTTACAACATAGGATCCATTAAAGTGATTAGTAAATAATAATGAATCTACATGTACTTCAAGATACCTGATCCTCATATGCTTAGCAATTTGCAAACCAGCTATCAAGGCTTCATATTTAGCCTCATTGTTAGTAGTTTGGAATTCACAATCTATGGACTGGGGTATTATGTCCCCCTGTGGCGATTTTAGTTGTATTCCAAGCCCAGTTCCTTTGACATTAGAAGCTCCATCAGTGAAGAGTATCCAAGGATTCTTAGTTTCCTCTAGCTGTTGGACTTCTAATTCAGCTTCCCTTTGCAAGTCACTACTGAAATCTGCCACAAAGTCAGCTAATGTGACAACCAGAACTTTCAATGTATGTGAAAGGTTTTGGACTAAATTTAATGTATGTTATTGAATTTTTGTAACCTTAATAATTTGGCTAAACATAAAACTTGGTATCCTCAAGTAAACTCAGCCCCCACGTATTCGGCCTGAGCTATCCTTTTAAGCCCACCCTTCAAGAGTTTGGTTTATTACTAAGAGGTAATAGGTAGTACATGAAATAGGACTTGCATATCATTGAAACCCTAGGAGTCCTTGAACTCAACGGCAATAGCTTTTTAGCGAAACCTCATCCCTCGAGTCCGTATTGCATCCTGACACCCCCCCCTCGGTTAGTGTTGATATTATTCCTGTTGAATATGTTGGTTGTATGTGAGCATGTGAATGTGATTAGTCAATATTGTATATATATGATTGCAAACATGTTACTTGAGATATTGGTCCAATAGATTTGTAGATTCATGGGCTGATAGAAGTGGATAATCATGAATCAGAAAAGTGGCGGCCATGTGTATTTATGAGGATCTTAATGATAGTATTATCAGACTAGTCATGGGTGGTGATGTTATGTGAATTGAATAATCTAATAATGTTAATAAAGTACCTTGTAGTTTATCCTAATATAATAGTGGTTGGACTTCATATATGAATTGGTGATGCTTATGTGTTTAGAATAATATGTAAATGATAATTGTTGTGTGACGATGAACAAGAACCATTGAATTATTTGTGATGTTAAATATTAGGATGTTTAATGGATGCTTTTGTTATAATAACTGATAATGTAATTGAGATTCTAACAACATGTAATTACATCGATCAGATGATAGGGTGAATATTGATGGTTTGGGCCAATGAAATTGTTTGGGGAATTGCTGTTTCGTGAGTGAGCTGGGAAATAGTGGGCCAAAATAAATAGAAAATAGGTGATTATAATTATAAGAGGAGATTGATGATTAGTGATGATCTGGTTGATTAATTGTGACGATGATCATGATTTACCTAGGGAACCTTCAGTTGAGGAAGGTTAAGGTTCCTCATGAGGAAGGTTAAGGTTCCTCGTGAGGAAGGTTAAGGTTCCTCGTGAAACTTGTGAGTACTTTAAGTTCCTCGTGAAACTTATAAGTAACAGTAGTTAAGTATGTTAACTCTGTTAGTATGATAACTCTGTTAGTATGTTAACCCTGTTAGTGTGTTATCTCTGTTAGTCTGTTAACTCTGTTAACTCAGCTAACTATTAACCCATGTTAAAGTAGACTGAAAACTTAATTATGTGAAACACGAATTATATCAACATGAGATAACTGTTATGTGTTACTTAATAATGATTGCCTAAGCACACCTTGTGACATAGATTGCATGATAATCGTTACGAACTTAAACTAATTGCGTATACGTGCATACTATAGGCCATGACTGATTATTTGTGAGCACGTAATTTAGCATACCGAGCAAACCGAGGTGAGTTCACACTCTTTCCAAGGCATGGGATTCCCAAGGGTCGGGAATGGGTAAATGAACTAAACGGTAATTACAACCATCCTCTGGGAGTAGGATGCCAAGTATACACACTGGACCAAACCTCTATCGTTGAAGTCCCTCATTATATCGACTTAATCGCCGAGGCCTATGGCGAGCGGGTCATTAGTTAATAGCGCAATTAGGTTTAACAAACCTCACACCGTGTCGTTCGAACGGGCGTGTACTAATGGACTATGGGCAAAGGGTCAATGCTGATAGACATTGACTTAGGGCACCTCTTACATTTTCGTAGCAGTCGATACACACGGTCTAGTAACACATGGGAAGCCCCGACTAATCTTCGCAAACATGTCTGGGAGACCGTGATACAGAATAATACGATACATGGTTTACAAAACGAACATATGATTTATGAAATGAATACTATAACTAAACAACCAACTGTGAACTCGCTCAACTTTGTTGTTGACTCGTTGTTACATGCCTTGCAGGTCTTTAGGTGCATACCGACTGGAACTTGCTGTCTGGGAAGCTGGAGTGGTCATGGGTCGAGTTACATGGAAACGCAACACAAGACTAAGGGCTTTTACATGTGGTTTATAAACTCTTAACAAATGAATTTTACTTCCGCCGTAAACTGTGAAATATTGTAACGTTGTAACACTTATTGTTAATAAATGAAAGCTTTATTTACATATACCTATGAGTTCAATATGATTGATGGCTAAGATCCTGGTATGTCACACGCCTCGGTGGGGTTTCAGCATGTGGTATTTTGGGGGTGTGAAAGATTGGTATCAGAGCCATTGGTTATAGTGAACTTGGTTTTAAAAAGGGGAAAATTTTTTTGTAAAACCAGACTATAACCGAACAGTTCTAAAGACGTGAATACGACCATGACACTCAGCTCCAGATTGCAAGGTTCGTCTCTCTTATACTCATTGTACTACATAACTAGTAATCACCTACATATGATATTGCATGTGAATGCACGATTAGCACAACAGTATGAATTCATGTACACTTTCACGTGTTATGTGACTGATAGGATGGTATTTCCCTAAACCTTCATGACTTACGCTTTGTGATACTTTTTGTTTGCTACTCGAATTTGAGGAACCATTTGACATGAGTTGAGAGGAGCTGAGATGAGCATGCAAATCACAATATTATTGTGGGTGCACACATAATAATACTGTGGGGTGCATGTGAGTCCCAGTGAGGCTTAACAAGTGGAAAAGGGGTTCCGTTCCGTCATTTGATTGATGAGAAACATAACAAACCTATAGGGGTCATAGCAGTAATTGTCCCCTACTCAAACTTAAACGTGAACTTTTCATATATCTTTAGATCCCTTTGAAACTCGATGTTATCGAGTGTTACCGGAACACCCATCTGAACTCAGCAAACCGTGTAGAATGTTAATTGCTTATACGAACGTCCATGTGTTGGACGTCGCAACATCGAATGATTGATCGATATCTTTCCCACCTTTCTTCGCTTGTTGGAACTTAACGTATTGACGCCTCAAATTTTGAAGTGCGATCACTTCTGCAACGCTCCCGCAACATACTGTGCAATACTCGAATTACTTGCAACATTGATGGACAGGAGAATGAGCGTAGCACTTTACCGACCTCGGTACTTTGATGACCCTGATTACCGGCAATGAGCACCAGCGAATTGGCTTCAAGCGAATCCTTAACCCTTGTCAGCGACCCATGGGAGTCAACTCTTACGAAGCAATCGAGGCATAAGTGATGATAATTAACAGTGATTAGCGCGTTAGGACGTGGCAGAATGTGAAAAGATAGACTCTTGTAGGGCTTCATTTCGAGCACCGACATTGGGAGCAGTAGTCGCAGCGACAACAAGGTATTCGTAACCCTAGCCTACAGTAAGGAAACAAAAGTGCCTACAACATGGATTGGCTGTGGTTAAGTAGGAGGACAATGACCAAAGGAATAACAACAATACTGGAAATCTTTGTAACGAAAACAACAACACTGGAAATGATGCTCATGGAAGGGTATTTAGAATTGGCGTGGGCGACCTCAGGACTTTAACGACATGGTAGCTAGTTTGAGTAGGAATCCGCTTCATCTCTGTTCTGTTTGACCCTGATGCTCCCGAGAGTTTGAATCTGTTTTGGAATCGGCTGATGGCTAGACAATGGAAACCTCATATGATCGTTGTGATGCAAGCACGACCTTGTGGGACAAGTGTTCGACATCGACCTTCCTTCCATTATTCTTGATAGATGTACCCAGTGAGGAGACAATTCTACGTATTCCTCTCCTTAGTGGAGGATTGTTATCTGTTGTAACGCGTCGAGGTGGCGCAATAGTTACTGTATGTCAGAATTCATAGCCAGGAGTGTCTACGGATGGGTTACCACACTACGTGGCAACTGTTATAGACGTGAGGATCGAGGATCCACCAACTGCTTATGATAATCCTCCCTGTGCTGCCCGAGGGACTTCCAGGATCATCTCTACAACTGTTAGGTAGGAACTCAGTTTGATTTCACGCCGGAGGCAGTTCTAACTACTCGTACCCCTTTACCGGTTTGCACTAGGAAAGTTTCAGGAGCTGTTTTAACCAACTACAGGAACTGTTGGACAGGAGTTTTCGCTTTAAGGAGCCCTTGCTATGCCCATTAAGAAAAGCCTTTTCATATGTGCACTGATTAACGAGAACTCGACAAGTTGACAGTCAAGAACCGTTTACCTCGACCACGTATTGACAACCTGTCGACCAGTTGCGAGGAACAAACTTCCATTAGAAGATTTGCTAGCAAACGAACTATTGTCAGGAGGAAGTCCAAGAGGAGAATGCTCTTGGAACAGCACGTCGAACGCAATGCAGCCATTTCAACTTTGTACATCATGATCATTGAGTGGATCAACACACTAGCAGCTTCAGGGATCACATGAATCGACAGTATTTATTGATGACATTATGGGTCATTTCCTGGAGGAAGGGACAACATGGACGACGCCTATATCATATCTTAGAACTCTTGGGGGAGGAGTCATTACGTGAGAAGTCTGGTTAAATGTAACACTTAGATACGAGAAAAGCATTTTTTATCATGTAACCAACGAAGTGGGAATACGCGTGGATCGTGCTAGAATCCATTTTGTTAGAAACTAATTGACACCAAAGATTCCTTTGGGGGTACAACAATTTCTTGGTTTCGGTGAATGCTGTTGTAGATTCATCACAGGATTTTCACAGATCGTGCAGCTTTAATCTCTTTAACATAGCAGGGTGCTGTGCTCGTGGAAGACAAAATAGAAGGACGTCCCTTCCGCTCTCGAATTCCGACTTTGCAATGCACTGAGCATCGTTTTTACCCGAGGGTGCGGATGATTCAGTGGTATACCCTTATGGTCCGAGTCAGAGTCCCAGCTGCACATCGACGCAACACGAGAGAGTGATGACATACGTGATGGAGTTACAATGAGGAACTGCGCGACACACACGACTGGCAGTGAAAACCGTGGCTTTGGGATTTTGGGATGGAGGCATCACTTGGACGGTACCAGATGCATTATTTAGACCGATCACAAGGGCCTCCCGTGTACTTTGGCTTAAAGAGAATTAAATCAGTGAATGGCATCACTGGAGGAAACTTTAGGATGTTTACAACTGTGAAACTTGAATGTACACGAGCCTTGCAGCTCATTACCGACTCTAACTTACCTGATTAGACACACTCTGTTCAAACCGGAGAACTAAAGGAAGAGGATTTTTCAAATTTAACCCATGCGGGGCATGGAGAAGAAACCTTTGACAGGTTGGACAATACTCGTTACCTCATAGAACAAATGTGGACCTCACTATACGACTACTGTAGAGAACTCGTGTTGAGCAAGCACATCGACCTTGATAGTCTAGTCATCTGGGTTGTTGGTGAGAGATACTAGGATCTATAAACCTTGTACTGGTAATCGGGCACGAAAGCCCACCTAGCCAGGTATGGGAATGTTGTTTGACTTGTGGGAAAGTCAAAGTGAAGTGTTAGCAACCAGAAACACCTATATCAAAAGCGAAAACAGGTTGCCATGGATTCGGTCGCTAGCCTACTAGAACTAGAAACGGAAACAATATCAACTGGATAATCGTTGATTGTCTCAAGTAACCAGCACACTGCTAACCGGCAAGGAAACATATAAGTTTTCTACACTTGCAGTCATCTACCCGAAAGAAGCGGTTGCTAGCACGAGGTGCCAACCTCCATTACCTCTAATAGTGACCCACAATTTGTATCTGATTTGTGGTAAGCGGTGCACAAATCCTTTGGCTCACGTTTAGACATAAGCACAGCATATTATCTGCAGACGGACGGGCAGATTGAACGCACCATCCAAACTCTTGAAGATATGCTTCGACCACATGAAATCGACTTTGGCAACGGTCGGAGAAGACACCTCCCTTTAGTGGAGCTTTGGTATAACAACAGTTACCACACAGCATTCAGGCTACTTCGTTCGAGGCATTGTACGGTCAAAGGTGCCAATCATCTCTTTGTTGGGCAGAAGTCGGAAACTGCCAAATCACCGGCCCAGAACTCATCATACACACAGTAGAGGAGATTGTTCAGATATGACAATGAATGACGGTAGTTCGTGATTGCCAGAAAAGCTACGCTGTTAAGCGCAAGAGACCACTCGAGTTCCAAGTTGGGGATCGAGTACTATCTAAAGTCTCACCTTAGGAAGGTGTACTTTGATTTGGTATGCGAGACGAAACTCAAACCGCGATATGTTAAACCTTTCAAAATCACGGAGAGAATTGGCAAGGTGGCCTATAGATTGAATCTACCAGAAGAACTCAGTGGAGTTCACAACGTATTCCGTGAGTCGAATCTGAAGAAGGGTCTGTCAAATGAAACCCTCACAGTTACTTTCAAGGAGCTCACCATCGATGGTCAGTTGCGATTTATCGAAGAATCAGTGGAAATCTTGGACCGGGAGGTCAAGATTCTCAAACGCACCAGGATACCTATTGATTCGAGTTCGTTTTCACTCCCGACGTGGCCCAGAGGTTACTTGGGAACGAGAAAACCAAATGAAACACAAATCCCTATTGTTTGAGAACAATGAAACCACTACTGAGGTTGAAGCTACTGCGGAATTTCGGGACGAAATTCCAAACCAACGGGGGGATGATGTGACACCCCAGGAAAAACAGGAAACAACGCAGCACAACTAGCTTCCTCAGTAACCACGTGCTAAATTTCGGGACGAAATTGGTTTCAAGTTGGGGATGATGTGACAACCAGAACTTTTAATGTATGTGAAATGTTTTGGACTAAATTTAATGTATGTTATTGAATTTTTGTAACCTTAATAATTTGGCTAAACATAAAACTTGGTACCCTCAAGTAAACTCGGCCCCCACGTATTCGGCCCGAGCTATCCTTTTAAGCCCACCCTTCAAGAGTTTGGTTTATTACTAAGAGGTAATAGGTAGTACATGAAATAGGACTTGCATATCATTGAAACCCTAGGAGTCCTTGAACTCGACGGCAACAGCTTTTTCGCGAAACCTCATCCCTCGAGTCCGTATTGCATCCTGACACCCCCCCCCCGGTTAGTGTTGATATTATTCCTGTTGAATATGTTGGTTGTATATGAGCATGTGAATGTGATTAGTCAATATTGTATATATATGATTGCAAACATGTACTTGAGATAGTGGTCCAATAGATTTGTAGATTCATGGGCTGATAGAAGTGGATAATCATGAATCAGAAAAGTGGCGGCCATGTGTATTTGTGAGGATCTTAATGATAGTATTATCAGACTTGTCATGGGTGGTGATGTTATGTGAATTAAATAATCTAATAATGTTAATAAAGTACCTTGTAGTTTATCCTAATATAATAGTGTTTGGACTTCATATATGAATTGGTGATGCTTATGTGTTTAGAATAATATGTAAATGATAATTGTTGTGTGATGATGAACAAGAACCGTTGAATTATTTGTGATGTTAAATGTTAGGATGTTTAATGGATTCTTTTGTTATAATAATTGATATTTGATGTAATTGAGATTCAAACAGCATGTAATTAAATCGATCAGATGATAGGGTGAATATTGATGGTTTGGGCCAATGAAATTGTTTGGGGAATTGCTGTTTCGTGAATGAGCTGGGAAATAGTGGGCCAAAATAAATAGAAAATAGGTGATTATAATTATAAGAGGAGATTGATGATTAGTGATGATCTGGTTGACTGATTGTAACGATGATCATGCTTTACCTAGGGAACCTTCAGTTGAGGAAGGTTAAGGTTCCTCATGAGGAAGGTGTAACGCTCCGCGTTTTCACAACTTTCCTAATTTAGAAATCGAGACTTAAAAATCTATTTTTTTAGAAGCTTACCTCTTTCAAATTATAAACCGTTGTATCGTTGGAAATCTTTTATCTTTATTTTAATTTGTTATAAAATTGATTAATTTTCATTGTTTAATTAATTAAATTAATTAATTTTACAATTTAAAAAGGTTTATTTTTTTTTAGATTTTAAAATTAGTAAACTAACTTAGTTAGTTTAATTAATAAAGTAGATATAACCTAGCAGGGGTTAGTTAAAGTCCAAGGACTGGTTGTGTTATTTGCTAGAAGTTTAATGTTAAAAAAAAACAACAAAAAAAAAAGGAAAATAACCACCAAAAACCGCTGACCACGGGACTAGAACACGGGTCATTATCCACAACACACGCGCACACAACCAGCTAGGCTGGGTCTTCACATCAAACAAACCCACCCCTTTAATTCATTTAACTACTCATTCAAGTCAAGCTCACTAGTGTTAACCTAATTATAAAAGAAAGTCAAAACCCTAATTCTTTTTCTAAAGCAACCCAGCCGCATATAACAGTTGCCTCTTCTTTTATTTGGTTACTTACACTACACACACACGCAATGGTCTCTCTCTCTCTCTCTTTCTCTCGTTCAGACACCGGCGGCAGGAGCTGCTCCGGCCGTCTTCACCGGCGTTGATCTCCGGCCGGCTACACGCCACGACAACCTTCTACTCCCTCACCCACACTGCTCGGCTTCCTCTCGTTCCCTCCGACAAAGACCACCGGTAAAACCAACGGTGACCGGTAACTCCCCAGTACCTCCTTCTTCTCCGACTACACACGAACACCGCCACCCCTCGCTCATTTCTCTCCCTCTCTTCAGCAGTGGCCGACACCACCCCTGGTGGTGGCGGCGGCGACGACGGTTTTCCGGCGATAGCGACGGATGTAGGTGGTGACGAACAGGAACGAAAACAGTGGAGGTGGTGATCTGATTCGGGTCGGTTCATGTATGCGGTTCAGTTTCGGGACGAGTTTTGATCCAGATTGGGTTTGGTTCGACCGGTAATGGCAGCAAGGGTGGAGCCAGTGTGAGTCCAGGTTTTGGTTAAGGTCTTTCGGTCAGGTTTCGATTCAACTCGGGTCAACAGCAGCCCACTCGGTTGACTCAGTTGAGTCAGACTCGGTACAATCCTTGTTCGGGTTCCGTTTCGGGTTCGGTCAAACCAGTCAACCGGTCACACGGGTCGAACGAGAGTTACGATAAAATCTCTTAACAGCGTGAACTTTGTTATTATATTTGTATATTTTATGATTAACGCAATCGTAGCATGAACCGATACATCTATTAAACCATAAATATCTTCGAGTAAAATATAAATATTACGTGGTCTCATGCAATGAAACTTGTATATAAATCTTTTGTATATTATTTAAAACGAACTGAACCGATACGCTCGACGTTTAGTATATTTTAGCTTTTGACGTGAATTTTTATATATATTGTTGCTACTTGTTGAGTTTTGACAAATATATCGACAACGGGAATTGTCGGGATCGTCCAAAAACAAAGGAAACTCTGCCCGTTTTTCGTAAAATTCAGTATAACGAAATGCGTTAATTTTATAAGTCGAAACCTATTAAATTCGTTTAATTTTTATAAAATAAATACAAATATATATTTATTTGACATCATTTCATCAATTCTCTTTATAAGACTCGATTTATAATTTTTACATAAACTATATAACTATATAGGAACGTATTCATCTTTTTATTAACTAGATATACTCTAAATTCCAATTCAATTCCTCCGTCATAATCCCGAATACTCATACACCTCATTTACCCATATAGGGTGACTTCCGGTGTTCCATCCTCCAAATCTTTTACGCTCGTCAACACTTGGATAATCGGAAGACTTGGCAATTATGTGAGTATACTCGATCCCTTTTTGCTTTAAACACTTTTGGGATGCAACATGTATTCTATATTCAAACACGTGACACTTGAAACTTATTTGAAACATGCTCTATCCATTTAAACATGAAACATGAAACTTGTGATACTTGAGACTATTTTGTGCTATGTGAACGTTTAATCCCTGTTTGTAGTTTCGCCTTAACAATAGTAGCGCTATAGGGGTAATGCACCTCCCCCATTTGTAGTCGAGGGGTATTGTTAGGATGAGACATGTTAACCTCCCGTGAAACTTTGGGATAGGCACTTTAACGCATTGGAAACTTGGGCTATCACTTGGACTGCGTGAGCTAGCATGGCTGAAACTATTTTATTATGTTCATGTTGGATTTGAGCCTTTTTATTCTATTATGCTATGTAAACAAACTTGTATACTCGCTCATTGCCTTTGCATTGAAACTCTATTTTAATACATGTTGCAGGTTGACTAATGAAGTATGGATGATTGATGAAACAAGTTTAGGGTGGACTAGATGCACACCTAGATTAATCTATCTTTTATTATTATGTTATGTTATGAAACAATGTTGTTATTTCTTTTGAAACCTTGTATGACATTTAGTATTGCAATGAAATTTGAATTAAATTAAATATTGTCACATAGTGTTATGACGTCTCTTGCAATCTATACACACTTCGTCTCATCCCGATGTTTCCGCCATTGGTTGGGGTGTGACAGATTGGTATCAGAGCCATAACTATAGGGAATTAGGAAAAGTAGGAATGCTTTAACCTAGTCTATAGTTTTAGAGCTTTATTCGTATGTTTTGCTTGAAACTACATGCATGCTACTTTATTTGCTTTTATTGATTCTCTTTTGATCTTTTAAGCATGATTTGTCACTTGTGTGTTAAAGCTTGACATGCTATACTTGTTTTATTATATGTTAATATTTGTTTCATTGTTCTCTCATTTATGTGTTATTTGTGACATACTTTATATGAGTTAATAATTGTTTCATTATTCCATTCTTTATGTGCCATTCTTGACATGTTTATACTTGTTCGTCTAATCCTTGACATACACTTTTCCTCATACATTTTACTCGATTAATCTAAATCCGACAACTCATATTGTACAAAAGAGACGAGTTTACCAAAATAGGCGTGAAACCCACAATTTGGTAAACAACTCTCATCCCGCTTGATTTCATTTTGTTGCACGAAATTACACCATTAAGTTAGAAGTGAAATCCACATCTTAATGGAAATTTCAAATTCAATTTCTAGTGGACCCTCGTTAATGCGGGCGAAATTTAATTTTGACCCAACGAGTACCAACCACACTTAGGGTACGAAGTCGTCAAGCTAGGGGTGAAACCCGCACCTCGTCGACTACTCCCACTCCTTGATTTTCAAAAATCCCGCCAAGTCTCGAATTTTCGATGGATTGGGAACATGTAGTAACTGGAAGGGTGAATACCGTTAACCGAGATATCGGCGAGAGTATTCCACCTATTAGGCCAAAGCATGTTTCTCAATTCCAAAAGATCTTTCGACCACTTTGGTTAGTCAATGTTCCGTTTGGAACCATTCAAGTTTTATTCGAGCTTACGCTTTATTATTTTTGATCTTTTGTCACTTTTGAACAATTTTTTGAGATTTCATTTTTGCGCAACATCATACTCTTACTTTTCATTCGATTATACATTATTAGCATGCATGATTTCACGTAATTTTATTTACCCTTTAACAACGAGTGGAGACATATCATCGAGATAGGAGTGATTTCCTTACCTTGACGATTAACTTCGCTTCTTTCCTCATCTCACAACGACCCCACCAAAGGATTAGGGGTGATTCCCTCACCTAGGTGATCGTTACCAAAACCTTCTTTTAATATACTATGATATGTAAACACAATCATGCCTACGTCTAATCGTTTATCGTTAAAATCTTCATTCATTTCAAAATGCATTATGTATATGAAAGAGTTTCTTATTCTACAATCTATTTACATATCGCTAACACCCACAAAATTCTTAGCTTTTACCATAAACGCTTATTCCCCAATTTTCAAATTTCACGAAATGCTAGTTATCAACCAAATCGATCTAATAAATCCATTGCCCACAAAATTTCGTATTCCACGTAATTACTAAAACACACCCATCTCACATATCATTAAACTAGAGATTTTCTATTTTTAATTGAGCATCAAATCAACTTTTTCGCACACACCTATAAAATATCACCAGTATTATTTAAGCATTTACTAAAACTCCTTTTCAAAACCAATAAAACATTTTTCAACAATCACTAAGTTCGTATACCAAATTCCTTTTTCTAAGGATCAACTTTTTCTCGAGAATCTATAAACTTCAAAACTTTCTAATATAAAAGTTACCTAAAACGATGCGAGCTTGTTGATCCCAAGAACTTTTCAAAACCTCGCTCGATACGCCAATTAAATTCAAAACACGTGGGCAAGGAAACTTCATAAGAACCGACAAGTTCTCGACTATGTAAATTCTTTTAAAACCATAATAGCATTTCCATTCTTTTACAAAGTATCCTTTCGCATAATCAAAAGATGTTTTCTTTTATATTCTCCTTACATTCACAAATTAGATTTTACATTCCATGACAACTCAATCTATTTTAACTTCACGTTTTGCGCAAACAACTATATATGTGTATCATTTTACACGTTTTAGTCAATATCTCACAACAATCTCATGCACGTCACTCGTTTTTTTCCTTCATACTCAAAACTTTTAATCTTTTACGCGCATAAACTCGCGCATTTCGATTTATACTGTAAATAAAATCATTATTTCCTACATCCATACTTATGCATTCTATGCCTTTACTTATGTTCACACTTACACATTTATGTTATACTCATGATTCAAAATTCATATGTTTTACGTTTATACACACACTCACAATTATACATTTACGTTGTCCTTACATTCATGACTATACTACATTCGTATTCATATTCATACGAGTTATGTTTTCATTTGCACTTCTACAACTTTGTTACACTTATACTCATACACCTGTATTTTATTCATACTTAAACATTCATGTTTTACACTTAATTTTCACATTCACATCCATACTCATGCATCTTGTGTTTATACTCATATTTATACTCGTATTCACACTCGTACTCGTGTTTATACTCTCATTTATACGATTTATGTTATACTCGTACTCGCATTTATACTCACATTTATACGATTTATGTTATACTCGTGCTCGTGTTTATACTCTTATTTATACGATTTATGTTATATTTGTACTCGCATTTACACTCTCATTTATACGGTTTATGTTATGCTCGTACTCGCATTTATACTCCCATTTATACGATTTACGTTATATTCGTACTCGCATTTATACTCACGTTTATAAGATTTCTGTTATACTCATACTTTTGTTTGTACTCTCATTTATACGAATTGCGTCTATACTCACGTCATTCGTTTGTGCTCAAATTGTGCTCACATTTATGCTCATTTTTAATACATGTTATGCTTATACTTCTACCCATACTCCTGACATGCGTTTTGTGTTTATGCTCACGTGCGTGTTCAAATTTAAACTTATACTATACTCTTGCTTTTTACTCAAAAAAATTTTTTTTATACATTCGCACATGTACACGGGCGAAACCCGAAGGATTCGCCTACGTTGGACTTATACTATTTGGAACGTAAACATGCTTATATGCTACAATTCTATACTCACGTATTTTGTTTTCGAAATTTACGTATACATTGAGTCATACGTAACTAGTACAAGCTATGCGGATCATGCGACGGTCAATATAATCGCGGGTGCACACGGGATTATAGTGTTGGGCGTATGAGAAACTATAGAGTGTACTACTGTGTATGGTAAGACACGGGATGTAACATGACACCGAATACGAAGCGGACGTAACGTGGTCAAAACATGGTGGATGCGCCGTTGGTACTTCCTATATATAAGTGTTTTTACTATGTTACCAAACTTTCGTAAAACGTGCCGTGAGAAATTCAGTGTTTTGTAGACCTTTTGGACCTAATACAAACTTTAAACAACTCACAAACGCATTATATCCGATTATCCATGACGAGACTTCATTCTTGACACACTACCTTGTCTATCCGATACTTACGCTATTCTCATAATCGCATTCGTTTATTAAATCAATCATTTACTATTATACTCCCATTATCCTCCGTCTTTTACATGAACCCCGTTCGTAATCAAGTCTATTTAAACGTTCGAATCCTAATCTACGTCCTTGCTTTTGAAACTACCTCTCTATTCTTTATTCTTCTGCAAACACCCGTAGTTGTCCGTTACCTCGAAAACCATTTTTGTATATTAAATTTTCCCTTTTAAATGCGACACATTTTTATATTTATACCTCTCCAAGTTGATTCAAAACTGTGTAAACTCACACATGTGCACGCTTTTACTCATGCTGAATGTCTCGATTCTTTTAGTTAAAATGCTTTTCTCCAAGGTCTTCTTCTTGAATAAATTTCGGGATGAAATTTCCTAAAGGAGGGGATACTGTAACGCTCCGCGTTTTCACAACTTTCCTAATTTAGAAATCGAGACTTAAAAATCTATTTTTTAGAAGCTTACCTCTTTCAAATTATAAACCGTTGTATCGTTGGAAATCTTTTATCTTTATTCTAATTTGTTATAAAATTGATTAATTTTCATTGTTTAATTAATTAAATTAATTAATTTTACAATTTAAAAAGTTTTATTTTTTTTTAATAAGCTAAGTTATTCTGGTTAGATTTTAAAATTAGTAAACTAACTTAGTTAGTTTAATTAATAAAGTAGATATAACCTAGCATGGGTTAGTTAAAGTCCAAGGACTGGTTGTGTTATTTGCTAGAAGTTTAATGTTAAAAAAAAAAGAAACAACAAAAAAAAAAGGAAAATAACCACCAAAAACCGCTGACAGCGGGACTAGAACACGGGTTATTATCCTCAACACACGCGCACACAACCAGCTAGGCTGGGTCTTCACATCAAACAAACCCACCCCTTTAATTCATTTAACTACTCATTCAAGTCAAGCTCACTAGTGTTAACCTAATTATAAAAGAAAGTCAAAACCCTAATTCTTTTTCTAAAGCAACCCAGCCGCATATAACAGTTGCCTCTTCTTTTATTTGGTTACTTACACTACACACACACGCAATGGTCTCTCTCTCTCGTTCAGACACCGGCGGCAGGGGCTGCTCCGGCTGTCTTCACCGGCATCGATCTCCGGCCGGCTACACACCACCACAACCTTCTACTCCCTCACCCACACTGCTCTGCTTCCTCTCGTTCCCTCCGACAAAGACCACCGGTAAAACCAACGGTGACTGGTGACTCCCCAATGCCTCCTTCTTCTCCGACTACACAAGAACACCGCCACCCCTCGCTCATTTCTCTCCCTCTCTTCAGCAGTGGCCGACACCACCCCTGGTGGTGACGGTGGCGACGACGGTTTTCCGACGATAGCGACGGATGTAGGTGGTGACGAACAGGAACAAAAACAGTGGAGGTGGTGATCTGATTCGGGTCGGTTCATGTATGCGGTTTAGTTTCGAGACGAGTTTTAATCCAGATTGGGTTTGGTTCGACCGGTAATGGCAGCAAGGGTGGAGCCGGTGTGAGTCCAGGTTTTGGTTATGGTCTTTCGGTCAGGTTTCGATTCAACTCGGGTCAACAACAGCCCAATCGGTTGACTCAGTCGAGTCAGACTCGGTATGATCCTTGTTCGGGTTCCGTTTCGGGTTCGGTCAAACCAATCAACTGGTCACACGGGTCGAACGCGAGTTACGGTAAAATCTCTTAACAGCGTGAACTTTGTTATTATATTTGTATATTTTATGATTAACGCAATCGTAGCTTGAACCGATACGTCTAGTAAACCATAAATATCTTCGAGTAAAATATAAATATTACGTGGTCTTATGCAATGAAACTTGTATATAAATCTTTTGTATATTATTTAAAACGAACTGAACCGATACGCTTGACGTTTAGTATATTTTAGCTTTTGACGTGAATTTTTGTATATATTGTTGCTACTTGTTGAGTTTTGACAAATATATCGACAACGGGAATTGTCGGGATCGTCCAAAAACAGAGCAAACTCCGCCCGTTTTTCGTAAAATTCAGTATAATGAAATGCGTTAATTTTATAAGTCGAAACCTATTAAATTCGTTTAATTTTTATAAAATAAATACAAATATATATTTATTTGACATCATTTCATCAATTCTCTTTATAAGACTCGATTTATAATTTTTACATAAACTATATAACTATATAGGAATGTATTGATCTTTTTATTAACTAGATATACTCTAAATTCCAATTCAATTCCTCCGTCATAATCCCGAATACTCATACACCTCATTTACCCATATAGGGTGACTTCCGGTGTTCCATCCTCCAAATCTTTTACGCTCGTCAACACTTGGATAATCGGAAGACTTGGCAATTATGTGAGTATACTCGATCCCTTTTTGCTTTAAACACTTTTGGGATGCAACATGTATTCTATATTCAAACACGTGACACTTGAAACTTATTTGAAACATGCCCTATCCATTTAAACATGAAACATGAAACTTGTGATACTTGAGACTATTTAGTGCTATGTGAACGTTTAATCCCTGTGTGTAGTTCCGCCTTAACAATAGTAGCGCAATAGGGGTAATGCACCTCCCCCATTTGTAATCGAGGGGTATTGTTAGGATGAGACATGTTAACCTCCCGTGAAACTTTGGGATAGGCACTTTAACGCATTGGAAACTTGGGCTATCACTTGGACTACGTGAACTAGCATGGCTGAAACTATTTTATTATGTTCATGTTGGATTTGAGCCTTTTTATTCTATTATGCTATGTAAACAAACTTGTATACTCGCTCATTGCCTTTGCATTGAAACTCTATTTTAATACATGTTGCAGGTTTACTAATGAAGTATGGATGATTGATGAAACAAGTTTAGGGTGGACTAGATACACACCTAGATTAATCTATCTTTTATTATTATGTTATGTTATGAAACAATGTTGTTATTTCTTTTTGAACCTTGTATGACATTTAGTATTGCAATGAAATTTGAATTAAATTAAATATTGTCACATAGTGTTATGACGTCTCTTGCAATCTATACACACTTCGTCTCATCCCGATGTTTCCGCCATCGGTTGGGGTGTGACAGAAGGTTAAGGTTCCTCGTGAGGAAGGTTAAGGTTCCTCGTGAAACTTGTGAGTACTTAAAGTTCCTCGTGAAACTTATAAGTAACAGTAGTTAAGTATGTTAACTCTGTTAGTATGATAACTCTGTTAGTATGTTAACCCTGTTAGTGTGTTATCTCTGTTAGTATGTTAACTCTGTTAACTCGGCTAACTATTAACCCATGTTAAAGTAGACTGAAAACTTAATTATGTGAAACACGATTTATATCAAACATGAGATAACTGTTATGTGTTACTTAATAATGATTGCCTAAGCACACTTTGTGACATAGATTGCATGATAATCGTTACGAACTTAAACTAATTGCGTATACGTGCATAATATAGGCCTTGACTGATTATTTGTGAGCACGTAATTTAGCATACCGAGCAAACCGAGGTGAGTTCACACTCTTTCCAAGGCATGGGATTCCCAAGGGTCGGGAATGGGTAAATGAACTAAATGGTAATTACAACCATCCTCTGGGAGTAGGATGCCAAGTATACACACTGGACCAAACCTTTATCATTGAAGTCCCTCATTATATCGACTTAATCGCCGATGCCTATGGCGAGCGGGTCATTAGTTAATAGATCTATTAGGTTTAACAAACCTCAAACCTCACACCGTGTCATTCGAACGGGCGTGTACTAATGGACTATGGGCAAAGGGTCAATGCTGATAGACATTGACTTAGGGCACCTCTTACATTTTCGTAGCAGTCGATACACACGGTCTAGTAACACATGGGAAGCCCCGACTAATCTTCGCAAACATGTCTGGGAGACCGTGATACAGAATAATACGATACATGGTTTACAAAACGAACATATGATTTATGAAACGAATAATATAACTAAACAACCAACTGTGAACTTGCTCAACTTTGTTGTTGACTCGTTGTTACATGACTTGAAGGTCTTTAGGTGCATACCAACTGGAACTTGCTGTCTGGGAAGCTGGAGTGGTCATGGGTCGAGTTACATGGAAACGCACCACAAGACTAAGGGCTTTTACATGTGGTTTATAAACTCTTAACAAATGAATTTTGCTTCCGATGTAAACTGTAAAATATTGTAACGTTGTAACACTTATTGTTAATAAATGAAAGTTTTATTTACATATACCTATGAGTTCAATGTGATTGATGGCTAAGATCCTGGTATGTCACACGCCTCGCGGGGGTTTTAGCATGTGGTATTTTGGGGGTGTGACAGCTAAGGCTTGGGATTTAATGGCAGTTCTTGGCTCATATCTTATATCATAAGCACTAAGCTTCACTGCCCACTTTGCCATCCTTCCTGACATTTCAGGTTTCCTGAGAACATTCTTGATTGGAAAGTTAGTTTTGACAATAATGTTATGAGTTTCAAAATAATGTCTAAACTTAGTAGATGCCATAATTAAAGCAAGAATAAGTTTTTCTAAATGTGAATACCTGGATTCTGCATCAAGCAAACTCTTACTTACATAATAAACAGGATATTGTGTACCTTCGTGATCCTTAATGAGGACGGCACTTACTGCTTTAGAGGATACTGCGAGGTATAAGGATAACACATCCCCTTTTTCTGGTTTCATCAAGGCGGGAGCCAAGGATAAGTAATCCTTGAGAGCTTTGAGGGCATTTTCATGCTTTTCAGTCCAATCAAATTTCTTATTCTTTGTTAAAATGTCATTGAATTCTTTTCACTTTTCTAATGACTTAGATATGAATCTGTTCAAGGCTGCTATCCTTCCTGTCAATCTTTGCACATCTTTGGCATTGGCAGGAGATTTAATATTCACAATAGCCTTAATCTGTTCTAGAATTGCTTCAATGCCTCTTTTTGTCACCATATATCCTAGGAATTTACCTGCTTTAACACCAAAGTGACACTTAGAAGAATTTAGTTTCATATTAAATTTATCAAGGATATTGAATGCTTCCTCCAAGTCTCTAAGGTGATCCTCAGCTTTCTTAGACTTAACCACCATGTCATCTATATAGCCTTCCATAGTGCATCCAATTTGATCCTTGAACATCATATTGACTAGCCTTTGATAAGTAGCACCTGCATTTCTTAGTCCATATGGCATAGCAATAACAATATATACCAGTTGGAGTCATAAAAGCTGTATCCTCTTGATCAGATGGTTCCATCTGAATTTGATGAAATCCAGATGAAGCGTCTATTTTGGTCAAAAATCAGACAAGGATAATGCAACCAAACTCTCTGTTACGGGGTATGATGCTTGAATTGGTAGACAACAATGAGGATCACTCAGAAATGAATTGCATAAGTGACACAAAGATTTATACGAGGAAAAAGCCCTTGATCAATGAATGATCTTCGGTATAAAAAACCTCGGGTGATGGAAACTACCGATCACCAACTCAAATTAAAGAATTATTCTTTTACAACTTCAGATGATAGCGAGCTAAGTACAAGGAACACTATAGTGTATCGTGTAGAAATGTATGAAAAATGCTAAGTGTTTCGCTGAGAGCTGGTGAGTGCAGTTGTACGACTGTGTGTAGCCAAAAAATAGCCAAGTGTTCTAAAAATAGCTCGCTATCCCCTTTAAAAATAGAAAATATCTAGCCTAACTAACTGTCCGCATTTCGTGCCTTCTCCCCACGTTCTCCACAACGTTCACAATAACCATTGGCTCTGATACCAACTCTTCTGTCACACCCCGACCACGTTAAAACAACAAACCGTGGCGGAAACGTCGGGGAGTGTTGCAACAGAATTATTGTTTCACAACCATGGTAACCAAATGTTTTGTTTTATTGAATTATTATGTAATGTATATTGTCTTTAAAACAAACAAACTACATATTGTTTATTGCTGTTTTTAGATCACTAAGGCCTCGTTCAGGTCCTATGTGACGCAAACTTCCTAGCAAGCAACATCAAGCAATATCTCCTGAAACATATGTAAAAAAATAAAGTCAGCAAAGAAATGCTGGCGAGTACATAGGTTTTGTGGGAGTATTGGATTCATGGCTCGTTTATATGTTGCAGTACCTCGTTAGACTACAAGAGTCAAAAATAAAAACCTCGTTTTGAAAAGTGTATTGCAACATAATTAACCAACTCAAATCAAATTGGTTATAGTTTATAAAATCTCGTAGCCATGAGTCTTAACCCAAAAACATTTGTTTTAGTAAAATAATTTGGAAACATCTCGTAAAAGCTCGTTAATAAAACTCGTATGGTTTATATCGTTTCGAAAACCTCGTTGTGTGATATCGTTTCAAATCGTTTTCCCAAGTGAACTAAATAATGACACGCAATGTAATATGATAGAATCACTTATATATAAGAAGTACCAGCGGCGTATCTACCATGATTCTAGCATACTACACTCGTTCCATTATCTAATCACTACCCAAAGCCAATCGTTTAATTCGTTTATCTCGTTTCAAATCGTGTATCTCGTTTCAAATCGTTTAACTCGACCCAAAATCGTATTCGTTTTAATAGTGAAAAATACTTTTGGTCGTCTCGTTAACAACATTCAAACCTTCGTGACTCGTTTAACTCGTTTCTCGTTTCGTATTAACAAACCACCAAAGGGTAAGTTAACAATCATCAGGTTCGGTCGTTACCTACATAACCCCCACACATAACCATGGGTGTAGTCTGATAACGGGATTTGTCAGATCCTATGGTACCATAACCTAATACTGGTCGGCTTGATCAGAGCTAATGAATGTCATTCGTTATGTAATTACAACCAACAAGTCTTGTTCACCTTATTGAAATCGTTATTAGTTTTGTATAAACCATCTTAATCGTTTTTGAAATCATCGTTTAAACCTTGAAAATCGTTTTGTACATATGATTCACCCCAAAACAATTGAAAACAGTAAAATAGGGGAACTATGTACTCACTTGAGATTGTAGGGTATCCTTGATTTTGTGAACTATCGATGCACGGGCAATCAAGGAATCAAGTGGTACCTAGTATCGGATTGCTAGATAAATAAATCGACACCTAAATCGGGAGATAGGATAGAATGAGGTTCTATAAATCAAATGAGTAATTGAACTCATATGGTATGATTTAATAGGCCCTACATTCTGATTGAAAGGCCTACCTAAGTGCTTTTGACCCGTTTCGACCCATTATGGTAACATAAGCCACTATAATGCGTCGTTAGCGTAAAACTATGTTCGGACGGTAATCTATGTTCTATGCCAAGTCTTACATGCCCAATTATCCCTAAACATGTTACTAAATCAGATTACAAGTCAAAAATATGTTCACATAGTCAAATTACGGATTCTAGCTTCAAAAAGGGCATTTTGGTCATTTCCTATGGGCATACAAGCTAACTAGCAAATGACTAACCGATCCTACGTGATCATAAGGTATAACCAAGTGGTTATTCCCTATGCAATTATGATCACTAACTAAGCTTGGTCGGATCCAAAGATCGACCAAACGGGTCGGGTTCGGAAGTATAAGCGGTTGTTTAGACCGCATATCTTACGACCCTAAACAAGCACAAACTAATAGTGTCGAGTTAGACATGTCAAAACATGTCTAACCTACTGATTTGGTATCAAAACAAAGTGTTTTGATACCCTAATGTAGTTCCGTTGCAAAATGCGTGCTAAAACGCATTTTGACCGATACTTTGACTCGACACTACAACTAGATAACGTGGTAATCAGCGGTTATAATCGCGAAGGATTATAACTATCGTGATTACAATCACGTGTCAAAGTTCAATTGAACTTTGACTTGACCAATTGATGGTCAAAACCGAAAGTCAAACTGTTGGCCAAACTGTTTGACTTTCTGCACTACATAAGGAAAAAGCAAGAAAAAGAATGAAAGAAGCTCACTTAAGGTCCTTCCTATCTTTTCTACAAAGAAGACAAGCCCCAAATCAGTTGAGAGAGCTTCAAAGCAGATAAGAAGGGAGGAAATGAGGAATGAGCAAATGAAACAATGGAGGGCCTTGCTATTTATAGTTGATGCAACTCAACAAGATCACTACACATGTATTGTGTAGCCTCCAAGCAATAATCTCATCCATACACTTGTTAGGAGCAGGTGCAAAGCCTTGGAGAGGTGGTAACTTGGTTACCACACAAAGAAATTGCAAGATTGGCCCCTGAATTTACAAATTGTTGCTGAAAACACACTTTCTGCCCAGAAATTGCAAAATTGCGCGACGGCATAGGCAGTAGGTGCTCGCGCTACGCTACCATGTATCAGGTTCAGCAAAGTTTCAAAAATGGCAGAAATGGTCTCTGCACGTGTTTAAAGCCTTTTTTCGATGCGTTTAAACCCCGTTATCCTCATTTCAAGGCTCTAAAATGAAGTTAAAGAATAGGGGACTCAAAACATGCTCAAAAATATCTCGGATGTCGGTTCGTTTGGTCGTACGATAGCGTTGTTCGGTTAATTACGACGGAAGTCGTAATGAACGCAAAATCGATCCAAATTAAGCGACGAATGGAATTTTTGCATGGCGATCACTAAAATAAAAATATTTTAGTGTGTACAAAAATTTTGGATGTCCAGATGTGTCCAGAACGTAAGATATGCGCGAAAATGCAAACTTACGTCGTTTTTGACACTTTTAGTCCCTGAAAGATCATATAAGCATGTTTTCGCACACCGAACCACTCAAAGCTTGTTTCTAAGCTATGATTAGGTTATATATGGTATGTTTAACTTATGATCAAGTTCTGGACTGTTCGACACCATACGAATCGGTATAGTTTCGCAGTTTGACACAAATAGTCCCTGCGATTGAACAAACTTGTTTTCGACACACCAAACCATCCAAAACTTATTTCTAAGTTATGTAAAGGTTATTTAAGGTATGTTAAGCCTATGTCACTATTCCGGAGTGTTTGTTGCATTAAACTGGTTATATTTACGCATCAGATCGCGTATAACCTTCCAGAAAGCGATTTAGAGCTTGAAATCGAACGAGAATTGATATGTGTAAACGATACACATATTTATACAAATTCCAAGTATGAAATACAATATTTCATTGATTTGGTATTTGTTCGATGGTCTTGGAGGCACAGATGTCACAGTCTCCCCTACTTCAGGAAATTTCGTCCCGAAATTTAATCAGAGGAAACTTGTGAGAGCTCGAAACATGAAGTCGAAAAGATAAGACAATACTGGTTGGGTTCTGAACTTCTAGTAACTTTAATAACATTATGCTTGCAGTGTAAGAGGGATACTTATATACAAGTATATGAAGTGTCATTGGTGCGTCCACCGTACCTCATTACATCGTTCACATTCCGTCATTGTTGCCACTATCAGTTCTTACACATGATAAATCTTATTGTGGTTTCTGTGCACTGAATTTCATAATTATGTACGCGTCCATAATTACGTAATTCCTTGCATAGTCCACACAGTGTATTTGATAATGTGTAGGGAGGAACCAAATGAACGAACCTGTGATGAGCGTGACTAGACCATCATTGAGTCCTTTAGATCAATAAATGATCTTTTAAAACAGACTACCTAGAAGTCTTTCCAGCTATATCACATATCATTCTTGACCAGATGTTGAATCAATCTTTAACTAGACCACTCAAGGGGTCTTTTTCGAAATATGAAATGGCACTTATATAATCCAAGGGTCTTAACTACCACGTAGAAGCCCATTAAGGATTTAAGGTAGTACCTTTGAATATCCTACTATGAATCCATCATATGAAGATATGGGAGATTCTATGAGGATTTTGAAAACAAATCGGATCGCACAAAACACAAAGGAGAACACATAAACACATAATCACAAAATCGCATAATTGATTAATTCGACCTTTTATTTGTTGTCTTTGGACCAGGGTATTTAAAGTACACCAGGAATCCAATCCGTGGATTTTATTTGGCACTTTAAATATTTCCAAGAGTCTAACCATGAAGATAGGAAGATCTTAATAGGAATTCGGTTCTTGATGGTAAGCTTATCAAGCTTACGATAATAGATACACATACAAAAAGATCCATCTTTCCTTTTCACAAAGAGGGCAGGAGCTCCCCAAGGTGAAAAAGCTCGGACAGATGAATCCTTTTCTCAAATAACAATGGGTTTTTAAAAGAAATGAGCGTTTAAGGTTCTAGGGGAGATCACAAGTGATCATGGGATTGACAGAACTACACGAGCAGTTTGTCTTTGTGTTGACATCACAAGGTTGCTTCAAACATTCATGCAATTGCAGTAGTTTAAAATAAAACCACAAATTTTATTTATATACCAACCGCATTGTCTGTTAAATGTTTAAAAGATAGCAACCAGAAGAAATACAAAATACTAATTGTTTAAAGCTGCATCATCGATCGCCTCGTTGATGTTAAACACTCGTCCACGAGCGGGATTTACATTCACGTTCGTGTTCGGATTTGGATTAACATTCGCATTCGCATTTACCAATCTCGGGCAATTGTTGCGAAAATGACCCATTTCTCCGCAATTGAAACATGAACCAGGTGGGAATCTCGCAGCGTTCCCTTGAGCTTGTGCTGGGACCTGGGCAGCCTGATTTTGACCAAAACGACAAGTATTGGCCAAATGCCCAAGCCTACCACACGTAGCACACTGTTTACAGGCCTGTTGGGCAACATGGTGACCATTACATCGAGTGCAGTGAGGTGCGGTACCAGCATATGCTTTCTTTGCAGGAGGTTGAGTCGGTGGGTTCTGAGGGTTCTGATCAGTTTGATTGGTGACAGCAAAGTTTTGGGAAGCCTTGCGCTTCCTTGATTTCTTTGATGCCTCATCCTGCTTTTCACCCTTACCCTTTTCAGAATCGGTTGACTTCTTTTTATCACCCTTGCGGGTGAGTTTACCCTTCCTGACTTGAGATTCAGTCAGGGTAGCAGACAACTCGATCGCTTGACGAACGGTAGTAGGATTAACGCCAGTCAGGATGTCCTGAATGGAGTCGGGTAAACCATCGATATACCTCTCAATTGCCTTATCCAACGGGGTAACCATCGTGGGACACAACAAACTAAGCTCCTCAAATCGATCCGTATAAGCACAGTGTTCTCCCCCGACTTGTTTCAAATCGTCAAATTCTCGTTCCAACACTCGAATCTCGTGTCGGGGACAGAACTCTCTCATCATGAGAGCTCGGAGCTCTTCCCAAGTTTGTGCTAGTGCCACTTCGTCACCCCTATCACGCATCACTCCGTTCCACCATGTAAGAGCTCGCTTCTCGAACACACTTGAAGCAAACTCAACTTTGCGCGCATTCAGACATTGCACATGTCTGAATGTGCTCTCGATACTCTCAAACCATTGTAGGAGCGCGGTTGCTCCTTGTGACCCAGAAAACTTAAGCGGCTTCGCAGAATTGAAATTCTTGAAATTACACGGTGCATTGTTGTTGTTATTATTGTTATTGTATAGCTCGTGGATTTGGGTCACAATGCCTGGAAGCACAGCAGCCATTTGTTGAGAGACAAGGGCTGTGAGTTCCTCAGCAGTATAAGTTCGAGCATCGGTTTGAGTATTGCGTCGTGGAGGCATTGTCTAAAAAGGAAACATGGGAAACGCGTGAGGTTGACAATTGGAGGAACAAAAGAGGTATTGAAAATATCGACACCACACAAGGAAGGCGATCATTTGTTCGTTACCTTGAACAAACAAACGACACGCAGTGACAAATCAAAGTAAATAGGTCAAAATAATGTATCGCGAAGACATGCTCGCCTATAAGTGAACACTCACCCCAAGAGTTCCCAGGTAAGAGTGACTGGTCCGATAATGCGGATTTGTACGAACACTCTAGCCTTGGACAGAAAACTCAGGGTACAAGCATTCACTCTTCCAGTTTGCACGTGTTCACATTATTTAGACTCAAACTTTGACGAGATTTTGAAAACTCGAAAGGCACAAAGCCAAAGATGAATCAGACTGGAAGGGTTCAAAACCTTATAATAGAAGGTTCAAAACCTAGTAATCAATCATCTAAGGATAGATGATTAATTTTCGAAGCGGATTCGTTATTGTGTTCTTGTTGTGGTTATCACCTAAGGATAGGTGACGGTATTGTTTTAAAATCTAAACACAAGTAAACTTGTGTTGGGGTCCTAGAAAGTTATAGTCTAGGTCAAAGCAATGCTAATAACCTAATTCCCTATAACCATTGGCTCTGATACCAACTCTTCTGTCACACCCCGACCACGTTAAAACAACAAACCGTGGCGGAAACGTCGGGGAGTGTTGCAACAGAATTATTGTTTCACAACCATGGTAACCAAATGTTTTGTTTTATTGAATTATTATGTAATGTATATTGTCTTTAAAACAAACAAACTACATATTGTTTATGGCTGTTTTTAGATCACTAAGGCCTCGTCCAGGTCCTATGTGACGCAAACTTCCTAGCAAGCAACATCAAGCAATATCTCCTGAAACATATGTAAAAAAATAAAGTCAGCAAAGAAATGCTGGCGAGTACATAGGTTTTGTGGGAGTATTGGATTCATGGCTCGTTTATATGTTGCAGTACCTCGTTAGACTACAAGAGTCAAAAATACAAACCTCGTTTTGAAAAGTGTATTGCAACATAATTAACCAACTCAAATCAAATTGGTTATAGTTTATAAAATCTCGTAGCCATGAGTCTTAACCCAAAAACATTTGTTTTAGTAAAATAATTTGGAAACATCTCGTAAAAGCTCGTTAATAAAACTCGTATGGTTTATATCGTTTCGAAAACCTCGTTGTGTGATATCGTTTCAAATCGTTTTCCCAAGTGAACTAAATAATGACACGTAATGTAATATGATAGAATCACTTATATATAAGAAGTACCAGCGGCGTATCTACCATGATTCTAGCATACTACACTCGTTTCATTATCTAATCACTACCCAAAGCCAATCGTTTAATTCGTTTATCTCGTTTCAAATCGTGTATCTCGTTTCAAATCGTTTAACTCGACCCAAAATCGTATTCGTTTTAATAGTGAAAAATACTTTTGGTCGTCTCGTTAACAACATTCAAACCTTCGTGACTCGTTTAACTCGTTTCTCGTTTCATATTAACAAACCACCAAAGGGTAAGTTAACAATCATCAGGTTCGGTCGTTACCTACATAACCCCCACACATAACCATGGGTGTAGTCTGACAACGGGATTTGTCAGATCCTATGGTACCATAACCTAATACTGGTCGGCTTGATCAGAGCTAATGAATGTCATTCGTTATGTAATTACAACCAACAAGTCTTGTTCACCTTATTGAAATCGTTATTAGTTTTGTATAAACCATCTTAATCGTTTTTGAAATCATCGTTTAAACCTTGAAAATCGTTTTGTACATATGATTCACCCCAAAACAATTGAAAACAGTAAAATAGGGGAACTATGTATTCACTTGAGATTGTAGGGTATCCTTGATTTTGTGAACTATCGATGCACGGGCAATCAAGGAATCAAGTGGTACCTAGTATCGGATTGCTAGATAAATAAATCGACACCTAAATCGGGAGATAGGATAGAATGAGGTTCTATAAATCAAATGAGTAATTGAACTCATATGGTATGATTTAATAGGCCCTACATTCTGATTGAAAGGCCTACCTAAGTGCTTTTGACCCGTTTCGACCCATTATGGTAATATAAGCCACTATAATGCGTCGTTAGTGTAAAACTATGTTCGGACGGTAATCTATGTGCTATGCCAAGTCTTACATGCCCAATTATCCCTAAACATCTTACTAAATCAGATTACAAGTCAAAAATATGTTCACATAGTCAAATTACGGATTCTAGCTTCAAAAAGGGCATTTTGGTCATTTCCTAAGGGCATACAAGCTAACTAGCAAATGACTAACCGATCCTACGTGATCATAAGGTATAACCTCAGTGGTTATTCCCTATGCAATTATGATCACTAACTAAGCTTGGTCGGATCCAAAGATCGACCAAACGGGTCGGGTTCGGAAGTATAAGTGGTTGTTTAGACCGCATATCTTACGACCCTAAACAAGCACAAACTAATAGTGTCGAGTTAGAGATGTCAAAACATGTCTAACCTACTGATTTGGTATCAAAACAAAGTGTTTTGATACCCTAATGTAGTTCCGTTGCAAAATGCGTGCTAAAACGCATTTTGACCGAAACTTTGACTCGACACTACAACTAGATAACGTGGTAATCAGCGGTTATAATCGCGAAGGATTATAACTATCGTGATTACAATCACATGTCAAAGTTCAATTGAACTTTGACTTGACCAATTGATGGTCAAAACCGAAAGTCAAACTGTTGGCCAAACTGTTTGACTTTCTGCACTACATAAGGAAAAAGCAAGAAAAAGAATGAAAGAAGCTCACTTAAGGTCCTTGCTATCTTTTCTACAAAGAAGACAAGTCCCAAATCAGTTGAGAGAGCTCCAAAGCAGATAAGAAGGGAGGAAATGAGGAATGAGCAAATGAAACAATGGAGGGCCTTGCTATTTATAGTTGATGCAACTCAACAAGATCACTACACATGTATTGTGTAGCCTCCAAGCAATAATCTCATCCATACACTTGTTAGGAGCAGGTGCAAAGCCTTGGAGAGGTGGTAACTTGGTTACCACACAAAGAAATTGCAAGATTGGCCCCTGAATTTACAAACTGTTGCTGAAAACACACTTTCTGCCCAGATGTGATGCTCGCGTAGCGCGACGGCATAGGCAGTAGGTGCTCGCGCTACGCTACCATGTATCAGGTTCAGCAAAGTTTCAAAAATGGCAGAAATGGTCTCTGCACGTGTTTAAAGCCTTTTTTCGATGCGTTTAAACCCCGTTATCCTCATTTCAAGGCTCTAAAATGAAGTTAAAGCATAGGGGACTCAAAACATGCTCAAAAATATCTCGGATGTCGGTTCGTTTGGTCGTACGATCGCGTTGTTCGGTTAATTACGACGGAAGTCGTAATGAACGCAAAATCGATCCAAATTAAGCGACGAATGGAATTTTTGCATGGCGATCACTAAAATAAAAATATTTTAGTGTGTACAAAAATTTTGGATGTCCAGATGTGTCCAGAATGTAAGATATGCGCGAAAATGCAAACTTACGTCGTTTTTGACACTTTTAGTCCCTGAAAGATCATATAAGCATGTTTTCGCACACCGAACAACTCAAAGCTTGTTTCTAAGCTATGATTAGGTTATATATGGTATTTTTAACTTATGATCAAGTTCTGGACTGTTCGACACCATACGAATCGGTATAGTTTCGCAGTTTGACACAAATAGTCCCTGCGATTGAACAAACTTGTTTTCGACACACCAAACCATCCAAAACTTATTTCTAAGTTATGTAAAGGTTATTTAAGGTATGTTAAGCCTATGTCACTATTCCGGAGTGTTTGTTGCATTAAACTGGTTATATTTACGCATCAGATCGCGTATAACCTTCCAGAAAGCGATTTAGAGCTTGAAATCGAACGAGAATTGATATGTGTAAACGATACACATATTTATACAAATTCCAAGTATGAAATACAATATTTTATTGATTTGGTATTTGTTCGATGGTCTTGGAGGCACAGATGTCACAAGTATAAGGATCCTTAGGATGATCCATGATCCTGATCCTGAAGCACTCCTGAGGATCAACAATTGTCATAGAAGTAAGGATCACCAAACAGGATAACACTTGAGGATCACAGGTCATTAATAGATCCTCCCCTAACAATTGCCCCCAAAATATAAGGAGTAATATTGTAAATAAACGAGTTGTATTTTATCGATCTTATCCGCAACAGACAAACGGATATATAGCCGTTAGAATCGAACTATCTGTTGCAATCCTGAGGTAACTGAGGTGACTTACCCTGCAAAATCATCATTATAAATAGGAGTTAGAGATAGGATCAATTTGCATTTAAATCCAAGAGAAACTCCCTTTAAATTCTCATCCGAAGATCAATCAGGTATTCTCTTTTCCTCTTCTTCCTTCTCTTACTCTGCTTTTCTTTCTCTTCCACCATCTCGTCAAAAATGATGCTCCGAAACTCACCGGGTAAGGATCACAAGAAGAACAGCCCCTTAAAGAGCCAAGGGATCATCAAAGATTCCACAAAAGAACGTTGTTGTTTCACCGATCCACAAATTGATAGAATTCGCTATTGCTTCCCAGCGAACACCATTTTCAAATCCTTTGATCCCACTGCTTTGAGTGACTATGTCTCTGAAACTTGGATTGCCTTTCCTATACCCCGTTCACCATAGGGTATACCTATCCTTTTCCAGCCTTTACCCAATTTTTTTCTAACTTACTGGCATTTCTTACATCCAAGCTATGCCAATGATCTGGGGGGTTTTATATACCCTTGAAAGGATCATTGAGCAGGCAGGGATTGATCTAGGAATGTTGGAGTTGGCTGAGATGTATGATCTCACTACGTTTGGATCCCACCGATATTTGTTTAACCGAAAACCTGGTGAAGAACACCCCATTTTTAAAGCCACCAAGAACGATACAAACTGGAAACAATGCTTTTTCTTTGTCGGAAGAGACTCTATCCCAAACAGAAAGGATCTACCCAGGGAGTGGTCCACCCATGGTAGGATAGAGGATCCTGAGAAGGATCACCAGATAATCATGCTCCTGTATGAGGATCACTAACCCCCTTTTGTTTTATGTTATACAGCTGTCACTGTTTCACACCTCATACCGTCTCCTGCTACCAAGGAAAGGCTTGCTGCCTTTAGAACACTCGGTCCTGAAACAAGATCATTCAAGACAATCACCCAGGACTCACAAGAGGTATCCTCAGGCTCAGTCACCATGTCTAGTAAGTATCCTGCTTTTTGTATAGTTAAAAACTTAAATAAATAGTTAAATAGAAATAGGATAAGGATACTTATCTCGCTTTGATTATGCAGGTGCTGGAAAAGCTTCAAAATCTGCCTCCAAGTTCAGCGTGACCGATCTGGACAACGTACGATCCACCAAGAAGAAGCTTCCTGCTAGCCCAACTGCTTCGATCCCCAAGGCACCCACTAAAGGAAGGGGAGGCAAGAAAAGAAAAGCCTCTGAAGCTGAGGATCTGCAAAGTCTGCCTCTGATCCGCCACCAGTTCCTCAAATACTTCAATGATGTAAGGATCCTTGTCCCTGCTTAGGTATCCAGCTTATTTGAGGATCACCTGATCTTGAACTGCTTTGTCTTCTTTGCAGAAATTTGCCGAGATTGAAGATTACGTTGGGCATGTTGAGGAACAGGACAAGAAGATTGCCGACCTCCAACGAGTCGCAGTGCTCAAGGATCTTAAGATAGCTGATCTCCAAAAAGACCTCCAAAATGCCAAAGCTGAGACGGCCAAGGTTCTGGTCAATGCTGATTACGAGAAGCATGAGATCACCCAGGACGCTAAAGTCTCTGCTGCCATAGCTATGTACAAGACCAAATTGCAAATGGCCTTGGAAGCTCAGGATCCTGACTTCGATAGGAGCAACTGGGATGTGGAAGGCTGGAAGGCAAGGCTGGCTGAGCTGGACGACGAGGGGGAGGCTGAGGAGGTTTTGGCGTTTGAGGCTGGCTGGAGGCAGTGGCAAGGATCATGGTGGTGAAGCTAGTGGAGCTGGAGATGGTGATGCAGCAAAGGTGTAGGCTACATGATTGGGCGATGATGGACACTTCTAGACATAGCCGGAGCCCAATTTTTTAGGTTTGGAGGTAGTTTTTTGTTGTTGTGATGTTTTAAGACAGTTATGGTTTGTACTTGAACAATAGTTTTAGGGTTAAGGATCTAGGATCCTTTGGACAATAGGTAGGATTACAAATGGTGGAGGGATCCTCTGTTTGGGGGATGAAGCCATTGTGATCCTGCCGCCTTTAATTTCCTGCACTTGCTATTACCGCACAAACAATGGACACCCGTTGCCAACCCATGTGGACGGGCCACGTTTTGCTGGGAGAAACGTGGGTTGGCAATTTTGACAACTTTCGACGGTTAAACTTTTGTTAATAAAATAACTTTTATCTTTTTTGGCTTATCTTGTGTTGTTATTCTTTAATTTTCAATTGTTTTGATATACACTTGTTTGAATAAGAAAAGTTAAAAAAAATATTCAGGATATGATCCAGGATGAAATATCCTATAATTGAAAAATTCCAAAAAGTAGTATATTTTAAGGATCATAAGTTCAGTTGTCAAAGTACAAGGGTTATTCAAATAAACAATGAATAAAATCAAAATAGTTAAGGATCATACCTGAGGATCCAAGTTAGGATCCTAACCCTTAATACTATAACCAGGATATCCATAAGACAAACCTTAGTAAGAAGTAAGGATCAAGGATCCTTGGTTGTTTAACTTCAAAGACCTGAAATAGAACATAACTTGGGATTAAGCCAATATAAGATAAAAGTTAGCAACTGGGGACAAGCCCAAAGGATAACTGGGGACAAGCCCAAGGATAACTGGGGACAAGCCCAAGGATAACTGGGACAAGCCCAAGGATCGTGTGTAAACTGGAGTATGGCCCTAACTAGCGACTATCCAAACTTAGTGGCATGAAAATGCCAAAACCTTAGCTAACGTGACAACGTTAGAAACCTTAGGAACAGATGTATGGTACGTCTACCATTATATGTAGGATCCTAGGTATAATCAGTACAATGGAATTATCAGCCCCTAAAACGAGTACTGGTCCCACTACCATGAACTATACCAGGATCATCGTGCGCTACTGGCGAAACTGGGTCAAGCCCAAATAATTGGGGTCAAACCCAAGTAACTGGTTGCTTTTGTTGATAACCATCCTTTTGCTAAGGATACCTGAACCTTTAAAACTCAGAATCATGTGAAAGGTGGATAAAGGATGCAGGATCCTTAACCTTATGTGAGAAAGTAAGGAAATGAAATAGTTTGAGATTAGAATGTTTCCAAAGTAAGGATCATCTGTGCTCTAGGGATCCTTCGAGGATACTTATGATGTGAGGATCACGGATTCTGCTCACATAAAGTATTTCTTCAAATGGACAGCATTCCAGGCTCTAGGTAGCAAATCACCTTCCATTGTTAGCAATCGATATGCCCCCTTTCCTGCCTCAGCTTCAATCAAGTAAGGGCCTTCCCATTTTGGTGCCAACTTTCCATCAGCAGGATTGGTGGTATTTTGAAATGCTTTCCTTAACACCATATCACCAATTTGGAACTTCCTGATCCTGACATTTTTGTTGTAAGCATCAGCCATTCTTTGTTGATAACTGGCCATCCTTATCCTAGCCAGATCCCTGATTTCTTCTATAGTATCTGTTAGGGGAGGATTTTCTAATAACCCGTGATCCTTACTTGTTATTCTAACAATGATCCTTACTTCTGTGACAGATAGTGATCCTCAAAAGAGTTTCAGGATCAGGATCATGGATCACCTTAAGGATCCTCATACTAACAATTGTTTGTTTGAATTTCGTATTGTTTTGCAGGAGTAACAAGCTTGACCTAGTCTTGGCAACGTTGCTATGGAATATTCCACGGGTATTTCGCACACGTTTGACTGGAAATGGACGTTGTGGAGAATGTGGGAGCATGGCACAAAAGTCGGATAGTTTGTTAGCATAGTTAACTTCTATTTTTAAAGGGGCAACGAGCTAGTAATTAGAACACTTAGCCATTTTCAGCTACACACACTTTCGTACAACTGCACTCTTGAAGCATTCGGCAAACACTTAACAGTTTTCACACTCTTTTACACATTTCACCATAGTGATCCTTGTACCTAGCTCGTTACTATCCGAAGTTGTAAACATTTATTGATTAATTTGAGCTTGGTGATCGGTAGTTTCCATCACCCGAGGTTTTTTATGCTGGAGATCATTCATTGATCAAGGGCTTTTTCCTCGTATAAATCCTTGTGTCGGTTGTGCAATTTACATTGAGGTGATCCTTATCATTGTTCCTCATTTCAAGCATCATACCCCATAACTAAGAGTTTGGTTGCATTATCCTCATCAGATTTTTGACCAAAACAGTTTGGCGCCCACCGTGGGGCAATTGGTGCTTCATTCCTAAGAAGATTTTCTGTTGGTGATCATTCCGGTTCAATGCATACAAGTACATGGCTTCATCATTGAAGAATACCTCTACTGCAATGTATGCGGTCAATTCATCTCAGGGCATTCCACCTTTGCCTCCACCACCTGCTGGATCTCAGAAAAATGCTGAGAAGAAACCAACTCCCATTTTCTCCAAACTTCCAACTTCTTCTGCTTCTTACACTCCTACTACTAGTGACATGTTTACTTTGATTTTGCAGATGAAGGATCATATACAGCAACAGGATAAGACCAATGAAAGGATTCTCAAAGAAATCGGAGATCTCAAGAAACAAAAGAAAACGGCAGAGGATCATTTCCACTGGTGCCCAGATCCTTGAATTTTGATACTCCGGTGATTACTTCTCAGCCATCAGTGGTTCCAGATGTTCAATATGTGGGTGGACCAAAGGGAGTGCACTACGGATCAGCAACAGTGACTCAGGCATCAGGTTCATATTTTCAGCCAACAGGATCCTATCCTCAGCATATGGGATCCCTCATGAGTTAAGGAGGATACTCAGGAGCGCAACAGGTTCAAGGATCCTCCTTTGTTCCAGGATCATCCCAGGTTCAAGGATCTTCCTTTGTTCCAGGATCATTCCAGGTTCAAGGATCCTCCTTTGTTCCAGGATCATCCCAGGTTTAAGGATCTTCCTTTGTTCCAGGATCATCCCAGTTTCAAGGATCCTTCCAGATGCCAGGATCCTTAAGGAGTTTGCAAACAGGAAGTCCAGATGCCCATTAGGGAGATTTTATTCCGATGCAGACCATTGCTTCTACTGGTCCTTCGGTCATTCCAGAGTCTCAACAATATGGGTTCACATCCGGTGTTCCTAATTTGAACCCGGTGGGAGGTAACGCTCTTAATAATTCTCTTACCACTAACCATGGATTCATGCAGGATACAGGTATCAACCATGCCATGGCCAGAGAGTTGCAAAAGTTAAAGGATATGATATCAAGTGTTCCAGGAGTGGTCAAGCCTCTCCCAGAGATTGCAGATGGAAGCCATAAGATATCTCGTTTTGCACCACCAATTTGTGATGCTGAGATACCCAAAAGGTTCCATGTGCCAACCATGAAGCTGTATGATGATTCGACGGATCCTGAAGAGCACATAGCACAATACAGGGAAAGGATAGAGATCAATCCAATCCTAGAAAGGTTAAAGGAAGCATGCCTGTGCAAGGGATTCGGATCCACTCTTACTGGATCAGCTCTCAAATAGCTGCTAAGTCTTCCCCCCTACTCTATTACCTCATTTGTAGTAGAAAATTTGAACGATTAACTAGTGATCTATATAGGATAACCCAGGGTCATAATGAATCATTAAGGGATTACATTACCAAATTTAGTAAAGAATCCTTAGACATTCCCAACCTGGATATAGCCACGGCTGTTGAGGCCTTCAAAATGGGATTGCTTAGGGATTCATTGTTCTATGATGATCTTGTTATGACACCATGCAGGAACCTAGATGAGTTAAGAACCCGGGCACTCAGGTTCATCCGGCTAGAGGATGATAAGAGAATCCAGGAGAGATTAGCAGGATCCTCAAAACTAGAGAAGCAAGGATCCTCGTTCAAGAACAACAAGTTCAGATCCTATAACAAATCTGATAACCAGAACGTGCATGCTGTTGATCAGGAAGAGGATGATGAGGATTATCCTCCAATTTCTGAATATTGTCTTTCTGTTGATAACAATGAACTAATCCTTGCGATGCAGAATCTAGGTGACAAAGCTAGATGGTCCAGGAAAAATGACAGACCAGCTGCAACCAAAGATAAATCAAAGTGGTGTGCATACCATGAAGATTTTGGGCATCTCACAGAAGAATGCATTGCACTAATAAAGGAAATTGGATACTTGTTGAGCAAGGGGAATCTAAAAGAATTGTTGGGTAGAAAAAAGTCAAGGACTCAGGATCCTGAAAGGATCCCTGAGAAAGCTCCGGTCCCTCCAGCAGATGCACAAGTAATAAACTTTATTTCTGGAGGATCAGACATTTGTGGCACATCCTTCTCAGCAGCTAAAAGGCATGCAAAGGAAACCAAAATGGATAGTGGAGAAAGACCCATTCGAACATCAAGTGTCTCCGAAGGAAAAGTCATAACCTTTGATGAGGATGATCGTGTTGATATCCAGGATCCTCATCACGATGGTTTAGTTATTACTCTTTTCATTTCTAACCATTTTGTCCGCAGGATCCTTATAGACGGAGGAAGCTCAGTGAACATTATCCAGCTTGATGTCCTAAAGAAGATGGGTATTCATGAATCAAATATCATACCAAGATCCTCCGTGCTCGTGGGATTCAGTGGCGAAACTAAGAATACCATGGGGGACATTAAACTCCCAATATACATCGAAGGCCTACATTCTTATCAACAATTTTGTGTTATTGACTGTTTATCTTGTTGAAATGTTATCCTTGGCAAGCCCTGGATACACGATATGAAGGCAGTCCCATCTACCTACCATCAATGTGTGAAGCTCCCTAGTCCTTGGGGAATAGTCAAGATTGATAGTGATCCGCATGAGGCTAAGAACTGCTACACTTCATCGATGAAACCAGCCTCGAAGTCAAGGGAGCAATAGCAATCAAAGTATCCTCCAAGGGGTTTCTTGGAGGCAAGAGAGCAGGATGTGGTAGAAATCCTCATGGATCCTGATGATCCTGAATCCAAAATCTATATCGGATCAGGGATCCTTGGCAAAATGAAAGAAGACCTCGTATCCTTCCTCAAAAGGAGGAAAACTACCTTTGCATGGAAGCATGAGGATATGACAGGTATATCTAAGGATATTATCACTCAAAAACTTGGCATTGACAGGTCATTCAAACCAATCCATCAAAAAAGGAGGAAGTTTGCAACGAAAAGAAATGCCATTATCCAGAAAGAGATAGAGAAATTGCTCCGGGCAGGTATGATTAGAGAGGTCAAGTATCCAAGATGGTTGGCCAATGTGGTTGTGGTTCAAAAGAAAAATGGAAAGTGGAGGGTGTTTTGGTCAAAAATCACACAAGGATAATGTAACCAAACTTTATGTAAACGGGGTATGATGCTTGGTTAGCTATGAAAGTAAAGGATCACTTCTGTGATAAAGATACAAAGACACAATGATTTATACGAGGAAAAAGCCCTTGATCAATGTATGATCTCCGGCATAAAAAACCTCGGGTGATGGCAACTACCGATCACCAACTTCAATATAATAAAAATGTAGTCACAACTTCGGATGATAATGAGCTGAGTACAAGGATCACTGAGTGTCTAAGTGTTCGAGAGTTGTGTCGTATGTTGTGTGTTCTTCCGAATGAGGAAGATGGGTATTTATACATGTGTGGGTGACTTATTTTAGGTAAAATGACTAAATATCAGCTCATTACCCCTTTAGAAATAAAGATAATCTAGCCTAAATTGCTGCCCATGAATCAAGCCTAGTTTCCATATCCGGCACAACGTTCATCTTCAATTCAGCTCTTGCCATATTTGTGAAAGCGCGTCCCTGGATCATGATATGTAGGGCATATCCTGCTAGGTGTTCCTGCAAAACAATTTTGTAACAAGTGGAAGTGACCATTAATGTAAGGATCACCATATCGTCCCATGATCCTGATCCTGAAGTCTGGCTGAGGATCACTATCTGCCAAAGAAACAAGGATCACTAGTCAGGATCACGTATAAGGATCACTTATAGTAAAATCCAGCCCCAACAATTGCCCCCAAAATATAAGGAGTTAAATGTAAATAGATGAGTTATATTTTGCTTTGAGCTTATCTCTAACGGACGATTCCGATTTACTAGCCGTTGCACATGGACTAGCCGTTATGATATTTACGTCACTGATGTGACAATCCCTGCGAATCATCATTATAAATAGGAGATAGGGTTAGGATCATTTTGTATTTAAATTCGAAGTATCTCCCTTTATAACCGTCACCGAAGGCTTGATCAGGTATCATCTTCTTCTTTTTCTTCTTTGCCTTGTTCTTTCTTGTTTTTACTCTGTTTTCGTCTCGAATATGCTTCTTCGGAATTCACCGCACAAAGGCTCTAAGAAGGATAGTCCCTTGAAAAGCCAGGGGATTATCAAAGATTCTCCTATGGAGAGATGCTGTTTTACCGATATCCAAATAGACAAGCTTCGCCATTGCTTTCCGGCGAACGTTGTTTTTAAGTCTTTTGATCCTACTGCTTTGAGTGATTTTGTTTCGGACACTTGGGTGGCCTTTCCTGCTACTCCTTTCCTCATCGGGTATTCATATCCTTTTCCGACATTTACCCAATCTTTCTTTTCTCTTACCGGCATCTCATATATCCAAGCTATGCCGATGATCTGGAGGGTTCTATATACCTTCGAGAGGATCATCGAGCAAGAAGGGATTGATTTAGGGATGTCAGAATTAGCTGAGCTCTATGATCTCACCACCTTTGGTTCTCACCGGTACTTGTTGAAACGGAAAGCTGGGGAGGATCACCCTATTTTCAAAGTGACCAAGAATGATACCAACTGGAAACGTCGATTTTTCTTTGTTAAGAGGGATTCCATCCCGGATGGGAAGGATCTGCCCAAGGAATGGGCCACTCATGGTAGGATAGAGGATCCTCGAAGGATCACTATCAGTTCTGTCTCATATGATGAGGATCACTGATGTCTTTTCTTTTTTTGTCTTTTTATGCAGCTATCTCCGTTGCTCACTTAAAGTTGACCCCTGCTGCCAAAGAGAGAGTGTTAGCTTTCAAGAAGCTTGATCCTGAAGTTCGAAGCTTCCAGATTATTATCCAAGATTCTCAAGAGATATCCTTTGCATCTGCCGCAATGTCAAGTAAGTATCCTCATAGAAAATAAGTTTTATGTGAAAGTATTTAATTTAACAAGGGAACTTATCTTGTTTTTGAATTGTGTAGGTGCCGGAAAGTCTGCCAGGTCCGTTAAGTCTGCCTCCAAGTTTGGGATCAGTGACCTTGCCAACGTTACTTCCTCAAAGAAGAAAGCTCCCGCTGCCAGCCCTTCAGTCTCAGCTCCTAAAGCGTCCATTCGGGGCAAGGGAAAAAAGAGGAAAGCTTCTGATGAACTCCAAGGATTCCCTCTCCTTCGTCAGCAATTTCTTGATTATGTGAACGAGGTGAGGATCACTGCCCCTGTTGGTTATCTGTCTCTAGTATCCTTCTTGAGGATCATCTGATTCTGAGCTTACCTTATTCCCTTCTTTGCAGAAACTTGCCGAGATCGAGACATATCTAGGCCATGTTGAGGATCAAGAGAGCCAGATTGCCGACCTTCAACAAATGGGCGTGCTCAAGGATCTCAAGATAGCAGATCTTGAGAAGGAACTCCGGGCCATGAAGACTGAGGCTGCTCAAAGGTTGATTGATATGGATAATGAGAAGCAGGAGATCACCCAAGATGCCAAGGTCTCAGCGGCGATTGCTATGTACAAGATCCAACTTCAAATGGCTGAGGAGGCTCAGGATCCCACCTTTGACAAAAGCTCATGGGACGTTGAAGGTTGGAAGGCAAGGCTGGCGGACTTGGATGATGAGGAAGATGCTGAGGATGTCCCAAGGCTGGAGGGAGGTGATGCTGGCAAGGATCAAGGTGAAGATGCTGGTGGAGATGGAGCAGCGGAGAAGTAAGCTGCATGATTGGGCGATGATGGATATTGTTGACTAGGCCGGAGCCCAATTTTTTAGGTTTTTTTGGTAGTGGTTTGTGGTTGATGGTTTGTGAATAATTATGGTCTGTAACGTTAAACAATAGTTTCTTAGGGTTAAGGATCCTGGATCCTTTTTTAGACAATAGGTAGGATTACAAAAGGTGGAGGGATCCTCTGTTTGGGGGATGAAGCCTTTGTGATCCTGCTGCTTTTACTTTCCTGCAAAAATGCTAAGACCGCATAGACAATGGACACCCTTTGCCAACCCATGTGGACGGGCCACGTTTTGCTGGTAGAAATGTGGGTTGGCAATTTTGACAACTTTTTGAAAGGGTTAATGATCCTTTTTGTTTAATAATATAACTTAACTTTTCTGGCTTATCCTGTGTTGTTATCCTTCAATAATCCTCTTATTTCTCAATTGCTATATTTGTTAAAATGACAAGAGTTGACAAAGTGTTAAATAATCTTAGGATATGATCCTGGATCAAATATCCTCATATTGAAAATTCTTAAAGCGTTTTAGTTCAAGGATCATAGGTTCGGTTGTCAAAGTATAAGGGTTGGTTAGGATGATGAATAATGAAATTGAAAATAGTTAAGGATCATACCTGAAGATCCACGTTAGGATCCTAACTTTTAATCGGTACAACCATAGGTAAAACTTTAATGGACAATAAGGATTAAGGATCCTTAATCGTTTAACTTCGAAAACCTGAAAAAATGGAATATAACTTGGGACTAAGCCAATGTAAAAGATAAATTAGTAACTGGGGACATGCCCAAAGGATAACTGAGAATGATCCCAAAGGATCACTGGGGACAAGCCCATAGGATAACTGAGAATGATCCCAAAGGATCACTGGGGACAAGCCCATAGGATAACTGGGGACAAGCCCAAAGGATAACTGGGGATGATCCCGGAGGATCACTGGGGATGATCCCGGAGGATCACTGGGGACAAGCCCAAAGGATAACTGGGGACAAGCCCAAAGGATCGTATGTAAACTGGAGTATGGCCCTTTCTGGCAACTATCCAAACTTAGTGACATGAAAATGTCAAAACCTTAGCTAACGTGAAAACGTTAGAAACCTTAGGAACGGATGTATGGTGCGTCCACCATTATACGTAGGATCCCAAGTATAGCCAGTACGATGAGGTCGCCAGCCCCGAAAATGGGTACTGATCCCAAAGACATGAACTATATCAGGATCATCGTGCGCTGCTGGCGGAAACTGGGGATAGTCCCAAGGATAACTGGGGTTGTACCCAAGGATCTGTGGTGCTTTTGGAGATCTTTGACGATTTGCTGAAGATACCTGGACTATCATAACTCAAATGGTTTGTGAGTAGAGGATGAAGGATACATGATCCTTATCCTTAGGCAAAAAGTAAGAAAATGCAATAGTTTTAGGATAAGCATATTACCAGAGTAAGGATCACCGATATCTCCAGGATCCCTCAAGGATACTTCAATGTAAGGATCACATGCAGGAAGGATCATGTTCACATGAAATATTTCTTTAAGTGAACAGCATTCCAGGCTCTTGGTAACAAGTTTCCTTCCATGGTTAGCAACCTGTATGCCCCCTTTCCTGCTTCAGCTTCAATCAAGTAGGGACCTTCCCATTTTGGTGCTAGCTTTCCGTCAGCAGGATTGATAGTATTTTGAAATGCTTTTCTCAACACCATATCTCCGACTTGGAACTTCCTTATCCTGACATTCTTGTTGTAGGCACTAGCCATCTTTTGTTGGTAGCTTGCCATCCTTATCCTGGCTAGATCCCTGTTTTCCTCAATAGTATCCAAATCCTGAGCTAGGATGGTAGCATTTTCTTCAGGATCACGAGCACTTGTTCTAGCAGTTGGGATCACCATTTCTGTTGGGATCACTGCTTCTGCCCCAAATACTAAAGAGAAAGGTGTTTGACCAGTGGCGTTTTTGGGAGTTGTCCTATCAGCCCATAGCACATAAGGCAATTCTTCTGCCCATTTCCCTTTCTTGGATCCTAGCTTTTTCTTCAGATTGTTGATGATGATCTTATTGGACGATTCTGCTTGACCATTGGCTTGTGGATGAACTGGTGTTGATGTTATCATCTTGATTCCCCAACTGTCACAAAAGTTAGTGGTTCTCCTTCCAATGAATTGAGAACCATTATCACATATAATTTCAGAGGGAATGCCAAATCTAGTTATAATGTTTCTTTTAATGAAGGATATAACTTCCTTCTCTCTGACTTGAGCAAAGGCTTCAGCTTCTATCCACTTGGAAAAATAGTCAGTCATGGCAAGCATAAATACTTTTCCACCAGGTGCTTTAGGAAGTTTGCCAACTATATCCATTCCCCATCTCATGAACGGCCAAGAGGATGGTATTGGGTGTAAGAATTCAGCTGGTTGATGGAGGATATTGCTATGTCTTTGGCAAGGATCACACTTTTTAGCATATTCTACAGCATCCCTTTTCATGGTTGGCCAGTAGTATCCTGTTCTAAGGATCCTTGAGAATAATGCCCTGCCCCCAGTGTGGTTTCCACAATCTCCTTCATGGAAGTCTCTCAATACTTCTTCGATTTCAGGATCCTCAATACATCTTAAATATGGTCCTGCAAGGGATCGTTTATATAGCATATTATTTAGGATTGTAAATTGAGATACCTTGATCCTGAAAGCTCTAGGATTTTCTCCCATTGGGATCTCTCTGTTTTGCAAGTATTTCATGATTGGTGAGATCCATGATCCTGAATGAGATTGGGCTTCTTCACTAGGGATCATTGCAGTATCCTCTTCTATTTCCATGGCCACCTGTTTTTCAATGGCAGGAGCCAGGATATGGATGATAGGGATACTTATATCTTCTGGAATCTTCAAGGATGATCCTAGGTTGGCCAATGCATCAGCTTCTGTGTTCTCCTCTCTTGGTACCTGTGTCAAGCTGAAAGAGACAAAAGAGAGTGCCAATTCTTTGACTATCTCTAAATATTTGGTTAGCTTCTCGCCTTTAACAGCGTAGGATCCATTAAAGTGATTAGTGATCAATAATGAATCTACATATACTTTAAGATACTTTACCCCCATATCCTTAGCAATTTGTAAGCCAGCAATTAAGGCTTCATACTCAGCCTCATTGTTAGTTGCCTGGAACTCACAAGCTATGGAGTGGGGTATTATGTCCCCCTGTGGCGATTTTAGTAGGATCCCTAGCCCTGTGCCTTTGATATTTGAGGATCCGTCAGTGTGTAGTATCCAAGGATCCTTGGTTTCATCCAGCTGTTGGACCTCCAATTCTGCTTCCTCTTGTAGATCACTACTGAAATCAGCCACAAAATCTGCTAGTGCTTGAGATTTAATGGCTGTTCTTGGTTCGTATCTTATATCATGGGCACTAAGCTTCACTGCCCACTTAGCCATTCTCCCTGACATATCCGGTTTCCTGAGGACATTCTTAATTGGAAAATTAGTTTTAACAACAATAGTATGGGTTTCAAAATAATGCCTTAACTTAGTGGATGCCATGATTAATGCAAGGATAAGTTTTTCGAGGTGTGAGTACCTGGATTCGGCATCAAGTAGACTTTTACTTACATAGTAGATAGGATATTGTGTACCTTCGTGATCCTTAACAAGGACAGCACTTACAGCGGTTGAGGATACCGCCAGATATAAGGATAACACATCTCCTTTTTCCGGTTTTGCTAATGCTGGTGCTGAGGACATATACTCTTTTAGGGCTTGTAAAGCATTCTCATGCTTCTCAGTCCATTCGAACTTCTTATTCTTCCTTAGGATATCGTAGAATTCTTTGCATTTTTCTGAGGATTTTGATATGAACCTGTTCAATGCTGCTATCCTGCCTGTCAATCTTTGAACATCCTTGGCATTGGCAGGAGATTTGATATTTATTAATGCTTTGATTTGTTCCGGGCTTGCTTCAATGCCCCTCTGGGTTACCATGTATCCTAAGAACTTTCCTGCCTTAACACCAAAATGGCATTTTGAAGGATTAAGTTTCATGTTGTAACTATCAAGGATATCGAATGCTTCTTCCAAGTCCCTTAGGTGATCCTCAGCTTTCTTTGACTTGACCACCATATCATCTATGTACACCTCCATAGTTTTTCCAATTTGATCTTTGAACATCATATTTACCAGCCTTTGATATGTTGCACCTGCATTTCTTAGTCCAAAAGGCATGGCAATATAACAATATAAACCGGTCGGGGTCATAAAGGCTGTATCCTCTTGGTCAGATGGTTCCATCTGGATTTGTTGGAATCCAGATGATGCATCCATAAAAGTTAACAGTTCATGCCCCGCTGTTGCATCCACCATAGAGTCAATGTGGGGTAATGGGAAAGGATCCTTGGGACATGCCTTATTCAAATCAGTGAAATCGACACATACCCTCCACTTTCCGTTTTTCTTTTGGACAACAACCACATTGGCTAACCATTTTGGATACTTTACCTCTCTGATCATACCTGCTCGAAGTAGTCTCTCCACTTCTTCTTGGATAATGGCATTCCTTTCTGGTGCAAACTTCCTCCTTTTTTGATGGATTGGCTTGATAGACCTGTCAATGCCAAGTTTGTGAGTAATAATATCCTTAGATATACCTGTCATATCTTCATGTTTCCAAGCAAAGGTAGATTTTCTTCTTTTGAGGAAGGATATCATGTCTTCTTTCATGTTGCCAAGGATCCCTGATCCGATATAGATTTTCGATTCAGGATCACTAGGATCCAAGAGGATTTCGTCCACATCTTGTTCTCTTGCCTCCAAGACATTCCTCGGAGGATACTGTAATTGCTATTGCTCCCTTGGTTTCGATGTTGGCTTCATGGATGATGTATAACAATCTTTAGCTTCTTGCTGATCACTTTCGATCTTGATTATCCCCCATGGGCTAGGGAGCTTCACACATTGATGGTAGGTGGATGGGACTGCTTTCATATCATGTATCCAAGGCCTGCCAAGGATAACATTGCAGCAAGATAAACAGTCAATAACACAAAATTTCTGATAATTATGTAATCCTTCCACATAGATTGGGAGTTTGATGTCCCCCAGAGTTTTCTTCGTTTCTCCACTAAATCCTACAAGCACGGAGGATCTTGGTGTGATGTCTGATTCTGGGATACCCATTTTCTTCAGTACATCAAGCTGGATAATGTTCACTGAGCTTCCTCCATCGATAAGGATCCTGCGGACAAAATGGTTAGAAATAAAGAGAGTAATAACTAAACTATCATGATGAGGATCCTGGATGTTAATGCGATCATCCTCATCAAATGTTATCATCTTCCCTTCTGAGACACTTGAGGTTCTAATAGGCCTTTCTCCATTATCCATTTTTGATTCTTTTGCATGTCTTTTGGCCGCTGAAAAGGATGTACCACAAATGTCTGATCCTCCGGATATGAAGTTAATCACTTGTGCGTTTGCCGGAGGTGCTGGAGCCTTTTCAGGGATCCTTTCAGGATCCTGGGTCCTTTGCTTTTTTCTCCCCAACAATTCTTTTAGATGCCCCTTGCTTAGCAGGTATCCAATTTCTTTTCTTAAGGCTATGCAATCTTCAGTTAGATGCCCGAAATCCTCATGGTATGCACACCATTTGGACTTATCCTTAGTCCCGGATGGTTTATCATTCTTCCTGGGCCATCTGGCTTTTTCACCTAGGTTCTGCATTGCAAGGATCAGTTCATGATTATCAACGGAAAAACAATATTCTGAGATTGGAGGATATTCTTCATCATCCTCTTCTTGGTCAACAGCATGCACATTCTTGTTCTCGTTTCTATGGTAGGATTTGAACTTGTTGCTTTTGAAGGAGGATTCTTGCTTATCTTGTTTTGAGGATCCTACTTGTCTCTCCTGGATCCTCTTGTCATCCTCTAGCCGGATAAACCTGAGTGCTCGAGTTCTTACTTCATCTAAATTCCTGCAAGGTGTCATAACAAGATCATCATAGAATAATGAATCCTTAAGAAGTCCCATTTTGAAGGCTTCAACAGCCGTAGCCATATCCAAGTTGGGAATATCCAAGGATTCTTTACTAAATTTAGTTATATAATCCCTTAATGATTCGTTATGATTTTGAGTTATCCTGTACAAATCACTAGTTAATTTTTCAAATTTTCTACTACAAGAGAATTGGTTATTGAATAAATTAACTAAATTGGCAAATGAAGTAATAGAGTAAGGGGGAAGACTTAGCAGCCATTTAAGAGCTGATCCAGTAAGAGTAGATCCAAATCCTTTACATAGGCATGCTTCCTTCAATTTTTCTGGGATAGGATTGATCTCCATCCTCTCCCTGTATTGTGCTATATGCTCCTCCGGATCCGTTGTGCCATCATACAACTTCATGGTAGGGATATGGAACCTTTTGGGTACCTCTGCGTCACAAATTGGTGGTGCAAAGCGAGATACCTTGTGGCTTCCATCTGCAATCTCTGGGATAGGCTTGACTACCCCTGGAACACTTGAGATCATGTCCTTTAGTTTCTGTAATTCCCTGGCCATAGCATGATTGGTACCTGTATCCTGCATGAATCCAAGGTTAGTAGTAGGATAATTATTTAGAGTGTTACCTCCCATTGGGTTCAAGTTAGGGAATCCATATTGCTGGGATTCTGGAACAACTGAGGGACCAGTGGAAGCAATGGTCTGCATTGGAATGAAGTCTCCTTGATGGACATCTAGACTCCCTGTTTGCAAACTTTTTAGGGATCCTGGCATCTGTAAGGACCCTGGTATCTGGGATGATCCTGGAACGAAGGAGGATCCTTGAACCTGGGATGATCCTGGAACAAAGGAGGATCCTTGGCCCTGGAATGATCCTGGAATAAAGTAGGATCCTTGAAACTGCTGTGCCCCCGGATAGGCTCCCGGATTCATGAAGGATCCCATGTACTGAGGATAGGATCCTATTGGCTGAAAATGTGAATCTGATGTCTGAGTCATTGCTGCCGAGTTGAGACGTGATCCTCTTGACTCCCCTGTGATCTGTACGTCTGGGATCCCTGATGGCTGAAAGGTGACCATCGGAGTCTCAAAACTCAAGGATTTTGGCATCAGTGGGGAATGATCCTCTGCCGCTTTCTTTTGTCTTTTGAGATCTCCAATCTCCCTGAGGATCCTGTCATTAGTTTCATCCTGCCGCTGCATACGATCCTTCATCTGCAAAATTAAAGCAAACACATCACTAGTACTGGGAATAGAAGAATTCATAGCAGAAGAAGATGGAGGTTTAGAGAAGGAAGGGGTTGGTCTCTTCTCAGCATTTCTCTGGGATCCTGCCGGTGGAGGAGGTAGAGTGGTTTGTGCTGAGGTGACTGCAGACATCGCCGTGGAGGTGTTCTTCAGTGATGAAGCCATGTAGTTCTTTGAAATGATTTCGAACAAAAGATTTTCTTTATGAATGAAGCACCAATTGCCCCACGGTGGGCGCCAAACTGTTTTGGTCAAAAATCACACAAGGATAATGTAACCAAACTTTATGTAAACGGGGTATGATGCTTGGTTAGCTATGAAAGTAAAGGATCACTTCTGTGATAAAGATACAAAGACACAATGATTTATACGAGGAAAAAGCCCTTGATCAATGTATGATCTCCGGCATAAAAAACCTCGGGTGATGGCAACTACCGATCACCAACTTCAATATAATAAAAATGTAGTTACAACTTCGGATGATAATGAGCTGAGTACAAGGATCACTGAGTGTCTAAGTGTTCGAGAGTTGTGTCGTATGTTGTGTGTTCTTCCGAATGAGGAAGATGGGTATTTATACATGTGTGGGTGACTTATTTTAGGTAAAATGACTAAATATCAGCTCATTACCCCTTTAGAAATAAAGATAATCTAGCCTAAATTGCTGCCCATGAATCAAGCCTAGTTTCCATATCCGGCACAACGTTCATCTTCAATTCAGCTCTTGCCATATTTGTGAAAGCGCGTCCCTGGATCATGATATGTAGGGCATATCCTGCTAGGTGTTCCTGCAAAACAATTTTGTAACAAGTGGAAGTGACCATTAATGTAAGGATCACCATATCGTCCCATGATCCTGATCCTGAAGTCTGGCTGAGGATCACTATCTGCCAAAGAAACAAGGATCACTAGTCAGGATCACGTATAAGGATCATTTATAGTAAAATCCAGCCCCAACAGAGGGTATGTGTCGATTTCACAGATTTAAATAACGCATGTCCCAAGGATCCTTTCCCATTACCCCACATTGACTCCATGGTGGATGCAACGGCGGGTCATGAACTGTTGACTTTTATGGATGCTTCATCTGGATTTCAACAAATTCAGATGGAACCATCTGATCAAGAGGATACGGCCTTTATGACTCCAACCGGTATATATTGTTATATTGCTATGCCGTTTGGATTAAGGAATGCAGGTGCAACATATCAAAGGCTGGTGAATATGATGTTTAAGGATCAGATTGGACAAACTATGGAGGTTTACATAGATGATATGGTGGTAAAATCCGTAAAAGCTGAGGATCACCTAAGGGACTTGGAGGAAGCATTCGATATCCTTGACAAGTATAACATGAAACTTAATCCTTCAAAATGTCACTTTGGTGTTAAAGCAGGTAAATTCTTAGGATACATGGTGACCAAGAGAGGCATTGAAGCTAGCCCGGAACAAATCAAAGCCTTAGTGAATATCAAATCTCCTGCCAATGCTAAGGATGTCCAGAGGCTAACAGGCAGGATAGCAGCTTTGAACAGATTTGTATCCAAATCCTCAGAGAAGGGCAAAGAATTCTATGATATCCTAAGGAAGAACAAGAAATTTGAGTGGACTGAGAAGCATGAAAATGCCTTAAGAGCTCTCAAAGATTACCTATCCTCAGCCCCGGCCTTGATGAAACCAGAAAAAGGCGATGTGCTATCCTTATATCTTGCAGTATCCTCAAAAGCAGTAAGTGCAGTCCTTGTTAAGGATCATGAAGGTACACAACATCCTGTCTATTATGTAAGTAAGAGTTTACTTGATGCCGAATCCAGGTATTCACACCTTGAAAAGCTTATTCTTGCATTAATCATGGCATCTACTAAGTTGAGACATTATTTTGAAACTCATGTTATTGTTGTTAAAACTAATTTTCCAATTAAGAATGTCCTCAGGAAACCAGAGATGTCAGGAAGGATGGCTAAGTGGGCAGTGAAGCTTAATGCCTATGATATAAGATATGAGCCTAGGACAGCCATCAAATCCCAAGCATTGGCTGACTTTGTGGCTGATTTCAGTAGTGATTTACAAAAGGATGCTGAGTTAGAAGTCTAGCAGCTAGAGGAGACCAAGGATCCTTGGATACTCTATACTGATGGATCCTCAAATGTCAAAGGCACAGGGCTTGGAATACTACTAAAATCGCCACAGGGGGACATAATACCCCACTCTATAACTTGTGAGTTCCAAACCACTAACAATGAGGCTGAGTCTGAAGCCTTGATTGCTGGTTTGCAAATTGCTAAGCATATGGAGATCAGGTATCTTGAGGTACATGTAGATTCATTGTTAATTACAAATCACTTTAATGGATCCTATGCTGTTAAAGGTGAAAAGCTAACCAAATATATTGAGATAGTCAAAGAATTGGCACTCTCTTTTGTTTCCTTTAGTTTGACACAGGTACCAAGGGAAGAAAATACAGAAGCTGATGCATTGGCTAACTTAGGATCATCTTTGAACATCCCGGAGGATATAAGTATCCCCATTATCCATGTCTTGGCTCCTGCCATCGAGGACCATTTTGCCATGGAAATAGGGTTGGATTCTGCGATTATCCCTAGTGAGGATACTCAATCTCATTCAGGATCAGGATCATGGATCTCACCAATCATGAGATACTTACAACACGGAGAGATTCCTACAGGAGAAAACCCTAGGGCTTTCAAAATTAAGGTATCTCAATTCACAATCTTAAATAATATGTTGTATAAGCGATCTCTTGCAGGACCATATTTAAGATGCATTGAGGATCCTGAAATCCAAGAAGTTTTAAAAGACTTCCATGAAGGAGATTGTGGAAACCACACTGGGAGGAGGGCATTGTTCTCAAGGATCCTGAGGACAGGATACTATTGGCCAACTATGAAAAGAGATGCTGTGGAATATGCTAAAAAATGTGATCCTTGTTAGAGACACAGCAATATCCTTCATCAGCCGGCTGAATTTTTACATCCTATATCCTCCTCTTGGCCATTTATGAGATGGGGCATGGATATAGTTGGTAAGCTCCCTAAGGCACCTAGTGGAAAAGTGTTCATGCTAGCTATGACTGATTACTTCTCCAAGTGGATAGAGGCTGAAGCTTTTGCCCAAGTCAGAGAAAAGGAAGTTATATCCTTCATTAAAAGAAATATTATAACACCTAACTTTTGTGACAGCTGGGGGATTAAGATGATAACATCAACGCCAGTCCACCCACAAGCTAATGGTCAAGCAGAATCATCCAACAAGATCATCATCAACAATTTGAAGAAGAAGCTTGGATCCAAGAAAGGAAAATGGGCAGAAGAACTACCTTATGTGCTTTGGGCTGATAGGACAACCCCTAAGAATGCTACAGGACAAACTCCATTCTCTTTGGTATTTGAGGCATAATCAGTGATCCCAACAGAAATGGTGATTCCAACTGCTAGAACAAGTACCCGTGATCCTGAGGAAAATGATGAGAACTTGGTTCAAGACCTGGATACCATTGAAGAAATCAGGGATCTAGCTAGGATAAGGATGGCCAGTTATCAACAAAGAATGGCTGGTGCTTACAACAAAAATGTCAGGATCAGGAAGTTTCAAGTTGGAGATATGGTATTAAGGAAAGAATTTCAGAATACCACCAATCCTGCTGATGGAAAATTGGCACCAAAATGGGAAGGCCCTTATTTGATTGAAGCTGAAGCAGGAAAGGGGGCATATAGATTGCTAACCATGGAAGGTGATTTGCTACCAAGAGCTTGGAATGCTGTCCACTTGAAGAAATATTTCATGTGAGCAGGATCCTCATGGCACAGATGATCCTTACATTAGGGGTATCCTTGAAGGATCCTTAAAGCATCAATGATCCTTTCCTAATCTTGAACTATTTCATTTCCTTATTTTCTCATATAAGGATAAGGATCATGTGTCCTTTGTCCATCTCTCACATGATTCTGAGTTTTGAAGGTTCAGGTATCCTTAGCAAAATGTTGATTATCCACAGAAGCAATCCGTTCCTTGGGTTTAACCCCACTTCTTTGGGCTTGACCCCAGTTCCGCCTGTAACGCATGATGATCCTGGTATAGTTCAAGGCAGTGGGACCAGTACTCGCTTTAGGGGCTGATAATTCCATTGTACTGACTATTCCTAGGATCCTACGTATAATGGTAGACGTACCATACATCCGTTCCTAAGGTTTCTAACGTTTTCACGTTAGCTAAGGTTTTGGCATTGTCATGTCACTAAGTTTGGATAGTCGCCAGTTAGGGCCATACTCCAGTTTACATACGATCCGTGGGCTTGTCCCCAGTTATCCTTGGGCTTGTCCCCAGTTGCTAACTCTTATCTTATAGTGGCTTAGTCCCAAGTTATGCTCTATTTCAGGTCCTTGAAGTTAAACAACTAGGGATCCTTGATCCTTACTTCTCTCTAAGGTTTATCTTATAGTTATCCTGATTATGATTAGGATCCTAACTTGGATCCTCAAGTATGATCCTTAACTATTTCAATTCTATTCGTTGATTATTTGAATAACCCTTGTAATTTGACAACTAAACTTGTGATCCTTAAAATATATCACTTTTTAGGATTTTTCAAATATAGGATATTTGATCCTGGATCATATCCTAAATATTTTCATTTTGACTTATTCAAAATTACCTATTTAAACAAGTGTACATCAAAACAATTGAAAATTAAAGAGACAAAAAGGATAACAACACAAGATAAGCCACAAAAGATTAAGGTTTTATTTATTAACAAAAGATTAACCCTTAAAAGGTTGTCAAAATTACCTACCCCGAGCATCTACCAGCAATACGTGGCCCGTCGGCTGGGGTAGGTAAAGGGTGTCTGTGATAATAAGTTCTAAGTAGTGCAGGAATATAAAGGCGGCAGGATCACAATGGCTTCATCCCCCAAACAGAGGATCCCTCCACCATTTGCAATCCTACCTATTGTCTGAAGGATCCTAGATCCTTAATCCTAAAAGCTATTGTTCAACAAAACAACCATCAAACTAAAAAAAATTGGGCTCCGGCTATGTCTAGAAATTTCCTTCATCGCCCAATTACGCAGCCTAAACCTTTGCTGCATCACCACCTCCAGCTCCACTTGCTTCACCACCTTGACCCTTGCCACTGCCTCCAGCCTCAATCGTCAGGATCTCTTCAGCCTCCTCTTCATCATCCAGTTCAGCCAGCCTTGCCTTCTAGCCTTCCACATCCCAGCTGCTCCTGTCAAAGTCAGGGTCCTGAGCTTCCAAGGCCATTTGCAGCTTGGTCTTATACATTGCTATGGCGGCAAAGACTTTGGCATCCTCGGTGATCTCTTGCTTCTCGTAGTCAGCATTGATCAGCACCTTGGCCGTCTTATTTTTGGCATTCTGGAGATCCTTCTGAAGGTCGGCAATCTTGAGGTCCTTTAGTGTTGCAACCTGTTGGAGGTCAACAATCTTCCTATCCTGATCCTCAACGTGGCCAACGTAATCCTCAATCTCAGCGAATTTCTGCAAAGAGGATAAAGGATGTTTCAAGACCAGGTGATCCTCAAACAAGCAGGATATACAAGCAGGGACAGTGATCCTTACCTCACTGAAGTAGTCAAGGAATTGTTGGCGGATCAAGGGCAGACCTTGCAGATCCTCAGCTTCGGAGGCTTTTCTCTTCTTTCCTCCCCTTCCTTTGAGGGGTGCCTTGGGGATTGAAGCGGTTGGGCTGGCAGGAGTTTTCTTCTCGGAGGATCTGACAGTGGTAAGATCAGTGACACTGAACTTTGAGGCAGACTTGGTGGATTTTCCAGCACCTGCACAACCAAAACAAGATAAGTATCTTTACTTCACTTATATTTCACTATTTATTTGAATTTTTAAACAAAGATACTTACTTGACATCGTGACAGAGCCTGAGGATACCTCCTGAGAATCTTGGGTGGTTGTCTTGAAAGATCTTATTTCAGGATCAAGTCTCTTGAAGGCGGCGAGTCTCTCTTTGGCAGCAGAAGACAGTCTGAGGTGTGAGACGGTGATAGCTGCATAACAAGAAAGCAAAAGAATGTCAGTGGTCCTTATTTGAAAAGAAAGTTCTCTGGTGATCCTTCTCAGGATCCTCCATCCTACCATGGGTAGCCCATTTCCGGGGTAGATCCTTCCCATCAGGGATAGAATCTCTTTTGACGAAAAAGAAACGCCGCTTCCAGTTAGTATCGTTCTTGGTGGCTTTGAAGATCGGGTGTTCCTCACTAGGTTTACGTTTGAACAAATAACGATGAGAACCAAAGGTAGTGAGATCATACAACTCTCCCAGCTCTGACATTCCTAGGTCTATCCCCTCCTACTCAATGATCCTTTCAAGGGTATACAAAACCCTCCAGATCATCGGCATGGCTTAGATATAAGAGATGCCGGTTAGGGAAAAGAAAGATTGGGTAAAGGCTGGAAAAGGATATGTATAGCCTATGGTGAACGGAGTAACAGGAAAAGCAACCCAGTTGTCGGAAATATGATCACTCAGGGCATTGGGATCAAAGGATTTAAACACAGTATTCGCCGGGAAACAGTAGCGGATCCTATCAATCTGTGGATCGGTGAAACAACAGCGTTCTTTTATGGAAACTTCGATGATCCCCTGGCTCTTCAGTGGGCTGTTCTTCGGGTGATCCTTAGCTGGGGAGTTCCGGAGCAACATTTTTGACAGAATGATGGAAAGATAAAGAAAACAGAGTAAGAGAAGGAAGAAGATGAAGAGAGAATACCTGTTTATCTTCGGATGGGATTATAAAGGGAGTATCTCTGAAATTTAAATGCAAAACGATCCTATCTCTATCTCCTATTTATAATCATGATTGTGCAGGGTTGTCACTTCTGTGACGTCAGGATTGCAACGGATAGTTCTATATCAACGGCTAAATATCCGTTAGTTAGTTGCGGATAAGATCAAGAAAATATAACTCGTTCATTTTACAAATTACTCCTTATATTTTGGGGGCAATTGTTAGGGGATGATTTTCTAATAACCCGTGATCCTTACTTGTTATTCTAACAATGATCCTTACTTCTGTGACAGATAGTGATCCTCAGAAGAGTTTCAGGATCAGGATGATGGATCACCTTAAGGATCCTCATACTAACGATTGTTTGTTTGAATTTTGTATTGTTTTGCAGGAGTAACAAGCTTGACCTGGTCTTGGCAACGTTGCTATGGAATATTCCACGGGTATTTCGCACACGTTTGACTGGAAATGGACGTTGTGGAGAACGTGGGAGCATGGCACAAAAGTCGGATAGTTTGTTAGCATAGTTAACTTCTATTTTTAAGGGGGCAACGAGCTAGTAATTAGAACACTTAGCCATTTTCAGCTACACACACTTTCGTACAACTGCACTCTTGAAGCATTCGGCAAACACTTAATAGTTTTCACACTTTTACACATTTCACCATAGTGATCCTTGTACCTAGCTCGTTACTATCCGAAGTTGTAAACATTTATTGATTAATTTGAGCTTGGTGATCGGTAGTTTCCATCACCCGAGGTTTTTTATGCCGGAGATCATTCATTGATCAAGGGCTTTTTCCTCGTATAAATCCTTGTGTTGTTTGTGCAATTTACATTGAAGTGATGCTTATCATTGTTCCTCATTTCAAGCATCATACCCCATAACTAAGAGTTTGGTTGCATTATCCTCATCATATTTTTGACCAAAACAGTATCCAGGTCTTGAACCAAGTTCTCATCATTTTCCTCAGGATCACGAATACTTGTTCTAGCAGTTGGAACCACCATTTCTGAAGGGATCACTGATTCTGCCCCAAATACTAAAGAGAATGGAGTCTGGCCTGTAGCATTCTTAGGAGTTATCCTATCAGCCCAAAGCACATAAAGTAGTTCTTCTGCCCATTTCCCTTTTCTGGATCCAAGTTTCTTCTTCAAATTGTTGATGATGATCTTATTGGATGATTCTGCCTGACCATTAGCTTGTGGGTGGACTGGTGTTGATGTTATCATCTTAATCCCCCAGCTGTCACAAAAGTTAGTAGTTCTGCCCCCAATAAATTGGGAACCATTATCACATATAATTTCAGAAGGAATACCAAATCTAGTAATAATATTTCTTTTAATGAAGGATATAACTTCCTTTTCTCTGACTTGGGCAAAAGCTTCAGCCTCTATCCATTTGGAGAAGTAATCATAGCAAGCATGAACACTTTTCCACCAGGTGCCTTAGGGAGCTTACCAACTATATCCGTACCCCATCTCATAAATGGCCAAGAGGAGGATATAGGATGCAAAAATTCAGCCGGTTGATGAAGGATATTGTTGTGTCTCTGACAAGGATCACACTTCAGAGCATACTCCACAGCATCTCTCTTCATAGTTGGCCAATAGTATCCTGTCCTCAGGATCCTTGAGAATAATGCCCTGCCCCCAGTGTGGTTTCCACAATCTCCTTGAGAATAATGCATCTTAAGTATGGTCCTGCAAGAGATCGTTTATACAACATATTATTTAAAATTGTGAATTGAGATACCTTAATTTTGAAAGCCCTAGGGTTTTCTCCTGTAGGAATCTCTCCATGTTGTAAGTATCTCATGATTGGGAGGATCCATGATCCTGAATGAGATTGAGTATCCTCACTAGGGATAATTGCAGAATACTCTCCTATTTCCATAGCCACATGATCCACGATGGCAGGAGCCAGGATATGGATAATGGGGATATTTATATCCTCTGGGATCTTCAAAGATGATCCTAGATTGGCCAATGCATCAGCTTCTGTATTTTCTTTCCTTGGTACTTGTGTCAAACTAAAGGAAACAAAAGAGAGTGCCAATTCTTTGACTATCTCCAAATATTTGGTTAGCTTTTCACCATTAACAGCATAGGATCCATTAAAGTGATTAGTGATAAATAATGAATCTACATGTACCTCAAGATACCTGATCCTCATATGCTTAGCAATTTGCAAACCAGCTATCAAGGCTTCATATTCAGCCTCATTGTTAGTGGTTTGGAACTCACAAGCTATAGAGTGAGGTATTATGTCCACCTGTGGCGATTTTAGTAGTATTCCAAGCCCTGTCCCTTTGACATTTGAGGATCCATCAGTATAGAGAATCCAAGGATCCTTGGTCTCCTCTAGCTACTGGACTTCTAATTCAGCTTCCTTCTGCAAATCACTACTGAAATCTGCCACAAAGTCAGCTAATGCTTGAGATTTAATGGCTGTCCTGGGCTCATATCTTATATCATATGCACTAAGCTTCACTGCCCACTTAGCCATCCTTCCTGACATTTCAGGTTTCCTGAGGACATTCTTAATTGGAAAAATAGTTTTAACAATAATGGCATGAGTTTCAAAATAATGTCTCCTTTTTCAATTTAGTAGATGCCATAATTAATGCAAGGATAAGTTTTTCTAGGTGTGAGTACCTGGATTCAGCATCAAGTAAACTCTTACTTACATAATAGACAGGATGTTGTGTACCTTTGTGATCCTTAACAACGACGACACTTACTGCTTTTGAGGATACCGCAAGATACAAGGATAACACGTCTCCTTTTTCTGGTTTCATCAAGGCAGGAGCCGAGGACAGGTAATCCTTGAGAGCTTTGAGGGCATTTTCGTGCTTCTCAGTCCAATAAAACTTCTTGTTCTTCCTCAAGATATCATAGAATTCTTTACATTTTTCTGAGGATTTGGATATGAATCTGTTCAAGGCTGCAATCATGCCTGTTAGCCTCTGAACATCCTTAGCATTGGCAAGGGATTTGATGTTTATTATAGCTTTGATTTGTTCTGGACTAGCTTCAATGCCTCTTTTGGTCACCATATATCCCAAGAATTTACCTGCTTTAACACCAAACTGACACTTTAAAGGATTAAGTTTCATGTTATATATGTCAAGGATATTGAATGCTTCCTCCAAGTCCCTTAGGTGATCCTCAGCCTTTTTGGATTTTACCACTATATCGTCTATATAAACTTCCATAGTGTGTCCAATTTGATCCTTGAACATCATATTCACTAGCCTTTGATAAGTTGCACCTGCATTCCTTAGTCCAAATGGCATAGCAATATAATAGTATATACCAGTTGGAGTCATGAAGGCTGTATCCTCTTGATCAGATGGTTCCATCTGAATTTGTTGAAATCCAGATGAAGCATCCATAAAAGTTAACAGTTCATGACCCGTAGTCGCATCCACCATGGAGTCAATGTGGGGTAATGGGAAAGGATCTTTGGGACATGCCTTATTCAAATCTGTAAAATCAACACATACCCTCCACATTCCGTTTTTCTTTTGAACAACAACCACATTGGCTAACCATCTTGGATACTTGACCTCTCTAATCATACCTGCTCGGAGTAATTTCTCTACCTCCTCCTGGATAATGGCATTTCTTTCTGGTGCAAACTTCCTCCTCTTTTGATGGATGGGTTTGAAGGACCTGTCAATGCCAACTTTGTGAGTGATTATATCTTTAGATATACCTGTCATGTCTTCATGTTTCCATGCAAAGGTAGTTTTCCTCCTTTTGAGGAAGGATATGAGGTCTTCTTTCATTCCGCCAAGGATCCCTGATCCTATGTAAACTTTAGATTCAGGATCATCAGGATCCATAAGGATTTCTACTACATCCTGCTCTCTTGCCTCCAAGACATCCCTTGGAGGATACTTTGATTTCTCTTGCTCCCTTGACTTTGAGGCTGGTTTCATTGATGAGGTGTAGCAGTTCTTAGCCTCCTGCTGATCATTATCAATCTTCACTATCCCCCAAGGACTAGGAAGCTTCACATATTGATGATAGGTGGATGGGACCGCCTTCATATCATGTATCCAAGGCCTGCCAAGGATAACATTACAAGAGGATAAACAGTCAATAACACAAAATTTTTGGTAAGAATGCAGCCCTTCAATGTAAATTGGGAGTTTAATGTTCCCCAGAGTATTTTTAGTCTCGCCACTGAATCCCACGAGCACAGAGGATCTTGGTATGATATCGGATTCAGGGATATTCATCTTTTTAAGAACATCAAGCTGGATGATATTCACAGAGCTTCCTTCGTCTATAAGGATCCTGCGAACAAAATGGTTAGAAATAAAAAGAGTGATAACCAAGCCATCGTGATGAGGATCCTGAATGTCAACACGATCATCCTCATCAAAAGTTATGACTTTTCCTTCGGAGACACTGGATGTTCGAATGGGTCTATCTCCATTATCCATCTTGGTTTCCTTTGCATGCCTTTTAGCTGCAGAGAAGGATGTTCCACAAATGTCTGATCCTCCAGAAATAAAGTTTATAACTTGTGCATCTGCTGGAGGGGCTGGAGCTTTCTCTGGGATCCTTTCAGGATCCTGAGTCCTTGACTTCTTTCTCCCCAATAATTCTTCAAGTGCCCCTTGCTCAACAAGTATCCAATTTCTTTTATCAGTGTGATGCATTCTTCTGTGAGATGCCCAAAATCTTCATGGTATGCACACCACTTTGACTTATCTTTAGTTGCAGCTGGTCTGTCATTTTTCCTGGGCCATCTAGCTTTATCACCTAAATTCTGCATCGCAAGGATTAGTTCATTGTTATCAACAGAAAAAACAATATTTAGAAATTGGAGGATAATCCTCATCATCCTCTTCTTGTTCAACAGCATGCACATTCTGGTTATCAGATTTGTTATAGGATCTGAACTTGTTGTTCTTGAACGAGGATCCTTGCTTCTCTTGCTTTGAGGATCCTGCTAACCTCTCCTGGATCCTCTTGTCATCCTCTAGCCGGATGAACCTAAGTGCCCGGGTTCTTACCTCATCTAGGTTCCTGCATGGTGTCATAACAAGATCATCATAGAACAATGAATCCCTAAGTAATCCCATTTTAAAGGCCTCAACAGCCGTGGCTATATCCAGGTTAGGAATATCTAAGGATTCTTTACTAAATCTAGTGATATAATCCCTTAATGATTCATTATGACCCTGGGTTATCCTATACAGATCACGAGTTAAACGCTCAAATTTTCTACTACAAGAAAACTGGTTATTAAATAGGTTAACTAGATTAGCAAACGAGGTAATAGAGTAAGGGGGAAGACTTAGCAGCCATTTAAGAGCCGATCCAGTAAGAGTGGATCCAAATCCCTTGCACAGACATGCTTCCTTTAACCTTTCTGGGATGGGATTGATCTCCATCCTTTCCCTGTACTGTGCTATGTGTTCCTCAGGATCTGTTGAACCATCATACAACTTCATGGTTGGCACGTGGAACCTCTTGGGTATCTCAGCATCACAGATTGGTGGTGCAAAACGAGATATCTTATGGCTCCCATCTGCAATCTCCGGGATAGGCTTGACCACTCCTGGGACACTTGATATCATATCCTTTAACTTTTGCAATTCTCTGGCCATGGCATGATTGATACCTGTATCCTGCATAAGGCCATGGTTAGTGGTATAAGAATTATTGAAAGTGTTACCTCCCATTGGGTTCAAATTAGGAAGAGCGGATGTGAATCCATATTGTTGAGACTCCGGAATGATCGAAGGACCAGTAGAAGCAATGGTCTGCATTGGAATAAAATCTCCCTGATGGATATCCGAACTCCCTGACTGCAAACTCCTTAAGGATCCCGGAATCTGGAAGGATCCATGGAACTGAGAGGATCCTTGAACCTAAGAGGATCCTTGAACCTGACAGGATCCTGGAACATAGGAGGATCCTTGAACCTGCGAGGATCCTGGGACATAGGAGGACCCTTGAAACTGCGAGGATCCTTGGACATAGGAGGATCCTTGAACCTACGAGGATCCTTGGACATATGAGGATCCTTGAACCTGCGAGGATCCTTGAACCTGCGAGGATCCTGGGACATAGGAGGATCCTTGAACCTACGAGGATCCTTGAAACGGCCAGAACCCTTGAATCTGTTGCGCTCCTGAGTATCCTCCTGAGCTTGCGAAGGATCCTATATGCTGAGGATGGGATCCTGCTGGTTGGAAGTATGACCCTGAAGCCTGAGTGATTGCTGTTGATCCGTAATGCACTCCTTTTGGTCCTCCCACATACTGAACGTCTAGAACCACTGAAGGCAGAGAAGTTATAACCGGAGTATCGAAATTCAAAGATCTGGGCATCAGTGGGGAATGATCCTCTGCCGATCTCTTCTGTTTCTTGATGTCTCCGATTTCTCTAAGACTCCTTTCATTGGTCTTATCCTGCGGCTGTATATGCTCATTCATCTGCAAAATCAGAGTAAACAAGTCATTACTAGTAGGAGTATAAGAAGCAGAAGAAGTTGGAGGTTTTGAGAAAATGGGAGTTGGTTTCTTCTCGGCATTTTTCTGAGGTCCAGAAGGTGGTGGAGGCAAAGGTGGAATGCCCTGAGATGAATTGACTGCAGACATCGAAGTAGAAGTGTTCTTTTATGAAGAAGCCATGTGCTTGAATGCAATGAACCAAAATGATCATAAACAGAAGAATTTCTTAGGAATGAAGCACCATTTGCCCCACGGTGGGTGCCAAACTGTTTTGGTCAAAAATCAGACAAGGATAATGCAACCAAACTCTCTGTTACGGGGTATGATGCTTGAATTGGTAGACAACAATGAGGATCACTCAGAAATGATTTGCACAAGTGACACAAAGATTTATACGAGGAAAAAGCCCTTGATCAATGCATGATCTCCGGCATAAAAAACCTCGGGTGATGGAAACTACCGATCACCAACTCAAATTAAACAATAATTCTTTTACAACTTCGGATGATAGCGAGCTAAGTACAAGGATCACTATAGTGTATCGTGTAGAAATGTATGAAAAATGCTAAGTGTTTCGCCGAGAGCTGGTGAGTGCACTTGTACGAGTGTGTGTAGCCAAAAAATAGCCAAGTATTCTAAAAATAGCTCGCTATCCCCTTTAAAAATAGAAAATATCTAGCCTAACTAACTGTCCGCATTTCGTGCCTTCTCCCCACATTCTCCACAACGTTCACAATGGTCAAGCACGTGCAGAATTGAAGGTAATATGCTCCAGGAATATCGCCATGACCAAGTCCAAGCCGGTACTCCTGCAATACAATACCGAATTCAAAGTGAACAATCATTAGTATAAGGATCCTTAGGATGATCCATGATCCTGATCTTGAAGCATTCCCGAGGATCACCAATTGTCACAGAAGTAAGGATCACCAAACAAGATAACACTTGAGGATCACAGGTCATTAATAGATCCTCCCCTAACAGCATCCATAAAAGTTATCAGTTCATGACCCGCGGTAGCATCCACCATGGAGTCAATGTGGGGCAATGGGAAATGATCCTTGGGACATGCCTTATTTAAATCAGTGAAATCGACACATACCCTCCACTTTCCGTTTTTCTTTTGAACAACAACCACATTGGCTAACCATCTTGGATACTTGACCTCTCTTATCATACCTGCTCAGAGTAATTTTTCTACCTCCTCCTGGATAAAGGCATTTCTCTCAGGTGCAAACTTCCTCCTCTTTTGATGGATTGGCTTGAATGACCTGTCAATGCCAAGCTTATGAGTAATTATATCTTTAGATATACCTGTCATATCTTCGTGCTTCCATGCAAAGGTAGTTTTTCTTCGCTTGAGGAAGGATACCAAATCCTCTTCTATTCTACCGAGGATCCCTGATCCTATGTAAATCTTGGATTCAGGATCATGAGGATCCATAAGGATTTCCTTCACATCCTGCTCTCTTGCCTCCAAGACATCCCTTGGAGAATGCTTTAATTGCTATTGCTCCCTTGACTTTGAGGCTGGCTTCATTAATGATGTGTAGCAGTTCTTAGCTTCTTGTTGATCACTCTCAATTTTCACCACACCCCATGGACTAGGAAGCTTCACACATTGATGATAAGTAGATAGGACTGCCTTCATGTTGTTAGGGCAGGATTTTTATATGACCTATGATCCTCATGTGTTATCCTATTAGTGATCCTTACTTCTGTGACAGATAGTGATCCTCAGAAGTGTTTCAGGATCAGGATCATGGATCACCCTAAGGATCCTTATACTAACGATTGTTTACTTTGAATTTCGTATTGTTTTGCAGGAATAACGAGTTGGACTTGGTCTTGGCAACGTTACAAAGGAATATCCCACGGTTATTTCGCACATGTTTGACTGGAAATGGACGTTGTGGAGAACGTGGGAGTATGGCATGAATTGAGGATAGTTAGTTAGCGTAGTTAACTTCTATTTTTAAAAGGGGTAGCGAGCTAGCTTTAAAAACACTTGGCTAATTCTAGCTACACACACTCGTACAGCAACACTCTTGAACACACAGCAAAACACTTAGCATTTTTACACATTTTTGCACGATACACTGTAGTGATCCTTGTACCTAGCTCGCTATTATCCGAAGTTGTAAACATTCATTGGTTAATTGGAAGTTGGTGATCGGTAGTTTCCATCACCCGACGTTTTTTATGCCGGAGATCATTCATTTGATCAAGGGCTTTTTCCTCGTATAAATCTTTGTGTCGCTTGTGCAATTTACATTTAAGTGATCCTTATCGTTGTTTACCAATTCAAGCATCATACCCCGTAACAAAGAGTTTGGTTGCATTATCCTTATTTGATTTTTGACCAAAACAGTTTGGCGCCCACCGTGGGGCAATTGGTGCTTCATTCCTAAGAAGTTTTTCTGTTTGTGATCATTCCGGTTCATTGCATCCAAGTACATGGCTTCATCGTCAAAGAATACTTCTACTGCAATGTCTGCGGTCAATTCATCTCAGGGCATTCCACCTTTGCCTCCACCACCTGCTGGATCTCAGAAAAATGCTGAGAAGAAACCAACTCCCATTTTCTCAAAACCTCCAACTTCTTCTGCTTCTTATACTCCTACTACAAGTGACATGTTTACTTTGATTTTGCAGATGAAGGAGCATATACAACAGCAGGATAAGACCAACGAAAGGATTCTCAAAGAAATCGGAGACCTCAAGAAACAAAAGAGATCGGCAGAGGATCATTCCCCACTGGTGCCCAGATCTTTGAATTTTGATACTCCGGTGATAACTTCTCAGCCTTCAGTGATTCCAGACGTTCAATATGTGGGAGGACCAAAGGAGTGCACTACGGATCAACAACAGTGACTCAGGCATCAGGTTCATATTTCCAGCCAGCAGGATCCTATCCTCAGCATATATGATCCTTCACGAGTTCAGGAGGATACTCAAGAGCGCAGCAGATTCAAGGGTTCTGGCCGTTTCCAGGATCATCCCAGGTTCAAGGATCCTCCTTTGTTCCAGGATCATCCCCGGTTCAAGGATCTTCCTTTGTCCCAGGATCATCCCAGGTTCAAGGATCCTCCTTTGTTCCAGTATCATCCCAGGTTCAAGGATCCTCCTTTGTTCCAGGATCATCCCAGGTTCAAGGATCCTCCTTTGTTCCAGGATCATCCCAGGTTCAAGGATCCTCCTTTGTCCCAGGATTATCCCAGTTTCAAGGAACCTTCCAAATGCCGGGATCCTTAAGGAGTTTGCAAACAGGAAGTTCAGATGTCCATCAGGGAGATTTTATTCCGATGCAGACCATTGCTTCTACTGGTCCTTCGATCATTCCAGAGTCTCAACAATATAGGTTCACATCCGGTGTTCCTAATTTGAACCCGATGGGAGGTAACACTTTTAATAATTTTCTTACCACTAACCCTGGATTCATGTAGGATACAGGTATCAATCATGCCATGGCTAGAGAATTGCAAAAGTTAAAGGATATGATATCAAGTGTTCCGGGAGTGGTCAAACCTATCCCGGAGATTGCAGATGGAAGCCATAAGATATCTCATTTTGCACCACCAATCTGTGATGCTGAGATACCCAAAAGGTTCCATGTGCCAACCATGAAGCTGTATTATGGTTCAACGGATCCTGAAGAACACATAGCACAATACAGGGAGAGGATGGAGATCAATCCAATCCCAGAAAGGTTAAAGGAAGCATGTCTATGTAAGGGATTTGGATCCACTCTTACTGGATCAGCTCTTAAATGGCGGCTAAGTCTTCCCCCCTACTCTATTACCTCGTTTGCTAATCTAGTTAACCTATTTAATAATCAGTTTTCTTGTAGTAGAAAATTTGAACGTTTAACTAGTGATCTATATTGGATAACCCAGGGTCATAATGAATCATTAAGGGATTATATCACAAAATTTAGTAAAGAATCCTTTGACATTCCCAACCTGGATATAGCCACGGCTGTTGAGGCCTTTAAAATGGGATTACTTAGGGATTCATTGTTCTATGATGATCTTGTTATGACACCATGCAGGAACCTAGATGAGGTAAGAACCCGGGCACTCAGGTTCATCCGGCTAGAGGATGATAAGAGGATCCAGGGGAGATTAGCAGGATCCTCAAAACAAGAAAAGCAAGGATCCTCGTTCAAAAACAACAAGTTTAGATCCTATAACAAATCTGATAACCAGAATGTGCATGCTGTTGATCAAGAATAGGATGATGAGGATTATCCTCCAATTTCTGAATATTGTTTTTCTGTTGATAACAATGAACTAATCCTTGCGATGCAGAATTTAGGAGATAAAGCTAGATGGCCCAGGAAAAATGACAGACCAGCTGCAACTAAAGATAAATCAAAGTGGTGTGCATACCATGAAGATTTTGGGCATCTCACAGAAGAATGCATTGCACTGAGAAAAGAAATTGGATACTTGTTGAGCAAGGGGCACCTAAAAGAATTATTGGGGAGAAAAAAGTCAAGGACTCAGGATCCTGAAAGGATCCCTAAGAATGCTCCGGCCCCTCCAGCAGATGCACAAGTAATAAACTTTATTTCTGGAGGATCAGACATTTGTGGCACATCCTTCTCAGCAGCTAAAAGGCATGCAAAGGAAACGTAGATGGATAACGGAGACAGGCCTATCCGAACATCCAGTGTTTCCGAAGGGAAAGTCATAACCTTTGATGAGGATGATCGTGTTGATATCCAGGATCCTCATCACGATGGTTTGGTTATCACTCTTTTTATTTCTAACCATTTTGTCTGCAGGATCCTTATAGACGGAGGAAGCTCTGTGAACATTATCCAGCTTGATGTTCTAAAGAAGATGGGTATCCCCGAATCAGATATCGTACCGAGATCCTCTGTGCTCGTGGGATTCAGTGGCGATACTAAGAATACCCTGGGGGACATTAAACTCCCAATATACATCGAAGGCCTACATTCTTATCAAAAATTTTGTGTAATTGATTGTTTATCTTGTTGTAATGTTATCCTTAGCAGGCCTTGGATACACGATATGAAGGCAGTCCCGTCCACCTACCATCAATGTGTGAAGCTCCCTAGTCCTTGGGGGATAGTGAAGATTGATAGTGATCAACAGGAAGCTAAGAACTGTTACACTTCATCGATGAAACCAGCCTCGAAGTCAAGGGAACAATAGCAATCAAAGTGTCCTCCAAGGGATGTCTTGGAGGCAAGAGAGCAGGATGTAGTAGAAATCCTCATGGATCCTGGTGATCCTGAATCCAAAATCTATATCGTTCGGCAAAATGAAAGAAGACCTCATATCCTTCCTCAAAAGGAGGAAAACTACCTTTGCATGGAAACATGAGGATATGACAGGTATATCTAAAGATGTTATCACTCATAAACTTGGCATTGACAGGTCATTCAAACCAATCCATCAAAAAAGGAGGAAGTTTGAACCGGAAAGAAATGCCATTATCTAGGAAGAGGCAGAGAAATTGCTCCAAGCAGGTATGATTAGAGAGGTCAAGTGTTAGGGCAGGATTTTTAATGACCTATAGTGATCCTATTAGTGAATCTTACTTCTGTAACAAATAGTGATCCTCAGAAATGTTTCAGGATCAGGATCATGGATCACCCTAAGGATCCTTATACTAACGATTGTTCTCTTTGAATTTCGTATTGTTTTGCAGTAGTAACAAGTTGGACCAGGTCTTGGCAACGTTACTAAGGAATATTCCACGGCTATTTCGCACACGTTTGACTGGAAATGGACGTTGTGGAGAACGTGGGAACATGGCACGAATTTCGGATAGTTAGTTAGCATAGGTAACTTCTATTTTTAAAAGGGTAACGAGCTAGTAGTTAGAACACTTGGCTAATTCCAGCTACACACACTCGTACAATTGCACTCTTGAGCATTCAGCAAAACACTTAACAGTTTTCACACATTCTTGCACAATATACCATAGTGATCCTTGTACCTAGCTCGTTACTATCCGAAGTTGTAAACATTTGTTGGTTAATTTGAACTTGGTGATCGCTTGTTTCCATCACCCGAGGTTTTTTATGCCGGAGATCATTCATTAATCAAGGGCTTTTTCCTCGTATAAATCTTTGTGTCAATTGTGCAAATTACATCTAAGTGATCATTATCATTGTTCCTCATTTCAAGCATCATACCCCGTAACAAAGAGTTTGGTTGCATTATCCTCATCAGATTTTTGACAAAAACAGTTTGGCGCCCACCGTGGGGCAATTGGTGCTTCATTCCTAAGAAGTTTTTCTGTTTGTGATCATTCCGGTTCATTGCATTCAAGTATATGGCTTCATCATCAAAGAATACTTCTACTGCAATGTCTGCGGTCAATTCATCCCTGGGCATTCCACCTTTGCCTCCACCACCTGCTGGATCTCAGAAAAATGCTGAGAAGAAACCAACTCTCATTTTCTCAAAACCTCCAACTTCTTCTGCTTCTTATACTCCTACTACTGGTGACATGTTTACTTTGATTTTGCGGATGAAGGAACATATACAGCAGCAGGATAAGACCAACGAAAAGATTCTCAAAGAAATCGGTGATCTCAAGAAACAAAAGAAATCGGCAGAGGATCATTCCCCACTGGTGCCCCGATCTTTGAATTTTGATACTCCGGTGATAACTTCTCAGCCTTCAGTGATCCCAGATGTGCAATACGTGGGAGGACCAAAAGGAGTGCACTACGGATCAACAACAGTGACTCAGCCATCAGGTTCATATTTCCAGGCAACATGATCCTATCCTCAGCATATGGGATCCTTCACGAGTCTAGGTGGATACTCAGGAGCTCAGCAGATTCAAGGGTTCTGGCCGTTTCCAGGATCATCCCAGGTTCAAGGATCCTCCTTTGTTCCAGGATCATCGTAGGTTCAAGGATCCTCCTTTGTTCCAGGATCATCCCAGGTTCAAGGATCCTGCTTTGTTCCAGGATCATCACAGGTTCAAGGATCCTCCTCTGTTCCAGGATCATCCCAGGTTCAAGGATCCTCCTTTGTTCTAGGATCATCCCAGTTACAAGGATCCTTCCAGATGCCGGGATCCTTAAGGAGTTTGCAAATAGGGAGTTCAGATGTCCGTCAGGGAGATTTTATTCCGATGCAGACCATTGCTTCTACTGGTCCTTCGATCATCCCAGAGTCTCAACAATATGGGTTCGCATCCGATGTTCCTAATTTGAACCCGGTGGGTGGTAACACTTTTAATAATTCTCTTACCACTAACCATGGATTCATGCAGGATACAGGTATCAACCATGCCATGGCCAGAGAATTGCAAAAGTTAAAGGATATGATATCAAGTGTTCCAGGAGTGGTCAAACCTATCCCGGAGATGGCAGATGGGATCCATAAGATATCTCGTTTTGCACCACCAATCTGTGATGCTGAGATACCCAAGAGGTTCCACGTGCCAACCATGAAGTTATATGATGGTTCAACGGATCCTGAAGAACACGTAGCACAATACCGGGAGAGGATGGAGATCAATCCAATCCCAGAAAGGTTAAAAGAAGCATGTCTGTGCAAAGGATTTGGATCCACTCTTACTGGATCAGCTCTTAAATGGCTGCTAAGTCTTCCCCCTACTCTATTACCTCATTTGCTAACCTAGTTAACCTATTTAATAGTCAGTTTTCTTGTAGCAGAAAATTTGAATGTTTAACTAGTGATTTATATAGGATAACCCAGGGTCATAATGAATAATTAAGGGATTATATCACAAAATTTAGTAAAGAATCCTTAGACATTCCTAACCTGGATATAGCCACGGCTGTCGAGGCCTTTAAAATGGGATTACTTAGGGATTCATTGTTCTATGATGATCTTGTTATGACACCATGCAGGAACCTAGATGAGGTAAGAACCCGGGCACTCAGGTTCACCCGGCTAGAGGATGATAAGAGGATCCAGCAGAGATTAGCAGGATCCTCAAAACAAGAGAAGCAAGGATCCTCGTTCAAGAACAACAAGTTCAGATCCTATAACAAATCTGATAACCAGAATGTGCATGCTGTCGATCAAGAAGAGGATGATGAGGATTATCCTCCAATTTCTGAAAATTGTTTTTCTGTTGATAACAATGAACTAATCCTTGCAATGCAGAATTTAGGTGATAAAGCTAGGTGGCCCAGGAAAAGTGACAGACCAGCTGTAACTAAAGATAAATCAAAGTGGTGTGCATACCATGAAGATTTTGGGCATCTCACAGAAGAATGCATTGCACTGAGAAAAGAAATTGGATACTTGTTGAGCAAGGGGCACCTAAAAGAATTATTGGGTAGAAAAAAGTCAAGGACTCAGGATCCTGAAAGGATCCCTGAGAAAGCTCCGACCCCTCCATCAGATGCACAAGTAATAAACTTTATTTCTGGAGGATCAGACATTTGTGGCACATCCTTCTCAGCAGCTAAAAGGCATGCAAAGGAAACCAAGATGGATAATGGAGACAGGCCTGTCCGAACATCCAATGTCATAACCTTTGATGAGGATGATCGTGTTGATATCCAGGATCCTCATCACGATGGTTTGGTTATCACTCTTTTTATTTCTAACCATTTTGTCCGTAGGATCCTTATAGACGGAGGAAGCTCAGTGAACATTATCCAGCTTGATGTTCTAAAGAAGATGGGTATCCCCGCATCAGATATCATACTGAGATCCTCTGTGCTCGTGGGATTCAGTGGCGAGACTAAGAATACTCTGGGGGACATCAAACTCCCAATTTATGTTGAAGGATTGCATAATTATCAAAAATTTTGTGTTATTGACTGTTTATCTTGTTGCAATGTTATCCTTGGCAGGCCTTGGATACATGACATGAAGGCAGTTCCATCCACCTACCATCAATGTGTGAAGCTCCCTAGTCCCTGGGGAATAGTGAAGATTGATAGTGATCAGCAGGAGGCTAAGAACTGTTACACTTCATCGATGAAACCAGCCTCAAAGTCAAGGGAACAATAGCAATCAAAGTATCCTCCAAGGGATGTCTTGGAGGCAAGAGAGCAGGATGTAGTAGAAATCCTCATGGATCCTGGTGATCCTGAATCCAAATCTACATCGGATCAGGGATCCTTGGCAAAATGAAAGAAGACCTCATATCCTTCCTCAAAAGGAGGAAAACTACCTTTGCATGGAAACATGAGGATATGACAGGTATATCTAAAGATATTATCACTCATAAACTTGGCATTGACTGGTCATTCAAACCAATCCATCAAAAAAGGAGGAAGTTTGCACCGGAAAGAAATGCCATTATCCAAGATGAGGTAGAGAAATTGCTACGAGCAGGTATGATTAGAGAGGTCAAGTATCCAAAATCGTTGGCCAATGTGGTTGTTGTTCAAAAGAAAAATGGAAAGTGGAGGGTATGTGTCGATTTTTACAGATTTAAATAAGGCATGTCCTAAGGATCCTTTCCCATTACCCCACATTGACTCCATGGTGGATGCAACGGTGGGTCATGAACTGTTGACTTTTATGGATGCTTCATCTGGATTTCAACAAATTCAGATGGAACCATCTGATCAAGAGGATACGACCTTTATGACTCCAACCGGTATATATTGTTATATTGCTATGCCGTTTGGATTAAGGAATGCAGGTGCAACCTTTCAAAGGCTGGTGAATATGATGTTCAAGGATCAGATTGGACAAACTATGGAGGTTTACATAGATAATATGGTGGTAAAATCTGTAAAAGCTGAGGATCACCTAAGGGACTTGGAGGAAGCATTCGATATCCTTGACAAATATAACATGAAACTTAATCCTTCAAAATGTCACTTTGGTGTTAAAGCAGGTAAATTCTTAGGATACATGGTGACCAAGAGAGGCATTGAAGCCAGTCCAGAACAAATCAAAGCTTTAGTGAATATCAAATCTCCTGCCAATGCTAAGGATGTCCAAAGGCTAATAGGCAGGATAGCAGCTTTGAAAAGATTTATATCCAAATCCTCAGAGAAGTGCAAGGAATTCTATGATATCCTAAGGAAGAACAAGAAATTTGAGTGGACTGAGAAGCATGAAAGTGCCTTAAGAGCTCTCAAGGATTACCTATCCTTAGCCCCGGCCTTGATGAAACTAGAAAAAGGAGATGTGTTATCCTTATATCTTGCAGTATCCTCAAAAGCAGAAACCTGAAATGTCAGGAAGGATGGCTAAGTGGGCAGTGAAGCTTAGTGCATATGATATAAGATATGAGCCTAGGACATCCATCAAATCCCAAGCATTAGCAGACTTTGTAGCTGATTTCAGTAGTGATTTACAGAAGGAAGCTGAGTTAGAAGTCCAACAGCTAGAGGAGACCAAGGATCCTTGGATACTCTATACTGATGGATCCTCAAATGTCAAAGGCACAGGGCTTGGAATACTACTAAAATCGCCACAGGGGGACATAATACCCCACTCTATAGCTTGTGAGTTCCAAACCACTAATAATGAGGCTGAGTATGAAGCCTTGATTGCTGGTTTGCAAATTGCTAAGCATATGGGGATCAGGTATCTTGAGGTAACATGTAGATTCATTGTTAATCACTAATCACTTTAACGGATCCTATGCTGTTAAAGGTGAAAAGCTAACCAAATATTTAGAGATAGTCAAAGAATTGGCACTCTCTTTTGTTTCCTTTAGTTTGACACAGGTACCAAGGGAAGAAAATACAGAAGCTGATGCATTGGCTAATTTAGGATCATCCTTGAAGATCCGGAGGATATAAGTATCCCCATTATCCATATCCTGGCTCCGGCCATCAAGGATCATGTGGCCATGGAAATAGGAGAGGATTCTGCAATTATCCCTAGTGAGGATACTCGATCTCATTCAGGATCAGGATCATGGATCTTGCCAATCATGAGATACTTATAACATGGAGAGATTCCTATAGGAGAAAACCCTAGGGCTTTCAAAATTAAGGTATCTTAATTCACAATTTTAAATAATATGTTGTATAAGCAATCTCTTGCAGGACCATATTTAAGATGCATTGAGGATCCTGAAATCCAAGAGATGTTGTGGAGTATGCTAAGAAGTGTGATCCTTGTCAGAGACACAGCAATATCCTTTATCAACCAGCTGAATTTTTGCATCATATATCCTCCTCTTGGCCATTTATGAGATGGGGTATGGATATAGTTAGTAAACTCCCTAAGGCACCTGGTGGAAAAGTGTTCATGCTTGCTAGGACTGATTACTTCTCCAAGTGGATAGAGGCTGAAGCTTTTGCCCAAGTAAGAGAAAAGGAAGTGATATCCTTCATTAAAAGAAATATTATAACTAGATTTGGTATTCCTTCTGAAATTATATGTGATAATGGTTCCCAATTTATTGGGGGCAGAACTACTAACTTTTGTGAAAGCTGGGGGATTAAGATGATAACATCAACACCAGTCCACCCACAAGCTAATGGTCAGGCAGAATCATCCAACAAGATCATCATCAACAATTTGAAGAAGAAGCTTGGATCTAAAAAAGGGAAATGGGCAGAAGAACTACCTTATGTGCTTTGGGCTGATAGGACAACCCCCAAGAATGCTACAGGCCAGACTCCGTTCTCTTTGGTATTTGGGGCAGAATCAGTGATCCCAACAGAAATGGTGGTTCCAACTGCTAGAACAAGTATCCGTGATCCTGAGGAAAATGATGAGAACTTGGTTCAAGACCTGGATACTATTGAAGAAATCAGGGATCTGGCTAGGATAAGGATGGCCAGTTATCAACAAAGAATGGATGGTGCTTACAACAAAAATGTCAGGATCAAGAAGTTTCAAATTGGTGATATGGTGTTAAGGAAAGCATTTCAGAATACCAGCAATCTTGCTGATGGAAAATTGGCACCAAAATGGGAAGGCCCTTATTTGATTGAAGCTGAGGCAGGAAAGGGGGCATATCGATTGCTGACTATGGAAGGTGATTTGCTACCAAGAGCTTGGAATGCTGTCCACTTGAAGAAATATTTCATGTGAGCAGGATCCTCATAGAACAAATGATCCTTACATTGTGGGTATCCTTGAAGGATCCTTAAAGCACAGATGATCCTTACTTTGGTAACTTCCTAAACTCAAACTATTTCATTTCCTTATTTTCTCATACAAGGATAAGGATCATGTGTCCTTTATCCACTTCTCACGTGATTCTGAGTTTTGAAAGTTCAGGTATCCTTAGCAAAATGTTGATTATCCACAGAAGCAATCAGTTCCTTGGGTTTGACCCCAGTTATTTGGGCTTGACCCTAGTTCCGCCTGTAGCGCATGATGATCCTGGTATAGTTCATGGCAGTGGGACCAGTACTCGCTTTAGGGGCTGATAATTCCATTGTACTGGCTATACCTAGGATCCTACGTATAATGGTAGACGTACCATACATCCGTTCCTAAGGTTTCTAACGTTTTCACGTTAGCTAAGGTTTTGGCATTTTCATGTCACTAAGTTTGGATAGTCGCCAGTTAGGGCCATACTCCAGTTTACATACGATCCTTGGGCTTGTCCCCAGTTATCCTTGGGCTTGTCCCCAGTTGCTAACTTTTATCTTATATTGGCTTAGTCCCTAGTTATGCTCTATTTCAGGTCCTTGAAGTTAAACAACTAAGGATCCTTGATCCTTACTTCTCTCTAAGGTTTATCTTATAGTTATCCTGATTATGGTATTAAGGGTTAGGATCCTAACTTGGATCCTCATGTATGATCCTTAACTATTTTAATTTTGTTCATTGCTTATTTGAAACACCCTTGTAATTTGACAACTAAGCTCGTGATCCTTAAAATATACTACTTTTTGGGATTTTTCAATTATAGGATATTTGATCCTGGATCATATCCTAAATATTTTCAATCTGACGTATCCAAAATTTCTTATTTAAACAAGTATACATCAAAACAATTGAAAGTTAAAAAGACAAACAAGGATAACAACACAAGATAAGCCAAAAAAGATTAAAGTTATTTTATTAACAAACGTTAAACCACCAAAAGATGTCAAGGTTGCTAACCCACGTTTCTACCAGCAAAACGTGGCCCGTCCACATGGGTTGGCAACGGGTGTCCATTGTTTATGCGGTCTTAGCATGCAGGCAATTAAAAGGTGGCAGGATCACAATCGCTTCATCCCCCAAACAGAGGATCCCTCCACCATTTGCAATCCTGCCTATTGTCTGAAGGATCCTGGATCCTTAACCCTAAAACTATTGTTCAAGTACAAACCATCAATTGTTCAACAAAAACAACCATCAAACTAAAAAAAATTGGGCTCCGGCTATGTCTAGAAGTTTCCATCATCACCCAATCACGCAGCCTAAACCTTCGCTGCATCACCACCTCCGGCTCCACTTGCTTCACCACCTTGATCCTTGCCACTGCCTCCAGCCTCAATTGTCAGGATCTCTTCAGCCTCCTCTTCATCATCCAGCTCAGCCAGCCTTGCCTTCCAGCCTTCCACATCCCAGGTGCTCCTGTCAAAGTCAGGATCCTGAGCTTCCAAGGCCATCTGCAGTTTGGTCTTGTACATCGCTATGGCGGCCGAGACTTTGGCATCTTCGGTGATCTCTTGCTTCTCGTAGTCGACATTAATCAGCACCTTAGCCGTCTCGTTTCTGGCATTCTGGAGATCCTTCTGGAGGTCGGCAATCTTGAGATCCTTTAGCAGTGCAACCTGCTGGAGGTCAGCAATCTTCTTATCCTGATCCTCAACGTGGCCAACGTAATCCTCAGTCTCCGTGAATTTCTGCAAAGAGGATAAAGGATATTTCAAGACCAGGTGATCCTCAAACAAGCAGGATATACAAGCAGGGACAGTGATCCTTACCTCACTGAAGTAGTCAAGGAATTGTTGGCGGATCAAGGGCAGACCTTGCAGATCCTCGGCTTCGGAGGCTTTTCTCTTCTTTCCTCCCCTTCCTTTGAGGGTGCCTTGGGGATTGAAGCGGTTGGGCTGGCAGGAGTTTTCTTCTTAGAGGATCTGACAGTTGTAAGATCAGTGACACTGAACTTTGATGCAGACTTTGTGGATTTTCCAGCACCTGCACAACCAAAACAAAGATAAGTACCTTTACCCTACTTATATTTCACTATTTATTTGAATTTTTAAACAAAGATACTTACTTGACATCGTGACAGAGCCTGAGGATACCTCTTGTGAATCCTGGGTGGTTGTCTTGAACGATCTTATTTCAGGATCGAGTCTCTTAAAGGCGGCAAGCCTCTCTTTGGCAGCAGGAGACAGTTTGAGGTGTGAGACGGTAACAGCTGCACAACAAAAAAGCAAAAGGGTGTCAGTGATCCTTATATGAAAAGAAAGTTGTCTAGTGATCCTTCTCAGGATCCTCCATCCTACCATGGGTAGCCCATTTCTTGGGTAGATCCTTCCCGTCAGGGATAGAATCCCTTCATACGAAAAAGAAACGCCGTTTCCAATTAGTGTCGTTCTTGGTGGCCTTGAAGATTGGGTGTTCTTCACCAGGCTTTCGTTTGAACAAATACCGATGGGAACCAAAGGTGGTAAGATCATACATCTCGCCCAGCTCTGACATCCCAAGGTCTATCCCCTCCTACTCAAGGATCCTTTCAAGGGTATGCAAAACCCTCCAGATCATCGGCATGGCTTGTGTTTTGGTCAAAAATCACACAAGGATAATGCAACCAAACTCTTTGTAAACGGGGAATGATGCTTGGTTCAATGAACAAAGATAGGGATCACTATAATGAAAATTGCACAAGCGACACAAGGATTTATACGAGGAAAAAGCCCTTGATCAATGAATGATCTCCGGCATAAAAAACCTCGGGTGACGGCAACTACCGATCACCAAACTTCAATATAACAAACAATGTTTTACAACTTCGGATGGTAACGAGCTAGGTACAAGGATCACTATAGTATCGTATGTTAAAGCGTGTGAGAAATGTGTTGTGTCTTCCGAATGCTGAAGAGTGCAATTTATACAAGTGTGTGTGGTTCTATTTTAGGCAAATCACCTAACTACTAGCTCGTTACCCCTCTAGAAATAGAAGTAAATTTAGCCTAAATAATCGCCCTTGAATTGTGCTAAGTTTCCATATTGTCCATAACGTCCATCTTTGATTATGCATGTGCGAAATTAGCGTGACTGATTCCTTGTTTACGTTGCTAAGATCAGGTCCAACTCGTAATTCCTGCAAAACAACATTAAATTCAAAGAGAACAATCGTTAGTATGAGGATCCTTAGGATGATCCGTGATCCTGATCCTGGAGCTCTTCTGAGGATCACTATCTGCCAAAGAAACAAGGATCACTTGTTAGGATATCATGTAAGGATCATAGGTCATAAAAATCCTGCCCTAACAATTGCCCCCAAAATATAAGGAGTGTTTATGTAATATAAACGAGTTATATTTTACTGAATCTTATCTATAACTAACTCAACGGATATATAGCCGTTAAGGTGGAACTATCCTTTGCGATCTGACGTCATGGAGGTGACAGCCCTGCACAATCATGATTATAAATAGAAATAGGGATAGGATCGAATGCATTTAAATTCAAGGCAACTCCCTTTATAACCGTATTCAGAAGATCAATCAGGTATTCTCCTTTTCATCTTCTTCTCTCTTGCTCTATTTTTCTTCTTCTTTCCATTCTTCTGTAAAGATGTTGCTCCGGAACTCCCCCTGCAAGGATCCTAAGAAGGACAGCCCCTTAAAGGGTCAAGGGATCATCAAAGATTCCCCCTCCGAGAGGTGTTGCTTCACCGACCCTCAAATCGATAAAATCCGTCGTTGTTTCCCGGCGGAAACCCTTTTCAAGTCTTTTAGTCCTACCGCTTTGAGTGATCATATCTCAGAGACTTGGGTAGCTTTTCCGGTCACTCCTTTTATGATAGGATACTCATATCCTTTTCCTCAGTTTACCCAATCCTTTTTCTCCCTTACCGGCATCTGTTACATCCAGGCTATACCGATGATCTGGAGGGTGTTATACACCCTTGAAAGGATCCTTGAACAAGAAGGGATTGACCTTGGCATGGCGGAGTTGGCTGAGATGTATGATCTCACCACTTTTGGATCCCACCGATATCTGTTCAAGCGGAAAGCTGGAGAGGATCACCCTGTTTTCAAAGTTACCAAAAATGACCTGAACTGGAAGCGGCGGTTCTTTTTTGTAAGGAGAGATACCATCCCTAATGGGAAGGATTTGCCCAAGGAGTGGGCTACCCATGGTAGGATCCTAGAGAGATCACCACAGAACTTATTGTCACACCCCCAAAATCCACACGCGGAGTATCACCGCTTGGGAGCGTGACTGACCAGGATCAAGCCATCAATCATATCAAACATAGCATTTAATAATAATAAAAGTAATTAACGTAAGTCACATGACATGATTGATGTTTCCAAATCAAATACTATTTTAAGAAGCGGAAGCATAGTAATGTAATATCCAAAATAAATTATAAGTTCATAAGTTGTTCACGATCCAATTGCCCACAACGACCTGCTCCTTCCTTGTGCAAGCTCCAAGTGTACCTAAGGTCCTGCAAGGCATGCAGCAGAGAGTCAACAACTAGTTGAGCGAGTTCACAGTTAACAGTTCAGTAATAGTATGGTATGAGTAATAGTAGGTTCGTTCGTTTATATCATGTATCATATTTCCATCGCGGCCTCCCAGGCAGGTGTGCGAAGATGTTAATAATTTTGGTATCGCAGCCTTCCAAAGGCAGGTGTGCGAAGACGTTAATTAGTTTTGGTATCGCGGCCTTCCAAAGGCAGGTGTGCGAAGATGTTAACAAGTTTGGTATCGTGGCCTTCCAAAGGCAGGTGTGCGAAGATCAGTTCAAATAGTGTTACTAGTCTAGTTGGTTTGTAATCGTTAGGTTCTACCATCAAAGTATGCACAACAATCTATCAAATCCCATTCCCCACCCGGGAACCCATGCCTTGGCTGTGTGAACTCACCTTGGTTTGCTCGGTATGCTAGGTTATGCACTCACAGGTAATTAATCACGTCCTATAGTATGCACGTATAACAAATCAGTTCATGTTCGCAATGATACGCATGCAATTTAATGTTCACATAACAGTTAGTTTGCATATCGGCACAACACGTATTATTTCACATTGAATCATCAGTTAGTGTGCACGAATACAATTATTAACATCCCTTCCCAAGCATGGCATGCCACATAAATCAAACATATGTTTCATTATTCAAAGCATAAACCCTAACTATCCTTCGACTCATATACGATCTTTCAACAAACAGTTACACAACTATCCTTCGACTCATAAATGATCTTTCGACAAACAGTTACACAACTATCCTTCGACTCATAAATGATCTTTCAACAAACAGTTTTAACAAGTATTATGTTTCGAACTCTAAGTCATCTTTCGACACTTTGATTATAATAATAGTCTAGATCATACAAGCAATTCATGATTTAAAAAGCTTTCATCAACAGCGGCCCAATGGAAGGTTATTATTAAAACACTTTTGTCGGCCACTTTACAAAAGATACATATGGTTATTTGAGAAAGGTTAAGCCTCATAGGACCTCCATACACTAGCCAATAACAGCCCCACATGGCCGACACTTCCAATTGGACCCCCCCTTTCCCAGCCGTCAATATCCCCCAATCATAACAATATACCACCAACCCTACTCACAACATTAGAATATATATATAAATATGAATAGCTGATCATGCATACACAAAAATCAAAAATTCCTATGACTCTACTGACACTACATTAATGTCCACATGGTTATGTCAGATCCCATAACATGTATCGGTAATAATAGGCAAAATATGAGAATTTTTTTAATAGCCCTAGTGGCCTGCATCTAACCCAACCGCCAAGCACCATTGGACCCAAAAGAAAACCATAACTGACAATTAATAAACAAGTCATAGGTAGGCACAATTTGCTTTTGACATATGATCAGTTAATGTACTTGGTCAAATCAAAACGTACAGCGTGGCCGAACGACAATACGCATTCAACACATATATCGTGAAATCAATTATTAACACAATCACATATACATACGGATCTGAAATCATGCATCGTTTAAACGACAGTGCAACTAACCGAGATGGAAGGTCACTAGATTGATCGAAAGGGGAGGTTTGGAGGTTTGCCGTTGCCGTCACACCACCTATGCAAAGGTAGGGTTTGTTCTACTATCCTCTCTAATAACTCACGTAACAAGAAATTATATAGACAAGGGGGTTTGAGCCGGTTGTAATTCCAACCACAGCCACAATACATTGGGCCGACTACAAATAACAATCAACACAATGATCTGGGCCAAAGCCCACCTTTGTTTTCGTTGGGCACATATGGATGAAAACACATATGTGTTTTCATTAGGAACCGTTTTCGAGAGTGAGGGTGTTTTCAAGTGGGAGTGTTTTCGTGAGGGATGCTTAGCCAAGTACTCTAGTTTTATTAGTTATACACCCCCACCAAACATGTATAAATCACATACGCACTTATATAAGGCACACCATCATATAAAGTATCTACCGCAATACAATTCGACATATTATCACGTATAAAGTTGTGAAACAAACAAGTCGTGAAACAAACAAGTCGTGACAACAGACAATCCAAACAATTAACGTGTAATAAGTGCGAAGATAGAAATCGTGGAAATTCGAGTTGTCACATTATCCCCAACTTAGAAGAAATTTCGTCCCGAAATTTGGTACGCACTTACTGAGAAAGCTAGGTAAGTTATATCGTTCACTGCTTTTCCCGGGGTGTCACATCATCCCCCCGTTGATTTGGAATTTCGTCCCGAAATTCAGTAGTAGTAGCTTCAGCCTCAGTAGTGGTTGCATTGGTTTCGAATAACTGGGGTACTTTTCTGTCATCTGATCCTTGTGTTCCCAGGTGTACTCTGGGCCACATCGGGAGTTCCAACGAACTCGAACAAGAGGGATTCTCTTGTGTTTGAGGACCTTACATCCCGGTCCATGATTTCAACTGGTTCCTCGACGAACTGCAACCGTTCGTCGATAGTGAGTTCCTCAAAAGGAACTGTGAGGGTCTTATCTGACAGACACTTCTTCAGATTCGACACGTGGAATATGTTGTGAACTGCACCGAGTTCAGCTGGTAGGTTCAGTCTGTAGGCTACTGGGCCTATTCCTTCAGTGATTTTGAACGGTCCACAAACCGTGGATTTAGTTTGCCTCGATTACCAAATCGAACCACACCCTTCCAGGGTGAGACTTTTAATAAAACCCGGTCCCCGACCTGAAATTCCAAAGGTCTCTTATGCTTATTCGCGTAGGCTTTCTGACGGTCGCGAGCTGCCGCCATACGTTGTCGCATCTGTGAAATCTTTTCTGTGGCGTCCACTACTATATCCGGACCCGTAATCTGACTATCCCCCACCTCTGCCCAACAGAGAGGTGACCGGCATTTACGTCCGTACAATGCCTCGAATGGAGCGGCTTGAATGCTGGTATGGTAGCTATTGTTATACGAAAACTCCACCAAAGGGAGGTGCTTTTCCCAGTCGTTGCCGAAATCGATAACACACGCTCAAAGCATGTCTTCTAGAGTTTGAATCGTGCGCTCAGACTGCCATAGTTCTGACGTGAACCGTGCATCCCAATCCGAAATAATGGAGGTGGGCACTCCGTGCCTCGAAACAACTTCCGAAGATAGATGTCTGCGAGAGCGGAGAACTTATCCGTTTCCTTGATCGGCAGGAAGTGTGCAGACTTGGTGAGTCGATCAACTATGACCCATATTGTATCGTTCCCCCGCTGAGATCTAGGTAAGCCTGTAACAAAATCCATGGAAATTTCTTCCCATTTCCATTGCGGTATCCTGGGTTGCTGAAGTAAGTCTGGGGGTTTCTGGTACTCTGTCTTGACTCTCGCACAAGCCAATCGTTTGTAATGTGGGCCTTCATGCTAGGCCACCAGTATATAGTTCTAATGTCGTGGTACATTTTATCCGACCCTGTATGTACCGAGTAGCGAGACTTGTGTGCTTCATCCATCACAAGTTCGCGTAGATCGCCTTAGAGAGGGACCCAAATCCGGCCCGTTACATAGTTGGCGCCGTCTTCCTTTGTTCCATTTGTTGTCGTGAGCTACGGAAGGCTTCAGCCTTGACGTTTTCGGGCTTCAATGCTTCTACCTGAGCATTTCGTATCTGTGCAGGAAGGCTAGATTGGATCGTGAGCTGTAGCGCTCGCACGCGCCGAGGTAAAGTGTCTTTCCGACTGAGAGCGTCAGCCACAACATTGGCTTTGCCTGGATGGTACTTGATAGCGCATTCGTAGTCGTTCAGAAGTTCAACCCATCTTCGTTGACGCATATTCAAATCCTTTTGCTTAAGAATATGCTCGAGACTCCTGTGATCGGTGTAAATCGTGCACCTGGTACCGTACAGGTAGTGTCGCCATATCTTAAGCGCGAAAACAACAGCTCCCAGCTCTAAATCGTGCGTCGTGTAGTTCCGTCCATAAATCTTGAGTTGTCGCGAAGCGTAAGCTATAGTCTTATCTTGTTGCATCAAAACGCAACCAAGACCCTGTATCGATGCATCACAATAAACCACGAAGTGCTGCTCGTGCTCCTCCTGACTCTTGGAGTAGATCAGAATGTCGTCGATGGAGTCAAGGACAATTTGTCTAGGTAGGGTTTGCACACTCTGTTCGTAATGTCCATAAATACGGCGGGTGTGTTCAAAAATATCAAACCATCTATCACATCAAACATAAAATATAGTAGCTAACATAATTCATAAAACCCAAAACATTTGATGTTCAAACCAAACTTTGTTCGAATAGCGGAAACATAATAATGAAAAACCCAAAAAGAAGTCATAAGTTCAATTAGCGTTCATTGCGTCTCCTCCTCCTAACATGAAAACTCGACCTCTTGCCTCGTTGCCATTGTTATTGTTGTTTCCCCCGTTGTTGTCGTTGTTCCCGTTGCCCTGATTATTGTTGTGGTTCTGATTCTGGTTCAACTGAGGACAATCGCGTTTATAATGACCTTCTGCCCCGCACTGGAAACATCCCCGGTTTCCACGCTGTGGTTGCTGCTGCTGGTTCTGTGGAGCTGGCGGTGGGAGTTGCTGGTTCTGATTTGCTGGCCGAGAGCTCCTACAATCCTTAGCCTCATGACCCATCTTGAGGCATCTTTGACATTGTTCCCTGCGACATCTTCCACTGTGGTGTTTGTTGCACTTATTACACCACGGGTGAGTTCCCCTATAACCACTCTGTCCCTGGTTGCCCGAGGATTGCTGATTCGGGCTCTGATAATCGTTGGTGCGACGCTGCTGAGTTTGGGACTGAACCGAAGCTGATCCCTTGCTGGAATCCCCATCCCACTTTCTTTTGTTCTCGTTGGTTGTGGCAGAAGTAGTAGCAGCTGGAGTTGTAGTAGCAGTAGTGGTAGCACTGATGCGTTTTGGCAGTCTGTTCTGATCCACTGCCTGATCTGTGATGCGGTGAGCGAGGCGCTGAATTTCTTGGATGTTGTTGAGGTTAGCCGACGTCACGTGGCTCTGGATCTCTGGCGCCAAACCCTTGAGATACAACTCAATGCGCTTGTACGGAGGGTCTACCATAGTTGGGCACAGCACGGCTAGCTCATTTGACCGTTTAGTATACGCTTCAATCTCTGATCCAACCATTTTCAGATTGTACAGCTCGTCTTCCAGTTTGTGAATATCTTCACGCGTGCAATACTCTCTCTTGATAAGTTCCTTAAAATCGTTCCAGGGTGTGGCGTTAGCAGCTGCCAACCCTAAAATCTGCACCTGCGCGTTCCACCAGGTTAGCGCTATTCCGTCCAAGGTGCCAGTTGCATACTTGACCTTGCGAGCCTCAGGGCACTCGCACATCTCGAATACTGATTCTAGCTTTTCAAACCAATGGAGGAGTCCCACTGCCCCCTCGGTGCCACTGAATGAATTTGGACGACAGTCCATGAAGTTCTTGAATGTACACACAGGTTGTTGCTGAGCGGGTTGACCTGCTTGGGCGGCTGCAACTGCCGCAGCAATGAGAGCCTCTAGCTGGGCTTGAGTCATGTTGATTCGTGCGGCCATTGATCTTCACATCAAAGGCAACATAAGTGAGAAAGGTTCGCGAATAGTGCGATGACAGAAGAGTGTAAGCACATAAGTATTCTCATGCAATGACAAGTTGTGAGCAAAGTAATGTAAGCATACTACGAGCAAGGTTCTATGCAATTCTAGCATGTAGGCAATAAACATAAACCTTATTACCTAGGATGTCGAGTCTTGCACGTGGAGCGAAGCGTCGTTGTGGATCGTTGAGAGCACTGTTCTGGTTATAGTCTGGTTCTAATAAAACGTTTTTCCATCTTAAAACCAAGTTCTCTATAACCAATGGCTCTGATACCAATCTGTCACACCCCCAAAATCCACACGCGGAGTATCACCGCTTGGGAGCGTGACTGACCAGGATCAAGCCATCAATCATATCAAACATAGCATTTAATAATAATAAAAGTAATTAACGTAAGTCACATGACATGATTGATGTTTCCAAATCAAATACTATTTTAAGAAGCGGAAGCATAGTAATGTAATATCCAAAATAAATTATAAGTTCATAAGTTGTTCACGATCCAATTGCCCACAACGACCTGCTCCTTCCTTGTGCAAGCTCCAAGTGTACCTAAGGTCCTGCAAGGCATGCAGCAGAGAGTCAACAACTAGTTGAGCGAGTTCACAGTTAACAGTTCAGTAATAGTATGGTATGAGTAATAGTAGGTTCGTTCGTTTATATCATGTATCATATTTCCATCGCGGCCTCCCAGGCAGGTGTGCGAAGATGTTAATAATTTTGGTATCGCGGCCTTCCAAAGGCAGGTGTGCGAAGACGTTAATTAGTTTTGGTATCGCGGCCTTCCAAAGGCAGGTGTGCGAAGATGTTAACAAGTTTGGTATCGCGGCCTTCCAAAGGCAGGTGTGCGAAGATCAGTTCAAATAGTGTTACTAGTCTAGTTGGTTTGTAATCGTTAGGTTCTACCATCAAAGTATGCACAACAATCTATCAAATCCCATTCCCCACCCGGGAACCCATGCCTTGGCTGTGTGAACTCACCTTGGTTTGCTCGGTATGCTAGGTTATGCACTCACAGGTAATTAATCACGTCCTATAGTATGCACGTATAACAAATCAGTTCATGTTCGCAATGATACGCATGCAATTTAATGTTCACATAACAGTTAGTTTGCATATCGGCACAACACGTATTATTTCACATTGAATCATCAGTTAGTGTGCACGAATACAATTATTAACATCCCTTCCCAAGCATGGCATGCCACATAAATCAAACATATGTTTCATTATTCAAAGCATAAACCCTAACTATCCTTCGACTCATATACGATCTTTCAACAAACAGTTACACAACTATCCTTCGACTCATAAATGATCTTTCGACAAACAGTTACACAACTATCCTTCGACTCATAAATGATCTTTCAACAAACAGTTTTAACAAGTATTATGTTTCGAACTCTAAGTCATCTTTCGACACTTTGATTATAATAATAGTCTAGATCATACAAGCAATTCATGATTTAAAAAGCTTTCATCAACAGCGGCCCAATGGAAGGTTATTATTAAAACACTTTTGTCGGCCACTTTACAAAAGATACATATGGTTATTTGAGAAAGGTTAAGCCTCATAGGACCTCCATACACTAGCCAATAACAGCCCCACATGGCCGACACTTCCAATTGGACCCCCCCTTTCCCAGCCGTCAATATCCCCCAATCATAACAATATACCACCAACCCTACTCACAACATTAGAATATATATATAAATATGAATAGCTGATCATGCATACACAAAAATCAAAAATTCCTATGACTCTACTGACACTACATTAATGTCCACATGGTTATGTCAGATCCCATAACATGTATCGGTAATAATAGGCAAAATATGAGAATTTTTTTTAATAGCCCTAGTGGCCTGCATCTAACCCAACCGCCAAGCACCATTGGACCCAAAAGAAAACCATAACTGACAATTAATAAACAAGTCATAGGTAGGCACAATTTGCTTTTGACATATGATCAGTTAATGTACTTGGTCAAATCAAAACGTACAGCGTGGCCGAACGACAATACGCATTCAACACATATATCGTGAAATCAATTATTAACACAATCACATATACATACGGATCTGAAATCATGCATCGTTTAAACGACAGTGCAACTAACCGAGATGGAAGGTCACTAGATTGATCGAAAGGGGAGGTTTGGAGGTTTGCCGTTGCCGTCACACCACCTATGCAAAGGTAGGGTTTGTTCTACTATCCTCTCTAATAACTCACGTAACAAGAAATTATATAGACAAGGGGGTTTGAGCCGGTTGTAATTCCAACCACAGCCACAATACATTGGGCCGACTACAAATAACAATCAACACAATGATCTGGGCCAAAGCCCACCTTTGTTTTCGTTGGGCACATATGGATGAAAACACATATGTGTTTTCATTAGGAACCGTTTTCGAGAGTGAGGGTGTTTTCAAGTGGGAGTGTTTTCGTGAGGGATGCTTAGCCAAGTACTCTAGTTTTATTAGTTATACACCCCCACCAAACATGTATAAATCACATACGCACTTATATAAGGCACACCATCATATAAAGTATCTACCGCAATACAATTCGACATATTATCACGTATAAAGTTGTGAAACAAACAAGTCGTGAAACAAACAAGTCGTGACAACAGACAATCCAAACAATTAACGTGTAATAAGTGCGAAGATAGAAATCGTGGAAATTCGAGTTGTCACACTTATTCCTCAGGATAAGGATCACTGATATTCTTTTGTTTATTGTGCAGCTATATCCGTTTCACATCTGAAGTTGACACCTGCTGCAAAAGAGAGACTCTTGGCCTTTAAGAAGCTTGATCCGGAGACAAGAACTTTCCAGGTTGCCACCCAGGATTCTCAAGAAGTATCCTCTGCCTCTGTCACAATGTCAAGTAAGTATCCTCATTTAAAAAGTAATTCTATGTAGGATTTTCAAGTTTAATTAGAATACTTATATTATTTTGGTTGTGTAGGTGCTAGAAAATCCTCTAAGTCTGCTTCAAAGTTCGGCATCGATGATCTTACCAATGTCAAATCTGCAAAGAAGAAGACTCCTGCTGCTAGCCCAACTGCTTCAGCCCCTAAAGCATCTATTAGGGGTAAAGGAAAGAAGAGAAAGGCCTCTGAGGATTTACAAGGTCTGCCCCTGCTCCGCCAACAGTTTCTTGACTACTTCAACGAGGTAAGGATCACTGCCCCTGTTTGTGTATCCTGACAGTTTTGAGGATCACTTGTTTCTGATGTTATGCCGTGTCTTCCTTGCAGAAATTTGCTGAGATAGAGACGTATGTTGGCCACGTCGAGGATCAAGACCGCCAGATTGCTGACCTCCAACAAATGGGTGTGCTGAAGGATCTTAAGATAGCTGATCTTGAGAAGGAGCTCCGGGTCACCAAGGATGATGCTGCCAGGATGCTGATCAATTTTGATTATGAGAAGCATGAGATCACCCAGGATGCCAAGGTCTCTGCTGCAATAACCATGTATAAGATCCAGCTGTAGATGGCTGCGGAGGCTCAGGATCCTGCCTTCGATAAGAGCACATGGGACGTAGAGGGCTGGAAGGCGAGGCTGGCAAAGCTTGATGATGATGAAGAGGCTGAGGAGATCCCGATGCTTGAGGGTGGAGAGGCTGGCAAGGATCATGCTGGAGAGGCAAGCGGAGCTGGTGGTGATGGTGCAGCGAAGGATTGAGCTGCAGGATTGGGCGATGAAGGAAACTTCTAGACATAGCCGGAGCCCAATTTTTTGTTTGGTGGTCGTTGATGTTTTTTTTAAAACAATTATGGTCTGTAATTTGAACAATAGTTTTAGGGTTAAGGATCCAGGATCCTTCAGACAATAGGTAGGAATACAAATGGTGGAGGGATCCTCTGTTTGGGGGATGAAGCCATTGTGATCCTGCCGCCTTTTAATTTCCTGCATGCTATGACCGCACAAACAATGGACACCCTTTGCCAACCCATGTGGACGGGCCACGTTTTGCTGGTAGAAACGTGGGTTGGCAATTTTGACAACTTTGAAGTGTTTTAAACCTTTGTTAATAAAATAACTCTAATCTTTTTGGCTTATCTCGTATTGTTATCCTTTTAATTTCCAATTGTTTTGATACATATTTGTTTGAGTAAGAAAAGTTAAACAAATTATGTTTAAGAAATTTAGGATATGATCCTGGATCAAATATCCTATAATCGAAAATTTTTAAAGTAGTTTATTTTAAGGATCTTAGGTTCAGTTGTCAAAGTCTAAGGGTTATTCAAACAAATAATGAATGAAATTGAAAATAGTTAAGGATCATACCTGAGGATCCAAGTTAGGATCCTAACCTTTAATCAGGATAACCATAAGTAACACTTTAATGGATAATAAGGATTAAGGATCCTTAATTGTTTAACTTTGAAAACAAGAAAAATGGAATATAACTTGGGACTAAGCCAATATAAAAGATAAGTTAGTAACTGGGGACAAGCCCAAAGGATAACTGGGGACAAGCCCAAAGGATCACTGGGGACAAGCCCGAAGGATAACTGGGGACAAGCCCAAGGATCGTATGTAAACTGGAGTATGGCCCTTACTGGCGACTATCCAAACTTAGTGACATGAAAATGCCAAAACCTTAGCTAACGTGAAAACGTTAGAAACCTTAGGAACGGATGTATGGTACGTCTACCATTATACGTAGGATCCTGGGTATAGCCAGTACGATGAGGTTATCAGCCCCTAAAGCGAGTACTGGTCCCAAAGACGTGAACTATACCAGGATCATCGTGCGCTGCAGGCGAAAACTGGGGACAAGCCCAAGGATAACTGGGGACAAGCCCAAGGATCTGAGTTGCTTCTGAAGATTGTTGACATCATGCTAAGGATACCTGGACTTATCAGAACTCAAAATCTCGTGAGAGAAGGATGAAGGATACATGATCCTTATCCTTAAATAAGAAGATATGTAAATAAGAGTTCAAGCTTAGGAGATTACTAGAGTATGGATCATTGATGCATCAGGGATCCTTGAAGGATACTTCCAATGTAAGGATCACTCATGCTAGAAGGATCCTGCTTACATGAAATATTTCTTCAAGTGGACAGCATTCCAGGCTCTTGGTAACAGATTACCTTCCATGGTAAGCAATCTATACGCCCCCTTTCCTGCTTCGGCTTCGATCAAATAAGGGCCTTCCCATTTTGGTGCCAATTTCCTATCAGCAGGATTGGTGGTATTTTGGAATGCTTTTCTCAATACCATATCCCCAACTTGGAATTTCCTTATCCTGACATTTTTGTTGTAAGCACCAGCCATTCTTTGTTGGTAGCTAGCCATCCTTATCCTAGCCAGATCCCTGATTTCTTCAATAGTATCCAAGTCTTGAGCCAGGTTTGCATCATTTTCCTCAGGATCATGGGTACTTGTTCTAGCAGTTGGAACTACCATCTCTGTTGGGATCACTGATTCTGCCCCAAACACCAAAGAGAAGGGTGTTTGACCAGTAGCATTCTTGGGAGTTGTCCTATCAGCCCAAAGCACATAAGGCAATTCCTCTGCCCATTTCCCCTTCTTGGATCCAAGTTTCTTCTTCAGATTGTTGATGATGATCTTGTTGGATGATTCTGCTCGACCATTGGCTTGTGGGTGGACTGGTGTTGATGTTATCATCTTAATCCCCCAACTGTCACAAAAGTTAGTAGTCCTGCTCCCAATAAATTGGGAACCATTATCACATACAATTTTAGAAGGAATGCCAAATCTAGTTATAATGTTTCTCTTAATAAAGGATATAACTTCTTTCTCTCCGACTTGGGCAAAAGCTTCAGCCTCTATCCACTTGGAGAAGTAGTCAGTCATAGCAAGCATGAATACTTTTCCACCAGGTGCCTTAGGGAGCTTGCCAACTATATCCATCCCCCATCTCATAAATCGCCAAGAGGATAGTATAGGATGTAGAAATTCAGCCGGCTGATGAAGGATATTGTTGTGTCTTTGACAAGGATCACACTTCTTAGCATACTCCACAGCATCCATTTTCATAGTTGGCCAGTAGTATCCTGTCCTTAAGATCCTTGAGGACAATGCCCTGCCCCCAGTGTGGTTTCCACAATCTCCTTCATGGAAGTCTTTTAACACTTCTTGAACTTCAGGATCCTCGATACATCTTAAATATGGTCCTGCAAGAGATCGCTTATATAGCATATTATTTAAGATTGTGAATTGAGATACCTTAATTCTGAAAGCCCTAGGATTTTCTCCCATAGGAATCTCCCCGTGTTGTAAGTATCTCTTGATTGGTGAGATCCATGATCCTGAACAAGATTGAGTATCCTCACTAGGGATCATTGTAGTATCTTCTTCTATTTCCATGGCCACCTGATTTTCAATAGAAGGAGCCAGGATATGGATGATGGGGATACTTATATCCTCTGGGATCTTCAAAGATGATCCTAGATTGGCCAATGCATCAGCTTCTGTATTTTCCTCCCTTGGTACCTGTGTCAAACTGAGAGAAACAAAGGAGAGTGCCAATTCTTTGACTATCTCTAAATATTTGGTTAGTTTTTCACCTTTAACAGCATAGGATCCATTAAAGTGATTAGTAATTAACAATGAATCCACGTATACCTCAAGATACCTGATCCCCATATGTTTAGCAATTTGCAAACCAGCGATTAAGGCTTCATATTCAGCCTCATTATTAGTGGCTTGGAACTCACAAGTTATGGAATGGGGTATTATGTCCCCCTGTGGCGATTTTAGTAGTATACCGAGCCCCGTTCCTTTGACATTTGAGGATCCGTCAGTATGTAGTATCCAAGGATCCTTAGTTTCATCCAGCTGCTGGACTTCCAATTCGGCTTCCTTTTGTAAATCACTACTGAAATCAGCCACAGAGTCTGCTAATGCTTGGGATTTGATGGCTGTTCTGGGCTCATATCTTATATCATGGGCACTAAGCTTTACTGCCCACTTAGCCATTCTTCCGGACATCTCTGGTTTCCTGAGGACATTCTTAATTGGAAAATTAGTTCTAACAACAATAACATGTGTTTCAAAATAATGTCTTAGTTTAGTAGATGCCATAATCAGTGCAAGAATAAGTTTTTCAAGGTGTGAATACCTGGATTCAGCATCAAGTAAACTCTTACTTACATAATAGACAGGATATTGTGTACCTTCATGATCCTTAACAAGGACTGCACTTACTGCTTTTGAGGATACCGCAAGGTATAAGGATAACACATCTCCTTTTTCTGGTTTCATCAATGCTGGGGCTGAGGACATGTATTCTTTTAGGGCTCGTAAAGCATTCTCATGCTTTTCAGTCCATTCGAATTTCTTGTTCTTTCTTAGGATATCATAGAATTCTTTACACTTTTCTGAGGATTTGGATATGAATCTGTTTAGAGCTGCTATCCTGCCTGTTAGCCTTTGCACATCCTTAGCGTTGGCAGGGGATTTGATATTCACCAATGCTTTGATTTGTTCCGGGCTTGCTTCAATGCCCCTCTGGGTTACCATATATCCTAAGAATTTACCTGCTTTAACGCCAAAGTGACATTTTGAAGGATTAAGCTTCATGTTATAATTATCAAGGATATCAAATGCTTCCTCCAAGTCCCTTAGGTGATCCTCAGCTTTTTTGGATTTCACCACCATATCATCTATGTACACTTCCATAGTTTGTCCAATTTGATCTTTGAACATCATATTCACCAGCCTTTGATATGTTGCACCTGCATTTCTCAATCCAAAAGGCATAGCAATATAACAATATAAACCGGTTGGGGTCATAAAGGCCGTATCCTCTTGGTCAGATGGTTCCATCTGAATTTGTTGGAATCCAGATGATGCATCCATAAAGGTTAACAGTTCATGACCCGCTGTTGCATCCACCATGGAGTCAATGTGGGGTAATGGGAAAGGATCCTTGGGACATGCCTTATTCAAATCGGTGAAATCGACACATACCCTCCACTTTCCATTTTTCTTTTGAACAACAACCACATTGGCCAGCCATTTTGGATACTTCACTTCTCTAATCATACCTGCTCGTAGTAATCTTTCTACCTCTTCCTAGATAATGGCATTTCTTTCTGGTGCAAACTTCCTCCTTTTTTGATGGATTGGTTTAACTGACCTGTCAATGCCAAGTTTATGAGTAATAATATCCTTAGATATACCTGTCATATCCTCATGTTTCCATGCAAAGGTAGATTTTCTTCTTTTGAGGAAGGATACTATGTCTTCTTTCATTTTATCAAGGATCCCTGATCCGATGTAGATTTTGGATTCAGGATCATCAGGATCCAAGAGGATTTCGTCCACATCCTGCTCTCTTGCCTCCAAGACACCCCTTGGAGGATACTTTAATTGCTATTGCCCTTGATTTTGAGGCCGGTTTCATTGATGAGGTGTAACAATCCTTAGCCTCCTGTTGATCCTATCGATCTTGATTATTCCCCATGGGCTAGGGAGCTTCACACACTGATGGTAGGTGGATGGGACTGCCTTCATATCGTGTATCCAGGGCCTGCCAAGAATAACATTACAACAAGACAAACAGTCAATAACACAAAATTTTTGATAACTATGTAATCCTTCCACGTAAATTGGGAGTTTAATGTCCCCCAGAGTTTTCTTAGTTTCGCCACTAAATCCTACAAGCACGGAGGATCTTGGTGTGATATCTGATTCAGGGATACCCATTTTCTTCAGAACACCAAGCTGGATAATGTTTACTGAGCTTCCTCCGTCAATAAGGATCCTGCGGACAAAGTGGTTAGAAATAAAAAGAGTAATAACCAAACTATCATGATGAGGATCCTGGATGTTAACTCGATCATCCTCATCAAAGGTTATAATTTTTCCTTCCGAGACACTTGATGTTCGTATAGGTCTTTCTCCGTTATCCATTTTAGCTTCCTTTGCATGCCTTTTAGCTGCTGAGAAGGATGTACCACAGATGTCTGATCCTCCAGAAATAAAGTTGATCACTTGTGCATCTGCCGGAGGAGCTGGAGCTTTCTCAGGGATCCTTTCAGGATCCTGAGTCCTTTGTTTTTTCTTCCCAATAACTCTTTTAGATGTCCCTTGCTTAGCAGATATCCAATTTCCTTTCTTAATGCGATGCATTCTTCGGTTAAATGCCCAAAATCCTCGTGGTATGCACACCACTTTGATTTGTCTTTAGTTCCGGCTGGTTTGCCATTTTTTCTGGGCCATCTGGCTTTTTCCCCTAGATTCTGCATTGCAAGGATCAGTTCATGATTATCAACGGAAAAGCAATATTCAGAAATCGGAGGATAATCCTCATCAACCTCTTCTTGGTCAACAGTATGCACGTTCTGGTTGTCGGTTCTATTGTAGGATTTGAATTTGTTGCTCTTGAAAGAGGATCCTTGTTTTTCTTGTTTTGAGGATCCTACTTGTCTCTCCTGAATCCTCTTGTCATCCTCTAGCCGGATGAACCTGAGTGCCCGAGTTCTTACTTCGTCCAGGTTCCTGCATGGTGTCATAACAAGATCATCATAGAACAATGAATCCTTAAGCAGTCTCATCTTGAAGGCCTCAACAGCTGTGGCCACATCCAAGTTAGGAATGTCCAAGGATTCTTTACTAAATTTGGTTATATAATCCCTTAATGATGCATTATGACCCTGAGTTATCCTATATAAATTACTAGTCAATCGTTCAAATTTTCTGCTACAAGAAAATTGATTATTGAATAAGTTAACTAAATTAGCAAACGAAGTAATAGAGTATGGGGGAAGACTTAGCAGCCATTTAAGAGCTGATCCAGTAAGAGTGGATCCAAATCCTTTGCACAGGCATGCTTCCTTTAACCTTTCTGGAATAGGATTGATCTCCATCCTCTCCCTGTATTGTGTTATGTGTTCCTCAAGATCCGTCGTACCATCATACAGCTTCATAGTAGGGATATGGAATCTTTTGGGTATCTCAGCATCACAAATTGGTGGTGCAAAACGAGATACCTTATGGCTTCCATCTGCAATCTCCGGGATAGGTTTCACTACCCCCGGAACACTTGATATCATATCCTTTAGTTTTTGTAGTTCTCTGGCGATAGCATGGTGATACCTGTATCCTGCATGAATCCATGGTTAGTAGTATAAGAATTATTAAAAGTTTTACCTCCCATAGGGTTCAAGTTAGGAACATTGGATGTGAATCCATATTGCTGGGATTCTGGGATGATGGAGGGACCAGTGGAAGCAATGGTCTGCATTGGAATAAAATCTCCTTGATGGACATCTGGACTTCCTGTTTGCAAATTCTTCAAGGATCCTGGTATCTGAAGGGATCCCTGAACATGGCGTGATCCTGGAACAAAGGAGGATCCTTGAACCTGGGATGATCCTGGAACGAAGGAGGATCCTTGAACCTGGGATGATCCTGGGACGAAGGAAGATCCTGAGTTCATGAAGGATCCCATATGCTGAGTATAGGATCCTGCCGGTTGGAAATATAATCCTGATGCCTGAGTCACTATTGCTAGGCCGAAATGCACTCCTCTTGATCCACCCATATGTTGAATGTCTGGGACCTCTGATGGCTGAGAAGTAATCATCGGAGTATCAAAATTCAAAGATTTGGGCATCAGTGGGGAATGATCCTCTGCCGTTTTCTTTTGCTTTTTGAGATCTCCGATTTCTCTAAGGATCCTGTCATTAGTTTCATCCTGCTGCTGCATACGATCCCTCATCTGCAAAATCAAAGTAAATATATCACTAGTACTGGGAGCAGAAGAAGTTAGAGCAGAAGATGAATGTTTAGAGAAGATAGGAGTTGCTCTCTTTTCAGCATTTTTCTGAGATCCAGCCGGTGGTGGAGGTAAAGGTGGAATGCCATTAGATGAATTGACTACAGACATCGCTGTGGAGGTATTCTTCAACGATGAAGCCATGTAACACTCCGGAATGATCACCAACAGAAAAATTTTCTTATGAATGAAGCACCAATTGCCCCACGGTGGGCGCCAAACTGTTTTGGTCAAAAATCACACAAGGATAATGCAACCAAACTCTTTGTAAACGGGGAATGATGCTTGGTTCAATGAACAAAGATAGGGATCACTATAATGAAAATTGCACAAGCGACACAAGGATTTATACGAGGAAAAAGCCCTTGATCAATGAATGATCTCCGGCATAAAAAACCTCGGGTGACGGCAACTACCGATCACCAAACTTCAATATAACAAACAATGTTTTACAACTTCGGATGGTAACGAGCTAGGTACAAGGATCACTATAGTATCGTATGCTAAAGCGTGTGAGAAAGTGTTGTGTCTTCCGAATGCTTAAGAGTGCAATTTATACAAGTGTGTGTGGTTCTATTTTAGGCAAATCACCTAACTACTAGCTCGTTACCCCTTTAGAAATAGAAGTAAATTTAGCCTAAATAATCGCCCTTGAATTGTGCTGAGTTTCCATATTGTCCAAAACGTCCATCTTTGATTATGCATGTGCGAAATTAGCGTGACTGCTTCCTTGTTTACGTTGCTAAGATCAGGTCCAACTCGTAATTCCTGCAAAACAACATTAAATTCAAAGAGAACAATCGTTAGTATGAGGATCCTTAGGATGATCCGTGATCCTGATCCTGGAGCTCTTCTGAGGATCACTATCTGCCAAAGAAACAAGGATCACTTGTTAGGATATCATGTAAGGATCATAGGTCATAAAAATCCTGCCCTAACAGCTTGGATATAAGAAATGCCGGTTAGGGAGAAGAAAGATTAGGTAAAGGCTGGAAAAGGATATCTATAGCCTATGGTGAACGGAGTAACGGGGAAGGCAACCCATGATTCAGAGACATGACCGCTCATGGCAGTGGGATCGAAGGATTTAAATACGGCATTCGCTGGGAGGCAGTAGCGGATCCTATCAATCTGCTGATCGGTGAAACAACAGCGTTCTTTTATGGAATCTTCGATGATCCCCTGGCTTTTCAGTGGGCTGTTCTTCTGGTGATCCTTAGCAGGAGAGTTCTGGAGCAACATTTTTGGCGAGATGATGGAAAGAGAAAGAAAACAGGGTAAGAGAAGGAAGAAGATGAAGAGAGAATACCTGTTTGATCTTCGGATGAGATTATAAAGGGAGTATCTCTGAAATTTAAATGCTAATTGATCCTATCTCTATCTCCTATTTATAATCATGATCGTGCAGGGTTGTCACTTCTGTGACGTCAGAATTGCAACGGATAGTTATATTGCAACGGCTATATATACGTAAGTTAGTTGCGGATAAGATCATAAAATATAACTCGCTCATTTTACAAATTACTCCTTATATTTGGGGGCAATTGTTAGAGCAGGATTTTTAATGACCTATGATCCTCACTTGTTATCCTATTAGTGATCCTTACTTCTGTAACAAATAGTGATCCTCAAAAATGTTTCAAGATCAGGATCATGGATCACCCTAAGGATCCTTATACTAACGAATGTTCTCTTTGAATTTCGTATTGTTTTGCAGGAGTAACAAGTTGGACCTGGTCTTGGCAACGTTACTAAGGAATATTCCACGGCTATTTCGCACACGTTTGACTGGAAATGGACGTTGTGGAGAACGTGGGAGCATGGAACGAATTTCGGATAGTTAGTTAGCATAGTTAACTTCTATTTTTAAAAGGGGTAACGAGCTAGTAGTTAGAACACTTGGCTAATTCCAGCTACACACACTCGTACAATTGCACTCTTGAGCATTCAGCAAAACACTTAAGAGTTTTCACACATTCTTGCACGATATACCATAGTGATCCTTGTACCTAGCTCGTTACTATCCGAAGTTGTAAACATTTGTTGGTTAATTTGAACTTGGTGATCGGTAGTTTCCATCACCCGAGGTTTTTTACGCCGGAGATCATTCATTGATCAAGGGCTTTTTCCTCGTATAAATCTTTGTGTCAATTGTGCAAATTACATATAAGTGATCCTTATCATTGTTCCTCATTTCAAGCATCATACCCCGTAACAAAGAGTTTGGTTGCATTATCCTCATCAGATTTTTGACCAAAACATCAAGTATCCAAGATGGTTGGCCAATGTGGTTGTTGTTCAAAAGAAAAATGGAAAGTGGAGGGTATGTGTCGATTTCACAGATTTAAATAAGGCATGTCCCAAGGATCCTTTCCCATTACCCCACATTGACTCCATGGTGGATGCAATTGCGGGTCATGAACTGTTGACTTTTATGGATGCTTCATCTGGATTTCAACAAATTCAGATGGAACCATCTGATCAAGAGGATACGGCCTTTATGACTCCAACCGGTATATATTGTTATATTGCTATGCCATTTGGACTAAGGAATGCAGGTGCAACCTATCAAAGGCTGGTGAATATGATGTTCAAGGATCAGATTAGACAAACTATGGAGGTTTACATAGATGATATGGTGGTAAAATCCATAAAAGCTGAGGATCACCTGAGGGACTTGGAGGAAGCATTCGATATCCTTGACAAATATAACATGAAACTTAATCCTTCGAAATGTCACTTTGGTGTTAAAGCAGGTAAATTCTTAGGGTACATGGTGACTGTTTTGGTCAAAAATCACACAAGGATAATGTTTTGGTCAAAAATCACACAAGGGTAAAGTAACCAAACTTTATGTAAACGGGGTATGATGCTTGGTTAATTATGAAAGTAAAGGATCACTTCTGTGATAATAGATGCAAAGACACAATGATTTATACGAGGAAAAAGCCCTTGATCAATGTATGATCTCCGGCATAAAAAACCTCGGGTGATGGCAACTACCGATCACCAACTTCAATATAATAAAAATGTAGTTTCAACTTCGGATAGTAATGAGCTGAGTACAAGGATCACTGAGTGTCTAAGTGTGTGAGAGTTGTGTCGTATGTCGTGTGTGTTCTTCCGAATGAGGAAGATGGGTATTTATACATGTGTGGGTGACTTATTTTAGGTAAAATGACTAAATATCAGCTCATTACCCCTTTAGAAATAAAGACAATCTAGCCTAAATTGCTGCCCATGAATCAAGCCATGTTTCCATATCCTGTGCAACGTCTATCTCTGATTTAGCTCTTGCCATATTTGTGAAGACGCGTCCCTGGATCATGGTCTTTAGAGTATATCCTGCTAGATGTTCCTGCAAAACAATATTGTATTAAGCGGAAGTGGCCGTTAGTATGAGGATCACCATAATGTCCCATGATCCTGATCCTGAAGTTCTGCTGAGGATCACTGTCTGCCAAAGAAAGAAGGATCACTGGTTAGGATCATGTGTAAGGATCACCTACAGTAAAATCCAGCCCTAACAATTGCCCCCAAAATATAAGGAGTTAATTGTAAATAAACGAGTTATATTTTGTTTTGATCTTATCTCTAATAGGCGATTCCGAATAACTAGCCGTTACACATGGACTAGCCGTTGTGATCATTACGTCATTGATGTGATAATCCCTGCAAATCATCATTATAAATAGGAGATAGGGTTAGGATCATTCTGCATTTAAATTCGAGATATCTTCCCTTTATAATCGCTACCGAAGACTGATCAGGTATCCTCTTTTCTTCTCTTTCCCTTCTTCCTTCTCTTTGCTCTGTTTTTTCTACTCCGTCTCTGTTTCTATTCCGTCACAAATATGTTGCTCCGGAATTCTCCACACAAGGACTCCAAGAAGGATAGTCCCCTGAAAAGCCAAGGGATCATTAAGGATTCTCCTTCGGAGAGATGTTGCTTTACCGATGCTCATGTAGATAGGATTCGTCATTGCTTTCCGGCGGATGCCGTTTTCAAATCCTTCACATCCACTGCCTTGAGTGATTTTACTTCAGATACCTGGGTGATCTTTCCTGCAACTCCATTTATCATGGGATATTCGTATCCTTTTCCGGCCTTCACCCAATCTTTCTTTTCTCTGACCGGCATATCTTATATCCAAGCTATGCCGATGATCTGGAGGGTTTTGTATACCTTCGAGAGGATCATCGAGCAGGAGGGGATTGATTTAGGGATGGCAGAGCTGGCCGCACTTTATGATCTTACCACATTTGGTTCTCATCGATATTTGTTGAAACGGAAGGCCGGGGAGGATCATCCTGTTTTGAAAGTTACCAAAAATGACACAAATTGGAAGCGTCGTTTTTTCTTTGTTAAGAGGGATTCCATCCCGGATGGGAAGGATCTGCCCAAGGCATGGGCCACACATGGTAGGGTAGAGGATCCTCGAAGGATCATTGTCAGTCCTATCTCATATGATGAGGGTCACTAACGTCTTTTTTTTTTTCTTTGTCTTTTATGCAGCTATTTCCGTTGCTCATCTCAAGTTAACCCCTGCTGCAAGAGAAAGAGTTTTAGCTTTTAAAAGGCTAAACCCTAAGGCCAGAAGTTTTCGAGTCACCATCCGAGATTCACAAGAAGTATCTTCCGCGTCTGTCACAATGTCAAGTAAGTATCCTTACAAAAAAGTAAGATATTAAATTAGTTAGGAGACTTATCTTATTTTGATTGTGTAGGTGCTGGGAAATCCGCTAAGTCTGCCAAATCTGCCTCCTTGTTTGGGATTGATGATCTTGCCAAGGTCACGTCTTCGAAGAAGAAGACTTCGGTTGCTAGTCCTTCTGCTTCAGCCCCCAAATTACCCATTAGGGGTAAAGGAAAGAAGAGGAAAGTTTCTGAGGACCTTCAAGGATTCCCCCTTCTCCGTCAGCAATTTCTTGATTCTGTCAACGAGGTCAGGATCACTGCCCCTGTTGGTTATCCTGATGGTTTTTGAGGATCACCCATGTCTGACGTTATATCCTGTGGTTTTTGCAGAAACTTACTGAAATAGAATCTTATGTCAGCCACGTTGAAGATCAGGATCGCCGGATTGCCGACCTTCATCAAATGGGTGTGCTGAAAGATCTCAAGATCACTGATCTTGAGAAGAAGATCCGGGCTGTTAAGGATGAGGCTGTCAAAGCATTGATCAAGTTTGATTATGAGAAGCATGACATTACTCAGGACGCTAAAGTCTCTGCTGCGATAGCTATGTACAAGATACAACTGCAGATGGCCACGGAGGCTCAGGATCCTTCCTTTGATAAGAGCACATGGGATATTGAAGGCTGGAAGGCAAAGCTAGCAGAGTTGGAGGACGACGATGATGTTGAGGATATCCCTATGCTTGAAGGTGGAGATGCTGGTAAGGATCAGGGTGAAGCGAGTGGAGCTGGTGGTGATGGTGCGGCGAAGGTTTGAGCTGCAAGATTGGGCAATGATGGAAACTTCTAGACATAGCCGGAGCCCAATTTTTTAGGTTTGGTAGTGTTTTTTGTGGTTGTTGATGGTTTGAGACAATTATGGTTTGTAATCTCTAAACAATAGTTTCTTAGGGTTAAGGATCCTGGATCCTTTGAACAATAGGTAGGATTACAAAAGGTGGAGGGATCCTCTGTTTGGGGGATGAAGCCTTTGTGATCCTGCCGCTTTTATTTCCTGCAAAATGCTAAGACCGCATAGACAATGGACACCCTTTGCCAACCCATGTGGACGGGCCACGTTTTGCTGGTAGAAATGTGGGTTGGCAATTTTGACAATCTTTTGAAAGGGTTAATGATCCTTTTGTTTAATAATATAACTTAACTTTTCTAGCTTATCTTGTGTTGTTATCCTTCAATAATTCTCTTATTTCTCAATTGCTATATTTGTTAAAATAACGAGAGTTGAAAAAGTGTTTAATAAACTTAGGATATGATCCTAGATCAGATATCCTGATATTTGAAATTATTCAAAGTATTTTAGTTCAAGGATCATAGGTTTGGTTGTCAAAGTATAAGGGTTGGTTAGGATAATGAATAATGAAATTAAAAATAGTTAAGGATCATACCTGAGGATCCAAGTTAGGATCCTAACCTTTAATCGGAATCACCATAGGTAAAACTTTAATGGATAATAAGGATTAAGGATCCTTAATTGTTTAACTTCGAAAACCTGAAAAATGGAATATAACTTGGGACTAAGCCAATATAAAAGATAAGTTAGTAACTGGGGACAAGCCCAAAGGATAACTGGGGATGATCCCGGAGGATCACTGGGGACAAGCCCAAAGGATAACTGGGGATGATCCCGGAGGATCACTGGGGACAAGCCCATAGGATAACTGGGGACAAGCCCAAAGGATCGTATGTAAACTGGAGTATGGCCCTTTCTGGCAACTATCCAAACTTAGTGACATGAAAATGTCAAAACCTTAGCTAACGTGAAAACGTTAGAAACCTTAGGAACGGATGTATGGTGCGTCCACCATTATACGTAGGATCCTAAATATAGCCAGTACGATGAGGTTGTCAGCCCCGAAAGTGGGTACTGGTCCCAAAGACGTGAACTATACCAGGATCATCGTGCGCTGCTGGCGGAAACTGGGGATAATCCCAAGGATAACTGGGGTTGTACCCAAGGATCTGTGGTGCTTTTGGAGATCTTTGACGATTTGCTGAAGATACCTGGACTATCATAACTCAAATGGTTTGTGAGTAGAGGATGAAGGATACTTGATCCTTATCCTTAGGAAAAAAGTAAGAAAATGTAATAGTTTTAGGATAAGCATATTACCAGAGTAAGGATCACCGATATCTCCAGGATCCTTCAAGGATACTTCAATGTAAGGATCACATGCAGGAAGGATCATGTTCACATGAAATATTTCTTTAAGTGAACAGCATTCCAGGCTCTTGGTAACAAGTTTCCTTCCATGGTTAGCAACCTGTATGCCCCCTTTCCTGCTTCAGCTTCAATCAAGTAGGGACCTTCCCATTTTGGTGCTAGCTTCCCGTCAGCAGTGTTTTGGTCAAAAATCACACAAGGATAATGTAACCAAACTTTATGCAAACGGGGTATGATGCTTGGTTAGCTATGAAAGTAAAGGATCACTTCTGTGATAAAGATACAAAGACACAATGATTTATACGAGGAAAAAGCCCTTGATCAATGTATGATCTCCGGCATAAAAAACCTCGGGTGATGGCAACTACCGATCACCAACTTCAATATAATAAAAATGTAGTTACAACTTCGGATGATAATGAGCTGAGTACAAGGATCACTGAGTGTCTAAGTGTTCGAGAGTTGTGTCGTATGTTGTGTGTTCTTCCGAATGAGGAAGATGGGCATTTATACATGTGTGGGTGACTTATTTTAGGTAAAATGACTAAATATCAGCTCATTACCCCTTTAGAAATAAAGATAATCTAGCCTAAATTGCTGCCCATGAATCAAGCCTAGTTTCCATATCCGGCACAACGTTCATCTTCAATTCAGCTCTTGCCATATTTGTGAAAGCGCGTCCCTGGATCATGATATGTAGGGCATATCCTGCTAGGTGTTCCTGCAAAACAATTTTGTAACAAGTGGAAGTGACCATTAATGTAAGGATCACCATATCGTCCCATGATCCTGATCCTGAAGTCTGGCTGAGGATCACTATCTGCCAAAGAAACAAGGATCACTAGTCAGGATCACGTATAAGGATCATTTATAGTAAAATCCAGCCCCAACAATTGCCCCCAAAATATAAGGAGTTAAATGTAAATAGATGAGTTATATTTTGTTTTGAGCTTATCTCTAACGGACGATTCCGATTTACTAGCCGTTGCACATGGACTAGCCGTTATGATATTTACGTCACTGATGTGACAATCCCTGCGAATCATCATTATAAATAGGAGATAGGGTTAGGATCATTTTGCATTTAAATTCGAAGTATCTCCCTTTATAATCGTCACCGAAGGCTTGATCAGGTATCATCTTCTTCTTTTTCTTCTTTGCCCTGTTCTTTCTTGTTTTTACTCTGTTTTCGTCTCGAATATGCTTCTTCGGAATTCACCGCACAAAGGCTCTAAGAAGGATAGTCCCTTGAAAAGCCAGGGGATTATCAAAGATTCTCCTATGGAGAGATGCTGTTTTACCGATATCCAAATAGACAAGCTTCGCCATTGCTTTCCGGCGAACGTTGTTTTTAAGTCTTTTGATCCTACTGCTTTGAGTGATTTTGTTTCGGACACTTGGGTGGCCTTTCCTGCTACTCCTTTCCTCATCGGGTATTCATATCCTTTTCCGACATTTACCCAATCTTTCTTTTCTCTTACCGGCATCTCATATATCCAAGCTATGCCGATGATCTGGAGGGTTCTATATACCTTCGAGAGGATCATCGAGCAAGAAGGGATTGATTTAGGGATATCAGAATTAGCTGAGCTCTATGATCTCACCACCTTTGGTTCTCACCGGTACTTGTTGAAACGGAAAGCTGGGGAGGATCACCCTATTTTCAAAGTGACCAAGAATGATACCAACTGGAAACGTCGATTTTTCTTTGTTAAGAGGGATTCCATCCCGGATGGGAAGGATCTGCCCAAGGAATGGGCCACTCATGGTAGGATAGAGGATCCTCGAAGGATCACTATCAGTTCTGTCTCATATGATGAGGATCACTGATGTCTTTTCTTTTTTTTTGTCTTTTTATGCAGCTATCTCCGTTGCTCACTTAAAGTTGACCCCTGCTGCCAAAGAGAGAGTGTTAGCTTTCAAGAAGCTTGATCCTGAAGTTCGAAGCTTCCAGATTATTATCCAAGATTCTCAAGAGATATCCTCTGCATCTGCCGCAATGTCAAGTAAGTATCCTCATAGAAAATAAGTTTTATGTGAAAGTATTTAATTTAACAAGGGAACTTATCTTGTTTTTGAATTGTGTAGGTGCCGGAAAGTCTGCCAGGTCCGTTAAGTCTGCCTCCAAGTTTGGGATCAGTGACCTTGCCAACGTTACTTCCTCAAAGAAGAAAGCTCCCGCTGCCAGCCCTTCAGTCTCAGCTCCTAAAGCGTCCATTCGGGGCAAGGAAAAAAGAGGAAAGCTTCTGATGAACTCCAAGGATTCCCTCTCCTTCGTCAGCAATTTCTTGATTATGTGAACGAGGTGAGGATCACTGCCCCTGTTGGTTATCTGTCTCTAGTATCCTTCTTGAGGATCATCTGATTCTGAGCTTACCTTATTCCCTTCTTTGCAGAAACTTGCCGAGATCGAGACATATCTAGGCCATGTTGAGGATCAAGAGAGCCAGATTGCCGACCTTCAACAAATGGGCGTGCTCAAGGATCTCAAGATAGCAGATCTTGAGAAGGAACTCCGGGCCATGAAGACTGAGGCTGCTCAAAGGTTGATTGATATGGATAATGAGAAGCAGGAGATCACCCAAGATGCCAAGGTCTCAGCGGCGATTGCTATGTACAAGATCCAACTTCAAATGGCTGAGGAGGCTCAGGATCCCACCTTTGACAAAAGCTCATGGGACGTTGAAGGTTGGAAGGCAAGGCTGGCGGACTTGGATGATGAGGAAGATGCTGAGGATGTCCCAAGGCTGGAGGGAGGTGATGCTGGCAAGGATCAAGGTGAAGATGCTGGTGGAGATGGAGCAGCGGAGAAGTAAGCTGCATGATTGGGCGATGATGGATATTGTTGACTAGGCCGGAGCCCAATTTTTTAGGTTTTTTGGTAGTGGTTTGTGGTTGATGGTTTGTGAATAATTATGGTCTGTAACGTTAAACAATAGTTTCTTAGGGTTAAGGATCCTGGATCCTTTTTTAGACAATAGGTAGGATTACAAAAGGTGGAGGGATCCTCTGTTTGGGGGATGAAGCCTTTGTGATCCTGCTGCTTTTACTTTCCTGCAAAAATGCTAAGACCGCATAGACAATGGACACCCTTTGCCAACCCATGTGGACGGGCCACGTTTTGCTGGTAGAAATGTGGGTTGGCAATTTTGACAACTTTTTGAAAGGGTTAATGATCCTTTTTGTTTAATAATATAACTTAACTTTTCTGGCTTATCCTGTGTTGTTATCCTTCAATAATCCTCTTATTTCTCAATTGCTATATTTGTTAAAATGACAAGAGTTGACAAAGTGTTAAATAATCTTAGGATATGATCCTGGATCAAATATCCTCATATTGAAAATTCTTAAAGCGTTTTAGTTCAAGGATCATAGGTTCGGTTGTCAAAGTATAAGGGTTGGTTAGGATAATGAATAATGAAATTGAAAATAGTTAAGGATCATACCTGAAGATCCACGTTAGGATCCTAACTTTTAATCGGTACAACCATAGGTAAAACTTTAATGGACAATAAGGATTAAGGATCCTTAATCGTTTAACTTCGAAAACCTGAAAAAATGGAATATAACTTGGGACTAAGCCAATGTAAAAGATAAATTAGTAACTGGGGACATGCCCAAAGGATAACTGAGAATGATCCCAAAGGATCACTGGGGACAAGCCCATAGGATAACTGGGGACAAGCCCAAAGGATAACTGGGGATGATCCCGGAGGATCACTGGGGATGATCCCGGAGGATCACTGGGGACAAGCCCAAAGGATAACTGGGGACAAGCCCAAAGGATCGTATGTAAACTGGAGTATGGCCCTTTCTGGCAACTATCCAAACTTAGTGACATGAAAATGTCAAAACCTTAGCTAACGTGAAAACGTTAGAAACCTTAGGAACGGATGTATGGTGCGTCCACCATTATACGTAGGATCCCAAGTATAGCCAGTACGATGAGGTCGCCAGCCCCGAAAATGGGTACTGATCCCAAAGACATGAACTATATCAGGATCATCGTGCGCTGCTGGCGGAAACTGGGGATAGTCCCAAGGATAACTGGGGTTGTACCCAAGGATCTGTGGTGCTTTTGGAGATCTTTGACGATTTGCTGAAGATACCTGGACTATCATAACTCAAATGGTTTGTGAGTAGAGGATGAAGGATACATGATCCTTATCCTTAGGCAAAAAGTAAGAAAATGCAATAGTTTTAGGATAAGCATATTACCAGAGTAAGGATCACCGATATCTCCAGGATCCCTCAAGGATACTTCAATGTAAGGATCACATGCAGGAAGGATCATGTTCACATGAAATATTTCTTTAAGTGAACAGCATTCCAGGCTCTTGGTAACAAGTTTCCTTCCATGGTTAGCAACCTGTATGCCCCCTTTCCTGCTTCAGCTTCAATCAAGTAGGGACCTTCCCATTTTGGTGCTAGCTTCCCGTCAGCAGGGTTGATAGTATTTTGAAATGCTTTTCTCAACACCATATCTCCGACTTGGAACTTCCTTATCCTGACATTCTTGTTGTAGGCACTAGCCATCTTTTGTTGGTAGCTTGCCATCCTTATCCTGGCTAGATCCCTGTTTTCCTCAATAGTATCCAAATCCTGAGCTAGGATGGTAGCATTTTCTTCAGGATCACGAGCACTTGTTCTAGCAGTTGGGATCACCATTTCTGTTGGGATCACTGCTTCTGCCCCAAATACTAAAGAGAAAGGTGTTTGACCAGTGGCGTTTTTGGGAGTTGTCCTATCAGCCCATAGCACATAAGGCAATTCTTCTGCCCATTTCCCTTTCTTGGATCCTAGCTTTTTCTTCAGATTGTTGATGATGATCTTATTGGACGATTCTGCTTGACCATTGGCTTGTGGATGAACTGGTGTTGATGTTATCATCTTGATTCCCCAACTGTCACAAAAGTTAGTGGTTCTCCTTCCAATGAATTGAGAACCATTATCACATATAATTTCAGAGGGAATGCCAAATCTGGTTATAATGTTTCTTTTGATAAAGGATATAACTTCCTTCTCTCTGACTTGAGCAAAGGCTTCAGCTTCTATCCACTTGGAAAAATAGTCAGTCATGGCAAGCATAAATACTTTTCCACCAGGTGCTTTAGGAAGTTTGCCAACTATATCCATTCCCCATCTCATGAACGGCCAAGAGGATGGTATTGGGTGTAAGAATTCAGCTGGTTGATGGAGGATATTGCTATGTCTTTGGCAAGGATCACACTTTTTAGCATATTCTACAGCATCCCTTTTCATGGTTGGCCAGTAGTATCCTGTTCTAAGGATCCTTGAGAATAATGCCCTGCCCCCAGTGTGGTTTCCACAATCTCCTTCATGGAAGTCTCTCAATACTTCTTCGATTTCAGGATCCTCAATACATCTTAAATATGGTCCTGCAAGGGATCGTTTATATAGCATATTATTTAGGATTGTAAATTGAGATACCTTGATCCTGAAAGCTCTAGGATTTTCTCCCATTGGGATCTCTCTGTTTTGCAAGTATTTCATGATTGGTGAGATCCATGATCCTGAATGAGATTGGGCTTCTTCACTAGGGATCATTGCAGTATCCTCTTCTATTTCCATGGCCACCTGTTTTTCAATGGCAGGAGCCAGGATATGGATGATAGGGATACTTATATCTTCTGGAATCTTCAAGGATGATCCTAGGTTGGCCAATGCATCAGCTTCTGTGTTCTCCTCTCTTGGTACCTGTGTCAAGCTGAAAGAGACAAAAGAGAGTGCCAATTCTTTGACTATCTCTAAATATTTGGTTAGCTTCTCGCCTTTAACAGCGTAGGATCCATTAAAGTGATTAGTGATCAATAATGAATCTACATATACTTTAAGATACTTTACCCCCATATCCTTAGCAATTTGTAAGCCAGCAATTAAGGCTTCATACTCAGCCTCATTGTTAGTTGCCTGGAACTCACAAGCTATGGAGTGGGGTATTATGTCCCCCTGTGGCGATTTTAGTAGGATCCCTAGCCCTGTGCCTTTGATATTTGAGGATCCGTCAGTGTGTAGTATCCAAGGATCCTTGGTTTCATCCAGCTGTTGGACCTCCAATTCTGCTTCCTCTTGTAGATCACTACTGAAATCAGCCACAAAATCTGCTAGTGCTTGAGATTTAATGGCTGTTCTTGGTTCGTATCTTATATCATGGGCACTAAGCTTCACTGCCCACTTAGCCATTCTCCCTGACATATCCGGTTTCCTGAGGACATTCTTAATTGGAAAATTAGTTTTAACAACAATAGTATGGGTTTCAAAATAATGCCTTAACTTAGTGGATGCCATGATTAATGCAAGGATAAGTTTTTCGAGGTGTGAGTACCTGGATTCGGCATCAAGTAGACTTTTACTTACATAGTAGATAGGATATTGTGTACCTTCGTGATCCTTAACAAGGACAGCACTTACAGCGGTTGAGGATACCGCCAGATATAAGGATAACACATCTCCTTTTTCCGGTTTTGCTAATGCTGGTGCTGAGGACATATACTCTTTTAGGGCTTGTAAAGCATTCTCATGCTTCTCAGTCCATTCGAACTTCTTATTCTTCCTTAGGATATCGTAGAATTCTTTGCATTTTTCTGAGGATTTTGATATGAACCTGTTCAATGCTGCTATCCTGCCTGTCAATCTTTGAACATCCTTGGCATTGGCAGGAGATTTGATATTTATTAATGCTTTGATTTGTTCCGGGCTTGCTTCAATGCCCCTCTGGGTTACCATGTATCCTAAGAACTTTCCTGCCTTAACACCAAAATGGCATTTTGAAGGATTAAGTTTCATGTTGTAACTATCAAGGATATCGAATGCTTCTTCCAAGTCCCTTAGGTGATCCTCAGCTTTCTTTGACTTGACCACCATATCATCTATGTACACCTCCATAGTTTTTCCAATTTGATCTTTGAACATCATATTTACCAGCCTTTGATATGTTGCACCTGCATTTCTTAGTCCAAAAGGCATGGCAATATAACAATATAAACCGGTCGGGGTCATAAAGGCTGTATCCTCTTGGTCAGATGGTTCCATCTGGATTTGTTGGAATCCAGATGATGCATCCATAAAAGTTAACAGTTCATGCCCCGCTGTTGCATCCACCATAGAGTCAATGTGGGGTAATGGGAAAGGATCCTTGGGACATGCCTTATTCAAATCAGTGAAATCGACACATACCCTCCACTTTCCGTTTTTCTTTTGGACAACAACCACATTGGCTAACCATTTTGGATACTTTACCTCTCTGATCATACCTGCTCGAAGTAGTCTCTCCACTTCTTCTTGGATAATGGCATTCCTTTCTGGTGCAAACTTCCTCCTTTTTTGATGGATTGGCTTGATAGACCTGTCAATGCCAAGTTTGTGAGTAATAATATCCTTAGATATACCTGTCATATCTTCATGTTTCCAAGCAAAGGTAGATTTTCTTCTTTTGAGGAAGGATATCATGTCTTCTTTCATGTTGCCAAGGATCCCTGATCCGATATAGATTTTCGATTCAGGATCACTAGGATCCAAGAGGATTTCGTCCACATCTTGTTCTCTTGCCTCCAAGACATTCCTCGGAGGATACTGTAATTGCTATTGCTCCCTTGGTTTCGATGTTGGCTTCATGGATGATGTATAACAATCTTTAGCTTCTTGCTGATCACTTTCGATCTTGATTATCCCCCATGGGCTAGGGAGCTTCACACATTGATGGTAGGTGGATGGGACTGCTTTCATATCATGTATCCAAGGCCTGCCAAGGATAACATTGCAGCAAGATAAACAGTCAATAACACAAAATTTCTGATAGTTATGTAATCCTTCCACATAGATTGGGAGTTTGATGTCCCCCAGTGTTTTCTTCGTTTCTCCACTAAATCCTACAAGCACGGAGGATCTTGGTGTGATGTCTGATTCTGGGATACCCATTTTCTTCAGTACATCAAGCTGGATAATGTTCACTGAGCTTCCTCCATCGATAAGGATCCTGCGGACAAAATGGTTAGAAATAAAGAGAGTAATAACTAAACTATCATGATGAGGATCCTGGATGTTAATGCGATCATCCTCATCAAATGTTATCATCTTCCCTTCTGAGACACTTGAGGTTCTAATAGGCCTTTCTCCATTATCCATTTTTGATTCTTTTGCATGTCTTTTGGCCGCTGAAAAGGATGTACCACAAATGTCTGATCCTCCGGATATGAAGTTAATCACTTGTGCGTTTGCCGGAGGTGCTGGAGCCTTTTCAGGGATCCTTTCAGGATCCTGGGTCTTTGCTTTTTTCTCCCCAACAATTCTTTTAGATGCCCCTTGCTTAGCAGGTATCCAATTTCTTTTCTTAAGGCTATGCAATCTTCAGTTAGATGCCCGAAATCCTCATGGTATGCACCAACCATTTGGACTTATCCTTAGTCCCGGATGGTTTATCATTCTTCCTGGGCCATCTGGCTTTTTCACCTAGGTTCTGCATTGCAAGGATCAGTTCATGATTATCAACGGAAAAACAATATTCTGAGATTGGAGGATATTCTTCATCATCCTCTTCTTGGTCAACAGCATGCACATTCTTGTTCTCGTTTCTATGGTAGGATTTGAACTTGTTGCTTTTGAAGGAGGATTCCTTGCTTATCTGTTTTGAGGATCCTACTTGTCTCTCCTGGATCCTCTTGTCATCCTCTAGCCGGATAAACCTGAGTGCTTCGAGTTCTTACTTCAATCTAAATTTCCTGCAAGCTGCCTGTCAATCTTTGAACATCCTTGGCATTGGCAGGAGATTTGATATTTATTAATGCTTTGATTTGTTCCGGGCTTGCCTTCAATGCCCCTCTGGGTTACCATGTATTTTCCTAATGAACTTTCCTGCCTTAACACCAAAATGGCATTTTGAAGGATTAAGTTTCATGTTGTAACTATCAAGGATATCGAATGCTTCTTCCAAGTCCCTTAGGTGATCCTCAGCTTTCTTTGACTTGACCACCATATCATCTATGTACACCTCCATAGTTTTTCCAATTTGATCTTTGAACATCATATTTACCAGCCTTTGATATGTTGCACCTGCATTTCTTAGTCCAAAAGGCATGGCAATATAACAATATAAACCGGTTGGGGTCATAAAGGCTGTATCCTCTTGGTCAGATGGTTCCATCTGGATTTGTTGGAATCCAGATGATGCATCCATAAAAGTTAACAGTTCATGCCCCGCTGTTGCATCCACCATGGAGTCAATGTGGGGTAATGGGAAAGGATCCTTGGGACATGCCTTATTCAAATCAGTGAAATCGACACATACCCTCCACTTTCCGTTTTTCTTTTGGACAACAACCACATTGGCTAACCATTTTGGATACTTTACCTCTCTGATCATACCTGCTCGAAGTAGTCTCTCTACTTCTTCTTGGATAATGGCATTCCTTTCTGGTGCAAACTTCCTCCTTTTTTGATGGATTGGCTTGATAGACCTGTCAATGCCAAGTTTGTGAGTAATAATATCCTTAGATATACCTGTCATATCTTCATGTTTCCAAGCAAAGGTAGATTTTCTTCTTTTGAGGAAGGATATCATGTCTTCTTTCATGTTGCCAAGGATCCCTGATCCGATATAGATTTTTCGATTCAGGATCACTAGGATCCAAGAGGATTTCATCTACATCTTGTTCCCTTGCCTCCAAGACATTCCTCGGAGGATACTGTAATTGCTATTGCTCCCTTGGCTTCGATGTTGGCTTCATGGATGAGGTATAACAATCTTTAGCTTCTTGCTGATCACTTCGATCTTGATTATCCCCCATGGGCTAGGGAGCTTCACACATTGATGGTAGGTAGATGGGACTGCTTTCATATCATGTATCCAAGGCCTGCCAAGGATAACGTTGCAACAAGATAAACAGTCAATAACACAAAATTTCTGATAGTTATGTAATCCTTCCACATAGATTGGGAGTTTGATGTCCCCCAGAGTTTTCTTCGTTTCTCCACTAAATCCTACAAGCACGGAGGATCTTGGTGTGATGTCTGATTCTGGGATACCCATTTTCTTCAGTACATCAAGCTGGATAATGTTCACTGAGCTTCCTCCATCGATAAGGATCCTGCGGACAAAATGGTTAGAAATAAGAGAGTAATAACTAAACTATCATGATGAGGATCCTGGATGTTAATGCGATCATCCTCATCAAATGTTATCATCTTCCCTTCTGAGACACTTGAGGTTCTAATAGGCCTTTCTCCATTATCCATTTTTGATTCTTTTGCATGTCTTTTGGCCGCTGAAAAGGATGTACCACAAATGTCTGATCCTCCGGATATGAAGTTAATCACTTGTGCGTTTGCCGGAGGTGCTGGAGCCTTTTCAGGGATCCTTTCAGGATCCTGGGTCCTTTGCTTTTTTCTCCCCAACAATTCTTTTAGATGCCCCTTGCTTAGCAGGTATCCAATTTCTTTTCTTAAGGCTATGCAATCTTCAGTTAGATGCCCGAAATCCTCATGGTATGCACACCATTTGGACTTATCCTTAGTCCCGGATGGTTTATCATTCTTCCTGGGCCATCTGGCTTTTTCACCTAGGTTCTGCATTGCAAGGATCAGTTCATGATTATCAACGGAAAAACAATATTCTGAGATTGGAGGATATTCTTCATCATCCTCTTCTTGGTCAACAGCATGCACATTCTTGTTCTCGTTTCTATGGTAGGATTTGAACTTGTTGCTTTTGAAGGAGGATTCTTGCTTATCTTGTTTTGAGGATCCTACTTGTCTCTCCTGGATCCTCTTGTCATCCTCTAGCCGGATAAACCTGAGTGCTCGAGTTCTTACTTCATCTAAATTCCTGCAAGGTGTCATAACAAGATCATCATAGAATAATGAATCCTTAAGAAGTCCCATTTTGAAGGCTTCAACAGCCGTAGCCATATCCAAGTTGGGAATATCCAAGGATTCTTTACTAAATTTAGTTATATAATCCCTTAATGATTCGTTATGATTTTGAGTTATCATGTACAAATCACTAGTTAATTTTTCAAATTTTCTACTACAAGAGAATTGGTTATTGAATAAATTAACTAAATTGGCAAATGAAGTAATAGAGTAAGGGGGAAGACTTAGCAGCCATTTAAGAGCTGATCCAGTAAGAGTAGATCCAAATCCTTTACATAGCCATGCTTCCTTCAATTTTTCTGGGATAGGATTGATCTCCATCCTCTCCCTGTATTGTGCTATATGCTCCTCCGGATCCGTTGTGCCATCATACAACTTCATGGTAGGGATATGGAACCTTTTGGGTACCTCTGCGTCACAAATTGGTGGTGCAAAGCGAGATACCTTGTGGCTTCCATCTGCAATCTCTGGGATAGGCTTGACTACCCCTGGAACACTTGAGATCATGTCCTTTAGTTTCTGTAATTCCCTGGCCATAGCATGATTGGTACCTGTATCCTGCATGAATCCAAGGTTAGTAGTAGGATAATTATTTAGAGTGTTACCTCCCATTGGGTTCAAGTTAGGGAATCCATATTGCTGGGATTCTGGAACAACTGAGGGACCAGTGGAAGCAATGGTCTGCATTGGAATGAAGTCTCCTTGATGGACATCTAGACTCCCTGTTTGCAAACTTTTTAGGGATCCTGGCATCTGTAAGGACCCTGGTATCTGGGATGATCCTGGAACGAAGGAGGATCCTTGAACCTGGGATGATCCTGGAACAAAGGAGGATCCTTGGCCCTGGAATGATCCTGGAATAAAGTAGGATCCTTGAAACTGCTGTGCCCCCGGATAGGCTCCCGGATTCATGAAGGATCCCATGTACTGAGGATAGGATCCTATGGGCTGAAAATATGAGCCTGATGTCTGAGTCATTGCTGCCGAGTTGAGATGTGATCCTCTTGACTCCCCTATAATTTGCACGTCTGGGATCCCTGATGGCTGAGAGGTGACCATTGGAGTCTCAAAACTCAAGGATTTTGGCATCAGTGGGGAATGATCCTCTGCCGCTTTCTTTTGTCTTTTGAGATCTCCAATCTCCCTGAGGATCCTGTCATTAGTTTCATCCTGCCGCTGCATACGATCCTTCATCTGCAAAATTAAAGCAAACACATCACTAGTACTGGGAATAGAAGAATTCATAGCAGAAGAAGATGGAGGTTTAGAGAAGGAAGGGGTTGGTCTCTTCTCAGCATTTCTCTGGGATCCTGCCGGTGGAGGAGGTAGAGTGGTTTGTGCTGAGGTGACTGCAGACATCGCCGTGGAGGTGTTCTTCAGTGATGAAGCCATGTAGTTCTTTGAAAATATTTCGAACAAAAGAATTTCTTATGAATGAAGCACCAATTGCCCCACGGTGGGCGCCAAACTGTTTTGGTCAAAAATCACACAAGGATAATGTAACCAAACTTTATGCAAACGGGGTATGATGCTTGGTTAGCTATGAAAGTAAAGGATCACTTCTGTGATAAAGATACAAAGACACAATGATTTATACGAGGAAAAAGCCCTTGATCAATGTATGATCTCCGGCATAAAAAACCTCGGGTGATGGCAACTACCGATCACCAACTTCAATATAATAAAAATGTAGTTACAACTTCGGATGATAATGAGCTGAGTACAAGGATCACTGAGTGTCTAAGTGTTCGAGAGTTGTGTCGTATGTTGTGTGTTCTTCCGAATGAGGAAGATGGGTATTTATACATGTGTGGGTGACTTATTTTAGGTAAAATGACTAAATATCAGCTCATTACCCCTTTAGAAATAAAGATAATCTAGCCTAAATTGCTGCCCATGAATCAAGCCTAGTTTCCATATCCGGCACAACGTTCATCTTCAATTCAGCTCTTGCCATATTTGTGAAAGCGCGTCCCTGGATCATGATATGTAGGGCATATCCTGCTAGGTGTTCCTGCAAAACAATTTTGTAACAAGTGGAAGTGACCATTAATGTAAGGATCACCATATCGTCCCATGATCCTGATCCTGAAGTCTGGCTGAGGATCACTATCTGCCAAAGAAACAAGGATCACTAGTCAGGATCACGTATAAGGATCATTTATAGTAAAATCCAGCCCCAACAAGCAGGATTGATGGTATTTTGAAATGCTTTTCTCAACACCATATCTCCGACTTGGAACTTCCTTATCCTGACATTCTTGTTGTAGGCACCAGCCATCCTTTGTTGGTAGCTTGCCATCCTTATCCTAGCTAGATCCCTGTTTTCCTCAATAGTATCCAAATCCTGAGCTAGGATTGTAGCATTTTCTTCAGGATCACGAGCACTCGTTCTAGCAGTTGGGATCACCATCTCTGTTCGGATCACTGCTTCTGCCCCAAATACTAAAGAGAAGGGTGTTTGACCGGTGGCATTCTTGGGAGTTGTCCTATCAGCCCATAACACATAAGGTAATTCTTCTGCCCATTTCCCTTTCTTGGATTCTAGCTTCTTCTTCAGATTGTTGATGATGATCTTGTTGGATGATTCTGCTTGACCATTGGCTTGTGGGTGAACTGGTGTTGATGTGATCATCTTGATTCCCCAACTGTCACAAAAGTTAGTGGTTCTACTTCCAATGAATTGGGAGCCATTATCACATACAATTTCAGAGGGAATGCCAAATCTAGTTATAATGTTTCTTTTAATGAAGGATATGACTTCCTTTTCTCTGACTTGAGCGAAGGCTTCAGCTTCTATCCACTTGGAAAAATAGTCAGTCATGGCAAGCATAAATACTTTTCCACCAGGTGCTTTAGGGAGCTTGCCAACTATATCCATCCCCCATCTCATGAATGGCCAAGAGGATGGTATGGGGTGTAGTAATTCAGCTGGTTGGTGAAGGATATTGCTATGTCTTTGGCAAGGATCACACCTCTTAGCATACTCTATAGCATCCCTTTTCATGGTTGGCCAGTAGTATCCTGTTCTAAGGATCCTTGAGAATAATGCCCTGCCCCCAGTGTGGTTTCCACAATCTCCTTCATGGAAGTCTCTCAATACTTCTTCAATTTCAGGATCCTCAATACATCTTAAATATGGTCCTGCAAGGGATCGTTTATATAGCATATTATTTAAGATTGTAAATTGAGATACCTTGATCCTGAAAGCTCTAGGATTTTCTCCCATTGGGATCTCTCCGTTTTGCAAGTATTTCATGATTGGTGGGATCCATGATCCTAAATAAGATCGAGCTTCTTCACTAGGGATTACTGCAGTATCCTCTTCTATTTCCATGGCTACTTGATTTTCAATAGCAGGAGCCAGGATATGAATGATAGGGATACTTATATCTTCTGGAATTTTTAAGGATGATCCTAGGTTAGCCAATGCATCAGCTTCCGTGTTATCCTCCCTTGGTACCTGTGTTAAGCTAAAAGAAACAAAAGAGAGTGCCAATTCTTTGACTATCTCTAAATATTTGGTTAGTTTTTCACCTTTAACAGCATAGGATCCATTAAAGTGATTGGTGATCAATAATGAATCTACATATACTTCGAGATATCTTACCCCCATATCCTTAGCAATCTGTAAGCCAGCAATTAAGGCTTCATATTCAGCCTCATTGTTAGTTGCTTGGAACTCACAGGCTATGGAGTGGGGTATTATGTCCCCCTGTGGCGATTTTAGTAGGATCCCTAGCCCTGTGCCTTTGATATTTGAGGATCCGTCAGTGTGTAGGATCCAAGGATCCTTGGTCTCATCCAGCTGTTGGACCTCCAATTCTGCTTCCTTTTGTAGATCACTACTGAAATCAGCCACAAAGTCAGCTAATGCTTGAGATTTAATGGCTGTTCTTGGTTCGTATCTTATATCATGGGCACTAAGCTTTACTGCCCACTTAGCCATTCTCCCTGACATATCTGGTTTCCTGAGGACATTCTTAATTGGAAAATTAGTTTTAACAATAATAGTATGGGTTTCAAAATAATGCCTTAACTTAGTGGATGCCATGATCAATGCAAGAATAAGTTTTTCGAGGTGTGAGTACCTGGATTCGGCATCAAGCAAACTTTTACTTACATAGTAGATAGGATATTGTGTACCTTCATGATCCTTGACAAGGACTGCACTTACAGCGGTTGAGGATACCGCCAGGTATAAGGATAACACATCTCCTTTCTCCGGTTTTGCTAATGCTGGTGCTGAGGACATATATTCTTTAAGGGCTTGTAAAGCATTCTCATGCTTCTCAGTCCATTCGAACTTCTTATTCTTCCTTAGGATATCGTAGAATTCTTTGCATTTTTCTGAGGATTTCGATATGAATCTGTTCAAAGCTGCTATCCTGCCTGTCAGTCTTTGAACATCCTTGGCATTGGCAGGAGATTTGATATTTATTAATGCTTTGATTTGTTCCGGGCTTGCTTCAATGCCCCTCTGGGTTACCATGTACCCTAAGAACTTTCCTGCCTTAACACCAAAATGGCATTTTGAAGGATTATGTTTCATGTTGTAACTATCAAGGATATCGAATGCTTCTTCCAAGTCCCTTAGGTGATCCTCAGCTTTCTTTGACTTGACCACCAAATCATCTATGTACACCTCCATAGTTTTTCCAATTTGATCTTTGAACATCATATTTACCAGCCTTTGATATGTTGCACCTGCATTTCTTAGTCCAAAAGGCATGGCAGTATAACAATATAAACCGGTTGGGGTCATAAAGGCTGTATCCTCTTGGTCAGATGGTTCCATCTGGATTTGTTGGAACCCAGATGATGCATCCATAAAGGTTAACAGTTCATGCCCCGCTGTTGCATCCACCATGGAGTCAATGTGGGGTAATGGGAAAGGATCCTTGGGACATGCCTTATTCAAATTAGTGAAATCGACACATACCCTCCACTTTCCGTTTTTCTTTTGGACAACAACCACATTGGCTAACCATTTAGGATACTTTACCTCTCTGATCATACCTGCTCGAAGTAGTCTCTCTACTTCTTCTTGGATAATGGCATTCCTTTCTGGTGCAAACTTCCTCCTTTTTTGATGGATTGGTTTGATAGACCTGTCAATGCCAAGTTTGTGAGTAATAATATCCTTAGATATACCTGTCATGTCTTCATGTTTCCAGGCAAAGGTGGATTTTCTTCTTTTGAGGAAGGATATTAAGTCTTCTTTCATTTGGCCAAGGATCCCTGATCCGATATAGATTTTTGATTCAGGATCACTAGGATCCAAGAGGATTTCATCTACATCTTGTTCCCTTGCCTCCAAGACATTCCTTGGAGGATACTGTAATTGCTATTGCTCCCTTGGCTTCGAGGTTGGCTTCATAGATGAGGTATAACAATCCTTAGCCTCCTGCTGGTCACTATCGATCTTGATTATTCCCCATGGGCTAGGGAGCTTCACACATTGATGGTAGGTAGATGGGACTGCTTTCATATCATGTATCCAAGGCCTGCCAAGGATAACGTTGCAACAGGATAAACAGTCAATAACACAAAATTTTTGGTAATTATGTAATCCTTCCACGTAGATTGGGAGTTTGATGTCCCCCAGAGTTTTCTTCGTTTCCCCACTGAATCCAACAAGCACGGAGGATCTTGGTATGATGTCTGATTCTGGGATTCCCATCTTCTTCAAGACATCAAGCTGGATAATGTTCACTGAGCTCCCTCCGTCAATAAGGATCCTGCGGACAAAATGATTAGAGATAAAGAGAGTGATAACTAAGCTATCATGGTGAGGATCCTGAATGTTAATGCGATCATCCTCATCAAATGTTATTATCTTCCCTTCTGAGACACTTGAGGTTCTAATAGGCCTTTCTCCATTATCCATTTTTGATTCTTTTGCATGTCTTTTGGCCGCTGAAAAGGATGTACCACAAATGTCTGATCCTCCGGATATGAAGTTAATCACTTGTGCGTTTGCCGGAGGTGCTGGAGCCTTTTCAGGGATCCTTTCAGGATCCTGGGTCCTTTGCTTTTTTCTCCCCAATAATTCTTTTAGGTGCCCCTTGCTTAGCAGGTATCCAATTTCTTTTCTTAAGGCTATGCAATCTTCAGTTAGATGCCCGAAATCCTCATGGTATGCACACCATTTGGACTTATCCTTAGTCCCGGATGGTTTATCATTCTTCCTGGGCCATCTGGCTTTTTCACCTAGGTTCTGCATTGCAAGGATCAGTTCATGATTGTCAACGGAAAAACAATATTCTGAGATTGGAGGATATTCTTCATCATCCTCTTCTTGGTCAACAGCATGCACATTCTTGTTCTCGTTTCTATGGTAGGATTTGAACTTGTTGCTTTTGAAGGAGGATCCTTGCTTATCTTGTTTTGAGGATCCTACTTGTCTTTCCTGGATCCTCTTGTCGTCCTCTAGCCGGATAAACCTGAGTGCTCTAGTTCTTACTTCATCTAAATTCCTGCATGGTGTCATAACAAGATCATCATAGAATAATGAATCCTTAAGCAGTCCCATTTTGAAGGCTTCAACAGCCGTAGCCATATCCAAGTTGGGAATGTCCAAGGATTCTTTACTAAATTTAGTTATATAATCCCTTAATGATTCGTTATGATTTTGAGTTATCTTGTATAAATCGCTAGTTAATTTTTCAAATTTTCTACTACAAGAGAATTGGTTATTGAATAAATTAACTAAATTGGCAAATGAAGTAATAGAGTAGGGGGGAAGACTTAGCAGCCACTTAAGAGCTGATCCAGTTAGAGTGGATCCAAATCCTTTACATAGGCATGCTTCCTTCAACTTTTCTGGGATAGGATTGATTTCCATCCTTTCCCTGTATTGTGCTATATGCTCCTCTGGATCCGTTGTGCCATCATACAGCTTCATGGTAGGGATATGGAACCTTTTGGGTACCTCTGCATCACAAATTGGTGGTGCAAAGCGAGATACCTTGTGGCTTCCATCTGCAATCTCTGGGATAGGCTTGACTACCCCTGGAACACTTGAGATCATATCCTTTAGTTTCTGTAATTCCCTGGCCATAGCATGATTGGTACCTGTATCCTGCATGAATCCAAGGTTAGTGGTAGGATAATTATTTAAAGTGTTACCTCCCATTGGGTTCAAGTTAGGGAATCCATATTGCTGGGGTTCTGGAACAACGGAGGGGCCAGTGGAAGCAATGGTCTGCATTGGAATGAAGTCCCCTTGATGGACATCTAGACTTCCTGTTTGCAAACTTTTTAGGGATCCTGGCATCTGTAAGGATCCTGGTGTCTGGGACGATCCTGGAACGAAGGAGGATCCTTGAACCTGGGATGATCCTGGAACAAAGGAGGATCCTTGAACCTGGGATGATCCTGGAACAAAGGAGGATCCTTGAACCTGGGATGATCCTGGAACAAAGGAGGATCCTTGGCCCTGGAATGATCCTGGAACAAAGTAGGATCCTTGAAACTGCTGTGCCCCCGGATAGGCTCCCGGATTCATGAAGGATCCCATGTATTGAGGATAGGATCCTATTGGCTGAAAATGTGAATCTGATGTCTGAGTCATTGCTGCCGAGTTGAGACGTGATCCTCTTGACTCCCCTATGATTTGTACGTCCGGGATCCCTGATGGCTGGGAAGTGATCATTGGAGTATCGAAGCTCAAGGATTTGGGCATCAGTGGAGAATGATCCTCTGCCGCTTTCTTTTGTCTTTTGAGATCTCCAATTTCCCTGAGGATCCTTTCGTTAGTTTCATCTTGCCGCTGCATACGATCCTTCATCTGCAAAATTAAAGCAAATACATCACTAGTACTGGGAATAGAAGAATTCATAGCAGAAGAAGATAGAGGTTTAGAGAAAGTGGGAGTTGATCTCTTCTCAGTATTTTTCTGAGATCCTGCCGGTGGAGGAGGCAAGGTGATCTGTGATGAGGTGACTGCAGACATCGCCGTGGACGTGTTCTTCAATGATGAAGCCATGTAACTCTTTGAAATGATTTCGAACAAAAGATTTTCTTATGAATGAAGCACCAATTGCCCCACGGTGGGCGCCAAACTGTTTTGGTCAAAAATCACACAAGGGTAAAGTAACCAAACTTTATGTAAACGGGGTATGATGCTTGGTTAATTATGAAAGTAAAGGATCACTTCTGTGATAATAGATGCAAAGACACAATGATTTATACGAGGAAAAAGCCCTTGATCAATGTATGATCTCCGGCATAAAAAACCTCGGGTGATGGCAACTACCGATCACCAACTTCAATATAATAAAAATGTAGTTTCAACTTCGGATAGTAATGAGCTGAGTACAAGGATCACTGAGTGTCTAAGTGTGTGAGAGTTGTGTCGTATGTCGTGTGTGTTCTTCCGAATGAGGAAGATGGGTATTTATACATGTGTGGGTGACTTATTTTAGGTAAAATGACTAAATATCAGCTCATTACCCCTTTAGAAATAAAGACAATCTAGCCTAAATTGCTGCCCATGAATCAAGCCATGTTTCCATATCCTGTGCAACGTCTATCTCTGATTTAGCTCTTGCCATATTTGTGAAGACGCGTCCCTGGATCATGGTCTTTAGAGTATATCCTGCTAGATGTTCCTGCAAAACAATATTGTATTAAGCGGAAGTGGCCGTTAGTATGAGGATCACCATAATGTCCCATGATCCTGATCCTGAAGTTCTGCTGAGGATCACTGTCTGCCAAAGAAAGAAGGATCACTGGTTAGGATCATGTGTAAGGATCACCTACAGTAAAATCCAGCCCTAACAGATAATGTAACCAAACTTTATGTAAACGGGGTATGATGCTTGGTTAATTATAAAAGTAAAGGATCACTTCTACGATAAATATGCAAAGACACAATGATTTATACGAGGAAAAAGCCCTTGATCAATGTATGATCTCCGGCATAAAAAACCTCGGGTGATGGCAACCACCGATCACCAACTTCAATATAAGAAAAATATAGTTACAACTTCGGATGATAATGAGCTGAGTACAAGGATCACTATAGTTTCGAGTGTCTAAGCGTGTGAGAGTTGTGTTGTGTGTTCTTCCGAATGAGGAAGTGTGTTATATATACAAGTGTAGGTGACCTATTTTAGGTAAAAAGACTAATAATCAGCTCATTACCCCTTTAGAAATAAAAGACAATCTAGCCTAAATTGCCGCCCTTAAATCAAGCTAAGTTTCCATATCCTTTGCAACGTCTATCTTTGATTAAGCTCGTGCTATAATTGTGAAGACGCGTCCCTTGATTATGATGCTAAGAGCGTATCCTGCCAGATGTTCCTGCAAAATAATGTTGTATTACACGAAGGTAACTATTAGCATGAGGATCCTTTCAATGGTCCATGATCCTGATCCTGAAGTCCTGCTAAGGATCACTGTCTGCCAAAGAAACAAGGATCACAGGTTAGGATCACGTATAAGGATCACGTATGATAAAAATCCAGCCCTAACAATTGCCCCCAAAATATAAGGAGTTTATTGTAAATAAACGAGTTATATTTTGCTTTGATCTTCTCTGCAACGAATGACTCGGATAACTAGCCGTTAATACAGAACTAGTCGTTGCAACCCTTACGTCATAGATGTGACAATCCCTGCAAATCATGATTATAAATAGGAGATAGGGTTAGGATCACTCTGCATTTAAATTCGAGATATCTTCCCTTTATAATCGCTACCGAAGATTGACCAGGTATTCTCTTCTTCTCTCTTTCCTTTCTTCCTTCTCTTGCTCTGTTTTTTCTGCTTTTACTCTGTTTCTGTTCCACCACGAGTATGTTGCTTCGAAATTCTCCACATAAGGATTCCAAGAAGAGCAGTCCCCTAAAAAGCCAAGGGATCATCAAGGACTCTCCTACGGAGAGATGTTGCTTTACTGATGCTCATGTAGACAGGATTCGTCATTGCTTTCCGGCGAATGCTGTTTTCAAATCCTTCACACCTGCTGCTTTGAGCGACTTTGTTTCAGACGTCTGGGTGGCCTTTCCTGCTACTCCGTTCACCATAGGGTATTCGTATCCTTTTCCAGCCTTCACCCAATCCTTCTTTTCTTTAACCGGCATATCTTATATCCAAGCTATGCCGATGATCTGGAGGGTCCTGTATACCTTCGAGAGGATCATCGAGCAGAAGGGAATTGATTTGGGGATGGCAGAGTTGGCCGCACTTTATGATCTTACCACGTTTGGATCCTGTCGATATCTGCTAAAACGGAAAGCTGGGGAGGATTACCCTGTCTTCCAGGTTACTAAGAATGACACAAACTGGAAGCGTCGCTTTTTCTTTGTTAGAAGGGATACCATCCCAGATGGGAAGGATCTGCCCAAGGAATGGGCCACTCATGGTAGGGTAGAGGATCCTGGAAGGATCACTATCAGACTTGTCTCATACGATGAGGATCACTAACGTCTTTTTTATTTTTTGTGCAGCTATATCCATTGCTTATCTTAAGTTAACCCCTGCTGCAAGAGAAAGAGTCTTAGCTTTTAAAAAGCTTAATCCTGAGGTCAGAAGTTTCCAAGTCACCGTCCAAGATTCACAGGAAGTATCCTCCGCATCTGCCACTATGTCAAGTAAGTATCCTTGTAAAAAGTAAGTTATATGCTAGATTGTTTAATTAGTAAGGGAACTTATCTTGTTTTGATTGTGTAGGTGTTGGGAAGTCTGCCAAATCTGCCAAGTCTGCCTCCAAGTTTGGGATAGATGATCTCACCAACGTCAAGTCTTCGAGGAGAAAGACTTCTGCTGCCAGTCCCTCCGCTTCAGCCCCTAAAGCATCCATTAGGGGTAAGGGAAAGAAGAGGAAGACTTCCGAGGATCTCCAAGGATTTCCCCTGATCCGCCAACAGTTCCTTGACTATGTCAATGAGGTAAGGATCATTGCCCCTGTTGGTTATCCTTCTTAAGTATCCTGCTTGAATATCCTGCTTCCTTTTGGATCGCCTGATCCTGAATCTTCCTTATACCTCTTCTGCAGAAACTTGCTGAGATCGAGACTTATCTTGGCCATGTCGAGGATCAAGAAAGCCAAATTGCCGATCTTCAACAAATGGGCGTATTGAAGGATCTCAAGATAGCAGATCTTGAGAAGGAACTCCGGGCTACGAAGGATGAGGCTGCTCAAAGATTGATTGATATGGATAGCGAGAAGCAGGAGATCATCCAGGATGCCAAGGTCTCTGCGGCAATTGCCATGTACAAGATACAACTTCAGATGGCTGCGGAAGCTCAGGATCCTTCCTTCGATAAGAGCACATGGGGTGTTGAAGATTGGAAGGCAAGGCTGGCGGAACTGGAAGACGAGGATGAAGCTGAGGATATCCCAATGCTGGAGGGTGGTGATGCTGACAAGGATCAGGGCGGAGAAGCTGGTGGTGATGGAGCAGCGAAGGTGTAAGCTGCATGATTGGGCGATGATGGATATTTGTGACTAGGCCGGAGCCCAATTTTTTAGGATTGGTAGTGGTTTTTTGTGGTTGTTGATGGTTTGTGAACAATTTATGGTCTGTAATCTTTGAACAATAGTTTTTAGGGTAAAGGATCCTGGATCCTTCGAACAATAGGTAGGATTACAAAAGGTGGAGGGATCCTCTGTTTGGGGGATGAAGCTTTTGTGATCCTGCCGCTTTTACTTTCCTGTACCTGCTAAGACCGCATAGACAATGGACACCCTTTGCCAACCCATGTGGACGGGCCACGTTTTGCTGGTAGAAACGTGGGTTGGCAATTTTGACAACTTTTGAAGGGTTAATCCTTTCGTTAATAAATAAAATCTTAAACTTTTGTCGCTTATCTTGTGTTATTATCCTTTTTATTTTCAATTGTTTTGACACATGTTTGTTTAAGTAAGAAAAGTTGAGCAAATTATGTTTAGGAAATTTAGGATATGATCCTGGATCAAATATCCTATAATCGAAAATTTTCAAGGTAGTTTATTTTAAGGATCATAGGTTCAGTTGTCAAGGTCTAAAGGTTATTCAAATGAATAATGAAATTAAAAAATAGTTAAGGATCATACCTGAGGATCCAAGTTAGGATCCTAACCTTTAATCGGGATAACCATAAGTAAGACTTTAATGGATAATAAGGATTAAGGATCCTTAATTGTTTAATCTTCGAAAACCTGAAAAATGGAACATATCTTGGGACTAAGCCATTGTAAAAGATAAATTAGCAGCTGGGGACATGCCCAAAGGATAACTGAGGATGATCCCGGAGGATTACTGGGGACAAGCCCAGAGGATAACTGGGGACAAGCCCAAAGGATCGTATGTAAACTGGAGTATGGCCCTTACTGGCGACTATCCAAACTTAGTGACATGAAAATGTCAAAACCTTAGCTAACGTGAAAACGTTAGAAACCTTAGGAACGGATGTATGGTACGTCTACCATTATACGGAGGATCCTGGGTATAGCCAGTACGATGAGGTTGTCAGCCCCGGAAGTGGGTACTGGTCCCAAAGACGTGAACTATATCAGGATCATCGTGCGCTGCTGGCGGAAACTGGGGATAATCCCAAGGATAACTGGGGACAAGCCCAAGGATCTGCGTTGCTTTTGAAGATTCTTGACGATATGCCGTAGATACCTGAACTATCATAACTCAAATGGTTCGTGAGAAGAGGATGAAGGATACAGGATCCTTATCCTTTGGCAAAAAGTAAGGAAATGTAATAGTTTTAGGATAAGCACATTACCAGAGTAAGGATCACTGATATCATCGAGATCCTTCAAGGATACTTCAATATAAGGATCACATGCTTGAAGGATCATGTTCACATGAAATATTTCTTCAAGTGAACAGCATTCCAGGCTCTTGGTAACAAATTTCCTTCTATGGTTAGCAACCTGTATGCCCCCTTTCCTGCTTCAGCTTCAATTAAGTAAGGGCCTTCCCATTTTGGTGCTAACTTCCCGTCAGCAGGATTAATAGTGTTTTGGAATGTTTTTCTCAACACCATATCTCCGACTTGGAACTTCCTTATCCTAACATTTTTGTTGTAAGCACCAGCCATTCTTTGTTGGTAGCTTGCCATCCTTATCCTAGCCAGATCCCTGATTTCCTCAATAGTATCCAAATCTTGAGCCAGGATTGCAGCATTTTCTTCAGGATCACGAGTACTTGTTCTAGCGGTTGGGATCACCATCTCTGTTGGGATCACTGCTTCTGCCCCAAATACTAAAGAAAAAGGTGTTTGACCAGTGGCATTCTTGGGAGTTGTTCTATCAGCCCATAGCACATAAGGTAACTCCTCTGCCCATTTTCCCTTCTTGGATCCTAGCTTCTTCTTTAGATTGTTGATGATGATCTTGTTGGATGATTCTGCTTGGCCATTGGCTTGTGGATGAACTGGTGTTGATGTTATCATCTTGATTCCCCAACTGTCACAAAAGTTAGTAGTTCTGCTTCCAATGAATTGGGAACCATTATCACATACAATTTCAGAGGGAATGCCAAATCTAGTTATAATGTTTCTTTTGATAAAGGATATAACTTCTTTTTCTCTGACTTGAGCAAAAGCTTCAGCTTCTATCCACTTAGAGAAGTAGTCAGTCATGGCAAGCATAAATACTTTTCCACCAGGTGCTTTAGGGAGCTTGCCAACTATATCCATCCCCCATCTCATGAATGGCCAAGAGGATGGTATGGGGTGTAGCAATTCAGCTGGTTGATGAAGGATATTGCTGTGTCTTTGACAAGGATCACATTTCCTAGCATATTCTACAGCATCCCTTTTCATGGTTGGCCAGTAGTATCCTGTTCTAAGGATCCTTGAGAATAATGCCCTGCCCCCAGTGTGGTTTCCACAATCTCCTTCATGGAAGTCTCTCAACACTTCTTCAATTTCAGGATCCTCAATACATCTTAAATATGGTCCTGCAAGGGATCGTTTATATAGCACATTATTTAAGATTGTAAATTGAGATACCTTGATCCTGAAAGCTCTAGGATTTTCTCCCATTGGAATCTCTCTGTGTTGCAAGTACTTCATGATTGGTGAGACCCATGATCCTGCATAAGATTGAGCTTCTTCACTAGCGATTACTGCAGTATCCTCTTCTATTTCCATGGCCACTTGATTTTCAATAGCAGGAGCCAGGATATGGATGATAGGGATACTTATGTCTTCTGGAATTTTTAAGGATGATCCTAAGTTGGCCAATGCATCAGCTTCCGTGTTATCCTCCCTCGGTACCTGTGTTAAGCTGAAAGAAACAAAAGAGAGTGCCAATTCTTTGACTATCTCTAAATATTTGGTTAGTTTTTCACCTTTAACAGCATAGGATCCATTAAAGTGATTGGTGATCAATAATGAGTCTACATATACTTTAAGATATTTTACCCCCATATCCTTAGCAATTTGCAAGCCAGCAATTAAGGCTTCATATTCAGCCTCATTGTTAGTTGCTTGGAACTCACAGGCTATGGAGTGGGGTATTATGTCCCCCTGTGGCGATTTTAGTAGTATCCCGAGCCCTGTGCCCTTGACATTTGAGGATCCATCAGTGTGTAGTATCCAAGGATCCTTGGTCTCATCCAGCTGTTGGACTTCCAATTCTGCTTCTTTTTGTAGATCACTACTGAAATCAGCCACAAAGTCAGCTAGTGCTTGGGATTTAATGGCTGTTCTTGGCTCATATCTTATATCATGGGCACTAAGCTTTACTGCCCACTTAGCCATTCTTCCTGACATCTCTGGTTTCCTGAGGACATTCTTAATTGGAAAGTTAGTTCTAACAACAATAGTATGGGTTTCAAAATAATGCCTTAACTTAGTTGATGCCATGATTAATGCAAGAATAAGTTTTTCGAGGTGTGAGTACCTGGATTCGGCATCAAGTAAACTCTTACTTATATAGTAGATAGGATATTGTGTACCTTCGTGATCCTTCACAAGGACAGCACTTACAGCGGTTGAGGATACCGCCAAATATAAGGATAACACATCTCCTTTTTCGGGTTTTGATAATGCTGGTGCTGAGGACATATATTCTTTAAGGGCTTGTAAAGCATTCTCATGTTTCTCAGTCCATTCAAACTTCTTGTTCTTCCTTAGGATATCGTAAAATTCTTTACATTTTTCTGAGGATTTTGATATGAACCTGTTCAGAGCTGCTATCCTGCCTGTTAGCCTTTGCACATCCTTAGCATTGGCAGGGGACTTGATGTTTACTAGTGCTTTAATTTGCTCCGGACTTGCTTCAATGCCTCTCTGAGTTACCATATATCCTAGGAATTTACCTGCCTTAACACCAAAGTGGCACTTTGAAGGATTAAGCTTCATGTTATATTTATCAAGGATATCAAATGCTTCTTCCAAATCCCTTAGGTGATCCTCAACTTTCTTTGATTTGACTACCATATCATCTATGTATACTTCCATAGTTTGTCCAATTTGATCTTTGAACATCATATTCACCAGCCTTTGATATGTTGCACCTGCATTTCTTAATCCAAAAGGCATGGCAATATAACAATACAAACCTGTTGGGGTCATAAAGGCTGTATCCTCTTGGTCAGATGGTTCCATCTGAATTTGTTGGAATCCAGATGATGCATCCATAAAGGTCAACAGTTCATGCCCCGCTGTTGCATCCACCATGGAGTCAATGTGGGGTAATGGGAAAGGATCCTTGGGACATGCCTTATTCAGATCAGTAAAATCGACACATACCCTCCACTTTCCATTTTTCTTTTGGACAACGACCACATTGGCTAACCATTTTGGATATTTTACCTCTCTGATCATACCTGCTCGAAGTAGTCTCTCTACTTCTTCTTGGATAATGGCATTCCTTTCTGGTGCAAACTTCCTCCTTTTTTGATGGATTGGTTTGATAGACCTGTCAATGCCGAGTTTATGAGTTATGATATCCTTAGATATACCTGTCATATCTTCGTGCTTCCATGCAAAGGTAGACTTTCTTCTCTTGAGGAAGGATATCATGTCTTCTTTCATCTTGCCAAGGATCCCTGATCCGATATAGATTTTTGATTCAGGATCACTAGGATCCAAGAGGATTTCATCCACATCTTGTTCCCTTGCCTCCAAGACATTCCTCGGAGGATACTGTAATTGCTATTGCTCCCTTGGTTTCGAGGTTGGCTTCATGGATGAGGTATAACAATCCTTAGCCTCCTGCTGATCACTGTCGATCTTGATTATTCCCCATGGGCTAGGGAGCTTCACACATTGATGGTAGGTGGATGGGACTGCTTTCATATCATGTATCCAAGGCCTGCCAAGGATAACATTGCAACAAGACAAAGAGTCAATAACGCAAAATTTCTGGTAATTATGTAATCCTTCCACGTAGATTGGGAGTTTGATGTCCCCCAGAGTTTTCTTCGTTTCTCCACTGAATCCTACAAGCACGGAGGATCTTGGTGTGATGTCTGATTCTGGGATTCCCATTTTCTTCAGAACATCAAGCTGGATAATGTTCACTGAGCTTCCTCCATCGATAAGGATCCTGCGGACAAAATGGTTAGAGATAAAGAGAGTGATAACTAAACTATCATGATGAGGATCCTGAATGTTAATGCGATCATCCTCATCAAACGTTATCATCTTCCCCTCTGAGACACTTGATGTTCTAATAGGCCTTTCTCCATTATCCATTTTTGATTCCTTTGCATGTCTTTTGGCCGCCGAGAAGGATGTACCACAGATGTCTGATCCTCCGGAAATAAAGTTGATCACTTGTGCATTTGCCGGAGGTGCTGGAGCCTTTTCAGGGATCCTTTCAGGATCCTGAGTCCTTTGCTTTTTTCTTCCCAACAATTCTTTCAGGTGCCCCTTGCTTAATAGATATCCAATCTCTTTTCTTAAAGCTATGCATTCTTCAGTCAAATGCCCGAAATCCTCATGGTATGCACACCATTTTGACTTGTCTTTAGTCCCGGATGGTTTATCATTCTTCCTGGGCCACCTAGCTTTTTCACCTAGATTCTGCATTGCAAGGATCAGTTCATGATTATCAACGGAAAAACAATATTCTGAGATTGGAGGATAATCTTCATCATCCTCTTCTTGGTCAATAGCATGCACATTCTGGTTCTCATTTCTATGGTAGGATTTGAATTTGTTGTTCTTGAAGGAGGATCCTTGCTTCTCCTGTTTCGAGGATCCTACTTGTCTCTCCTGGATCCTCTTGTCATCCTCTAGCCGGATGAACCTGAGTGCTCGAGTTCTTACTTCATCTAGATTCCTGCATGGTGTCATAACAAGATCATCATAGAATAATGAATCCTTAAGCAGTCCCATTTTGAAGGCTTCAACAGCCGTAGCCATATCCAAGTTGGGAATGTCCAAGGATTCTTTACTAAATTTAGTTATATAATCCCTTAATGATTCATTATGATTTTGAGTTATCCTGTACAAATCACTAGTTAATCTTTCAAATTTTCTACTATAAGAGAATTGGTTATTGAATAAATTAACTAAATTAGCAAATGAAGTAATAGAGTAGGGGGGAAGACTTAGCAGCCACTTAAGAGCTGATCCAGTAAGAGTGGATCCAAATCCTTTACATAGGCATGCTTCTTTCAGTTTTTCTGGGATAGGATTGATCTCCATCCTCTCCCTGTATTGTGCTATGTGCTCTTCTGGATCCGTTGTACCATCATACAGCTTCATAGTAGGGATATGGAACCTTTTGGGTACCTCTGCATCACAAATTGGTGGTGCAAAGCGAGATACCTTATGGCTTCCATCTGCAATCTCTGGGATAGGCTTGACTACCCCTGGAACACTTGAGATCATATCTTTTAGTTTCTGCAATTCCCTGGCCATAGCATGATTGACACCTGTATCCTACATGAATCCATGGTTAGTGGTAGGATAATTATTTAAAGTGTTACCTCCCATTGGGTTCAAGTTAGGGAATCCATATTGCTGGGATTCTGGAACAACGGAGGGACCAGTGGAAGCAATGGTTTGCATTGGAATGAAGTCCCCTTGATGGACATCTAGACTTCCTGTTTGCAAACTTTTTAGGGATCCTGGCACCTGGAAGGATCCTGGTATCTGGAAGGATCCTGGTATCTGGGATGATCCTGAAACGAAGGAGGATCCTTAACCCTGGGATGATCCTGGAACAAAGTACGATCCTTGAAACTGCTATTCTCCCGGATAGGCTTCCGAATTCATGAGGGATCCCATATGCTGGGGATAGGATCCTGCCGGCTGAAAGTGTGAGCCAGATGCCTGAGTCATTGCTGTCGATCCGAGGTGCAATCCTCTTGATTCTCTCATAATCTGCACGTCTGGAATTCCTGATGGCTGAGAAGTAATCATTGGAGTATCAAAGCTCAAAGACTTGGGCATCAGTGGGGAATGATCCTCTGCCGTTTTCTTCTGTCTTTTGAGATCTCCAATTTCCCTGAGGATCCTTTCATTAGTTTCATCCTGCCGCTGCATACGATCCTTCATCTGCAAAATCAAAGTAAATACATCACTAGTACTGGGAATATAAGAATTCATAGCAGAAGGAGATGGAGTTTTAGAATTAGTAGGAGTTTGTCTCTTCTCAGCATTCTTCTGGGATCCTGTCGGTGGTGGAGGCAGAATGTTCTGGGACGAGGTGACTGTAGACATTGCCGTGGACATGTTTTTCAATGATGAAGCCATGTAATTCTATGAAATGATTTCGAACAAAAGGTTTTCTTATGAATGAAGCACCAATTGCCCCACGGTGGGCGCCAAACTGTTTTGGTCAAAAATCACACAAGGATAATGTAACCAAACTTTATGTAAACGGGGTATGATGCTTGGTTAATTATAAAAGTAAAGGATCACTTCTACGAGAAATATGCAAAGACACAATGATTTATACGAGGAAAAAGCCCTTGATCAATGTATGATCTCCGGCATAAAAAACCTCGGGTGATGGCAACCACCGATCACCAACTTCAATATAAGAAAAATATAGTTACAACTTCGGATGATAATGAGCTGAGTACAAGGATCACTATACTTTCGAGTGTCTAAGCGTGTGAGAGTTGTGTTGTGTGTTCTTCCGAATGAGGAAGTGTGTTATATATACAAGTGTAGGTGACCTATTTTAGGTAAAAAGACTAATAATCAGCTCATTACCCCTTTAGAAATAAAAGACAATCTAGCCTAAATTGCCGCCCTTAAATCAAGCTAAGTTTCCATATCCTTTGCAACGTCTATCTTTGATTAAGCTCGTGCTATAATTGTGAAGACGCGTCCCTTGATTATGATGCTAAGAGCGTATCCTGCTAGATGTTCCTGCAAAATAATGTTGTATTACACGAAGGTAACTATTAGCATGAGGATCCTTTCAATGGTCCATGATCCTGATCCTGAAGTCCTGCTAAGGATCACTGTCTGCCAAAGAAACAAGGATCACAGGTTAGGATCACGTATAAGGATCACGTATGATAAAAATCCAGCCCTAACAGTGACCAAGAGAGGCATTGAAGCTAGCCCAGAACAAATCAAAGCCTTAGTGAATATCAAATCTCCTGCCAATGCTAAGGATGTCCAGAGGCTAACAGGCAGGATAGCAGCTTTGAACAAATTTATATCCAAATCCTCAGAGAAGTGCAAGGAATTCTATGATATCCTAAGGAAGAACAAGAAATTTGAGTGGACTGAGAAGCATGAAAATGCCTTATATCTTGCAGTATCCTCAAAAGCAGTAAGTGCAGTCCTTGTTAAGGATCACGAAGGTACACAACATCCTGTCTATTATGTAAGTAAGAGTTTACTTGATGCTGAATCCAGGTATTCACACTTAGAAAAACTTATCCTTGCATTAATTATGGCATCTTCTAAATTGAGACATTATTTTGAAACACATGTTGTTATTGTTAAAACTAATTTTGCAATTAAGAATGTCCTCAGGAAACCAGAGATTTCAGGAAGGATGGCTAAGTGGGCAGTGAAGCTTAGTGCATATGATATTAGATATGAGCCCAGGACAGCCATCAAATCCCAAGCATTAGCTGACTTTGTGGCTGATTTCAGTAGTGATTTGCAAAAAGAAGCTGAGTTAGAAGTCCAGCAGCTAGATGAGACCAAGGATCCTTGGACGCTCTATACTGATGGATCCTCAAATGTCAAAGGCACAGGGCTTGGAATACTACTAAAATCGCCACAGGGGGACATAATACCCCACTCTATAGCTTGTGAGTTCCAAACCACTAACATTGAGGCTGAGTATGAAGCCTTGATAGCTGGTTTGCAAATAGCTAAGCATATGGGGATCAGGTACCTTGAGGTACATGTAGATTCATTGTTAATCACTAACCACTTTAATGGATCCTACGCTATTAAAGGTGAGAAGCTAACCAAATATTTAGAGATAGTCAAAGAATTGGCACTCTCTTTTGTTTCCTTTAGTTTGACACAGGTACCAAGGGAAGAAAATACAGAAGCTGATGCATTGGCTAATTTAGAATCCTCTTTGAAGATCCCGGAGGATATAAGTATCCCCATTATCCATATCCTGTCTCCCGCCATCGAGGATCATATGGCTATGGAAATAGGAGAGGATTCCGCAATTATCCCTAGTGAGGATACTCGATCTCATTCAGGATCAGGACCATGGATCTTTCCAATCATGAGATGCTTACAACATGGAGAGATTCCTAAAGGAGAAAACCCTAGGGCTTTCAAAGTTAAGGTATCTCAATTCACAATTTTAAATAATATGTTGTATAAGAGATCTCTTGAAGGACCATATTTAAGATGCATTGAGGATCCTGAAATCCAAGAAGTTTTAAAAGACTTCCATGAAGAAGATTGTGGAAACCACACTGGGGGCAGGGCATTATTCTCAAGGATCCTGAGGACAGGATACTACTGGCCAACTATGAAAAGAGATGCTGTGGAATATGCTAAGAAGTTTGATCCTTGTCAGAGACACAACAATATCCTTTATCAGCCGGCCGAATTTTTGCATCCCATATCCTCCTCTTGGCCATTTATGAGATGGGGTATGGATATAGTTGGTAAACTCCCTAAGGCACCTGGTGGAAAAGTGTTCATGCTTGCTATGACGGATTACTTCTCCAAGTGGATAGAGGCTGAAGCTTTTGCCCAAGCCAGAGAAAAGGAAGTTATATCCTTCATTAAAAGAAATATTATTACTAGATTTGGTATTTCTTCTGAAATTATATGTGATAATGGTTCCCAATTTATTGGGGGCAGAACTATTAACTTTTGTGACAGTTGGGGGATTAAGATGATAACATCAACACCAGTCCACCCACAAGCTAATGGTCAGCCAGAATCATCCAACAAGATCATCATCAACAATTTGAAGAAGAAGCTTGGATCTAAAAAAGGGAAATGGGCAGAAGAACTACCTTATGTGCTTTGGGCTGATAGGACAACCCCCAAGAATGCTACAGGCCAGACTCCATTCTCTTTGGTATTTGGGGCAGAATCAGTGATCCCTACGGAAATGGTGGTTCCAATTGCTAGAACAAGTATCCGTGATCCTGAGGAAAATGATGAGAACTTGGTTCAAGACCTGGATACTATTGAAGAAATCAGGGATCTGGCTAGGGTAAGGATGGCCAGTTATCAACAAAGAATGGCTGGTGCTTACAACAAGAATGTCAGGATCAGGAAGTTTCAAATTGGTGATATGGTGTTAAGGAAAGCATTTCAAAATACCACCAATCCTGCTGATGGAAAATTGGCACCAAAATGGGAAGGCCCTTACTTAATTGAAGCTAAGGCAGGAAAGGGGGCATATCAATTGCTGACTATGGAAGGTGATTTGCTACCAAGATAGATGATCCTTACATTGTGGGTATCCTTGAAGGATCCTTAAAGCACAGATGATCCTTACTTTGGTAATATCCTAATCTCAAACTATTTCATTTCCTTATTTTCTCATACAAGGATAAGGATCATGTGTCCTTTATCCACCTCTCATGTGATTATGAGTTTTGAAAGTTCAGGTATCCTTAGCAAAATGTTGGTTATCCACCGAAGCAATAAGCTCCTTGGGTTTGACCCCAGTTGTTTGGGCTTGACCCCAGTTCCGCCTGTAGCGCATGATGATCCTTGTATTGTTCCTGGCAGTGGGACCAGTACTCGCTTTAGGGGCTGATAATTCCATTGTACTAGCTATACCTAGGATCCTACGTATAATGGTAGACGTACCATACATCCGTTCCTAAGGTTTCTAACGTTTACACGTTAACTAAGGTTTTGGCATTTTCATGGCACTAAGTTTGGATAGTCGCCAGTTAGGGCCATACTCCAGTTTACAAACGATCCTTGGGCTTGTCCCCAGTTATCCTTGGGCTTATCCCCAGTTATCCTTGGGCTTTTCCCCAGTTATCCTTGGGCTTGTCCCCAGTTATCCTTGGGCTTGTCCCCAGTTACTAAATTTTATCTTATATTGGCTTAGTCCCAAGTTATGCTCTATTTCAGGTCTTTGAAGTTAAACAACTAAGGATCCTTGATCCTTACTTCTCTCTAAGGTTTGTCTTATAGTTATCCTGGTTGCGGTATTAAGGGTTAGGATCCTAACTTGGATCCTCAGGTATGATCCTTAACTATTTTAATTTTGTTCATTGTTTATTTGAATAACCCTTGTAATTTGACAACTAAACTTGTGATCCTTAAAATATACTACCTTTTGGGATTTTTCAAGCATAGGATATTTGATCCTGAATCATATCCTAAATATTTTCAATCTGACTTATCCAAGATTTCTTATTTAGACAAGTATACATCAAAACAATTGAAAATTAAAAAGACAAACAAGGATAACAACACAAGATAAGCCAAAAAAGTTTATAGTTATTTTATTAACAAATATTAAACCATCAAAAGTTGTCAAAATTGCTAACCCACGTTTCTACCAGCAAAACGTGGCCCATCCACATGGGTTGGCAACGGGTGTCCATTGTTTGTGCGGTCTTAGCATGCAGGTAATTAAAAGGCGGCAGGATCACAATGGCTTCATCCCCCAAACAGAGGATCCCTCCACCATTTGCAATCCTACCTATTGTCTAAAGGATCCTGAATCCTTAACCCTAAAACTATTGTTCAAGTACAAACCAACAATTGTTCAACAAAAACAACCATCAAACAAAAAAATGGGCTCCGGCTATGTCTAGAAGTTTCCATCATTGCCCAATCACGCAGCCTAAACCTTCGCTGCATCACCACCTCCGGCTCCACTTGCTTCACCACCTTGATCCTTGCCACTGCCTCCAGCCTCAATCATCAGCATCTCCCCAGCCTCCTCCTCATCATCCAGCTCGGCCAGCCTCGCCTTCCAGCCTTCCACATCCCAGGTGCTCCTGTCAAAGTCATGATCCTGAGCTTCCAAGGCCATTTGCAGTTTGGTCTTATACATCGCTATGGCGGCAGAAACTTTGGCATCCTCGGTGATCTCATGCTTTTCATAGTCAGCATTGATCAACACCTTAGCCGTCTCGTTTTTGGCATTCTGGAGATCCTTCTGGAGGTCGGCAATATTGAGATCCTTTAGAAGTGCAACCTGTTGGAAGTCAGCAATCTTCCTATCCTGATCCTCAACGTGGCCAACGTAATCCTCAATCTCAGCAAATTTCCGCAAAGAAGTCAAGGCAGTTCAGGGTCAGGTGATCCTCAAATGAGCAGAATATATGAGCAGGATATATGGTCAGGATGTACAAGCAGGGACAGTGATCCTTACCTCATTGAAGTACTCAAGGAATTGTTGGCGGATCAAGGGTAGACCTTGCAGATCCTCAGCTTCGGAGGCTTTCCTTTTCTTGCCTCCCCTTCCTTTGGAGGGTGCCTTGGGGATTGAAGCAGTTGGCTGGCAGCAGTCTTCTTCTTGGAGGATCTAACATTGGCAAGATCAGTGACACTGAACTTTGAGGCAGACTTTGAGGATTTTCCAGCACCTGCACAAACAAAACAAGATAAGTATCCTTATCTTACTTATATTTAACTGTTTATTAGAATTTTTAAACAGGATACTTACTTGACATCGTGACAGAACCTGAGGATATCCCTTGTGAATCTTGGGTGGTTGTCTTAAATGATCTTATTTCAGGATTGAGTCTTCTAAAGGCAGCAAGCCTCTCTTTGGCAGCAGGAGACAGTTTGAGGTGTGAGACGGTAACAGTTGCATAACAAAGAACAAAAGAGTGTTAGTGATCCTCATACAAAAGGAGACTGTCTGGTGATCCTTCTCAGGATCCTCTGTCCTACCGTGGGTAGCCCATTTTCATGGTAGATATTTTCCATTGGGGATAGTGTCTCGTCTGACAAAGAAGAAACGCCGTTTCCAGTTGGTGTCGTTCTTGGTGGCTTTAAAGATTGGGTGTTCTTCACCAGGCTTACGTTTAAACAAGTATCAGTGGGATCCAAAGGTAGTGAGATCATACAACACGCCCAGCTCTGACATTCCTGCTCAATGATCCTTTCAAGGGTATACAAAACCCTCCAGATCATTGGCATGGTTTGGATATAAGAGATGCCAGTAAGAGAGAAGAAGGACTGGGTAAAGGTTGGGAAAGGATAGGTGTATCCTATGATGAATGGAGTAACAGGGAAGGCAACCCATGTTTCAGAAATGTGATCGCTCAGGGCAGTGGGGTCGAAGGATTTAAATACGGTATCCGCAGGAAAGCAATAGCGGATCCAAGTGAGTTGGCTGTTTCGAGCTAGGGCTAAGCGAGCCAGAAGTGCTGGAAGTGAACAACAACGTTCTTTTATGGAATCTTTGATGATCCCTTGGCTTTTCAGTGGGCTGTTTTTCTGGTGATCCTTAGCGGGGGAGCTCCGGAGCATCATTGTCGACGAGATGATTGAAAAAGAAATAAAACTGAGTAAAAGAAGGAAGAAGATGAAGAGAGAATACCTGTTTGATCTTCGGATGAGATTATAAAGGGAGTATCTCTGAAATTTAAATGCTAATTGATCCTATCTCTATCTCCTATTTATAATCATGATTTTGCAGGGTAGTCACTTCTGTGACGTCAGGATTGCAACGGATAGTTCGATTACAACGGCTATATATCCGTTAGTTAGTTGCGGATAAGATCAACAAAATATAACTCGTTTATGTTACATAATTACTCCTTATATTTTGGGGGCAATTGTTAGGGCAGTATTTTTATATGACCTATGATCCTCATGTGTTATCCTATTAGTGATCCTTACTTCTGTGACAGATAGTGATCCTCAGAAGTGTTTCAGGATCAGGATCATGGATCACCCTAAGGATCCTTATACTAACGATTGTTTACTTTGAATTTCGTATTGTTTTGCAGGAATAACGAGTTGGACTTGGTCTTGGCAACGTTACTAAGGAATATTCCACGGTTATTTCGCACATGTTTGACTAGAAATGGACGTTGTGGAGAACGTGGGAGTATGGCATGAATTGCGGATAGTTAGTTAGCGTAGTTAACTTCTATTTTTAAAAGGGGTAGCGAGCTAGCTTTAAAAACACTTGGCTAATTTTAAATACACACACTCGTACAGCAACACTCTTGAACACACAGCAAAACACTTAGCATTTTTACACATTTTTGCACGATACACTATAGTGATCCTTGTACCTAGCTCGCTATTATCCGAAGTTGTAAACATTCATTGGTTAATTGGAAGTTGGTGATCGGTAGTTTCCATCACCCGAGGTTTTTTATGCCGGAGATGTCACACCCCCAAAATCCCACACGCGGAGTACCACCGCTTGGAGGCGTGACATGACCAGGATCAAGCCACCAATCATATTGAACATGTAATTAAATAGTAAAAGTTATCCATCAATACGAGAGGTGTTTATCAAAACCAACATAAGTAAATGTAGCGGAAGCATTAATGTATAAAACCCAACATAAATCTTAACGTTTGAAATGTCAATAGTGTTTAATAGTTAACCACGATCCTTTGCCCACAACGACTCGCCCCTCCTTGTGCAACTCCAAAAGTACCTAAGGTCCTGCAAGGCATGCAGCAGAGAGTCAACAACTAGTTGAGCGAGTTCACAGTGTATAGTTCAGTAATTGTAGTAGTATGAGCAGTATTATGTTCGTTCGTTAAGTCATGTATCGTATTGGTTTCCATCGCTGGCCTCTCGGCATGTATGCGAAGATTTGGGGTAATACTCCCAAATATCCTAGACTATGTATATTTGTATCGCTGGCCACCCTGGCATGTGTGCGAAGTTTTAGTATGTATAGTTCGCAGCCTTACTGAGGCATGTGTGCGAAGATCAGTCATAATATCGCAGCCAACCCCTGGCGTGTGTGCGAAGATCAGTTCAAGTAGGTATACTAGTCTAGCCGTATCTTATCATCTACCATCCTCACCCTGAGGACCACATCATTAGGTTCCATTAACTAAGTACGCACGAAATAATCATCCGATCCCATTCCCACCCTGGGAACCCCATGCCTTGGCTGTGTGAACTCACCTTGGGTTGCTCGGCAGATACACAAAGAGGTTTCTTGAACTAAAGAGGTCAACCACGTCCTAACAGGGTTACCATACAAGTCAGGTTGTGACTTCAAGTAATGCACGTATAAATCATACCAGTTAACACGTTACTAACACGTATTGATCATGGCAACTCACACATATAATCATGGCAATTCATCAACAGCAAAGTCACATAAATTAACGGAGTCCAAGTATCCGGCCCAAACAGTTGGGCTTGTAACAATGAAAGTCCATTAAGATGTGCGAGTGTTCACAGTCTCGAGTCGAGACTAACGATCCCGAGTCGAGACTAAGCGGTCTCGAGTTGTACTGGTTTCGAGGTCTCGAGTCGCAACAAGGAGGTCTCGAGTCATCATGGTCCGGTCGAGACTACACGGTCTCGAGTCGCAACCGGACCCGCAATGATGGTCTCGAGTTGTGCTGTTTTGTGTCGGTAATGTGATCTCGAGTCGAGACTAAGGGTTCTCGACTCGCAACCCGTGTTGAGACAAAGTGTAACAGATTTCCTTAATTAATCAGTAACAATCATTCCGTAATTTCAGCTAACAACTTAGCAGTTTCGAAAATCAGATCAAATCAATTATCATTCCATATTCAAACACATTCATAACATCTTCATCACAAGAACAGTAACCATCGAAATCATCATTCAAGAACAAACAATCGGATCATCATACAAAACATACAATCGGATCCTTTAATCAATCGATTCTAAACTAGCATGCACCCTAGTTTATGTGTTCATCAATTTTGTAATCATGTTTATCAATCCATTCAAGTTATACAAACACCATCCTATATAAACATGCATGAGCCGATTTCAAGCACCTTAACATTAACAATTTATCACACCACTAACCATAATCACCACATAAAGCATGCAAATCACAACATCCACAAACATGAAATCGGTAGAACATATTACTAACCGAGATGAGGAAAAAGGAATGATCCGAATCCCAAAAGCTTCGATGAAGGGATGTTCGGCTGCCTTGGTTCCGAGTCGAGAGGGAGAGAGTGTAAGTTCAAGGGTTTGTGTGTGTGCTAGGATGTTTTGCAAGTTGTGAGAATGTTACTAACATTCTAGGTATAATTCGGTTAAGGGAGGGTTGGGCCGAACCCTCACTTGGGCCGCCCTAAAGTCCGAATACAAGTGATACGGCCCAAAGGGCTTGTGCGATCGAGTATGTAGTGTTGTGCGGTTCGGGTTTCATTCAAACATGTATAACACACATTCACATATTTCATTAATCATAAAGTTCACAAAATCACATATCATTCACATACGTTACACAGAGTAGGTCCGAATTACGAGTTGTCACATTATCCCCAACTTAAAAGAAATTTCGTCCCGGAATTTGGTATGCACTCACTGAGGAAGCTAGGTAAGTTGTATTGTTCACTGGTTTTCCTGGGGTGTCACATCCTCCCCCCGTTGATCTGGAATTTTGTCCCGAAATTCCGCAGTAGTAGCTTCAGCCTCAGTAGTGGTTGCATTGGTTCCGAATAACTGGGGGTACTTTTTTGTCATCCTGTCTTCGCGTTCCCAGGTGTACTCTGGACCACGTTTGGAGTTCCAACGAACTCGAACAAGAGGGATTCTCTTGTTTTTTAGGACCTTTACATCCCAGTCCGTGATTTCAACTGGTTCCTCGACGAACTGCAACCGCTCGTCGATAGTAAGTTCCTTGAAAGGAACTATGAGGGTCTCATCTGACAGGCATTTCTTCAGATTCGACACGTGAAATACATTGTGAACTGCGCCGAGTTCAGCTGGTAAGTTTAGCTTGTAGGCCACCTTGCCTATTTTCTCAATGATCTCGAACGGTCTGACATACCGCGGATTTAGTTTGCCCCGTTTGCCAAAACGAACCACACCCTTCCAAGGTGAGACTTTGAGTAAAACCCGGTCCCCGACCTGAAATTCCAATGGCTTTCTACGCTTGTCCGCGTAGGCTTTCTGACGGTCGCGTGCCGCCGCCATGCGTTGTCGTATCTGTGCTATCTTTTCTGTGGCGTCCACTACAATCTCTGGACCCGTGATCTGACTATCCCCCACCTCTGCCCAACAGAGAGGTGACCGGCATTTACGTCCGTACAATGCCTCGAATGGAGCGGCTTGTATGCTGGTGTGATAACTATTATTGTATGAGAACTCCACCAAAGGGAGATGCTTTTCCCAGCCGTTGCCGAAATCGATAACACATGCCCGAAGCATGTCTTCTAGAGTTTGTATCGTGCGTTCAGACTGTCCATCCGTCTGAGGGTGATACGATGTGCTCATGTCTAACCGTGAGCCGAAAGATTTATGCATCGCTTGCCATAGCTCTGACGTGAATCGTGCATCCCGATCCGAAATGATGGAGGTGGGCACTCCGTGCCTTGGGACTACTTCCTTCAAGTATATGTCTGCTAGTGTGGAAAACTTGTCTGTTTCCTTTATAGCTAGGAAGTGTGCAGACTTGGTGAGTCGATCCACGATCACCCATATGGTATCATTCCCCCGCTGAGATCTAGGTAGGCCTGTAACGAAATCCATGGAAATTTCTTCCCATTTCCATTGCGGTATCTTGGGTTGCTGAAGTAGGCCCGCTGGTTTCTGGTATTCCACCTTGACTCTCGCACAGGTCAAGCACTTGCCAACGTAAGTAGCGATGTGGGCCTTCATGCTAGGCCACCAATAAGTGGATCTGATGTCGTGGTACATTTTATTCGAACCTGGATGTACCGAGTAGCGAGACTTGTGTGCTTCATCCATCACGAGCTCTCGTAAACCGCCATAGAGTGGGACCCAAATACGCCCCGTTACATAGTAGGCACCGTCTTCCTTTTGTTCCATTCGTTGCCTTGAGCCGCGTAAGGCTTCAGCTTTGACGTTTTCGGGTTTCAATGCTTCGATCTGAGCAGTTCGTATCTGTGCAGGAAGACTGGACTGAATCGTAAGTTGCAGCGCTCGCACGCGCCGAGGTAAAGTGTCTTTCCGACTGAGAGCGTCGGCCACAACATTGGCTTTGCCTGGATGGTACTTAATAGCGCATTCATAATCATTAAGCAGCTCGACCCATCGTTGTTGACGCATGTTCAATTCCTTCTGCTTGAAGATATGCTCGAGACTCCTGTGATCGGTGTAAATTGTGCACTTGGTACCGTACAGGTAGTGTCGCCATATCTTGAGCGCGAAAACAACAGCTCCCAGCTCTAAATCGTGCGTCGTGTAATTTCGTTCATGTATCTTAAGTTGACGCGAGGCGTAAGCGATAACCTTATCTCGTTGCATCAATACACATCCAAGACCCTGGATGGATGCATCACAATATACTACGAAATCGTTCGTGCCCTCTGGCAATGAGAGGATAGGTGCACTGCAAAGTCTATCCTTTAAGTGCTGAAAAGCAGTCTCCTACGTGTTGCCCCAACGGTAGGTGACACCCTTCTGTGTCAGTAGTGTAAGCGGCTGAGCAATCTTTGAAAAGTCTTTAATAAACCGTCTGTAGTAACCCGCCAAACCCAAAAATTGGCGTATTTCCGTTGGTGTACGTGGTGCAGGCCAGTTTTTGATCGAGTCTACCTTGGATGGATCGACATGGATCCCATCCTTGTTCACTACGTGGCCTAAGAAGTGGACTTCACGAAGCCAGAAGTCGCATTTCGAAAACTTAGCGTATAGCTGTTCCTTCCGTAGGAGTTCCAGGATAAGGCGTAGATGCTGCTCGTGCTCATCCTGACTCTTGGAGTAGATCAGAATGTCGTCGATGAAGACAATGACGAACTTGTCAAGATAGGGTTTGCACACCCTGTTCATAAGATCCATAAATACGGCAGGCGCGTTCGTTAACCCGAACGGCATGACAAGAAACTCGTAGTGGCCGTAGCGAGTTCTGAATGCAGTTTTGGAGACGTCCTCCTCTCGGACTCTCAGCTGATGATAACCAGACCTCAAGTCTATCTTGGAGTAATAACACGACCCTTGCAACTGGTCGAATAAGTCGTCTATGCGTGGAAGAGGATAACGGTTCTTCACCGTCACCTTGTTGAGTTCACGGTAGTCGATGCACATTCAGAACGTACCGTCTTTCTTTCTCATGAATAACACTGGAGCTCCCCAAGGCGAAGAGCTTGGACGAATGAAGCCCTTTTCCAAGAGCTCTTGCAGCTGCTTTGACAGTTCCTCCAATTCTGATGGAGCTAGACGATATGGTGCGCGAGCTATGGGTGCTGCTCCTGGAGCGAGCTCGATTTGAAATTCGACCTGACGGTGAGGCGGTAATCCAGGTAAATCTTCAGGAAACACCTGAGGGTAGTCGTGTACAACTGGAATGTCTTCCAATTTCTTTTCCTTCGCTGATGCATCTGAAACGAGTGCCAAGATTGCGGTGTGACCCTTCCGCAGACATTTCTGAGCCTTCAAGAAAGAGATGATGCCAACCACAGCACCACTCTTGTCGCCTTGAACTTCGAGAGGTTCTTGACCAGTACGGGGAATGCGAATAATCTTCTCACTGCATAAGATCTCTGCCTGATGCTGGGATAACCAATCCATCCCTATAACGATATCGAAGCTTCCCAAGACTATGGGAATAAGGTCGATGGAGAAAACTTGACCAGCTAAGACAATACTACAACCCTTGACTACCTGCGTGGCTTCTAGGCTCTTACCATTAGCTAGTTCTACTACATGTTTGGTGTTTAGGGGTGTTGGTGCACGTTTTAACAATTTACTAGCTTTCACAGAAATATAACTTGTATCCGCACCCGAATCAAATAAAACAGTAACATAAATATCGTCAAGGAGAAACTTACCCATAACCACATTGGCATCGTTCATTGCGTCTCCTCGTCCTAACACGAAAGCTCGACCCCTTGCCTCGTTGCCATTGTTGTTGTTGTTCCCACCGTTGTTGTGCCCGTTGCCCTGGTTATTTGTCACACCCCGACCACGTAAAACAACAAAACGTGGCGGAAACGTCGGGGAGTGTTGTAACAGAATCATTGTTTCACAACCATGGATTAAATAGTTTTGTTTTATTGAATTATTGAATTCAATGTTTTGGTACAATTTATAATAAAACAAATAATTGTTTCTCAGTTTTAAGTCGCTAAGGCACAAGTCCATCCTATATGTAGCGTGCATCAACAATCATCACATAGCAGTACCTGAAACATATATGAAAATATGGTACGTCAGCATAAAAATGCCTGTGAGTAACATAGGATTTTGTGTATTAGATTCATGGCTTTAGATAATATGAGAAAAGGTTTTATGTTTTCAAAATAGCCATGAATCTAATGTAAAAGTTTTGTTTCTGAAAATGTGTCGTTTTGGAAAACGGGTTTATAGTATAGACAAAAATATACTTTGGTTTTTGAAAAGTTTGTACAAATAGTATATCATAGTATACTTTAGTTTTGAAATAGTTAAATGGATAGTATATCAAAATATACTTTAGTAATTAAAATAATAGTTTCGGTAGTATATCTCAAGTATACTTTGGTTTAAGAATAAAAGTATTGGTAGTATATCAAATTATACTTTGGTTTGTAAATAGCATATCAACTATGCTTTGGTTAAAAGTAGCATATCAACTATGCTTTAGATAGTATATCAAAATATACTTTAGTTTAAAATAACAAAGTTGGTAGTATATCAAAATATACTTTGGTAAACAGTAGCATATCAAACTATGCTTTGGTTTAAAAATAGCATATCAACTATGCTTTGGTTTAAATAACAAAGTAGGTGTGTTAAAACATATGTTGGATTTTGTACTTAGTATATCAAAATATACTTTGGTAGATCACATTTGAGAGCACATCAAACTGTACTTTTGTAGTATATCAACATATACAAAGAGAGTGTGATTTGGTATTCATTCAAGCCTTAGTGTATCAAACTACACTTTGGAGACTATAGAAATACCACGAAGGCAATTTCTATTTGGTTAAAATTTGGTTTCTGACATTCCATACAACAGGAATGGGGTGTCTAGTCCTATACCGCTATATCATACTACCAATCGGCTGGGTGAATGTATAAAAATGGTACAATCCAACAATTTGTTTATTAAGTTTTGGAAAATCAGTGTTTAAACCATAGGTAATTGTTTAATTTGTCAAAAGAATATGTATTAAGCATGTGTAATCATATAGTTTAAAATCAGGAAAATAACAGATAGGCATATATGTTTCACCCCAAAACAATTGAAAACAGTAAAAGAGGGGACTATGTACTCACTTGAAATTGCAAGTATCCTTGTTAAGTGTCCTAACAAAGCTCGGGAAATCAAGGAATCAAGTGGCACCTAGTATGGATCACTATGTTAAACAATCGGATCCTAAATCGGAAGATAGGATAGAATGAAGTTCTATAAATCAAATGAGTATTGCAACTCATATGGCATGATTTAATATTCCCAACATTCTGATTGGAAGGCCTACCTAAGTGCTTTTGACCCGTTTCGACCCATTATGGTAGTATAAGCCACTATAATGCGTCGTTTGCGTAAAACTAGGTTCGGATGGTTAACTATGTGCTATGTCAAGTCTTACATGCCCAATTATCCCTAAACATGTTACTAATTCAGATTATATGTCAAAAATATGTTCACATAATCAAAATACGGATTTTAGCTTCATAAGGGCATTTTGGTCATTTCCTATGGGCATACAAGCTAACTAGCATACGACTAACCAATCCTATGTGATCATAAGGTATAACCTCAGTGGTTATTCCCTATGCAACTATGATCACTAACTAAGCTTGGTCGGATCTTAAAGATCGACCAAATGGGTCGGGTTCGAAAGGCTAAGCGGTTGTTTAGACCGCTTACCTTACGACCCTAAACAAGCACTAATCTAATAGTGTCGAGTTAAACATGTCAAAACATGTCCAACCTACTGATTTGGTATCAAAACAAAGCGTTTTGATACCCTAAAGTAGTTCCGTTGCAAAATGCGTGCTAAAACGCATTTTGACCGAAACTTTGACTCGACACTACAACCAGTTAACGTGGTAATCAGCGGCTATAATCACGAAGGATTATAACTATCGTGATTACAATCACGTTTCAAAGTTCAATTGAACTTTGACTTGACCAATTGATGGTCAAAACCGAAAGTCAAACTGTTGGCCAAACTGTTTGACTTTCTGCTTAAACATAAAGAACAAGCATGAAAGAAGACTTACAAAGGGTCCTAGCTATCTTTTCTACAAAGAATAAAGTTCCAAGCAGATTAGAAAGCTCCCAAATCAGATTAGAGAGGTGAAGAGAAGGAAATGAGCAAAGAATGAGGAAGTTGGCCAAGCTATTTATAGTTGTTGATGATGAACAAGATCATTACAAGTGGTTTGATTAGCCATTAAGCAATGAATCACAACCATACATGTGTTAGGGACAGCTGGTATTACTTGGAGAGCACATAACTTGCTCAACACACCAAGAATTTACCAAAACAGCCCCTGAACTTGCAAACTGTTGCTGAAAACAAACTTTCTGCCCAGATGTGATGCTCGCGTAGCGCGACGGCATAGGCAGGAGGTGCTCGCGCTACGCTACCATGTATCAGGTTCAGCAAAGTTTCAAAAATGGCAGAAATGGTCCCTGCACGTGTTTAAAGCCTTTTTCGATGCGTTTAAACCCCGTTAACCTCATTTCAAGGCTCTAAAATGAAGTTAAAGTATAGGGGACTCAAAATATGCTTGGAACACTCTCGGATGTCGGCTCGTTTGGTCGTACGGTCGCGTTATTCGCTAATTTACGACGAAACTCAAACGGACGCGAAAACGAACCAAATTAAGCGACGAATGGAATTTTTGCATTCCGATCACTAAAATAAAAATATTTTAGTGTGTACAAAAATTTTGGATGTCCAGATGTGGTCAGAACGTAAGATATGCGCGAAAATGCGAACTTAATCCGTTTTTGACACTTTTAGTCCTTGTAAGATCATATAAGCATGTTTTCGCACACCGAACCTATCAAAGCTTATTTCTAAGCCATGTTTAGGTTATATATAGTATGTTTAGCTTATGATCAAGTTCCGGACTATTCGTTACCTTACGAATCACAGTTTGACGCAAATAGTCCCTGCGATCGAATAAACTTGTTTTTGCCATACCAAAGCCTTTAAAACTTATTTCTAAGTTATGTAAAGGTTATTTAAGGTATGTTAAGCCTATTTCACTATTCCGGAGTGTTTGTCGCGCTAAACTGATTACGTTTATGCACCAGTGCGCGTATAACTTTCCAGAAAGCGATTTAAACTCGGAATTGAACGAGAAATGATATGTGCAAAGGATACACATATTTATACAAATCCCAGGTATGAAACACAATGTTTCATAGGTTTGGCATTTGTTTGGTGTTTGTGGTGACACAGGTGTCACAGTCTCCCCTACTTTAGGAAATTTCGTCCCGAAATTTTATTCTAGAGGAAACTTGTGAAGACAACTGTGATCGTTTCGCTTTCAAATGAATCCTTCGTTTCCCAAGTAGAACTCTAGGTCACGTTTGGATTCTTAGCGAATCTGTTAACTGCCAAAATGTCGTTGTTGTAGTACCAAAAACATGGGGTTTTGAACAACGGATAGGAGAATGTTTCCTATGAAGACTATTATAGGAAACTTGTGTGTGCTCGAAATCAAAGTCGGAGATTCCAAAATAGAATGACATTGGTCAAGGTCCAGGACTTCTACTAATTTAAATAACGCTACTTTCGCAATGTAATAAGGAACACTTATATATAGGAAGTACCAGCGACGTATCCACCATGCCCTTTTTACATTGTTCCCGTCTCGTTATTCTTATCACTATAGGTCTTAACACATGACAAAACTTGCTGTGGTTTCTGTGCACTGAATTCCATAATTACGTATGCATCCATAATTACGTAATTCCTTGCACAGTCTGCACAGTTCATCTCATAATGTGTAGGGTAAAATCAATCGAATAACCATGAAATGACTTGACTAGATCACCAAAAGATCTTTTTAATTAAATCAACGAACGATCTTTTTAACTAGATCAACACATGATCTCCTTATCTAGATCGTCGTATGATCTTTTTAAATAGACCATTTAAGGGATCTTTATAACTCGGAACCAAATAATCGTTTTGAATCAGCACTTTGGAATCCAAGGTTCTTACTATTTGCATAGAAGCCCCTTAAGGATTTAAGACAGTACTTTGAGTATCCTTCTGAGAATCTAACATATGAAAATACGGAAGATTCCACCAGGACTTAGATAACGAGCTTTGGAGTTACACATAAACATAAAATCACCAAATTGTGTATTCGTTAATTTAATTAGTAGCTCGTTTGTGAATTAATGTATTTTGAAGTACACTAGAAATCCAATCACGGACTTCGATTAGTACTTAAAACATCCTCAAGGATCTACTATGAAAATAGGAAGATCTTATAAGGATTTGGAATTTGTTTCTGTCGTTTTATAACATTCGTTTTAGGATATATAAAGAATCCAATTAAGGACTTATGATAGCACCTTTATCAAATCAAAGATTTGAAATGGTACTTCAAGTATCTGATTAAGAATTGCACCTGTACTTTGTTTCTTAAAAGAAACTAGTACTTAGGATTTTTGGGGAGATCACAAATGATCATAGAATGAAGGAACCACAAGAGTAGTTTGTTCTGGAAAGAACATGGTTCTTTGGTGTCGGTATCGTAGGGGTATGCCAACACACAATCGGATCAGTTTTGGAAATAAAATTTGGAACAACCATTTTATTTATAATAACTGAATTGTCTCAAATGTCAAAAGATAACAACAAAGGAAATACAAAAGACTAATTGTTCACTGCTGCGTTGTCATTTGCATTTGCCTCGTTTATGTTGAATACTCGTCCATGTGCTGGATTTTTATTAACAAGTCTTGGGCAATTGTTCCGGTAGTGAGTAAGATCACCACAGTTATAGCACGATCCAGGAGGAAACTGTGCTCGAACAACAGCAGGATTTGCAACATTTTGGTTTTGGATAACATGGCGACATGTATTGACCAAATGTCCCAATCGCCCGCAGTGGGTACACTTGTGACACGGTGTTTGATTCACATGATGACGGTTGCATTTGTTGCACAAAGGTGCAGTACCAATATAGTTCTTCCTAGCACGAGGCTGTGCTGGCTGATTTGGTGCAACCTGATCATTCTGAGCGACCACTGCGAAGTTTTGTGAAACCTTACCCTTCTTCGACTTCTTAGAGGACTCGGTCTGTTTATCCTTTGGTTTTTCTGGTGCTAACTTGTCAGAGGGTTTCAGATTGCCTTTTTGGAAGAGCTTACCCTTCCTGATTTGAGATTCAGTCAGGGTAGCAGATAGTTCAATGGCTTGTCTGACGGTAGTAGGGTTGCAACCAGTAACAATATCCTGAACTGGATCAGGAAGGCCATCGATGTATCTTTCAATTGCCTTATCCAAAGGCGTAACCATGGTAGGACACAACAGACTCAATTCCTCGTAACGATCAGTGTAGGCTCGATGTTCACCGCTGTCTTGTTTGAGATCATCGAATTCCCGTTCTAAAGCCCTAAGCTCATGACGAGGACAGAATTCCTTCATCATTAGAGCCCGAAGCTCTTCCCAGGTTTGTGCCATTGCTACATCGGCACCTCGATCCCTCATTATGCCATTCCACCATGTGAGTGCTCTTTTCTGGAATACACTCGACGCAAACTCAACTTTTCGCTCGTTTGGGCATTGTACATGACGAAACGTGCTTTCGAGTCTCTCGAACCACTGTAGGAGCCCCGTGGCCCCTTCAGACCCAGTAAATGTAAGTGGCTTAGCTGAGTTGAATGTCTTAAAGGTACACTGAACATTGTTATTGTTATTGTTTGCCTGATTTATCTGGGCGATAAGGTTCGGGAGTACAGCAGCGAATTGCTGAGCGATTAAGGCTGCCAAGGCGGCATCCTGAGCTTGATCACGTCGAGGAGGCATATTCTAAAAGGGCAAAGAAACATGAGGGAAAAACGAGTGAGATGTCATTGGATATTCAAAACTGGATGTTAAGAATATCGACAAGGCATAAGGATTGTGACCATTTGTTCGTTACTTAAAACAAACAAACGACACTGTGACAAATCAAAGTAAACGGGTCAACATAATATATCACTGAAGACATGCTCGCCTATAAGTGAACACTCACCCCAAGAGTTCCCAGGTAAGAGTGACTGGTCCGATACGGCGGATTTGTACGAACACTCTAGCCTTAGACAGAAAACTCAGGGTACAGGCATTCACTCTTCCAGTTTGCATGTGTTCACATTATTTAGACCCAAACTTTGACGGGATTTTGAAAACTCAAAAGGCACAAAGCTATAGATGAATCAAACTGGAAGGGTTCAAAATCTTATAACAAGGGGTTCAAAACCTAGTAATTAATCATCCAAGGATAGATGATTAATTTTCGAAGCGGATTCGTTATTGTGTTCTCGTTGTGGTTATCACCTAAGGATAGGTGAAGTGTATTGTTTTAAGACTAAACACAAGATAACTTGTGTTAGGGTCCTAGGAAGGTTATAGTCTAGGTCAAAGCATTACTAATAACCTAATTCCCAATAACCATTGGCTCTGATACCAACTTTTCTGTCACACCCCGACCACGTAAAACAACAAAACGTGGCAGAAACGTCGGGGAGTGTTGTAACAGAATCATTGTTTCACAACCATGGATTAAATAGTTTTGTTTTATTGAATTATTGAATTCAATGTTTTGGTAAAATTTATAATAAAACAAATAATTGTTTCTCAGTTTTAAGTCGCTAAGGCACAAGTCCATCCTATATGTAGCGTGCATCAACAATCATCACATAGCAGTACCTGAAACATATATGAAAATATGGTACGTCAGCATAAAAATGCCTGTGAGTAACATAGGATTTTGTGTATTAGATTCATGGCTTTAGATAATATGAGAAAAGGTTTTATGTTTTCAAAATAGCCATGAATCTAATGTAAAAGTTTTGTTTCTGAAAATGTGTCGTTTTGGAAAACGGGTTTATAGTATAGACAAAAATATACTTTGGTTTTTGAAAAGTTTGTACAAATAGTATATCATAGTATACTTTAGTTTTGAAATAGTTAAATGGATAGTATATCAAAATACACTTTAGTAATTAAAATAATAGTTTCGGTAGTATATCTCAAGTATACTTTGGTTTAAGAATAAAAGTATTGGTAGTATATCAAATTATACTTTGGTTTGTAAATAGCATATCAACTATGCTTTGGTTAAAAGTAGCATATCAACTATGCTTTAGATAGTATATCAAAATATACTTTAGTTTAAAATAACAAAGTTGGTAGTATATCAAAATATACTTTGGTAAACAGTAGCATATCAAACTATGCTTTGGTTTAAAAATAGCATATCAACTATGCTTTGGTTTAAATAACAAAGTAGGTGTGTTAAAACATATGTTGGATTTTGTACTTAGTATATTAAAATATACTTTGGTAGATCACATTTGAGAGCACATCAAACTGTACTTTTGTAGTATATCAACATATACAAAGAGAGTGTGATTTGGTATTCATTCAAGCCTTAGTGTATCAAACTACACTTTGGAGACTATAGAAATACCACGAAGGCAATTTCTATTTGGTTAAAATTTGGTTTCTGACATTCCATACAACAGGAATGGGGTGTCTAGTCCTATAGCGCTATATCATACTACCAACCGGCTGGGTGAATGTATAAAAATGGTACAATCCAACAATTTGTTTATTAAGTTTTGGAAAATCAGTGTTTAAACCATAGGTAATTGTTTAATTTGTCAAAAGAATATTTATTAAGCATGTGTAATCATATAGTTTAAAATCAGGAAAATAACAGATAGGCATATATGTTTCACCCCAAAACAATTGAAAACAGTAAAAGAGGGGACTATGTACTCACTTGAGATTGCAAGTATCCTTGATTAAGTGTCCTAACAAAGCTCGGGAAATCAAGGAATCAAGTGGCACCTAGTATGGATCACTATGTTAAACAATCGGATCCTAAATCGGAAGATAGGATAGAATGAAGTTCTATAAATCAAATGACTATTGCAACTCATATGGCATGATTTAATAGTCCCAACATTCTGATTGGAAGGCCTACCTAAGTGCTTTTGACCCGTTTCGACCCATTATGGTAGTATAAGCCACTATAATGCGTCGTTTGCGTAAAACTAGGTTCGGATGGTTAACTATGTGCTATGTCCAGTCTTACATGCCCAATTATCCCTAAACATGTTACTAATTCAGATTATATGTCAAAAATATGTTCACATAATCAAAATACGGATTTTAGCTTCAAAAGGGCATTTTGGTCATTTCCTATGGGCATACAAGCTAACTAGCATACGACTAACCAATCCTATGTGATCATAAGGTATAACCTCAGTGGTTATTCCCTATGCAACTATGATCACTAACTAAGCTTGGTCGGATCTTAAAGATTGACCAAATGGGTCGGGTTCGAAAGGCTAAGCGGTTGTTTAGACCGCTTACCTTACGACCCTAAACAAGCACTAATCTAATAGTGTCGAGTTAAACATGTCAAAACATGTCTAACCTACTGATTTGGTATCAAAACAAAGCGTTTTGATACCCTAAAGTAGTTCTGTTGCAAAATGCGAGCTAAAACGCATTTTGACCGAAACTTTGACTTGACACTACAACTAGTTAACGTGGTAATCAGCGGCTATAATCACGAAGGATTATAACTATCGTGATTACAATCACGTTTCAAAGTTCAATTGAACTTTGACTTGACCAATTGATGGTCAAAACCGAAAGTCAAACTGTTGGCCAAACTGTTTGACTTTCTGCTTAAACATAAAGAACAAGCATGAAAGAAGACTTACAAAGGGTCCTAGCTATCTTTTCTACAAAGAATAAAGTTCCAAGCAAATTAGAAAGCTCCCAAATCAGATTAGAGAGGTGAAGAGAAGGAAATGAGCAAAGAATGAGGAAGTTGGCCAAGCTATTTATAGTTGTTGATGATGAACAAGATCATTACAAGTGGTTTGATTAGCCATTAAGCAATGAATCACAACCATACATGTGTTAGGGACAGCTGGTATTACTTGGAGAGCACATAACTTGCTCAACACACCAAGAATTTACCAAAACAGCCCCTGAATTTGCAAACTGTTGCTGAAAACAGACTTTCTGCCCAGATGTGATGCTCGCGTAGCGCGACGGCATAGGCAGGAGGTGCTCGCGCTACGCTACCATGTATCAGGTTCAGCAAAGTTTCAAAAATGGCAGAAATGGTCCCTGCACGTGTTTAAAGCCTTTTTCGATGCGTTTAAACCCCGTTAACCTCATTTCAAGGCTCTAATATGAAGTTAAAGTATAGGGGACTCAAAATATGCTTGGAACACTCTCGGATGTCGGCTCGTTTGGTCGTACGGTCGCGTTGTTCGCTAATTTACGACGAAACTCAAACGGACGCGAAAACGAACCAAATTAAGCGACGAATGGAATTTTTGCATTCCGATCACTAAAATAAAAATATTTTAGTGTGTACAAAAATTTTGGATGTCCAGATGTGGTCAGAACATAAGATATGCGCGAAAATGCAAACTTACGCCGTTTTTGACACTTTTAGTCCTTGTAAGATCATATAAGCATGTTTTCGCACACCGAACCTATCAAAGCTTATTTCTAAGCCATGTTTAGGTTATATATAGTATGTTTAGCTTATGATCAAGTTCCGGACTGTTCGTTACCTTACGAATCGGTATAGTTTCGCAGTTTGACGCAAATAGTCCCTACGATCGAATAAACTTGTTTTTGCCATACCAAAGCCTTTAAAGCTTATTTCTAAGTTATGTAAAGGTTATTTAAGGTATGTTAAGCCTATTTCACTATTCCGGAGTGTTCGTCGCGCTAAACTGATTACGTTTACGCACCAGTGCGCGTATAACTTTCCAGAAAGCGATTTAAAGCTCGGAATTGAACGAGAAATGATATGTGCAAAGGATACACATATTTATACAAATCCCAGGTATGAAACACAATGTTTCATAGGTTTGGCATTTGTTTGGTGTTTGTGGTGACACAGGTGTCACATTATTGTTGTTGTTGCGGTTCTGATTCTGGTTCAACTGAGGACAATCGCGTTTGTAATGACCTTCTGCCCCACACTGGAAACATCCCCGGTTTCCACGCTGTGGTTGCTGCTGCTGTGCGTTTTGAGGAACCGGTGGCGGAAATTGCTGATTCTGGTTCGCAGGTCGTGAGCTCCTGCAATCTTTGGCTTCGTGCCCTAGCTTGAGACATCTCTGACAACATTCTTTGCGACACCTTCCACTGTGGTGTCTGTTACATTTGTTACATAGTGGGTGAACTCCCCGGTATCCACCCTGCCCCTGACTGCCAGATGATTGCTGACTCGAATTATGGTAGTCATTCGTCCTGCGCTGCTGTGCTTGAGACTGAACGGAAACTGATCCCCTGCTGGAATCCCCATCCCATTTCCGTTTGTTGTCGCTGTGTGTAGCAGGAGTAGCAGCTGGAGTAGTAGTTGCACTGACGCGTTTGGGCAGCTTGTTCTGTTCTACTGCCTGATCTGTGAGTCGATGAGCAAGACGCTGGATGTCTTGGATGTTGTCGAGGTTTGCCGATGTAACATGGCTCTGGATCTCTGGTGCAAGTCCCTTGAGATACAACTCAATGCGCTTCACTGGAGGGTCCACCATAGTTGGACACAGAATGGCCAGTTCGTTTGATCGTTTCGTATAGGCTTCAATCTCTGACCCCGTCATTTTCAAGTGATAAAGCTCGTTCTCCAACTTGTGGATGTCATCACGCGTGCAGTATTCCCTCTTAATGAGTTCCTTGAAATCATTCCAGGGTGTGGCGTTAGCAGCTGCCAACCCTAAGATCTGAACTTGGGCGTTCCACCAAGTTAGTGCTATTCCTTCTAGCGTGCCAGTGGCGTATTTCACCCTGCGAGCCTCAGGGCATTCACACATCTCGAATACAGACTCGAGCTTTTCAAACCAGTGGAGGAGTCCAACCGCCCCTTCCGTGCCACTAAATGTACTTGGACGACAGTCCATGAAATTCTTGAAAGTGCAAATAGGTTGCTGTGCTGGTTGACCTATTGTGTACGAATAGGACAAAGTTTAATTACAAGGGCTAGTTTAGGAGTGTAGGATCTAAAGATCCTAGTGTGTGCTATAACCACAGGATATACCTCCTGCTTGTGCGGCTGCAAGTGCCGCAGCAACTTGAGCTTGAACGAGAGCCTCTAGCTGGGCTTGAGTCATGTTAATTCGTCCAGACATGATCTTCATTGTAAAAGTAGCGTAAGTGAGAATGGTTCGCGAGTAGGGCGATGACAGAAAAGCGTAAGCACGTAGGTATTCTCATGTAATAAAGTCATGTGTATCTAAGCGTAATACGAGCAAAGTTCTATATAGTTCTAGCAAGCAGGTAATAAACATAAACCATACTACCTAGGATGTCGAGTCTTGCACGTGGAGCGAATCGTCGTTGTGGATCGTTGAGAGCACTGTTCTGGTTATAGTCTGGTTTTAATAAAAACGTTTTCCCATATTAAAACCAAGTTCTCTATAACCAATGGCTCTGATACCAATCTGTCACACCCCCAAAATCCCACACGCGGAGTACCACCGCTTGGAGGCGTGACACGACCAGGATCAAGCCACCAATCATATTGAACATGTAATTAAATAGTAAAAGTTTTCCATCAATACGAGAGGTGTTTATCAAAACCAACATAAGTAAATGTAGCGGAAGCATTAATGTATAAAACCCAACATAAATCTTAACGTTTGAAATGTCAATAGTGTTTAATAGTTAACCACAATCCTTTGCCCACAATGACTCGCCCCTCCTTGTGCAAGCTCCAAAAGTACCTAAGGTCCTGCAAGGCATGCAGCAGAGAGTCAACAACTAGTTGAGCGAGTTCACAGTGTATAGTTCAGTAATTGTAGTAGTATGAGCAGTATTATGTTCGTTCGTTAAGTCATGTATCGTATTGGTTTCCATCGCTGGCCTCTCGGCATGTATGCGAAGATTTGGGGTAATACTCCCAAATATCCTAGACTATGTATATTTGTATCGCTGGCCACCCTGGCATGTGTGCGAAGTTTTAGTATGTATAGTTCGCAGCCTTACTGAGGCATGTGTGCGAAGATCAGTCATAATATCGCAGCCAACCCCTGGCATGTGTGCGAAGATCAGTTCAAGTAGGTATACTAGTCTAGCCGTATCTTGTCATCTACCATCCTCACCCTGAGGACCACATCATTAGGTTCCATTAACTAAGTACGCATGAAATAATCATCCAATCCCATTCCCACCCTGGGAACCCCATGCCTTGGCTGTGTGAACTCACCTTGGGTTGCTCGGCAGATACACAAAGAGGTTTCTTGAACTAAAGAGGTCAACCACGTCCTAACAGGGTTACCATACAAGTCAGGTTGTGACTTCAAGTAATGCACGTATAAATCATACCAGTTAACACGTTACTAACACGTATTGATCATGGCAACTCACACATATAATCATGGCAATCCATCAACAGCAAAGTCACGTAAATTAACGGAGTCCAAGTATCCGGCCCAAACAGTTGGGTTTGTAACAGTGAAAGTCCATTAAGATGTGCGAGTGTTCACGGTCTCGAGTCGAGACTAACGATCCCGAGTCGAGACTAAGCGGTCTCGAGTTGTACTGGTTTCGAGGTCTCGAGTCGCAACAAGGAGGTCTCGAGTCATCATGGTCCGGTCGAGACTACACGGTCTCGAGTCGCAACCGGACCCGCAATGATGGTCTCGAGTTGTGCTGTTTTGTGTCGGTAATGTGATCTCGAGTCGAGACTAAGGGTTCTCGACTCGCAACCCATGTTGAGACAAAGTGTAACAGATTTCCTTAATTAATCAGTAACAATCATTCCGTAATTTCAGCTAACAACTTAGCAGTTTCGAAAATCAGATCAAATCAATTATCATTCCATATTCAAACATATTCATAACATCTTCATCACAAGAACAGTAACCATCGAAATCATCATTCAAGAACAAACAATCGGATCATCATACAAAACATACAATCGGATCCTTTAATCAATCGATTCTAAACTAGCATGCACCCTAGTTTATGTGTTCATCAATTCTGTAATCATGTTCATCAATCCATTCAAGTTATACAAACACCATCCTATATAAACATGCATGAGCCAATTTCAAGCACCTTAACATTAACAATTTATCACACCACTAACCATAATCACCACATAAAGCATGCAAATCACAACATCCACAAACATGAAATCGGTAGAACATATTACTAACCGAGATGAGGAAAAAGGAATGATCCGAATCCCAAAAGCTTCGATGAAGGGATGTTCGGCTGCCTTGGTTCCGAGTCGAGAGGGAGAGAGTGTAAGTTCAAGGGTTTGTGTGTGTGCTAGGATGTTTTGCAAGTTGTGAGAATGTTACTAACATTCTAGGTATAATTCGGTTAAGGGAGGGTTGGGCCGAACCCTCACTTGGGCCGCCCTAAAGTCCGAATACAAGTGATACGGCCCAAAGGGCTTGTGCGATCGAGTATGTAGTGTTGTGCGGTTCGGGTTTCATTCAAACATGTATAACACACATTCACATATTTCATTAATCATAAAGTTCACAAAATCACATATCATTCACATACGTTACACAGAGTAGGTCCGAATTACGAGTTGTCACAGGAGATCATTCATTTGATCAAGGGCTTTTTCCTCGTATAAATTTTTGTGTCGCTTGTGCAATTTACATTTAAGTGATCCTTATCATTGTTTACCAATTCAAGCATCATACCCCATAACAAAGAGTTTGGTTGCATTATCCTCATTTGATTTTTGACCAAAACACATGTCATGTATCCAAGGCCTGCCAAGGATAACGTTACAACATGATAAGCAATCTATAACACAAAATTTTTTATAAGAATGAAGTCCTTCAATATAGATGAGGAGTTTGATGTCCCCTAGAGTGTTTTTGGTCTCTCCGCTGAATCCCACAAGTACTGAGGATCTTGGTACAATATCGGATTCAGGAATACTCATCTTCTTTAGGACATCAAGAAGGATGATGTTCACTGAACTTCCTCCATCTATAAGGATCCTGCGAACAAAATGGTTAGAAATAAACAGAGTAATAACAAGACCATCGTGATGAGGATGCGGAACATCAACACGATCATCCTCATCAAAAGTTATGATTGTATCCTTGGTAACAATGGAGGTTCGGCTGGGTCTGTCTCCATTATCCATCTTGGTTTCCTTGGCATGTCTTTTGGCTGTTCAAAAGGAAGTACCACAAATGTCTGATCCACCGGATATTGTAACACCCCGAAAACGGGTTTCGTAATCAAACCCCGTTAATACTAAGAGACGGGTAAAGTACCGTTAGTGGTGAAAGTAACCCGATAAATATTAGGATTTGAACAAATAATCCTAATATTAAATACAATTTGAATAAAAGATTTTAAGGAAGTAAGTTTATAAGAAGGCCCGAGCTAACGGGACTTAAAATATAACGGGTTATAGCTTCCCAAACCCATTAAGTTAACTAGGAGTAATTAACCTAGTTAATGAGGTGTAAATAAGTAAATAAAATATAGAGTTCTAGTTTCTAATAATTAAAATAAAACTTGAGGGACCAAAACCGTTAAAGAGGAAACAAGTTATATCTAATAAAAAAAATATACACCACACACACAAGGTGTGTGTGTGTGGATCGATCATCAGGGGCGACCAAGAGGGTGAAACCCTAAACACTCATAAATCCATCAAAAATTGAAAGCCCAAATGGAGTCTAAATTCATAATTGAACATGGATTAATGATCACCCAAGCTAGGGGATCATAAGGTATGTAAAATCTTGAAGTTTGGTGAAGTTATAAAAATTGGATAATCATCCTAATCGCGAATTAGGCATGGATTAGAGAAGCTATAGCTAGATTAGTGATGTATACTTGCTTAGGAACAAAACCCTAAGTGAAAATCATACATAACATTCTATGAATTGAAGGACTTGATGAGCTAACACACTTAGATAAGTGAGTTTTAATGTTATTATAAAATTTATGATATAGCTATGCTTAGAATCAACATGCATGATAACAAATAGAAAGTGTTTGATTAAACCATGAAATTGGGTACAAGATCATACTTCTCATGAAACAGGTTTAGTATGATATAAAAGAATTAATGTTAAGATCGTGATATAGATGCTTGAAATCATGTTACCTAGTAGTTAGTGTGTAAAATTTGAAGTTCGTTAAGGGTTCGGACGAAATGCCTAAGTGAAATTCAATAAAACAAATGTGCATTGAATAAGTCAATATGTCGGTTGACTTAAAAAGTCAAACCGACCAAGTGTATGATCAAATGATAAATTCAACATAAAAGGTAGGATGGTTTAGCTGTAAATGATTATGACTAACCTAACCATCTTACAATTACAATGATAGTTTGACGCTTGGCAAGCTAGGTGAAAGCTTGGGGAAGGAAGCGGGTCAAACGAATCAAGAATGAAGGAAAAACGTAATTCGGATGCAAGGTAAGTATAGCTTACACTAGTCTTAAATTGTGCAATATTCTCTTATCATATAAATTACGAATGAGATAACTAAACAATTAAAATGTGATGTTCCGTATTGAAGTCGTACGGAACAAGATAATCTAAGATGAAAGAAACCATAATAATGGTTAAAAAGAAGTAAATCGATAATTCGGTCATATTATGACGAAAGGAAAAATGAACTTTTAATGGTTATCTATTATGGTAAGCCAAAACAAATAATAAGAGCAAAACAGTAATTTAGTCACACGTTGACAATAACCGATAGTTTAAAAAAAAGACGCTTTTCCGCGTAAGACATAAAGAGTCGAAAGTGGTAATAAACGATTTATAAATAAAATGACCGTACGCTGTTGAACGGAAAGAGTCATGTAGATGAGATGATAATAAGTCTTCGGCTTATTACCCTTTTACCAAACTTTGACCCGTTCGTGATTTTATCAAACAACATGTTGTTTGATTCTAAATTCTCATCATTTCCATGTTGTTATCATATTAGATTCAAATCACGGGTTTATATACATTCTCATCATTGTTAAACTATCGCTATCTTCATATGCGAGTGTACTTCAATTGTTATAATCACGTCGGAAGAAACGGTAGGTCAAACGGACAAGCGGATTAAAAGTTATGAAGGTTTCCGTTTTAGAAAACGGCAAACTTGGAAAATCCTGCAGAGGCCACCATAAGTTACGGTAGCTACCGTAACTTACGGTAGCCTATAAGTCTTTACACCAGAAACCCCCTGCTTTACAGTGGGAAGAATCAACATTCAGGGGCTACCGTAAATTACGGTGGCTACCGTAATTTACGGTAGCCCCTGTAACATAATGTATTTTTATCAGTTTCGTTTCCCGGACTCGTTTTGACACGTTTTAAACCCTCTATGACTAAAGCATTTCATGTTTATGAAATGTAGTTACATTTTGGATGCCGGAAGACGATCAAGCTCATCGAAGAACCGAACACTATAAAGATACATGCTTCCGCACATTGCCCATTGTAAATTAAACGACGAATGCGATCACGTTATGTAGAATAACTATGATTTACAAAGGTTTTAATAAATTCGTATTTCCGATGTATATGAAATCTTAGTTACATGATTGTTTACGTAAAATATACGTTAAACCTTGATTTATAAGACTGGGTGTTACAAGTTTGTAATCAGAGCTCAAGGTTAAAAAAATAAAGTGTTCCGTTCGAGGCTTGATCCCAAATCCGATAAGTACATGTAAGTTAATAGTTTAGCGTGCTAAAGTTTTGTAAACAACATAGGGCTATCGTGTGATACACGTTACCTTAATTAAGAGATAAATGTAGTTGACGAAATTGCGCGCGTTGACGCGTATAGTAGAAAATCCTTGTATTATAATACGGGCGATTATTAAAGTTGATGTTACTAATTCTTATAAATGTTTTAATTGAAGTACACTCGCATATGAAGATAGCGATAGTTTAACAAATTGCGGATATGACAATGGAACGGTCCGAGGTATGACAAACAGGGCATACTCATCAAGTACCTAAATCGTGTGACGATCGCGAACAAGGTTAACGACATAGGAAGCCCGTTAGGGCAAACATTTACCAGGTGCACGCTTTTAAATATAATCGCACAAATAGCAATATGCAACAAACATGTAAAGAATGATTGTTGCATATGTAAATTAGAAACTTGGAAAACCTTAATAGAATACCTATCCAGGATATTATTTCCAAGAAAACTAAAATAGAGGCGTTACTTACATAGGGCGTGATGTGAAAACTATAAAAGGTCATGTGTGTCATGTGTTAATCGCTTACTCTGGCCAAGTAAGCAGTGGCATATGATACCATGAACTTCTTATAGCGGACACATTTACATCCGATGTAGTAAGGACAGGGTAAATGGGACGAATTAAAAGTACCCAAATGAATAAAATGAGTAAAATATTTGATAAAAATGTAAACGCAAAGCCGGGTGACGGGAGCGTAATACATTAAGATGATGAGCCCGAGTGAAGGGACAAAGATTAATGTAAAACGATTAAGATATGCACTGGGAGGAGTGTACTTACACTCGAACCCGGAAAGTGCAAATATGTTAAACGACTAAGATATGCATTGGGAGGAGTGTACTTACACTCAAACCCGGAAAATGCAAATATGTAAAACGATTAAGATATGCATTGGGAGGGGTGTAGACACTCGAACCCGGAGAAGGCAAATATGACTCTTAACGGGCCGTTTTTGTAAAACGCCAAACTCGAGGACAAAGTCGGAATATAAGAGTGAAACAAAGTCTTAATGCATACCGGAAGTGTTGCAATAATAACGACTTCGGTAAAACACCCGGTTGATGGGTAAGGATTAAACACATGCGTAGACCGAGAAACGGGAACTCGGATGGAAAATTAAAAGACACGGATTTCGAGTCATAACTAAAAGACGATAAGATACTGTAAATAGAAATTTTGATAAATTACGTTCAACTATTTTGAAATTGAACGGGTCAATAATGTGAAGCGAGGAAATTGGTTAAAAATCCCCGCGTAAAATAATAACGGAAGGTAAAGTTAGTATAAAAGCGAGGGGTTTCGCTAATTTAACTGAATGCGTTAAAGGGAAGAGATCATGAACGGTTTGGTTGAAAAAAGTGAGGTATTTCACTAGAACATCTAAACGGGCAGAAATGACAAAAAGAATTCACAATTATTTTGTCACACCCCGGCCGCATTAAAACAACAAACCGCGGCGGAAACGCCGGGGAGTGAGGCGACAGAATTATTGTTCCACAACCATGGTAATCAAATGTTTCGTTTTATTGATATATTAAGTAATCTTTATTGTCATAAAACCAAACAAACAAACTACATATTGTTTATAACTGTTTTTATGTCACTAAGGCCTTGTCCAGATCCTAAGTGAACTCGCTTCCTAGCAAGCAACATCAAGCAGTACCACCTGAAACATATGTAAAAATAAAGTCAGCAAAGAATGCTGGCGAGTACATAGGTTTTGTGGGAGTATCGGATTCATGGCTCGTTTATATGTTGCAGTATCTCGTTAGACTACAAGAGTTAAAATACAAACCTCGTTTTGAAAAGTGTATTGCAACATAATTAACCAACTCAAATCAAATTGGTTATAGTTTATAAAATCTCGTAGCCATGACTCTTAACTCAAAAATATTTGTTTTAGTATAACAACTTGTAAACATCTCGTAAAAACTCGTTAATAAAACTCGTATGGTTTACATTGTTTCAAAAACCACGTTGTGTGACTTTGTTTCAAAATCGTTTCCCCCGGTGAACTAAATAATGACACGCAATGTAATATAATAGAAGCACTTATATATAAGATGTACCAGCGGCGTATCTACCATGATTCTATAATACTACACCCGTCCCATTATCTAATCACTACCCAAAACCAATCGTTTAATTTGTTTAACTCGTTTCAAATCGTGTATCTTGTTTCAAATCGTTTAACTCGTCCCAAAATCGTATTCGTTTTAATAGTGAAACTACTTTTGGTCGTCTCGTTAACAACATTCAAACCTTCGTGACTCGTCAACTCGTTTCTCGTTTCGTATTAACAAACCACCAAAGGGTAAGTTAACAATCATCAGGTTCGGTCGTTACCTACATAACCCCCACACATAACCATGGGTGTAGTCTGATAACGGGATTTGTCAGATCCTATGGTACCATAACCTAATACCGGTCGGCTCGGCTAAAGCTAATGAATGTCATTCGTTATGTAACCACAACCAACAAGCCTTGTTCACCTTATTGAAATCGTTATTAGTTTAGCATAAACCATCGTTTTTGAAATTATCGTTTAAACTTTGAAATTTGTTTTGTACATATGAATCACCCCAAAACAATTGAAAACAGTAAAATAGGGGAACTATGTACTCACATTGAAGTGCAAAGTATCCTCAATCTAGAGAACTCAATAAGCTCAATCAAACCAAGGAAACTCAAGCAGCACCTAGTAATCGGATCACTAGTCAAACACAAGACGCCTAAATCGGAAGATCGGAAAGAATGAGGTCTTGTAAACCAAATGAGTGTAGGAACTCATGTGATATGGTTTAACAAAGCCTACATTTAAATCGGAACCTAACCTAAGTGCTTTCGACCCATTGCGACCCATTAAGGTAACTTACGCTACTATAACGCGTCGTGCGCGCAAACGCGTGTTCGAGACGTCTAACTAGTCCTATGACAAGTATTATATGCCTAAACATGTTTAAATAGGTTGCATAATCAGTTTAGGTGACAAAAGTTAGGTTACATATGCTTAAAGTCCAATTATGCATGAAAATGGCATTTTGGTAATTTACCTAAGGCATATAATCGACCTATCATACAACTACTTAAACTCAGTGACCATAAGGTATAACCTCGGAAGGTTATTCCCTATGCAAGTATGGTCACTAAACATGCTTGGTCGGATCCTAAAGATCGACCAAACGGGTCGAGTTCGAAAGTCTAAGCGGTGGTTTAGACCGCTCGACTTACGACTCTAAACAAGCACTAACTATTAGTGACGAGTTAAACATGTCAAAGCATGTTTAACCTACTGATTTGGTATCAAAACAAAGTGTTTTGATACCTAATAGTAGTCCTGTTGCAAAATGCGTGCTAAAACGCATTTTGACCGAAACTTTGACTCGTCACTACAACTAGTCAACGTGGTAATCAATTGGTATAGTCACTAAGGACTATAACCAACGTGATTACGATCACGTTGCGAAGTTCAAACGAACTTCTCGTTGACCATCTCGTGGTCAAATCTGAAAGTCAAACTAAATTTGACTTCCAAACTAGAAAAGAAATAAAAAGAATGAAAGAATACTTACAATGGGTCCTTGCTATCTTTTCTACAAGAAAACCAAGTTCCCAAGAAGATTAGAAAGCTCCAAACACTATGGGGAGCTCTCCAAATCAGATGAAGAAGAAGAGAAGAAGGAATGAGCAAATGAAATGGAAGTTGGCTTGGCTATTTATAGTTGTAGGAAGAACACAAGATCATTCCAAGTGTTTTGATTAGCCATTAAGCAATGAAATCTAGCCATACAAGTGTTAGGAGCTGATTGGGAGCCTTGGTGATCACACAAACTTGCCCATCACACAAAGAAGTTACCATAACAGCCCCTAAAGAATCAAACAGCAGCCAATTTCAACTTTCTGGTCGCTGGGCCTACTATACGGACCGCAAAGGGTCCCTTACGGTCCGTAAGGACCCTGCATCTGATCAGCAAGTTTCAACAATTAACAGTTTTGGCCCCTGAGCTTGTTTTGACGTGTTTTGGCACTTCTAACACCCGTTAAACCCATTTTTAAGCTCCATAATGAAGTTAAAGTATGGGGAACATGAAACATGCTCAAAAATATGTCGGATGTTGGTTCGTTTGGCCGTATGGTTGCGTTGTTCGGCTAATTACGACGGAAATCGTAACGGGCGCGAAAACGATCCAAATTGAACGACGAATGGAATTTTTGCATGCCGATCACTAAAATAAAAATATTTTAGTGTGTACAAAAATTTTGGATGTCCAGATGCGAACAGAACGTAAGATATGCGCGAAAATGCAAACTTACGTCGTTTTTGACACTTTTAGTCCCTGTAAGATCAAATAAGCATGTTTTCGCACACGAACCCCTCAAAGCTTATTTCTAAGCTATGTTTAGGTTATTTATGGTATGTTTAGATTATGATCAAGTTCCGGACTATTCGACATCATACGAATCGGTATAGTTTCGCAGTTTGACACAAATAGTCCCTGCGATCGAACAAACTTGTTTTCGACACACCAAACCATCCAAAACTTATTTCTAAGTTATGTGAAGGTTATTTAAGGTATGTTAATCCTATTTCACTATCCTGGAGTGTTTGTCGCGTTTAACTGATTGCGTTTACGCACCAGTTTGCCTATAACCTTCCAGAAAGCGATTTAAAGCTTGAAATCGGAATCGAATCGAATCGTAAAACCACCAAACACATAAAGCTAATAAAATAATACCAAAGCACATTGTATTATTGATAAATAACATTGTTTCGCATAGTTCATCGATTAAAGAGCACAGTTGTCACAGTCTCCCCTACTTTAGGAAATTTCGTCCCGAAATTTTAACTAGAGGAAAACTTGTGAGAACAATTGCGGATATTTCGCCTTCATTTGGTCTTCACATTCCCAAGTAAACTTTGGGCCACATTTGGATACCCAACGAACTTTGACTAATTTAAATCCGTTTGTTCATCAACTGTTTGAATGTACAGTCAATTATCACCACAGGTTTCTCGACAAAGTGTATCGTTTCATCGATTTGGATCTCGTCGAGAGGAATGTGAAGATCAGTGTCAGCTAAATACTTTCGCAATTTGGACATGTGAAAGGTCGGATGAATATATCCAAGCTCTGGAAGTCGCTCTAGTCGCTAGGCAACCTTTCTAACTCTTTCAACAATCATAAATGGTCCAATCGTATCGCGGTGCAAGTTTTCCTTTCCTTCCAAATCTCACCACTCCCTTCCAAGGTGACACCTTGAGTAGGACATGGTCTCCGACTTGAAATTCTAAGGGCTTGCGTCGTAAATCCGCATAACTCTTTTGACGGCTTCAAGCTGTCACAAGATTATCGCGAATTTTCTTGATTTTGTCTGTCGTTTCCAGAATGAGTTCAGGTCCAGTAAGCTGAACCTCACCGATCTCATTCCAACAAACAGGTGAACGACATTTTTTATCGTAAAGAGTTTTGAATGGTGCCATATTGATGCCAGCATGATAACTATTGTTGTAAGAGAACTCGATCAATGGCAGATGAGAGTCCCAATTACCACCAAAGTCTATCACGCATGCTCTAAGCATATCCTCCAAAGTTTGAATCGTCCTCTCGGATTATCCATCTGTTTGGGGATGATAAGCAGTGCTTAGATTTAGTTGGGTTCCCATAGCAGATTGCATGGTTCTCCAAAAATGAGATGAAAATCGGAAATGATATCCAAAGGAACACCATGTCGTGATACAATCTCATCAATATAAATCTTTGCAAGTTTATCAGCAGATAGATCCTCGTAAATCGCAAACTTAGAGAAGTTCGTAATGAAATGATGATAAAAACCAGCGAGACCAAGAAAAGAACAAACTTCTGTGGGTGTCGTAGGTGTATTCCAATCCTTAATTGTTGCAAATTTTGGATGAATACCCTGCTTGTTGACTATATGTCCCAAGAACTGAACTTCTTTAAGCCAGAATTCACACTTGGAGAATTTAGCAAAAAGTTGTTCCTTCTTTAGGAGTTCGAAAGTTAAACGAAGGTGATGCTCGTGGTCGGTTCGAGACTTCGAATAAATAAGAATATCATCGATGAACACAATGATGAACTTGTCTAAATAAGGTTTACAGACCCTATTCATTAAGTCTATAAAGATAGCTGGAGCATTTGTCAAACCAAAGGCATGACAGTAAACTCGTAGTGTCCATATCTCATGTGGAATGCAGTTTTGGGAATATCTTCTTCGTATACACGAAGTTGATGATACCCAGAACGCAGATCGATCTTGGAAAAACAGGTAGCACCTTGCAGCTGATCAAAGAGATCATCGATTCGGGGTAGGGGAGCTCACGATAATCGATACACATTCGAAAAGATCGTTTAAGGTTTTTAGGGAAGATCACAAGTGATCATGGAAATGACAAAACCACACGAGCAGTTTGTCTTTGTGTTGACATTACAAAGTTGCATCAAACATTCATACAATTGCAGTAGTTTAAAATAAAATCACAAATTTTATTTATATAACAACCGCATTGTCTTTAAATGTTAAAAGATAACAACCAAAAGAAATACAAAATACTAATTGTTTATAGCTGCATCATCGATCGCCTCGTTGACGTTAAACACTCGTCCACGAGCGGGGTTCACATTCACGTTCGCGTTCGGATTTGGGTTAACATTCGCATTCGCATTTACCAATCTCGGGCAATTGTTGCGGAAATGACCCATTTCTCCGCAATTGAAACATGAACCAGGTGGGAATCTCGCAGCATTCCCTTGAGCTTGTGCTGGAACCTGTGCAGCCTGATTTTGACCAAAACGACAAGTATTGGCCAAATGCCCAAGCCTACCACACGTAGCACATTGTTTACAGGCCTGTTGGGCAACATGGTGACCATTACATCGTGTGCAGTGAGGTGCGGTACCAGCATATGCTTTCTTTGCAGGAGGTTGAGTCGGTGGGTTCTGAGGGTTTTGAGCAGTTTGATTGGTGACAACAAAGTTCTGGGAAGTCTTGCGCTTCCTTGACTTTTTCGAAGACTCACCCTGTTGCTTACCCTTACCCTTTTCCTTATCAGAATCAGTTGACTCCTTTTTATCACCCTTGCGGGTGAGTTTACCCTTCCTGACTTGAGACTCAGTCAGGGTAGCAGACAACTCGATCGCTTGACGAACGGTAGTAGGATTAACGCCAGTCAGGATGTCCTGAATGGAGTCGGGTAAACCATCGATATACCTCTCGATTGCCTTATCCAACGGGGTAACCATCGAGGGACACAACAAACTAAGCTCCTCAAATCGATCCGTATAAGCACGGTGTTCTCCCCTGACTTCTTTCAAATCGTCAGATTCTCGTTCCAACACTCGAATCTCGTGACGGGGACAGAACTCTCTCATTATGAGAGCTCAGAGCTCTTCCCAAGTTTATGCTAGTGCCACTTCGGCACCCCTATCACGCATCACTCCGTTCCACCATGTAAGAGCTCGCTTCTCGAACACACTTGAAGCAAACTCAACTTTGCGCGCATTCGGACATTGCACATGTCTGAATGTGCTCTCGATACTCTCAAACCATTGCAGGAGCGCGGTTGCTCCTTGTGACCCAGAAAACTTAAGCGGCTTCGCAGAATTGAAATTCTTGAAATTACACGGTGCATTGTTGTTGTTATTATTGTTATTGTTGTATAACTCGTGGATTTGGGTCACAATGCCTGGAAGTACAGCAGCCATTTGTTGAGAGACAAGGGCTGCAATTTCCTCAGCAGTAAAAGTTTGAGCATCACGTCGAGGAGGCATTGTCTAAAAAGGAAACATGGGAAACGAGTGAGGTCGACAATTGGAGGAACAAAAGAGGTATTGAAAACATCGACCAAACACAAGGAAGGCGATCATTCGTTTGTTACCTCGAACAAACAAATGAAACGCAGTGACAAATCAAAGTAAATAAGTCATAATAATGTATCACCGAAGACATGCTCGCCTATAAGTGAACACTCACCCCAAGAGTTCCCAGGTAAGAGTGACTGGTCCGATAATGCGGATTTGTACGAACACTCTAGCCTTAGACAGAAAACTCAGGGTACAGGCATTCACTCTTCCAGTTTGCACGTGTTCACATTATTTAGACCCAAACTTTGACGAGATTTTGAAAACTCAAAAGGCACTATGCCAAAAATGGATCAAACCAGAAGGGTTCAAAACCATATAACAAAGGGTTCAAAACCTTATAACAGGAGGTTCAAAACCTAGTAATCAATCATCCAAGGATAGATGATTAATTTTCGAAGCAGGTTCGTTATTGTGTTCTCGTTGTGGTTATCACCTAAGGATAGGTGACGGTATTGTTTTAAAATTCTAAACACAAGTAAACTTGTGTTGGGGTCCTAAAGTTATAGTCTAGGTCAAAGCAATGCTAATAACCTAATTCCCTATAACCATTGGCTCTGATACCAACTCTTCTGTCACACCCCGGCCGCGTTAAAACAACAAACCGCGGCGGAAACACCGGGGAGTGAGGCGACAGAATTATTGTTCCACAACCATGGTAATCAAATGTTTCGTTTTATTGATATATTAAGTAATGTTTATTGTCATAAAACCAAACAAACAAACTACATATCGTTTATAACTGTTTTTAAGTCACTAAGGCCTTGTCCAGATCCTAAGTGAACTCGCTTCCTAGCAAGCAACATCAAGCAGTACCACCTGAAACATATGTAAAAATAAAGTCAGCAAAGAATGCTGGCGAGTACATAGGTTTTGTGGGAGTATCGGATTCATGGCTCGTTTATATGTTGCAGTATCTCGTTAGACTACAAGAGTCAAAATACAAACCTCGTTTTGAAAAGTGTATTGCAACATAATTAACCAACTCAAATCAAATTGGTTATAGTTTATAAAATCTCGTAGCCATGACTCTTAACTCAAAAATATTTGTTTTAGTATAACAACTTGTAAACATCTCGTAAAAACTCGTTAATAAAACTCGTATGGTTTACATTGTTTCAAAAACCTCGTTGTGTGACTTTGTTTCAAAATCGTTTCCCCCGGTGAACTAAGTAATGACACGCAATGTAATATGATAGAAGCACTTATATATAAGATGTACCAGCGGCGTATCTACCATGATTCTATCATACTACACCCGTCCCATTATCTAATCACTACCCAAAACCAATCGTTTAATTTGTTTAACTCGTTTCAAATCGTGTATCTTGTTTCAAATCGTTTAACTCGTCCCAAAATCGTATTCGTTTTAATAGTGAAACTACTTTTGGTCGTCTCGTTAACAACATTCAAACCTTCGTGACTCGTCAACTCGTTTCTCGTTTCGTATTAACAAACCACCAAAGGGTAAGTTAACAATCATCAGGTTCGGTCGTTACCTACATAACCCCCACACATAACCATGGGTGTAGTCTGATAACGGGATTTGTCAGATCCTATGGTACCATAACCTAATACTGGTCGGCTCGGCCAAAGCTAATGAATGTCATTCGTTATGTAATCACAACCAACAAGCCTTGTTCACCTTATTGAAATCGTTATTAGTTTAGCATAAACCATCGTTTTTGAAATTATCGTTTAAACTTTGAAATTTGTTTTGTACATATGAATCACCCCAAAACAATTGAAAACAGTAAAATAGGGGAACTATGTACTCACATTGAAGTGCAAAGTATCCTCAATCTAGAGAACTCAATAAGCTCAATCAAACCAAGGAAACTCAAGCAGCACCTAGTAATCGGATCACTAGTCAAACACAAGACGCCTAAATCGGAAGATCGGAAAGAATGAGGTCTTGTAAACCAAATGAGTGTAGGAACTCATGTGATATGGTTTAACAAAGCCTAAATTCTAAATCGGAACCTAACCTAAGTGCTTTCGACCCATTGCGACCCATTAAGGTAACTTACGCTACTTTAACGCGTCGTGCGCGCAAACGTGCGTTCGAGACGTCTAACTAGTCCTATGACAAGTATTATATGCCTAAATATGTTTAAATAGGTTGCATAATCAGTTTAGATGACAAAAGTTAGGTTACATATGCTTAAAGTCCAATTATGCATGAAAAGGGCATTTTGGTAATTTACCTAAGGCATATAATCGACCTATCATACAACTACTTAAAACTCAGTGACCATAAGGTATAACCTCGTAAGGTTATTCCCTATGCAACTATGGTCACTCAACATGCTTGGTCGGATCCTAAAGATCGACCAAACGGGTCGAGTTCGAAAGTCTAAGCGGTGGTTTAGACCGCTCGACTTACGACTCTAAACAAGCACTAACTATTAGTGACGAGTTAAACATGTCAAAGCATGTTTAACCTACTGATTTGGTATCAAAACAAAGTGTTTTGATACCTAATAGTAGCCCCGTTGCAAAATGCGTGCTAAAACGCATTTTGACCGAAACTTTGACTCGTCACTACACCTAGTCAACGTGGTAATCAATTGGTATAGTCACTAAGGACTATAACCAACGTGATTACGCTCACGTTGCGAAGTTCAAACAAACTTCTCGTTGACCATCTCGTGGTCAAATCTGAAAGTCAAACTAAATTTGACTTCCAAACTAGAAAAGAAATAAAAAGAATGAAAGAATACTTACAATGGGTCCTTGCTATCTTTTCTACAAGAAAACCAAGTTCCCAAGAAGATTAGAAAGCTCCAAACACTATGGGGAGCTCTCCAAATCAGATGAAGAAGAAGAGAAGAAGGAATGAGCAAATGAAATGGAAGTTGGCTTGGCTATTTATAGTTGTAGGAAGAACACAAGATCATTCCAAGTGTTTTGATTAGCCATTAAGCAATGAAATCTAGCCATACAAGTGTTAGGAGCTGATTGGGAGCCTTGGTGATCACACAAACTTGCCCATCACACAAAGAAGTTACCATAACAGCCCCTAAAGAATCAAACAGCAGCCAATTTCAACTTTCTGGTCGCTGGGCCTGCTTTCCGGACTGCAAAGGGTCCCTTACGGTCCGTAAGGACCCTGCATCTGATCAACAAGTTTCAACAATTGACAGTTTTGGCCCCTGAGCTTGTTTTGACGTGTTTTGGCACTTCTAACACCCGTCAAACCCATTTTTAAGCTCCATAATGAAGTTAAAGTATGGGGAACATGAAACATGCTCAAAAATATGCCGGATGTTGGTTCGTTTGGCCGTATGGTTGCGTTGTTCGGCTAATTACGACGGAAATCGTAACGGGCGCGAAAACGATCCAAATTGAACGACGAATGGAATTTTTGCATGCCGATCACTAAAATAAAAATATTTTAGTGTGTACAAAAATTTTGGATGTCCAGATGCGAACAGAACGTAAGATATGCGCGAAAATGCAAACTTACATCGTTTTTGACACTTTTAGTCCCTGTAAGATCAAATAAGCATGTTTTCGCACTATGTTTAGGTTATTTATGGTATGTTTAGCTTATGATCAAGTTCCGGACTATTCGACATCATACGAATCGGTATAGTTTCGCAGTTTGACACAAATAGTCCCTGCGATCGAACAAACTTGTTTTCGACACACCAAACCATCCAAAACTTATTTCTAAGTTATGTGAAGGTTATTTAAGGTATGTTAAGCCTATTTCACTATCCCGGAGTGTTTGTCGCGTTTAACTGATTGCGTTTACGCACCAGTTTGCATATAACCTTCCAGAAAGCGATTTAAAGCTTGAAATCGGAATCGAATCGAATCGTAAAACCACCAAACACATAAAACTAATAAAATAATACCAAAGCACATTGTATTATTGATAAATAACATTTTTTCGCATTGTTCATCGATTAAAGAGCACAGTTGTCACATATTTTAATTATGAAAGTTCACAAAAAGAGCAAAAAAAAAAACATTACCGGAATAACAACGGAAAGGAATAAATTTTCGGACGTAAAAGTCCTGGAAATGAGAAAAAGATGCAAGACAAGGAGAAAAAGGAAACGTTAAACTAAAATTTAGTTTTAGTGAGAACAACGTTTTAGTAAATATGGATATTACGAGAGAGATTAGATATTGGTTAATATTAAAGGATATAGGTCCTAACACCGATAGGTGTAAAACGATACATTCGAAAGAAAGAATTTCAATGATGAAAAGTCGAAATGGACATAAACATGACGTGATGTGATCACGATCACAAAATTGATATAGAATATAACCACGTTATAACGTGAGTTACAAGCTATGAAATCATTAACACGCAAAAGGACGAAGACGACAATATAGTAAACCCGGGAGATAGGATATATGGTAACCGGTGACTAAGAAGTCTAACCGCCAAATAAATAATAAATAAAGATAATGGACACAAGTTGAAAGTAACGGCCCACGAGGCCTTACACATAATAGAAGCACACGCCAATATAAAAATGAAAAACTTTTGACCAAAAGGAAACGAGTGCCTTGAAAACGAAACTAGGATTCGCTTGATTAAACCAATGAACTATGTAAATAAGGTTACGGGGAAGAAACCTCTTTAAGGGGGGTAGACTTGTAGCACCCCGAAAACGGGTTTGGTAATCAAACCCCGTTAATACTAAGAGACGGGTAAAGTACCGTTAGTGGTGAAAGTAACCCGATAAATATTAGGATTTGAACAAATAATCCTAATATTAAATACAATGTGAATAAAATCTTTTAAGGAAGTAAGTTTATAAGAAGGCCCGAGCTAACAGGACTTAAAATATAACGAGTTATAGCTTCTCGAACCCATTAAGTTAACTAGGAGTAATTAACCTAGTTAATGAGGTGTAAATAAGTAAATAAAATATGGAGTTCTAATTCCTAATAATTAAAATAAAACTTGAGGGACCAAAACCGTTAAAGAGGAAAAAAGTTATATTTAATAAAAAAATATACACCACACACACAAGGTGTGTGTGTGGATCGATCATCAGGGGCGACCAAGTGGGTGAAACCCTAAACTCTCACAAATCCATCAAATTGAAGGCCCAAATGGAGTCTAAATTCACAATTGAACATGGATTAATGATCACCCAAGCTAGGGGATCATAAGGTATGTAAAATCTTGATGTTTGGTGAAGTTGTAAAAATTGGATAATCATCCTAATCGCGAATTAGACATGGATTAAAGAAGCTATGGCTAGATTAGTGATGTATACTTGCTTAGGAACGAAACCCTAAGTGAAAATCATACATAACATGCTATGAATTGAAGGACTTGATGAGTTAACACACTTAGATAACTGAGTTTTTGTAACACCGTTGTTATTATTTTAAAGTTTTTCGTATAAATAACGAAAATAAACATGTAATTACGATTAAGTATCCTTAGAAAATACGAGTAATTTAAAACTTTTACAACTTAAAGTTTTCAACATAATATAAATAAGTTCGTCGTTTAAAAGTTACGACGAAACGTCGCGTGGAAGCTTGTATTTTATCGTGTTTGGTTCCTCATCGAGCTTGATCTTCATCGAGGCACTCTTGGCGATCACCTATGATCAAAACCAACTTAAAAGTTAGTTTTGATAGTTAAATATTACGTTCAAACAAGTACAGGGGTTAAAAGGACTAAATTTAAAAATTTTCCGGAGTTAGGGGCATCGCGTGACGCCTAGCCCTTGTTTTCACAGACTATTGCCTTCAGCTGTTGCTGTACATTCCCAGCTCAACCCGATTTCAATGAAACAGCCATAACTTCTTTGTTATTGATCCGTTTTACCCGATTCTTTTTCCTACGCGTCCGTAATTTAATTCTCCATCATATGGAGTTAAAACCCAACATCCAACATAAATAAATTTTGAGACTTTCAAGCCTTCGACTCGTTACCTTTTTATCAAATTTTACCCGTTTATGCATTTTATCAAACAAACATATTTGTTTGATTCCTACATCACCTACACTTTTTCAGATAAATGTTATATACCATATTAGGTTCTAATCACAGGTTTATTACACAATTTAAACCCATTTTCGCTCGTATGCTTATTTTGACCCGTTAAGGGTATTTAAGCACTTTCAAGCCTAAAATAGCTTTTGATTGCTTCTAGCATTCCATTACCACATTTCTTATCCTATAATCTCCCACCCCAACTGTATTTAAGGTAGGTTTAATGTGGTGATCAATATAAACCAAATTTTACCTCTCGAATCATTATTTTACAGCAAAAACTCAAATAGTGCCATTTAGCTAATATAATACCTTTTTTAGCTCTTATACTTATTCTAAGTATTTACCTAGTCATAAAATCGTTTCCAAACAACCTTTAAGGGTCGTTTGTTCCATTTAGCCTACAAGGGCGCTTTGGTCGATTTTAGTCCTTTTATGACGAAAGACTCTCTCTCAAATTATTCGACCAAAATAACACTTTTAACTACAACATAATTATGCGTACCTGGCCCGGATCAACAAGTAGACCAGATTTATACCTCGTTTTCATTATCACACCATCAATGGTGACACAATTATCTGATTTGCTAATCGGTCCTGTTAACATAAGACTTGACAACCACATTAGTCGATATTGTCAAATGATGTTATCATCACCATTCGACCCGTTTGGACTATATGCCCAACATTATCTATTTAATCAAAAACATCGTTTTTGATTTCCAATTCATACATCCATCCCATCCCGGATTTTATAACCATACCCTTTTTCTTTTACATTCTTTTCTAACAAATTCAACCCATTTCGGCTTACGCCATGGGTATCCTTTTAACCTTGATTTACATTAGTCGACACTTGACAAATTTCCATATTTCCAATATTATCGTTATCACGTATACAACGTATCAAATAAACGGGTATTCTACATAAGTGTGTAAATTACACTTACCTCGCATCCACGCCACGTTTTTCTTTCCGTACTTGCTCCGTTTGACCCGCTCCCTCCTCCAAGCTATCATCTAGCTTGTTACGCGTCAAACTATTATCAATCATTTACAAAGTGGTTAAATTAGTCATAAAAATCACGACTATTCCACCTCACTTATTTCCTATGCCCAAGCTACTATTCGACTTCATGATTAGTTAACTTAACTTATCTAAAGTTAACTACTTTCAATCGCATGGTTCACGATATTAAGTCTAAATCAACATAGTATTTAGAACTCTTATCACTTCATATGACGCGTAATTGCCATATCATTCGAATACGCGTTTTCACTCTAAATTTCAACACTTTAGTTCTCATTTAGGCATTTTAACAAACACCTAATGTGCATAATTTTACATATTTACTAACTAGTTCATAACTAATTATTTTCACCGAGATTTACATCAAAATCAAACCTCTATGTCTAGTGTTCATGAACTACATCAAGAACTTATATCATAACAATCAATATTCCTGAATTTAACATCCTAATTCAAGTGTTCATCACAATGACATAAAAACCCACTTAGCATATAAATGAGTAATAATCAATTTCATAATTTTTCATCATTAATTCGTCAAATCCTTACTAGGGTTTGTTCCTAGACATGGATTTATCCTTATTTCACTCTCACATCAAACATGCAAGCAATAATTTCATTTATCATAAATTCATCAAGAATTTCAACTTCACTAAACATAAAAATTTAACATACCTTGTGATCCCCTAAGCTTGGTGATCACTAATTTGTGTTAATCCATACGATTTGGCTCTAAATTACCTTTCAATTTGTTGGATCTTGATGAACTAGGGTTTCACCCTTTCTTTTCTTGCTCCTGGGCGATTACACGCACAAACACACTCTCTCAGTGTGTATGTTGTGTGTTATTACTTGTTTTAATAAATATTAGTTTCCCACTTGACAACTTTAGTCCCTCATGTTTCTATTTTGATCATTTGAATCTATAGTTCACTATTTATAACTTAGTCACATATTACTAACTAGGTCAATTATTCCTAGTTAAATTTAATGGGTTCGGGAAGTCATAACCCGTTTTATTTTTAAGTCCCGTTAAAAAAGTCTTCGTACAACCTTTATTTAATATTGGGTTTAATTATTTAAATCCTAATATTAACCGGGTAAGTTTTACCACTATCGGTACTTTACCCGTCTTTTAGTGTTAACGTAGTTTGATTACCAAACCCATTTTCGGGGTGTTACAGTTTTAATGTTATGATAAAATGTATGATATAGCTATGCTTAGAATCAACATGCATGATAACAAATAGAAAGTGTTTGATTAAACCATGAAATTGGGTACAAGATCATACTTCTCATGAAATAGGTTTAATATGATATAAAAGAATTGATGTTAAGATCGTGATATAGATGCTTGAATTCATGTTACCTAGTATTTAGTGTGTAAAATTTGAAGTTCGTTAAGGGTTCGGACGAAATGCCTAAGTGAAATTCAATAAAACAAATGTGCATTGAATAAGTCAATAAGTCGATTGACTTTAAAAAGTCAAACTGACCAAGTGTATGATCGAATGATAAATTCGACATAAAAGCGTAGGATGGTTTAGTTGTAAATGATTATGACTAACCTAACTATCTTACAATTACAATGATAGTTTGACGCTTGGCAAGCTAGGTGAAAGCTTGGGGAAGGAAGCGGGTCAAACGAATCAAGAATGAAGGAAAAGCGTAATTCAGATGCACGGTAAGTATAGCTTAGACTAGTCTTAAATTGTGGAATATTCTCTTATGATATAAATTACAAATGAAATAACTAAACAATTAAAATGTGATGTTCCGTCGTGTAGTCGTACGGAACAAGATAATCAAAGATGAAAGAAACCATAATAATTGTTAAAAAGAAGTAAATCGATAATTCGGTCATATTATGACGAAAGGAAAAATGAACTTTTAATGGTTATCTATTATGGTAAGCGAAAACAAATAATAAGGGCAAAACAGTAATTTAGTCACACGTTGACAATAACCGATAGTTTAAAAAAAAGACGTTTTTCCGCGTAAGACATAAAGAGTCGAAAGTGTTAATAAACGATTTATAAGTAAAATGACCGTACGCTGTTGAACGGAACGAGTCATGTAGAAGAGATGATAATAAATATCATCTCGCCAAGATAAACGGTCAATTCGGCCAAACGGGTCAAAAGGTGTAGACATCACCTTTTGACAATATCGACTAATGATTTTTGTCAAGTTATATGCTTACAGGAATAGATATCCAATTGGTACTCGCATCTTTCTTAATTAGCGATTACAAAGCAAGGTATTAAACCGGGTTAATAAGTTGATCCGAGCCAAGTATGTATAATAGATCAACTCATCATTTAGAACTTGAAGTTCTATGAGAGTTAGGCAAAGTAAAAGGGACATCCGATTACCTTAAAAGGTAAACCGAAGGATTTAAATTATAGACAGAGTGTTTTGGGAACAAGATTTGGTTAAAAATGAGATTTTGGGCGTGCATGGCTTAAGCAAGCCCTTCGTCATAAAAGAAGGGTTAAAAATGACCAAAACGCCCTTGTAAGTGAAATTAAGCAAGCAACCCTTAGAAGTCGCTTGAAAACGAGTTTTATAATCAAGTCATTACTTAGAATAAGTATAAAAGCGAAAGATGTAAATCCTTGGTCAAAAGACTCTATATGAGTCTTTGTCGTAAAATGATAATCCGAGGGGTAAAACTCGGATTATATAGATCACCACATTAAATCCATCACAAATATAGTTGTGATGGAAGATCATTTGATAAATAATGTGGAAATAAGATGCTAGGAATAAACAAGTGTGAATTATGCGTAAAAGTGCTTAAATGCCCTTAACGGGTCAATTAAACATCTAAGTCAAAACAGGTTTAAGAATGTATATAAACCCGTGATTTGAATCTAATATGATAATAACATGGAAATGATGAGAATTTAGAATCAAACAACATGTTTGTTTGATAAAATCACAAACGGGTCAAACTTTGGTAAAAGGGTAATAAGCCGAAGACTTAAAAGTCTTAAATTTTGTTAATCCGGATGTTGGATTTTAACTCCATATGATGGAGGATCAAATTACAATCACGTAGGAAGAAACGGTATGTCAAACGGACAAGCGGATTAAAAGTTATGAAGGTTTCCGTTTTAGAAAACGGCAAACTTGGAAAATCCTGCAGAGGCCACCGTAAGTTACGGTAGCTACCGTAACTTACGGTAGCCTATAAGTCTTTACACCATAAACCCCCCTGCTTTACGGTGGGAAGAATCAACATTCAGGGGCTACCGTAAATTACGGTAGCCTACCATTCGAATATTGATTGTTAGAACTCTTATAACTTCATATCACGCGTAATTGCCATATCATTCGAATACGCATTTTCACTCTAAATTTCAACACTTTAGTTCTCATTTAGGCATTTTAACAAACACCTAATGTGCATAGTTTTACATATTTACTAACTAGTTCATAACTAATTATTTTCACCGAGATTTACATCAAAATCAAACCTCTATGTGTAGTGTTCATGAACTACATCAAGAACTTATATCATAACAATCAATATTCCTGAATTTAACATCCTAATTCAAGTGTTCATCACAATGACATAAAAACCCACTTAGCATATAAATGGGTAATAATCAATTTCACAATTTTTCATCATTAATTCGTCAAATCCTTACTAGGGTTTGTTCCTAGACATGGATTTATCCTTATTTCACTCTCACATCAAACATGCAAGCAATAATTTCATTTATCATAAATTCATCAAGAATTTCAACTTCACTAAACATAAAAATTTAACATACCTTGTGATCCCCTAAGCTTGGTGATCATGAATTTGTGTTAATCCATACGATTTGGCTCTAAATATTAGTTTCCCACTTGACAACTTTAGTCCCTCATGTTTTTATTTTGGTCATTTGAATCTATAGTTCACTATTTATAACTTAGTCACATATTACTAACTAGGTCAATTATTCCTAGTTAAATTTAATGGGTTCGGGAAGTCATAACCCGTTTTATTTTTAAGTCCCGTTAAAAAAGTCTTCGTACAACCTTTATTTAATATTAGGTTTAATTATTTAAATCCTAATATTAACCGGGTAAGTTTTACCACTATCGGTACTTTACCCGTCTTTTAGTGTTAACGTAGTTTGATTACCAAACCCATTTTCGGGGTGTTACAGTTTTAATGTTATGATAAAATGTATGATATAGCTATGCTTAGAATCAACATGCATGATAACAAATAGAAAGTGTTTGATTAAACCATGAAATTGGGTACAAGATCATAATTCTCATGAAATAGGTTTAATATGATATAAAAGAATTGACGTTAAGATCGTGATATAGATGCTTGAAATCATGTTACCTAGTATTTAGTGTGTAAATTTGAAGTTCGTTAAGGGTTCGGACGAAATGCCTAAGTGAAATTCAATAAAACAAATGTGCATTGAATAAGTCAATAAGTCGATTGACTTTAAAAAGTCAAACTGACCAAGTGTATGATCGAATGATAAATTCGACATAAAAGCGTAGGATGGTTTAGTTGTAAATGATTATGACTAACCTAACTATCTTACAATTACAATGATAGTTTGACGCTTGGCAAGCTAGGTGAAAGCTTGGGGAAGGAAGCGGGTCAAACGAATCAAGAATGAAGGAAAAGCGTAATTCAGATGCACGTTAAGTATAGCTTAGACTAGTCTTAAATTGTGGAATATTCTCTTATGATATAAATTACAAATGAGATAACTAAACAATTAAAATGTGATGTTCCGTCGTGTAGTCGTACGGAACAAGATAATCAAAGATGAAAGAAACCATAATAATTGTTAAAAAGAAGTAAATCGATAATTCGGTCATATTATGACGAAAGGAAAAATGAACTTTTAATGGTTATCTATTATGGTAAGCCAAAACAAATAATAAGGGCAAAACAGTAATTTAGTCACACGTTGACAATAACCGATAGTTTAAAAAAAAGACGTTTTTCCGCTTAAGACATAAAGAGTCGAAAGTGTTAATAAACGATTTATAAGTAAAATGACCGTACGCTGTTGAACGGAACGAGTCATGTAGATGAGATGATAATAAATATCATCTCGCCAAGATAAACGGTCAATTCGGCCAAATGGGTCAAAAGGTGTAGACATCACCTTTTGACAATATCGACTAATGATTTTTGTCAAGTTATATGCTTACACGAATAGATATCCAATTGGTACTCGCATCTTTCTTAATTAGCGATTACAAAGCAAGGTATTAAAACCGGGTTAATAAGTTGATCCGAGCCAAGTATGTATAATAGATCAACTCATCATTTAGAACTTGAAGTTCTATGAGAGTTAGGCAAAGTAAAAGGGACATCCGGTTACCTTAAAAGGTAAACCGAAGGATTTAAATTATAAACAGAGTGTTTTGGAAACAAGATTTGGTTAAAAATGAGATTTTGGGCGTGCATGGCTTAAGCAAGCCCTTCGTCATAAAAGAAGGGTTAAAAATGACCAAAACGCCCTTGTAAGTGAAATTAAGCAAGCAACCCTTAGAAGTCGCTTGAAAACGAGTTTTATAATCAAGTCATTACTTAGAATAAGTATAAAAGCGAAAGATCTAAATCCTTGGTCAAAGGACTCTATATGAGTCTTTGTCGTAAAATGATAATCCGAGGGGTAAAACTCGGATTATATAGATCACCACATTAAATCCATCACAAATATAGTTGTGATGGAAGATCATTTGATAAATAATGTGGAAATAAGATGCTAGGAATAAACGAGTGTGAATTATGCGTAAAAGTGCTTAAATGCCCTTAACGGGTCAATTAAACATCTAAGTAAAAACAGGTTTAAGAATGTATATAAACCCGTGATTTGAATCTAATATGATAACAACATGGAAATGATGAGAATTTAGAATCAAACAACATGTTTGTTTGATAAAATCACAAACGGGTCAAAGTTTGGTAAAAGGGTAATAAGCCGAAGACTTAAAAGTCTTAAATTTTGTTAATCCGGAAGTTGGATTTTAACTCCATATGATGGAGGATCAAATTACAATCACGTAGGAAGAAACGGTATGTCAAATGGACAAGCGGATTAAAATTTATGAAGGTTTCCGTTTTAGAAAACGGCAAACTTGGAAAATCCTGCAGAGGCCACCATAAGGTGCGGTAGCTACCGTAACTTACGGTAGCCTATAAGTCTTTACACCATAAACCCCCCTGCTTTACGGTGGGAAGAATCAACATTCAGGGGCTACCGTAAATTATGGTAGCCTACCATTCGAATATTGATTGTTAGAACTCTTATAACTTCATATCACGCGTAATTGCCATATCATTCGAATACGCGTTTTCACTCTAAATTTCAACACTTTACTTCTCATTTAGGCATTTTAACAAACACCTAATGTGCATAATTTTACATATTTACTAACTAGTTCATAACTAATTATTTTCACCGAGATTTACATCAAAATCAAACCTCTATGTCTAGTGTTCATGAACTACATCAAGAACTTATATCATAACAATCAATATTCCTGAATTTAACATCCTAATTCAAGTGTTCATCACAATGACATAAAAACCCACTTAGCATATAAATGGGTAATAATCAATTTCACAATTTTTCATCATTAATTCGTCAAATCTTTACTAGGGTTTGTTCCTAGACATGGATTTATCCTTATTTCACTCTCACATCAAACATGCAAGCAATAATTTCATTTATCATAAATTCATCAAGAATTTCAACTTCACTAAACATAAAAATTTAACATACCTTGTGATCCCCTAAGCTTGGTGATCATGAATTTGTGTTAATCCATACGATTTGGCTCTAAATATTAGTTTCCCACTTGACAACTTTAGTCCCTCATGTTTTTATTTTGATCATTTGAATCTATAGTTCACTATTTATAACTTAGTCACATATTACTAACTAGGTCAATTATTCCTAGTTAAATTTAATGGGTTCGGGAAGTCATAACCCGTTTTATTTTTAAGTCCCGTTAAAAAAGTCGTCGTACAACCTTTATTTAATATTAGGTTTAATTATTTAAATCCTAATATTAATCGGGTAAGTTTTACCACTATCGGTACTTTACCCGTCTTTTAGTGTTAACGTAGTTTGATTACCAAACCCATTTTCGGGGTGTTACAGTTTTAATGTTATGATAAAATGTATGATATAGCTATGCTTAGAATCAACATGCATGATAACAAATAGAAAGTGTTTGATTAAACCATGAAATTGGGTACAAGATCATACTTCTCATGAAATAGGTTTAATATGATATAAAAGAATTGATGTTAAGATCGTGATATAGATGCTTGAAATCATGTTACCTAGTATTTAGTGTGTAAATTTGAAGTTCGTTAAGGGTTCGGACGAAATGCCTAAGTGAAATTCAATAAAACAAATGTGCATTGAATAAGTCAATAAGTCGATTGACTTTAAAAAGTCAAACTGACCAAGTGTATGATCGAATGATAAATTCGACATAAAAGCGTAGGATGGTTTATTTGTAAATGATTATGACTAACCTAACTATCTTACAATTACAATGATAGTTTGACGCTTGGCAAGCTAGGTGAAAGCTTGGGGAAGGAAGCGGGTCAAACGAATCAAGAATGAAGGAAAAGCGTAATTCAGATGCACGTTAAGTATAGCTTAGACTAGTCTTAAATTGTGGAATATTCTCTTATGATATAAATTACAAATGAGATAACTAAACAATTAAAATGTGATGTTCCGTCGTGTAGTCGTACGGAACAAGATTATCAAAGATGAAAGAAACCATAATAATTGTTAAAAAGAAGTAAATCGATAATTCGGTCATATTATGACAAAAGGAAAAATGAACTTTTAATGGTTATCTATTATGGTAAGCCAAAACAAATAATAAGGGCAAAACAGTAATTTAGTCACACGTTGACAATAACCGATAGTTTAAAAAAAAGACGTTTTTCCGCGTAAGACATAAAGAGTCGAAAGTGTTAATAAACGATTTATAAGTAAAATGACCGTACGCTGTTGAACGGAACGAGTCATGTAGATGAGATGATAATAAATATCATCTCGCCAAGATAAACGGTTAATTCGGCCAAACGGGTCAAAAGGTGTAGACATCACCTTTTGACAATATCGACTAATGATTTTTGTCAAGTTATATGCTTACACGAATAGATATCCAATTGGTACTCGCATCTTTCTTAATTAGCGATTACAAAGCAAGGTATTAAAACCGGGTTAATAAGTTGATCCGAGCCAAGTATGTATAATAGATCAACTCATCATTTAGAACTTGAAGTTCTATGAGAGTTAGGCAAAGTAAAAGGGACATCCGGTTACCTTAAAAGGTAAACCGAAGGATTTAAATTATAGACAGAGTGTTTTGGAAACAAGATTTGGTTAAAAATGAGATTTTGGGCGTGCATGGCTTAAGCAAGCCCTTCGTCATAAAAGAAGGGTTAAAAATGACCAAAACGCCCTTGTAAGTGAAATTAAGCAAGCAACCCTTAGAAGTCGCTTGAAAACGAGTTTTATAATCAAGTCATTACTTAGAATAAGTATAAAAGCGAAAGATCTAAATCCTTGGTCAAAGGACTCTATATGAGTCTTTGTCGTAAAATGATAATCCGAGGGGTAAAACTCGGATTATATAGATCACCACATTAAATCCATCACAAATATAGTTGTGATGGAAGATCATTTGATAAATAATGTGGAAATAAGATGCTAGGAATAAACGAGTGTGAATTATGCGTAAAAGTGCTTAAATGCCCTTAACGGGTCAATTAAACATCTAAGTAAAAACAGGTTTAAGAATGTATATAAACCCGTGATTTGAATCTAATATGATAACAACATGGAAATGATGAGAATTTAGAATCAAACAACATGTTTGTTTGATAAAATCACAAACGGGTCAAAGTTTGGTAAAAGGGTAATAAGCCGAAGACTTAAAAGTCTTAAATTTTGTTAATCCGGATGTTGGATTTTAACTCCATATGATGGAGGATCAAATTACAATCACGTAGGAAGAAACGGTATGTCAAATGGACAAGCGGATTAAAATTTATGAAGGTTTCCGTTTTAGAAAATGGCAAACTTGGAAAATCCTGCAGAGGCCACCGTAAGGTGCGGTAGCTACCGTAACTTACGGTAGCCTATAAGTCTTTACACCATAAACCCCCCTGCTTTACGGTGGGAAGAATCAACATTCAGGGGCTACCGTAAATTACGGTAGCCTACCATTCGAATATTGATTGTTAGAACTCTTATAACTTCATATCACGCGTAATTGCCATATCATTCGAATACGCGTTTTCACTCTAAATTTCAACACTTTACTTCTCATTTAGGCAATTTAACAAACACCTAATGTGCATAATTTTACATATTTACTAACTAGTTCATAACTAATTATTTTCACCGAGATTTACATCAAAATCAAACCTCTATGTCTAGTGTTCATGAACTACATCAAGAACTTATATCATAACAATCAATATTCCTGAATTTAACATCCTAATTCAAGTGTTCATCACAATGACATAAAAACCCACTTAGCATATAAATGGGTAATAATCAATTTCACAATTTTTCATCATTAATTCGTCAAATCCTTACTAGGGTTTGTTCCTAGACATGGATTTATCCTTATTTCACTCTCACATCAAACATGCAAGCAATAATTTCATTTATCATAAATTCATCAAGAATTTCAACTTCACTAAACATAAAAATTTAACATACCTTGTGATCCCCTAAGCTTGGTGATCATGAATTTGTGTTAATCCATACGATTTGGCTCTAAATATTAGTTTCCCACTTGACAACTTTAGTCCCTCATGTTTTTATTTTGATCATTTGAATCTATAGTTCACTATTTATAACTTAGTCACATATTACTAACTAGGTCAATTATTCCTAGTTAAATTTAATGGGTTCGGGAAGTCATAACCCGTTTTATTTTTAAGTCCCGTTAAAAAAGTCTTCGTACAACCTTTATTTAATATTAGGTTTAATTATTTAAATCCTAATATTAATCGGGTAAGTTTTACCACTATCGGTACTTTACCCGTCTTTTAGTGTTAACGTAGTTTGATTACCAAACCCATTTTCGGGGTGTTACAGTTTTAATGTTATGATAAAATGTATGATATAGCTATGCTTAGAATCAACATGCATGATAACAAATAGAAAGTGTTTGATTAAACCATGAAATTGGGTACAAGATCATACTTCTCATGAAATAGGTTTAATATGATATAAAAGAATTGATGTTAAGATCGTGATATAGATGCTTGAAATCATGTTACCTAGTATTTAGTGTGTAAATTTGAAGTTCGTTAAGGGTTCGGACGAAATGCCTAAGTGAAATTCAATAAAACAAATGTGCATTGAATAAGTCAATAAGTCGATTGACTTTAAAAAGTCAAACTGACCAAGTGTATGATCGAATGATAAATTCGACATAAAAGCGTAGGATGGTTTATTTGTAAATGATTATGACTAACCTAACTATCTTACAATTACAATGATAGTTTGATGCTTGGCAAGCTAGGTGAAAGCTTGGGGAAGGAAGCGGGTCAAACGAATCAAGAATGAAGGAAAAGCGTAATTCAGATGCACGTTAAGTATAGCTTAGACTAGTCTTAAATTGTGGAATATTCTCTTATGATATAAATTACAAATGAGATAACTAAACAATTAAAATGTGATGTTCCGTCGTGTAGTCGTACGGAACAAGATTATCAAAGATGAAAGAAACCATAATAATTGTTAAAAAGAAGTAAATCGATAATTCGGTCATATTATGACGAAAGGAAAAATGAACTTTTAATGGTTATCTATTATGGTAAGCCAAAACAAATAATAAGGGCAAAACAGTAATTTAGTCACACGTTGACAATAACCGATAGTTTAAAAAAAAGACGTTTTTCCGCGTAAGACATAAAGAGTCGAAAGTGTTAATAAACGATTTATAAGTAAAATGACCGTACGCTGTTGAACGGAACGAGTCATGTAGATGAGATGATAATAAATATCATCTCGCCAAGATAAACGGTTAATTCGGCCAAACGGGTCAAAAGGTGTAGACATCACCTTTTGACAATATCGACTAATGATTTTTGTCAAGTTATATGCTTACAGGAATAGATATCCAATTGGTACTCGCATCTTTCTTAATTAGCGATTACAAAGCAAGGTATTAAAACTGGGTTAATAAGTTGATCCGAGCCAAGTATGTATAATAGATCAACTCATCATTTAGAACTTGAAGTTCTATGAGAGTTAGGCAAAGTAAAAGGGACATCCGGTTACCTTAAAAGGTAAACCGAAGGATTTAAATTATAGACAGGGTGTTTTGGAAACAAGATTTGGTTAAAAAATGAGATTTTGGGCGTGCATGGCTTAAGCAAGCCCTTCGTCATAAAAGAAGGGTTAAAAATGACCAAAACGCCCTTGTAAGTGAAATTAAGCAAGCAACCCTTAGAAGTCGCTTGAAAACGAGTTTTATAATCAAGTCATTACTTAGAATAAGTATAAAAGCGAAAGATCTAAATCCTTGGTCAAAGGACTCTATATGAGTCTTTGTCGTAAAATGATAATCCGAGGGGTAAAACTCGGATTATATAGATCACCACATTAAATCCATCACAAATATAGTTGTGATGGAAGATCATTTGATAAATAATGTGGAAATAAGATGCTAGGAATAAACGAGTGTGAATTATGCGTAAAAGTGCTTAAATGCCCTTAACGGGTCAATTAAACATCTAAGTAAAAACAGGTTTAAGAATGTATATAAACCCGTGATTTGAATCTAATATGATAACAACATGGAAATGATGAGAATTTAGAATCAAACAACATGTTTGTTTGATAAAATCACAAACGGGTCAAAGTTTGGTAAAAGGGTAATAAGTCGAAGACTTAAAAGTCTTAAATTTTGTTAATCCGGATGTTGGATTTTAACTCCATATGATGGAGGATCAAATTACAATCACGTAGGAAGAAACGGTATGTCAAATGGACAAGCGGATTAAAATTTATGAAGGTTTCCGTTTTAGAAAACGGCAAACTTGGAAAATCCTGCAGAGGCCACCGTAAGGTGCGGTAGCTACCGTAACTTACGGTAGCCTATAAGTCTTTACACCATAAACCCCCCTGCTTTACGGTGGGAAGAATCAACATTCAGGGGCTACCGTAAATTACGGTAGCCTACCGTAATTTACGGTAGCCCCTGTAACATAATGTATTTTAATCAGTTTCGTTTCCTGGACTTGTTTTGACACGTTTTAAACCCCGTATGACTAAAGGATTTCATGTTTATGAAATGTAGGTACATTTTGGATGCCGGAAGACGATCATGCTCATCGAAGAACCGAACACTATAAAGATACATGCTTCCGCACATTGCCCGTCGTAAATTTTAAACGACGAATGCGATCACGTTTTATAGAATAACTATGATTTGCGAAGGTTTTAATAAATTTGTATTTCCGATGTATATGAAATCTTAATTACATGATTGTTTTCGTAAAATATACGTTAAACCTTGATTTATAAGAACGGGTGTTACAGATATAAAGTTTATAACTTGTGCGTCTGCTGGAGGAGCAGGAGCCTTTTCTGGGATCCTTTCAGGATCTTAGATCCTTGACTTCTTTCGTCCCAAGAGTTCCTTCAAGTGCCCCTTACTCAACAGGTAACCAATCTCTTTCCTTAGTGCAATGCACTCTTCGGTGAGATGCACGAAATCCTCGTGGTATGCACGCCATTTGGATTTGTCTTTTGTAGCAGCTGGTTTGTCACTTTTCCTCGGCCACCTAGCTTTCTCACCTAAGTTTTGCATTGCAAGAATTAGTTCATTGTTATCAACAGAGAAACAGTATTCAGAAATTGGAGGATAATCCTCATCACCCTCTTCTTGTTCTACTGCATGCATATTCTGGCTATGAGACTTGTTGTAGGACTTGAACTTGTTATTCTTAAAGTAGGATCCTTACTTTTCATGTTTAGAGGATCCTTATTGCTATCCTCTAATCGGATGAACCTAAGGGCCCTGGTTCTTACTTCATCAAGATTCCTGCATGGGGTCATAACAAGATCATCATAGAATAATGAATCCCTAAGCAATCCCATTTTAAAGGCTTCCACAGCCGTAACTATATCTAGATTAGGAATGTCTAAGGATTCTTTACTAAACTTGGTGATGTAATCTCTAAGTGATTCATTTTGACCTTGAGTTACCCTATATAAGTCACTAGTTAAACGTTCAAATTTTCTACTACATGAGAATTGATTATTAAACAGGTTAACTAGATTAGCAAATGAAGTAATAGAGTAAGGGGGAAGACTTAGCAGCCATTTAAGAGCTGCTCCTGTGAGTGTGGATCTGAAACCCTTGCATAGACATGCTTCTTTTAACCTCTCTATGATGGGGTTGATCTCCATCCTTTCTCTGTACTTTGCTACATGTTCTTCTGGATCCGTTGAACCATCATACAGCTTCATAGTTGGTATTTGGAACCTTTTGGGTATCTCAGCATCACAAATAGGTGGTGCAAAACGAGATATCCTATGGCTCCCATCTGCAATCTCAGGAATGGGTTTAACCACTCCTGGAACGCTGGATATCATATCCTTCAGCTTTTGTAATTCTCGTGCAAAACGAGATATCCTATGGCTCCCATCTGCAATCTCAGGAATGGGTTTAACCACTCTTGGAACGCTGGATATCATATCCTTCAGCTTTTGTAATTCTCTAGCCATAGCTTGATTGATACATGTATCCTGTGTAAAGCCATGGTTAGTGTTATAATAATTATTAAAAGTGTTACCTCCCGAAGGATTCAAGTTTGGAATCCCAGATGTGAATCCATATTGCCGAGATTCTGGTATAATTGAAGGACCAGAAGAAGCAATGGTCTGCATTGGGATGTGACGGGTGGTCCATTGGACAACCCTTTATGATGTTTAAAAGACAAGTTATCCCTCATTTAAGTGAGTAATTATCTTGAATTAGATAACTACTGTTGTTTATGTCTCAGGTGCGGTTTGGCGGCTTAAAGTAGGGAAAAATGCAGCTTTGGAAGATTTGAAGATGAACGGGTCGTGTGCGGAACAAAAGAAGAAACAAGGCACATGTTTCAGTGGTCCACCGTAAATTACGGTGGCCACCGTAATTTACGGTGGCCCTGAAACTCATATAAATCCCACCGTAACTCAGACAATCCACCCCGTAACACTTTGAAGGCCACCGTAACTTACGGTGGCACCGTAAGTTACGGTGGAAGCTGCAACAGAATTGTAACTGCCCTCATTTATTCAGTTTTATGGTGTCTTTTCACCTATTCTCATGATTGGACGGTTTAGGAGCTTGCTGGGGGCGATTTTGGTGATCTTGGCTTGGTTGTAAACATTCTCTAAACAATTCGTCTGTGTTTTCGATCCGTATGAACATTGAATTTGTTGCTATGATGATTCACCAAGCTATGTGTGGCTAAACTTATGGTGATCATCCTGAATTGAAGGTTTGTCTATGGCTTTTGTGTTTGAATTCGTATTTCTAGAATAATAGACTTGCAATGTTTGTTTGTTTATTTTGGTGTGTGAATGTTTGTTTGTAAATTTTTTGTTGATGTTATAATTATATTCTGAACCGGACGTTCTTGATGTCGTTGACAATCGAGATATCACGGGAGGGATTAGGGTTGGATATTAATCAATTGGTTATCGGGTAACAACCTCGCATTGTCATAATCCGAGTACTTAGTTCCCTTTTATCACAACAAACAATTATACACGAATCATGTCTGTGTGATTCTTTCTAGTGAATCTAAACACAATTGTCAAAAGCAAACTGGAGATTTAGGATGGTCGCTTGTTCCTAATCTGTTTACAAACTACGATCTTTGATTTTCAATTTAATTAGTTATTTTTGGTTCTTAAAACCAAAACAAACAACTCTTGAATTTTAATTTCTGCATTTTAGGTAATTGTAGTTAAATCACAAAGCTATAGCAAAACACATTTTCCACATACTCCCTGAGTTCGATACCCACTTACCACTATCTATTAGTTGTATTTGGATTAAATTTGCGTGTACCTACGACAGCACGTCAAATTTTGGCGCCGTTGCCGGGGAGTAGTGCATCGGGCACATTGGGGAATTAAGACGGTAAACGCGGATTATGACGAGGCGGGAAAGTTGAGAAAGTTGCAATTAAGCGAGATAGAGGAGATTCGAGACGAGGCTTATGAATGTGCATCGGCTTATAAAGACAAGCTCAAGAAAGTACATGATGCGAAGTTGAGGAAGAAAACCTTTGAAGTGGGTCAAAAGGTTTGGTTATATAATTCAAGACTCAAGATGTTCGCGGGTAAGCTTAAAGGCAAATGGATGGGCCCATATGTCGTTCGGGCGGTTGGAAGGTTTGGTGATGTAGACATCCAAGACGAGCAAACGCTAAAACAACAAACGGTGAACGGTCACCGGTTGAAACCGTACTTGGAGGGGAACGACATAAACACGTTGGAGCTTGACAAAGTGGGCTACATCTTACGCCCGGTCGATGAGGAACAACAATGAGAGGCCCAGGTTTGGTAGTGTAAATAGTAGCATTTCGTTTTATTTTATTTTTTTGTATAGTTTGGGTAATTATCGTATTTCTTTGAAATCCGTGTTTGAAACAAGTGTGGGGATATTCCGGTCACGAATTGCTCTAACATTGTGTTGAGGACAACACGGAACTTTCGAGGGGGTAGGGTGCTTTTTATTTGTTTTTGAAAAAATTTAAAAACACAAAAAAATCGAAAAAATGAAAAAAATATAAAAAAGTACATTTGAAACGCCACTTTGTAGCAACCTAGAAACGCCCAGGTGCCACCGTAATTTGGAATCCCAGATGTGAATCCATCCCAGATGTGAATCTATATTGCCGAGATTCTGGTATAATTGAAGGACCAGAAGAAGCAATGGTCTGCATTGGGATGAAGTCTCCTTGATGGACATCTGAACTTCCAGGCTGTGAGCTTCTTAAGGATCCTTGATCCTGAGAGACATTGTGTAGGTCTCCCGGAGGTCGAGGTTAAACCTTATCCTTGTTATGTTTAACACACTAGCAAGTGCGGAATCCAAGCTAGAATGCAAACCGGTAGTTTATATGAGAACACAAGCTACAAAGAGAAAGGAAGACACACGAGATATCAAAGTTTTCTCTTGTATTTCAGTGGAGCCGGTTACAGCCCTTGACCAAACTGAAAATGCTCTCTACAAGACTTCATTCACTCACACACACACTTTCTATCTTTCTGTCTAAACTGTCTAACTGTGAAGTGAACCCATACATGACTATATATATCCATAACAGACCATCTGGTCGAAGGATCAAATTGTCTGATCGAAAGATCATCTATCGACCAGACACCTATCGAAGGATCCACATATACCTCGAAGGATGGTATATCCTTCGAGGTCCATCTACATCCATCGAAGGTTATCTTTCGAGCTCATCGAAGGATATAAACAATCCTTCGATGACTCATCCTTCGACACAACAACTTACAAATCATGTGTTAACTGTTTGGCCAAGTCAAACCAGGAGGATGGTTTACTTGGTCAAACTTACATCAAAACACATATTAACAACACAAGACGTAAACAAGACTAACAAAAGACATCGTTTTATAACATTACAAAATACAGACAAAGTACAGACACAAGTGCACCAACAAACTCCCCCTTGGCTGTAGCTTTGTCTCGATCTTCGTGTCTTCACGTCTCTGACGTCCTTTCAACCGTCAAGTGATGCGTTGACCATGCACTAACCGCATTCACAAGTAGGTTGAAGCAATACAAGGCCATCTTCTGAAACTTCATTGCTTATTCCCGATCCCTAACCAAGTAGTTGATCTCGTGATCCTTAAGAACAATAATATCCGACCTGGACATGTTAGTAATCCACATCGGATCTATTATTCGAAAGTTCTCCTGACTGTCTTGGAATAGGATCACCGCTTCTCCAGTATCTGCATCATAAACCCAGCAACGAAAGTTACCCAGAAAATCTGTCTTCATTTTCAACAACGGTATCTTCTTCATCAACTTCGGAGGTTCATAAACCAAACGATAACGAGCAGTATTTGTATCTGGATCAAGCGTAAACCTGATCTGCTCGTATCGAGGAAACTGTGGCTTGTATAACGGATCCTTCCAACCCCTTCTTCGTTCCAACCTGATCTTCTTTGCAAACAGATCCACCATCTTGTCTTCGACTCGATTAATAACCTCCAGCTGAGCCAAAACTGCAACATCATAATAAGGAAGTGAAAGAATGCTGAGAAGAGACCTGAAGTACTGAAGGCCGCATTCTCGCTTCACAACCATGCAGTGAAGCTCCTTGATGAACATCCAGCTGATAATACGACCTCGAGCCTGATTCTTTTCTAGATTCATGTAGTTGACTTGATCCAACGGAGGGAGCGGAGGAGGATTCCTAGCTAGGAAATCCGCTCGCCATTCGTTCACGGTCTTCTCACGGTTTTCTTGAGCTGTAGGAGAATCTGAAGAAAGATTAGCAAATTCTGCTGTCTTTTCCGCCACATACCCATCATCAAGAGCATTAAACTCCGCATTATCTTGACCAACATAAACAGGACGTTCCGGATCCGAACCGATGAAGATTTCTTCAATCGTAGAGAAATCGGTTTCGTCCGGAACTAACGGAGTAGCATCGATCATATTCACATCAACTTCATCCAATTCCTTCAGAGCTAATACACGTTCATCAGACATCTCTGTAACATGTTCTCCCTCTTCTAATAGTTCACCCGTGACTGGATGATACTGTTGAACAATTGAGGATTCAGGGAGATCGGCAAACGCTTCCGGTTCAAGACTAACATGTTCAAACCCTGCCGAAGCTTCCAACGATTCAGTCTGCTCAGACGGACCAGTAGTAGCTGTTGGAGGAGCAGTAGGAGCATCTTGAGACGTACCAGACCCACCTGCAGCACCGGATGCAGTTGCACCGGAACCTGAGGCAGCTGGTTGATCAGGATTTGCTGCATCATCGTCTTTGTCATCGCCACGCTTTGAGGGAACGATGCCTAAAGCGTTGCACCTTTCATTCCAAAGCGTACCTACTTTGTGACTAATTTTCTTGAAGTTTGCATGAACAGGCTTGAAGGCTTCTATTAAGCGATCATCACGATTTTTATAGCGCTCCGACAGCTTTTCATGCTTCTGCTTTAACACTTTTTCCTCATGCTCTAACACAGTGCTATGCCCTTTCATTATCTCAACTTCCCTATCACGAGCCCTGTTTGCTTCTTTCAGCCTTTCAATCTCTAGAGCTTGTTCTTTTATCTTAAGATTTTGAGCATCAACGATAGAGACTAGCTTGTTGTGTGCCACCACATCCTGTGTTCGCTGTACACGATACTCTTCGATCTTTCTAGTATTCCGAACGACTAAGTTACCCAATTCACTGATTTGTTCGATCAGGAAGTGAATTTTCTCAGCTTCAGACAAACTAGACAATGTTTCTGCTAGAGTCGGCCGTGAAGGCTCAGGTCCTGAGGAGCCAGACTGAACAGATGGACCGGAAGTACCTGTTGGTCCAGAAATAACAAGAGGAGGACGTACGTGTGTACCTGAGACGGGAGTTGCAGGCGGCTGTTGATCAACAGTCGCCGTGCGTGTCCCAGAAGACGTCTGAGGAGAAGAGACCAGCGCTAGCATCTCTGATGTAGTTAATTGATCACTGACAGGAGGTAGCTGATGCTCTGGAGGCGTTGAATGCTGGATCGAATCAGGTATAGGGGCATCACCAGCAGTTTCACCCATTGACCCTGATCCGTCCTTTGATTTCTTTGAAGTACGAGTACCCTGTCTTCTTGCTTTCCTCTTTCTAATCAAACCAGGAGCAGCAGGAATATAATCCTCATCTTTGTCAGATTCTGTGCTTCTAACCGGTTTCTCTATACGTTCAAAACCACGAAAATTCCCACGCTGATCATAAGCCTTTCGCATCCCTGGAGGAGGAGGATTATCATCCTCAGAAGACGAATCATCATCACCAGAACCTCCTTCATCATCAGAAGACGAACTGCTTTCATTCACCAACTTCCTCGGCTCGTCCACCTTACCTTTACCTTTGTCGGTCGTATCATCGCCTGACCGACTTGCAGTACCACCATCTCCACCTGCACTACCACGAACATCAGGATCGACAAACACTCCTTGAACTTCTTCCGCAACACCATTCACATCAATTTCAGCATGTGTTGCAGCACTGGAACTGCCAGCAGACTTCTTGCTCGATGCTTTAATTCCGTGCTTAGCCTCGAGTTGAGTGTTAGCCAATGCGATTAGCCTTGGCTCTTCGTCATCAGAATCACTTGCATCTCGACGCCACTTGTTGTTCTGTGGCGCCTCGTAGGTCGGAACATCGAGGTGACCAATAAGCTTTCTGACTGGATCGGATTCCTTATACTTAGACATAGACTTGAAGATCAGCAATGTACGCTCGTTCATCGGATTAACTGGTAGAACATCTGCTTCAACCTTGGGAAGATCCGGAATCTGATCATCTATCATCATTTGCAAGAATCTTGGATATAACCAAAACTTGGTTGACGTCTGTTGATTTGCTGATGGAAGTGGCCTGCAGGCATTCTCTTTCAGATTGTCAAAGATATAACGTGATATGTTGAACGGCTTGTTCAGAATTAAAGCCGTAAACAATCCCGTCAATTCAATAGGTGACAAATCGTATCCAGATCATTTGTTGCTCAGACAGTGAATAAGAATATGCAATAAGAGCTTGTATCGTAACGGCATAAACCCTTTGTTTATCTGATTTGCTAGCACATTATCGCTGTAACGTAGCCTCATCAATAAACCACGCTGACACTGTAAATCAATAGAAGTCGAATCTTCTGGTTGATCTCCAAATTGCAAACGCGCTCTGATGGTGTTCTCGGTGATCACCACGGGTTTCTCAGTAACGAATCCTCTTATCACTTCTTGATTATCCACTGTTTCAACCACAGCAGAATTCCAGAATTCCTTGATCTGAGACAGGTAAGCGGTGTGTTGAGTAGTAATGGCATAGTTGATTCGCGCCCGGTGAAGATACTCCATTATTCCATTGAATTCCGGACTAACTTTGCCTTCCGGTTGCAGATATGCGGCCATGTTATGTCTTGGCTCGGACATAGACTCAACTTCGGACTTTTCTCTCTTAGTTGGTTTTGCCCGTTCCTTCTTCACTTTCGGTGCCATTTCTGTTCATGAAAAACAAAGACACGTAATGAGAAAATTGTCAAACAGTCATCAAGGATTTCATACTTAGAAAAATGTCAATTTCTTGAAAAATTTCTAAGTGTTGGTTTCCTCGAAGGACTCCATTTAGACATCGAAGGATTGACATTTGGCTCGAAGGAAGACAATTTGATTGAAAGATGTCATTTTCTCGAAAGATAAAGGGCCTTATCGAAGGATCAACTTTCGAAAAGTCAGTAATTTTGAAGGATATCTTGGTCAATCGAAAGATCTGACCAATCGAAGGATGATCCTTCTTAAAGTTTAGTATCCTTCGAGTCTCAGTTCGAAGGATATTTTGCAGTCCATCTTTCGACATCATCTTTCGTGATCGAAGGATGTTTTCCGGTGGCACTGTTCATCGGCGTGTTTTCCGACGACGTGTTTTCCGGTGACAGTTTAAAGTGTCCTTTAAGCCATTTAAAAACATCAACATCAGACTGTTTAAAAACATCAACATCCTAGTGTCAATCCCGGACACTAATCCTAACTCGGATACTAAACACAAACACATGTACCGATTTAGACCAAAATCCCAAACAAAGCTCTGTTTAACCCAAACCCAAAACCCTTGACATCTGAAACTACCATTCCATGTTATGAACCTTATGATCATCAAAAACTTATCACTAACATATTTACAACATTATCACATTACATATATCACATATCATCCATCATTTTCATAAGTATGAGAACAAGAAAAATTAGAATCACATGATCAAATGAGGATTATCCTAACACAGATTGTTGTTTGTAAAGTGTATTAGGGTTATCCTACCGTGAATGTTGTTATAAACCTGATAGCTCAAATTTTGTTTTGATTTTGGCAGAGTTTCAGTATGATCAGAGGTTTTTATGATGAACTTTTGAACTGTTATGTTGAAATGAAGAAGAAGACCCACTTTTATACTCTGACCTCGAAATTTGAACCGCCTCGAAGGATCGATAACCTTTCGAAAGATGAAAAGGTGTTTCGAAAGATAAGACTTTGGGTCGAAGGATCCAGATCTGGATCGAAAGATACCAGATATTTGTGGGGACCCTCGAAGGATATCTTTCGACCTGATCCATCTTTCGAAAAGTCTGATCAGCTCGAAGGATACAATTGGTCAAAACCTTCGTTGACCAATTCATCTTTCGAGCATCAAGATTGACTTTCATTGACCAGCTGATCTTTCGAGGGCCATTGCTTCCTCGAAGGATCAGATTTTCACCAACACTTTGGATTTTGGGAATTTGCAACTCAAACCCTTCAAATTCTTAAAATTTTTCAGAAACGACCGTTTTGAAAAATTGCCCGTTATGAAGTTCTGCAAAGGTCAGTTTTATGAAGTATCTCGGCTTGCCAGGTATCGGATCGAGCACCAACATCGGTTAATCAAAAATAATATTAAATTGAAAATCTTTTTGGATTTTGATAAAAAAAAAATAAAAGACAACAATTTTAATATCCTTTGAATGTTATCAAACGACATCACCGCTAATGTCGTGCTGATATGCACCAAACGACAAAACTATTTAAAATAAGACAATAAAAGTTAAGCAGTAAATAAATATGTACAAACACAACAATATTTTTGCGAGTTTCTGGCAAAGAGAATCATATCAGTTCGCGGTCTTTTGTCAAAACACATTTCCTTTTAAGATTCTTTTACAGAAGTGGATAAGTATTCTACCACAATTACCGATATTGTTATCCACTTAAACTCAGCGATCAAGTGTAATCATAATACATTGAGATACATTTAAGGTATGATTTATACTTACCGACCGGTGTTCATCCACTCACGACACATTCCCGTATCAAGGTATGCACGAGAGTTCATCTTACTGGGGAGTATACCATTTATCATCCGTTTTTAACGTATATAAAATGTGAACAAGTCACTTATTTGATTTGAAAACAAGCCCTATGTGATAGAATCACTTATTGATGAGGAACTTGATTTTCATATGCATGAGGGCACAGGAGCAAGTCCGTGAACAAGTCAGTACTTTCGTACAGCAGAGAGACGAACTTGACTCCCCGAAAGATGTGATATATTATCACTTATTTTGATTGGACATGTGATTGTTTATCACTTATTGAGGTCGAATGCAGTATGAGATATGTACACGTATGTATGGTATCATGGAAGAACTAGACTTTGTCTTTTATAGAAACAACCATGATACCCAGATGATAAACAGCATAAACCCCGAATAACTCAGAACCTCGGCAATCTATCAAACGAAATTTCGGTACCAAGACCATATGCCAATGAGCGGTTCCCACGCGGTTTTCAGTTCGTTATATTTATATCTCCTGCATACTTTAAAATGATCGTGAGTCTACCGGTACATCATTAGTAGAGCTACTTATCATTTTCTTTTCTTTTGATTTCTAGAAACATGTTCCGACCGACCTCTAATGTAATATCATTTTCCCTTATATTACCAAGAAACTCATTTTTGTTTTTCTATTGTTTTTGTGTTTTTCTGAATTTTCTCCCCCTTAAATGCAGAAAGTAAATAAATTAAAGACATATTTTTGTATTTTTGTGGTTTTTCAATGTTTTTGTATTTTTCTTGAAACTTTCTCCCCCTAAAATTCAAAAATAAAATAAAGTAAAAACATATTTTTGGATTTTTGGTTTTAGAAAAATATTTACAAAAACGATTTCCCGATGTCGGTTACTCTTGCTTCACCTTTATGCCGTTTACCAAAAGTAAATAATCGAATCTTGATTTATCAAATGCTTTGGTAAAAAGGTCGGCACGTTGGTGATCGGTATGAATGTGAACCACATCGATAAGTCTCTTTTCAAAGCAATCACGTATGAAGTGATATTTAATATCGATGTGTTTTGTTTTTGAGTGCTGTACAGGATTTCTAGTGATCTGTAAAGCAGCTTCATTATCAACATAAATAGGAGTAGTTAGGAATTCAAAACCGTAGTCCCGCATCTGTTGTTGGATCCATAGAACCTGGGTGCAGCAACTAGACGCAGCAATGTATTCCGCTTCACATGTAGACGTAGCCACACATGTCTGCTTCTTGCACTTCCAAGTGACTAGGCGATTGCCTAAGAACTGACATCCTGCTGTAGTTGATTTGCCATCTTTCTTGCAGCCGCCGAAATCAGAATCACTTTAAGCCTTGAGATCGAAGTTATCATCCTTAGGATACCATAACCCAGTGTCAGGGCAACCCTTCAGATAACGAAAAATCCTTTTGACAGCAGCATAGTGAGAGACCTTCGAATTTGCTTGGTATCTGGCGAGAAGGCACGTTGGATACATAATGTCGGGTCTTGATGCAGTGAGATACATTAAGGATCCAATCATAGCACGATAAAGTGAAGAGTCCACAGCTTCCCCTTTTTCATCCGGAGTAATCCCGTGATTCTGCGGAAGAGGAGTAGAAATTGGCTTCGAATCGGACATCTGGAACCGGCTCAAGATGTCTCCGACGTACTTGGTTTGATGGATAAAAATTCCAGATTCGGACTGATTAACTTGCAAACCCAAGAAGAACGTCATTTCACCCATCGCACTCATCTCGAATCGATCTTGCATCAGCTTCTCAAATTCTTTGCATAACTTATCATTGGTAGAACCAAAGATAATGTCATCGACGTATACCTGTACCAACAGAAGATCTTCACCTTTTTCTTTGATGAAGAGGGTACAATCGATCAAACCCCGTCTAAACCCGTTGTTCAGCAGGTAGGTAGACAGTGTCTCATACCAGGCTCGAGGCGCTTGATGAAGACCATATAACGCCTTGTTAAGCAGTAAAACTCTGTCAGGATGTAAGGGATCTTCAAACCCCGGTGGTTGCTCGACATATACTTCCTCTTCGACTACTCCGTGAAGAAAAGCACTTTTAACATCCATCTGGTACACCTTGAATTTCTTGAAGGATGCGTAGGCTAGAAAGATTCTAATAGCCTCCAGACGGGCAACAGGTGCGTACACTTCATTGTAGTCAATACCTTCTATCTGACTGAAGCCTTGAACAACTAACCTTGCTTTGTTTCGGACAACAATCCCACGGTCGTCCTTCTTGCACTTAAACACCCAACGAGTTCCGATCTTCTTGTAGTTGTCGGGCCTATCAACCAATTTCCATACGCCCAACTTCTCGAACTGCTGAAGTTCTTCTTGCATGGCTTCCACCCAGGAATCATCTTTCAATGCCTCCTTCCAAGATCTAGGCTCTTCTTGGCTAACATAGCAGGCGAAAGACCAATCATTTTGTTGTCCCGATTCTCGTATCTCAGCATACAAGCCAGCATTTTCGTTATTTCTGATTTGATTCCTTGTCCTTACACCACTGAGAACATCACCTATAATATTCTGCTGAGGATGAATGTTATGAATTCGGGTTTCAGAAACTGGAGGAATTTCAACATTTGACCTCAAGTTATTGATATTTAAATTCCCGATATCATTCTGAAGCTGTTGAGTTGTAGAAGATGATGCATTTTCTTTTTGGACAATTGGCGCAGACACTGGATCCGTTGCTTCTGAAGTACCTTGAACCGGACGCGGTGCTTCACCATCATTTGCATCAACATACTCCTCATCTTCCGATGACAAATTGTAGTCAACAGTGTGACACCTGTGTCACTCCAACCATCAAACAAATGCCAAACCAAGGAAATATTGTATTTCATACTTGGGATTTGTATAAATATGTGTATGCTTTGCACATATCAATTCTTGTTCAATTTCATACTCTACAACGCTTTCTGGAAAATTATACGCAAACTGGTGCATAAACGTACTCAGTTTAATGCGACAAATACTCCGGGAGACCATCATACACTTAACATACCTTAAATAACCTTTACATAACTTAGAAATAAGTTTTGAAGGCTTTGGTATGGCAAAAACAAGTTAATTCGCTTACAGGGACTAAACTTGACAAACTGCGAAAGTATGCCAATTTGAACTGTAACGAACATTCCGGAACATGTCCATAAGTTAAACATACCATATATATCCTTTACATAGCTTAGAAATAGGCTTTGAGGGGTTTGGTATGCTAAAACAAACTTTTGGATCATTCAGGGACTAAAAGTGTCAAAAAGTGCATAAGTTTGCACTTTCGCGTATAACTCACGTTCTGAATACATCCGGACATCCAAAAATTTATGTAAGCATCCTAATATTATGCCTTAGTGTTTGGCATGAGAAAAATCCATTCGTCGCGTCATTTGGATCGTCTTTCACGCTTATGCGCATTCCGTCGTAATTAAGCGAACATCGCGATCGTACGGCCAAACGAACCGACATCCGACATATTTTTGGGCATGTTTCATGTCCACAATGTTTAGGCATCATTTTAGGGCCTTTAAGATGACTTTACAGGTCTTAGAAGGGCTGGAAATAGCTTAAACACGCAACAGGGACCAAAAGTGTAAATTCTGCAAGTGGTGCAGATCAGAGGGGCCAGGCGGCCCGCGTAAAGATTGCCCAAAACATGAGGCGGGCCGCGTGAACATGTCTGACAGAAGATTTTGCATTTAATGCAGAATCTGGCCTTTCGTTCGATCAAGGGGCGATGCCTTTTCACCCAACGAAGAGCCAAGGGTCAAGTTCACTGAACTTATCCACTTGGACACATGTACGCACGAGATCAAGGCACGATATTCGATAAAACGATCCTAACGGTTCCACTTTTCCTATAAATACCCCCCCCCTTTAGTGTAAAATTCACAAAATCAGATCTTAGAGCTCTAAGTTGAAACCATTGTTTCATACCTGAGCTATTTGGTCTTGATTAGCACTCGGGGACCCTCCGTAAGTCTTCTTTCGCTCTTTTATTCGTTTTCGAGTCCGAAAGTCAACGTTTTGTTGACTTTCTGCATTGACCAGCTTTTGGTCAATGTGAAGTTCATGGAACTTCATAACGTGAGCGTGATCACGATGGTTATGGTCCATAGTGACCATACCTACTGATTACCACGTTATCTAGGCTCAGTGACGAGTCGTAGTTTCGGCCAAAATGCGCATTCTTGCGTATTTTGTAACCAAACTACTCGTGGGCATCAAAGACGTTTGTTTTGATGCCAAACCTGTTTCTAAACTTAGGTAAGCATGTTCTAACATGCTTAGCTCGTCACTTTTAGTTTAGTGCTTATATAGGGTCGTAAGGTGAGCGATTTAAACCATCGCTTATACTTTCGAACCCGACCCATTTGGTCGGTCATTAGGACCCGAACAAACACATTAGGTAACCATAGCTATAACCTTCCGAGGTTATACCGTGTGGTCGCAATGTTAGGCGTTCCGAACGCGTTCTACGCGAACGACGCGTTAGGGTAGCATAAGCTACCTAAACGGGTCGTGATGGACCGTAAGCACTTAGATTAGGTTTCATTTTAGTATGTAGGCTTTGCTAAGCCATATTACACGAGTCTCCATACTCGTTTGGTTTACGAACCCGCGTACTGTCCGATCCTTCCGATTTGGTCCGGTATATTAACATAAGCTACCTATTAGGTGCCGTTGATATTCCGTGATTTTTAGCATTATCCGGTTATTATATAAGGAATCCAAAGCAATCTCAGGTGAGTACATTGAACCCCTCTTTTACTGTTTTCCAAACTGTTTTGGGGTGAAGCATGTGTACCTATCTGTTATTTTCATGATTTCAAAGTATAATTGATTATACATGTTAGTATTTATCTTTTGACAAACTAAATGACTATCTATGGTTTAAACAATGATTTCTCAAAGATTACAAAAGTAATTGTTGGAATAGTACTTATTTTCTTCACCAGACCGATTGGTAGTATGATATAGCGCTATAGGACTAGACAACCCATTCCTGTTGTCATGGAATGTCTGAAACCAATTTGTTTCTCCATCCAAATAGGGATTTCCTTTGTGGTATCCTTATAGTCTCAAAGGTGTAGTTTGATGCACCAGGTCTGAATGAATTCTTAAATCGCACCTTTAAAGTATATTTTGATATACTCCCAAAAAGTATAGTTTGATATACTCTCATGTGTGGTGTTGTACAAGAACCGACATATATTTTGTAATTATCCAAAGCATATTTTGATATGTTACTTACAAAACTAAAACATAGTTTAATATGTTATTTATCACATCCAAAGCATATTCGGATATGTTACTTGCAAAACTAAAACATAGTTTAATGTGTTATTTATAAATCCAAGGTATACTTGTAATATACTACTGAAAACTATTATTTTGAACAACCAAAGTATATTTAATATACTATCTATCAAACGATTTAGTTTTGGTTAGTGTTTAGATAACGGAACGAGTGTAATGTGATGAAAACATGGTAGATACGCCGCTGGTACTTCTTATATATAAGTGTTTTCATTGCATTACATACCGTGGCGTTATTTAGTACACTTGGGTTAACAATATTGGAACTGAAATATATTTTAATATATTACTTATTCAACTTTCTTAAAACCAAGGCATATTTTATATATACCATAAACGTTTTATTAAAACATTGTTTTTCAAACAAACTTAACTTATACAAACTCATTTTACATGGTTATTCAGTTAACCATACATTATTCTCTTATTTATACATATCATCTGATCCTATCGTTTTTCAAATGATTTACAAGACAAAGCAAAAATACGAGGTTCATGACTAAACATTTTCTCAAACTCAAGTCATGAACTCCGTTTTCACAAAACCTATGTATCTCACAGGCATTTTTATGCTGACGTACCTATTTTTACACATGTTTCAGGTGCTGTCTTGAGATGATTGTTGATACATGCTACATTTAGGATGGACTCGTGCCTTAGCAACTTTAAAACTTGGAAGATCGTAGTTGTACTTATGTGATTGTAATAGAACAACGAGTTCATTTAATCAATAAAACAATATTTAAATTTCCATGTGTTATGAAATAATGATTCTGTTACAACACTCCCCGACGTTTCCGCCACGTTTTGTATGTTCTACGTGGTCGGGGTGTGACAGAAAAGTTGGTATCAGAGCTCATGGTTATAGGGAATTAGGTTATTAGTAATGCTTTGACCTAGTCTATAACCTTCCTAGGACCCTAACGCGAGTTTACTTGCGTTTAGTCATAAAACAATATTGTCACCTATCCTTAGGCGACGACCCCAACAAGAACATAAATTTCAAAACCGCTTTGAAAACTAATCATCTGTTCTAGGATGATTGATTTCTAGGTTTTGAACCCTCTGTTATAGGGTTTTGAACCCCTTTGAATTTTCAAAATCCCGTCAAAGTTGGTCTAAATAATGTGAACACATGCAAACTGGACGGGTGGATGCCTGTACCCTGAGTTTTCTGTCTAAGGCTAGAGTGTTCGTACAAATCCACATAATCGGACCAGTCACTCTTACCTGGGAACTCTTGGGGTGAGTGTCCACTTATAGGCGAGCATGTCTTCGCGATACATTATTTTTGGCCTATTTGCTTTGATTAATCACCGAGGTCGTTTGTTACTTTGTAGTAACAAACAAATGACCACTATCCATGCTTTCATCAGATTTGTTTCATCTCATTCTTTTCGTCTAATTCTCTCACTCGTTTCCTCTCATGTTTCCCCTTTTAGAATGCCTCCTCGACGCGACAATCAGATGGCGAATGCCGAACTGGCGGAAATCATCGTGCAACAAATGGCTGCTGCCTTCCCAATTCTTTATGCTCAAATAACTCAAGCCATCAACAACAACAACAACAACAATGCTCCATGCAATTTCAAGATTTTTAACTCGGCTAAACCACTCAAGTTTAGTGGTTCTGAGGGAGCAACTGGGCTTCTTCAATGGTTCGAGAGCATTGAGAATACTTTCCGTCACGTTCAGTGTCCTGAAAATCGCAAGGTTGAGTTTTCTTCGAGTGTGTTTCAGAAGAGGGCTCTTACGTGGTGGAACGGGGTTATGAGAGACCGCGGTGCAGAGGTTGCATTAGCACAGACTTGGGCTGAGCTTAGGGCTCTTATGATGAAGGAATTTTGTCCTCGTCATGAGCTTAGGGCTCTAGAAAGGGAATTTGATGATTTAAAGCAAGACAGTGGGGAACATCGAGCCTATACTGATCGCTATGAGGAATTGAGCTTGTTATGCCCTACTATGGTTACGCCTCTGGATAAGGCGATTGAGAAATACATTGATGGGCTTCCTGACGTAGTTCAGGACATCGTTACTGGCAGCAACCCTACTACTGTCAGACAAGCCATTGAATTAGCTGCCACTCTGACTGAATCCCAAATCAGGAAGCACAAGCTGTTTCGGAAGGGCGACTTAAGACCATCTGACAAGACTGCTCATGTGGAAACAAAGGAAGAAAGTGCTGAGGTGCCCAAGAAGAAAAAGCGCAAAGCCTCTCAAAGCTACGCTGTAACTGCTCAAGACAAACAAGTTGCACCAAACCAGCCAACACAACCTCGTAAAAGACAAAACTATGTTGGTACTGCACCGTTGTGCAACAAATGCAACCGTCATCATCTAGAGCAAGAGCAGTGTCACAAATGTACCCACTGTGGGCGGTTGGGACATTTGATCAATGTTTGTCGTTATGCAAATCAAGCTGCTGCAAACCCTGCTGCTGTTCAAGCACGGTTCCCTCCAGGGTCATGTTATAACTGTGGTGACCTTACCCACTACAGGAACAATTGCCCAAGGCTTGTTAACATACCTCCAGCGCATGGACGAGTGTTCAACATCAATGAGGCAAACATGAACAATGATGCAGCAGTGAACAATTAGTGTTTTGTATTACCTTAGTTGCTATCTTTTGACACTTCAAGACAATCCCGTTGTTACATAAATAAAGATTTGTTGTTTTTATTTCTGCAAAATTTATGCGTTTGTGTGAATGCTTGATGCAACTTTATGATGTCAACCCAAAGACAAACTACTCGTATGGTTCTGTCATATTATGATCACTTGTGATCTCCCCAAGAACCTTAAACTCTCGTTTCTTTTAAGAAACAAAGTCAAACACTTATTGAGAATCCCTCTATCTTTATAGATAGATCTTCATAAATCGTTAAAGTGCCAAATGAAATCCATAGGTTGGATTCCTAGTGTGCCTTAATATCCATACCTAAGGATAACAAAATAAAGAATCAAGTTAACTAAATTTGTGCTTATGTATTTTCTTACATGTTTTGTGGTTGTATGTGATCCATCCAAATCCTCATAGAATCTTTCATATCTTCATACGAGAGATTCATAATGGGATATCCAAAGATACTATCTTAAACCCTTAATGGATTTCAACAGTATAGTTAAGTCCCTCGGGTTATAAAGTATTATTCTATAATTGGACCTCTTGAAAGGTCTGCTTAAACAGATTGATTTTGAAAATCTGATTAGAAATATCATGTGATGATATAAAAATGATCCCTTAAACGGTCTATTTAAAGAGATCGTACGACGGTCTAGTTAAGAAGATCATGTGTTGATCTAGTTAAAAGATCGTTCGTTGATCGAATTAAAAGGATCCTTTGGTGGTCTAGTCAAATCGCTTCATATTTATTCAAGTAATTTTCCTACGGATTATGAAATGGACTGTGCGGACTGTGCAAGGAATTACGTAATTATGGAGGCCTACATAATTATGGAATTCAGTGCACAGGAACCACAGGAAGTTTCATCATGTGTTAAGACCTAGTGACAAGAATAATGATACGGGAGAAGTCTCGGACCTCGACCAATGTCATTTATTCTCACACTCCCCCAATTCTGATCTCAATCACACATCAAATTTTCCTATGATAAGCCTTCATAAGAAACGTTCGTCAATCAGTAGTTCAAAATTTCATGTTTTACTATTTCAAGGAATTCACTCTGAGGGTTAACAAATTCGCTAAGAATCCTAACATGGCCCAGGGTTTTACCTAAGGGTTCAATGGATCTATTATAAGGCGAAACCTTCACAGCTGTCCTCACGAGTTTCCTCTAGAATTAAATTTCGGGATGAAATTTCCTAAAGTAGGGGAGACTGTGACACCTGTGTCACTCCAACCATCAAACAAATGCCAAACCAAGGAAATATTGTATTTCATACTTGGGATTTGTATAAATATGTGTATGCTTTGCACATATCAATTCTTGTTCAATTTCATACTCTACAACGCTTTCTGGAAAATTATACGCAAACTGGTGCATAAACGTACTCAGTTTAATGCGACAAATACTCCGGGAGACCATCATACACTTAACATACCTTAAATAACCTTTACATAACTTAGAAATAAGTTTTGAAGGCTTTGGTATGGCAAAAACAAGTTAATTCGCTTACAGGGACTAAACTTGACAAACTGCGAAAGTATGCCAATTTGAACTATAACGAACATTCTGGAACATTTCCATAAGTTAAACATACCATATATATCCTTTACATAGCTTAGAAATAGGCTTTGAGGGGTTTGGTATGCTAAAACAAACTTTTGGATCATTCAGGGACTAAAAGTGTCAAAAAGTGCATAAGTTTGCACTTTCGCGCATAACTCACGTTCTGAATACATCCGGACATCCAAAAATTTATGTAAGCATCCTAATATTATGCCTTAGTGTTTGGCATGAGAAAAATCCATTCGTCGCGTCATTTGGATCGTCTTTCACGCTTATGCGCATTCCGTCGTAATTAAGCGAACATCGCGATCGTACGGCCAAACGAACCGACATCCGACATATTTTTGGGCATGTTTCATGTCCACAATGTTTAGGCATCATTTTAGGGCCTTAAAGATGACTTTACAGGTCTTAGAAGGGCTGGAAATAGCTTAAACACGCAACAGGGACCAAAAGTGTAAATTCTGCAAGTGGTGCAGATCAGAGGGGCCAGGCGGCCCGCGTAAAGATTGCCCAAAACATGAGGCGGGCCGCGTGAACATGTCTGACAGAAGATTTTGCATTTAATGCAGAATCTGGCCTTTCGTTCGATCAAGGGGCGATGCCTTTTCACCCAACGAAGAGCCAAGGGTCAAGTTCACTGAACTTATCCACTTGGACACATGAACGCACGAGATCAAGGCACGATATTCGATAAAACGATCCTAACGGTTCCACTTTTCCTATAAATACCCCCCCCCTTTAGTGTAAAATTCACAAAATCAGATCTTAGAGCTCTAAGTTGAAACCATTGTTTCATACCTGAGCTATTTGGTCTTGATTAGCACTCGGGGACCCTCCGTAAGTCTTCTTTCGCTCTTTTATTCGCTTTTCGAGTCCGAAAGTCAACGTTTTGTTGACTTTCTGCATTGACCAGCTTTTGGTCAATGTGAAGTTCATGGAACTTCATAACGTGAGCGTGATCACGATGGTTATGGTCCATAGTGACCATACCTACTGATTACCACGTTATCTAGGCTCAGTGACGAGTCGTAGTTTCGGCCAAAATGCGCATTCTTGCGTATTTTGTAACCAAACTACTCGTGGGCATCAAAGCCGTTTGTTTTGATGCCAAACCTGTTTCTAAACTTAGTTAAGCATGTTCTAACATGCTTAGCTCGTCACTTTTAGTTTAGTGCTTATATAGGGTCGTAAGGTGAGCGATTTAAACCATCGCTTATACTTTCGAACCCGACCCATTTGGTCGGTCATTAGGACCCGACCAAACACATTAGGTGACCATAGCTATAACCTTCCGAGGTTATACCGTGTGGTCGCAATGTTAGGCGTTCCGAACGCGTTCTACGCGAACGACGCGTTAGGGTAGCATAAGCTACCTAAACGGGTCGTGATGGACCGTAAGCACTTAGATTAGGTTTCATTTTAGTATGTAGGCTTTGCTAAGCCATATTACACGAGTCTCCATACTCGTTTGGTTTACGAACCCGCGTACTGTCCGATCCTTCCGATTTGGTCCGGTATATTAACATAAGCTACCTATTAGGTGCCGTTGATATTCCGTGATTTTTAGCATTATCTGGTTATTATATAAGGAATCCAAAGCAATCTCAGGTGAGTACATTGAACCCCTCTTTTACTGTTTTCCAAACTGTTTTGGGGTGAAGCATGTGTACCTATCTGTTATTTTCATGATTTCAAAGTATAATTGATTATACATGTTAGTATTTATCTTTTGACAAACTAAATGACTATCTATGGTTTAAACACTGATTTCTCAAAGATTACAAAAGTAATTGTTGGAATAGTACTTATTTTCTTCACCAGACCGATTGGTAGTATGATATAGCGCTATAGGACTAGACAACCCATTCCTGTTGTCATGGAATGTCTGAAACCAATTTGTTTCTCCATCCAAATAGGGATTTCCTTTGTGGTATCCTTATAGTCTCAAAGGTGTAGTTTGATGCACCAGGTCTGAATGAATTCTTAAATCGCACCTTTAAAGTATATTTTGATATACTCCCAAAAAGTATAGTTTGATATACTCTCATGTGTGGTGTTGTACAAGAACCGACATATATTTTGTAATCATCCAAAGCATATTTTGATATGTTACTTACAAAACTAAAACATAGTTTAATATGTTATTTATCACATCCAAAGCATATTCGGATATGTTACTTGCAAAACTAAAACATAGTTTAATGTGTTATTTATAAATCCAAGGTATACTTGTAATATACTACTGAAAACTATTATTTTGAACAACCAAAGTATATTTAATATACTATCTATCAAACGATTTAGTTTTGGTTAGTGTTTAGATAACGGAACGAGTGTAATGTGATGAAAACATGGTAGATACGCCGCTGGTACTTCTTATATATAAGTGTTTTCATTGCATTACATACCGTGGCGTTATTTAGTACACTTGGGTTAACAATATTGGAACTGAAATATATTTTAATATATTACTTATTCAACTTTCTTAAAACCAAGGCATATTTTATATATACCATAAACGTTTTATTAAAACATTGTTTTTCAAACAAACTTAACTTATACAAACTCATTTTACATGGTTATTCAGTTAACCATACATTATTCTCTTATTTATACATATCATCTGATCCTATCGTTTTTCAAATGATTTACAAGACAAAGCAAAAATACGAGGTTCATGACTAAACATTTTCTCAAACTCAAGTCATGAACTCCGTTTTCACAAAACCTATGTATCTCACAGGCATTTTTATGCTGACGTACCTATTTTTACACATGTTTCAGGTGCTGTCTTGAGATGATTGTTGATACATGCTACATTTAGGATGGACTCGTGCCTTAGCAACTTTAAAACTTGGAAGATCGTAGTTGTACTTATGTGATTGTAATAGAACAACGAGTTCATTTAATCAATAAAACAATATTTAAATTTCCATGTGTTATGAAACAATGATTCTGTTACAACACTCCCCGACGTTTCCGCCACGTTTTGTATGTTCTACGTGGTCGGGGTGTGACAAACAGCATCATTAAACACCTCATTTGAAACGAGATTGTTGACAGAAGAAGATGCTTGTGAGTCAACAATGATTGGGCGAGCTAACTGAGAGCCAGTCGCATTCTCGCTTTCAGACAACATTTGAGCAATTGCATTGTCATCATCAAATGTCGGCAGATTAAATGAGTCGAAAAGACCATCATAATCGAACATCCATGGATCTCCAGAAGGCTTCGGTGGATTAGAATATCTTTGAACTCTTACTTCACCCCATTCTTCAATCTTCTTGGTAGTCAGGTTCCATACTCGCAGATTAGGAGTAGCATACCCAAGAAAGTAACCTTAGATAGCTTTGGCACCAAACTTCCCGTCAGGCTCAATCATGGTACATGGTGCACCAAAAGGTTCTAGATATTCCAAGTCAGGAGTCTTCTTGTGTAGGAGTTCAAAGCACGTTTTGCCATGTCTTTTCACTGTGAGAACCCTGTTTAACGTGTAGCAACCCGAGGCAACAGCTTCAGTCCAGAATCGAACTGGAAGCTGAGACTCAACCAACATGGTTCTTGTAGTCTCAATTAAGGTTCTGTTCTTTCTTTCAGCGACTCCGTTTTGTTGTGGTGTGTACCGAGAGCTGTATTCATGAAGGATTCCTTTTGCAGTGCAAAATTCATCCATAACCCTGTTTTTGAACTCGGTTCCGTTGTCGCTTCGAATTCGCCTCACCTTTAGATTATAAAGATTTTCCAACAAGGTGATCAAATTCTTTAGAATTTCTGGAGTCTCGCTCTTGTGAACCATGAAGTCAACCCATGAAAATCTTGAATAGTCATCAGTGACTACCAAGCAGAAAACCTCCCCATGCACACTCTTGTGTTTGACTGCGCCGAAAAGGTCCATATGCAGACGTTCGAGTGGCATGTTTACATTGTTAACCTTCTTCAATGGATGTGATTTCTTGATCTGCTTCCGGTTCTGACACGGCACACAGACATCTTGAAGTTGAAAATTCTTCACATTGACACCTCTCACCAGATTGTTTTTGACTAGGTGATTCATTTTTCTGAGGTGAATATGACCCATCCGTCTGTGCCAAGAGATCGTCTCCTTTTCAGTGGCTTTTGAAATAAAGCAAGTAACTTGTTTGGACTTAGTTATTGCTTGGCTCATATCGAGGACATACAAATCATTAATTCTTGGAGCTGATAAGAGAATCCATTCTTCGGGAATCTTGAATCCTGGCTTCAGCACATAACAACCGGCATCATCAAAATGCACGGTGAACTTCTTGTCGCAGATCTGAGAAACACTCAGGAGATTGTGATCCAACTGTTGCACATAATTGATTTTGTCGAAACTCACAACTCCATTTGAGATCATTCCCTCGCCGGTGATATACCCTCCTTTGTCTCCAGCAAACGCGACATAACCTCCTCTTATACTTCGCACATCGAAAAGAAGACGATAGTCGCCTGTCATGTGCCTGGAAGCCCCACTATCAACAATCCAATGACTATTAATAGTTCCTCCTGGAGCTGCCTGCACATGCAACTAACTTATCAGTTTGAGAGGGGGACCCAAGCCTTTGTGGACTTGGGTCGTCCTTGATCATCAAGGAAGGTGATTTCAATCACTTGATGATTAGGAAAAAGAACCTGTGGTGCTCCCCCTGATTGAATTACCTGCTTTTGCTTCCAAGCTGTTTGTCTTTTACCAGTATTTGAATTTATTGTTTTATCATTTACTGGTTTTACAGTTTCAGGTTTTGCTTGTACAGGTTTCTCTTCTTTGACCTCTGATTTTAAGGCTTTTCAATTACCTTTTGATTCTTTTGCTTTAACTTCTTTTCCCTTTCTTTCAAGATACGTGGGTCTTGTTTCGGGGAAACTGGTCGTTTTTGGTAATTGATTTCTTGGGGAGCACTCGTTTTTGACTTCAGCTTTTGCAGGTATGGGCGATATCTTACAATATGCCCAACTGTGCCACATTCAAAACATGTTCTCCGCTCTACAAACTTCGGAGAAACATGTTGATGACCAGACGGAGAACCAGACAATGAACTTTGTGATCTAGACGTGCTTGGACCTAAATCACATCCGTTGGTGTGTTGGGTATAATTATTCTGATCATTTCGTTTTAAAATTCTAACTTGTTTTACAAAATCAACGTTAGATTTATCCTGAAATGTTTCAAGTTTGTCTGAACCCGTGGATCCAACAAAGTTCATTTTCGGTTCTCGTTTCTTAACAGGAGCTCTTTTGTTTTGCACCTTTTGTTGTTGAACCTTAGGTTGCTCAACCTTTGATTGTTGAATTTTAGGTTGTGCAGCCTTAGGTTGAGTAGCCTTAGACTGTTCAACTTTAGGTTGTTGAACCTTTGGTTGTTCAGTCTTAGGCTGCTGAACTTTAGGTGCTTGAACATTCTTGTTCTGAGCCTTCTTTCCCTGTACCTTACCCTTTCCGGAGTTGACTTGTTGTTTTCGCTCAATTGGTAGTTTTTGGTTTCCATATTGTTTTCTAATTTTTTCACACGGAATTGGATCACATTGAGTGACTGTAACTTTGCCACTTTTGTTCCCCAAAAACTTATCAGTGCATCCTTCAAAAATTTGCTCAGTTAAATCTTGATTTACATTTTTAATTGGAAAATCTTTGTTAGAGTAGATTTTGCTATCTCCTTTGAGCGTATACAACAAGTTATTCCCTTCAGGGCTAACTACAAGGGACTCCATTGCTTTTGACATTTCAGTCTTACTCGGTTTCACTGGTGGATCACACAAGATGTGATTCTCGATTGGAATATCTGTTGTAACCGAGTTAGACTGTTGTTTCACAATTTCTTCAGATTCATCGTCCGAAGAGTCAGCATCCTCAACAATGGGAGGAGTCTGTTCCTTAACACACGATGAATCTGTCACATTCTCAGATTCTGATTGACCCGAGGATGATGCACCAGTTGTGAACCCGAGGCCTGCTGCAAAATCATCTAGACCAAGTGGCACAGTAGGTTCAAAACGGGGCATATCCTCGTCATCAGGCAATTTGGAGTAATTGTGATTCATTGGGGGAGGACATGATTTGTATCCAATACATTTTGCATCCCCCTTTTTCTTTTGAACGTCAATGATGTGATCCAATACATAGCGGGAATTGGAATAGCTTTCCAGTTTCTGCTTAATTGTCTCACATTCACATCGAGCTGTTGCTAACTCTACCATTTGCTTTTCAATTGTGTCAATAAGATTATTGTTAGCATGTTGTTTTCGCAAAACAGCCTTTTGTAATTCTGAAACATCATGTCTTAGTGACGCAATTGTTGCTTTAAATTCCTTTTCATTTCTGGTTAAAAACAAGTTAGCTTCGGTTGCTTTAGAAAGATCTACAATCAATTCTTGATTGTGTTTGTGTGTGATTTCAAATTGACTTTCCTTTTCTGCATATTTTAAGCACTTTGCACATTCAATAGGAACAGAAATAGAGTCAGAATTAGTATCACATACCTGAGAAGTCTGACCTTCTACGTGAGCCATAAAGGCTGTATGAAAAGAAAAAGATCCATCTTTAGAGAAAAACTGAGCAAGCTTCTCGGAAGTTCCAGCAGATTTCTGGCAGAGAATAGATCTCCTCTTGCATAATGCTTCAGCTTCAGCCAAAAGCTCATCAACCTCCAAATCTAAAGCATCACTTGATAAATCACCAGCATCAAGTGATTCTCCATCCATGCTCCCACTATAACCCGAACTATCTTCATCTTCTGAAGATTCACCAGCAGACACGGGTTCTATTACCTTCTCAATCACTTTAGCATAACATGCTGTTCCACCATTTCCTCCTTCTCCGAGCTGAAGGTTCCAGTTGCAGATTTCATCAGCTTGAACAACCAATCCTCTGTGGGGATTAGTGTTTGTGGATCCAGATGCATTTCCTCCAACAGGAACTATTGATCTGACAGAATTGTTGTTCTGTTGCTGTTGTGGCTATCCTTGATTCCTGAAGGGATTCTGATTTCCTTGCTTAGGTGGCTTCTGACACTCCCGCTTGAAGTGACCCTTTTCACCACAATTAAAGCAAGTGACAGCATTCTTATCAAAACCATACTTGGTGTTGTTGTTGCTTTCCAAGTTGGTTCTCCCCGTCCTTTCCATAAACTCCTTTGCTCTTCGAATTGCACTAGCAAGAGCCCATTTGATATCCATCATTTCAAACTCTTCTTTATCCACTTGCTGATAATCTTCATTGGTTAGATTGATATTCCCAATCTGACCTGCGACTAATCCACAATAAGCACTAACCAAGGTATTCAACATCTCCATATGCTCCTTGGCTATTTCGACAGTGACTTTGGAAAAGTTGGAAGTGTCTAATCTGACTGTGTTCGGATTGGAAGTGGCTTGAAAGTTTGAAGAGCTTCCATAAAACCCTTACTGTTGCGGTTGTTGCTGCTGAGCTCTGCTTGGGTCTAAGAAAGGCGGTGGTGTGAATTGCTGAGCTGTCGGTTGCACATACTGTTGTTGAGAAGAAGAATCTGGTCTTGAATACATCATCGTGTATGCTGAAGGATCAAACTGATTTGTTGTGGAAGGTCCGGTGTTTGAGATGAAAGCTGTTTGAAGCTTCGCGTGTTGAGAGGCTGGTTTTTCTCCACTGATACCTCCTGCAATCCCATAGTACATCTCTGGATTTTGAGGAGTTAGTGTTCTTTTTGCCTTAAGCTTTTCTTCTACATCCTTGTTCTCCAATTTTTGAATTAACTCATAAACGGTGATTGTGTCTAGAACACCATTTTCTTTGAGAATTTCAAGAAAACTGCTCCACTTTGCTGGTAAGCTATCAGCAAATCTCTTCACCATTTCTTGTGGAGTGGCAGTGACTCTAAAAGCAAACATCTCGCTCAACAAATGATGGAACCTTGTAGATAACTCTGCCAAAGTCTCATTCTCCATACACGTGAATCCTTCAAATTCTTTCTTCAGTAATTCTTGCTTGATCTTTCTAGATTGAGCATTTCCTTCACATCGTAACGTGAGCATATCCCACAAGCTTTTAGTCGTCGTGCAGTAAACAAACTGGTGGTAAATGTCTCTGTGAAGAGCTTGTGTGAGAATCATGAATGCTTTCTTTTCTAACTCAAATTTCTTCTTATCATCATCAGACATAGTGCTGTAAGTTTCTGGATTAGATCCTGCAACTTCCAACTCATTGTCAAATGCGGTGAAAAAGCACATCCATAGATCTTGACCTTGCCCCTGAACATAAGTTCTCAGCCTTTCTTTCCACCATCCCCAATCATTGATGTGATTTAGCTTTGGCGGTTTTGTGCTTGTACCAGTTTCACTGTCGTTTTGCATCATTGCTTGAATGCTGCTGCTTTGATTTGTGACCAATGCCCATTGATTTGCAGTTATCATTGCAGCTTGAGGTGGGGTAATAGCCTGCATCCATGCAGTTTTGTTGAAATCTGACGCAGATTGCGTGGCTGATGATTGCGTAGCTGATGATTGTGGAGTCAAAGTTGTTTGAGTCCACGCTGTTGGATCCCACTGACCGTTTGTTCCCATTTTATAACAATTAATATATTAAGTGAAAATTGATTTAAAATTTGAAAAACAAGTTTTTCCTTTTTTTTTTTTAAATTTAATTTTCACAAACTATGTTAATATTTCGAGGGATAACAACCAGCCGAAGGATCTCTAATCGAAAGACCTGAAAAACACAAACTTGTTAAACTTAGACAGACTAGAATCGAAAGATCAATACTTGTTCGAAGGATCAACAGTGTTCGAAAGATCACTGTTGAATTTCGAACAATGATTTCGAAAGATTCTCCAAGACGAAGGATCCTTATCTTTCGAATAATAACTGTAGATCGAACAATATATCCTTCGAAAAGATTCCTTGGATCGAAAGATAAGTCACAGACTTCGAAGGATGTTCGAAGGATGATTATCTGTCGAACCTCCTTTGATCGAAAGATAATCTTTCGACTTCGAAGGATATCTTTCGAACTGTACTGACGCAGCTGACACAGTTTGACAAAAGTTGACAGGTTGGTGAAAAGGTGATTGGTTGGTAGACAACTTTCGGCAGAAGGTATGTTCAGAACATGCTTTCTACCAACTCAGATTTGACTAATAAAATATTGCTTAAAAAGGAAGGTTCTTATCCAGAATCCGGTCACCGGAGTAAGCCGGAATTTTGGCTGGAAATTACCAACCTTCTTAAAAACAAGTTTTTAAGTTACCCAACCCGTCCTTTAACACACCCGGTTAGTTTAGAACACGTTTTTTACGTCAAGAAATCCAAGAAAAACACTAAAAACGGGTGCTAAACCATGTGAGTTTTGTCCAAACACTCCAAAGTCTTGTATAAACTCGGTTTTTAACAAGGAAAAGAGCCACGGCTCTGATACCACTTGTAGGTCCCCCGGAGGTCGAGGTTAAACCTTATCCTTGTTATGTTTAACACACTAGCAAGTGCGGAATCCAAGCTAGAATGCAAACCGGTAGTTTATATGAGAACACAAGCTACAAAGAGAAAGGAAGACACACGAGATATCAAAGTTTTCTCTTGTATTTCAGTGGACACGGTTACAGCCCTTGACCAAACTGAAAATGCTCTCTACAAGACTTCGTTCACTCACACACACACTTTCTATCTTTCTGTCTAAACTGTCTAACTGTGAAGTGAACCCATACATGACTATATATATCCATAACAGACCATCTGGTCGAAGGATCAAATTGTCTGATCGAAAGATCATCTATCGACCAGACACCTATCGAAGGATCCACATATACCTCGAAGGATGGTATATCCTTCGAGGTCCATCTACATCCATCGAAGGTTATCTTTCGAGCTCATCGAAGGATATAAACAATCCTTCGATGACTCATCCTTCGACACAACAACTTACAAATCATGTGTTAACTGTTTGGCCAAGTCAAACCAGGAGGATGGTTTACTTGGTCAAACTTACATCAAAACACATATTAACAACAAAAGACGTAAACAAGACTAACAAAAGACATCGTTTTCTAACATTACAAAATACAGACAAAGTACAGACACAAGTGCACCAACACATTGGATCCTTGATGTGTTGTGAACGGGGGTCTTGAAGGATAATCCATGGGTCCGAAAACCTGCGATGAGGATCCTTGAGGCTGAAAGGAGGATCCTTGAACCTGAGAGGATCCTTGAACCTGAGAGGATCCTTGAACCTGAGAGGATCCTTGAACCTGAGAGAATCCTTGAGCTGGTTGTGTCCCCATGTGTCCTCCTGAGCTGGTGAAGGATCCTTGATGCTGGGAGAAGGATCCTGCTGGTTGAAAATAGGACCCTGGGGCCTGAGTCATTGTTAACGATCCGTAATGCATTCCTCTTATTCCACCCAAGTATTAGACATCAAGAGCTGTAGAATGCTGGGAAGTTATGACCGGGATGTCAAAATTCAGAGAGCTAGGCATCAATGGGGAATGATCCTCCGTTGATCTCTTCTGTTTCTTGATATCCCCAATTTCCTTGAGAATCTTTTCGTTGGTCTTATCCTGCTGCTGTATGTGATCCTTCATATTCTTCTGGGATCCAGAAGGTGGTGGAGGCAAAGGTGGAACGCCCTAGGATCAACTGATTGCCGGCATTGAACTCGAAGTGGATTTCCCTTGAGAAGCCATGTGGTTGAAGGTGATGAACCGAAATGACCGAAATAAACAAAATTTCTGAGAAATGAAGCACCAATTGCCCCATGGTGGGTGCCAAACTGTTTTGGTCAAAAATCAAGCAAAGATAATGCAACCAAACTTTTGTTGTGAGGTGTGATGCTTGAATCAATGAACAATGTTAAGGATAACACATAAATGTAAAGAACAAATGACACAAGGATTTATACGAGGAAAAAGCCCTTGATCAAAAGTTGATCTCCGGCACAAAAAACCTCGGGTGATGGAAACTACCGATCACTAAGTAAGATTAAACAATAGAAGTTTACAACTCGGGATGATAACAAGCTTGTTACAAGGATCACTAGTGTGTAACGTGCAAAAAATGTATGAAATCGCCAAGTAGTGTTCTAGAGCTATTTGAGAGCTGTTACGAGTGTGTGTGTATGCCAAAAATAGCTAAGCGTTCTATCTCAAGCTTGTTATCCCCATTTTAAATTAGTAACAATTAAGATAACTAACTATCCGAAATATTTGCAAGCTCCCCACGATCTCCATAACGTCTATAAGAGTCAAGCATGTGCGGAATATTGAGGGAATATGCTCCAGGAGATTTCGGTGAGACTTGGTCCATACCTTCGTTCCTGTAAAACAAGCTTACGTACAAGGTAGACAATTGTTAGTATAAGGATAACAATAAGGATCCTGAATCCTGATCCTGCAACACCTGCTGAGGATCCTTAATTCAAACAAAATTGAGGATCCATGATCCTGGCAGCACTTGAGGATCCGTGATCCTTGGGATTGGAAAATCCTCCCCTAACACTACTTATGCTCCTAAATTTTGTACAAGCCTTGTACAGCAAAGATCATTACTGTTTTGGTTTTGGTTTTGATTCGATAAGTACTTGAAATGTTTACTCTTGGTTCGAAATTACACTTCGGTATTTACATTTGGTAACATAGAAGTATAGAAGCAATCTATATAAGAAATTATTAGGGGTTTTATTTATTAGTTTATTACAAGATTAAATGACATTAATCTTGATGTGTGTATATGGTAGTTCATAATCTTAGACAAGAGAGAATTACACACTTTTGACTGTCTAAAATTCAGCAACTTGAGAGTGAGTAATCTTGAGAAATCCTTTGCAACTTCATAATTTCCTAAAATTTAAACAAGAACGCCATCATACTCAGTGTAATCTCGGGCACGAGTGTCATCTCCGACAGTACAACTACTGCTTCGGTTGTTGTATTGTAGAAACAGACCGTCTGAGAGGAGGCACGAAATATATTTTAACACGATCCCAACCAAAACCTTCAACTTTTTAGTATGTTCATTGTTGCAGTCCATAAGGTGCAGTTGAAGTTTTCCAAAGACGTCGATTTGAATCAAGATTGGTACAATTAAATTGAATTTTATATTAGTTTATTTAGTTAATGTAACCAGTATTGTACTAGTAGAATTTCGCACAAATATCGAGAGTCTTGTTATTATTTATTATTTATTTTGTTATTATTTTAATAAAATTGTGAACCTACTTCCTACAAGTTTCGGGTCAATTATGAAATTTATGTATAGTTAGTTTGATTTCAAAGTTGTATTATCTAGGAGTCTAAGGGTTCGATGTGAAGTTTGATAAACTTGTAAAGGGTTGGGACTGCTCTGATAAAACACATTGTATCCCTCCTAGCGTATATATACAATCACTTAGATCGATCTGTAAGTACGAATATTTCTATTGAAATCAATTGATTATTCAGCTTAAAGTCTTCTTCTTGATATCGATCTAGTGGATTTGTAATCCCGTGTTTTACTATCCGTTCGTGTTTGTTCGTTTAATTTTCATTAATGAAACAAAATTCCTTGTTGCCAAATATAGTGGTCAACAGATTTGTGGTTTATACCATGATATAGCAAAGGAGACCTCCACGATATTCAAACGAGATTCATACTGAATTATTTAGTGTAAAAAGTTTTCCATTTTACGTGTCTTACGGAAGTCATGCCCCAATGAATTTTCTCTGAGCATTTTTCGACATGCATGTCCTTTGTGTTCGATTGACATTAAGAACAAAAAGGAAGGGATGAACCATAAAGAAACAACTTGATGAAGGAAATGTCGCGAATTTCTGAACCGCCGCATCCTTAAATCCGAATTGCTATCGACTTAGACAGTTTTTAATCTACAATTGTTACAAACTAATCCCTTGACTCTTAACAAACATATAGAAAGACTTGAACTATACTTTACACTAATTTCATAAAAGATCTAAATTTTGTATCAAACAATTAAGGCTATTATATTTCAGGAGCCAAAATCAAGTTTAGAAAGATTTATATCATCTAGTATTAAAAAATGTTTGAAAACACTAAAATTTGGATAACTTTTCAATTAGAGTCACTAGTACAGAAGTGAGCATTAGACGGGTTAAAACAGTTTTTAGTCGCGGTTTCAAACAGTGACTTAAAATGTCACGGCAAAAAATGTGTTGTTTTATAAGACGTGGTATGCTGAACCCCGTCTTAAAATAACCCACCGTGACTAAAAAGGTGTTGATACTTTTATGAAAATGCTTTTAGACAGCCTTATGAACCGCGACTTAAAATCATTTTACAATTTAAGGAAAAGGTTTTAATCGGTGTTGGATGAACTGCGACTTATAACTAGTGATGTAAAAATAAAATATTATGCTGTCAAATTTCAAACAAAAATCTGTTAATAAAAAAGAGATATATGTAAAAATGAAATAATATGGAGTGAAAAAAGAATTTGCACTCCAACATAAACGTCAAATCCAATCAATCCTTTTATATATTCAGCATAGTCAAATCCGAACAAGTAAACGATGACCCAATGCACGTTCAACCCGAAAGTCTACAATATTAATTGGTAAAATAACAATTCATTTCATTACTTAATCGATTCAAAACCATAAACAAATTATATTTAAACTAAGGAATCGAGTAGCCATTTTTTTGTTTCAACTACTTTTAGTTTTAATTTTTAATTAAAGTAGCAATGACTAAATGATTTTAGTTCGAAAATTAAAATTTCAGTAGTTGACAGCTACTGTGTGTGACGTCATTCATCATTTTCATCATTATTGTTCTACACTTTCTTGATCCAATACCATACAGTATTGATTGCTAGGTGGATTCCGCACACATGGTGATTGTTGTCTGAGTGAGATCCTTGGGTAGAAGACCTTACAATTAGCTGCCAAACAAGATGCAAGACTGGTAGCATACTAAATATGTTTGGCCAACAGTCTACTTAGCATGAAACATTTTTGCAGCATAAATATCTGTTGGTGCACTACATCTGTCGACTTCGTCTTGTATCGAGTCTTAGTCTTTGATTGTTAGATCAGGGCACGTTTTTCGAGGAAACAAGAGATAGTATGTATTTTAGGAGATGTTTTCGCTTATATGGTCATAGATAGGTAGTTCCGCTTATTTGTCACAACGTAGTTTCGCTTATACGGCAAGTGTTAGGTTCGCTTGTATGTCAGCTGGAGGTTTCGCTTATACGGCAAGTGTTAGGTTCGCTTGTATGTCAGCGGGAGGTTTCGCTTATATGACATGTACAATCAAGCGAAACCTCAGCATCTATAAATAGCCTCATAAGCGAAACATTTGGAACAGTCTTGTAACTCGTACCGAAGTGCTGCCGGATCGAGATTTGGATGTAATCAGTGTCAAATCAGTGCAAAAAGGTGTTTAAAGTGATTCGCAAGCTATTTCTACGTTGATTACTTGTTTTCCGCACCTGTAATTGACGAAAACCCCTCTGAACGACTCGTTCGGGTCGAAACACGATCCTACAAGTGGTATCAGAGCATCAGGAGGAGGAGTTTTGTAGAAAATAGCTGAAATTCATCAAGATTTCTTACTTCTACACTTTTCCTCTTCAGTTCAGAAATTTTCAACGGTCAAAATCAGCTCAAAATTTCAAGGATTGTGCGTAATAGGATATAGACAAACCATGGAAAGTTTGGTGTTAAAATTCGCATTAAAAATGGACTAAAACTTGTTCTGAATTGGTTCCGCTTTTACGACAACTCATAGTTTCGCTTTTGTGATCATAGTAGTTTCGCTTATTGTTACACTTTATCAGGTGGTTTCGCTTCAAAGGTCAAGTTCTTTCGCTTTTGGGTCATCAAGTGGTTCCGCTTTTTCGAACCAAGTAAATCCGCTTATTTGGACTTAGTGGTTCCGCTAATTTGAACCTGGTGGTTCCGCTCTTGTGATCAACTGTTGGTTTCGCTCTTTTGTACAACTAGTGCTTTCGTTCATTTGAACCATCTAGTTTTGCTCCAGTGTACGAGATCAGGGATTTCGCTTTTGTGAGCACTTCTACAATCTTGTTTCGCTTTTAAGGCTTGTTGTGTGAATTGTTGAAATTTAAAAATGGACGAGGAATTTTATAATGCATGCTACTCCGGTTACCCCGATCACTGTTGCTCAAACCACAATGCTAGAAAATGAAACGGGAACAATGCAAAAACCACCCAAATTATTGAACATTGAAGAATATAAGGGATGGGAGGGTCGTTTCGAGAACTGGGTACAAGCTAACTATCTTGATGCATGGGAGTGTGTGGAAACAAAGTACGTGAGACCGTTAAACGATGATGAAGAGGAAGTTGCAATTAAAGACATGAGTGCCGATGACAAGAAGAAGTACAAAAATGAGAAAATGATGCTAAGTCTGCTACAACAAGCTGTGAAGGAAGATATTATGGTATTGCTTCAACATAACGGGAGTTCATACTCAATCTGGAAAGCATTACGTTCAAAGTTTGTTGGTAGTCAGGAGATGGTGAAAAATAAGAAGTCATTTTGAAAAAAGAGTTTGATTTGTTTAGAGGATTGAAGAACGAGAGTACAAAACAGATCATTGAACGATATTGCAACTTGTTGGTGAACATGAAAAGGTTAAGCATTAACAAAGACAATGAAGAGTTAATTCAAAAACTTGCTGATGCTTTACCACATGAAACGTGGGGAACTTATCTGACGATGCTCAGGAACAAAAAGGGTTTTAGTACGTTAACCTTGAGCAAATTCATTGAAAAGCTGGAAGCTCAGGAAATGGAACAAAGGAAAATTGTTCGAATGAAAGATTTTGATGGTGAACAGGATATTGGGTTGTATTATAAAGCAGGAGTGAATGAAAAATCTTCAAATCTATCTCCAAAAATAGAAACTGCTTACAATGCCAAGAATTCGCCTGGAAGTTCATCATTAGGATCAAACAGCAAAACCAGTTTCACATCATTTCAGTCCTTTGATACAAACATTTCAGCAACTAAAAATGGAAGAAAACTTCAGTGCAACATTGTATTAAATCTTGAGAGTGATCAAGATTATTCTGAGGAAGTTGCTAATAGTCAAATGTCTTTGTTAGGAATGGTTTTAGAATCTTACAGTTTTTTTGTTGCAGGTCGTATCGGAAATCCAATGCTAACAAAGGAAGATTACGACCAGATAGATGCTGAAGAAATGGAGCTGATGGACATAAAGTGGTGTTTGGCTAGCGTATTATGGAGAGCTGAGAAATTCAAGGAGATCACGGGGAGAGATGATCTTCGTGAGGCTAATGTTTCTACTTTAGGTTTTGACAAATCTAAAGTCACTTGTTTTCGTTGCAGGGAGAAAGGACACTTCAAGAGGGAGTGCACTAACCGCGAAGCAAGTGGAGCTCAGAATCCTTTCAACAATAATAATGATTACTATCGAAAAGCCATCTACCATCAAGTTGCTCAACAACCATCTCAACAGAATCAACATCAAGCACAAACGGCACATGGAAGACCTATAATTGAAGATTCTGGAAAGAGAGCTTGAGTGGGTAATCAAGATTGTTTGAAGAGAAAGGATGGTAGTGCCTTAGTAATTGATCAAGATGATGAAAAGTTACCCGAGGGATTTAGCTGGGAGAATTTTTCTTGGGATAACTACATTCCTGATCAAGCTACAGCTCACACAGCTTTTGTTGCCAAAGTTGAAGATGAAAGTGATGATGATACGGAGTACTATGCTAAACAGATGGCAAAACATTTGAAGATGTTAGCTGAAAGTGACAATGAGGATGAGAAGGCAAAGAAGAAAAAAGAAGAAGGTAAAGATACCGGTTAGTAGCAAAGATGAGACAGTACCGGTAGTGAGAAGAAAAATGAAGGAAATTCCAAAGTTCGAGATTAATAAAGAAGTCATTGCAAAGAAGAGTTCAATCACTTGTGAAAATTGTGAAGATGTAAAGAAACAGAACAGTTCATTGATCCACAACATGAACCGATTGAAAGAATCATATGATGTGTTGAACAGGGCAATGAATATGTACAATGACACAAGTGAAGAGCAGGCTACAGCGATGAAAACACTTCAGGGAGCCTTTATGGTCAAGCAAAAAGTTGTAAACAACTATATTGAGAAGTGTGCTGAACTCGAACAGAAACTTGAACTTCAACGAATTGAAACTGAAAGAGTTAACCGCTTATTAAAAAGCTACTCATGTTCATCTTATGTCATTGACAGGATTTATCCAATGGCTGAAAGCTTGAAGGCATTTGAAGACAATGAAGTAACTGAAGAAAAGAAAGTTTCAGAAGAAAAGGTTGAAGAAAAGACTCCAGAGAAGAAGATTAAAAAGAAGAAAGACACTGAAAAGATGCCATCTGGTAAGAAACAAGGTGTCAGTTACAACAGATGTCCACCCCCGCTGGAAAACGGATATCTGGCTAGAAATCCAAATGATGAAAGAGTTAAAAGGCAACAAATTTACAGTGGGAGTCGGAGTCGTCAGTAAGCTTGCCTGATAGTATTGATGTTGTGTTTACATCGTCTGACACTGATCAACAATCTCAATTGATGAAGAAAGTCGTGGATCATGTGTTAGAAAACGATGAGATAGAGGAGTCAAAGTCGGAGTTTGCGTCAGAGTCAAAGTCTGGGTCAAGCACTCCGTGTCAAACAGAAAAACAGGATAAAATAGTTTATGATAGAGAATTCCTGTTATCAAAATCTAATTTGAATGATGAACTGTTTAAAGTTGCTTACACTTTAAATAATTCTGACAAATTATATTCTGATGAGGAATTTCCAATAAGATGTGTCAAAACTGAATTGATAAACAAGGTTTTCAAACTCACAGAAATTAATATTTCTGAAATAAAAGATTTATGTCTTAATGAAAAACCTAAAAAATACACCTCAAGAGTTCAACAAAGATTGAACAAAAAAAAGAATTACAGTTCTGGTTCAGGTTTCCAAAAGAAATCAAACCATAATGGTAATTTCAAAAAGAAAGGGTTAGGTTTTACTCCTATAAAAAACAGAAAAATGAAAAATATGTTCGTGATTTTAAATCAAAAATGACATTTGTTTCAGGAACGTCAGTAGATGAAGAAGAAAAGAAAGATTTCTGGAGACAATCAAACAATGAGTTCCTTGCAAAGAAGCAAGATGAAATGAAGAAAATGGCTGAGCAGAAGAAAGATACGAAAACCTGTTTCCGATGCAACACTGTTGGACATACTGCTCGAGATTGTTCTAAGGCAATACAATCGAAACAAGGAGTATCTTGTAACTCAAAAAGAAAGTGGTTGAGTTCGAACCACCAATTGATAGAACAAAATTGTTTAAAGATTTTACATTTGAAATTGGTGAGAGTTCGAACAAGTTTTACAAGAAGAGAGCTAAATCTGACAACCAGAAATGGGTTGTTAAGAAAGTTGGTGAAAGCTCTAGCGATGATTTAGATAGGTCAAAATCAGAGGAGCTATCTTCTGACGATGAAACTGATTCCATAAAGTCAGTTGAGCCACATGTTGTTTCAAAATGTGAAGCTGTTTTAAAAGAAGAAAAATCAGTTCCGACTGTGAATCCATCAGTTCGGGCTGAGAATTATAAAAAGAAAATTGGTAAAGTTGAAATTTCTAACCAATTTTATAATGATAAATAGGAACTTGATGCTGAGAAGGTCTTTAACCCCAAAGTTCAACATATCTTTGGTAAGATGATTGATCGAAAAGTCAAAGGGGTTAAGGAATTTTATGAAAAGAAGAGGAAAGGTAAGAAACCGAGTGCTGGTGACTCGGTGAAACCCAAGGCTGGTCAGGCTTGGGTGGATATTTTCTTCGACTAAAAACCTGACTTGCCGGAGCTCCCAGGTTGGTAAGCGAGGAGCAGGTATCGGCATTTTTCTTGAGATTTATTCGGTAATGTCAATCATACATACGGTAAAAAGGTTTGTTTGTGTATGTTTTCAAGTGGTTAGAAGACTTGATTGTGCATTATGGTAAATCAAGGACATTAATTTGTACTTGTATTTTCCAACAAGTGATTGAGAGACAAGACGATGAACCACATCCCCGTCCCTACAAGTGGTAAAATCAATCTAACTTATTTTCCGGAAAAACCATTTTGATTAAAACAAACTTAAGTGTTTTGAAATCTAAGTGGGAAAATAGTTTGTTGATAGGGGGAGTTCTGATTGTTTATGCTAAGAGAATGGCGATTTGATGCAATTTGATGTCAGTTGTCAAGTTTCGGTATAGTTTGGTTTACTTTTATGTTTCTAGTAGGTCAAGAGTTTAGATAGTTTTTAAATTTTTTAATGTGTTTGCATTTTAGGGGGAGTAGAAAATTTCAGAAAATCCAAAAACATTAGAAAATTTGAAAAAGCCAAAAACATGATAAAACTGAAAAATGAGTTCTTGTTGAATAAAAGAGGAAATGATAGTACATCAGTGGACTATCACAACACGCTAAAGAAATGAAAAGTCAAATTGTGATAAACAATCTTACTGCAGATATGTCAGTAGATTTTCGCACATTTAGTAAATTGAAACGAGACATAAACCTAAAATTCAAACTTGCTTAATTCGTGGGTAACTATTCTTGGATATATGGGTAACCCCCGAAATCTTGATTGAAAGGTCCCTCTTTCTGAGATACTAGGTCTTTATACTCAGTGATATCTGGGGTATTATTCTGGGACTTCTGCTGTATGGAAGTACTGACCTAGTCCCCGAATAATACTTTCTGCAAAAAGCTTTGAAATATAAGCTCGCCCTCAGCAATCTGATTAAACAATAAAAATTGATAATCTTTGCTGTTGTAACAAAAGATCCTCTAAAGGGGACCCACCAAAAGTCGAAGCCGTCATCTCTCTGCATATACGGAAGTATCGACCTGAGCTCTCACGGCCCTCGCACATAAGCCCTTTAGAGATATCATCTGTGGTATACTCACCTGTAAGACTGAACATTGGGATCTGGATACGGGAGTATATTCAAGTGGAGTGATACACAATTAAGTTTAAGTTTCTAAAACATTAATATCGTATCTCGAATCAATTGAAATTTGTGTGAAAATTTCAAATAAACCAATATACTGACAATCTAGGTAAATTGTTTAGAACTGAGAATGTTTAAAGCTTAACGGTGTTAGTGTTTTGTCACAAAACTGATATGATCCTCTTGCACAAACTCACAAAAATATTGTCTGTAAATATTTCATTTCTACTGTCACTTGATTTACAAGTGGTGTCAATTTCTTTCTTTCAGAAAATTCAAAAAGATTTTAGTGTGTTTTAGCATAAATTTTGAAAATTCAAAAAGATTTTCGACGACTGATACTGAAAAGTTGATTTTCAAAATTCCGAGTGCTAAACATGATGAACAGATGGTTTGGAAGAGTATGTTGTTTTGATAAGAAATTAATACAGTATCAAGTGGTTCATCGGTATCTGATTGGTTAATTAGTTAGTGGTTAGTGATGTTTATATGCTTAAATGTTTGTCATAAAACTTATGTTTGTGGTAGAGTTTTGTGCAGAAAGAATCAACATTTGAGGGAGAGTGCATGTTGGTGATGAGGAACATTAAAGATGTAAAGATTCAAGAGAAGAAGTTTGTTGGTGATAAAAGAGAAAGAGATAAAGATAGAAAGAGAATCCCAGAGACTGATCAAGATTGAAGGAGCGAAGACATGACATTGTCGAAGACTCGATGAACGACTCGTCAACATCTGAGGGGGAGTTTGTTGGTGCACTACATCTGTTGACTTCGTCTTGTATCGAGTCTTAGTCTTAGATTGTTAGATCAGGGCACGTTTTTCGAGGAAACAGGAGATAGTATGTATTTTAGGAGATGTTTTCGCTTATATGGTCATAGATAGGTAGTTCCGCTTATTTGTCACAATGTAGTTTCGCTTATACGGCAAGTGTTAGGTTCGCTTGTATGTCAGCTGGAGGTTTCGCTTATGTGACATGTACAATCAAGCGAAACCTCAGCATCTATAAATAGCCTCATAAGCGAAATATTTGGAACAGTCTTGTAATTCGTACCGAAGTGCTGCCGGATCGAGATTTGGATGTAATCAGTGTCAAATCAATGCAAAAAGGTGTTTAAAGTGATTCGCAAGCTATTTCTAAGTTGATTACTTGTTTTCCGCGCCTGTAATTGAAGAAAACCCCTCTGAACGACTCGTTCGGGTCGAAACACGATCCTACAATATCTTGTTGAACAATGAAGCTATGACCTCAACATGATAATTCGGTAAGGATGTCGCTTCCTAAAGTACACATCAAGTTCATATAGAAGTTGCCATTAATCAAATAACTACTAGCAAGCCAAAGAGTTAAAAAAAACATAAAACAAAATAAAACATAAGCATTTTAAAATTAAGAACTTGCATCTAAACAATAATCTTTTTGCTTCCTTGAGCTCGCATAGAAGTCTAATACATCCTCACTTTTAAAAAACAAATAAACGTTGGAAAGAAAATAAAAAAGAAAAACAAGCTTTTAAGTATTTACACCTAAACCAATTCTAATTTTGTCTCTAAGTGTTTCCTTCCATATAGATTACTAGGTTATCTATCCGCGTGATACACGAGTTGAACAATTTATTTTTGATAACAAATAAAAATTCTAACGATATATACAAATTATTATTTGTGGTAGTAATTGATTATTGAAATGATTTTTACTGATCATAAAAGTAGTTGTGTAAGGCGGTGTGTGCGCGCATGTTTTTCTTCTTCTAGTTTGAGTTCTTAGTCCTTGAATAGACTCTATATTTTAAATAAATTCGTTACATAAAGAGTTATCAAATAATTTATGAAAATTTTAATGATTATAAACTGTTTAATCAATTATGCATACACATTATTTAATCATATTTTAGAGGATTTATATAAGCAAATATAGTTAACTATTTAAACATAACCAATGTTTATGCAGTGTTTATTTTCATAGAAACTAAAGTTATAAAATGTATTAAATGAGTCATTTGTTAGGAGGAAAAAGTATTTATATGGAGGGTTAGGATATAATAGAAATTTTATTTGGGTAGGAAGGTTAGAAAGTGATCTTGACCACTCATTTACTTAATCAAGGGTTAAGATTAAATGGGTGAAATTGAAATAAAAAAAAAGGAGGCTCGTGGTTTTGTTCAGGGGCATTCTAGTCAAGTCAAGTCAATAGTTTCTCTCTCCTCCAATTCCCCTCATTTTTAAACGTTAATAACTCTTTCATACGACATTATTTTTTATAAAAATTGCACCAAAAACGAGCGTTTTTTATCTTTAAAACGGTTATACTATTGCTATATTTTCGAATTTTTTTTTTCAAAAACCCAGTTGCGTAAAACGCAATAGAAAAAAAATCCTAAAAAATGACATTATTTGTAAAACGCAATTGCCAGAAAACATAAAAATATGCTTTATTTCTAAAACGCAATAGCTTAAAAACACAAAACAAAGTGTACTTTCTAAAACGCAATGGACTAAAAACATCTTATTTCTAAAATGCAATGGCCAGAAAACACTTAAAAATGTCTCATTTCTAAAACGCAATGGCCTAAAAAAAAGAAAGTGTTCTCTATAAAACACAATGCACCATAAACACAAAGAGTTGTCTTATTTATAAAACGCAATGGCCTAAAAAAACAAAAGAAAGTGTTCTCTATAAAACGCAATGCACAAAAAAACACAAAGAAATGTCATATTTATAAAACGCAATGGCCAGAGAACACTTAAAAATGTCTCCTGTCTAAAACGCAATGGCCTAAAAAAATAAAAGAAAGTGTTCTCTCTAAAATGCAATGGACTGAAAACACCTAAAAATGTGTTTTACCTAAAATGCAATGACTAAAAACACTTCAAAAATGTGTTTTTCTAAAACGAATGGCCAGAAAACACATAAAAATGTCTTAGTTCTAAAACGCAATGGCCTAAAAACACCAAAGAAAGTGTTCTCTAAAACGCATTGAACTAGGACAATAGTTTTGTATGTGAATTGTCTGAACCAGGAAGCAGGAGATAAAAAACTGTCTACGAATGCAGTTTAACCAGGACAATAGTTCTGATGCAGCTCAACCCCTGCCAGGGGCTCTGCCCCTTGGACCCCGTCAACCCTGCTACCAGGGGGCTGCCCCCCGGACCCCTGCCAAGATCGTAAAACACAACGACTAAATCAAAAACCCAGATCGTAAAACTGAAATTAAAGAATTTCTTACATGGATCAAAGCCGATTTCTTCAACGATTGACGAAATTTGAATGATAGAAACACTTATCAGCGATCGAATCAAACGGATCGAGTAATTATCTTCAAAATCATGAGAAAAAACGAGATTTTATATGAAATTAAACTGGGTTTTCTTAAAAAAAAAAAAAAAAAAAAAAAAAAAAAAAAAAAAAAAACTGAAGAACACGTTGATCGGGTGTTTGAATCATTGATTGTTGACGAAAATCGCACTATAATGTGGTGATTATTGAGATAGAAAGTGAAGAAAAGGTTGAAGATTGTGGGTCTTCAAAATGGTAGGTTTTAAAGTTACTGGGGAGAAGGAAGAAGAAGAAAAGATACGATTGACTAAAATACCTTTGCTCTTTATTTTAAATGTTGGCACATGTCATAATCCTATTGCTTTTTATACTTACTAGCCAAAATAAACTTCTAATTTGATGCTCAGCCTTTATATGGATGATCCAGTTGAATTATTGAATTAAAAGATTTGAATAGCCATAAATAGGTGGAACCGAATAAAATTGTATTAATCACTATATGAAGAAAATCGTTACGTGGGACGAAAAAGAATGTCTATAAATTTTCAAACAGAAGCAATCAGATAAAGAATGCATTAACAAATAACATAAATTAAAAAAATTAAATAAACCACCGACCAATTTAGAATGTCAAACAGCCACATATTGTCTAAATGAAATTACAAAACATAAATTTAAAAAACCACAAAGTTTAGAATTATTCAAACGAACGACATCAAATAAATAAGGGGAATTTACAAAAATGAAAGAATAATTTGACTTACCAATTTAGCCATCTCATGCGTCGGTGAAACAGGGCATCACCGATTACGAGACACCATGCGTCTGCAGGGCTCATTCATACATCCGCTAATGTAGAAGTGACACATGTCTCAATGACATCCATGCGTCCCATGCGTTGCCGACGCATAAAATTTACTTTTAGCGAGATCTGAGGCATCCCATGTGTCACGGCCCCCGACCCGGTTTGACCCGTTTCGGGAGCCGCGGGACAGAAAATCCCGTGGTATTTATTTTTATAGCGGAAGTCTTAACAGGATCGTTTTAAACTTGGAAAATTTGCCCGAGTATTATTTATTTATATTTCGGGATAATCCCGTAAATATCATAATTTCATTATTTTACAAACATGTTTATTTATTTTATTTGAGCCACCACTTCAAGCTTGATAGTGCTCCGTAGCACGTGTACTTAATTCAGTAGGTCACCTGAAACATGTTGTAAAAAGGTTTTGTCAGCGGGGAAATACTGAGTGAATCATTCATTTTGATAAAAATGACACATAGTTATAAATTACAGCATAAGAGCGATTACTATGGCAGTATCTTAATTAATATCTGGTCTTGCCACCCGTGTGACGATGGTCATACCACTATTGGGTCCAGTCACCCAATTAGTGACGTTTTGTCACTGTTAGGTCTTATTAGCCTAACCCATGTTAGGGCTTATTGCCTAACCGTGAGAAATTAGTAATGTGCACAATACCCCACTAACCAGCGGTTAAGATAACCACGACTTAATCCCTGTAATTAGAACACTTTGAAAATACTTTGAGGTATTGTAATACTTACTCACAAACTGTGAGAAAACAGTTTAAAAAGAAGAATGACTCACAAACTGTGAGAAAAGAGTTTATAAAAGGGGAATGACTCACATTGCAGACTTAGCGGGCAAGGTATAAGCCTACTGATTTGCCTTGATTTAACCTAATTTAATAATAATGCACACACAATAGGTTAGTAACTAATTCAGCAGTTACGTCAATTCACGAGATCAAACCCTCACAATGATTAACAAGTGCAATACTTAATAATTCAATCGGATTCACAACGAATAACAGAGCATAGTCCGAATTCGAATAGCACTCAAATATTCAAGTCGAAATCACGATGAATAATCAAAGTACAAGCTCAATTTGAGCAGCACTCGGACAATCGTTGGATAGTTATAATCGATCGGACGTTGAATCGTAATAGCGATCGAGTTATTACCCTGATTGCGGCAGCACTTCGTGAATTGTGTGTGTTGTGAACGATATTCGCTATAACTCGATGGTTACAGAGAATTTGGACGTCGAATGAACACTGAAATTCAAGTGCCAACGTCCTTTATTTATAGCTGGAAAATGTCCTCCCTCGCGCCACGCGAAGAAGACATGTGTACCCGTCGCGTGGCGCGACGGGTCTATTTTCTAGCCTAGGTTGCTTCGTGTCCAAGTAACCTTGCTGAGTAAGTTAAACGAACAAATTTCGTTTCTACAGCAATTTTAGAGGATAAACATCCACTAGGGTTTAACCCCCCTGAGTTTTAGGGGCCCTGATCCTGATTCCGATTGTTATGAAAATTTTAGGGTTAGTGCAGAATTACTTGGGTGTCTCAATTAGGGTTTTCTTGTTGACTAATTATCGTCCTAATTATGGATTTTAGTGGCAGTTGTTACATCCTCCCCACCTTGAGAAAAATCTCGTCCTCGAGATTTACTAAATTAGATGAAGGTATTTTCGCTTCATCTTTGATTCCAGTTCCCAAGTGTACTCTGGTCCTTTCCTGGATTCCTATTAGCACTAGTCGTTTGGGTTTTGAGAAACTTGATCTTTCTATCTTCAATTTGTAGTGGTTTCTCTACAGATTCAGCTTTTTATTTACCTCTACATCTTGAAGAGGTACTACCAGGGATTTGTCAGATAAACATTTCTTGAGGTTGGATACATGAACATATCATGTACTCCAGCTAATTCTTCTGGTAGTTGTAAACGATAAGCTACTGGTCCTATCCGTTGGATTATAAATTCCTTTCCAAGAAAATACTTTCAATAGCATTTTGTCTCCAACTCGAACTTCGACGGCTCTTGTTTATTATTTGTATAATTCTTCTAACCGTCTTCAGTGTTTTCTTCGTGATACTGAATATCATAGGTGTAGTTATTGAGGATTTCCTTATCCTCATGTTTAATCTTTGCTCCAATATATATCTTAAATTCTTATGACCCATATGGATAGTAAACTTACTTAGATAATGTTTCCTAATTTTAAGGGTAACTTGTGGTTTCTAAATTTTTAAGCTTACAAGGGGTAAGGCTTTCTTCGTGCTTTTGCAATTGCCTTGATGCATACACAATTACCTTTTTGTGTTGCATTACCATACACCCAATTTCTAGCTTTGAAGCATCACCGTATACCTTTAAAATCTTCTGTTCCCTCTGGTAAGGCTAGGATTGGAATTTTTTCGTTAATTTATGCTAGAGGCTTCCTTTTTGTTTAAGTTCTTATTTAGGATTAACTGTTTTAGCTTAGTTAAGGATATATCTATTTAAGAGAATCCTTAATAAACTGCCTATAGTATCTGGCTAAATTTACAAGATTCCTAATTTCCATTTAAGAATTACGAAATCTTCCATTTTAGTGATTTGCTGCTATCTTAGCAGGATCTAAGTGAATATCTTCATGATTCATCATGTGACCTTACGTAGTTTATTTCCTGTAATCATAAATACTTCTCCGGCGGGTGCCTGGATTTTCTATAAAGTTCTTATTACGGAGGATTTGAGCAGGGTTGGTTACTACTCAATCTATTTCTAACACACATCAAACTCGGCTAATTTCATAGGAATTAGATTGGCGAAAAATTCTATGACCTGAGAGTTCTATATTTTCCTTTTTGCCTATTTCGACTGAAAAGATTTGCCTAAGTTTGATTAATGATAGGTTAAGAGTTTGACAGAATGAAGTATTTATAAAACCTTGGTTTGCACCAGAGTCAAATAATACTCGTACCAACTATGATGTCAGGAATGAGTTCAGCTTCCTGAGTAGTTAATTGAAAAGCTCTTGCGTTTTTCTTGGTAGTCCCTTCTGCAGGTTTCATCTTTTCGTTTGCTGGATTGCCTAATTTTGGACAGCTTGTTCTGAAGTGTCCGGGTTCTCCACAATTGTAGCAAGTTATTGCCTTCTTTTTCCTGCAGTCTTCTTCTTGATGTCCTGGAATTTTGCAGTAATTGCAGCATCCTTTGCATTTTCCAAAATGTTTTCCCTTGCAGGTATTGCAAAATGGGATAGTGGAAAATCGCCCGTTTTCTCTTTTCTTGAAATTGTTACTATTACCTATATGGAATTCTTGGGAAATTTTCTGGGCTAAATCCTTCCTCCTATTTTCTTCTTGAGTGCGTACCAGTCCGTCAGTTAGAGTGTTAGCTAATTCTACCGCATCGTCAATCGTGCGGGGTCTCGCAGCTTTGACAATGTCACGAATCTCACTAATCAAACCCCAGATATAGCGAGAGATGAGTACCGGTTCCGGCGAAGCCAGAGTAGGTACAATTCTGGCATACTCAAAGAATTTTGAAGTATACCCTCGGCAATCTACGTCCACCATTCGGTGACTTAAAAACTTATTTGCCATTTGCTCTTTTTCATATTCGGGACAGAATTTCCTCTCTATTAATCGCTTAAATTCTTCCCACCCCATGGCATAGGCTACGTCACTTCCTTTGGCTTGTAACACTGTATTCCACCATTCTAATGCTTCTTCCTTGAAAAGGTGCGAAGCGTACATAACCTTATCTTCCTCAACACATTTACTTATTCTGATCACTGCCTCGGTTTTCTCTAACCAACGCAGTGCCGCAGTTGCCCCTTCATTTCCTGCGAATTCTATAGGTTTGCAGGCAAGGAACTCCTTATAAGTGCAACCAGGCGTTGCAGCTTTCTTTTTCTTAGGGAGCGGAGCTTGTCCTAGTTCCTTATCAAGATTAACATGATCATTGCCTCCATTTACGCTATTACTGAAGTTATCTTCAGAAATACGTTTGCTAGGAATGATTTGCTGTGGTTCTATTGGATTTTTAACAGCAGTAACGATTGCTGGAATAGCGTTGGCTATCCCTTGAGCTATCATTATTGGAATAGTGTTAGCTATCCCTTGAGCAACGATATTTTCTATATCCTGCCTAGTCATATATTGACCCCCTGACTGTTGCTCAGATTTATTACCCTCGTTAACTGGTTCATTATTAGCATTTTCCATTGGATAACTAATTTATGAATCAATAATTAGTATATAGGAAATAATCCAATGTTACATTTAATTGCATATAATCACGTAAACAAACCCAATTCTGTAAATTTCCTAAGATTTCCATTATATCATGCTTCTATATACAACCGTTTTATTTATTTATTTTACACATACTAATTTTACTTATTACTATTACATAATCGTAATTTCATAATTCCTTTATCCTTTCGTTAGATAATAGTCTAATAACGGTGTTTCCTTGGATTGTAATTCCAGGAGATTTGTTTCCCAATCTCTTGGATCCTATTCCCAATATTCATTAGTTCTTGACCCAAGTGGTGAAGTCTAGCTGTATTCTTGTTACTCTTTGGTGGATTCGGTAAGGGTTCTAGTTTGAACTGAGGAAAAAGCTTATAGGGATTGTTCTGTAACTGTATTTCATGAGTCAACCATTCGTTTATGTCGAAAGGTCGCGAGTGTACTGAAAGGTTTGGAATAGCTGGTTCTAAGTTCATTGATAGTTGTGTTTCATTAATAGTCTTGATAATACTATAGTCTGTTATTGTAAGATCTATTTCTTCTTGAGATGGTAACCTCTTGATTTGCCTAGAACTTTCTTCAATTTCCGGTTTCTTAGGCTCGAGAGGTAAAACATTAAATTCTATAGGTTCCTCTATATCTGGTATATACCTATTAAAATCTCTGGAAACTTCTACTCTTACTGGATAGAGATTTAAATTCTGAAGAGTATCAGACAAATTACTCATGCTGTTTGAAAATACACACACACAATTACTAGGTCAGTATTAATAATTTTGATAGAAATACGGGTGTAATTATCTGAACAACTAGAATTTTAAAGCATCCTAGGTTTTATTTAAAAATTTATTTATTTCCTGGAATAAGGCTTCTAGATTTGTAAAGACACTAAAGTTTTAGTTTTCTATATAAAATTTGTTCCATGCTATATGCGATTAATCAGATAATGAAACACATAATCACAGAATAGTAATTAATAAAATTTAAGTATTTTCTAAATACTTAATAGGCTTAAATCAGTGGCTTGATCAGTGGCTCTGATACCACCTTTTTCTGTCACGGCCCCCGACCCGGTTTGACCCGTTTCGGGAGCCGCGGGACAGAAAATCCCGTGGTATTTATTTTTATAGCGGAAGTCTTAACAGGATCGTTTTAAACTTGGAAAATTTGCCCGAGTATTATTTATTTATATTTCGGGATAATCCCGTAAATATCATAATTTCATTATTTTACAAACATGTTTATTTATTTTATTTGAGCCACCACTTCAAGCTTGATAGTGCTCCGTAGCACGTGTACTTAATTCAGTAGGTCACCTGAAACATGTTGTAAAAAGGTTTTGTCAGCGGGGAAATACTGAGTGAATCATTCATTTTGATAAAAATGACACATAGTTATAAATTACAGCATAAGAGCGATTACTATGGCAGTATCTTAATTAATATCTGGTCTTGCCACCCGTGTGACGATGGTCATACCACTATTGGGTCCAGTCACCCAATTAGTGACGTTTTGTCACTGTTAGGTCTTATTAGCCTAACCCATGTTAGGGCTTATTGCCTAACCGTGAGAAATTAGTAATGTGCACAATACCCCACTAACCAGCGGTTAAGATAACCACGACTTAATCCCTGTAATTAGAACACTTTGAAAATACTTTGAGGTATTGTAATACTTACTCACAAACTATGAGAAAACAGTTTAAAAAGAAGAATGACTCACAAACTGTGAGAAAAGAGTTTATAAAAGGGGAATGACTCACATTGCAGACTTAGCGGGCAAGGTATAAGCCTACTGATTTGCCTTGATTTAACCTAATTTAATAATAATGCACACACAATAGGTTAGTAACTAATTCAGCAGTTACGTCAATTCACGAGATCAAACCCTCACAATGATTAACAAGTGCAATACTTAATAATTCAATCGGATTCACAACGAATAACAGAGCATAGTCCGAATTCGAATAGCACTCAAATATTCAAGTCGAAATCACGATGAATAATCAAAGTACAAGCTCAATTTGAGCAGCACTCGGACAATCGTTGGATAGTTATAATCGATCGGACGTTGAATCGTAATAGCGATCGAGTTATTACCCTGATTGCGGCAGCACTTCGTGAATTGTGTGTGTTGTGAACGATATTCGCTATAACTCGATGGTTACAGAGAATTTGGACGTCGAATGAACACTGAAATTCAAGTGCCAACGTCCTTTATTTATAGCTGGAAAATGTCCTCCCTCGCGCCACGCGAAGAAGACATGTGTACCCGTCGCGTGGCGCGACGGGTCTATTTTCTAGCCTAGGTTACTTCGTGTCCAAGTAACCTTGCTGAGTAAGTTAAACGAACAAATTTCGTTTCTACAGCAATTTTAGAGGATAAACATCCACTAGGGTTTAACCCCCCTGAGTTTTAGGGGCCCTGATCCTGATTCCGATTGTTATGAAAATTTTAGGGTTAGTGCAGAATTACTTGGGTGTCTCAATTAGGGTTTTCTTGTTGACTAATTATCGTCCTAATTATGGATTTTAGTGGCAGTTGTTACACCATGCGTTACTGACTCATCCTACGCGTCCGTGACTCATCCAATGGACCCATGCGTCCGTGACTCATCTCATGCGTTGTCGACTCATCCCATGTGTCCGTGACTCATCCCATGTGTCCGTGACTCATCTCATGCGTCCGTGACTCATTAAACGGCATGAAGACGCATATCCCTTTAAGACACGTGTCACTTTTACATTTGGGGACGCATGAATGAGCGCTGCAGACGAATAAGGTGTCTCGTAATCGGTGATGCCCTGCTCCACCGACACATGAGATGGCCAAATTAGTAAGTCAAAGTTATTCTTGGCCATTTTCGTAAATTCCCTAACAAATAATTGGTCATGGACGAAAAGCAACCAATTATTTTTCATGCTTTAGCACCAATAACTTATGGACAACAGTTGCAGTGACTTCAGCCTTGTCGTTCACGGTACGTGGCTTAGTAGAAGATAACGTTGAGTCATTGATGCATCTTCAACATTGTAGGTCCCGATATGTATCGTCGGACTAAGATGATTTCTTTTTCCGGGTGCCGTAATGAGTGCGGAATCCAAGCTACGACACAAACCGAGCGAGAGAATAAACAATACGCAAAGATGTCAACGATTAACGGTTTCGTGTATTGATTTGCACAGAGTTTCGGTACAAGATTCAATTAATACAAAGCAACCCGACAACTCTCTCTCACTACTCTCTCTCTCTCTAGCACTTGCTCTGGCCTAAACTGAGATACTACTCTCTCTCTCTCTAGCACTTACAAGCTCTGGCCTAAACTGAGATACAAGACCTGTATTTATAACCAAACACAACAGTAGCCTTACAAAAGATATGTTTTTCGTGGACCTCACTTCTGCGAAAAACCAAGTCCATGAACAATCTATTCTTCGTTGACTTTCATAATGGTCAAAACTCCAACTTTCTTGGACATGCTCCAATGGAAAACCATGTTCACATTTAAGGTTTTTCGTGAAATGCATGCATGCATGTGGAACATTGTATTTCATGCAAGGTGACATCATGATGTGTCGTCATGATGTCATCGTCCTTCAAACAGATCGCTCGCGACTCTTCGTGCTTCATGTGTCGATCTCCGGGGCGCACGACGGAGGAATGTCGTGACGTCGGGCTCGAACCAAATTAAGCCGAGCCGAGTCGAACTGAACCGAGCCGCATCCACAAATATGCATCAATAAACTCCCCCTTGGATGTTGCTCGTGAGGGTTCGTTCTTCTCGTTGTCGGATCTTCAGATGTCTTCACTTGTCACTGTCAAGAGGTGCATCAGCAAACTCCCCCTTGAACGTTGCGTGTGAGACGTTGATTTTCAAATCTTTAGATCCTTGAGGTGTTGATGAGTGGTCAGCTACAACTTGATCATCTTGATCTTCTGATTGCATTAATGTCGTGTCTTCATTCCGAAGCTTGTCTTCTAACACGTTCTCTTTGCCTTTAGCTAGTTTGAATGTCGCATCTGCACATTCAAGAAAGCTATACGCATAATGAGAACAACTGCTTGGAATTTAGTTAACATAAATAAACGAAACACATGTGACCAATTTTCAATCAACTACCGTCCGACAATTAGTTTGAAAGTTTAACACATTTTTATCAATTTTAGTTTTTAAGTTTTAAAGTTTCAAGACTTGCAAATTTTTACCGTTTCTGAAGATTTAGTTGTTTTGGTTTTCGCTCAGATTTCAGGTAACGAAGACTCGAGTTCCAACATCGGGTAATCAAAAGGAATTAGAAATAAAATCGTTTTGGCTTTTATAAAGTTTATATTAAAACAAACCTAAAATCTTTTTGGAATTTTGAGTATTTTAAATGTAAAGACTGAAAGCAGTAAATAAATATATACAGAGATGCAGAAACTGAAAGCATTAATTAAATATTTACAGACATTCTTTTTGCGAGTTTCGAGGGTAAGAGAATCATATCAGTGTACGGTCACGCCAAAACGCTCTTGTTGTTCAATTAGTTAATATTTAGATAAGCATCCTATAACGATTATCGGTATTGTTGTCCACATAAGCTCAACTTATCAGATGTAATCATGGCGAGGGGATACGATTAGTGTATGGATTTATACTTACCGATCGGTGTTCATCCACTCACGACACATTCCCGTATCAAGGTATGCGCGAGAGTTCATCTTACTGGTGAGTATACCATTTATCATCTGTTTTGACGTATATGAAAAATGTCAAATACTCACTTATTTTGGATGAATACAAGCCGTATGTGATAAAATCACTTATTGATGAGGAACTTGATATTCGATGCATGAGGGCACAGGAGCAAGTCCGTGAACAGGTTAGTACCATCGTACAGACAAAGAGACGAACTTGACTCCCGCAAGAAAGCTGTGATATATTATCACTTCTTTTGTGGGACATGTGATTGTTGATCACTTATTAGGTCGTATGCAGTATGTACACGTATGTATGGTATCATGGAAGATCTAGACTTCGTCTCCATTAAATTTCGGTAAAAGAAACAACCATGATGCCCAGATGATAAACAGCATAAAGACCACGTATCTCAGAACCTCGGCAATCTATCAAACAAAATTTCGATACCAAGGCCATATGCCAATGACTGGTTCCCACACGGTCTTCAGTCGATTTCGGTTTATATCACCCTGCACACTTTAAAATGATTGTGAGCCTACCGATACATCTTAGATAGAGCTGCTTATCGTTTTTCATTTTAGGATTAAAGAGGTTTGAACGGACCACTGATGTACTATCATTTTCTCTTTTGCTCGCCAGAAAACTCATTTTTGTTTTTCTATTGTTTTTGTGTTTTTGTATTTTTAAAATTTTCAATGTTTTTGTATTTTTTCGTTTTTACTCCCCATAAAATGCAAAAAGTACGAGAAATTTAGAAAACACAAATAAATATTTACAAAAATGATTTTCCGATGTTGGTTTTACTCTGGTTTGACCTTAATGCCGTTTAGCATTAATAAATAGTCAAATCGTGATTTGTCAAAGGCTTTGGTAAAAAGGTCGGCACGTTGGTCATCGGTGTGTACCAAAACAACATTGACGAGTTTCACATTGAAACAATCACGTGTGAGGTGATATTCGAGATCAATGTGTCTGTCCAAAGAGTGTTGTACGAGATGTTAGTAATTCACAAAACAGCTTAAATATCAACAAAGATAGGAGAGATTAGAAATTTATAACCGTAATCCTGCAACTGCTTCGTGTATTGCCAGGAATCTGAGGGCCCTCCTAAACTGGATATCCACCCGGTGTGGATTTCAAAGTCGATCTTGTAGCTACTTCAATGAACTGAGAATTCTCTTTACAGCAACAAGATGATAAACCTTTCGGTCCGGCTGGTAAGTGGCAAATGGAGCATGTGGGAAAGCTTGTACACATCATCATTGGACGGTCCATACATGATGTCTTCCACATGCTTTTGCACCAGCAAAGGTCTTCGTCTTTCTCCTTTAGAAGTAGTGTACGGTTGTTCAATCCACACCAAGGTATTCGCACACCCGGTTGGTTTGATCAACATAAACATTTTCTTCAATCACACCGAAGAGAAATGTATACTACACGTTCATCTTGTTGAATGTGAACTTCTTGTGGAAAAAAAAATCCATGAATCTTCGAAAAGCTTCAGACGTGCTGCAGACGCGTACATTTCATTTGAATCTATCCTGTTAACCCGATCAAAAACCTTCAACAATCAAATCTTGGCACATTTTTCATCTTGTCAAATTTTTCAACTTCATTCAACCATATTCTTTCACCATCATTCCATCATCTGACATTTTTGTCTTCTTTTCTCCTCTCTCCATCAAAGGCAACAATATTCTCCTTGGATATAACAATGTTTCGGAGCCTTATGTCGCCGATCTTGTGCATGGACGCTCCACTATCAACAATCCTAAGACCATCAATAGTTCCTCCTGGAACATCCTGCACACTCATTCAGAGATTAGTTGGAGAGGGGGACCCAAGCCTTCACAGACTTGGGTCGTCCGTCATCATCGAGAATTATGACATCCATTTCCTGATGATTCGGAATTGATGCTCCCCCTAAAACAGTTTCTGATTTTGGTTTCCAAATCTGTTTTTGTTTTTCATTTTTAACATCTGATTTAACAGACTGTGTTTGGACAACCTCTGGTTTAAAAGCCTTTTCAACTTCTTTTCGTTGTTTCCTTTTCTGTTTCTTTTCTCGTTGTTTAAGAAGACGAGGGTCCTATCTTGGTGAAACAGACCTTTTATGGTAATTATTACCACGGGGGGCATCAACTTTTGCCTTTCCTTTCGTGAGATATGCACAGTTTCTAACAGTGTGCCCATACTCCCCGCATTCAAAACATGATCTTCGCTCAACAAACCTCGGAGTATCATGACGGTTATGTTAGGAAACTTTATTTGTAAGTATTGAAGAAAATCTCAATCAACTGGATCTCTGAAGAAGATAACAGTCCTGAAGAACACAGCAAGATGAAGAAAAACAGTTGGGACAACTGAAAAGCAAAGTATCTACTACAAAGAATCTCACGTTGATAAAGAGTTGATTTGGATTATCAGAGAAGGTCGTTTCTGATGGATCTGATGATATTTCTGATGAAATATCATCAGTTTCTGACAAATTCTGATCATCAAGATTTCAGATGATTTGTTCACCAGAATTTTTGATGAAGTGGCTTATCAGAAATTCTGATAACAGGCCCACTTGTCTAAAATCACAACTCTATCTTGCCACCCATGACCGAAGCATGACATTATTGGTTTTCATGATTACAAATGCAACTTGAACGATGGATTCAATGAATATGTCAAATTGCTACTTTATGCAGGACTTATTGCATGAATAAACAATTGTTTATTCATGCCCACAGCCGTCTATAAATAGAAGGCTCGAGAGGCAGAATATAATTGAGTTTGAAGCTTAGCATTCACATACAAACACCCAAACTCCATTGCTCTTCTCACCCACAAAATTCAAGATTCATTTGTATTAAACTAATTTGTTTCAAAGTGATATAAACTTGATAATTCTGTAGGTCTTGTTTCTTGAAAGTCTGATTTCCATTTCCGCACATATTTTTCACATATATTGAAATCACTTGCCATATTACGTAAAAAGAAGTTGTTTAGGCCATACTGGGTCCAACAATTGGTATCAGAGCCGATTGAATAAATTATTTTAAAACGATCAATCGCTCTTCTTCTTTTTTCTAAATATAGCCAGCTTTCAAACCTGGAATAATGCTTTCAATATTGGTTCTATGTCAAAACCTCCGACTCTGGTCAGAGAGGAATACCCCCAATGGAAAGTCGGGATGGTCAAATTCCTTAATGGTCATGACCGAGCTCTGTTTAGATCCATTGAAAGGGGTCCACATATACCAATGACTGAAATACATGTAATTCTAGCAACTGACCAACTACCTGCTATCCCTGCCTCCCGAGCTCCCAAAAGTGAAATACATTGGAGTGAGGAAGACAAGGAACTGGTAGTAGGGGATGAAAGAGCAAAATCACTCTTAATAATGGCCATCCCCAATGACATATTTTCACAAGTTGATGCTTGTGCATCAGCCAAGGAAATATGGGATCAGTTGGAAAATCTTTGTGAAGGAGGAGAAAGGATGAAAAGAAACAAGAGAACAAACAACGTCTCATCCTATGAAAGGTTTAAAAGTTTACCTAATGAAAAGTTAAATGACACATATCATTGGTATATGTGGACCCCTTTCAATGGATCTAAACAGAGCTCGGTCATGACGATTAAGGAAATTGACCAACTACCTGCTATCCCTGCCTCCCGAGCTCCCAAAAGTGAAATACATTGGAGTGAGGAAGACAAGGAACTGGTAGCAGGGGATGAAAGAGCAAAATCACTCTTATTAATGGCCATCCCCAATGACATATTTTCACAAGTTGATGCTTGTGCATCAGCCAAGGAAATATGAGATCAGTTGGAAAATCTTTGTGAAGGAGGAGAAAGGATGAAAAGAAACAAGAGAACAAACAACGTCTCATCCTATGAAAGGTTTAAAAGTTTACCTAATGAAAAGTTAAATGACACATATCAAAGGTTCACAAAACTTTTAACGAGCTAAAGAAATTTGGAATAACTAAATCAAATGATGAAAGAAACATAAAATTTCTTGATGCTTTGCCTAGACAATGGAGAAGTCTTACAATGACTTTGTCCTCTACCTTAGAACTAGGAAACATGAGTCTTCATGACTAATATAGCATCTTGATCCCCAGAGAGGAAGAAATATTTGAAGAAACCATTCAAAGAGGGATCTTTAGCTCTTATCTCAAATTCACAAAGACAAACAACTACCAGTGATCTACGGCCATCAAACAGCCAGGCCTTTGAAACTTCTGATTCATCATCAGATTTTTCAGCCTTTGCTGATGCAATAGCATTGCTCACCAAAACATTTGAGCAAAGGTTTAGGGGAGGAGGCCAAAGGTACCAGAGGAGTGATAGAAGGAGGATGGATAATAGATCTAAAGAAGAGGTTAGATCTAAGGATAAAGGAAAGGCTAAGGTGGTGTGTTACAAGTGCAAGCAAAAAGGTCATTATGCATCTGAGTGTAAGACCAAGAAGCTGAAGATGTTGCTTACTATGAAAAGAAGCTTGAGGAAGCTAAGAAGCAACAACAGCAAGTCAACTTAATTGCTCGAACAGATACATGGCTATCTGATGATTCTTCTGATGAAGAAGAAGAAGAAGAAATGGCCAACTTCTGTCTCATGGCACTTTGTGATGACATACCAGAGACTTCAGGACAACAGGTAAGTTTAGACAATCTTGATCTTGAACACAAGCTAAATAAGCTCATGTCAGATTTTTTAAACTTGCAAGTTAAACATCAATCAGATGGTAAAAGATCTGATGAGTTGCAGAGGACCTTGAATAAAATCATTCTTGAAAACCAATTACTAATAGAACAAAGTTTAGATCAAAGAGCTAAAATTGAGGTCTATGAAAATGAAAGAAGAGATCTTTACAAGAAAATCAATGTTAAAGAAGTTAATGTAAGAGGTTTTCAAGAAGCAAAGGAATTCATAAATTTCATTGAGTCCACTCTAAAGAACAAAGGAGAAGGGTTGGGTTATGTAAGAACAAATGATAACAAACCCACTGTCTTTGTAAAAGCAACTCAACAGATTTCTGATAAATTCTTATCAGAATCTGATTCTAAAACTTGCAAATCAACATGCTCTGAATACTCCTTTGACAAGCCAAATTTTGAACCAAAAAAGAAGTGAATTCAGTCAAGAGTTTGTAAAAACTCTAGAAGCAGTTCACTTTCTTTTCAAACTTATCCCTTCATTCCATCACAATAAGGAAAATCAGAAATTTCTGATGATTCCTGTATGTGTGTTGAAATACTGAAGCTTGTTCAACACCATCTCCAAAAGAAAAAGAAAAATTTTGTTAATGGCTCAGCATTTAATAGAAATTCTGATGAAAGATCATCTACAAGAAATAATAGAACCAGAATATCATCAGAAAGTGTACCCAAGCATGCCTGGGTACCTAAAACCCTCTAATCATTTTATTTCAGGACCATCATGTGCAGCAGATCTGGTACTGCGACTCAGGAAGCTCCAAGCACATGACTGGAGATAGGAGCTTACTCAGCAACTTTGTCTCAAAGCTGGGTAAAATAGTGAATTTTAGAAATGAAATAAATGAAAGGAATATCTGACCAATGAAGAGAGTAGCCTATATAGGCTCAAGGTATATTCTGCTAATTCATAGGTAAAATTGTGATAAAGTTCTCCTTGATCTGTAACTTGTTTAAATAAAATAAATCACAAAAAGTGCATTTCTGATAAAACACCAGAAGATCTGATAAATTATAAAGAAAATTTGATATTTCTGATGAAGCATCAGATTTTCTGGTAACAAATCAGAAAACTTCTTAAAACAAAATTGTTAAATGATTATTTAAAGGAGCAGATTTCTCAAAATAAGTTCTATTCTCCTCATCAGGCATTGCGTCATAATTGTGTCTAACAGGTGGTGGACATTTCTTATATCCAATGCACGTGACATCCTTTTTCTCTTTCTGTATGTCAATGATGTGATCCAGCACATACCTAGAGTTTGAATAACTATCTAACTTAAGCTGGATCGCCTCACTTTCACACTTAACACAGGTTAACTTTTTTTGCATGTCCTCGAGATGATTGATATAACAGTTTATGTCAGTTTTTTTTCTTGAAACCATTTTTGTTAGCTCGGTTTATCTTCTTTTAAATTGTCAATCACCGTTTTAAACTCTTTTTCATGGTTTTCATAAAACATGTTGGCCTCTTTGCATTTCGAAAGATCCACTATAAAACTTTGATTGTGGATATATGTCATGTCATACTTGCTTTGCAAATCATCATATTTGCTTTGCAAATCCGACAATTTGCTTTGCAAATCGGACAATTTAGCATTTTACTCAACACAACTATCACACCTATCAGAACTTGGTTTATCCACACATACCTGACTGGATTCACTCTCAGGCATTAACTCATTTGCCTTACAATCCACAACCTTCCTTGATGATTTGTATTCAGATCCATCCTCGCATGAACTTAAACTTGTACCATCCTCAACTGAACATGTAACATCATCAACTGAACTACTGCCATGTTCAGAATTGTAATCATTTCCCGAGGACTCACCATCACTGACATCCTTGACAATTTTGGCATAAAACGTCGTTCTTGTTTGACCATTGTAGTTTGGATCAAGAAATGATGGTACTCCAGTAGACGGATAGCTTTTCTCTGAGGCAATTGATTGTGGTGTTCCATACATATCGGTTCTTCAGACAAAAGTTGTTTGCTTTGAGGCAACTGGTTGTGGTGTTCCATACATATCGGTTGCTGAACCCTTTCTCGTATACGTGTTATTTGATGGTGTGGGAGACTGAAGCCAAAATGGCACTGAACCTGAACTTTTACTCGTATACATATCCGCATTAGGATCAGGTTTCCAACCATACATATCTGTTGCCATATATGGTTTACTTTGATGAGAAGGATCATATGATGATTGAGATCCTAAAATGCCTGACCCCCAAAGGTGTGTACTCATGATGAATGTAAATACCCAAATTAAAAGGCAAATATGAACCAACTGTGAAAGAAGTGAATAACCCACGAAGGACCCAGGTCATGAAAAACAAAAACAAAGGACTGTTAGTTCAACCATTAACGAAAAAGTTCAACCATGAAAATAATAACAAATCATGAGGTGTTGTGTTTGTGAAAAAGGTTTTTCATTAAGTCCAATAACAAATTAACAAATTAAAAAAAAATCCCCTAACAAAATACTAAATTAAAAATTGAAGTCCATGAAACAACCAGTATGTCCACGAAAAATAATGTTATTGAGGCCCACCATTGAAGTTCATGAAGAATAAGCTGATCAAACAAAGATTTCCGTTGACTTATATGTTTGTTGAATTCTTTATTGGACTAAAAACTCTAGCCCAATATCTGTTGCATGTGATATTTAGTGGATTGTAATATTTTGTGACAAACCCCACGAAGAACTTGAAAGGCCCAATCAGCGAAAAGTTTAATTAACAAAAATAATGTCTCACGAAAGATGTATTCGACCGTAAAACTAAGCCCAAACAATTAGCCGAAGATGAGTGGTTTTTCGTGAGAGGAACAGACAAACAAGGTTTTTCGTCAAGGTGAAAAGCTGCAAATAAGGTTGTTCGTTGACTAATTGATCTTTCGCAGGTATGGGAGGTTGTGCAAGTTGGTGAGAAATTTTCAACCAAATCTTATCCTATCTTGTCAGATTTCAGAGAGTTGGTAAACCAAATCTGAAGACATCTTATCTTCGATAATACGACTGAAACTCCGATGACTCTTCCGGCAAAAACAACTCACCGGATAAAATGGTGAACTGTATTTTTGATGTTAAAACTTAACAAAACTTGAACTTTCGATTATCTTTACTCACTTTAACAGTTTTTAACCAAAAATAACATCAAATAACATCTATCTTTCAGATTTTAGTTCTGTTTTTCACTCAAGAAGGTGGGTTTTGAGTTTATATCCGAGAAACTTGTAACACCTGTCTTTTATTTCGTTTAATTATCATAAAAATATAGTATATATAAAAGCAGAATTTGAAATTTCCAAAATTACTTAGTTAGTAAACTAAGTTGTACTTCAACATAAAGTTTAACATAGTCGAATAACAAAGTTTTCTGGACTCTACCGTAACTTACGATACCTACCGTAACTTACGACCGTAAGTTACGGTAGAGTCTGTGTGATTCTGGTCTGCCGTAAGACAGTAGTGAACCACCGTAACCGTTTTGTTTTCCACCGGAAATTACGGTGGAGACCGTAATTTACGGTAGGCTCTATAACATTGCAATTTGACTATTTTATTGATTACACCCGAATCCACATATCATTTTAGGGGATTCCTTTCCTATATGTCTGTAAATTCATTACGGACATCTTTATTACGACTATCATACCAAAATTTGACTTACCATTCATATGGCTAAAAGTCACTATACAATCATTCGACCCATTCTAACCTCACCCACTTTATTACCGGTATACTAGTAAGCCTATGGTGCCTTATACCCACCATCCGGGGTATATCATCACCTGCATTTCCTTACCAATATCATGGCTTAATGCTCCTGCGATGGTTGTCACCATGGCTAACTATTAAGAACACCAATACTACAATTTACACCATTGTTTGACCCGTTGGCTCATCTTGTGGGAATCCTCCAATGTGATGACTATCAAACGGTTCCTTATCTATTTTTAACTCTACTAAATTGAGTAGCGATAATAGTCACAAAAATTAGCACAATTTTTATTCTAAATGCGTCTACGCATAATTTAATAACAATTCATTTAATGTAACAGATCAAGTTACATACCTTTAAAACAAGCCCTTTAAACGTGCCTCCACACCGGTTTGCCCGCTCGATGCTCCGACTTCCTTTCCTATAGAGTTCAATCCCTTTATGTTTAGAACTCTTTGTTTCACATATATAACGCACATTTTGCCGTACATCATAATTATGCGTTTTAACTTAAACATTTCAGTTTCAAGCCTTCTTTGAGGCATTTCAACAAACATTTCAAGGGCAGATTTTACATGATTATATAACCAATCCCTAACTTATCATTTAGCCCAAATTTTCATCAATCAAGCTTTCATATATAAGGTTTAACATTCAGATTTCAGAAATCTCTTCCTAAGAACCATATTACACTAGAAAATTGCTCAAGACCCTAGTGTTCATCAACTTCACACAAAACCCATGAATGACCTTCAATGTATTCATGAAATTTCCAGAATTTAGGCATGATTTCACATGTTTTTGTCTAGGTTTTACTCCTAGACACTACATCATTCCTATTCAAACCAAATAGCAAACATGCAACATCTAATTTCAGATTTTCCAAATTCATGAGAATTTCAAGTAGGGGATTTTTATCATGTTTTACATACCTTATGATCTTCTCGCAATGGGGATCAGTAATCTATGCCCGATTTTCGATTTTAGCTTGATTTGAGCCTTCAATTTGAGAGTTTAGTGAATTTTTAGGGTTTAGAGCATGGGGGTCACCCTTCTCCTACTCTTGATCGACTAGACACCTCTTTTGGGGTGTTTGGTTTGTTTTTTATTTGTTTTGTGAATTTAAGTTTCAATTTTAATAACATAGGCCCCTCCACTTTTATTTAGTTTATATATTTGGCATTTTCAATTCATTCATGTTTTAAACGGGACAATTAACTAACTAGGTTATTTATTCCTAGTTAGCTCATCCTCGTTTATTTTTATAGTTTATATATTGCTAATATAAAGCCCTTTTTAAGTTTCGGGGTGTTACAAGTCCACCCCCCTTAAAAGGGTTTCGTCCCCGAAACCGAAGTACGTACCGAATAGTGCAGGGTAGAGACGTCGCATTTCCTCTTCGGACTCCCATGTAGTGTCCGGACCTTTCCTATGCTCCCACTTGATCTTGACTTGATCGATTTGTTTGTTTCGCAAGTGCTTAACTTTTCGGTCTAGAATCTCTAGTGGTCTTACCGCATAGTTCAAGCTACTATTCACCTCAATATCATAGTAGTGGATGTACGCTGTTTCTTCTGTTAGGCATTTTCGCAGTGATACATGAAACGTGTCATGTATCCCACTCAACTCTTCTGGTAGCTCGAGACGATAAGCTACCTTGCCAACTTGTTTGATGATTCTAAATGGCCCGATAAACCTCGGGCTTAGGTTTCCCCCTTTTTTCTGAATCTGATCACACCCTTCCATGGGGAAACCTTCAACATAACCATGTCGCCTATTTGAAATTCAATCGGTCTCCTTCTTTTATCTGCATATGATTTCTGCCTATTATGGGCTGCTTTCAAATGAGCTCGTACCACTTCAATCTTCTCATTAGTGGCCTGAATTATATCTGTATGGGCCAATTCGCGTGGTCCCACCTCACCCCAACACACCGGGCTTCTGCATTTCCTACCATATAGCATCTCATAAGGTGCCATGCCGATACTCGAATGGTAACTATTGTTATATGAAAATTCGGCCAAAGGTAGATAAACATCCCAACTTCCACCGAAGTCGATGATACATGCCCGTAACATATCCTCTAGGGTTTGTATTGTTCTTTCACTCTGTCCATCCGTCTGTGGATGGTAGGCGGTGCTAATGAAGAGTTTCGTTCCAATCTGTTCTTGGAAATCTTGCCAAAAGTTTGAAGTAAACCAGGTATCTCTATCCGACACAATAGATACTGGTACTCCATGACGTGCCACTATTTCGTTTGTATATACCTTGGACATCTTTTCCGAAGTATATGTTTCACGTATAGGAATAAAATGTGCACTCTTCGTCAATCTATCCACAATCACCCATATGGCGTCGAATCCCCGAATCGTTTTAGGTAGTTTGGTCAATAGGTCCATAGTAATATGTTCCGATTTCCAAACCGGGATTTCCAAGGGTGGCAGTTTCCCATAGGGTTTCTGGTGCTCTGCCTTGACTTGTAAGCAAGTCAAGCATTTCTCCATATATTTCACCACATCCCTCTTCATTCCGGGCGACCAATAATTATGTTTCAAATCATTATACATCTTGGTCGCATCCGGATGAATAGAATATCGGGATTTATGGGCCTCATCAAGTAGTAGCGCCTTCACCCCACAAGTATTTGGAACCCATATTCTTCCGGATCGAGTCTTCAACCTGTTCTTTCCATCCGAGAAGTCTTTCAAGTGGCCGATTATTCTTTCCTTCTTCCAGTTCTCCTCTTTCACTGCTTCTACTTGTGCCTCTCGGATACGTTCAAGTATACCCGAGGTCACCACAAGCAGCATCGAGCTTACTGGTATCGGGACATAGTCCGCTTTTCTGCTCAGAGCATCCGCCACCACATTTGCCTTTCCGGGGTGGTAGTGTATTTCGCAGTCGAAATCTTTCACCGTTTCCAACCATCGTCTCTGACGCATATTTAACTCCTTCTGATCGAAGAATTATTTTAAGCTTTTGTGATCGGTGAATATGGTGCACTTTACCCCATATAAGTAGTGCCTCCATATTTTTAACGCAAATAACACCGCAGCCAACTCAAGATCGTGTGTGGGATATTTCTTCTCATGTATCTTCAATTACCTCGAGGCATAAGCTATAACTTTGCCCCGTTGCATCAGAACACATCCGAGCCCCGATAATGAGGCATCCGAGTAAACCACCAAGTCCTCGACTCCATACGGTAATGTTAATACTGGAGCTTGAGTTAGCTTCTCTTTTAGCGTCTGAAACGCCCTTTCTTATTCTACACCCCAAATGAATTTTTCCTCCTTCCGGGTTAACTTCGTTAGTGGCGACGCAATCTTGGAGAAATCTTGAATGAATCTCCTATAGTAGCCCACAAGGCCTAAGAAGCTTCTAAGTTCCGAGGGGTTCTTCAGGGGATTCCATTTTGACACGGCCTCGATCTTTGACGGATCCACCAACACTCCATCGGCGCTTATGATGTGGCCGAGAAATTGTAACTCTCGTAACCAAAAGGCGCACTTTGAAAATTTCGCATACAACCTTTCTCGTCTAAGTGTCTCTAACACTTCTTGTAAATAGTGTGAATGCTCGACTTCACCTTTCGAGTACACCTAAATATCATCTATGAACACAATGACCGATTTGTCTAGCATTGGCTTGTAAACCCGGTTCATGAGATCCATGAAGGCCGCGGGCGCATTTGTCAGCCCAAATGACATTACGAGAAACTCGTAATGTCCGTATCACGTGCGAAAAAACCGTCTTCGGCACATCTTCCTCCTTGACCTTTAATTGGTGATACCCCGATTTAAGGTCAATCTTTGAAAACCAATTCGCACCCTGTAACTGGTCGAATAGATCATCTATTCTCGGAAGCGGGTATCGGTTCTTTACCGTGAGTTTGTTTAACTCCCGGTAATCGATACACATGCGCATGCTTCCGTCTTTCTTTTTCACGAACAATACCGGTGCGCCCCAAGGAGACACACTCGGCCTTATGAATCCTTTGTCAAGCAGGTCTTGAATTTGTGACATCAACTCTTGTAATTCCGACGGTGCAAGTCGGTATGGCGCTTTAGCTACGGGTTTTGCGCCTGGAATCAATTCGATTCCGAACTCTACCTCCCGCTCGGGCGGCATTCCCGGTAGATCATCCAGAAATACATCTTCAAAGTCACGTACTACGGGTACGTCTCCAATCTTCGGTAATTCTTTCTCGGGCTCGTTCGCGTATATCATAAATGCTTTACATCCATGTCTTATGAGCTTGTGAGCCTTTATCATTGAGCATATTATAGGGTTGCCTCCCTTTTCGCCATAGATTGTAACGTGTTTTCCGCTAGGAGATGTTAGCTTTATCTCCTTACGAAAACACACGACCTTCACGTGGTGCTGAGATAGCCAATCCATCCCAACAACTATTTGAAACTCTCCCATTGAGATCGGGATTAGGTCTATCAAATATTCTTTATCATCAATATTTAATTTACAGCCTCGACAAATTTCACAAACTATAAAGCTTTTGTTGTCCCCTATTTCAACTTCTAAGGGCACATATAATTTCGTCAGAACAAATGAAGGATGTCGAATAAATCCATGCGAAATGAAGGATTTATTCACACCCGTATCAAACAATACACGTGCAGGAATTGAGTTAATTGTGAATATACCTGAGACCACATCGGGTTCTGTTTTTGCTTGAGCCGCAGTAAGTTGGAAGGATCTAGCCTTTGCCTTTGGAGCTTTCGTTGGAGACTCCTTTGTGTCTCTCTTCCCAACCAATTCCGGCCATTCAGACTTTTTATGGCCGGGTTGATAACATTTGTAACAAACAGAAACCTTTCCGGGGCATAGCGATGCAGTGTGCCCTGTCTTCCCACATATCGGACACGGCTTGTCCTTGAAGCAGCACTCACCTTTCTACCCCTTTCCACATACCTTGCAACTTGGCGGCCCGCCTTTAGCATCCACTTTCTTTCCCGACTCTCCAGTTCGAGCTTTCTTTCTAGGGCTTGGGTTCACATCTTGCGCCCTTCGCTCACCCCTTTCAACTTGTTTCTTCAACTCGATTTCTCGTTCCTGAGCAACGTTTATGATTTCGGTAAGGGTCTCGTATTTTGAAGGAGTCATAAACTCCCTATATTCGGCGCTCAACATGTTATAGTAGTAGTATATTTTCTGTTCTTCATTCATCACCAATTCGCTACTAAACTTCATCTTATCCATAAACATCGTCGTAATCTTGTCTATGATTTCGCCCTTGTGCCTAAGTTGCATGAACTCTTCCTTGATTTTATTAATGACCGCCTTGGGGCTATGATGTTTAAGAAACGGCGTCTTAAACTCCTCCCATGTCATGGTTTTCGCCGCTTTGGTTCCTATTTCATTCTTTTTGTTGTCCCACCAATCTTTGGCTTGACCTCTCAACTGACCCGTTCCGTAAGCAACTAAGTCGTTTTCATCACAATGGGTCCTTTCAAACGCCCCTTCGATGTCGCCCAACCATCTTTGGCAAATTATCGGGTCAACTTCCCCGTTATAGATTGGCAGTTTACACGCCATAAATTCTTTGTATGAACACCCTTTACGTTCTCCCGATTTCTCCTTCATAAGGTTGACACTGTCTTCCAACCTTTTAACTCGCTCTTCGACAAGTGACAACACTGTGCTTTGAATTTTGTCTATAAACCCGGATCGACTACCTTCAATTGCCTTTCCCACTTCTTCGGCAATAATTTCTTTCATTTGTTCGGTGCTTGTCTGCACCGAATCATCATCATTTCCTTCCGACATCTTTAAACTGAAATGTTTACATTAAACGTTAAACATTTCATTTGTAGGATAACTTTATTTGTTTTGGTTTAGCCAAGTTTCTTACTTGCTTTAACCGTTCACTTTTAGTGCAATTTCCGGGTTTGAGCGAATTAACACACTCTTCCCATGCACATTAATTCACATCTCATTTCTTACACAAGGTATAATCTACTAGCATAATAAGTTAATTCCTTACCGGACGATCGATCAAGCTTGAACCGAACACTTTGTTGACAACCTTAAGCTCTGATACCAACTTGTAACACCCGTCTTTTATTTCGTTTAATTATCATAAAAATATAGTATATATAAAAGCAGAATTTGAACTTTCCAAAATTACTTAGTTAGTAAACTAAGTTGTACTTCAACATAAAGTTTAACATAGTCGAATAATAGGAATAAACATTCATCATTTAGTCGTGTTTACAAGCAACATAGTTTAATAGTTATTATTAATGCGGAAACATCCAAAATGTGTGTTCGGTTCTTGAAGCATTGTCTTGATCATCATCCACACAATTGCTATACCTAGAAGCTGGAAATTTCTAACAATGGTTAGTATTAGAGTTCTAAGACATATTATATAATCGAAACTATGCTCAAAGCGGATTCTAGGATATGCAGCATTTAACAAAGTTTTCTGGACTCTACCGTAGCTTACGGTACCTACCGTAAGTTACGGTAGACTCTGTGTGATTCTGGTCTGCCGTAAGACAGTAGTGAACCACCATAACAGTTTTGTTTTCCACCATAAATTATGCTGGAGACCGTAATTTACGGTGGGCTCTGTAACTTTGCAATTTGACTATTTTATTAATTACACCCGAATCCACATATCATTTTAGGCGATTCCTTTCCTGTATGTCTGTAAATTCATTACGGACATGTTCATTACGACTATCATACCAAAATTTGACTTACCGATCATATGGCTAAAAGTCACTATACTATCATTCGACCCATTCTAACCTCACCAACTTTATTACCGGTTTACTAGTAAGCCTATGGTGCCTTATACCCACCATCCGGGTATATCATCACCTGCATTTCCTTACCAATATCATGGCTTAATGCTCCTGTGATGGTTGTCACCATGGCTAACTATTAAGAACACCAATACTACAATTTACACCATTGTTTGACCCGTTGGCTCATCTTGTGGGAATCCTCCAATGTGATGACTACCAAACGGTTCCTTATCATTTTTTAACTCTACTAAATTGAGTAGCGATCATAGTCACAAAAATCAGCAGAATTTCTATTCTAAATGCGTCTAGGCATAATTTAATAACAATTCATTTAATGTAAGAATCAAGTTACATACCTTTAAAGCAAGCCCTTCAAACGTGCGTCCACACCGGTTTGCCCGCTCGATGCTCCGGCTTCCTTTCCTATAGAGTTCAGTCCCTTTATGCTTAGAACTATTTGTTTCACATATATAACGCACATTTTGCCGTACATCATAATTATGCGTTTTAACTTAAACATTTCAGTTTCAAGCCTTCTTTGAGGCATTTCAACAAACATTTCAAGGGCAGATTTTACATGATTATATAACCAATCCCTAACTTATCTTTTAGCCCGAATTTTCATCAATCAAGCTTTCATATATAAGGTTTAACATTCAGATTTCAGAAATCTCTTCCTAAGAACCACATTACACTAGAAAATTGCTCAAAACCCTAGTGTTCATCAACTTCACACAAAACCCATGAATGACCTTCAATGTATTCATGAAATTTCCAGAATTTAGGCATGATTTCACATGTTTTTGTCTAGGTTTTACTCCTAGACACTACATCATTCCTATTTAATCCAAATAGCAAACATGCAACATCTAATTTCAGAATTTCCAAATTCATGAGAATTTTAAGTAGGGGATTTTTATCAAGTTTTACATACCTTATGATCTCCTCGCAATGGGGATCAGTAATCTATGCCCGATTTTAGATTCTAGCTTGATTTGAGCCTTCAATTTGAGAGTTTAGTGAGTTTTTAGGGATTGGAGCATGGGGGTCGCCCTTCTCCTGCTATTGATCGACCGGACACCTCTTTTGGGGTGTTTGGTTTGTTTTTTATTTGTTTTGTGAATTTAAGTTTCAATTTTAACAACATAGGCCCCTCCACTTTTATTTAGTTTATATCTTTGGCATTTTCAATTCATTCATGTTTTAAAACGGGACAATTAACTAACTAGGTTATTTATTCCTAGTTAGCTCATCCTCGTTTATTTTTATACTTTATATAATGCTAATATAAAGCCCTTTTTAAGTTTCGGGGTGTTATAAAACTTTCAAAAATCGCTCAAAAACTCTACCGACAACTCGGTTTTCAACAAGAAATTGAACCTTACGCTCTGATACCACTTGTAGGTCCCGATACAGATCGTCAGACTAAGATGATTTCTTGTTTCGGGTGCCGTGACGAGTGCAAAATCCAATACGCAAAGATATCAACGATTAACGGTTTCGTGTATTGATTTGGACAGAGTTTTGGTACAAGATTTAACTAATACAAAGCAACCCGACAACTCTCTCTCACTACACTCTCTCTGGCTCTCGCCTAAACTGAGATACAAGACCTGTATTTATAACCAAACACAATAGTAGCCTTACGAAAGATATGTTTTTCGTGGACCTCACTTTGGCCAAAACTCCAACTTTCTTAGACATGCTCTAATGAAAAACCATGTTCACATTTAAGGTTTTTCGTGAAATGCATGCATGCATGTGGAACATTGTATTTCATGCAAGGTGACATCATGATGTGTTATCATGATGTCATCATCCTTCAAACGGATCGCTCGCGGCTCTTCGTGCTTCATGTGTCGATCTTTGGGGCGCACGACTCAGGAATGTCGTGACGTCGGGCTCGAACCAAATTGAGTCGAGCCAAGTCGAACTAAATCAAGCAGCATCCACAAATATGCATCAACAAACATCATAAAGCTCTTCAAGATTACGCTTACGATCCCCAGACAATGACTTTGCAACAACTTCATCATGCATTGGACATTGGAGGTAGCGTTTTCTCCGGAATAGGAAGCCGTATCCTAATTAAAAGAAAAATATTTACATACTATAAATTTCCAACATGTATATGTATTGGGGTGTGGTACTTAAAGTTTAGGGGTATTTTCAAAAAAAGTTAATATTCCACTTTTAGTATAAAATTTATGTGATTTTTCATTTTTAACCCAAGAGTTTTCATCTTTTTCAATTTAATCTCATATTTTTTTTTTTACTTTCAACTTTGGTCCATATACTTGTCATATTTCGCAATTTTTTTGTTTAACGTTTCATTCTAAATTTTGCGAGTTAACACGGTGCAACGTGCATGTGTGGTTTAACGTTATTATGTTTCGTTTAACACTTCATTCTAATTTGCGAGATAATACCACACAACGTACGTGTATGATTCAACGTTTTTACGTTTTTTTTCCGGTTTAACATAACAGGTTGGTCCCAACGATCGGGTAGTAAGTCGACTTAGTTATTATTTTCTCTCTTTTACGTTAAGGTCTAATTTCTTCATATTAATACGTGTTGGTTGTTGGCGGTGGTATGATTTTGGTACTATTTTAAACAGTTTTACACCCCCACCGCAACGTGGTGGGGTTTAATACTAGTTAAAAATCAGTTAAGATTAGGGCTGCAAACGAACCGAACGACCTTGTTCGTGTTCGTTTGTTAAGAAATATTCATGTTTACGAACTGTTCATGAATACTTACCGAACGAGATTTTATGTTCGTGTTTGTTTGTTAAGGAAATGAAGTTTTGTGTTTGTTAATTTTAGGTAATGAACGTTGAGAACACAAATAAGCACAAACTAATGCTCATAAACACAAATGAAAACAAACGAACACAAACAAATGTTCATGAACATAATATATAATACACCGACACTTGTTAAATATTTTATTTATCGAAACTTGAAGTATTTGTATAAAATACAAAAACGAGAAACACTAATGAACTATCAAACACGTTATCAAACGTTCACAATACATAAATGAACAAACGAACGATCTCTGTTCATGTTCGTTTATTTGTTTAATAAACAAACGAACACAAACGAATTGTTTGCCGAGCGTTTGGTTCATTTGCGACCCTAGTTAAGATTATGTAGTCATAGTAAAAATGACATAAATAAAAATAATTAAATACAACCTTCAAACCAATAGTATTGTTTGATTCTTTCTCAGACATACATCACACCTACTAATACATATAGAAATCTAGAAAACATGACATAAGCGCTTACGTCACTTTAAGAGTGACAAAAGCTTTTCCTAAGCACATCGTTATCACTTTAAGAGTGATAAACTTTATTTAGTCCTTAGCACACCATTAGCATACTAAAAGCATCCATAGCACGTTTAATTTGGTCTTGCGGTGTCGCGAATCTCAATAGTAAACGGGAGCTTATCTTTGTTGTACGGTTTGTTGTCTTCAGCGGGATTAGGCACTGGGTTAGTTGGTTGGACAATCATGGGAGGGTGTGTAAATGCACGAATATTATTGAAATATTCTATGACCGTTTTTTCCCATTCAATTGTCTGAGGGTCTTCTTCTTTCCATGGGTGTTCTCCATTCAGTATTTCTGGTGGCAGATCTTCAGTCTGTCTTTATCTGGTTTGCCTTTGCAAGATTAATGCGGGTTTCCATCCAAGCATCCCGGTAGTTGATCTTGTAGTAATATCCTGTAGGATTTATATCATACCACCCTGCAGGATTCATATCCCACCTGAACTTGGGAGGTTCTGCAGGGTTTAGACCATAACTCTTCTTCTTGAAATGGCTCGACTTGTGGAACAGAATCATGCAATGTTTTTTGGGAGAGTCCCTCATGAGTTGGTCCCATACATGGATTGGGAGGAACCATTCAACGAACTTGGAAAAGTTTTCCTTTTCTCCTGATAAGCAGCCTAACTGGTAGTCTAAAAGATAGGCTAACAGTTTGTTGGAGTTAAAGGCCATGGCTATGAGGAATGACTCTGTCAGGTACCACAGGAAGGCAAGGGCTTCTTTTGATAACCTGTGCAAGTTTTTGAGTCTTAAAACATTTAGGAAGGGATAATCCGGGAAGAATTTATCTCCATCCATTAATGGGCCTTGTGTCTTAAAGGTGAGAGTGAGGAGGTTTTTGTAGTTCAGGAGAGATTCATCAGTGATGGCGTATTTATTGACCACCTCGATGATTTCTTCAGGGACCTTTTTCTTTTGGAGCTTTTGGATGAGGGTGGTAGTATTTGGATTCATGACTGCTTGTTTTGGAATGGAGGTGTTCGTGTTGTGGGAGTTCTCATTCTTGCTTGCCATTAAATAGGCAACATCTTCTGGGAGAGAATCTTTAAGGATCTTTTCTATATTTTCTTGAATTGTTGTGCAGGATTCTTGAAGATTGGGTATCTCCTGTAATGATGAGTTTCTGGGTTGCTTCTCCTGTTTACTCCCTGTTGCTGGCTTCGTGTGATTGGTTTCACGCTTTTCACGCCCTGATGGTTTTCATGTTTCCTTTTTGACCCATATGACCTCTTTTGTCTTTTTGCCTTTCGTCCTTAGTAAGCTTCCTTTGTGACCACTTGTTATTTCTTCACGTGAGCTTGACTCTTCATCTTTGCTTTTCTGACTGATTCCTTTGTTTGCGACAGGAATCTTCTTTTGCTTTTGCCTTGCGTCCTCTTTTGCTTTTTTAGGCTGAGCTGGAAGATTCCTTTTGGGTGATAGGGTACACTTTTCTTTGAACTGTTTGGACAGAGAATCTTCCACGTGATCCTTCAGGCTAGGATACTGTTTGCTGTTTTGTGATTTTTGGATTTTCTGGAACATTGCCGCCATTAGTGACTGGCCGCAGGGGTCATCGTAATCATCTTGAGGACCATCTTCCATCATGTAGATCTATAGTGGCTCTTCTTCAGATTCAGATGTTTCACTTGTTTCTGGTTCTTCACTGGAGCTATAGGAAATGGTGCATATCTTTCTTTTCCCTGGCTCGTCGTCTAAGGAGTATATCCCTGATATCAGAAATATCTACTGGTTCTACCTTGTTGATGGCTTCAAGAAGGGCTTGGGTCTTTCTTGTGTTTTTGCAGTTCTTTGCAAAGTGACCTTTGTTACAGACATAGCACCGATTTGTGTTCCGACCTCTTTTTGATTTTTTATTGAGGAACTTCCATCTTCTTTGAGAGTTGTGTTTGCCTGACCTTGAATAGTAATCACCGGACTTCTTGAAATGGACAATCCTGGATTTCTTGTGAGGCTTCGAAAAACTTCATGATGAATCATCTTCGCATTTTATCTTCAAGTGTTTGTCATTGCACACGGACCCGAGTCTTCTTCCGGTTTTTTTCAAATTCAACCAAAAACTGTTTCTGGTTGCATAACTTTGTGAGAGCATTCTTGATGAGCTGGTAAAGGCCACCAAGGGAAGCTTGAGCAACCGTCATGTTCTTGGCTTATAAGGCTCTGTAAGCTTCATTTGCGAGAGACTCTGGGAAGGAATTTAGAATCACTTGTTTAAGATTCACATCATCAATGCATTGGAGACAATAAAATCTCTCAGACATTCTGTTGTAATATTTTTCGAGATCTTTTGGACGGAAGGAACAACATTTCATTTTTAAGAACTCTTCTTGGGCTCGAAATGTATGATCTACAGGATTTCCAATGAATTCATAATAGATCGTGTTTATGAATTCTTCTGGAGTTTTGCTGTTTAGAATATTCGTCTGTCTGTATTCACCTAGACTTACGTACCAATCCCCAAGTCGTCCTTGACATCTTGCCAAGAACCTTTTGATGACCATGTCGATGCTATAGTACTGGAGCTCTGCTGTGCACCAGGTCAGCATCTCAATGCTTCGGTCTCGCCATTTTACTGGGAGGACGTCATCAAAGGTGAACTGTTGCTTTGAGTCTGTGTTTGGAGGAGCCCTTTCAGTTGTCTGGGGCGATGTTTGGGGGGTGGAGCTTTCCTCAGAGACTGATGATGTATCATCACGTGTTAGAGGAGCTATCACCGGAGCTACCATCGGTACGCTTTCTTTGCTTGTCTTGGTCAAGGCTTGTAAGAACGAGGAGATGCCATTTTCTTTGTTAGGAAATTTTTCAGGAGCTTTTGTGGAGGTCATCATCATGACATTATCACTCATGTCATGTTTGCTTCCTGATGGCTCTTTTCCTCTGCCTGAGGATGCTGCTTTACTAGTACTTTCAAAGGATGTGCTTCTTGTTGACGAAGCTTTTCTAGCCTTGATCTTTGCTTGTTCCTTTGCCCAGAGGTTTAAGGATGGAGAGTTATGCAGAAATGAGGATGTTGGCAGTGGTTGAGGATCAAAGGATGTTCGCACAAATGGCGATGTCGGCAGTCTCCATGGATCATCAGCGTAGGTGGAAACCCTTTGCTGCTTGTGTTGTCTCTCAAGATCTGCAAGTTGAGCCTTCACGAATTTCACTTCGGCTTCTTTTTGCTGGAGACCTTGTGGAATTTGTGGTCCTGGGGAGTTGTGAACTAGCTGGAGGAGTTCATGATGTAGCTCAAGTATCTTGGCTTTGACCTCATAAATAATACCTTCTAGCTCTTGAACTCTGCTTGTTAGATTTTCATGAGCCTTTGTGATGTTGTTTTGTTGAGCTAAGATGGCATTGAGAGCCTTGTTTTGGGCAACAACATTTTCACTTTGCCAATTTAGGGTGGCTTCAGCAGCTGTTATTGACTCAGGAACACCGGTTGCACCAACGGTTGTTGGGTTCTTGATTTTCCAGCTATGTTTGGTTTTTTGTTGGGTGTTCTCGAAAGAGGTTAAGGGTGGGAACTCAACTTGGTACTCTGGGGAGGAAGGGAATGGAGGTGTTGTACCGAGCATACAACATTCATCTACCTGGGTTGGTGGATGTCTCGGTCTGGAGGGTTGTGTCTATTTGGGTTTTGGTTTTGAATCACCATACAGGACATAGTAGTCAAACTTTCCTGATGGTTCTCCAAGCAGACCAACATTTGGATCTCCAGCCTCATATCTTTTCTTCAGGGCATTCTGGGATCCCTTTTTCTTTTTGTTTTTGATTTCCTCCTAGTACTCAAGTTCATATGCTTCGTCGAGGCATTCCTGGCAATCGCATACATCGAACGGGAAGTGTGGTTCCTCTGCCGGTTGCATCATGCTTATCGTAGAGAAAATCTCTCTTCGATGTTGCCTTGCAAATCGAACCTCAACTTGTCCATCCTGGTGGCGGACAAAGTCAGGGGTTGTGGTTGTCTGAACCAGTGCTTGGTGGATCTGTTCATAATTGGATATCCATTTCTCAGGTAGAAGCTTTGTAAGTTCTTCTCTGGATAACTGTTTAGGAACATGTCTGCAGGTTGGTGTGGCGTTGGAGTCGATGTCTATGAGTAGAGCATCGCCAGAATTATCCTGCGATCCGGGAACCATGATGTCCAAAGAGTAATTTTGGACACGATATGCTATCTGGTAGTGAAACGTGGCCTGAAAGGTATTGACCTCTGGCGTACCACCGATCTGGATCTGGGCTTTCAATGCTGTGAGTAGTGAAGGATCATTAAATGGCATATTGAAGTTGGGATAGAAGGTGACGAAGACAGTTCCGGCGTTTAACGTGGTCTGGATGGTTCCTATGCAGGCATGCTGGTACTCCACGAATCTAGTATCGACTAGGGCGATACGAGAGAACGCAGGTAGTCCTTTTCTTCCATGGAAGGTTAGGGCTAGTCTTATGGCACCGAAGTGGATATGTGTATATCCCTGGGATAGACAGATCCTTGGAAGATCTGAGGGGAGAGTGAGAGGGACGAGGTGTTCAGAGGTTGTTGCTGGGAGTTGGTGTGAATCAAACTTGGAGGTTTGCACGAACTCTTTTACAACTGGGTTTGACGCAGAACCGACTAGTTGTTTTACTTTTTTGGATAGGGAATTTTGGGGGTTTTTTGAAGACACTATAAGGGTTAACTAAAGGTAAACTAGTAATAGGGACTTTAGATTCATCAGAGACATAAGAGATCTCATATAACTGATCAATCTTTGACGCAGACGATCGACGGAAACTGGAATTTGACCGGGAAAGACCCTGATCTGGATTCATATCTGGGTTTAGACTTCTAACACTTCTTATCTTTATCCTCAAGCCCGTACTTTGAGGAAATTACCGCGGACCCTTTCGACTTACGACTCACCTAACTAGCTTCTTTTGGACTCAAGATAAGAAAACTCAGCGTGTCGGACCAGACTGACAAGACTTTGTAAGGTTAGTGTTCTGTTGTTGAGAGATCCACGCAAAGTCGGCAGTCAACAGAGCATACTGAACAAACCTTAGAAAAGGATGGCAGGAGCGCTATGGCTCTGATACCAGATGATTGAATGGAGAATACCCGTGGAAGGAAGAAGACCCTCAGACGATTGAATGGGAAAAACTTATCTCCATCCATTAATGGGCCTTGACTATCCCTTCCTAAATGTGTTCAGAATCAAAAACATGCGCGGGCTATCAGATGAAGGCTTAGCCTTCCTGTGGTACCTAACAGAGGCTTTCATCATAGCCATGGCCTTTAACTCCAACAAACTGTTAGTCTATCTTTTAGACTATCAGTTAGGCTGCTTATCAGGTGAGAAGGAAAACTTTGCCAAGTTCCTTGAATGGTTCCTCCCAATCCATGTCTGGGACCATCTCATGAGGGACTCCCCAAGAAAGCACTGCATGATTCTGTTCCACAAGCCGAGCCATTTGAAAAGGAAGAATTATGATCTAAACCCTACAGGGCCACCCAATTTCATACACTCTTGGTATGATATGAATCCTGCAGGATATTACTACAAGATCAACTACCGAGAAGCTTGGATGGAAACTGGCACAAATCTTGCAAAGGCAAACCAGATAAAAGTCGAAGATCTGCCACCAAAAATATTGAATGGAGAATACTCGTGGAAGGAAGAAGACCCTCAGACGATTGAATGGGAAAAAACAGTTACAGAATATTTCAATAATACTCGTGCATTTACACATCCTCCCATGAGCGTTCAACCAACTAGCCCCAGAAAGAGCTCGATGACTGATCATGCCCAAGACAATGAACCGTACAACATAGACACGCTCCCGTTTACTATTGAGATTCGCGACTCCACAAAACCAAGTTAAACGAGCTATGGATGCTTTTAAGTGTGCTAATTGTGTGCTTAGGACTAAATAAAGTTTATCACTCTTAAAGTGATAACGGTGTGCTTAGGAAAAGCTTTAGTCACTCTTAAAGTGACGTAAGCGCCTACGTCATGTTTTCTAGCTTTCTCTATGTATTATTAGGTGTGATGTCATCGATGATGTAATCAAGCCTCTCCTTGGTCTATAAAAGGAAGGCTCCCCCTCATTTGTAAATCATCCTTGGAAAGAAATAAAATTGTCTTCTATAATTCTCTCTATCTTCTCTCTTCTTTCTCTCATTTTTAATATCAAGTCTTGTTCAGAGTCTTGAGTCCTTCTTAGTTCATCTGAGTCTAGTCCTTCTGAGTCCAAACCCTTGAGTCTTTTATGTTCTGCACCTTTCTTTTATGTTAGTCAGCCTAGTCTTCCCTAAAGCTTTTACTAGTTTTATATAAATCAGCCATAAACCCCCCCCCCCCCCCCCAACATCCTTTCTTTTATGTTAGTCAGCCTAGCCTTCCCCAAAGCTTTTACTGGTTTTATATAAATCAGCTATACCCCCCCCAACATCTGGTATCAGAGCCAAAGCGCTCCTGCCATCCTTTTCTAAGGTTTGTTTAGTATGCTCTGTTGACTATCGACTTTGCGCGGATCTCTCAACAACAGAACACTAACCTTACAAAGTCTTGTCAGTCTGGTCCGACACGCTGAGTTTCTTATCTTGAGTCCAAAAGAAGCTAGTTAGGTGAGTTGTAAGTTGGAAGGGTCCGCGGTAATTTCCTCAAAGTACGGGCTTGAGGATAAAGATCAGAAGTGTTAGAAGTCTAAACCCATATATGAATCCAGATTAGGGTCTTTCCCGGTCAAATTCTAGTTTCCGTCGGTCGTCTGCGTCAAAGATTGATCAGTTATATGAGATCTCTTATGTCTCTGATGAATCTAAAGTCCCTATTACTAGTTTACCTTTAGTTAACCCTTATAGTGTCTTCAAAAAACCCCAAAATTCCCTCTCTAAAAAAGTAAAACAACTAGTCGGTTCTGCGTCAAACCCAGTTGTAAAAGAGTTCGTGCAAACCTCCAAGTTTGATTCACACAAACTCCGAGCAACAACCTCTGAACACCTCGTCCCTCTCACTCTCCCCTCAAATCTTCCAAGGATCTGTCTATCCCCGGGATATACACATATCCACTTCGGTGCCATAAGACTAGCCCTAACCTTCCATGGAAGAAAAGGACTACATGCGTTCTCTCGTATCGCCCTAGTCGATACTAGATTCGTGGAGTACCAGCATGCCAGCATAGGTACCATCCAGACTACGTTAAACGCCGGAACTGTCTTCGTCACCTTCTATCCCAACTTCAATATGCCACTTAATGATCCTTCACTACTCACAGCCTTGAAAGCACAGATCCAGATCGGTGGTACGCCACAGGTCAATACCTTTCAGGCCACGTTTCACTACCAGATGGCATATCGTGTCCAAAACCACTCTTTGGACATCATGGTTCCCGGAACGCAGGATAATTCTGGCGATTCTCTACTCATAGACATCGACTCCAACGCCACACCAACCTGCACATATGTTCCCAAAAAATTATCCAAAGAAGAACTTACAAAGCTTCTACCTGAGAAATGGATAACCAATTATGAACAGATCCACCAAGCACCGGTTCAGACAACCACAACCCCTGAATTTGTCCGCCACCAGGACGGACAAGTTGAGGTTCGATTTGCAAGGCAAGATCGAAGAGAGATTTTCACTACGATAAGCATGATGCAACCGGCGGAGGAACCACACTTCCCGTTCGATGTATGCGATTGCCAGGAATACCTGGACGAAGGATATGGACTTGAGTACAAGGAGGAAATCAAAAACAAAAAGAAAAAGGGATCCCAGAATGCCCTGAAGAAAAGATATGAGGCTGGAGATCCAAATGTCGGTCTGCTTGGAGAACCATCAGGAAAGTTTGACTACTATGTCCTGTGTGATGATTCAAAACCAAAACCAAAACCCAAACAGACACAACCCTCCAGACCGAGACATCCACCAACCCAGGTAGATGAATGCTTTATGCTTGGTACAACACCTCCATTCCCTTCCTCCCTAGAGTACCAAGTTGAGTTCCCACCCTTAACCTCCTTCGAGAACACCCAACAAAAAACCAAACATAGCTGGAAAATCAAGAACCCAACAACCGTTGGTGCAACCGGTGTTCCTGATTCAATAACAGCTGCTGAAGCCACCCTAAATTGGAAAGGTGAAAATGTTGTTGCCCAAAACAAGGCTCTCAACGCCATCTCAGCTCAACAAAACAACATCACAAAGGCTCATGAAAATCTAACAAGCAGTGTTCAACAGCTAGAAGGTATCATCTATGAGATCAAAGCCAAAATACTTGAGCTACATCATGAACTCCTCCAGCTAGTTCACAACTCCCCAGGACCTCAAATTCCACAAGGTCTCTAGCTAAAAGAAGCCGAAATGAAATTCCTCAAGGCTCAACTTGCAGATCTTGAGAGACAACACAAGCAGCAAAGGGTTTCCACCTTTGCTGATGATTCATGGAGACTTCCAACAACGCCATTTGTGCGAACATCCTTTGATCCTCAACCACTGCCAATATCCTCATTCTTGCATAACTCCCCATCCTTAAACCTCTGGGCAAAGGAACAAGCAAAGATCAAGGCCAGAAAAGCTTTGCCAACAAGAAGCACATCCTCTGAAAGTACTAGCAAAGTAGTATCCTCAGGCAGAGGAAAAGAGCCATCAGGAAGCAAACATGACATGAGTGATAACGTCATGATGATGACCTCCACAAAAGCTCCTGATAAATTGCCTACAGCAGAAAATGGCATCTCCTCGTTCTTGCAAGCTTTGACTAAAACAAGCAAAGAAAGCGTACCGACAGTAGCTCCGGTGATAGCTCCTCTAACACGTAATGATGCATCATCAGTCTCTGAGGAAAGCTTCACCCCCAAATCCTATGAAGAGGTACCTCCAACAGAGGAATTTGAGCATCTGTTCATGAATGGGGACAACACTGAAAGGGTCTATGTTTCTGACATTGACGACGAAGCCTCCCAAACATCGCCTCAGACAACTGAAAGGGCTCCTCCGGACACAGACTCAAAGCAACAGTTCACCTTTGATGACGTCCTCCCAGCAAAATGGCGAGACCGAAGCATTGAGATGCTGACCTGGTGCACAGCAGAGCTCCAGTACTATAGCATCGACATGGTCATCAAAAGGTTCTTCGCAAGATGTCAAGGACGACTTCGGGATTGGTACGTAAGTCTAGATGAATACAGACAGACGAATATTCTAAACAGCAAAACTCCAGAAGAATTCATAAACACAATCTATTATGAATTCATTGGAAATCCTGTAGATCATACAATTCGAGCCCGAGAAGAGTTCTTAAAAATGAAATGTTGTTCCTTCCGTCCAAAAGATCTCGAAAAACATTACAACAGAATGTCCGAGAGATTTTACTGTCTCCAAGGCATTGATGATGTGAATCTTAAACAAGTGTTTCTAAATTCCTTCCTAGAGTCTCTTGCAAATGAAGCTTACAGAGCCTTAGAAGCCAAGAACATGACGGTTGCTCAAGCTTCCCTTGGTGGCCTTTACCAGCTCATCAAGAATGCTCTCACAAAGTTATGCAACCAGAAACAGTTTTTGGTTGAATTTGAAAAAACCGGAAGAAGACTCGGGTCCGCGTGCAATGGCAAACACATGAAGATAAAATGCAAAGTTGATTCATCATGCAGTTGTTTGAAGCCTCACAAGAAATCCAGGATTGTCCATTTCAAGAAGTCCGGTGATTACTATTCAAGGTCAGGCAAACACAACTCTCAAAGAAGATGGAAGTTGCTCAACAAAAAATCAAAAAGAGGTCGGAACACAAATCGGTGCTATGTCTATAACAAAGAAGGTCACTTTGCAAAGGATTGCAAAAACACAAGAAAGACCCAAGCCCTTCTTGAAGCCATCAACAAGGTAGAACCAGTAGATGTTTCTGATATCGAATCCATATACTCCTTAGATGACGAGCCAGGGAAAAGAACGATATGCACCATTTCCTATAGCTCCAGTGAAGAACCAGAAACAAGTGAAACATCTGAATCCGAAGAAGAGCCACTACAGATGTACATGATGGAAGAAGGTCCTCAAGATAATTACGGTGACCGCTACGGCCAGTCACTAACGGCGGCAATGTGCCAGAAAATCCAAAAATCACAAAACAGCAAACAGTATCCTAGCCTGAAGGATCACGTGGAAGATTCCCTGTCCAAACAGTTCAAAGAAAAGTGTACCCTATCACCCAAAAGGAATCTTCCAGCTCAGCCTAAAAAAGCAAAAGAGGACGCAAGGCAAAAGCAAAAGCAGATTCCTGTCGTAGACAAAGGAATCAGTTAGAAAAGCAAAGATGAAGAGTCAGGCCCACGTGAAGAAATAACGAGTGGTCACAAAGGAAGCTTACTAAGGACGAAAGGCAAAAAGACAAAAGAGGTCATATGGGTCAAAAAGGAAACAAGAAAACCATCAGGGCGTGAAAGGCGTGAAACAAATCACATAAAGCCAGCAACAGGGAGTAAACAGAAGAAGCAACCTAGAAACTCATCATTACAAGAGATAGCCAATCTTCAAGAATCCTGCACAACAATTCAAAAAAATAAAGAAAGGATCCTTAAAGATTCTCTCCCAGATGATACTGCCTATTTAAAGGCAAGCAAGAATGAGAACTCCCACAACACAAACACCTCCATTCCAAAACAAGCAGTCATGAATTCAAATACTACCACCCTCATCCAAAAGCTTCAAAAGAAAGTTATTCCTGAAGAAATCATTGAAGTAGTCACCAAACACTCCATCACTGGTGGATCCCTCCTGAACTAGAAAAACCTCCTCACTCTCACCTTCAAGACACAAGGCCCATTAATGGATGGAGATAAGTTTTTCCCATTCAATCGTCTGAGGGTCTTCTTCCTTCCACGGGTATATTGATGTCATGGATGTTGTAATCAAGCCTCTCCTTGGTCTATAAAAGGAAGGCTCCCCCTTAGTTGTAGATCATCCTTGGAAAGAAATAAAATCTTCTTCTATAATTCTCTCTATCTTCTCTCTTCTTTCTCTCATTTTTAATATCGAGTCTTGTTCAGAGTCTTGAGTCCTTCTTAGTTCATCTGAGTCTAGTCCTTCTGAGTCTAAACCCTTGAGTCTTTTATGTTCTACACCTTTCTTTTATGTTAGTCAGCCTAGCCTTCCCCAAAGCTTTTACTGGTTTTATATAAATCAGCCATACACTCCCCCCAACATCTGGTATCAGAGCCATAGAGCTCCTGCAGTGTATGGCAGATTTATATAAAACCAGTAAAAGCTTTGGGGAAGGCTAGGCTGACTAACATAAAAGAAAGGTGTAGAACATAAAAGACTCAAGGGTTTGGACTCAGAAGGACTAGACTCAGATGAACTAAGAAGCACTCAAGACTCTGAACAAGACTCGATATTAAAAATGAGAGAAAGAAGAGAGAAGATAGAGAGAATTATAGAAGAAGATTTTATTTCTTTCCAAGGATGATCTACAACTGAGGGGAGCCTTCCTTTTATAGACCAAGGAGAGGCTTGATTACATGATCCATGACATCACACATACATCACACCTAATAATAGATACATAAATCTAGAAAACATGACATAAGCGCTTACGTCACATTAAGAGTGACTAAAGCTTTTCCTAAGCACACCGTTATCACTTTAAGAGTGATAAACTTTATTTAGTCCTAAGCACACCATTAGCATACTAAAAGCATCCATAGCCCGTTTAATTTGGTCTTGCGGTGTCGCGAATCTCAATAGTAAACGGGAGCTTATCTTTGTTGTACGGTTTGTTGTCTTCAGCAGGATTAGGCACTGGGTCAGTTGGTTGGACAATCATGGGAGGGGGTGTAAATGCACGAATATTATTGAAATATTCTGTGACCGTTTTTTCCCATTTAATTGTCTGAGGGTCTTCTTCTTTCCACGGGTGTTCTCCAGTCAGTATTTCTGGTGGCAGATCTTCAGTCTTTATCTGGTTTGCCTTTGCAAGATTAATGCGGGTTTCCATCCAAGCATCCCTGTAGTTGATCTTGTAGTAATATCCTGCAGGATTTATATCATACCACCCTGCAGGATTCATATCCCACCTGAACTTGGGAGGTTCTGCAGGGTTTAGACCATAACTCTTCTTTTTGAAATGGCTCCGCTTGTGGAACAGAATCACGCAATGTTTTTGGGAGAGTCCCTCATGAGTTGGTCCCATACATGGATTGGGAGGAACCATTCAAGGAACTTGGAAAAGTTTTCCTTTTCTCCTGATAAGCAGCCTAACTGGTAGTCTAAAAGATAGGCTAACAGTTTATTGGAGTTAAAGGCCATGGCTATGAGGAATGACTCTGTCAGGTACCACAGGAAGGCGAGGCCTTCTTTTGATAATCTGTGCAAGTTTTTGAGTCTGAAAACATTTAGGAAGGGATAATCTGGGAAGAATTTATCTCCATCCATTAATGGGCCTTGTGTCTTAAAAGTGAGAGTGAGTAGGTTTTTGTAGTTCAGGAGGGATTCATCAGTGATGGCGTATTTATTGACCACCTCGATGATTTCTTCAGGGACCTCTTTCTTTTGTAGCTTTTGGATGAGGGTGGTAGTATTTGGATTCATGACCGCTTGTTTTGGAATGGAGGTATTCGTGTTGTGGGAGTTCTCATTCTTGCTTGCCATTAAATAGGCAACATCTTCTGGAGAGAATCTTTAAGGATCTTTTCTTTATTTTCTTAAATTGTTGTGCAGGATTCTTGAAGATTGGGTATCTCCTGTAATGATGAGTTTCTGGGTTGCTTCTTCTATTTACTCCCTGTTGCTGGCTTCGTGTGATTGGTTTCACGCTTTTCACGCCCTGATGGTTTTCCTGTTTCCTTTTTGACCCATATGACCTCTTTTGTCTTTTTGCCTTTCGTCCTTAGTAAGCTTCCTTTGTGACCACTCGTTATTTCTTCACGTGGGCCTGACTCTTCATCTTTGCTTTTCTGACTGATTCCTTTGTCTGCGACAGGAATCTGCTTTTGCTTTTGCCTTGCGTCCTCTTTTGCTTTTTTAGGCTGAGCTGGAAGATTCCTTTTGGGTGATAAGGTACACTTTTCTTTGAACTGTTTGGACAGAGAATCTTCCACGTGATCCTTCAGGCTAGGATACTGTTTGCTCTTTTGTGATTTTTGGATTTTCTGGAACATTACCGCCATTAATGACTGGCCGCAGGGGTCACCGTAATCATCTTGAGGACCTTCTTCCATCATGTAGATCTGTAGTGGCTCTTCTTCAGATTCAGATGTTTCACTTGTTTCTGGTTTTTCACTAGAGCTATAGGAAATGGTGCATATCGTTCTTTTCCCTGGCTCGTCATCTAAGGAGTATAGGGATTCGATATCAGAAACATCTACTGGTTCTACCTTGTTGATGGCTTCAAGAAGGGCTTGGGTCTTTCTTGTGTTTTTGTAATCCTTTGCAAAGTGACCTTCTTTGTTACAGACATAGCACCGATTTGTGTTCCGACCTCTTTTTGATTTTTTGTTGAGCAACTTCCATCTTCTTTGAGAGTTGTGTTTGTCTGACCTTGAATAGTAATCACCGGACTTCTTGAAATGGACAATCCTGGATTTCTTGTGAGGCTTCGAACAACTGCATGATGAATCATCTTTGCATTTTATCTTCTTGTGTTTGTCATTGCATGCGGACCCGAGTCTTCTTCCGGTTTTTTCAAATTCAACCAAAAACTGTTTCTGGTTGCATAACTTTGTGAGAGCATTCTTGATGAGCTGGTAAAGGCCACCAAGGGAAGCTTGAGCAACCGTCATGTTCTTGGCTTCTAAGGCTCTGTAAGCTTCATTTGCGAGAGACTCTAGGAAGGAATTTAGAACACTTGTTTAAGATTCACATCATCAATGCCTTGGAGACAGTAAAATCTCTCAGACATTCTGTTGTAATGTTTTTCGAGATCTTTTGGACGGAAAGAACAACATTTCATTTTTAAGAACTCTTTTCGGGCTCGAATTGTATGATCTACAGGATTTCCAATGAATTCATAATAGATCATGTTTATGAATTCTTCTGGAATTTTGCTGTTTAGAATATTCGTCTGTCTGTATTCACCTAGACTTACGTACCAATCCCGAAGTCGTCCTTGACATCTTGCCAAGAACCTTTTGATGACCATGTCGATGCTATAGTACTGGAGCTCTGCTGTGCTCCAGATCAGCATCTCAATGCTTCGGTCTCGCCATTTTGCTGGGAGGACGTCATCAAAGGTGAACTGTTGCTTTGAGTCTGTGTTTGGAGGAGCCCTTTCAGTTGTCTGAGGTGATGTTTGGGAGGCTTCGTCGTCAATGTCAGAAACATAGACCCTTTCAGTGTTGTCCTCATTCATGAACAGATGCTCAAATTCGTCTATTGGAGGTACCTCTTCATAGGATTGGGGGGTGGAGCTTTCCTCAGAGACTGATGATGCATCATTACATGTTAGAGGAGCTATCACTGGAGCTACTGTCGGTACGCTTTCTTTGCTTGTTTTAGTCAAAGCTTGCAAGAACGAGGAGATGCCATTTTCGGCTGTAGGCAATTTATCAGGAGCATTTGTGGAGGTTATCATCATGACGTTATCACTCATGTCATGTTTGCTTCCGGATGGCTCTTTTCCTCTGCCTGAGGATGCTGCTTTGTTAGTACTTTCAGAGGATGTGCTTCTTGTTGATGAAGCTTTTCTTGCCTTTATCTTTGCTTGTTCCTTTGCCCAGAGGTTTAAGGATGGGGAGTTATGCAGGAATGAGGATGTTGGCAGTGGTTGAGGATCAAAGGATGTTCGCACAAATGGCGTTGTCGGCAGTCTCCATGGATCATCAGCATAGGTGGAAACCCTTTGCTGCTTGTGTTGTCTCTCAAGATCTGCAAGTTGAGCCTTGAAGAATTTCATTTCGGCTTCTTTTTGGTGGAGACCTTGTGGAATTTGTGGTCCTAGGGAGTTGTGAACTAGCTGGAGGAGTTCATGATGTAGCTCACGTATCTTGGCTTTGACCTCATAAATGATACCTTCTAGCTCTTGAACTCTGCTTGTAAGATTTTCATGAGCCTTTGTGATGTTGTTTTGTTGAGCTAAGATGGCACTGAGAGCCTTGTTTTGGGCAACAACATCTTCACTTTGCCAATTTAGGGTGGCTTCAGCAGCTGTTATTGACTCAGGAACACCGGTTGCACCAACAGTTGTTGGGTTCTTGATTTTCCAACTATGTTTGGTTTTTTGTTGGGTGTTCTCGAAAGAGGTTAAGGGTGGGAACTCAACTTGGTACTCTGGGGAGGAAGGGAATGGAGGTGTTGTACCGATGTATCGGTTTGGAGGGTTGTGTCTGTTTGGATTTTAGTTTTGAGTCACCATACATGACATAGTAGTCAAACTTTTCTGATGGTTCTCCAAGCAGACCAACAATTAGATCTCCGGCCTCATATCTTTTCTTTAGGGCATTTTCGGACCCCTTTTTCTTTTTGTTTTTGGTTTCCTCCTTGTACTCAAGTTTATATGCTTCGTCCAGGCATTCCTGGCAATCGCATACGTCGAACGGGAAGTGTGGTTCCTCTGCCGGTTGCATCATGCTTATCGTAGAGAAAATCTCTCTTCGATTTTGCCATGCAAATCGAACCTTAACTTGTCCATCCTGGTGGCGGACAAAGTCAGGGGTTGTGGTTGTCTGAACCGGTGCTTGGTGGATCTGTTCATAATTGGTTATCCATTTCTCAGGTAGAAGCTTTGTAAGTTCTTCTCTGGATAAATGTTTGGGAACATATGTGCAGGTTGGTGTGGCGTTGGAGTCGATGTCTATGAGTAGAGCATCGCCAGAATTATCCTGTGATCCGGGATCCATGATGTCCAAAGAGTGGTTTTGGACACGATATGCCATCTGGTAGTGAAACGTGGCCTGAAAGGTATTGACCTGTGGCGTACCACCGATCTGGATCTGGGCTTTCAAGGCTGTGAGTAGTGAAGAATCATTAAGTGGCATACTGAAGTTGGGATAGAAGGTGACGAAGACAGTTCCGACGTTTAACGTGGTCTGGATGGTACCTATGCAGGCATGCTGGTACTCCACGAATCTAGTATCGACTAGAGCGATACGAGAGAACGCAGGTACTCCTTTTCTTCCATGGAAGGTTAGGGCTAGTCTTATGGCACCGAAGTGGATATGTGTATATCCCTGGGATAGACAGATTCTTGGAAGATCTGAGGGGAGAGTGAGAGGGACGAGGTGTTCAGAGGTTGTTGCTGGGAGTTGGTGTGAATCAACTTGGAGGTTTGCACGAACTCTTTTACAACTGGTTTTGACGCAGAACCGACTAGTTGTTTTACTTTTTTGGAGAGGGAATTTTGGGGTTTTTTGAAGACACTATAAGGGTTAACTAAAGGTAGACTAGTAATAGGGACTTTAGATTCATCAGAGACATAAGAGATCTTATATAACTGATCAATCTTTGACGCAGACGACCGACGGAAACTTGAATTTGACCGGGAATGACCCTGATCTGGATTCATATCTGGGTTTAGACTTCTGACACTTCTTATCTTTATCCTCAAGCTCGTACTTTGAGGAAATTACTGCGGACCCTTCCGACTTACGACTCACCTAACTAGCTTCTTTTGGACTCAAGATAAGAAACTCAGCGTGTCGGACAAGACTGACAAGACTTTGTAAGGTTAATGTTCTGTTGTTGAGAGATCCGCGCAAAGTCGGCAGTCAACAGAGCATACTAAACAAACCTTAGAAAAGAATGGCAGGAGCACTATGGCTCTGATAAGCACCAATTGAGTCAGAATCATCAAGCTGTATTTTGTAGGAAAAAATGTTAAATTGTATTGTTTTTTTTTACAGTAGAAAAAAATAACACTTTTAGAAAACCATAAAAAATGTTATATTACAAAGACAAACCTTTACCTACCAGATCAATGTTATACTTCTTCCCAAGTTTGAAAAGTATTACTTAGAAACAATCATTGGTTAGCTTGTTAATGCCATAACACTGTAATTTTTTGTGCTAAACATTTAAATGCAAAGGTCATTTCAATCACATTATTAAAGTCACCAGGATTTTCTTCAAACTCAGTTGACTCTTTTTAAAGGAGTAAAATTCTTATACTAAGCTTAGATATTTGGTTTAAAGAACAAATTAGAGCTTTTCCAAGACCTTGCACCTATCATAAAATAAGGTCTAATATGTTCACCTTCAATAAACTAATAAACTATCAAAGATATAACATAGTGAACTCTCTTGGATTGCCCAGGTGAAAGGTCTAATATGTTCACCTTCCATTAGTGCCATGAGTCCATCAACCAGAACTCAAGAAGAGCAAACTTGTCATTTATTTGTCACCATTTCACTATAAAGTTTAATAACAATTATAAAATAGCATACCGATTCAGAAACATATTGAAAACTTTGTGTTTATTTTCCATTACCATAAACTGTGAGTGCTTGTTAGCGAATGACCTGCAAAAACATAGCTATATTACTAATGATATGTAACAAACAGATGCAACCCTTTCATACGAGATTAATGTTAGTAACAACCGTTACACCAATTAAATGCACAATCTCTAGTAACGTAATAAGCAGACCTCATAATCAAAAGAGGAAAAATACTTAGTTCTATGGTTACTATGAACCCTAACTTGCAAAGAAAACCCCCAATTGAAAAAAAAAATACTTAGTTTTGTGCATTTGCCTGAATCGGAACATCAATGAAATTGACAAACTTCATATGAATAACACATCAAAGACATATAATCTCTTAAAATACTTATGTTTGAATCAAACAAATAATAATAATAATAATAATAATAATAATAATAATAATAATAATAATAATAATAATAATAATAATAATAATAATAAGGGTGGGGTTCGGCTACAAAGTTCATTTTTCCTACAAAGTGAATAAAGTCATAAAACACCGCAATTTCAACCATAAAACACACTCAAAACACACAAATAACATAGTGAAGATCACTAAAACACAATATCCAAACCCTAGCGGTCCATAAAAACTTCACACACACTATCATAGAACTATGAATATAAAACACAACATGATAATCAACATAAAACACACTAATGTTAGTCATTCGATAATTAACGCCTTATCATCCAAAACACAACACAAAACCCACAAATATGGTGTCTTAGTAATCCTCACTTTGTTATTTGTGGGTTTTGAGTGTGTTTTATGGTTGACATTATGGTGTTTTATGACTTTTTACACTTTGTAGGAAAAATGGACTTTGTAGCGAATTCTCACCCATAACAATAATAATAACAACAACAACAACAACAACAACAATTGCAAAACTCATTGTTGATAAAACTCAACTCTAATGAAGGTTAGAGTTAAAATCCAAAATAGATTATGTTGGAAATTTGTGAAAATAGCATTTTTCACAAATACTGGAAGGGGTAACTTTGTAGAATAGTAATCAAGTTTTTAGAGTGTTCTAATTAGGTCACTCAAGTTTCAAATGTATTCCAATTATGTCACTCAACATTCATTTTTCATTAAAATTAAGGGTTTTTTCATCCATTTCATAGCTAACAGTGCTAACGGCGAGGGATGACTTGGATTGTAAATTATTTTTTTAATTTTTAATGTAATTAAAGTGTTTTTATTTTTAGCAAATTTAATTTCATATAAATAATCCGACCACGGTATCTTATGCTTATTTTTTTCTTGACACATGGAAAAAAGGACATTGCTCGATTTGAATGTAAGTTATCTAATTGAGACAAAAATGATATGAGTGACCTAACTAAAACAGTTTTAAAACTTAGTTACTATTCTGCGACATTTATATGTAGGAAATGCATTTTTGCTATTTTAGACTAGAAATAAATATAAGAAACTAAGAGTTTTTTATATATTTATTTTTGTGTTCTATGTTGGAAGAGCTTCGCAACAAACTAAACCACATCCAAAACGGAGCTAAGATGAATGAGATATCGATACTCAAAGTTTGGTGTTTGAAACATTGGATGCTGAAAAAATTGGGAAAGTGGCACCTTGTCCCACATAGGAGGAGAGACGAAACTTAAAGTGGGTATTTAAGTGGGAACTCTCCATCCTTATTGTTTCATGGAAGCACACACTAGTGTACTCGCGAAGGGAGCGGAGCACCCTAACTCGCACACGCGCGCGCATGGCATGGTCGATGGGCGCAATGTGGCGCTTTGATGGCGCACTTTGCACTTCGCACGCTAGTCTACGCGCACTGGTGCATATGTGATGTGCGCGACGCACAAAAGCCGCTTGAGAGCCGCCTTTGTATTTTTAACCACGCGCACTGGTGCGCATGTAAGTGAGTCAAAGTGGTGCACGCGCGCATGAGTGTGCAAGACCTACGCGCGCATGAGCCAAAAGGGCGCGCACGCACCAGTCTGTCCTGCACGTGCGCACAGAAGCTTCCAGCAATTAATGACAGAGCAGTTTCATTTCAGCATTTGAAACAGACGATTCAAACGGTTTTGACTGAGAATTAAATGACGAATTAAAGTGCATTGAAGACGTTTAATGTAATTTAATTCTCCCATTTAATTTATTTTTCTATTTCGTCCAAGACCTGCAGTATAAATAGGCAGGAGACTTGCTGCAGAAGACACCGAAATTTACCAACACATGCAAATTTCTCTCTGCATAATCATCTACTTCTTCTATCTTGCTTCAAGGTAAACCTTTGGGTTTTAGTCAAGACCGGCAGTACAACTGCTTGGGCTGTTGTATCTTGGAAACAAACGAGTTCTCCTGGGAGACTCGAAATTTGTTTTAACGGACCTGTGTCTAACACGATCGTCAGCCATGAACCGTTTTTCTGTTTGTATTTCTGTTCTTGTTTATCTATTTTTCAGTTGTAACTTGTATTGTAAATTCATAGCTTTCCTTATTTCAGTTTGTATTTCAAGTTAATAAAATATTTATTTATGTTTACACGAACGAATTCCTACAATCTTAAACAAATTTTTAAAACACCGTTCGTGTAGAATCACAAATAATTCTGTTGTGATTTTCAAACCAGTTTTGGCTTCACGCAGTTTGTGGTTTATAAACAAATTTTTTCAGTTTTGGTTCAAAGCAGCAACTTTGTCAAAACAGATTCTGTTTTCATCTTTTCAGTTCTGTAACTGAGTTATAAAAACTTACTGTTGTAGTCTTCAAAGTTGGACTTAGAAGCTGCAAAGTTGTTTCAAAACTCACTTTTCTTCTGTTTAGTTTGAAACAATAATAAATTAACACATTTATTATTTCTAAACAGTTTTATTAACTTGGTTTTGTGGATTTTTTCAGAACGTTCGACTGAAAACGTGAACACCAATAACACGAATGTTGTTGTCGGCACCCCTGCCAACACCGTGGGAGCGTCCACAGTGGCAAATCATGCTGAACGACCCGAGAAGTTCTTGGGTCTCCACTTCAAAAGGTGGCAACAAAAGATGTTCTTCTATCTGACCACCATGAACACTGATGGGTTGGTAAATTTCCAAAGCTTAATGTGTTTAATTATATCAACTTGTGTGAAATTGAGGTTTAGAATACCCTACTTTGAGATGGTTTGTATATTGCAGGCCTTGATAGGTTTAAGGTGTATTTTAGAAGCTTTACGAGCTTTGGAATGATGGTGACAAGGAAATGATTCATTTAGGAGCTTACCGAAGCTTAAATAAGTGCATTTCGGTAGCTAATTGAGAAATGGGAAGCACATGGAAGCATATGGAAGTAATCAAGAGTGGTTTTGAGAAGAAAGGAGAAAACATGGGATGAGAACGCAAGTAACTACATTCGAGACACAATAGAGAGCACATGAAAGTGTGGATTTCGGAGAAGGGACACATAATGTGTCCCTGAGGGACACATAATGTGTCCCTCATCAGTTACAAAATCGTAAAAATACCCTTTTGATAGAAAAAGAGTATCATTCATGCTAGGCTTGACACATACGAATTGGGGGGGGGGGTTTGCTAGGCGATTTTGGGTGCTTTTTGGGAGATTCTTGAAGATTCAATCCATCCATTATCACATTCCATCACGTTTTGAAGATCAATCATAAACCATGAGTAGCTAATTTCCCCAAGATCATCCCCGGGTAAAAGGTTGTGAGTTTCCTAGGGTTTGCTTTTTCATGTTTTGGTTTAATATAAACATTTTGTAATCTTTTGATTGAAATTGTGCGGATTGATTGTTAGTATTGTTTTGAACTCGAAATTTTTAAGATTTTCTTGCATCATTGACATTGAGAGATGATTACTACTATTAGTTTTGATTCGTGCTAGGGTTTGTTCATTGTTGGGGGGGGGATAGTGCACGGTCCTCCCAACCGCCGGAGTGATCTCACTCCGAGAGCCGCTACCCGACCAAGCTAGCTCCGCAGTGACTTCCCCATGCCGAGTTCTTACCCTGGGCGACATATGCCACTCCCAAGACTCGAACCCGGTACCTCTGGGAAGAGGTGGGTGTCGGTGGCCAACTGGGCTACCCCAGTTGGTTAGGGTTTGTTCATTGTTCTTGATTTATAAAACATACAATTGTCTTTAATTCATATTGTGAAGGTTTTCTTGCACCATTTGTGTATGTTAAATGATTGATGATGTCTACGATTAGGTTTTCAATTTACAAACTCAAGAAATCATTGGTGTTCATAAATTAATCAAACCGTTCATGTTAAATAACTCTAGATACTTATTAATCCGAAACCCGGGTGTGATTCGTTTTCTCATATATTATTTTTAACTAATCAATTAAATTTTGCAATCATAGTCAACGAACCATTCTCTTAGTTAATAGCAAATTGTCGGTTCAACCCGATATCTTTTCAACTAAACAAACAAACAAATAATTAAATAGCAAGCTTCATAAGTAATCACATGAATCCTGACACAGACCACAAACTATTCGTGGTTCGACACCCCGACTGCCACTTACTATTTGTTTGAGGTAATTTGGGAATTATAAATGTATCTTTGACCGGACCATTGACATCCGATCAAATTATGGCGTCGTTGCCGGGGAGTTCGTGTGCTTTGTGTTTGGATTTTTGTTTGATTTGTGTGATTAACTGTTTAAGGTGTTTATTTCTTTTGTTACTTTCTCTATTTCCTTGTTACGCGGGTGTGTTATTCGTGCATATTACAGGTAATGCATGCATACAAGGAATTCTGGGAGGACTTCACTGTTGATATTCGAACCGGAAGTCGAGAGAGTAGTTTGAAGGAATTTGGCCAATCCGTCGGAAGCAACACTTACTTCCGACCCACCCAATACCCATTCACCATCTTCACTATCTGTTGAACATACTTCAATGGAACACCAAAACTCAAACGAACACCCCAACCAACACGAATTTCAAGACCGAGGCAATATTCGATCCAACATGAACATTCAACAAGATCATCCCCAGGTGAAAGCTTGTGAGTTTCCTAGGGTTTGCTTTTTCTTGATATAAACATTTTGTAATCTTTTGATGGAAATTGTGCGGATTGATTGTTAGTATTGTTTTGATCTCGAAACTGTTAAGATTTCCCTGCATCATTGACATTGAGAGATAATTACTACTATTAGTTTTGATTCGTGTTAGGGTTTGTTCATTGTTCTTGATTTATAAAACATACAATTGTCTTTAATTCATATTGTGAAGGTTTTCTTGCACCATTTACGTATGTTAGATGATTGTTGATGTCTTCGATTAGGTTTTCAATTTACAAAGGCAAGAAATCATTAGTGTTCATAAAATAATCAAACCGTTCATGTTAAATAACTCTAGATACTTATTAATCCGAAACCCGGGTGTGATTCGTTTTCTCATATATTATTTTTAACTAATCAATTAAATTTTGCAATCATAGTCAACGAACCATTCTCTTAGAGTCTTAGTTAATAGCAAATTGTCGGTTCAACCCGATATCTTTTCAACTAAACAAACAAAAAAATAATTAAATAGCAAGCTTTATAAGTAATCACACGAATCCTGACACAGACCACAAACTCTTTGAGGTTCGACACCCCGACTGCCACTTACTATTTGTTTGAGATAATTTAGGAATTATAAATGTATCTTTGACCGGACCATCGACATCCGATCATGAACCTTGCGAGGTTCTTGACTGAAACCGCTCCCCAACCTGCGGAAGGGGAGACTGACGCTCAAGCTCAGTGCGCGGTAGATGCTTGGAGGCATTCAGATTTCATTTATCGAGGCTATGTAATCAACGGTCTCTTGGGTGCACTGTATAATGTGTACTATAATATAAAGACTTCCAAAGAATTATGGGAGTCTTTGGATAAAAAGTACAAAACGGAGGATGCTGGAACAAAGAAATTTGTTGTCGCCCGTTTCTTGGACTACAAAATGGTTGATAACAAGACTGTTATGAACCAAGTCCAAGAGTTACAAATTATACTTCATGACATCCACGCTGAAGGAATGATACTTAGCAAGACATTTCAAGTGGCAGCCATGATTGAAAAATTGCCTCCTTCGTGGGTAAAAGCTACCTAAAGCACAAGCGAAAGGAAATGACGGTTGAGGAACTTGTCGTCCGTCTTCGTATAGAAGAGGACAACAAGGTGGCCCAAAAAGGCACCATTTTGCAAGCTTCGGCGAAAGAAAACATGGTGGAAATTGGGGAATCCTCCAAAGCAATAAGGGCAAAGGTGGGAAGAACAAAACAAAGGGAAAAAGCTTAACAACCTTGGACTGAAAAAGGGGGCTGTGAAAAAGAAGCATGCGTCTTTCCAAGGTACTTGTTACAACTGTAATGAGACGGGGCACTGTGATAACCAATGCTAGAAACCAAAGCGTGAGCATGCGCACATGGTTGATGAGGATGGCATGCCTCTGATCGCAATGATAACCGAAGAAGCGGCTATGATTGACGAAGTCAACATGATGGGTGAAAATCCAAAATGATGGTTCATTGACACGAGTGTAACCCACCATGTTTCTGGAGATAAGGCTCTTTTCTCAACATTCAAGGAAGCCACGGGTGAAGAAATGCTTTATATGGGAAATAAAGCTACCGCTAACATCAAGGGTGAAGGCACTGTCATCTTGAAGATGACTTCTAGCAAGGAGCTTACCTTGACCAAAGTGCTCTATGTCCTAGAGATATGGAAGAATCTCGTTTTGGAATGGATGCTCAACAAGTTTGGATTTTGTCTAGTGTTTGAATCGGACAACTTTGTTTTATCTAAACGTGGAGTGTTTATTAGAAAGGGATATGCCCTCAATGGTATGTTTAAAATGAGTGTAATGGTTGTGAAAAACAACAAAACTATGAATGAAGCTTCATCTTCTACTTACATGATTAAGTATAACAACTGCCACTAAAATCCATAATTAGGACGATAATTAGTCAACAAGAAAACCCTAATTGAGACACCCAAGTAATTCTGCACTAACCCTAAAATTTTCATAACAATCGGAATCAGGATCAGGGCCCCTAAAACTCAGGGGGGTTAAACCCTAGTGGATGTTTATCCTCTAAATTTGCTGTAGAAACGAAATATGTTCGTTTAACTTACTCAGCAAGGTTACTTGGACACGAAGCAACCTAGGCTAGAAAGTAGACCCGTCGCGCCACGCGACGGGTACCCATGTCTTCTTCGCGTGGCGCGAGGGAGGACATTTTCCAGCTATAAATAGGGGACGTTGGCACTTGAATTTTGGTGTTCATTCGACGTCCAAATTCTCTGTAACCATCGAGTTATAGCGAATATCGTTCACAACACACACAATTCACGAAGTGCTGCCGCAATCAGGGTAATAACTCGATCGCTATTACGATTCAACGTCCGATCGATTATAACTATCCAACGATTGTCCGAGTGCTGCTCAAATTGAGCTTGTACTTTGATTATTCGTCGTGATTTCGACTTGAATATTAGAGTGCTGTTCGAATTCGGACTATGCTCTGTTATTTGTTGTGAATCCGATTGAATTATTAAGTATTGCACTTGTTAATCATTGTGAGGGTTTAATCTCGTGAATTGACGTAACTGCTGAATTAGTTACTAACCTGTTGTGTGTGCATTATTATTAAATTAGGTTTAATCAAGGCTAATCAGTAGGCTTATACCTTGCCCGTTAAATCTGCAATGTGAGTCATTCCCCTTTTATAAACTCTTTTCTCACAGTTTGTGAGTCATTCTTCTTTTTAAATTGTTTTCTCACAGTTTGTGAGTAAGTATTACAATACCTCAAATTATTTTAAAGGTTATAATTACAAGGATTAAGTCGTGGTTATCTTAACCGCTGGTTAGTGGGGTGTTGTGCACATTACTAATTTCTCACGGTTAGGCGATAAGCCCTAACATGGGTTAGGCTAATAAGACCTAACAGTGACAAAAAACGTCACTAATTGGGTGACTGGACCCAATAGTGGTATGACCATCGTCACACGGGTGGCAAGACCAGATATTAATTAAGATACTGCCATAGTAATCGCTCTTATGCTGTAATTTATAACTATGTGTCATTTTATCAAAATGAATGATTCACTCAGTATTTCCCCGCTGACAAAACCTTTTTACAACATGTTCAGGTGACCTACTGAATTAAGTACACGTGCTACGGAGCACTATCAAGCTTGAAGTGGTGGCTCAAATAAAATAAATAAACATGTTTGTAAAATAATGAAATTATGATATTTACAGGATTATCCCGAAATGTAAATAAATAATACTCGGGCAAATTTTCTAAGTTTAAAACGATCCTGTTAAGACTTCCGCTATAAAAATAAATACCACGGGATTTTCTGTCCCGCGGCTCCCGAAACGGGTCAAACCGGGTCGGGGGCCGTGACAGAAAAAGGTGGTATCAGAGCCACTGATCAAGCCACTGATTTAAGCCTATTAAGTATTTAGAAAATACTTAAAATTTTATTAATTACTATTCTGTGATTATGTGTTTCATTATCTGATTAATTGCATATAGCATGGAACAAAATTTATATAGCAAATAAATTAAACTAAAACTTTAGTGTCTTTACAAGTTTAGAAGCCTTATTTCAGTAAATAAATAAATTTTTAAATAAAACCTAGGATGCTCTAAAATTCTAGTTGTTCGGATAATTACACACGTATTTCTATCAAAATTATTACAAATTCTGACCTAGTAATTGTGTGTGTATTTTCAAACAGCATGAATAATTTGTCTGATACCCTTCAGAATTTAAATCTCTACCCAGTAAAAGTAGAAGTTTTCAGAGATTTCAATAGGTATATACCAGATATGGAGGAACCTATAGAATTTAATGCTTTACCTCTTGAGCCTAAGAAAACGGAAATTGAAGAAAGTTCTAGGCAAATTAAGGGGTTACCATCTCAAGAAGAATTAGATCTTACAATAACAGACTATAGTATTATCAAGACTATTAATGAAACACAACTATCAATGAACTTAGAACCAGCTATTCCAAACCTTTCAGTACACTCGCGACCTTTCGACATAAACGAATGGTTGACTCATGAAATACAGTTACAGAACAATCCCTATAAGCTTTTTCCTCAGTTCAATCTAGAACCTTTACCGAATCCACCAAAGAGTAACAAGAATACAGCTAGACTTCACCACTTGGGTCAAGAACTAATGAATGTTGGGAATAGGATCCAAGAGATTGGGAAACAAATCTCCTGGAATTACAATCCAAGGAAACACCGTTATTAGACTATTATCTAACGAAAGGATAAAGGAATTATGAAATTACGATTATGTAAAAGTAATAAGTAAAATCAGTATGTGTAAAATAAATAAATAAAACGGTTGTATATAGAAGCATGATATAATGGAAATCTTAAAAAATTTTACAGAATTGGGTTCGTTTACGTGATTATGTGCAATTAAATATAACATTGGATTATTTCTTGTATACTAATTATTGATTCATAAATTAGTTATCCAATGGAAAATGCTAATAACGAACCAGTTAACGAGGGTAATCAATCTGAGCAACAGTCAGGGGGTCAATATATGACTAGGCAGGATATAGAAAATATCGTTGCTCAAGGGATAGCTAACACTATTCCAACAATGATAGCTCAAGGGATAGCCAACGCTATTCCAGCAATCGTTACTGCTGTTAAAAATCCAATAGAACCACAGCAAATCATTCCTAGCAAACGTATTTCTGAAGATAACTTCAGTAATAGCGTAAATGGAGGCAATGATCATGTTAATCATGATAAGGAACTAGGACAAGCTCCGCTCCCTAAGAAAAAGAAAGCTGCAACGCCTGGTTGCACTTATAAGGAGTTCCTTGCCTGCAAACCTATAGAATTCGCAGGAAATGAAGGGGCAACTGCGGCACTGCGTTGGTTAGAGAAAACCAAGGCAGTGATCAGAATAAGTAAATGTGTTGAGGAAGATAAGGTTATGTACGCTTCGCACCTTTTCAAGGAAGAAGCATTAGAATGGTGGAATACAGTGTTACAAGCCAAAGGAAGTGATGTAGCCTATGCCATGGGGTGGGAAGAATTTAAGCGATTAATAGAAAGGAAATTCTGTCCCGAATATGAAAAAGAACAGATGGCGAATAAGTTTTTAAGTCACCGAATGGTGGACGTAGATTGCCGAGGGTATACTTCAAAATTCTTTGAGTATGCCAGAATTGTACCTACTCTGGCTTCGCCGGAACCGGTACTTATTTCTCGCTATATCTGGGGTTTGATTAGTGAGATTCGTGACATTGTCAAAGCTGCGAGACCTCGCACGATTGACGATGCGGTAGAATTAGCTAACACTCTAACTGACGGACTGGTACGCACTCGAGAAGAAAATAGGAGGAAGGATTTAGCCCAGAAAATTTCCCAAGAATTCCATATAGGTAATAGTAACAATTTCAAGAAAAGAGAAAACGGGCGATTTTCCACTATCCCATTTTGCAATACCTGCAAGGGAAAACATTTTGGAAAATGCAGAGGATGCTGCAATTACTGCAAAATTCCAGGACATCAAGAAGAAGACTGCAGGAAAAAGAAGGCAATAACTTGCTACAATTGTGGGGAACCCGGACACTTCAGAACAAGCTGCCCGAAATTAGGCAATCCAGCAAACGAAAAGACGAAACCTACAGAAGGGACTACCAAGAAAAACGCAAGAGCCTTTCAATTAACTACTCAGGAAGCTGAACTAATTCCTGACATCATAGTTGGTACGAGTATTATTTGACTCTGGTGCAAACCAAGGTTTTATAAATACTTCATTCTGTCAAACTCTTAACTTATCATTAATCAAACTTAGGCAAATCTTTACAGTCGAAATAGAAAAAAAAAGAAAATATAGAACTCTCAGGTCATAGAATTTTTCGCCAATCTAATTCCTATGAAATTAGCCAAGTTTGATGTTGTGTTAGAAGTAGATTGAGTAGTAACCAACCCTGCTCAAATTCTCTGTAATAAGAACTTTATAGAAAATCCAGGCACCCGCCGGAGAAGTATTTATGGTTACAGGAAATAAACTACGTAAGGTCACATGATGAATCATGAAGGTATTCACTTAGATCCTGCTAAGATAGCAGCAAATTACTAAAATGGAAGATTTCGCAATCCTTAAATGGAAATTAGGAATCTTGTAAATTTAGCCAGATACTATAGGCAGTTTATTAAGGATTCTCTTAGATAGATATATCCTTAACTAAGCTAAAACAGTTAATCCTAAATAAGAACTTAAACAAAAAGAAGCCTCTAGCATAAATTAACAAAAAACTCCAATCCTAGCCTTGCCAGAAGGAACAGAAGATTTTAAAGGTATACGGTGATGCTTCAAAGCTAGAAATTGGGTGTATGGTAATGCAACACAAAAAGGTAATTGTGTATGCATCAAGGCAATTGAAAAAGCACGAAGAAAACCTTACCCCTTGTCAGCTTAAAAAATTAGAAACCACAAGTTACCCTTAAGATTAGGAAACATTATCTAAGTAAGTTTACTATCCATATGGGCCATAAGAATTTAAGATATATATATTGGAGCAAAGATTAAACATGAGGATAAGGAAATCCTCAGTAACTACACCTGTGATATTCAGTATCACGAAGAAAAGACTGAAGATGGTTAGAAGAATTATACAAATAATAAACAAGAGCCGTTGGAGACAAAATGCTATTGAAAGTATTTTCTTAGAAAGGAATTTATAAATTCGGTAAGAAAAGAAGCTATACGTAGAGCCATTCCCAGTGATCCAACGGATAGGACCAGTAGCTTATCGTTTACAACTACCAGAAGAAGTAGCTGGAGTACATGATATGTTCATATATCCAACCTCAAGAAATGTTTATCTAAACAAATCTCTGGTAGTACCTCTTCAAGATGTAGAGGTAAATAAAAAGCTAAATCTATAGAGAAACCACTACAAATTGAAGATAGAAAAGATCAAGTTTCTCAAAACCCAAACGACTAGTGCTAGTAAAAGTCAAATAGGAATCCAGGAAAGGACCAGAGTACATTTGGGAACTGGAATCAAAGATGAAGCGAAAATACCCTCATCTATTTTAGTAAATCTCGAGGACGAGATTTTTCTTAAGGTGGGGAGAATATAACAACTGCCACTAAAATCCATAATTAGGACGATAATTAGTCAACAAGAAAACCCTAATTGAGACACCCAAGTAATTCTGCACTAACCCTAAAATTTTCATAACAATCGGAATCAGGATCAGGGCCCCTAAAACTCAGGGGGGTTAAACCCTAGTGGATGTTTATCCTCTAAATTTGCTGTAGAAACGAAATATGTTCGTTTAACTTACTCAGCAAGGTTACTTGGACACGAAGCAACCTAGGCTAGAAAGTAGACCCGTCGCGCCACGCGACGGGTACCCATGTCTTCTTCGCGTGGCGCGAGGGAGGACATTTTCCAGCTATAAATAGGGGACGTTGGCACTTGAATTTTGGTGTTCATTCGACGTCCAAATTCTCTGTAACCATCGAGTTATTGCGAATATCGTTCACAACACACACAATTCACGAAGTGCTGCCGCAATCAGGGTAATAACTCGATCGCTATTACGATTCAACGTCCGATCGATTATAACTATCCAACGATTGTCTGAGTGCTGCTCAAATTGAGCTTGTACTTTGATTATTCGTCGTGATTTCGACTTGAATATTAGAGTGTTGTTCGAATTCGGACTATGCTCTGTTATTTGTTGTGAATCCGATTGAATTATTAAGTATTGCACTTGTTAATCATTGTGAGGGTTTAATCTCGTGAATTGACGTAACTGCTGAATTAGTTACTAACCTGTTGTGTGTGCATTATTATTAAATTAGGTTTAATCAAGGCTAATCAGTAGGCTTATACCTTGCCCGTTAAATCTGCAATGTGAGTCATTCCCCTTTTATAAACTCTTTTCTCACAGTTTGTGAGTCATTCTTCTTTTTAACTGTTTTCTCACAGTTTGTGAGTAAGTATTACAATACCTCAAATTATTTTCAAAGTGTTATAATTACAGGGATTAAGTCGTGGTTTTCTTAACCGCTGGTTAGTGGGGTATTGTGCACATTACTAATTTCTCACGGTTAGGCGATAAGCCCTAACATGGGTTAGGCTAATAAGACCTAACAGTGACAAAAAACGTCACTAATTGGGTGACTGGACCCAATAGTGGTATGACCATCGTCACACGGGTGGCAAGACCAGATATTAATTAAGATACTGCCATAGTAATCGCTCTTATGCTGTAATTTATAACTATGTGTCATTTTATCAAAATGAATGATTCACTCAGTATTTCCCCGCTGACAAAACCTTTTTACAACATGTTTCAGGTGACCTACTGAATTAAGTACACGTGCTACGGAGCACTATCAAGCTTGAAGTGGTGGCTCAAATAAAATAAATAAACATGTTTGTAAAATAATGAAATTATGATATTTACGGGATTATCCCGAAATGTAAATAAATAATACTCGGGCAAATTTTCTAAGTTTAAAACGATCCTGTTAAGACTTCCGCTATAAAAATAAATACCACGGGATTTTCTGTCCCGCGGCTCCCGAAACGGGTCAAACCGGGTCGGGGGCCGTGACATTAAGTCTTCTAATGTTTAGCATGATAGACTAGGACATGGAAATTTTAATTCAATACGACGTTTGATTAAATTAAATATGATACCAACATTCCGTATCGAATCAAATGCGAGTCATGTGTAGAATCCAAACTTATGAGATCATCATTTAAATCGGTTGAACGAATAACCGAACCCCTTGATTTAATTCATACCGATGTGTGTGATTTAAAAGCGGTTCCCACACATGGAGGAAATAAGTACTTTATCACGTTTATTGATGATTGTACTAAATATTGCTATGTGTATTTACTTAACAGTAAAGACAAAGCAATAGAAAAGTTTATCTTGTACAAAAACGAAGTTGAGAATCAACTTAAAAAAAGATAAAAGCTGTGAGAAACGATCAAAGAGGTGAATATGTTGCACCTTTTGCGGATTTATGCGCAATAAGTGACATTATACATGAATGTATACCTCCTTATTCTCCACAATCAAATGACGTGGCGGAATGAAAGAACCGCACATTGAAAGAGATGATGAATGCCATGTTGATCATTTCGGGAATGAACCGAGAAATGCTGGGGGACGCCATTCTCTCAGCAAACTATCTTTTGAACCAGATACCTTTAAAAATAGAGACAAAACTCCATATGAGTTATGGAGAGGAAGAAAACCTTCATACAAATACTTGAAAGTATGGGGATGCCTAGCAAAGGTGATTGTTCCACCTCCTAAGGCTCTTAGGATAGGACGCATAACTGTTGATTGCATTTTCATAGGACATGCGCATCAAAGTAGTGCACATAGTTTTCTTGTACATGAGTCCAAGAATCCCGATGTACACAAACACACTATCATGGAGTCAAATCCTAACATTGTCTCATATTTTGAAAGAGATGATGAATGCCATATTGATCAGTTCGGGAGTGAACCGAGAAATTTGGGGGGACGCCATTCTCTCCGCAAACTATCTTTTAAACAAGATACCTTTAAAAAATAGAGACGAAACTCCATATGAGTTACGAAGAGGAAGAAAGCCTTCATAATAATACTTGAAAGTGTGGGGCTGCCTAGCAAAGGTGATTGTACCACCTCCTAAGGCTCTTAAGATAGGACCCAAAACTGTTGATTGCATTTTCATAGGATATGCACATCAAAGTAGTGCACATCGTTTTCTTGTACCTGAGTCCAAGAATCCCGATGTACACAAACACACTATCATGGAGGCAAATCCTAACATTGTCTCATATTTTGAAAATGTGTTTCCTATGCTAGGACATACACATGCAACTTCTTCAACAACAGTTGATGAAGCAGCTCCAAGTTCATCTACATGGTTAGATGAAACACGCGAACGACCCGGGGTTGAGGAGGGTGAGCTTAGACGAAGCAAATGAAAAAGGGTTGAAAAATCTTTTGGTCCAGACTTCATGAGCTACATGGTTGATGGTGAGCCCAATACGTACCGCGAGGTGGTTACCTCCACAGAAGGACCTCAATGGCAAGAAGCAATTAAGAATGAAATTGATTCTATATTGCAAAATCATACTTTGGAGTTAGTAGATCTTCCACCTGGTTGTAAACCACTTGGATATCGTTGGATATTCAAAAGGAAGATGAAAGCAGACGGAAGTATTGATAAATACAAGGAGAGGTTAGCAATCAAAGGATTTAAACAAAAAGAAGGTCTAGACTACTTTGATACTTACTCACCTGTGACGCAAATAACCTCTATACGATTGGTTCTTGCAATTACACCTTTAAGAAATATTGTAGTTCACCAAATGCATGTAAAAACCGCATTTCTAAATGGCAATTTAGAAGAAGAAATTTACGTGGAATAACCTGAAGGTTTTTCCGCCCCAGGAAAAGAGGGCAAAGTATGTAAACTTGTTAAGTCTTTGTATGGCTTGAAGTAAGCTCCAAAACAATGGCACCAAAAGTTTGATCATGTCATGATTGACAATGGTTTCAAAATAAATGAGTGTGACAAGTGTGTCTATTTTAAAGACACGCCTAAGGGTTATGTAATTGTATGTCTTTATGTAGATGATATGCTTATCATTGGGAGTGATGATAACATGATCAACTCAACTAAAGACATGTTGAAAGTGAGGTTTGACATGAAAGATATGGGCCTAGCGGATGTGATTCTTGGAGTAAAAATCACTAGAACCCAAAATGGTCTTATATTGAGTCAATCTCACTACATGGACAAGATCTTTGGGAAATTCAATTCGGGCGATACGAGTATAGCTCGAACTCCAATTGATAATACCCAATGTCTAAGGAAAAATAGAGGCGAGAGTATTGCTCAGTTAGAGAACTCAAGGATCATTGGTAGTCTCATGTATCTAATGACATGTACTAGACCTGACTTAGCATATGCTGTGAGCAGGCTAAGTAGATACACTAGTAATCCAAGTGCGGATCATTGGAAAGCTATCACAAGGGTGCTTATATACATAAGATACACAAGAGACTATAGATTGCACTATACCCGTGATCCAGCAGTGATCGAAGGATACAATGATGTAACCGGATATCAGATATAGAAGATCACAGATCCACAAGTGGTTATGTGTTTACACTTGCTGGAGCGACTATAACTTGGAAGTCCTCCAAGCAAATGGTTATAGCTAGATCCACGATGGAATCTGAGTTCGCCGCTTTGGATAAAAGCGGGGAAGAGGCGGAGTGGCTACATCAATTTGTGGAAGAATTCCAAGAAGGCCAAAGCCTTTGTCGGTGATCTACATACATTGTGACAATCAATTGGTGATTGTTAGAGCTCAAAGCTCAATGTACAATGGCAGATCAAGGCACATTCGACGTAGACACGACACGGTATGACAACTAATCTCAACGGGTGTTATCTCAGTTGACTATGTTAGGTCAAAGGAGAACATTGTAGACCCATTAACAAAAGGCTTAAGTTGAGATTTAGTTTATAAGTCGTCAAGAGGAATGGGAGAAAAGCCCATAGAAGAATGGAATATGAGGGAAGCCTAACCTAGTTGACTAGAGATCCCAAGATCTAGGTTCAATAGGACAACTAAATCATAAACCCAAAGGTAGTCACTGTGGGGGGTGCCCCAAAATTAGTAAGGGGGTTATATACTTCCTAGTTTATTCCAATAAACATGAAGGAAGGTTAAGCATGTTGAGGTTAAGGATTTGAGTAAATCCAAAATTAACCATGATGCTTTTAATGATTCAGAGGAATCACCTATGTTAGAGAGAAGTGGGGTCGCTTCGATTGGATTTGTGAGGAGGCGCAAATCCTAGAGCTCTCACAGAAGCAGGAAAGTGTTCCTTGACCATAAACGGACCCAACCATGAGGACTTGACTGAACCAGTGAGAGTACTGTGTGAATGTATATTGTAACCTACATAAATGGGGGACTGTTCAAAGACACCGCGTCTACAAGACCCGAGAAGGCTAAGTATGCTTCACAAAAGAAGGTTCAAAGGTTACACCAACCTATCTTGCAATACTCAATTGCTGAATGTGTATCGTTGAAACTTGATAGATCGATTTCTATTCGTGTTGGGGATTGTTGGAAATTTGTGAAAAATAGCATTTTTCACAAATATTGGAAATGCATTTTTTCCTATTTTTGACTAGAAATAAATGTAAGAAACTAAGGGTTTTTTATATATTTATTTGTAGGTTTGTGCTCTATGTTGTAAGAGCTTCGTAACGAACTAAACCACGTCCAAAACAGAGCTAAGATGAATGAGATATCGATGCTCAAAGTTTGGTGTTTGAAACATTGGATGCTAAAAAAATTGGGAAAGTGGCCCATTGTCCCACACAGGAGGAGAGACGAAACGTAAAGGGGCATTTAAGTGGGAACTCTCCATCCTTATTATTTCATGGAAGCACACACTAGTGTACTCGCAAAGGGTGCGGAGCATTCTAACTTGCACTTGCACTCGCACACGCAGGCGTGGCATGGGCGATGAGCGCAATGTGGCGCATTGATGCCGCACTTTGCACTTCGCACGCTCGCAACACGCTGGTCTACGTGCACTGGCGCGCATGTGACGTGCGCGACACTCTAAAGTGAGCCAATACGGCGCGACTGTGTGGCGTGCTCGTATAGGTTCACCGGTGTCGGTGTCTGGCGCACGCGCGCATGTAAGTGAGCCAAACCAGCGCGCGCGTAAAGGCCCTTTTCACGCATGAAAGTGAGCCAAAGTGACGCACGCGCGCATGAATGTGCAGAACCTGCGTGCGCATGAGTCGAAAGGGCGCGCACACACCAGTCTTTCTTGCGTGCGCGCACAGAAGCTTCCAGAAATTATTGATAGAGCAGTTTCATTAAAGCATGTGAAACAGACGAGTCAAACAGTTTTGACAGAGAATTAAATGATGAATTAATGTGCATTGAAGACATTTAATGCAATTTAATTCTTCCATTTAATTTATTTTTCAGTTTCTTCCAAGACCTGCAACATAAATAGGCAGGAGACCTACTGCAGAAGACACCGAAATTTACCAACACATGCAAATTTCTCTCTCTAGAATTATCTTCTTCTTCTATCTTGCTTCAAGGTAAACCTTTAGGTTTAGTCAAGACCGGCAGTACAACTGCTTGGGTTGTTGTATCCTGGAAACAAACGAGTTCTCTTGGGAGACTCGAAATTTGTTTTAAGTGACCCGTGTCTAACACGATCCTCAGCCAAGAACCGTTTCTCTGTTTGTATTTCTGTTCTTGTTTATCCATTATTCAGTTGTAACTTGTATTGTAAATTCATATCTTTTCTTATTTCACTTTGTTTTTCAAGTTAATAAAATATTTATTTATTTTTACATGAACGTATTCCTACAGATTACAACACTCGTTATCTATACTACGACTATTATACCAAACTTATACCCTTCTTAGTAATGCCTAACACATACTTGTAATCCTGTTAGTAGAATTTAAAAGAAAGAAGAAGACGATGAACAATCGCTTGATTAGGGTTTAGACAATAAAGTAGGTGAAAATATGGTGACATTAATAGAGCTAGAGTTGTGTTTCTTGAATACGATTTGGAGTTTATGTAAATACGGATCTGTATGATTTATATGTCAGAGATAAAATAACGTACATAATTGTTGTTTTGGGAACCATAGCTTGAAATGGATATGAAAAGAGAAGAAGCGCAGAGAAAATAACATAAACAATGAGTGGGTGTTCTAAAAGTTTGACTTTAGGGTGTTGTCTTTGAAAGATGAATTGACAGTGGTTGAAATAAACATAAAAAATTGGAAAAGCTAACAAAATTACGCATAGGATTAATATAACATAGGGGCTAGAATTTTGACATCAAATTTATAAACATTGCTTTATTATATAGAGGGAAGGGATTATTATATTGAGAAAGTATATCGTATATTACGGCTTAATGTACTTCACGTACGACAACGTGCGTGATTTGTTCTATAACATGTGTGATTAATGTTTTCAATATGCGTGATTTTGGATTTTTTAGTTATAACGTGCGTGATTTTAAAATAAACGTGCGTAATTACCTGTTGTAATTACCTGTTGTACGTGATGTATATTAAGCCGTAATTTACGTTAATCTTTCTCATATCATATCATATCATATCATATCATATCATATCATATCATATCATATCATATCATATCATATCATATCATATCATATCATATCATATCATATCATATCATATCATATCATATCATATCATATCATATCATATCATATCATATCATATCATATCATATCATATCATATCATATCATATCATATCATATCATATCATATCATATCATATCATATCATATCATATCATATCATATCATATCATATCATATCATATCATATCATATCATATCATATCATATCATATCATATCATATCATATCATATCATATCATATCATATCATATCATATCATATCATATCATATCATATCATATCATATCATATCATATCATATCATATCATATTATATTATATTATACTATACTATATTATACTATACTATACTATACTATACTATACTATATTATACTATACTATACTATTATACAAAAAAGTAACTTTCTTCATATTAGGAACGACATGTTGTTTCACCCCTTCAATATCTGATTTATTATTAATTCTTTTAATGTAAGTGGAGATGATAAATTGGAAAAAAAGAATAGGTGGACCTTCTGTACATGTTTAATTGGAAGCCGTGCAACCTTTGTGATCCCAACCTATGTAATACTTGGAAAGTGGAATTAAATAACCTACAGAAGTCCCAACGATCTGCACAAACGGTATTTCAACCCTATAAAAAGGCTGCCTCTCATTTGATAAAAAAAATCCAATTCGATGGCGCTCACAGATTTTGCAGTTTTCAGTTTTGTAATTTGGTCCATGCAGCAGGCCATGTGCTTGCGGCTAGCGATATCCCATTTTGTGAGTTTTTGTTTAACACCGAGATGACACGATGTAGCCTGTATATATTAAATACCCTGAACTGTTTTTTTTTTTTTTTAAATTAAATGTTATATTTAAAAAAACTTATGTGCGTATACAGGTGTGATTAAATGGGTCCGGGAACGAACACTTTCTGTCAATTTTTAAAACCTTTTTATATAAAACTTCTACTTTAATTATGTTCCGTCGCAACGCGCGAGTCGACGTTAACTCGTTTATACAAAAAAAATAAACAGGAAAAACACCGGACCAGTTCCACTTCCACTTCCACTGATGTGCTAAAGTTTCTTTTAGTCTTGTGAATATTGAATTAGTTTTAACTCATTGGTTTAGTTGTGTTGCTTCAGATGCGGGGTTGGACTCATCAACTCGCTAACAACGTGTAGAACCCCTAGATGTACTAGTGTGACACTTCTAAGCCTAAAAAAAAAATCAAACTTAACAGTCTAGTAAGTGTTGACATAGACCACTTCAAACCCATTATAAGAAAACAGATTCAAGAATTTTTATAAATACACCTAATCATTCAAAGGCACTGCTTTACATATTCATATATCTCCTCCTTTCTTAATTCTTATACAGTTTTGAACTACTGTCAAAAACCCAAACATTAACACACTTCAGCTACTCTCTAAACCTAGATATCAAAAAAAATGTAGCAATTAACCTCTAACTCAGCTCTTTCTTACTTGACATTCACACAACAACAACACAATAACCTGCTATACTACTCTAACTCAAGAAATTTGACATTCTTATTTGAAATCCTAAATCTAGAAATTTGTAAAGATAAGACTAATTAGAGACAATAAAAGACAACAAGATTACCTGGTGGTGCGGCAGCGCTGAGGAGGTGGTCCGGCGAGGTGTGGTGCGGTGTCAATTGAGGGGTTAGGGGACGCAGTATTGGTGTTATTTTGGGAGTTGAGTTAGTAGCCCACCCAAAGGTTTTAATAACCCTTAAAACATCAACCGTCATATTATGTTATGATCGAACAGGGACTGATTTAAAAGAGGGGACACTGATAGGAACTTTAGCGGCGACTTTTCGGAAGTCACCACTATTGAAGGTATTTCTTGTAGAGATATAGGTGCAAATTCTGTAGCTAATTGGTTCAGTTGCAAAAGAATATGATGCCAAGTTTGAGATAAAATTTAATTTGATCACTAAAAACCGTCACAAAAGTTGGTTCCGACCAATGATTCCGTTACTTCTGCCAAAATCAGCCACAAAAGAGCACCTGTGACAGTTTTGCAATGGTTTCAACTGTTACAATGGTCGTTTTCGCGTGATGTTGTTGGTGCAGTTTTTGTGTCTGTCGCTTAATCTTGTTACGCTTGTAATGAAATGTAATGTACGGTCTTTTGGTTTATCGAGTCTGTATGTTTTGGTCGAGTCGACCAAGTCAATATATCCTCCTATCTTGACTTGGTACGACAGTTACATAGTATTGGTTTGTAATGCAGTGCATGTATGCAAGTCTGCAAGTGTTTGGATTACTTTTAACTGTTTCTGCATATGTCTGTCTTTTGTTTGTTGTTTGCAACCTCCCACGAAGAACCCATTCTTCATGGGATATGAACATCATGAAGAACCTTCTTCGTGGTTAATATGGTTCTTCGTAGGGATGTTTCACGAAGAACCTAGTTCTTCGTGGGCTTGGATTCTTCGTGGGCCTAGTAACATTCTTAGTGATGTTACTGGGCTGGGATCTATATATAGCAGCATATGTGTGCAGAATAGTTCAAGAGAGCTTTGGTGAGTCTGTAAACACTATGTTTATGTGTTTGTAATTGTTCTCTTCCATTTAGTCAAGATAGTGAATCTTTAGTTACTTGCGTGCTTTATACTTTTCTTTGGTTGCATTCTTACAAGGATTCCGCACTTGTAAGTGTGTTCCAACAACAAGAAAGTAGGTTTCTTGATCCTCCAAGTGGACGTACAAGTGGTATCAGAGCCTTGGCTCTCTTTCTTGTTGAAAACCAAGCATAGTGAGTTGTTTGAGCAAGCTGTGAAGCATCTTGGAATTTTTGTACCGTTCCTATTTTAGCAAGTCTGGTTGTACTTTCCATTTTTAGACACTTGTTCTCGTTGTATTCTATTTCGTTTCAAATTGTATTCCGAGACTATAGATCATAATGAAAACGAAACTATTTTAGCATATTCATGTTATTCATGTTAAGAGTTATTTGTGAATTTGTACTCAGGATAATATTTTATTTCTAAAAGTCAACCCTTAAACAAATTTCGGGACGAAATTCGTAAAACAAGGGGAGACTGTAACATCCAGCAAAATGGGCTTCCAAAATCCAATCCGTTTTGAAATTTGATCTTATGGAAAGAAAGGAAAGATGAAAATTATATTATTATTATTATTATTATTATTATTATTATTATTATTATTATTATTATTATTATTATTATTATTATTATTATTTTCTATGTCATATTCGAATTCGATTAAATAAAGCCGTAACACAGTTAGTTCCGTTGGTGTCTATAAAAGAAACCATTAAACTATAGTTAAAATAGTTGGCTAGCATAGTTAGTTATAATGAGAAATGATTAATAAACGCCTAACATTCATTTCGGTATACTTTTTCATTCCCAACTTGTCTTTCTGTAGTTCTACAATAAAACAATTTTGTTCTGTCAAAAAGTTTCAGCTTATATCATTCGGATCATTGGGAGTTTGGAGTCGAATACGGGTTCGGGTTGGGTGAACGTAAAGAAGAAAGTGATAAGGTTCCGCGGTTTGGTTAAAAATAAAACCCATCCGTAATAAACCCTTGAAGACTCAAAAAACCAGTTGGTCCGACCTGGTCAGAGCTTAACTTCAGACGATCTAGCAAGAACCTGCAAGATCACAAGGAAACAAACACACCGTTAGCCTCTCTGTGACCAAGCTCGGGCGTGAGAATAAGTATTTGTAGGGAGAAAATAGGTCAGGGAGAGAGAGAGGGAAGTTTAGAGAGAGAAAGTAGTGATTACCCTTTGCTTTGAGTCTTGGCAGGGTATTTATAGCTTTTGGGTATGCTGACATGGCGAGTTAGTTAGGGTCGGGCCGGTCATTGTCAGGGTATTTAAAGTTGTGGGCCCTCAGTTAGTTATGGCGTACCCACATGTTTAGTTGCTCCGTCTTCAGCATGTCGTACGATCCGATATTTTAATGCTGAGGTTCGGTTCTATGTCCGCTGATGATACGGTCCGACCAAGGACGTATCCTCATCAAGTCCCCCTAGTTCGTAGTGTTTATTTAGCAAAAACTTCGAACTATACGGCGAAGTGTTTGGAGATTCGGGGGTTTCCGTTGATTTTAAATTTTGAATAATGGCGGTGACCTTGGTTGAGTAACTGACGGTCGTTTTAATTTTTCTTCTGACGTGACGCTTGATGTACGTCAGCTGTCATGACGTGTCGTTCTTTTATTGGTTGATATTGAGGCAGTGCAGTATCCCTATAAAAAGGAGGTAAAAAGGAATAGCTTTTTACTTTTACCCTTTTCATTTCATCTTCTTCTTCTCTGAGGTGAGTCGATTGGTTTGAACAGGTTAGTACCCTTCTTATTAGTATGGCGAACAAAAGTAATCTATATGGTTGCTTCAATATTTTGACTCAAAGAGGTTTACAGTGGTACATAGATAGTTACGCAATTCCTGCCTCATTACACCTCGTTCTCCCCAAAAAAGGATACGCCTATTTATCCTTTCGTACCGGGGAAGATAGGGGTTTACACTCGCCTCTTCGATTACTGTAATTATCGTCTTCCTCTTACGAAGTTCTTGATCGAAGTTCTTTTATTTCACGAGGTTCATCTTACTCAAATGAACCCTTTCGGCCTTGCCAAGGTGTGTCATTTTGAGTTAGCTTGTCGTGGTTTGGGATCTATAACAACCCTAACGTAAACCGACACCCTCATAATTTTTCCGACACCGTAAAAATATTTAGAATGTCCTAAAATGTCTTTAAATATACCCCGTATGTGAAAACCGAGCCCGAAATACAATATAACATTAAAAATAAATAAAAAACAAAGAAAATGGGGTTCAGGCGGGCCGCGTAAGGTCACACTTAATCTTTACGCGGGCCGCGATAGCTTGATGATCAGGCGAGCCCGGTGCAGCCACGTGTCAGCATCGTGTCAAGCCTAATGGTGATCCGGACAAGCTACGCGTTGACCCAGCGTTGACGCGGGCCGCCTAAGCCTTAGCTTACTTTTACGCGGGCCGCGAGAAAGTCCAGTATCAGCACTATAAATAGAAGGCATCAGCTTTCGTTTTCCGTCGCTCACAATTTCAATCTCAAATCACAATTTCTGTAGGAAGTCATTATACCCGGGCATTATACCCCCCTAAATAGCGAGGTTCTGCTCCGTTGTAAGTATTATAACCCCTGGATACGTATTAGATACTCTGCCCGATTGATCTAGGGTTCCGTAACGGCTGTCGTGGTTCTGCCCGACGTAGTCGTTGGAATGCCGTCTCGTGGAGGGTATTACTAATGCTAAAATGGGTTATTATACTAACAGACGTGCATTTGTGTAATTTATAGATTATTCCCAGGAAATCATTACTGAAAACCCTAAAACAACAATGTGAGTAATCTCCTTTTTGTAAACTGTTTTTACAAAACCTTAAATGTTTTACAATGCAATTTAGCAGTGATTGAGTCTTTGTAATTCTTCAATTACTGCCGGTATTATGGGGTTTTGTATACATTACTTGATAACCTTCACAATTGGACAACGAGTTAGCCAATGTGTGATATGACCATAGCCACAGATACGGTCGAGTGGCAAGTACTGAATGAGTAATTGTGTAGAAATAAACATTGTAATCGCTCTCAATACTGTTTAAATTGAATTCATATTTCTTAATTAAACTGGGATTCACTCACCAGTATTTCCCATTGACAAAATATTTTTAAAAAGCGTTTCAGGTAACACAATGTGAAAGCCAATTAGAAGCCAGCTAGACAGCACTGAAGGCTCGGAAAAGTGGCTATAAAAGTTACCTAAATAAAAGCAAGCGTTTATTTCAATAAAATGGGGTTTATCCCTATAAATCAGTTGGTAATAAAAACCTGGGTTTTACCCATATATTTAATGTTATAAAAATATGGTGATTTACTCTGATAAAACATTTCCTAACTACGGTCCTGATGAAAATTCCGCTGCCAAATAAGTCAATAACGTGATACCACTGAAACTGGTTCGCGGTCGTCCGTTCCCGGGAATTAGGGATCGGGGGCTGTGATAGAAGGTGGTATCAGAGTTATGCCACTGATTCAGCCACAGAAGTGTTCTGCTGACATCAAAATTCGATATGTTAGAAAATAAATTACGGAAATACGTGCATAATTGTATTTTTGTTATATGTTATCTGACTATCTGTTAGTTTACAGTTTGAGCGACCAAGGACCATCTGACGCGTATCATCAATTTTCTGGTTCGCCTAGAAGCGAAGGCACCTCCTCTTCTCAGCCTGCCCTCTCAGGGTACTCTGCTGATACGGAAGAAGGAATCTTTGTGTTTAAGGCTCAGTCTGAATGAAGAGCCATTTCCTTAGAAAAAGAGGGATGGTTCAGTAGGAGAGCACACGAGCGTAGAAAACATATGAAAAAGTTGCAGGAACAGCGAGTGTTAGCCGCAGCTAAAAGAGAAACTGATGCCTATGCCCAGGATATGCTCAATAGGGGTATAGCTAATATCCATATCCTAGCAACCACTTCAGCTGACCCAAACCTGGAACAAATGCTAGCACCCCAACCATAACCACCAATTCCCGACCAACCCATGGAAATAGAAAACCTTGGAAATCAAGGAGAAATGCCTAATTATAACCCGGAGGAGATACCTAGGGTACCTGCACCAAAGCCCCTAGACCCAAACAATTACGACCCCTGGTGGTACGATGTTAGGGACTATGTGCAACAAAACCCGATACAGGAGAATGTGTCGATGCCCAACCTAGGAGCCTACCCAGGGTTAGATCCTCAAGATCCCTATTACATTAACGATGCATACATTAGGGAGATCTTAGAGAATCCCTACCCATACCAGGCCCCATACTAGGAACCCGCACCCCAGATTCCAAACCCAGTCCTAGAACCTGCACCCCCAAAGAGTGCAGAAAACGTACAAGAACTTAGGACTTTCAGTGAGGAAATTTTAGAAAGCAGTGAGAGAATGCGACAGGTAGGAGAGCGTCTCGTATGGAAATACGACGAGCGCAATATGGATTTTTGGATGAATCCATATCAGTAAATGTGATGGTAGAAACGATAGTAGTAATAATAATAAAATAATAATATATGTGTGTATGTGTTAGGAAAAAAAACTACGGATGCATACTATTAGTATTGTAGCTTTACATTCCAGTCGGTATTGTAATTTTAAATTTAGTATGAGTGTGTAATGATGCATACTATATGAATAGAGTACAAGTCGCAATGCTCGAAGCTTTTGACCAAAAGTGCGTGTCATGTGATTGGCTATATTCAAATATTAATTGTGATATTAATATTTGGTAAATGTTTAAAATTCAGATGGACAACGAAGCGAATCAAGAAAACCAGAACGATAATATCCAGAACGACAACCACTCAAATATTGATAATCTGAATAACGAGAATCCAAACAACAATGGAAATCAAATGGATAATAGTGCCGTTCAACATATAGTGGCACAAGGAATTACAGATGCAATGCCATTTATTATTCAAAGGGTTCAAGAAGCGAATAATAAAAGTAAGCATAGCAGTAAGCGACCAACTGAACCGGAACACAGCGTAAACAATGGACTCGTGGTTCAAGCGCCCATTCCCAAAAGAAGAAGAACCATGCCATATGGTTGTTCTTATAAAGAATTCTGGTCCTGCAAACCAATAGAATTCTCGGGCAATGAAGGACCCATTGCAGCTCTACGCTGGATAGAGAAAACTGAGGCTGTTCTAAAGATAAGCAAATGTGCTGAAGAAGATAAGATAATGTTTGCTTCGAATCTGTTTAAGAATGCAGCCCTAGAATGGTGGAACACTATCCTCCAGTCAAGAGGAAGTGATAGGGTTTATAACATGGAATGGGAAGAATTCAAAAACATGGTAGAAAGGAAATTCTGTCCTCCAAATGAAAAGGAACAGATAGCAAATAAGTTTCTGAATCTTATAATGATCGGGGTAGATAGTAAAGGGTATACTACCACATTCTTTGAATATGCTAGGATAGTACCAACCCTTGCATCACCTGAACCGGTATTAATCTCCCGTTATATCTGGGGATTAATTGGGGAGATTAGGCATGTAGTCAAGGCAGCTAGACCCCAAACCATAGAAGAAGCTATAGAACTAGCCAATACCTTGACTGATGAATTTGTGCGAACTAGAGAAAAAGACCAGAGGAGAAACCTATCCCAAAGGCTTACCCAAGAATTCCGCTCTGGGAATTCCAATCGTAGGAATATAGGTTCTACATCTGCCCCATATTGCAGGTACTGCAAAAGAAAGCATTCGGGAAGATGCTCCATATATTGCAATTTCTGCAAAATATCGGGACACAAGGAAGAAGACTGCAGAAAGAAAGCCAACAGGATATGCTACAATTGTGGGGAGCAAGGTCACATTAAGCCAAACTGTCAAAAATTGGCCCCAGCTGCGAACAACAAGAACACTAAAAATGCTCGAGCATTTGTTCTAACTGAAGATGAAGCCAAGATGATTCCAGACGTCATTGCTGGTACGTTTTTAATTAATGATATTTTTGCTAAAGTATTATTTGACTCTGGTGCAAACCAAAGTTTTATTAATACTTCGTTTTGCAAGCTCCTAATCAATCATTAACTAAACTACCACAAGAATGTCTAGTAGAGACCGCAAATGGAGAAACCATTAGGATTTCTAAAATCTTGCAGAGAGCAAGAATAGAAATTTTTAATAAAAAATTTATTGCAAATCTTTACCCAATGAATCTAACTGGATTCGATGTCGTGTTAGGAATGGATTGGTTAATAGCCAATAAAGCCAGTATTTTATGTGATCAAAAGTCAATTCAAGTAAAATCACCAAAAGGTGAAAAGATCACAATTAAAGGAGATAAATCATCTAGATCCACTAAATTCATCTCTGTGATGAAAACTGCAAGTTATATAAGAAAAGGATCTATAGTGTATTTGATTTCTATAATCACTAACACTAAAGGAAAAGAATTAAAAGACATTCCAGTAGTATCCCAGTTTTCAGATGTCTTTCCAGAAGAATTGCCAGGACTACCGCCAGACAGGGAAGTCGAATTCAGAATCCATCTGCTACCAAGTACAACACCAATTGCCAAAGCGCCATACCGTTTGGCACCCGCTGAAATGCAAGAACTGAAGAAACAATTAGACGAATTGTTAGAGAAAGGATTCATACAGCCAAGCTCATCGCCATGGGTAGCACCTATATTGTTTGTTAAAAGAAGGACGGATCAATGCGTATGTGCATTGACTACCGTGAATTGAACAAGGTCACGATTAAGAATCGGTATCCATTGCCGAGGATCGATGATTTGTTTGATCAACTTCAAGGAGCTCGATTTTTCTCTAAAATCGATTTAAGATCAGGATATCATCAATTAAAGGTACAGGAAGAGGATATTCCTAAAACCACATTTAGAGCAAGGTATGGTCATTATGAATTTACTGTCATGCCATTTGGTTTAACCAATGCCCATCCGCATTTATGGACATGATGAACCGAATATGTAAGCCGTATTTGGATAAATTCATAATTGTCTTCATACATGATATTCTAATTTACTCTAGGAGTAAGGAAGAGCATGCAAAGCACTTGCACTTACTTTTAAGTTTACCAAGAAAGGAAAAGCTTTACGCTAAGTTTTCAAAGTGCAAGTTTTGTTTAGAATTCTTGGACATTTAGTTAATCATGAAGGAATCCATGTGGATCCAACAAAGATCGAGGTAATTACCAAATGGAAAACCCCTGAATCACCAACCGAGGTTAGAAGTTTCTTAGGAATGGCCGGTTATTATAGAAGATTTATTCGAGATTTTTCTAGAATAACCATCCCTTTAACTAAGTTAACCTGTAAATCTGTTAAGTCTGAATGGGGACCAAAGCAAGAAGAAGCCTTTAGAATTCTTAAGCAAAGATTAACCCATGCACCCATACTAGCATTACCAGAAGGAACTGAAGATTTTGTAGTTTATTGTGATGCTTCTAAATTAGGTTACGGATGTGTGTTGATGAAACGTCAAAAGGTTATAGCTTATGCCTCTAGACAACTTAAGAATCATGAAGAGAATTATTCAACCCATGATTTGGAATTCGGAGCTATAACTTTTGCCCTTAAGATCTGGAGACATTATCTTTATGGTAGTAAGTTTACCATATTCACATATCATAAGAGTTTAAGATATCTTTTCGGGCAAAAAGAGTTGAATATGAGACAAAGACGCTGGATGGAATTGCTTAGCGATTATGATTGTGATATCCAGTATCATGCAGGAAAAGCAAATGTAGTGGCAGATGCTTTAAGTCGAAAATATCACGAAAAGCCAAAAAGGGTACGTTCTCTTAAACTAAATCTACAAGTAGATTTAAATGATCATATTAGAGAAGCACAAGAATTCGTAATCAAGGAAGATACTGAAAAATTAAAAGGAATGATTAAGGAATTAGAAAAAGGAACAAATGGAATTTGGAGATTCCATAAAAAGAGAATGTGGATACCTAGATTAGGAAATTTACGCCACCTTATATTAGAAGAAGCCCATAAATCTAAATATACGATGCATCCAGGGAATGATAAAATGTACCAGGATTTAAGGAAAATTTTCTGGTGGATAGGAATGAAAAAGGACATAGCAGCTTATGTTTCTAAATGTTTAACTTGTTCACAAGTAAAAGCTGAACATCAAAAACCCGCAGGTTTATTGCAGCAATTAGAAATGCCAGTTTGGAAATGGGAATTGATAACAATGGATTTTATTACCAAATTACCCAAAACAAGGAAAGGTAATGATACAATCTGGGTGATTGTAGATAGGCTAACCAAGTCAGCTCATTTCTTACCAATGAAGGAAACTTTCAGTATGGAACAATTAACCAAATTATATGTAAATGAAATTGTTTCATTACATGGAATACCTTTATCAATTGTTTCTGATAGGGATAGCCGTTTTACCTCTCACTTTTGGACAAGTTTCCAAAAAGCAATGGGAACCAAGCTGAATCTAAGCACCGCTTATCATCCTCAAACGGACGGGCAAAGTGAAAGAACAGTTCAAACAATGGAAGACATGCTTAGAGCTTGTGTAATTGATTTCGGAGGTAATTGGGATGATCACTTACCTTTGATAGAATTTTCTTATAATAACAGTTATCAAACAAGTATCAATGCTGCACCATTCGAAGCACTTTATGGACGAAAGTGCAGAACCCCAGTCTGTTAGGCAGAAATTGGGGAAAAGCAACTATCTGGACCCGAGATAGTACAAGAAACAACTGAAAAAATCATTCATGTCAAAGAATGACTAAAAACAACACGCGATCGACAGAAGAGCTACGCTGATAATAGACGAAAACCGTTAGAATTCCAGGTAGATGACAAAGTGTTGTTAAAAGTCTCTCCTTGGAAAGGAGTGGTAAGATTCATCAAAAGAGGAAAGCTAAGTCCCAGGTATATTGGACCTTTTAAGATTATTAGAAGAATAGGACCTGTAGCCTATCAGCTACAACTGCCAGAGGAAATGGCAGGAATACATCATGTATTTCATGTATCTAATCTCAAAAAGTGCTTACTTGATGAATCACTCATAGTGCCTCTTAAGGATATAGAGGCAAATAAACAACTCAAGTTTGTAGAGAGGCCTCTACAAATTGAAGATAGGAAAATTAAGAATCTCAAGCACAAGAGACTAGTTCTGGTCAAAGTGAAGTGGGACACCAAAAGAGGACCTGAGTACACATGGGAGCTTGAATCAGAAATGCAAAAGAAATATCCGCACTTGTTCCAGTAGATCTCGAGGACGAGCTCTAAAACAAGGTGGGGAGGATATAACAACCCTAACGTAAACCGACACCCTCATAATTTTTCCGACACCTTAAAAATATTTAGAATGTCCTAAAATGTCTTTAAATATACCCCGTATGTGAAAACCGAGCCCGAAATACAATATAAGATTAAAAATAAATAAAAAACAAAGAAAATAGGGTTCAGGCACGCCGCGTAAGGTCACACTTAATCTTTACGCGGGCCGCGACAGCTTGATGATCAGGCGAGCCCCGGTGCAGCCACGTGTCAAGCCTAGTGGTGATCCGGACAAGCTACGCGTTGACGCGGGCCGCGTAAGCCTTAGCTTACTTTTACGCGGGCCGTGAGAAAGTCCAGTATCAGCACTATAAATAGAAGGCATCAGCTTTCTTTTTCCGTCGCTCACAATTTCAATCTCAAATCACAATTTCTGTAGGAAGTCATTATACCCGGGCATTATACCCCCCTAAATAGCGAGGTTCTGCTCTGTTGTAAGTATTATAACCCCTAGATACGTATTAGATACTCTGCCCGATTGATCTAGGGTTCCGTAACGGCTGTCGTGGTTCTGCCCGACGTAGTCGTTGGAATGCCGTCTCGAGGAGGGTATTACTAATGTTAAAATGGGTTATTATACTAACACATGTGCATTTGTGTAATTGATAGATTATTCCCATGAAATCATTACTGAAAACCCTAAAACAGCAATGTGAGTAATCTCCTTTTTATAAACTGTTTTTACAAAACCTTAAATGTTTTACAATGCAATTTAGCAGTGATTGAGTCTTTGTAATTCTTCAATTACTGCCGGTATTATGGGGTTTTGTATACATTACTTGATAACCTTCACATTTGGACAACGAGTTAGCCAATGTGTGATATGACCATAGCCACAGATACGGTCGAGTGGCAAGTACTAAATGAGTAATTGTGTAGATATAAACATTGTAATCACTCTCAATACTGTTTAAATTGAATTCATATTTCTTAATTAAACTGGGATTCACTCACCAGTATTTCCCACTGACAAAATATTTTTAAAACGCGTTTCAGGTAACACAATGTGAAAGCCAATTAGAAGCCAACTGGACAACACTGAAGGCTCGGAAAAGTGGCTATAAAAGTTACCTAAATAAAAGCAAGCGTTTATTTCAATAAAATGGGGTTTATCCCTATAAATCAGTTTGTAATAAAAACCTGGGTTTTACCCATATATTTAATGTTATAAAAATACGGTGGTTTACTCTGATAAAACATTTCCTAACTACGGTCCTGATGAAAATTCCGCTGCCAAATAAGTCAATAACGTGATACCACCGAAACTGGCTCGCGGCCGTCCGTTCCCGGGAATTAGGGATCGGGGGCTGTGACAGGATCCGAGCCGGATTTGGATGTGTTCCGGGCCTTTTACAGATTGAATCGGTCCGGTAGCTGGTACACCTTCAAAGTTAGGGACAAAACTTCTTGTTGTTATACATGGATTACTACCACCACAAAGGACTGGAAAGACCATTTCTTCTTGGTTGATGATCGGTGCGTTCCGGAATTTATGACGTGGAGACTGAAGAAGTTGCACCTTCCGCCCCCTCTTCCTGAAGACTTCCAATTTAACAAAGATTTGTATGCAAATTTGAATAAGGAAGTTGGACGTATACATAAGTATCTGGAACACATCCTTGTTATGGGGCAGATTAGCACGATCTGGGCCGAACCAGAGTGGTATCCTACCCTCAAGTGGAATAAAGAGGGTCAGTTATGCGGCGCTTCTTGAATTTATGTTGATTACTTTGTTCGTTTTTCCTGCTTTTCGTTATATCGGACTATAGATATTATTTATCGTTTGTTGTTTGTTTTTCTATGCAGCTATGAGTTTGAAGGAAGGTTGAAGTCTTTTGATTCAAAGGAGCTCGATATCCGGGCCACAAGGACACCAATGGTGATCCTCCATATTTGAACCTTTTGCAGGAGAATCTTTATCATATTCGGGAGCCCAAAGCTCCGGATAATCAGGGAGGTTCATCCGGCCAAGGAGGTTCGGGATCGGCTCCCGTGACACGAACAGTTGATATTATTCTGGCTCAAGCTGACGTGGTAGTTGGTAGCGATAAAGGCAAGAAAACAAGTTCAGGTGGGTCGAAGGGGTCTGGTTCCAAATTTGTTATCGAAGACGAAGGAGTGCATGTCTCTATTGAAGACGAAGGAGTGCATGCCGAAGGAGGCGAAGAGGGCGATGATGGTGATGATGAAGAATGCCCTCAGGCCAGTTTAAAGAGAAAACGGACTATTTCTTCAAAGTCCGGTCCGCAGGTTAAACATATGAAGACGAAGATGGCTATTAAAACTATTACATTTGGATGATGATGATGAGGAAGATCAAACCACCGACTTCTCTACTGCTGGGGGTTTATTGGCGAATCTGGACGCCCATCTTCATGGCGGTCTCACCCCAAGGGATCATCCGGTTACAGGTTCGACGAGCCCGTTATCCTTTGGAGGGGCAAACACCAAGGTTTTTGAGGATATTCATATGCCCGACCCCCTGTCTTTTAAGAAGATCGAATTTTCTCCTTCGGGTTAGCCTACAACTGGGCTAGCTTCTAACGTTTCAAGGTCGAGTCCACAACCATTTGATGGTGGGGATAGTGCCTCTTCTTCCCCCTTGTGGTTTAAAACTGAAGCTGCTTTCTTGTCCCGGGAGTTAGGTTTGGGCGATGCTGGGGATATGGATTCGGCTCGAGCTTTGGAGAAGTACGTTCTCGAGTGGTCGTTGGTGAATAAAGACAGGATTGTGGACGCCTTGTCGGCAAAGATGGCTCTGTTTCATATTGGGACTCCAGCCGAACATGCACATTACTGGAAAATGAGCGGCCCGGAGCTTGGGAATGCCCTAATGCTGAATCAAACTCAGTCGAATTCTCTGGTGGTGGAGACTTATAAGCATTGGATCGAGTCGGAATCAAACCGTTGCAAGCTTGAGCGTGAAGTTGCTAGCTTGAAAAATGAAGGGAACATTCGGTCGAAAACGAAACACGAGCTAACTTCTCTCTGTTCTCAGGTTGACCGTTTGAAGGAGCAGGTTTTGGAAGCGAAAGAAGTTAATAAATCTTCCCAGGCTTCGGCGGCGGCTGCTTACGAAGCCCAAGACAAGGCCCTTCAAAACTTAGAAGCTCTCAAGTTAAAGTTTGGTGATTTGGAGAAAAAATTGTCCGATGCGGAAAAAAGGCATTTAGCTGAGCTGAAGGAAATGCAGATGTCCTATGATCAACTTCTAGTCGACCACCACCGTTTGACAAATGGTACGTTTGTAACTTATTTTTATATATTATTTTTTTGTTTTATTTTACTGAACCATGTTTCTCTTTAGATAAAGACGAACTTGAGAGAGCTCGTGATAGGGCGATCGAGTCGCACAAGGCAACTATTGACGATGCGAAGGGAATGTTGACCCGCTGTGACGGTGAGATGGTTGAGCTATATGCTCAAGTGTCGGAGCTTATGCTCACTAAACAGTGGTTTCTAACAGACGGAATTGCCAGGGTTGTCAAGCTGGTTCATTAGAGCCCGGAGCTAGAGAAAGTGGTGGCCGATCTAGTGAACTGTGTTAATGTGGTCGATGTGAATGAAGGGATTAAGCAGGGCTTCAAAGCGGCCCATGATTCGGTCTGTTCCGTCGAGGAAGTCCCTGGCTATGACGAGGGAGCTCAAGACGCACTAAACGCTGCGATAAAAGCCTTTGATGACCTCCACATTTCCGTTCTTGGGAAAGTCGCAGACTTGGTGGATAAACCCTTGTCTGTTATCCAGCAGAGGAGTAAACTCCCTATTGTGGAAGAAGATGATAATGAAATATAATTCAATATTTATCTCTGTAATCGTACAATATTTTCCTTTTTGCTGTGGCATGTACCGAACAACTTGATCTTTTTGCTTATGTTTTTAACTGAACCATGTTTTACTTAGCTATTATGAAGCCGTGTATTTCTTAGTCAAACATGTTTGTGCCTGGCTTTTTAGCTTTTGAGTTTGCGTCCAACCCTTCGCTACTCAGCCAGATTATTGCTCGGCTGCCTAAGTAGCCGAACCCTGGCGAAGTTCTTGCCAACTTTTTATGTCTGACAAATTTTCTATAACCGGACCGCATCAAGTGCATGTCCTTTACTTAATAGATTTTTGTGATTTTTTGAACTATTTAAGCCTTCTCGATCGGCGCGAGGCATGGGTCGAGGCTCGTTAGTGCACAATTTATTTTTGTTCGAACTTATGTATATATGTGTATGTATGCTGCGTTTTTGTATTTGTAAAGATATAGATCGCTTTATTCATTATCTTTCTTAAACAAGACTCCGGGGCATTACCCTCCCGGCTTTACAAAGACAATTGAAATACTTTCGGGGCATTACCCTCCCGAATTTTACATGGAAATTAAAAATAAAGAAATAGGAGATAGCGATCTTTCTTGGCCGTAGCAGGCCGTTCACATAAAACATTTTTTCAAATGCACCCCATTCCATGTTTTGGGTACGGGGGTTCCATCGATCTTTTCCAGTACGTACGAGCCTTTCTCGCTTGCTTCTTTGACTCGGTACGGTCCTTCCCACTTCGGGTTAACTTTCCTAAGGTTTCAACACGGCACGCGTCATTACTTCAGAGCACGAAATCTCCGACCTTGAATTTGTAGAGCTTGGCACGGGCGTTATAGTATTTCTCGATTTTTTTATATATCGGGCCTCCTTTATTGCCGCGATGTTCCGACGTTCTTCTAGCAGATCAAGATTGGATCGGAGCTCCCACTCGTTTTCCTCCCAGTTTTTGCACCTTTGGTTCGGGAGTCCAATATCTGCAGGGATTACAGCCTCGGTACCATACGTAAGGCTGAATGGTGTCTCCCCATTGCTAGTCTTGTGTAACGTTCGGTGAGCCCATAGAACGTTCGGTAATTCATCCGCCCAACCTTTGCCTTCGCAGCCTAGTCTTCTTTTTATTCCGTCCACGATTCGTTGGCTTATATGTTCGACTTGCCCATTCCCCTGGGGGTGGGAAACCAAGGAAAAGACTTGCTTAATCTTCAAACTTTCATACCAGTGCTTGAACGGGTTTTCCGCGAACTGTTTTGCATTGTCGCTGATAATGTAAAGTGGCAGGCCGAAACGGCACACAATTTGTTCCTCGAAGAACCTTGTTACATTGTAACCGGAGATGACTATGAACGGTCGAGCCTCCACCCATTTGATGAAATAATCTACTGCGACTAGCAAATATTGAGCGCTTCCGCTTGATCATGGAAAGGGGCCGACTATGTCGACGCCCCACTTTTGGAAAGGCCATGCTGCGGTTACCGGGATCATTTCATTCTTAGCTCGAAGGCTTATTGGCGCGTGCTTTTGGCACTCATCACATTGCTGGAGTTCTTTAACTGCACTCTCGTGCATCCCGGGCCAATAATACCCTGCATTCTTTACCTTCGTCATGATCATCTTGGGCCCAGCATGAATACCGCAAATACCGTAATGAATTTCTCTGATGATATAGCTGGCATGTTCGAGATCCAGAAATTTTAATAGAAGTCCGAGGAAAGTATTTCGGTACAGGCCTCCTTCCTGCATCTGATATTGAAGCGAGTTGATTTGAATCTTTCTTGCCTCCGCTTTATCGACTGGTAAGACATCGTGTACTACATAGTTGATTATAGGTGTCATCCATGTCTGAGACGGAGCTTCTACTTGCATAACTTGGGAAGTAGCAATTGAGGGTGCGGTTAACACTTCTACTCTTACTTCCTTGGCTAGGTGACTGAATGATACGGACGCTAGGTTGCTTAGGCATCGGCCTTTTTGTTTTTTCTACGGGAAACGTGTTCAACTTTGCATGACTCGAACGATGCCATGACTTGTTTTACTTGCTCGAGATATTCAATCATGTTAGCCTCCCTTGCTTCATAATCTCCGTTCACCTGATTCGCTACGAGCAATGAATCTACATGGGCAACAACATTTCTTGTTCTGACTTTCAGTGCAAGGTGTAGACCGGCTAATAGAGCCTCATATTCGGCTTCATTATTGGAGCTTTTGAATTCTAACCGGAGTGCATATGTCATATCCGTACCATCTGGATCGGTGAGAATCAGGCTTCTCCTGACCCCTCGGAGCTTGAAGCTCCCTCTGTGTACAGAGTCCAGGGTTTGTCTGGAGCTTTCTCGGTTTCTTCTGCTACTTTTTCCTCTGACATTTCTACTAGAAAATCAGCTATCACTTGCCCTTTCAAAGGTCCTTTGATTCTGAAAGTAATTGTAATGTTCCGTATTTTTGAACCTTCTATTTATAGCTTTATGGGTTGTACTTTCTAATTTCAGTCAGTTGTACTCTCATTTTACCCCATCTTGTATTCCGAGACTTGGATCATAATGAAAAAGTGCATCGTTTTGATCATATGCTTGTTTTAATACTATGTTATTACACGATAAATCACGTCAAGCTATGTCAAACACGAAAAAAAAATATAATCGAAAGATGTTCTAATCACAACTCCTAAATCGAGCGTTATCAAGAGATTACCCTAAACTAGACAAAAATCGGGAATTCGTACGTTAATTCGGTAGTTTACCAGAAATTTGGGTTAAATCGGATAATTACGATATTTATTAATATTAAACAAATAATAAATAAATTATTTTATTTATCATATGTTATAAAAAAAAATTAATAAAAATAACAAATTTTACTAGTTTTAAGTTAGTTTAAACTAACTAGGTTAGTCCCTTGGAACCTTGAAATAAACCAAGTTAAGCCTAACTTGGTTAAGTTTAACAAAGGGACCAGCTAACTGAGTTTGAAAACTCAGTTAGTTCAGTTAAAAATCAAAAATAACAAAAAGAGGGTCTCCTGGATGAGAACCGCCCTTAACCGGACTCGAACCCGCGACGTCGACCTTCAAACCCAATGACTTAACCAGCTTATCCTCCTTTCCGGAGCTGATAAACTTGGTTTCCATTTCCTTTTATACGCTATCTCAGATTCAAACCATAACTCAAATTTAAACCGCCAACCCAAACACATCTTCGGTCAGACTTTCCTTTTCCATCTTCCGCGTGAATTAATTCCGGCCAACTGTAAGGTGCGGTGATTGGAATCAATCACCATATCTCTACAAATTTATTCCAATCAATCGCAATCATTCCTTTCCTACGTGAGTTCTAACAACTATAAAAACCGAGACCTCGTTTCCTCACAAACTCACACCAACACAACACCCTCATTCCTCGTTCACAGCCCCCTCGGTTCGAACACCACATGCCCTTCACTCTCTGTTAACGATCCGCGAAAGCCAAGCCCCTCACCGGAGACGTCATCGAACCGTTTGCTGCCATCAAGCTTCGCCGGAGATCAGAAACCGCCGGGAATCAGAAACCGCCGGAGCAACGACGAGCCATCATCCGCCACTGTATTCGGTATACCTAACCCTTACATTTTTATACTTGATGAACTCTGTTAACCGTCAACGGGAACTGAACTGGATCAATACAAAAGAAATAAAATTTATTGTTCTGTTGAATGAAGTTGCATAAAAAAAAGATGATTCTGTTGATGCATTTTATAAAAAAATTAAAAACCTAACACAAGTCACCAAACTGGGCTTAGCCCAGTGGTGATCCGTCTGTTCGTCCGGCCACAGACCCGGGTTCGATCCCGGGCTGCAGGTGTGCTGCTGTTGGTTGTGTTCGGTTGGGTTTCGGAGTATGGGCTCTCGGTTTGGGCCGCCCCTTGTGGGCCACATTTTTTTTAATTACTGCTATTATTATTATTAAAACTTATATAAATCAGAATTATTATGTTAGTAACCTAATAATTATTTTTATTTAAATAATCAGATTTATTTATATCAGAATTATTATTAATTTCAGTAAATAATCGGATTTATTAAATCGGAACTATTTTATAAACTATATATTAAAATCAGAATTGTTATTATTTTAAATATATGTTCAGAATTATTATCATTATTAACCTATAATAATCCGAATTATTGATTCATAATAATAATTATTATTATTATTATTATTATTATTATTAATCAGATTTTTAATCAAAGATATTATTAAGAGATATCATTATTACTATAAAAATTAGAATTTATATTATCTCATTGTTTTAAATCAAAATTTTATGATTATTACTATTTTATTATTATTGTTAATTCCATTGTTACAACAAGTAATAATATCTAACAAAATAATATTTTAAACATTGTTATTAATTCCCATTAAATCCCCGTTATCATATTAACCTTTTTCCCAACATTAATTAACGGATTCCCAAATCACAATAGGGCAAATCTCTTGCACTCGCTTGGAATCTATTGGATAATCTCTAATCTTATTTACCAAGAAATACGCAACGCAATCAAAGGTGAGTATACATGACCCATTTTCGTTTTACACTTTTGGGTGCAATATGTATTACATATCAAACATCACAACACATTAAACATTTTATGCACACTCATTCCCTATTCTATGTGACACACTCTATTCATGTTAGACATGTTATGCTACTGTAAACACCTAATGACTATGTGTTCATTAACTTCGTACAAGCCTCCCCTAACAATGGTAGCGCTATAGGTTGAGAAACGCCCCTCCTGTTCTACGAGCAGGTATTGTTAGGTTAAACTATGTCAACCTACTCAAACTCGTTTGGGTACACTTTAATTGCGTTAAACTTTGGTTTGGGCACATAGAGTAACATCGTTTCGAGTATATACTGTCAATATGATATTGTATTTCACATTGGGATATGAGCAACATTTTAAACACGTACTATGCTATGTATGAAAACTTGTATACTCGCCAACATGCTTTTGTTGATTTTATTTTAATACATATTGCAGGTTGAATGATCAAGAAAACAAGAATCAAGCTAGGATGAACATTAGAAACCCACTTAGCATTTTTGATTATTGTCGAATGTTATGTTCATTTATTTGGAACTATGTACCCTACTTTAGAATTTAATAAAATGATTGAATTTATATTGTCACATTTAGTGTTATGTTGTTTTGAGCAATTTGTTCGTCTCATCCCGATGTTTCCGCCATTGGTTGGAGCGTGACAGTAATATTGGATGCACCCAGCTCGATTGCCCATTTCGCCATGCGACCTGAAACTTCGGGCCGTCGGAGAACATGTTGGATTCTTTGATCCGTTCGTACCTCGATTGGGTGGGCCTGAAAATACCAACGAAGCCTTCTTGAAGCATGAGCTAGCGCCAGAGCCAATTTTTCCAGGTTTGAGTATCTTGTTTCATAATCTTTCAACGTTCGGCTTACATAGTAAATGGGGATTTACCCCTCGGTTCGGTGGGCGACGAGTACTGCACTGATAGCACCGCATGACACGGCTAGATAAACTGTCAGTACCTCATCCTTTTCCGGTACGGTGAGTGTGGGCAAGGTGCCGAGATAAGCTTTTAGCTCTTCAAAGGCTCGCATGGCCTCTTTGGTCCATTTGAACTCTGACCCGAAGCTTTTTCTGAGCACGTCCATGAATGGGAGAGATCTATCTGCTGCTTTTGACGAGAATCGATGGAGGGCGGCTAAACGTCCATTTAAGGACTGGATTTCTTTGACTGATGTTGGAGCCTTCATTGTGAGAATAGCATCGATCTTGTCTGGGTTGGCTCGCAAGCCTTTTGACCCGACCATGACTCCCAAGAACTTTCCTTCTTCTACCCGGATGTACACTTTTTGGGGTTTAACTTCATGTTAATGCTTCGGAGTCGAGTGAAGGTTTCGAGTATGTCTTTCAGCATGGTGGCTTCATCGTGACTTTTGATTACTATATCATCAACATATACTTCTAAGTTCCGCTCGATCTGGTCTTTGAAGGCTTTGCTCATTAATCGTTGGTACGTGGCACCGACATTCTTCAAACCGAAAGCCATCTTAGTAAAGCAATAGACTCCTTCGTTGGTGACAAAAGCTGTCTTGTCCTCATCTTCGACTACCATCTGAATCTGGTGGTATCCCTTGTATGCGTCTAAAAAACACTTCAACCTGAATGTGGCGACAGAATCAATCTTTTCATCGATCTCCGGTAATGGAAAGCAATCCTTCGAACATGCATCATTTAGGTCGGTGAAGTCGATGCACATTCTCCATGAGTTGTCCTTTTTTCGAACCATAACGGGATTCGACACCCATGTTTGGTATCGGACCTCTCGAATAATTCCGGCATCTAGGAGGCTCTTCACATCCTTGGCAATTGCTTTGGCTCGATCCGATGTCATGTGCCTTTTTCTTTGTGCTATCGGTTTGATCGATTCCTTTACATTCAGGTGGTGCTGTGCCATGGACCTGGGGACCCCCTGCATATCAGAGTTCTTCCATGCGAAAACATCGATCGAGTTACTTAACAATTCCCATAGGAGCTTCTTCATTCGCTTTGGAAGCTGAGCACCAATAGCCACTTGTTGTTCGGGGAAATCCGGGTTAATCGCCCAGAGTTCTGTAGGCACTTTGGACTTCTTGGAGCTTGTTTCTGCTGCGTGCCTTACTTCGGCTACGAACGAATTTGCTTCTGAAAGGATAGTGGCAATGCCAGCTTCGGTGGGAAACTTAATGGCACCGTGTATCGTTGAACTGATTGCTCCGAGAGCCCATAATCCAGGTCGTCCGAGTATTATGTTGTGCGAGGAGTGGGTACGGGCAACTAGAAAGGTTAGTTGAACGGTTCTGCTCTTGTCACCATCCTTGATCGTGGTTGAAAGGGTAATCTGCCCTATCAGACGAACTACCTCTCCCGAAAAACTTATCAGAGGGGTTGATACCTTGATCAACCTCTTCTTCGTTTGGGGGTTTAGCTGCTGGACACACTGTAAATACATTATCTCAAAGGCGCTTCCTCCATCCACGTAGATTCGCCGGACCAAATGCCCTGCGACTACAGCTGATATCATGATTGGTCCGTCTCGAGCATCTTCCGGATCAATCGGAGGGAAATATGTGGGCTGGTGCATCCAAGCTGCCATATGTTGACTTGACTATTTTACCCCTCTTGGCTCAATAGACCGAATCATATTGATTCCGGCCTCGGTGTTTGGGTTATCATTCGCTGTTGCAGATTTCTTTCCATCTTTCACTTCCTTCACGAGGTGTGAGAGTTTACCGGATCGTACTGCCTTTTCGATTTCTTGTTTCAAAGCCCAACATTCATCAGTTGTATGCCCCTTGTCTCGGTGGTACTCGCAATACTTCTTGGAGTGCTTATCCGAGGTAGGTCGTTGTTTCGACGGTGTAGGAAACCGGGTGGTTTCCGTACTAAGGATTTCACTTGGTGATTTTGTTAGCTCGGAGAAGGTGTTAAAACGCACGTTTCCAGTTCGAAAACTGCTTCGATCTTACTTCTGGTACGGGCCACGAGTCTTGCTCCAGTTGTTGTTTCTATCTTTTGGTGGTGACGCATTCCGTCTCCATGATGTGGTTCGAGCCTTAGCGTTCCTTGCCGCCACTTCGTTCGGCTGACCGCATGTGCTCTTTCCCTGAATAAAGGCTCGAGCTCGCTCCATGAGTACCTCCATGGTTTTTGGGAGATCTTCGTGGAGTTTCTCTACCAACTGATTGTTCCGAACTCCGTGACAAAATCCCGAAACTCGGAGTTGATCGACCGCTCCGCTTATCTGCATGCTCTCTCAATTGAAGCGATCTATAAAATCTTCTACGGATTCTCTGTCGCGGCGTTTTATATGGTGAACCTCGATAATGTCTTTCTTGCAGCGGCGCTGCTGGCAAAAATTTTGCAAGAATATACGCCGGAAGTCTTCAAAATGATCAATCGACCTTCTGGTAATCCATCGAACCATACTCTTGCTGATTCGGTGAGAGTTTGAGCGAACATGTGACACCAAGCCGGCATGGGCCATTGTTCGACCTTAGTCGCTCCGGCGAATACGAACATGTGGTCATCCGGGTCGGACCTACCATCATAGAATTTCAATGTGGGGGGCATCTTCAACTTAGCCGGGAGTGGGGCATTAACAATCCGCATCGTGAAGTTTGACTGAGAAGTCATAGACGTTGGATGATATGGCATGATCAGCTCCTGATCCTAAGGGTTTAAGCCCATAGATCCCTGGCGAAACAGGTCACTGAGACCATTAGTCACTAGAGCACTCGTAAATGAGGAAAATTGTGCAACGCACGTTATGGAGTGGAGATTACGGGACTTACCATAGATCCAGAGGTGAAAACTCCGATGGAAACGGGATTAGCCCCCGGATAGACGCTGATGAACAAGTTTGTGCGGAGACTCTGCAACGTTTCCTCTCGCTGCTGCTGCTGCTGTAGATGTCGTAGCAAATAGGCGTTCCGCAGTAGGAAAGTGTTGTCAAAAGTGGGCAACGGTGTAGCAACTGGAGCAGTAACCGAGAGCGTGGTGACAGAGCTCGCGATTACAGAGCTTGCAGCTGGAGGTGCCGACGCTGATCCCGCTGAAGCCGCTGCGGCAACTGCTGTTGAAGTAGTTGTGGAGGCAACGTTTCCTTCCCAGATGTCGTTAAACGACGGGAAAGTGTTTGTAGGAGCAGCTGTTGTGGATTCCATGACTTGGAATGAACGAAATTAATCAAAGTGAATTGAGTGAATTCGAGGGGATGGCGCCACTGAAGACTCAAAAAACCAGTTGGTCCGACCTGGTCAGTGCTTAACTTCAGACGGTCTAGCAAGAACCTGCAAGATCACAAGGAAACAAACACACCGTTAGCCTCGTCACAGGGAGGGGGGCCTCTCTGTGACCAAGCTCGGGCGTGAGAATAAGTATTTGTGGGGAGAAAATAGGTCAGGGAGAGAGAGGGGAGTTTAGAGAGAGAAAGTAGCGATTACGCTTTGCTTTGAGTCTTGGCACGGTATTTATAGCTTTTGGGTATGCTGACGTGGCGAGTTAGTTAGGGTCGGACCGGTCATTGTCAGGGTAGTTAAAGCTGTGGGCCCTCAGTTAGTTATGGTGTACCCACATGTTTAGTTGCTCCGTCTTCAGCATGTGGTACGATCCGATATTTTAATGCTGAGGTTCGGTTCTATGTCCGCTGATGATACGGTCCGACCAAGGACGTATCCTCATAGTTAGTTCCGTTAAAAGAAACCATTAAACTACAGTTAAAATAGTTAGCTAGCATAGTTAGTTATAATGAGAAATGATTAATAAACACCTAACGTTCGTTTCGGTATACTTTTTCATTCCCAACTCGGCTTTCTGTAGTTCTATAATAAAACAATTTTGTTCTGTCAAAAAGTTTCAGCTTATATCATTCGGATCATTGGGAGTTTGGAGTCGAATACAGGTTCGGGTTGGGTGAACGTAAAGAAGAAATTGATAAGGTTCCGCGGTTTGGTTAAAAATAAAACCCATCCGTAATAAACCCAAAAGCAAATTAGTGGGTTGTTTCATGTTCAGTTATGCTTGTTCAGTTCCTGTTTGATTGGTTATTTTTTTATGAAGAAGATGATACAGAACTATGTTTAAAGAAAATAAAAATCCATTTATTACAAATCTGGTATCTTGGCTTAGTTGTTTAGATTTCAATAACGTTCGGATGTCCCGGGTTCGAATCCAGCCTCTTGCTTCTGTCGCGACACTTCTTTTGTTTTTTAAACAAACAAGTAAATGAAACAATCAAGGGTCTTTATAAATTTCATACAAATCAGTTGATCAAAATCATCAGGAATAGTCCAAGTGAATACACTTAATGTTGTAATGGTAGTTCTATCAGCTCGCGGGTTCGAACCCAGTGGCTAACATTTTTGTTGTTTAATTCATTTCTCTTTTGAATTACACTTATACACCTATTAAAAACCAATTTCATTACAATATTTTTGTTACATATATTAGCGGGTTATATTTAGATAAAATACCATATCTAAAGAATTAATTTTGTAACCTATAAATAATCAGAACGTTCACGTGTTTCATATCTAGGGTAATCACTCTCGTGCGTTCGTTCTTTTGTATTTCCCAAATCTTTCTTCGTGTGTTATTTTACAAGGAATCGCAAACGCAACCACTCGTGCTCGCGACTCCACCAACTTTCCTCGCGGTTTAAGTGTATTTCTTACGCAAAACTGTGAGTATACTCGATCCCACTTTAGTTTTAAACACTTTTGGGTGTAGCATGTATTCTATACAAAAACACGCAACACTTGAAACTTATTTATAGTCACACTCTATCCACAATTAAACATGAAAACATTTTGATATTTGTTAATCTCATATTCTATGTATACATTTTGTGTCTATATGTTCATTAACTTCGATCAAGTCTACCTTAACAATTATAACGCTATGGGATTAACGCACCGCCCTTGAGTCTTGAGTTATTGTTAAGTAAGACATGTTAAACTCCTTGAGTCTTGGGGAAAGTCACGTTTGCGTTGGAAAATTTGGATTGACATATAGTTTACACCGTTTCAGCATATTAGTAACTTGTATTATGTTATTCATGTTGGATATGAGCATGTTTAAACACTTTTAATCTATTTATGCTATGTATCAAACTTGTATACTCGGCAACATTATTGTTGATCATTATTTTAATACATGTTGCTGGTTGATAGACGAAGTGATCAAGAAAACAAGCTAGGTTGAACTTAGAAACCCATCTTATAAATAAACAATGCTTTTATTATGTTTGAAACAATTTTTATTATGTTCGAATCTTGTATGACAATTTAGTATTGTTATGAAATTTGATTTAAATTATATTGTCACAATAGTGTTATGGTGCTTTGAGCGATTTGTTGGTCTCATTCCGATGTTTCCGCCATCGGTTAGGGTGTGAGATTACCTTCATAGTTAACAAACTTGGTGGATGGCGTTAGAAATTTGCACTTAACTGGTTAAGAAAAGTGGCTATAGGGACTCTAGGCGTTAAACATTTGATTTTGGACTCAAGCGGTTAAAACTACTAAAACACAGGGAGTTAAAAAGTAATTTGCCCTTATTTTAACCTATAATTCTTCTAGAAAGCCATGCACAACTTTGTATTTTTTTTCTCGCTTCCAAAGCTTATGAACGAAAGACGTATAAACGGAAGATAAATCCACTCTCGTCTCAGTGCACCCCCTATGTGACATAACCTTGGCTCTGAGAGCTACTCGCAGTGGAACACACTATCACACACGGACACGAAAGCAATAAACAACATGCGAGAATTACGTGGTTCGGATTATGTGTCAATCATGCAACTAGATATTTTTTTATTATGCTCAGAAGCAAGATTACAATACAGAGATTGAACTAGGGTTTTTATCATGGGCCCCAAGAAACCTAACGTGGATTTTTATCATGGGTCCCAAGAAACCTAATGTGGCGCGATGGTGCCTGATTCCCCCAGGCGCCACGTGTTGCCATGTGGCAAGCCTACGTGGCTGACTAGACTGACCTAGTCCTAGCCTGCATCTTCGCGTGGCACGACCCGACTATTTTGGCTCATCACGTGGCGCGATCAGAGCTAGACTCCAACAAAAAAAATTTGACCTCGTTTGCGTGACGCAACCAAGAAACCCATTCTAGTCGCGTGGCGCGACGACGACATTTTCTAGATATGAATAGATGGGGTCAAGGGCTTCCATTTTGCACAAATCGATTTCAAAAACTCGAATCACACAATCTTGTATCTTTGTTTCTGTATATTCCCGAGTACGAAACCCAAATCGCAGAAACGATACCCCGTCCAATTGAACTGAAACCCTAGTAGCGAAAAGCTGAAATTCTGCCTGAATAAGGTGAGACTTTATACGTTGTGGTTTGGATCTCGTGATTATCGTTAAAGAGAGTCTTGCAAGTGTTTTTAGGAAGCTTTGGGGGTGAAAAGTCCAATTTCTCCCTAAATCTAACGATCAGCATAACTATTGACTAACGGTACGTGGCACATGGTAATGAGGGCAAAAATTGGAATATATGAAGGCATTGGGCAATCTGCACAAAACCACATGGAGGCAAATTGCACTTTAATCTTTTAATTATATATAAAAATATAAAAAATTGAAATACAAATGGCCACACATAACTACACTAAATATGTGTGACTAAAGTTTAGACAAGAGCCACACTTAAAATTAGAAGATTTCATGTGACTTTAGCTAACCATTAGCCACAGTATCGTTCCCTTATTTTTTGTTTGTGTGATCGAATAATAGCAAACGTCACGGGTAAAGAAAAAATATGTGTGATCGAGTTCGTTCATACCGTATTTGTGTGTTCTATCAAGGGCCTGATTTTCCAACAGATAATTACCCGTCAGGAATCAGCCCACTCGTTAAAGAAAGATACTTGTGATATTATTGGATTAAAAGGAGCCCACCCGGAATCTGGGTTGCAATATGCTCTAGAACCTAATAGGATCGACTTACTCTCCCATTTTAGTTAATTGCTTTGTAATATTAGCCATCTTTTAAAAGGATCGACTTACTTTCTTGTTACTTTATTTGGCTCTATACCGTTTGACAAGTTATGGGTTTGTTGATACATTTTGTGTGGACGTGGCACGTTCGGTTCGACACTTTTACGGAATGAAGACCAAGTCGGATATCCTCCTATCCTACTTGGGTCCGACAAGTTTTTCTCGTTTGTAATGTAATGTATAAATGAACAATGCATGTTGCATACTTGGTTTAGGTCTGTTTGTGTGTTTATATCGGTCTGCAGCAAACTGTTAACAGTTTGCAGCATATCCTGTTTGGCAGCCCTCGACGAAACTCCAAGTTTCGTCGAGCTCATGTATGACGAAACTCCCAAGGTTCATCAAAGACATGTATGATGAAACTCCCTTAGTGATGAAACTCTAAGTTTCACCATGATAAGTGATGAAACTCCCTAGAGTTTCATCAACTTTGAGGTTTCGTCGTATAATGTATGGTGAAACTTCCTTTGTGATAAAACTCTAAGTTTCACCATGATAAGTGACGAAACTCCCTAGAGTTTCATCAACTTTGAAGTTTCGTCGTTCTCTCATTTGAGTTTCGTCGATGTTGTGTCAAGCTGCCTATATAAAAACCTCATAGTTTCACACTGAAACCATGAGAGCATAACCTTCTGAGAGTTTTACTTCAAACTGTGTGTGTATCTATTTGAACCTTTGTTCTCATCTAATCAACTGACTGTGATTCATTCGTTATATCGTGTTATTACAATCTATGTTTGGTTTGGCATAGTCACGGGGATTCCGCACTTATGACTGTGTTTGTGATAAACAAGTGATTTTGTTTCGTTAATCAATCCTCCGAGAATCGGGACCTACAAGTGGTAAAACATAGTTCGGATTTTTATCAAGTGTTAAAACTGGTCGTTTATCATTTTCTAAAAATTGTGTTCTTGAAGTTCATACTTTTCTGGAAAATAACTCTTAAAAATTGTTAGATCTTGTTTGTTTTGCCAAAGTTTTATCAAAAACCTCTGTTGTATGACTTGCTTGCGTGTTAAACCGGGTTTTACTTGAAAGTTTTAGCAAAATTTGTTGTTTGGAAAAGTTTCCAGTGACCAGAAAGTTCATATCTTCAAGTGTTCTTCAGTAACCTTCAAAGTGCTCTTTATGCTATCAACTTTTTGATCTTTTGTGTAGTGATTGTTCAAGTTGTTGCTGAATTTAAAATTATATTTTGTTTGAAAATTGTGTTTTTCAAAAGCATGGTGGGTTGTTGAGTTGGTGAGATAGGCATACTCTAGAGTGTGTTGTGTCAGAGAAGAGATAAGGGATAAGATCTACTTTTAAAAAAAATCTTACCAACTTTCTCTCTTGTCTGTGACCTCCTTTGTTGACGAAAGTCCCACCTCGACGAAACCCATCAGAAATTTTGTCAAAAAGGAATTCAGTCGAAACTTCAGAAGTTTCATCACAAAGTTTCGTCTAACATCATCTTGAGTTTCGTAGAGGAGAGTTTCGCCAAAGATTCCTTTGAGTTTCGTCATAACAGTGATTCATCATAGAGTTTCTTCACTTGGAGTTTCTTCACTGAAGTTTCGTCACATAGAGTTTCACCAAAATCACCCTAAGTTTCATCAATAGAGGGTTTCGCCAAAATCACCCTAATTTTCGTCACAAAGAAGTTTCACCAAAATTCCCTTGAGTTTTGTCACTAGAGTTTCGCCAAAGGTCAAGTAGAGTTTCCTCATAACAGGTTTCATTGAACAAAGGTTTCGTCAAGTAGATTGTTTTGTCAAACAAGTTTTGCCAAGACCAGAGTTTCGTCGAGAAACTTGTGCATTTTTTCACAGAAGCTCTGCATATCTATCATAACAGTCTGTTTTCAAGTGTGTAACCAGGTCTTCACTTTCATACATCAGTCATGAGTTGTACAAGTCCATGGCATTGGAGCACAGATCCAAGACCAGGTGAAGATCAGACTTCGGCAGCCGTTTGGTTAAGGAATGTCATGCCTCAACAATCGATTAGTGTAAGTCAATGGGCATTCGTGACGAACCAGAATCAATGCATTCAAAATCTGTTGATAAGTGAGAGTGAAACGGGTAGCAACAACCTTCCGCCAAAGCTGAATCACATGAATGAATATCCAACTTGGAAAGGTCACTTCCACACGTATGTTCTAGGGCAAAACACCGAGTTACGGACGTGCTTCATTACGCCATATAACACAACTCTTGAAGAAGCTGGATCAAATGCGACAACGTTCAATAATATGCAAGAAGCTGACAAAAAGGCATATGATCTGGAGAAGAAGGCGTTTGCTATTCTCACTCAAGCACTCCACAAAGATATATATCATCAATTCGGTTATTGTACTAGCACGAAAGCCTTATGGGACGCCTTGGTAGCAAGAGGAGAAGGGAATGCGGCTACAAGAATGACACGACATGATCTGTTGAAGAAGGAATTTGAATCACTTCAATTCATGGACAACGAAACACTAAATGATATGACAACTCATTTTTATCATTTGATTAGGGAGATGTATTCTTATGGTGTTCTTGCAACTCAACAGGAAATGGTTGCAAGGTTTGCTGATGCTCTACCCCCGAAATGGAGTTCTTTCATTGAATTGCTAAAGCTTACGGGTAGTCTAGATACTGTCAGTATCTATGAATTCATTCAGAAGTTGGAGCACAAGAATGATGAAGAAATCCGGAAAGCTAAACGAATTCCTGTTCCTCAAAATACTGAAATGTACCTCGCAGGTTTTAACTCTTCAGCTAGTTCCAGTTCTAGTTCAGCTCAGCAACCAAGACTACAAACGGCATTTGTGTCCAACACAAGTTCTTTTCCTTTTCCCCAGTCAGCTCCTCCTCCGGTTTTCGATCCAAGTGCATATCTTCCGCCAGCGCATGTTATTGCTCAAGCTCACTCTTTTTCAAAACCTCAATTTGATCCAAGTGCCTATATTCGGACACCGTCACAAGCCCAACAACAACCTCAACAAGCAAATTACAGTAGCACCTTTCATTCTCAAAACCCCAACACCGTCAGAGTTGATACTTCCAATCTTTCAAAAGTCAATGTAGAAGTTGCAAAGGAACATATGGAACTTCTCAACACAATGTTCAGTGCCTACTGTGGATTGGTTGCAGGTAAAATTGGAAACATTAATTTGACCAATGAAGATTATCAACAGATAGACCATGATGAAATGAAGTTAATGGACATCAAGTGGGCATTTGCGAGTGCTGTTCGAAGGGCCAAGGATTTTATGGAACGAACCGGATGAACTACCTTGGAAAGCAAAAATGATACAAAGTACGGTTTTGATAAGGATGCGGTAACGTGTTTTAATTGCGGCGAAAAGGGACACTTCGAACGTGATTGTACCCGACCAAGCAGACAAGGCAATCAAAACCCTTTCCGTAATCAGAAAAGTACTTCCAATGCAAATCAAGACAACCGTGAAAGAGGGATAGTAGCTGTGAACAACACCACCAACCGAGACCAGTCTGGGCCATCAAACACCAATCGGGCTCTAGTCGTTCAAGCTGATGAAAGATGTAACTGGTCAGTACAGTTTGGAGATGGTGATCAAGAAAGAGGAGGAAACGCATGTTATGCAAAGATCATCAATCACATCAAACATGTTCACAAAGAAGAATTTTCTGACAGTGATGATAGTTCTGGTTATAGCGGGAGTTCGGATGAAGAAAGCTCAAATTCGGGTGGTTATAATTCTGATGTTGATGATTTATTGAAGGAAGCTGAGGAGTTAAAGTGTCAAAAATCTATTCTGATCAAGAAGGTTGTTGTTTCAACAAAGGAAATGGAGAAGTTCTTCTCTGAAGATGGATCTTTTTCTTATCAGACTGTCTTTATGGCAAATGTCTCAGCCTCGTCAGGTCAGGTAAATTCCGACACTCCTACTCCTAGTGTATGTGATATGTGTGCATATTTGAAAGAGGAATCTGAAAAGGTTCACAGTCATAATCAAAGTTTAGTTATTGAGCTGTCTAAATGCAAAGAGGCAAACTGGCTTTAGCTCGAAATGAAAAGGATTTCAAAGATGTAATCAAAACTTTAAAGAAAAGTGTTTCCGAATTGACAAAGACTGTTTTAAACAAACAAATTGGTATTAACAACTACATTAATATCATTGAGGAAACAAAGAAAGAGCTAGCCGTTGCAAAATGCGAGCATGATGCAATCAAGCTCAAATTGGAGAGTTATTCTAACTCCCGATATGTGCTTGGTCAAATCATAGAAGCTCAACAACTGAAAGGGAATAAGAAAGGCGTTGGGTATAAGGTGTGTCCACCCCCTTTGGGACACAACTATACCAAAATGCCCAATAAATGAAGAGGATATGCCTCGGTTTGAACCTAGTGTGCCTCTTGATTATGAGGAAGTTAGTACAGGATTAGGGTTCAAACCGGACAGTTCCTCGAGTGACTCATCTGTAGAAACAGGAAATTAAGCATCGATAAATCAAAGTCCTCCAATCATCGAGGACTATGATTCGTCTGATGATGAATCAGCTGTGAGTGATCAGGATACATCACTTGATAAGATGAAAGGAGTAGAAATTCCAATTGAGAATCATATTCTGTGTGATCCTTCTACTCCTACTGTGCAACCTGTTGCCAAGCAGGTGATAGATCTTGTCAAGGATGCCAAGGAAGTCAAGGAATCTATGTCTGCTATTAAGAGTAATAAAGTGTTGTATACTTTGGTCGGTGATGCTAAAATATATTCAGACAAAGATTTTCCAATTAAAAACGTCAATCCATCTTTGATTGATAAAGTTTTTGAAGATAACACAAGTAACTTTTTGGGAAAGACGATCCCGGGAGTTGTTGTGACTCAGTGTGATCCTATTCCAAAATCCGAGGTTAGAAAACAACTTGGAAATAAAAAACAACCGACAAAGCAACAACCTATTGCTTCTAAGGCTAAACAACCAGAAATGCGAGCTCAAAAGCCTAACGTTTCTCGATCAAAATTTAAACAAAAGGAGCTCGTTACCAGAAGAAAGGCAGTAATGTCAAATTTGCAGCATCGAGGGATACTGATAGAATTGAGACTTTTGAAAACAAATCAAACATCGATTTTGTCCAGCAAGTCAAGATTTTAAAACGTAACAGTCAAAACAATTACACTCAATATACAAACGGGTGTGATGAAAAGGCAAGTACCTCAGGTTCTACAGGTTCAACATCTGTTTGTCGATCAGATTCTCCTAAGTTTGTTGAAAGGAGAACGTGTTTTAAGTGTGGGGAGTTTGGACATATCATTAAAAATTGTATAAACACTCCCAAAAGAAATTTATTGAGAAAGCTCCACATGAAAAGGTTCACCCACAACGTCGTCCTGTTTCACCAAAACATGATAAAAGAACGAGAAACTAAACAACGATTTCAAAATGTCAAGGCAGTTGAAAAGGCTTTAAAATCTGAAGCCAAATCTGTTAATAGGGAAGCAAGTTCTTCACAATCATTAAAACCAGAAGTTTCAAAATCCTTTCATAAGAATCAAACTGGTAAATAAAAACAAACTCTGAAACCTAAGACGGGTGAAAGTTCAGGGGAGGTGCTGTGTTTGACAATCATCAGGAAATCGAGATCACATTTCATGATGCTCCGGGACGACCCAAGACCACTAAGGCTTGGGTCCCCATCCTTAACTGATCTGTGAATGAGTGTGCAGAATGTTCTAGGAGGAACTATTGATAGTCTTAGGATTGTTGGTAGTGGGGCGTCCATGCACAAGATCGACAACATGCGGCTCCGACACATTGTTACATCTAGGAGTTGTTGCCTTTGATGGAGAGAGAAAAAGAAAAGAAGAATATGATGGTGAAAGAATGTCTAATGAAAGAAACTGAAAGCTTGGACAAAATGAAAATCATTTCAAAGTTTGATTGTTAAAGGCTTTAATCGGGTCCCCAGGATAGATTCAATCAAAATGTACGCACCTGCAACACGTCTGAAGTTCAAAATCCACAAGATGAACATGCAGTGTACATTTCCTCGCGGTGTGATTAAAGAAAACGTGTTTGTTGAACAAACGAACAGGGTGTGCGGATGCCTTGGCATGGATTGAACAACTGCACACTACTTCTCAAAGAGAAAGTCAAAGACCTTCGCTGGTACAATGTGGAAGACCAGCCGGACCCAGAGGTTTATGATCTTGTTGCTGTGAAGAGATTTCTCGGTTAATTGATGTAGCTGAAATATCAACCTTGAAATCCACACTGGGTGGATATCCAGTTTAGGAGAGCGCTCAGATTCCTGGCAATGCACGAAGCAGTTGCATGATACGGTTTTGAATATCTAATCTCTCCTATACCTGACGATATTTAAGCTGCTTTATGAATTATATCATCTCGTACAACACTCTTTGACCTGACACGTTGAACTCGAATATCACCTTAGACGTGATTGTTTCACTATGAAACTCGTCAATGTTATCATGGTCCACACCGACTACCAATGTGCCAACTGATTTTTCCAAAATTCGATAAATCATTTCTGATTAACATTAATTTTGGTAAATGGCATTGAGGTAAAACATGAGTTAACCGACATCGGGAAATTGTTTTTGTAAATACCTTTGTGTTTTTCAAATATATCATAGTTTGTTGATTTTAGGGGGAGTAAATCCAAATTTAAAAAAAATCAAAAATATCGAAAAATTTCAAAAACACAAAAACAATAGAAAAACAAAAATGAGTTTCCTGGCGAGAAAAGGAGAAAATGATAGTACATCAATGGTCTGTCGAAACCTCTTCGAACTAAACTTAAAATGAAAAACGATAAGCAGCTCTATATAAGATGTATCGGTAGGCTCACAATCATTTTATAGTGTGTAGGGTGATATAAACCTAAATCGACTGAAGACCAGGTCGGAACCACACATTGGCATATGGTCTTAGTACCGAAATTTCATTTGATTGATTGCCGAGGTTCTGAGATATTCGGTCTTTATGTTGTCTTATCATCTGGGTATCACGGTTGTATCTTTTGCCGAAAAACAACGGAGACGAAGTCTAGATCTTCCATGATACCAAACATACGTTTACATATTGCATTCGACCTCAATAATTGATCAACAATCACATGTCCAATCAAATAAGTGATAAAATATCACATTTATCCAGGAGTCGAGTTCGTCTCTTTGCTGTACGTTGTACTGACCTGTTCATGGACTTGCTCCTGTGCCCTCATGCATATGAAAATCAAGTTCCTCATCAATAAGTGATTCTATCACATAGGGCTTGTTTTCAATCAAAATAAGTGAGTTTCTCACATTCTTTTATTCTTTTATACGGTCAAACAGATGATAAACGGTATACTCACCGGTAAGATGAACTCTCGTGCATACCTTGATACGAGAAAGTGTCGTGTGTGGATGAACACTGGTCGGTAAGTATAAATCATACCTTAACATATCCTCATGTCACATGATTACTTCTGATAAGTTGAGCTTATGTGGACAACAATACCGATAATCATTATAGGATGCTTATCTAAATGTTAACTAATAGAACACCAAGAGCGTTTTGGCGTGACCGTACACTGATATGATTCTCTTAACCTCGAAACTCACAAAAAGAAGCTTTATATATATTTATTTATTGCTTTCCGTCTTTACATTTGAAAAATGAAAAATTCCAAAAAGATTTTAGGTGTGTTTTAATATAAACTTTATAAAAGCCAAAAAGATTTTATTTCTAGTTTATTTTTGATTGACCGATGTTGGAACACGAGTCTATCCTACCCAAAATCCTGATCGTAAGCCGGAAAACAATTGCGTCTTCATAAATGGTCGAAGTTGACAGATTTTAAAAGTTAAAGGATTAAAACTGAACATTTTCTAAACTTTCAAACTGTTGTCGGTCGGTGTTTGATTGAGATTTGATCATATATGTGTCGTTTGTTTATGTTAACTATATTCCAAGCGTTTGTTCTCATTACGCGTTTAGCTTCCTTGCATGTGCAGATGTTACATTCAATCCAACTAAAAGCGAAGACAACGTGATAGAAGACGAGCTCTGGAATGAAGACACGACGTGAAGGCACTCAAAGGATAAAGATGATCGAGTTGCTGATGACCCTTCATCAACACCACAAGGATCTAAAGCATTGAAGATCGAAAGATTCACCAGCCTAACTCAATGGAGAGTTTGTTTTTAGGGGGAGTTTATTAACGCACTTCCTAAATGAAATGGGGAGTTTGTTGATACACTTTCTACTTACGACGCGTGAAGACTTGTAAGATCCTCCGACACGAAAGACATGGAAGACGAACCATCACAACAGCGTCCAAGGGGGAGTTTGTTGATACATTTTGTGTGGACGCGACACGTTCGGTTCGACACTTTTACGGAATGAAGACCAAGTCGGATATCCTCCTATCCTACTTGGGTCCGACAAGTTTGTCTTGTTTGTAATGTAATGTATAAATGAATAATGCATGTTGCATACTTGGTTTATGTCTGTTTGTGTGTTTATATCGGTCTGCAGCAAACTGTTAACAGTTTGCCGCATATCCTGTTTGGCAGCCCTCGACGAAACTCCAAGTTTCGTCGAGCTCATGTATGATGAAACTCCCAAGTTTCATCAAAGACATGTATGATGAAACTCCCTTAGTGATGAAACTCTATGTTTCACCATGATAAGTGATGAAACTCCCTAGAGTTTCATCAACTTTGAGGTTTCGTCTTATAATGTATGGTGAAACTTCCTTTGTGATGAAACTCTAAGTTTCACCATGATAAGTGACGAAACTCCTTAGAGTTTCATCAACTTTGAAGTTTCTTCGTTCCCTCATTTGAGTTTCGTCGATGTTGTGTCAAGCTGCCTATATAAACACCTCATAGTTTCACACTGAAACCATGAGAGCATAACCTTCTGAGAGTTTTACATCAAACTGTGTGTGTATCTGTTTGAACCTTTGTACTCATCTAATCAATTGACTGTGATTCATTGGTTATATCGTGTTATTACAATCTGTGTTTCGTTTGGCATAGTCACGGGGATTCCGCACCCGTGACCGTGTTTGTGATAAACAAGTGATTTGGTTTCGTTAATCGATCCTCCGAGAATCGGGACCTACAGGGTTGGGTAATAAGAACACAAATTCCATTAATGTTATGTAAAACTTACAACTATGTTATATTAGATACAAGGAGGCTGGAATTTATACCAATTGTTAGTCATATCCATTGGGAATAGCCCAATAGTGTTGGTGAGTTTGATAACTCAAACAAAGCATTTTACATGTAATTTTCGGTCAAATCTCATAACAAAGCATAAAAGGAAATTGCTGGAAAGCTTGTCGTTGTATTTTTATTCAAATTTCATACTAGACATCCACAAACTCACAAAGCATTTTACATAATACTCATAAATACAATACACAATTTACTCATAAAACTAAAAAAACTCGCTAGAAGGTGCTCCGGTGACGAAGAGGATGCTCCGGTGACAGTGGTGGTTGACGGAGAAGGTGCTCCGGTGACGAAGAAGGTGCTCCGATGACGAAGGAGGATGCTCCGGTGACCGTGGTAGTTGACGAAGAAGGTGATCCGGTGACGGATTATTGTCATTATTTGTGACGGCAGGAAAGAAGCTCCTGTAACTAAGATGTACAGATGAGCATGATTTATGTTTGTTTTGAAGAGAAGAAGATGAAATTGTCTTTGAAGTGTGTTCTTTTGAAGGGGAGAACAACAGCCACTAGATCATGTTTCGATCAAGGGCCAAGTTTGTTCTTTTGTGTAAGGACACGGATCGAACTATTACTGGCGACAATGGTGACGCCGCTATTGGGGGTTTTCGTCGCCGCTATCGCTTGTTAAATCCCCAACCATTGGATCAGAATAAGGATCAATGGTGGGGGTTTGATTTCAGACACCGGGACGCGTATCGACCAAGGTGACATTTGGCTTATTGCCGCTATTGCCTGTCGCCGCTAATGGTATATAATTCTTGTAGTGGGTATGCAAATTTATACATTCATAAAAAAATTGTTAGTCCAAAATTTTTGTTGGATTTTTTATATTAGTCAAGAACACAAGGAAACAACAAGAAGATAGACACCATAAGTTTTTCAACTTATTAATACGAGTAAATTGCCATTTTAGTCCCTGAGTTTTGTCCAAATTTGCCATTTTAGTCCAAATAGTTTTCTTTTTTTTTTTTTTTTTTTTTTTTTTTTTTTTTTTTTGCCTCTGGGTCCCTGACTTTTCCCTTTTGATGCCATTTTGATCACATACACTAACTCCATCTTTAACCAGGGGTATTTTGGGGATTTTCATTTTAAATGTTTTCAATTGCCATTTTGATTCAATTCCAAAAAATTAAAAAATTTCCAAAAAATGAAAAAAATTCCAAAAAATTCTAAAAAATAATAGAAATTCTAAAAAATCATAAAAATTCCAAGAAAATTCTAAAAAAATACAAAAAATCCGTTTCGGCGCGAACCGTTTCGACACGAACCATTTCGACCCGTACCGTTTCGACCCGAACCGCTTCGAGCCGAACCGTTTTGAGCCGACGCGAACCGTTTCGACCCGTACCGTTTCGAGCCGAACCATTTCAATGCGAACCGTTTCGAACCGAACCGTTTCGAACCGAACTGTTTCGAACTGAACCGCTTCGACGCGAACCGTTTCGACCCGTACCGTTTCGAACCGAACCGTCTCGACCTGTACTGTTTCGAGCAGAACCGTTTCGAACCGTACCGTTTCGACCCAAATCGTTTCGAAACGGTTCAGCTCGAAACGGTTCACGTCGAAACGGTTCAACTCGAAACGGTTCGCGTCGAAACGGTTCAGCTCGAAACGGTACGGGTCGAAACGGTTCGCGTCGAAACGGTTCAGCTTGAAACGGTACGGGTCGAAACGGTTCGCGTCGAAAAGGTACGGGTCGAAACGGTTCGGGTTCGAAACGGTTCACGCCGAAACGGATTATTTGTATTTTTTTTAGAATTCTTATGATTTTTTAGAATTTTTATTATTTTTTAGAATTTTTTGTAATTTTTTTGATTTTTTGGATTTTTTTTGATTTTATGGAATTGGATCAAAATGGCAATTGAAAACATTTAAAATGAAAATCCCCAAAATACCCGTGGTTAAAGATGGAGTTTTTGGATGGAGTTAGTGTATGTGATCAAAATGGCAACAAAAGGGAAAAAGTCAGGGACCCAGAGGCAAAAAATAAAATATTTGGACTAAAATGGCAAATTTGGACAAAACTCAGAAACTAAGAAGGCAATTTACTCTATTAATACTAAATCAAAAGAATTGATATTGGTGGATCAGATACGACTACAAAAAAAATCATCACAGTACAAACCAGTTCATTGTAGAAAGAAACCTGTTATGACTAATATCGACTTGTGAACGACTTGTAAATTTCATTGGCGAATCATCCGTCAGATGAAAATGACGTGTGTTACTGCAAGCAGATTTTGTTCTATCTAAGAAACCCGCCTTTGATGATCTCTTACTAACATCGTTAGTAAATTTGAAATGTGAACTGAATTCGAACACATTTTCTTATAATTTTTAGGGTAAATTAGTTTTTGAGTGCCTGTGTTTTTTGGGTTTTAACTAGTTGAGTCCAAAAGCAAAAAAGTTTAACGATCTGAGTCCCTATAAGCATTTTCTTTAACAATTTGAGTCCATTTATTGGATGTCTGTTAAGTCTGCTGTTAGTCCCCCCATGTGTAATCCACGTGAGGGGTATTTTCGTCCATTTAACCCCTGTGTATTCCTTTATAAAGCTTTCCTTTTCATCTTCTTCCACAAAACTAAAAACCCTAAATCTTTAACATGATCTCTCCCTTTCATCTTCTTCCACAAAATTAAAAAACCCTAAATCTTCATCATGATCAATTAAGTTGTCTGCGCATGTGGGTCTACAACAATCATACGAACCTCGTGGACTGCAACAAATCCAGGTAGGTGATTCCATTGTTGTATAAGAGAGGTAATGTCACACCCCAACCGATGGCGGAAACATCGGGATGCGAGCACTAAGCGTTCAGATTGCTCATAAGATTTCCATAACACTAGAAATTTCGATAATAATTAATTTGATTTCATGCAAGATTGTCTATCATAAACACCCATCAAAACAAATATCAAATTACATCATCATCAAATATTGTTCACGAGTCTTAGATTAGCTAAGTGACGTTTCTAGGCATCATCCTAGCTTGTTTTCCATGAGTTCTACAGCTGTGACAACTCGACCTTTCGATTTTAAATGCACGTTGACTTTGACTGTTGATAGCTGACTTGTTGACTTGTAACTGTACATGTTATGTGTTAATGAAACGTATTGTATTGTGCCTATATGTGATTACTGTCATGATGTGAGTATTAGTATAAAACACTTAGACTTATTCACCAATCAAACCATCTCGACGAATCAAACTTGTGATTCGCCAAGGACCACTCAACGAAACAGAAGCACTGTTTCGTCAACCCATTCTTAACGAAACAGCCTATTTCGCCGGCCCATATGATTCGTCAAGCCCATTAAGGGCCCAGGACCATTAAAACACGTATATATTAGACGGAACAACCACTTTCACGACATTTTAGCAAAACAGAAAACCCTAGAACTCCTGTGTGTGTGTGTGTGTGTGACGGCAAACTTGTGTTCCTGAAGTCCCAATTCAACCTCGTTAACATTCCTTTGTCGCGGTTAGTATTTTCTACTCGTATTGATTGATGGTTTGGGATTGTTGTAAACTGATTTCTGATGTAGTGCTTATGCTCATGATTTATTGATAAATTGTTGTTGTTATGATATAGACTTATAGATTACGGATTTTATGCTAAGATTTGATTGTTGAACGGATTGATCGGTTGATACATAGGGCTTGATGTTCTAGACTAAACCCAACTGATGATTTCGGTTTGATAAATACAGTTGTGATGCCACCAGTTAGGTCTCAAACGATTGCTAAATGAATGCATGTATTAGCCCTAGTAGTATCAATAAATTCGTGTATTGATTTGATGATGATTTCTGTGTTATATGATTTACTGTATGATGATGATGATGATGACGGCTATTAACCATGATTAGGGTTTCTGTGATAAGTTCTGTAATTGACTGCATGATTTTCGGTAACTGACATGTTGACGTAACTGCTGCTTAACGAATGTGAATGTTTGACGAATTGGAAGTCTTGGCGAAACAGAATGTGTTTCGCCAAGGATGTCGACGAATTAGAAAATGTATTTCGCCAAAGGTCTTTAACGAAATAGAACCCCTATTTCGCCAAAGGGTAGTTGACGAAACACAAGTGTTTCGTCAAACATGTGTTTCGCCAAGTATGTGATTCGCCAACTTCTGTTTCGCCAACTTGGATAACCTGCACAGTAAACTGATTTAATTCTGTTAAGTGTTGACTGAGTTAACTAACTGATGTTAAACACTATGCATGACTTGTGTGATGATTGATTTGGTGATGTGTACTACTTGGTGATCATTGATTATGCTTATACGTGAACTGTATGAATTCAAACTGATTGTGTACGTGCATACTCTAGGACGTGATTGATTTACTTTGAGCACATACTTAGCATACCGAGCAAATCCAAGGTGAGTTCACACTCTTACCAAGGCATGGGATTCCCGGGGTGTTGGGAATGGGATTGATAAGGATAAGGTTGAATAGATTCATACGGACACTGTTACTAGACTACCATACCATCGTCCTCGGTTGTGCAGGACACATACGTAAAACCTACGTATACTTATGCTACTCGCTATCCTCGGTTGTGAAGGATACTCACGTAAAACCTACGTGAACTTATTATACTCACTACTGCCTCGGTTGTGTCAGGCACTTACGTAAAACCTACGTAAACCCCCGCGTACTCCTATCCTCGGTTGTGAAGGATACTTACGCAAAACCTACGTAAACCCCATACGCGCTACTGTTCTCGGTTGTGAAGAACACTTATGGTTACGCATAGTCTAGTGGATTAGTAACGTGGGAAGCCCCCACCAATAGAAACCTATATTGGCCCAGTAGAGCCACTTGATACTCATGAACTTACTGTACGCATTTACTTTCTGTGAACTCGCTCAACTAGTTGTTGACTCTCTGCTGCATGCCTTGCAGGACCTTAGGTACTAATGGAGCTTGCACAAGGAGGAGCAGGTCGTTGTGGGCAGATGGATCGGGATTACTTATTAAACACTTATGACGTTTCAAACATTAATACTTATGTTGGGTTTTACATAATGCTTCCGCTACACTTACTTACATTGGTTTTGATAAACACCTTTCGTATTGATGGATAATATTTACTATTTATTTGTATGTTCAATATGATTGGTGGCTTGATCCTGGTCATGTCACGCTCCCAGGCGGTGATACTCCGCAGGTGGAATTTGGGGGTGTGACAGATTGGTATCAGAGCCATTGGTTATAGAGAACTTGGTTTTAATATGGGAAAACGTTTTTTTATTAAAACCAGACTATAACCAGAACAGTGCTCTCAACGATCCACAACGACGCTTCGCTCCACGTGCAAGACTCAACATCCTAGGTAATAAGGTTTATGTTTATTACCTGCTTGCTAGAACTGCTTAGAACTTTGCTCGTAGTATGTTAGATTACATAGCTTACTATACGTCGTTACATGAGAACCCCTATGTGCTTACACTCTTCTGTCATCGCTCTATTCGCGAACGTCTCTAACTCATGTTGCATTTGCTATGAAGATCATGTCTGGACGAATTAACATGACTCAAGCCCAGCTAGAGGCTCTCGTTCAAGCTCAAGTTGCTGCGGCACTTGCAGCTGCTCAAGCAGGTAGTATACCCTGCAGTATAGACTCACACTAGGATCTTTAGATCCTACATTAACTCTCGTATTTAACTTTGTCCTATTCGTACACAATAGGTCAACACGCGCAACAACCTGTCTGCACTTTCAAGAACTTCATGGACTGTCGTCCAAGTACTTTCAGTGGCACCGAGGGGGCAGTGGGACTCCTCCATTGGTTTGAGAAGCTAGAGTCAGTGTTTGAAATGTGTGAATGCCCTGAGGCTCGCAGGGTCAAGTATGCCACTGGCACGTTGGAAGGGATTGCGCTCACCTGGTGGAACGCGCAAGTACAGATCCTAGGGTTGGCAGCTGCTAACGCCACACCTTGGGAGGATTTCAAGGAATTGATTAAGCGTGAGTACTGCACGCGAGACGACATCCACAAGCTGGAGAATGAGCTATACCACTTGAAGATGACGGGGTCAGAGATAGAGGCATACACGAAACGGTCAAATGAACTAGCCATCTTGTGTCCAACGATGGTGGACCCTCCAGTTAAGCGCATTGAGTTGTACCTCAAGGGGCTTGCGCCAGAGATTCAGAGCCACGTGACGTCGGCTAACCTCAACAATATCCAAGACATTCAGCGTCTTGCCCACCGACTCACCGATCAGGCAGTGGATCAGAACAAGCTGCCAAAACGCATCAGTGCTACTACTACTGCTGTCACTACTTCTGCTACTCCCAGTGACAACAAAAGAAAGTGGGATGGGGATTCTAGAAAAGGTTCAGCAACAGTTCAATCTCAAGCCCAGCAGCAGAAGACTGACCACTACCAGAGTCCTAGTCAGCAATCCTCTGGTGGTCATAGACAGAGAAGGTATCAAGGGTTTCACCCCAAGTGTCACAACTGCAACAGACATCATAGCGGCCAGTGCAACAAGGGTCGTTGTCAAAGATGCCTCAAGATGGGTCACGAGGCCAAAGACTGTAGGAGCCCACGGCCTGCAAATCAGAACCAGCAACTCCCACCGCCAGCTCCTCAGAACCCACAGCAGCAGCAGCCACAGCGTGGGAACCGGGGATGTTTCCAGTGTGGGGCTAAAGGCCACTACAAACGTGATTGCCCTCAATTGAACCAGAACCAGAATCGCAACAACAACAATCAGGGCAACGGGAACAATAACAACAATAACGGGGGAAACAACAACAACAATGGCAACGAAGCTCGGGGTCGTGCTTTTGTGCTAGGTCGGGGTGACGCAGTGAATGATCCCAATGTGGTTATGGGTAAGTTTCTTCTCGACGATATTTACGTTACTGTCTTATTTGATTCGGGTGCTGATACAAGCTATATGTCTTTGAAAATGAGTAAATTGTTAAAACGTACACCAACACCCCTAAACACCAAACATGTAGTAGAACTAGCTAACGGTAAAAGTGTAGAAGCCGCACATGTAATCAAGGGTTGTAGCATCGTTCTAGCTGGTCAGACCTTCTCGATTGATCTTATACCCATAGTTTTGGGTAGTTTCGACGTCGTTATCGGTATGGATTGTTTATCCCAGCATCACGCAGAGATTTTGTGCAAGGAAAAGGTCATTCGTATTCCTCGTTCTAGTCAGGAACCTCTTGAAGTTCAAGGCGACAAGAGTGGTGCTGTGGTTGGCATCATCTCTTTCTTAAAGGCACAGAAATGTTTACAAAAGGGGCACACTGCAATTCTAGCACTTGTCACTGACGCATCAGCAAAGGAAAAGAAGCTGGAGGATATTCCAGTTGTACGTGACTTCCCTCAGGTGTTTCCTGAAGATTTACCCGGTTTACCGCCTCATCGCCAAGTCGAGTTTCAGATTGAGTTGGCTCCTGGAGCAGCACCTATAGCCCGCGCACCGTATCGTTTAGCTCCAACCGAACTGGAAGAGTTGTCAAAGCAGTTACAAGAGCTCTTGGAAAAGGGCTTTATTCGTCCAAGCTCATCGCCTTGGGGAGCTCCAGTACTTTCCGTGAAAAAGAAGGATAGCACTTTCAGGATGTGCATCGACTATCGTGAACTGAACAAGGTGACGGTGAAGAACCGTTATCCTCTTCCGCGTATAGACGACTTATTCGACCAGTTGCAGGGGTCGAGTTACTACTCCAAGATAGACTTGAGGTCAGGGTATCATCAGCTGAGAGTCCGGGATGAGGACGTCTTCAAGACAGCATTCAGAACTCGCTACGGTCATTACGAGTTTCTAGTTATGCCATTTGGGTTAACGAATGCGCCTGCCGTATTTATGGACCTTATGAACAGGGTGTGCAAACCCTATCTAGACAAGTTCGTCATTGTTTTTATCGACGACATTTTGATTTACTCCAAGAGTCAAGAGGAGCACGAACATCACCTACGATTGATTTTGGAACTCCTTCGAAAGGAGCAATTGTACGCCAAGTTTTCCAAATGCGACTTCTGGCTTCGTGAAGTCCACTTCTTAGGCCATGTGGTGAACATGGATGGGATTCATGTCGATCCATCCAAGGTAGATTCGATCAGGAACTAGCCTGCACCGCGTACACCAACAGAAATACGCCAATTCTTGGGTTTGGCGGGTTACTACAGACGATTTATAAAAGACTTCTCCAAGATCGCACAGCCGCTTACGCTACTGACACAGAAGGGTGTCACCTATCGCTGGGGAGAGCCCCAGGAAACCGCCTTTCAGTACCTAAAGGATAGGCTTTGCAGCGCGCCTATTCTCTCATTGCCAGAGGGCACGAACGACTTTGTGGTTTATTGTGACGCGTCGATACAGGGTCTTGGGTGTGTATTGATGCAGCGGGATAAGGTTAATGCTTACGCTTCACGTCAACTCAAGGTTCACGAACGGAACTACACGACGCACGATTTAGAGCTGGGAGCTGTTGTTTTCGCGCTTAAGATATGGCGACACTACCTGTACGGTACCAGGTGCACGATTTACACCGATCACAGGAGTCTCGAGCATATCCTTAAGCAAAAGGATTTGAACATGCGTCAACGAAGATGGGTTGAACTTCTGAACGATTACGAATGCGCCATCAAGTACCATCCAGGCAAAGCCAATGTTGTGGCTGACGCTCTCAGTCGGAAAGACACTCTACCTAGGCGCGTACGAGCTTTGCAGCTCACTATTCAGTCCAGTCTTCCTGCACAGATACGAACTGCTCAGATAGAAGCTTTAAAACCCGAAAACGTCAAGGCTGAAGCCTTACGTGGCTCAAGGCAACGAATGGAACAAAAGGAAGACGGCGCCTACTATGTAACGGGGCGTATTTGGGTCCCACTCCATGGCGGTTTACGAGAGCTTGTAATGGATGAAGCACACAAGTCTCGCTACTCCGTACATCCAGGGTCGGATAAAATGTACCACGACATCAGAACAACATACTGGTGGCCTAGTATGAAGGCCCACATCGTTACTTACGTTGGCAAGTGTTTGACTTGTGCAAAGGTCAAAGTGGAGTATCAGAAACCAGCGGGCCTACTTCAGCAACCTAAGATACCGCAATGGAAATGGGAAGAAATTTCAATGGATTTCGTTACGGGCTTACCTAGATCCCAGCGGGGGAATGATACCATATGGGTGATCGTCGATCGACTCACCAAGTCTGCACACTTCCTGGCTATTAAGGAAACGGATAAGTTCTCCACTCTCGCAGACATCTATCTTAAAGAAGTTGTTTCGAGGCACGGGGTGCCCACCTCCATCATTTCGGATCGGGATGCACGATTCACGTCAGAGCTATGGCAAGCGATGCACAAATCTTTCGGCTCACGGTTAGACATGAGCACAGCATATCACCCTCAGACGGATGGGCAGTCTAAGCGAACGATCCAAACTCTCGAAGACATGCTTCGGGCATGCGTTATTGATTTCGGCAACGGTTGGGAAAAGCACCTCCCTTTGGTGGAGTTTTCATACAATAACAGCTATCACACCAGTATACAAGCCGCACCGTTCGAGGCATTGTACGGGCGTAAATGTCGGTCACCTCTCTGTTGGGCAGAGGTGGGGGATAGTCAGATCACGGGTCCAGAGATTGTAGTGGACGCCACAGAAAAGATAGCACAGATACGACAACGCATGGTGGCAGCACGCGACCGTCAGAAAGCCTACGCGGACAAGCGTAGAAAGCCATTGGAATTTCAGGTCGGGGACCGGGTTTTACTAAAAGTCTCACCCTGGAAGGGTGTGGTTCGTTTTGGCAAACGGGGCAAACTAAATCCGCGGTACGTCGGACCGTTCGAGATCATTGAGAAAATAGGCAAAGTGGCCTACAAGTTAAATTTACCAGCTGAACTCGGTGCAGTTCATAATGTTTTCCACGTGTCGAATCTGAAGAAGTGCCTGTCAGATGAGACCCTCATAATTCCTTTTAAGGAACTTACTATCGACGAGCGATTGCAGTTTGTCGAGGAGCCAGTTGAAATCACGGACCGGGATGTTAAGGTCCTCAAAAGCAAGAGAATCCCTCTTGTTCGAGTTCGTTGGAACTCCCGTCGTGGCCCAGAGTACACCTGGGAACGCGAAGATCAGATGACAGAAAAGTATCCCCAGTTATTCGGAACCAATGCAACCACTGCTGAGGCTGAAGCTACTACTGCGGAATTTCGGGACGAAATTCCAGATCAACGGGGGGAGGATGTCACACCCCAGGAAAACCAGTGAACGATGCAACCTATCTATCTTCCTCAGTAAGTACACGTATCAAATTTCGGGACGAAATTTCTTTCAAGTTGGGGATAATGTGACAACTCGACCTTTCGATTTTAAATGCACGTTGACTTTGACTGTTGATAGCTGACTTGTTGACTTGTAACTGTACATGTTATGTGTTAATGAAACGTATTGTATTGTGCCTATATGTGATTACTGTCATGATGTGAGTATTAGTATAAAACACTTAGACTTATTCACCAATCAAACCATCTCGACGAATCAAACTTGTGATTCGCCAAGGACCACTCAACGAAACAGAAGCACTGTTTCGTCAACCCATTCTTAACGAAACAGCCTATTTCGCCGGCCCATATGATTCGTCAAGCCCATTAAGGGCCCAGGACCATTAAAACACGTATATGTTAGACGGAACAACCACTTTCACGACACTTTAGCAAAACAGAAAACCCTAGAACTCCTGTGTGTGTGTGTGACGGCAAACTTGTGTTCCTGAAGTCCCAATTCAACCTCGTTAACATTCCTTTGTCGCGGTTAGTATTTTCTACTCGTATTGATTGATGGTTTGGGATTGTTGTAAACTGATTTCTGATGTAGTGCTTATGCTCATGATTTATTGATAAATTGTTGTTGTTATGATATAGACTTATAGATTACGGATTTTATGCTAAGATTTGATTGTTGAACGGATTGATCGGTTGATACATAGGGCTTGATGTTCTAGACTAAACCCAACTGATGATTTCGGTTTGATAAATACAGTTGTGATGCCACCAGTTAGGTCTCAAACGATTGCTAAATGAATGCATGTATTAGCCCTAGTAGTATCAATGAATTCGTGTATTGATTTGATGATGATTTCTGTGTTATATGATATACTGTATGATGATGATGATGATGACGGCTATTAACCATGATTAGGGTTTCTGTGATAAGTTCTGTAATTGACTGCATGATTTTCGGTAACTGACATGTTGACGTAACTGCTGCTTAACGAATGTGAATGTTTGACGAATTGGAAGTCTTGGCGAAACAGAATGTGTTTCGCCAAGGATGTCGACGAATTAGAAAATGTATTTCGCCAAAGGTCTTTAACGAAATAGAACCCCTATTTCGCCAAAGGGTAGTTGACGAAACACAAGTGTTTCGTCAAACATGTGTTTCGCCAAGTATGTGATTCGCCAACTTCTGTTTCGCCAACTTGGATAACCTGCACAGTAAACTAATTTAATTCTGTTAAGTGTTGACTGAGTTAACTAACTGATGTTAAACACTATGCATGACTTGTGTGATGATTGATTTGGTGATGTGTACTACTTGGTGATCATTGATTATGCTTATACGTGAACTGTATGAATTCAAACTGATTGTGTATGTGCATACTCTAGGACGTGATTTATTTACTTTGAGCATATACTTAGCATACCGAGCAAACCCAAGGTGAGTTCACACTCTTACCAAGGCATGGGATTCCCGGGGTGTTGGGAATGGGATTGATAAGGATAAGGTTGAATAGATTCATACGGACACTGTTACTAGACTACCATACCATCGTCCTCGGTTGTGCAGGACACATACGTAAAACCTACGTATACTTATGCTACTCGCTATCCTCGGTTGTGAAGGATACTCACGTAAAACCTACGTGAACTTATTATACTCACTACTGCCTCGGTTGTGTCAGGCACTTACGTAAAACCTACGTAAACCCCCACGTACTCCTATCCTCGGTTGTGAAGGATACTTACGTAAAACCTACGTAAACCCCATACGCGCTACTGTTCTCGGTTGTGAAGAACACTTATGGTTACGCATAGTCTAGTGGATTAGTAACGTGGGAAGCCCCCACCAATAGAAACCTATATTGGCCCAGTAGAGCCACTTGATACTCATGAGCTTACTGTACGCATTTACTTTCTGTGAACTCGCTCAACTAGTTGTTGACTCTCTGCTGCATGCCTTGCAGGACCTTAGGTACTAATGGAGCTTGCACAAGGAGGAGCAGGTCGTTGTGGGCAGATGGATCGTGATTACTTATTAAACACTTATGACGTTTCAAACATTAATACTTATGTTGGGTTTTACATAATGCTTCCGCTACACTTACTTACATTGGTTTTGATAAACACCTTTCGTATTGATGGATAATATTTACTATTTATTTGTATGTTCAATATGATTGGTGGCTTGATCCTTGTCATGTCACGCTCCCAGGCGGTGATACTCCGCAGGTGGAATTTGGGGGTGTGACAACGGCAACCTATTAGCCTGCAACATGTATTAAAATATCAATACTAAAGTATTGGTGAGTATACAAGTTAAATAATAGAATAATAGATTAAAACAACTCATATCCAAAGTGTAAGCAATAGAATAGTTTCAGTCGTGCTAGTGTCACAGTCCACGCAGTGATAGCCCAAGTATCCCGATGCTTTAGTGTTTACCCAAGACTCACGGTAAACTAGAATCCTCCTAACAATACCCCCCGAGAATAATGGGAGAGGTGCATCTCCTATAGCGCTACTATTGTTAAGGCGGAACTACACACTCTGGAATAAACGTCACATAGCACAAAGAGCCAAGAATTAAGAATCACAAGTTTCACGTACGCATAGGATTGAGTATAAGTTTCAAAGATTCAAGTTTAAGTATTCATAGAATACATGTTACACCCCAAAATTTCAAAGTAAAAGGGGATCGAGTATACTCACAGTGATTGCTTAACAGTCGCAACTGTTATTGGATCAAAGGGAGCTTTTTTAGGATGAGCCTAATTAGATTACCAAAGGATAAGAGTCGGGCAGAGTAGCGAGATAAGGTGTCCACCGGTCACTAGATTGGATGGCTGTCCGATCGGATGACTGTCCGATCGGATGGTCAGCCGGTCGGGTGACACATGTGTGAAGAGACAAATGGCTGCCCGATCGGATGGCCATCCGATCGGGTTGCCACTTGAGTGGAAAACATAAGTGAGTAGGGTGGCTGTCCGATCGGATGGTAATCCAATCGGATTGCCAGTCGATCCTGGTGTAAGTATCCTCGTCATCCAATCGGATCGCTGCTCGATCGGACAACTGCCCGATCGGGTTGCCACTTGATCAAGACTTCCAAGTTTTGATAATTTTACTAAGTGTTTGAAAGTTTCTAAGTTCCAAGGCAACAAGGCAAGTGTCACCTGATAGGGTGGCTGCCTGGTCGGACGGCTGTCCGATCGGGTTGCCACTCGATCGGGCAACCCTTGTTCTTGTTAATCATGTTTGTGAGATTTCCAAGTTTCTAGATTAACGGTGACGGCACGACACGTATTGAGACAACGGTTAAAACCCCTTAGCCCCCAAAACTCCGATCGGGTGGGAATCACCCCTGTTCGATCAGTTGTTTGTTTCTAATGGGTTTATGTCGGAATCGGTTGCCATGCTTGTCTTTACCGGTAAGAACTCAGATTAATACCAACTTTAGACTATTCATCAGATCTACAGTTAGTTTAGACCCAATTTCCACCGAATAAAGTAAAAGTTTGAGAAAAAGATGAAGATACTCAAGTTTTATATGAAAAGTCTAGATTTAGCTTACATTTAGTGTGAACACGCATGAAATATCTTAGATCTGAGCTAGATCTTGCTCAGAATGACATTATATGGTAGTTTGTACAAACCTCCATGATGACATCACCCTCAAGAACTCAGATCCGAGAGATTTCACGGTGAAAAGTATGATTTCAAGTGAGAATCACGTTGAGAATGATGTGTAGATCATTAAAGTATGAGAATCTAGCCTAAAACGTACCGAAATCAGCAAGAAAATGAAGAAATGAAGAGTGCACGTGTCTGGTCGAGAAGAGCTGTCACATCACTCAAAATGGTGATGTGACAGGTCTATTTATAGTGAGAGGTGGGATTTAGGCGGTGCAAAGTGGATAGGGTGGCCGATCGGTCGAGTGGTCACACGAACGGGTGGTCATCCGATCGGACGGCCGCTCTGGCCTATCCCTTCATTCCGCGTTCCTGACTTAGATTCATTTTGTGAGTTATATTTAGCGTTGCGTTGCGTATAGTTTGGGTAAAGTACTTAGATTACATCATAAACCAAAAGTTTCCAAGTTTCATAGATTCCGCCAGTGACAAGACTTCCAGTCTCTCGTTCAACCAAGAATTCAAGTCTCACGAGTCTAAGGAGTCAAGCACCAAATAAGTTTCAAGAATCAAGAGCCAAAGTATCAAGTATCAAGATTCAGCATAAAGAATCTAGCTTCCACAGTATCAAGAGTCAAGTATCTAGTTTAATCATCAAGAATCAAGTGTCTAGATTAAGCATCAAGAGTCAAGTATCTAGATTATGTATCAAGAGTCATAGTTTAAGTGTCAAGAATCAAGCATCTAGAATAAAAAATCAAGCATCATAGTATCAAGCATCAATATCAATAAGATTCATGCCAAAAATATCAAAGTATTAACATCACATAACTTCAGGGACTAAAACTGACAATTTAATGGAGGTTCAGGGACTGATCTTGCCAAGTGTCTAAAGTTTAGGGACGCTGCGCGTTAAAGTCTCCCTTCCTTTAGGAGATTTCGTCCCCGAAATCTTAGAAGAAGACTGCTCGAAGAGATGCGGGTACTTAGCCTTCATATCACTTTTCAATTCCCAAGTGAATTCGGCGCCACACTTTCCTTCCCATCGAACCGTAACAATGGGAATTTTGTTGCGCCTCAGACGCTTGACAGTTTGATCCATGATTTCGATTGGTTTCTCCACAAACTGAACAACTTCATTTATTTGCAAGTCTTCAAAAGGAACCTGCACTCCCTCATCGGCTAGGCATTTACGCAGATTCGATACATGGAACACTAGATGTACGCTGTTTAGCTCTTGTGGCAAATCAAATTTGTATGCTACATTGCCAATCCTTTCAAGTATCACGAAAGGACCCACATAGCGAGGAACGAGCTTTCACTTCTTTCCAAAACGAACTACTCCCTTCCAGGGAGATACCTTGAGAAGAACTCGGTCACCAACAGCAAATTCCAAAGGCTTCCGCCTATTATCAGCATAGCTCTTTTGTCTGCTCCTAGCCTTGATTAAGTTATCATGGATTTGAAGAATCTTATCCGTTGTCTCTTGAACAATCTCAGGGCCAGTGAACTGCTTTTCCACAACGCATGCCAGCTGAGAGGAGATCGGGATTTTCGCCCATATAAAGCTTCGAAAGGAGCCATCTGGATACTGGAATGATAACTGTTGTTGTACGAGAACTCAATCAATGGTAAATATACATCCCAGTTACCACTAAAGTCGATGACACAAGAACGGAGCCTATCCTCTAGGGTTTGAATAGTACGCTCGGCCTGTACATCCGTCTAAGGATGAAAGGCCGTGCTAAGATTCCTGTGACACTTGTGCTCCGTAAACACACATGATGTAGGACACTTTTTTATCAAAGAAACAATGTTCTTTGGTCTCAAAATTTTATTTATTTTGGTTTTACAATTTCACATTTTGATTCTAGTTCATTTTCAAGCTTTAAATCGCTTTCTGGAAAGTTAAACACAAACTGATGCGTAAATATAATCAGTTTAATGCGGAAAACACTCCAGAACAGTGACATAGGCTTAACATACCTTAAATAACTTTTATATAACTTAGAAATAGGTTTTGAAGGCTTTGGTGTGTCAAAAACAAGTTTATTCACACTCAGGGACTATTTGCGTCAAACTACGAAAGTATACTGATTCACATGGTATCGAACATTCCGGAACTTGATCATAAGTTAAACATGCCCTAAATATCCTTTGCATAGCTTAGAAATAGGCTTTGAGGTGTTTGGTGCGCAAAAATAAACTTTTATGATCAATAGGGGCTAAAAGCGTCAAAAAGTGCATAAGTTTGCATTTTCACGCATAACTTACGTTCTGAAAATATCAGGACATCCAAAAATTTATGTAATCATTAAAATATTTTATTTTAGTGATTGGCTTGATAAAATTCCATTCGTCGCGTAATTTGGATCGTTTTTCGCGTCCGTTCATGTTTCGTCATAATTAACCGAACAACACAACCGTACGACCAAACGAACCGACTTCTGAGATGTTTTGAGCACATTTTAAGTTCCCTATACTTTAACCTCATTTTAGAGCCTTGAAATAAGGTTAACGGGTCTTAAACGTGTCAAAACGCATCAAAAATCAAGATCGGAGTCTTAGGGGCCTGTTCTGCCTTTTTGTGAAACTTGCTGACCTGCACAAGGCTTACGGACCGTAAGCACAAACCCATACGGTTGATGTGCGTTAGGTGTAATATATATTAGGTGTATATGTTAAGCCCGTTTTACACTTTTTAGCCAAGTTTTAAATTTATAAAACACGATATTTACTAACACCAAACACATATATGGGCAAGTGCACCCATCGTGGACGTAGTATAGTGTTGGTAAGATACCGAGGTCATCCAAGGACACAAGAGCTTTTAGTACCAGTTTATCCTCAATGTCTAATCAAATCAAAAGTTAGAAAAAAGGTTTTAAACTAGAAAAATAAAACTAACTAAAATGCTGAAAATAAAAGTAAAAGTAAAAACATATAGACAAGATGAATCACTTGGATCCGACTCGTGTGTAGTGTAACCTTTGATTATTTTCGCACTTATGCACTTGTTTAAGAGATTATCTTAGTTATTGTAGTAGGCCCCTCTTTTGAAGGTGACGTTACCCTCAACCCAGTAGTTTGAGTCAGCAAGGATACAATCCTAAAGGGTCGGATTATTGAAAGATAATTAATTAAGTTATTAATGCATAATGTGGTAGGCCCCTCTTTTGAAGGTGACGTTACCCTCGGCTAAGTAGTCTGAGTCAGCAGGGATACAGTCCTAAGTAGCCGGGTTAAAGTTTTAATAGTAGTTTAACTTATGAGTGGATCAAAGAGTTTGGACCCCCGCCATCCAATACTGGTGGGTATTGAAGGAGTTCCTACTAAATTTGACCCAGGTCCTTTGCAGGATCTATACACTGAACAATGGCAAGACTCTTACCAAACCGTTCCCTTAACCCCCGGCTAGGTAGCCAACATATCTCCATATAGACCGTGGAGATATAAATTGTCACACCCTGGCTTTGCGGAAGCGTGGTAAATTTGGTGTGACTTCTTAATACCATAGCTTAATCATAACAAGCTATATGAATTTAAAATATGCAAGATCATCCATTAAAATAAAAATATCAAACATTGTCTTAACGGGTTAACACCCTATCAACCATAATCTTGTCCCACAAACATTACAACCCTAAACATAACATAACATAACATGATTCGAGGACTGTGACTTGTCCAGGAAAGAGTCACATTCCCCAAACCCTGGATGACCTCGGTGACAAATGCAGCGGAAAACATGCCATACCGTGCCAGATCTTTAATTCCCTGAAATACATGTAAGTTGAAAAATCAACAATAATGTTGAGCGAGTTCATGCGAAAGTGAGTAAATAAACCTTTGTATTTATCAAAAACCCTGGTATGTAGCAAATAAGGAAAAAGAGATCACCAATGGTTTGCAAGGCCATTGATATGTGTGAAATGCAAGTAGGAAGGCTCAAACCTAGCAAATTTATGCGTCGGGAACAAAGTCATCCCAAGGTCCGTTATGCTGGACCTGGGACTGGGCTCGCTACACCCAAATAGATCTACCGCTCCTGCCCCTCGGTCCTACCCTGAGGATTAATGACCTCAAGTTTCCGCCTACCCATTCACATGATCTAAAAGTAACAAACCTCCTTACGCTAACCATACCATGTATAAAGTATTCATAATCAATGTAACATGTATTTCACCCCTGCAGTTTAGAAAACTGAAAACAGTTAAGAGAAAAGGGGGACATGAACTCACAGTCAGTGCGTCGCTATACCAAGTGCTCCGAATGTCAGGCAGCTGTGCAACGACCTACATGTGCTAATTCTATTAGACGGATGGCCGTGCCTTAGCTTTATAGTTTAAGTTTTGGGAAACAGTTAGACAACCGTTCCTTGTATATACTTGGTAATTAATTTCCTTCCCAATGATGGGGGATTTAATACATGTGTATTTGTATCATCTCATTAAGTCCCACTTAATATATTTTTACTTCTCATTCCAAAATATAAATATTTTTCTCAAAAATATTATATTTTCTCTTCACTTAATACTTTCCAAAAAATAATACGTTGACAAAATACGCGTTTATGAATATTTCCGTATAAAGCGTAAGTTACGTTTTAACGATTAAGTGGTAATAGTAATTACCGTTGTAACTTATATGTTCGTCGTGTAAGCGTTTGTATTATTTTGGGTTCGTCAACGTTTGTAAATATTATTTTTACTCTAAAAATAATATTTATATATTTTCACAAAATAATCGTAAACAGTGTGGTGAAAAATATATTTATCGAATAAATATTTATCACGTTTAGTTTTTGTGAAAATCCCACCTCCGATTATTTAATAAATAAGGTCATGGCGAAATATATTTTGAAAACATCTCAAAATAGTTTAACACTTGTAAATAATTCTAAGTGTTAGATTTTAGAAAAATTTCGCCAGAGTTTCCCCTGTAACTGGAGGTGGCCACGCTTTCAAGCGTATCATTTTCTTTTACAAAATCACTTCAACAATTTCTTGATTCAATCAAACAATTTCCGACACATCAAACTAATTTCAATACATCAAACTAGTCGATTAGTATGTAATTCGCATTATTACATGAACTTGTAGTTTTTCCGAAAACTATAGTGTAGATCTCCTTATATTTGGTGGATCTATGTGTGAAATAGTTTAATCTTGTAAAAACCCCGTTTTTAGAATAAATCATTCTTTACAACTTCCCGACAACTTTTATAAAAATTGTTACTTTGTCGGATCTTTCGTTTCACAAGTGTTTATACACTTGTAGTTTGTAAAAGTCATATTTGTTAGTGTGTCATACGACTTTTATAAAACATGATTTTCTCGACACTTGGTTCTACGAATATACCACTTGTACATGCGTAGATCCTCTAGTTTTAAATACTATTTTACAAGTCAAAATACTTTTACACAAGTTCATGTCTTTCGTGTGGTAGAGTTTCACCTTTTAACCCTTGTACCGATAGAAACAAGCTTATGTCAAGATCTATGATCTTAACAAAGTCGGGTTAGACGATGATCAGAGCCACCACATCGTAGATCGGGCCTCAATAATCAACATATTCAAACACTACAACTTTTACACAAGTTATGATCTTTTATCCAACAAAAATCAAGTTTTAGTAAACCTTAAAGATTCAAAAGATGGGTTTCCGCATTTTAACCGTTAAAAATCATATTAACCACTTTAGATATGTTCGAGAATGAGTTTTAAACATTATACCTCTAGCTCGGGGCTAGGGAAGAATCTAGGCGAAAAGGTGGTGGATAAAAGCTAAGTAACGAGGTCCTTCCGCTTCCGTTTGCTCCAAAGCTCCTAATACGTGACCCGTAAGGCTTGTATATGCTAGGAATGGATGAACAAGAGCCGACAAATGATGGATGGGGGTGGGGGGTCTTCGGCCGAGAGTGGGAGGAGCAAGAGGGAGTGTGTGTGTTGAGTTGTGAAGTGTGAGAAATCTCTTGTGATAAGGTGGGGTATTTATAGACCAAAATCATGTTCATCGTCCAACGGGTTTTATGTCATCTAGATATCCACATAAATCAATTTAATAATCAACTTGTACTCTCTTGGTTACACCTTGTTGGCCGATCCCATTGAGGGGGGGGGGGTATCCGGTTCGTTTTCAAGTGTGTAGTTAGAGTATAGTTACGTTAAGTAGGTTAACTTTAGCGGTTAACTCCGTTAGTTGTATGATACGTTATAAAGAGGGTGTTAGGGTAATCAGGGACCCTAACTGGCTCAGAAAAAGACTAACAATATTTTTGGCAATATTTTTATGTTCCGGGTATAATCCGGTTGTTCGGTTGGATAGTAATCCGTTAAAGTGCTTAAGTAATCTTTTAAGCGTCGTAAATAATATTTTTAGTGACACAATTTATTTCCAAAAGTGTCAGGAATACTTCCTCATGTTTTGGCACTTTATTAGTTAGCTAGAAGCTAGTATGTTGATAAAAGTGCTGTGTTTCGTGCTTAGAGTACGTTTTAGGCACATCCAATCATTACATCTTATTCCTAGAGACGCAGTTATACAACCCTTGTATCCCTACACACACTATGGGTGTAGTAAAATATTTCTGGCTCATTCAGGCCTTTAGAGGCAGTGTCTGCCTGATGCTGGCTTTATCAGCATGTTCAATAGGTTATCCGTTCAAATGCTACTGTGCTTTTGTGCATCATGTTTGTCACTAGAGTTCAGTAAGTAAATAATGTAGTGACGGAAATCAAAGTATGATGCAGATATGTACAAGTATCAACAGTCAAGTAGCAGTTCATCAGGAATCTCAGTTAAGCACAGTAATTAAGCAACAATTAATAGTTAATTAAGTCGTACGGATACCTGGTTTAGTGAGGGTTGTCACATTCTCCCCCCGTTAGAAAAATTTCGTCCCGAAATTTTAAGTTCTGCTTGTAGAAGCAGGGTTCTCAGGAAATAAGTGGGGGTATTTCTCCTTCATTCGGTCCTCACGCTCCCAGGTGAATTCAGGACCATGTCTAGCATTCCAACGAACTTTAACGAGCTTGACACTGCTCCGGCGGGTCTTGTAACTTTCCAATCCGTGACCTCAACAGGTTCTTCAACGAAGTGGAGCGTGTCATCAATATGAATTTCGTCAGTAGGAATGGCAACGTTATCTTGAGTTGGACTCTTCTTCAGATTGGATACATGAAATGTATCGTGAACACCATTTAGTTCGGCAGGTAGGTCCAACTTGTAAGCTACTAACCCGATTCTCTCCAAGATCTTGAACGGTCCAATATACCTCGGGTTCAACTTTCCACGTTTCCCAAAGCGTGCCACACCCTTCCAGGGTGATACCTTCAACAAAACCATCTCACCAACCTCAAACTCTAGAGGTTTCCTGCTTCGATCCGCGTAGGCTTTCTGCCTGTCACGAGCCGCGCTGATACGGTCTCGGATTTGCGCGATCTTATCTGTGGTTTCCTGTACCATTTCAGGACCAACCAATTGTCTATCACCTGCGTCAGCCCAACAAAGCGGCGATCTGCACTTGCGCCCATATAAAGCTTCAAACGGCGCGGCACCAATACTGGTGTGGTAGCTGTTGTTGTATGAAAACTCAACCAGGGGTAAATGCTTATCCCAGCTACCGCCCAAATCCATCACACATGCTCTCAGCATGTCTTCTAACGTCTGAATCGTCCGCTCGCTTTGTCCGTCGGTCTGCGGGTGAAAAGCTGTGCTCAGATTCAACTTGGAGCCAAAAGCTTCCTGGAAGGATTGCCATATCCTTGACACGAACCTTCCGTCTCTATCAGAGATAATCGAGAGAGGTACTCCATGGCGTGTAACAATCTCTCTCATGTAAATTTCGGCCAGTTTGCTCGTATTATCCTTCTCTCGGATAGGTAGGAAGTGTGCTGACTTCGTTAAACGATCCACTATCACCCAGATGGTGTCATGGCCTCTTGGCGTTCTTGGCAACTTTGTAATAAAATCCATAGAGATTTGTTCCCACTTCCACTTGGGAATCTCTGGTTGCTGCAGAAGTCCTGAAGGCTTCTGGTATTCTGCCTTAACCTTGGCACATTTTAAGCACTTGCTCACATAAACTGCAACATCGCCTTTCATCCTAGGCCACCAATAATAATCTTTAAGATCCTGGTACATCTTATCCGCTCCCGGGTGGATAGAGTACCGCGATTTGTGAGCTTCATCGAAAATAACCTTCCTTAACCCACCAAACAAAGGAACCCAAATCCCGTTCTCAAAACACAATGTTCCTTCCTTATTTGGTACCAATAACTTCTCCATCCCACGGAGATACTCTTCTTCAAGGTTTCTTTCCTTGAGAGCTTCTTTCTGCGCGGCACGAATGCGCAAAGAAAGATTGGTCTGAATAATCATTTCCAAAGCCCTAACCCTTATGGGCTTGATCCTCTCCTTACGACTTAGGGCATCGGCGACCACATTCGCCTTCCCTGGGTGATACTTTATTTCGCAGTCGTAGTCATTCAACAGCTCGACCCATCGTCTTTGCCTCATGTTCAACTCCTTCTGGTTGAATATGTGCTGGAGGCTCTTGTGATTTGTGAAGATTGTGCACTTCGTACCATAAAGGTAGTGTCTCCAGATCTTCAAAGCGAAAACCACTGCGCCAAGCTCCAAATCGTGTGTGGTATAGTTCTTTTCGTGCACTTTCAGTTAGCGTGACGCGTAAGCAATAACCTTCTGGCGTTGCATCAACACGCAACCCAATCCTTGACGTGAAGCGTCGCAGTATACCACGAAATCATCTGTACCTTCTTGCAGAGCTAAGATTGGCGCGTTACAAAGCTTGTCTTTCAATATCTGAAATGCTTCATCCTGTTTGATTCCCCAATCAAACTTCTTATCCTTCTGCGTGAGGAGTGTCAATGGTTGAGCGATCTTTGAAAAGTTCTCGATGAACCTTCGATAATAGCCAGCCAAACCCAAGAATTGCCGAATCTCGGTTGGCGTCTTTGGCGTTTCCCAATCTTTGATCGCCTCGATCTTGGTGGGGTCCACGTGGATTCCATCTCCGTTTACCACGTGCCCAAGGAATTGCACTTCCCTTAGCCAAAACTCGCACTTAGAGAATTTGGCGTATAGCTGTTCCTTTTTCAGCAAGTCCAGAATGGCTCTAAGATGCTGCTCGTGCTCAGCCTTCGTCTTTGAATAAATCAAAATATCATCGATGAATACAATCACGAACTTATCCAAGTACGGCTTGCAAACTCGATTCATCAAATCCATGAACACTGAAGGTGCGTTTGTCAAACCAAACGGCATAACGAGAAACTCGTAGTGTCCATATCGAGTTCTAAAGGTTGTCTTTGGGATACTTTCCTCCTGTATCCGTAGCTGATGGTATCTAGATCGAAGATCAATCTTTGAGTAAAAGCTTGAACCTTGAAGTTGGTCAAACAGATCATCGATTCTTGGCAGGGGATACCTATTCTTGATCGTCAGCTTGTTCAACTCTCTGTAGTCAATGCACATACGGAAACTACCGTCCTTCTTCTTGACAAACAAAACTGGAGCTCCCCAAGGCGAGAAGCTTGGTCGGATAAATCCCTTGTCTAACAACTCTTGAAGTTGTGTCGACAGTTCTTGCATTTCAGACGGAGCAAGTCTGTAGGGTGCCTTAGCCACAGGCGCGGCGCCTGGAACTAAGCTAATGCGAAACTCCACTTGCCTTTGAGGCGGCAAGCCAGGCAAATCTTCAGGAAAGACTTCTGGATAGTCCCTTACGACAGGGATGTCTTCGATCTTCGGCTCAGCAGCCTTTTTATCCACAATGTGTGCTAGAAAAGCAACACATCCTTTCTGCAAACACTTTCTCGCTTTCAGGCAGCTAATCATCCTTAACGGCGTCTCATGCTTCTCCCCATGAACAACAATGGTCTCACCATCATCGGTCGGGATACGAATAATCTTCTCGTGACAAACTATCTCGGCCTTGTTACTCGCTAACCAATCCATCCCTACTACCACGTCGAAGCTTCCCAACTGGACTGGTAGTAGATCCAGAGCGAACTCACGCTCTCCCAATTCGATTACGCAACCTCGAATCACCTCGTTAGCCTCTACTAACTTCCCATTCGCTAATTCGATCGAGTATGGAATATCTAATTTACTAGCGGCTAAACCAAGCATATTCTTAAATTCTAGCGATATGAAGCTGTAATCGGCACCAGTATCAAACAAAACGGATGCATAGCGTTGGTTTACAGGGAACGTACCAGTGACAACATTGGGATCCTGGCGCGCTTCCCGTGCTTCTATGTTGAAAACTCTACCGCGTGCTTGGTTTAATTCTGGGCAATTCCTTTTGTAATGCCCAACGTCACCGCAGTTAAAACATCCGGGCCTCTGCCCGTTCCCACCATTGTTTCCCGCTTGGTTGTTTCCCTGATTTTGATTCATGGCGCCCCCTTGGTTAGCATGATTGGCACGGTTTCCATCACCTCCCTGGTTTCCTTGTGGGCGGTTCCCAGCACCACCACGGTTGTTCCTATTCCCATATCCTCCTTGGCCTCCCCGGCCAGCAGTGGCCCAACAAGTCTCCTTCAGGTGGCCAGCCTTTCCACATGCTTCACAAACCTTTATCCCACAACGACTAGAGTGATGTCGTTGGCATGAGTTGCACTTGGGTTGTGCACCCATATATCCCTTACTTTTCTTTCTCCCACCAGCTGTATCTTGAGCTGGCGCTTTCGATTCCCCTCTCTTAACCACCATCCCGGTGCCCTGCTTGAAATTCGAAAACTTCCTCTTGTTTCCTCCAGATGACTCCACATGAGTCTCCTTTTTCTTGGGCTCAGTTTCATCAAACTTGTTCAACCGAATTGCCTCTTCGGTGAGAGCCACACTCAAATCAATGGCTTCTGTGATAGTTGCAGGTTTGGAGGATGTCACCATGCTGATTATTTGAGGAGCCAATCCCCAAATGAAGCGTTCAATCCTCTTGAACTCAGGTGTAACCATGTAGGGTACCACATGCGACAAGTCGTGGAACCTCTGAACATACTCTGCTATCTTAGAACCTTCCATTTTTAGATGCCAGAACTCGGTCTCCAATCTCTGAATTTCAGCGCGAGAACAGTACTTCTTGCGCATGAGTTCTTTCAGCTCGGTCCACGTCAGTGCGTAAGCAGCAGCTTCGCCAAGTGTTTGGACTTGTAGATTCCACCATGATAGGGCTCCATCCAAAAATAGCCCTGAGATGTAAGTGACTTGTTGATCCAGCGCGCATTTGCTCATGCGAAGTACGGACTCGGTTTTCTCAGCCCAGCGGACGAAAGCAACAGCACCACCTGTGCCATCGAAGTTTACGGGCTTGCAGTCCAAGAACTGTTTGTAGGTGCACCCATGCGGTGAATTGTTTTTGTTGCCCGTGTTGCCAGAGTTGCTTCCACTCATTCCTCCTTGAGAGGCAGCATATTGAGCAATAGCAGCAGCAATGACTTGCTGTAGTTCGTCCTGAGTCGTAGGCATTGGCTGAGGTTGACGTCTTGGCGGCATCTTCTAAAGATGTATACGTCGGTCAGGACATAATAAAGCGTACGTATATAGTAATAGTAATAGCACATAACATCTCATGTTATCAATATATCACACACAACATCCCATGTTACGATTATTATACACACAACATCCCATGTCACAGATAGTATATACACAACATCCCATGTCCCAACATCCCATGTCACAAGTATTATATACACAACATCCCATGTCCCAACATCCCATGTCACAATATATAAATAAGCGATCAAGTGAATCAGATATGGTGGGAATACTGCGATTGCCATATATATCGAGACCACAATGTAGTAAGTGTATCAGTACATCACTGTGTCATACAATCATCAATCAATTAGGGGCTACATCACCCCCGTCCAAAAACTATATCATGTCAGTGTCAAATACATCAAGTACATCAAATAAGTGTCAACAAAAGTCAGTATCATCAGCTGGTCTCCAAAATGCTGTGCAGTCACAATCGCTGTCGTCTCACCAATGCCTACCTATATAGCACTGATGAGCTCTATGCAGATGGCGGGGGAGGAGGGGGAAAGTGAGGGTAAAGCAAGCGGCGTAACAGAAGCCAATCCTCCTCCATAGCCTGCTGAGTGCGGATAACAGAAGCAGCCTGCTGCTCTAGTGTAAAGAGATGAGCAGCAAAATCTGGGGGTAAAGATCGACCTGGCTGCAGAGGGGAGTGTATCTGACCATGGCATGAACATGGTGGCAGCTGAGCTCTCTCGAGCTCCTGGAGACGCTGCGTGTGCGACTCGTGCTGATGAACGAAGGACATCAAAACGTCCTCTATAGTGTGTCCAACATGAAACGAGTGGTATGGATCAGTAGGTGGCATGGCTGATGGCGTCGGCCAAAGCAAGGGCTCACTGGTGGGGTCAAACGGTGCCACATGAAATGGTGAAGTAGAGGGTGGAACAGATAACATTTGAGGCATGAAGGGAATAGACATTGGTACGTGCCCAAAAGGATCGGCTGAGGAACCCTCTCCAGGCCTCGCTGGAGGTACAAACTGAGGAACCTGAAAAGTGAAATCGGCAGATCGTGTAACAGGGATCTGAGGGGGCAAAGGTGGAACGTCCTCGTCAGCAGGTATCCAACCGTGCTGAGCATCCTCATCGGGTGGATCCATATGGTCAGCAAATAGTGCGTGCTCAGGCTCGAGTGGAATGGGATCAAATGGAGGAGCAATGACAGGGTCAACTGGTGCAATGGGATGGTCGACCGGTATATCAGCATCTAAAGGTGGATCAACAACAGGATCGATAGCAACAACATGATCACCAACTAACAAAGGAACATCATCAACAGGAAGATCGCCAACAGGCGGGTCAGCTATAATGGGCTCAACAGGAACGCCAGCATGTACCAAGTCATGCTCATGCATAGGATCTAGAGCAGCTGCCTGCTCAGGAGCCAAGGCAGGCTCATGGTCATCAAAAGCCATATCAAAGGCGAACTCAGGATCAATAGGGTCAACTGGATCAGCGGGGTCCTCCACGAGCTGGTCCATCGGGATAAACTCAATGTCGTGATCCGGGTCGAATCCCGGAGGGAAAATGGGATCAGAATCCTCTATGTCGTCATGCTCAAATGCAAAGCTCGGGATAGGTGCAGCAGAGGAAGCCTGGTCAGGATCCGAGTCGTGTGCGAAATGTTGTGCGCTCACCTCGTGAGAAGGTGCGGATGCCACAGGCTCAAAGGAGTCTGGGACCGGTGAATGTGCGGGTGAGTCCTCAGCAGGGGCGTCAGCGATCATCAGAAGATCGCCAGCGGGAAGAAGGGCTGCATCCGGAATCTCATCCTCAAAAGGCTCGTCCTCAAACAAATCGATATCGCCGTCAGCCTCGGCGTCGAGTAGCAAGTCATATGCGGGATAGACATCTAAGGATATAGGAGCTGGTATCACAACTAGGGGTAAGTACTCAGCAGGAGGGTCATCAATAGGCTTATCAGCGCCATCGGGCAGAGCGAAGGGCTGGAAGTCATCGTCATCAGTGCTCGTGTAATCGGAGGTATGCACCTCGTGCTCTGAGGATATAATGTCGTCAGATACCATGGGTAAAGGTCCGGTGGTATCCGAATCACATACGCACAAACATGTCGCATGGCACGGGTGACTCATGATGTCTGTAACATAAGCACAAATATGCACAAATAATCAGTAAATCAGGTAATCACATAAGCTACCAAATAATAATCACATAATCCTCCTAGTCCCACTAGCCTCCCAGCCTCCCAGACTGTCCTTCCTAGTCCCACTAGCCAATTTTTCCCAGCCTCCCAAACTGACTCCCTAGTCCCACTAGCAAATTCTCCCAGCCTCCCAGACTGACTCCCTAGTCCCACTAGACAACTACCGACCCATTAGATCGAGCCTCGGCCTCCCAGACCGAGCCTCAGTCTCTCAGACCGAGCCTCAGCCTCCCAGACTGAGCCTAAAAATAATAAATAAAATGCGCTCAACATTTGTTTATAAAAAGGTTTTGGATCTGGACTTAAGTGGTATGCAGTAAAAATGTTTTCGTGAGAGCCCTAGTGATCATAGTCTAGACTCAAGAAGGAATCCTAGTTCGCTATGATCAGAGCTCTGATACCAAGCTGTCACACCCTGGCTTTGCGGAAGCGTGGTAAATTTGGTGTGACTTCTTAATACCATAGCTTAATCATAACAAGCTATATGAATTTAAAATATGCAAGATCATCCATTAAAATAAAAATATCAAACATTGTCTTAACGGGTTAACACCCTATCAACCATAATCTTGTCCCACAAACATTACAACCCTAAACATAACATAACATAACATGATTCGAGGACTGTGACTTGTCCAGGAAAGTGTCACATTCCCCAAACCCTGGATGACCTCGGTGACAAATGCAGCGGAAAACATGCCATACCGTGCCAGATCTTTAATTCCCTGAAATACATGTAAGTTGAAAAATCAACAATAATGTTGAGCGAGTTCATGCGAAAGTGAGTAAATAAACCTTTGTATTTATCAAAAACCCTGGTATGTAGCAAATAAGGAAAAAGAGATCACCAATGGTTTGCAAGGCCATTGATATGTGTGAAATGCAAGTAGGAAGGCTCAAACCTAGCAAATTTATGCGTCGGGAACAAAGTCATCCCAAGGTCCGTTATGCTGGACCTGGGACTGGGCTCGCTACACCCAAATAGATCTACCGCTCCTGCCCCTCGGTCCTACCCTGAGGATTAATGACCTCAAGTTTCCGCCTACCCATTCACATGATCTAAAAGTAACAAACCTCCTTACGTTAACCATACAATGTATAAAGTATTCATAATCAATGTAACATGTATTTCACCCCTACAGTTTAAAAAACTGAAAACAGTTAAGAGAAAAGGGGGACATGAACTCACAGTCAGTGCGTCGCTATACCAAGTGCTCCGAATGTCAGGCAGCTGTGCAACGACCTACATGTGCTAATTCTATTAGACGGATTGCCGTGCCTTAGCTTTATAGTTTAAGTTTTGGGAAACAGTTAGACAACCGTTCCTTGTATATACTTGGTAATTAATTTCCTTCCCAAGGATGGGGGATTTAATACATGTGTATTTGTATCATCTCATTAAGTCCCACTTAATATATTTTTACTTCTCATTCCAAAATATAAATATTTTTCTCAAAAATATTATATTTTCTCTTCACTTAATACTTTCCAAAAAATAATACGTTGACAAAATACGCGTTTATGAATATTTCCGTATAAAGCGTAAGTTACGTTTTAACGATTAAGTGGTAATAGTAATTACCGTTGTAACTTATATGTTCGTCGTGTAAGCGTTTGTATTATTTTGGGTTCGTCAACGTTTGTAAATATTATTTTTACTCTAAAAATAATATTTCTATATTTTCACAAAATAATCATAAACAGTGTGGTGAAAAATATATTTATCGAATAAATATTTATCACGTTTAGTTTTTGTGAAAATCCCACCTCCGATTATTTAATAAATAAAGTCATGGCGAAATATATTTTGAAAACATCTCAAAATAGTTTAACACTTGTAAATTGAGGTGGCCACGCTTTCAAGCGTATCATTTTCTTTTACAAAATCACTTCAACAATTTCTTGATTCAATCAAACAATTTCCAACACATCAAACTAATTTCAATACATCAAACTAGTCGATTAGTATGTAATTCGCATTATTACATGAACTTGTAGTTTTTCCGAAAACTATAGTGTAGATCTCCTTATATTTGGTGGATCTATGTGTGAAATAGTTTAATCTTGTAAAAACCCCGTTTTTAGAATAAATCATTCTTTACAACTTCCCGACAACTTTTATAAAAATTGTTACTTTGTCGGATCTTTCGTTTCACAAGTGTTTATACACTTGTAGTTTGTAAAAGTCATATTTGTTAGTGTGTCATACGACTTTTATAAAACATGATTTTCTCGACACTTGGTTCTACGAATATACCACTTATACATGCGTAGATCCGCTAGTTTTAAATACTATTTTACAAGTCAAAATACTTTTACACAAGTTCATGTCTTTCGTGTGGTAGAGTTTCACCTTTTAACCCTTGTACCGATAGAAACAAGCTTATGTCAAGATCTATGATCTTAACAAAGTCGGGTTAAACGATGATCAGAGCCACCACATCGTAGATCGGGCCTCAATAATCAACATATTCAAACACTACAACTTTTACACAAGTTATGATCTTTTATCCAACAAAAATCAAGTTTTAGTAAACCTTAAAGATTCAAAAGATGGGTTTCCGCATTTTAACCGTTAAAAATCATATTAACCACTTTAGATATGTTCGAGAATGAGTTTTAAACATTATACCTCTAGCTCGGGGCTAGGGAAGAATCTAGGCGAAAAGGTGGTGGATAAAAGCTAAGTAACGAGGTCCTTCCGCTTCCGTTTGCTCCAAAGCTCCTAATACGTGACCCGTAAGGCTTGTATATGCTAGGAATGGATGAACAAGAGCCGACAAATGATGGATGGGGGTGGGGGGTCTTCGGCCGAGAGTGGGAGGAGCAAGAGGGAGTGTGTGTGTTGAGTTGTGAAGTGTGAGAAATCTCTTGTGATAAGGTGGGGTATTTATAGACCAAAATCATGTTCATCGTCCAACGGGTTTTATGTCATCTAGATATCCACATAAATCAATTTAATAATCAACTTGTACTCTCTTGGTTACACCTTGTTGGCCGATCCCATTGAGGGGGGGGGGGGTATCCGGTTCGTTTTCAAGTGTGTAGTTAGAGTTTAGTTACGTTAAGTAGGTTAACTTTAGAGGTTAACTCCGTTAGTTGTATGATACGTTATAAAGCGGGTGTTAGGGTAATCAGGGACCCTAACTGGCTCAGAAAAAGACTAACAATATTTTTGGCAATATTTTTATGTTCCGGGTATAATCCGGTTGTTTGGTTGGATAGTAATCCGTTAAAGTGCTTAAGTAATCTTTTAAGCGTCGTAAATAATATTTTTAGTGACACAATTTATTTCCAAAAGTGTCAGGAATACTTCCTCATGTTTTGGCACTTTATTAGTTAGCTAGAAGCTAGTATGTTGATAAAAGTGCTGTGTTTCGTGCTTAGAGTACGTTTTAGGCACATCCAATCATTACATCTTATTCCTAGAGACGCAGTTATACAACCCTTGTATCCCTACACACACTATGGGTGTAGTAAAATATTTCTGGCTCATTCAGGCCTTTAGAGGCAGTGTCTGCCTGATGCTGGCTTTATCAGCATGTTCAATAGGTTATCCGTTCAAATGCTACTGTGCTTTTGTGCATCATGTTTGTCACTAGAGTTCAGTAAGTAAATAATGTAGTGACGGAAATCAAAGTATGATGCAGATATGTACAAGTATCAACAGTCAAGTAGCAGTTCATCAGGAATCTCAGTTAAGCACAGTAATTAAGCAACAATTAATAGTTAATTAAGTCGTACGGATACCTGGTTTAGTGAGGGTTGTCACATAAATGGTGAAAATCTTTTATTTTATATAGACAGTAAAATAATGCCAAGACACCATGGACAAACGATAAGGAAGAATCACCTTCAACATAAGAAACTAGTTATTAAAGTCATTAATACATAACCAAATAAAAAGTGCAAAAGATTAAAAATAAAAAGTATTACACTAAACACTTGTCTTCACCAAGTGATGTAAGAGACTTAGGCAAACATGGCCTTTGATTGTCAAGAACTCTTACGATCAATCTTGGATCCCGAGACGACTCACACACTCTATGATGGACAATGGATGATGGTGGTGGATGATGGTGTTGTGATGGTGGTGGGTGAAGCGTGAGAGAGGTGGTGTGCCAAGGGATGAGTTGCAAGTGAACCAAACACTCCTATTTATAAGCTGAACACAAGCTCGGGCACGGCCCCGTGTCCGTTGGGCACGGCCCCGTGTCCATCCTTCTCTCTCTCTTCATTAATTTCAGTTTGTCTGCATTAGTTGACCACGCCCCCGTGTCCGCTGAGCACGACCCCGTGTGCAAAAGCATATCTGTACTATCAAGATTTGTCTGGATTTTGCGAATCTTATAGTTGACCATGGCCCCATGTCCGCTGAGCACGGCCCCGTGGTGGGCGATGGAAGCTTCTACAACTTTGTCTTTTCTGCTGACACTTGGGCACGCCCCCGTGCTCACTGAGCACAGGGCGTGTTCAGCCTTCTGTTCTCTTGTTTTGCTTGGGAAGATGTTGTCGGGCATGCCATGTTTGTTCCTTTTCTTGTATTTGTGTTAGATTTAGCTGCCTTTTTGCTTCTTTTGTTTATTTGAGCTCATTTAATCCTGAAAATACAAAAGGAAGACAAAAACACACTTTTTCCAACATTAGTACTAAAAAAGGGTTAGTTTTATGCCACAATTGATATAATTTATATGTTGCATTTTGTGCACATCAATGGTCCGTATGGACCCCCCAGATCAGCAGAAACCATTTTCTTGAAAAACCAGCTACTCCTTTGTTTTGTACATGGTTTCCTTCATTCTATGGACTGGTTTTGGATTCCCCTAGTTTACTAAATCTGTGGGCACACATGGATGGTTGAGATTGAAGCTCGTTTATCGAGGAATGATCCTAACGGTTCTTGGTTTTCTATAAATACCCAACCCCTACTTCCATTTTCATTCACTCATGATCTGATTTCTCTAAGTTGAAGCTCAAATGCTTCATACCTGAGAATTTATAGATCATATCTTCCTAGTGTGGACCCTTTGTAAGCTTCTTTCATTCTTTTATGCGTTTTTAAGCAGGAAAGTCAAACAGTGTTTGACATTCTGCTTTGACAAGTTAATGGGCAACACGAAGTTCGGTTGAACTTCATAACGTGAGCGTAATCACGATGGTTATAGTCTCTTGTGACTATACCTACTGATTACCATGTTATTTAGGCATAGTGATGAATCATAGTTTCGGTCAAAATGCGTATTCTTGCGTATTTTGCAACTAAACTATTCTTGGGTATCAAAATCGTTTATTTTGATATCAAACTTGTTTTCTAACTTCGTTAAACATGTTTTAACATGTTTAACTCGTCACTCTTAGTCTAGTGCTTGTATAGAGTCGTAAGTCAAGCGGTCTTGACAACCGTTTAGACTTCCGAACCCGACCCGTTTGGTCGATCATTAGGATCCGACCAAACATGTATTATGACCATAGTTGTATAGGGAATAACCTTCCGAGGTTATACGTTATGGTCACTTCGTTTAGTTAGTTATATATGATAGGTAATTTATATGCCTTAGGAAAATGACCAAAATACCCTTTTTGCACATAATTTCATTTTAAGCATATGTAACACATGTTTTGACATCTGAACTGATTATATAACATAGTTAGATATGCTAAGGCATATAATACTTGTCATAGGACTAGTTAGGCGTCTCGAATGCGCATTTGCACGAACGACACGTTAAAGTGGCGTAAGCTACCTTTACGGGTCGTAATGGGTCGTAAGCACTTAAGATAGGTTTCCGATTTAGAATGTAGGCTTTGTTAAACCATATCACATGAGTTCCAACACTCATTTGGTTTACAAGACCTCATTCTACCCGATCTTCCGATTTAGGTGTCAATTCCCTTACATAGTATATGTGACCCTAGGAACCGCTTCAACACTTGAACTCTTGGTCTTTTGAGTTTTGTCATACCCTTTGAACCGGGACTATACACAACCCCAGGCGAGTACATAGTTCCCCTCTTTTACTGTTTTCAAATGTTTTGGGGTGTTCATATGTGTAATCGATTGTTTTCAAAATGTATGGCATATATGTGTTCACTAAGTGCTTTCATGTGTTTTATTCCGATTATGCAAATACAATATTTTATCCTTAAATTATTTACCTATCTTCAAAGTTTGATTCATGTAGGATATTTGAAGTACAGTCTTAGATCTTCCTATCTTCATAGTAAGATTTTTAAGAAGTACTTTACAACTCGATGGTTGGTATTTGTGTAGTTTGTTGGTGATTTAGATAATGAAACTAGATAATACAATAAGCACATGGTGGATACGCCGCTGGTACTTCCTATATATAAGTGTGCTTATTGTATTACCTTTCGTTGCGTTATCCCGAAGCACCATTAGGATTTAGGATTGTTTTGATTAAATGATTCAATGTGACAGAACCCGAATCCTTATAGCATCTATCTATCTTCATAGGTTGATTCTTGTAGGATGCTTAAAGTACTGATATTGGAGTCCTTGATTGGATTCATTGTGTGCTTTAACGCGTATGTGAGTAGACGATGTGACAGAACCCGAATTCTTATAGCATCTATCTATCTGCATAGGTTGATTCTTGTATGATGTTTAAAGTACTGATATTGGAGTCCATGATTGGATTGATTGTGTGCTTTAATGCGTGTTTACGAGTTGGAACAAGTTGATGATTTATGTGTTATGTGGTAGTTGTGATTTAGATAACGAAACGGTATAATAAAATAAGAACATGGTGGATACGCCGCTGGTACTTCCTATATATAAGTGTTCTTATTTTATTATTCTTGTAGCGTTATCTGGATCACTTTAGGATTTTGTGTACAATTGTTTCAATGTTTGGTTATCAAAATCTTTGTAGAGTCTCCCATATTTTTATATGTTAGATTCTTAGAAAGATATCTGAAGTATTACCATGACTCATTGATTTGATTTATATAATACTTATATAAGTTTTGATTTATTTCAAAACAGTTATTATTAATCCTTGATTGGATTCCTAGTAACATATTAACAAGTTTTTACGATGATTTAATAGAGATTTCAATGTAAGGTATAAAATGTCTTAGTAAATATCATATTGCCAGATACAAACCTATTTTATCACGAGTTTTCACAATTAAGATTAAAATATTGCAATACCAAATGTTTTGCCATTTATTTGGCTAGTAAAACCTATGTATTCACCGGCATTTTTATGCGGACTGTTTTCACATATGTTTCAGGTTTTTAACTGTTCAAGCATGCAACGCATAGGACTACATACGTGTCACACCCCGACCACGTAGGACAACAAACTGTGGTGGAAACGTCAGGGAGTGTTGTAACAGAAGCTATCGTTTCATAACCATGGATACAAAAAGTTTTTGGTTTTATTGATAATATTAAACATTAACATTGTCTTAACACATAACAAACAAGTTTCATATCGACTATCATAGTTATTATGTCACTAAGGCCTTGTCCAGATCCTATGTGACGCATGCATCCTAGAAAATCATATCATTCAACAACACCTGAAACATATGTAAAAAGAAAGTCAGCAAAGAATTGCTGGCGAGTACATAGGTTTTATGAGAGTATCAGAATCATGGCTTCGTTTACAAGTTGCAGTACTTTATTAGACTACAAGAGTCAAAATACAAACCTCGGTTTGAAAAAAATGTATTGCAACATAGTTAACCAACTCAATCAAGTTGATTATAATTTATAAAATCTTGTAGCCAAGATTCTTAACCCAAAAACATTTTGTTTTAGAAACATCTTGTAAAAACTTGTTAATAAAACATCGTTGTGTGACATCGTTTTGAAAAACGTTTACCCAAGTGAACTAAATAACGCCACGGTATGTAATGTGTTGAAAACACTTATATATAGGAAGTACCAGTGGCGTATCCACCATGCTTTCATCACATTACACCCGTCCCATTATCTAAACACTAACCAAAAACTAATCGTTTAACTTGTTAAAATCGTTTAAAAAATTGTTAACTCGTTTAAAATCATTTAAATCATCCTCGTTTAATTTGGAAGAACTATATATGGTCGTCTCGCTAACAACATTCAAACCTTCGTGACTCGACCACCTCGCTTCTCGCTTCTCGAGTTAACAAACCACCAGAGGGTAAATTAACAAACATCAGATTCAGTCGTTACCCACAACCTCCACACATAACCATGGGTGTAGTGCAATAACGGGATTTGTCAGATCCTATGGTACCATAACCTAATATTGGTCGGCTTGATCAGTGCTAATGAATGTCATTCGTTATGTAAGTACAACCATAAAGTTTGTTCACATTTTTGAAATCGTTATTAGTTTTGTAAAAATCGTTTTAATCATTTTTGAAACCATCGTTTAAACTTTGAAAATCGTTTCGTACATATGAATCACCCCAAAACATTTAAAAACAGTAAAATAGGAGAACTATGTACTCAAATGAAGTGCAAAGTATCCTCAATCAATAGAACTTCAACAAACTCAAGTAAACGAGAGAAATCAAGTAGCACCTAGTAATCGAATCACTATATCAAACAATAGACGCCTAAATCGGAAAATCGGATAGAATGAAGTCTTGTAAACCAAATGAGTGTTGAAACTCATGTGATATGGTTTAACAAAGCTTACATCCTAAAATGGAACCTAACCTAAGTGCTTTCGACCCATCGCGGCCCATTAAGGTAGCTTATGCTACTTTAACGCGTCGTGCGCACAAAGCGCGTTCGAGACGTCTAACTAGTCCAATGACAAGTTTTATATGCCAAAACATGTTTAAATATGTTACATAATCAGTTACGTGACAAAAGTTTAGGTTACATATGCTTAATTACTGATTATGTATGAAAAGGGCATTTTGGTAATTTACCTAAGGCATATAAACTACTTATCATACAACTACTTAAACTAGGTGACCATAAGGTAAAACCTTGAAAGGTTATTCCCTATACAACCACGGTCACTAAATATGTTTGGTCGGATCCTAATGATCGACCAAAGGCTCGTGTTCGAAAGTCTAAGCGGGTGTAGTCTGCTTGACTTACGACTCTACACAAGCACTAAACTAAAAAGTGATGAGCTAAAGATGCTAAAACATGTTTAGTTAAGTTAGAAGACGGGTTTGGTATCAAAGCAAACAATTTTGATACCAAGAAGTAGCATGGTTACAAAATACGCGAGAATACGCATTTTGGCCGAAGCTACGACTCGCCACTGAGTGTAGATAACGTGGTAATTGGTAGGTATAGTCACTAGGGACTAAAACCATCGTGATTACGCTCATGTTATGAAGTTCAAACGAACTTCGTGTTGACCATAAACTGGTCAATGCAGAAAGTCAAACGCAGTTTGACTTTAACGATAAAAACGAACGAAAGAATACTTACAGAAGGTCCCCGCAAGCTCTTGATCCGATTTACTCTCAGGTATGAAGCATAAACTTCAACTTAGAGAGCCAAAATCAGATTCAAGTGTGCTTTGGGAGGAAATGGGGGTGGGTATTTATAGGAAAACAAGAACCGTTAGGATTGTTCCTCGTAAACCGTGCCTTGATCTAGACCTTACATGTGGGCACATGGTCTTCAAAACCATGGGGATACTTAAAACCATCAAATGGTATTGCAAAACAAGGATCAAAACCATCCATGTGTGGCACATTGTTTTGAAATACCATGGGTGCCTCAAAATGGGACCAAGTTCAATGTATCTGGCAGAAATTTCAAAAATGGTCCCTGTACTTGAAAAACTTGATTTTTTGGTACTTTTAAACCCCTTTAACCTCATTTCAAGGCTCTAAAATGATGTTAAAGTATAGGGAACTTAAAATATGCTCAAAGACATCACGGATGTCGGTTTGTTTGGCCGTACGGTTGCGTTATTCGGTTAATTACGACGGAAGTCGTAACGAACGCAAAAACGATCCAAATTACCCGACGAATGGAACTTTATCATGCCAAACACTAAAATAAAATATTTTAATGATTACATAAATTTTTGGAAGTCCGGATATATTCAGAACGTAAGATATGCGCGAAAATGCAAACTTATGCACTTTTTGATGCTTTTTGTCCCTATTGATCAAATAAGTCTATTTTTGCGCACTAAACACCTCAAAGCCTATTTCTAAGCTATGTAAAGGATATTTAGGGCATGTTTAACTTATGATCAAGTTCCGGAATGTTCGTTACTATACAAATCGGTATAGTTTCGCAGTTTGACACAAATAGTCCCTGCGATCGAACCAGCTTGATTTCAACACACCAAACCATCCAAAACTTATTTCTAAGTTATGTGGAGGTTATTTAATGTATGCTAAGCCTATTTCACTATTCTGGAGTGTTCGTTGCATTAAACTGGTTATATTCATGCATCAGTGCGCGTATAACCTTCAAGAAAGCGATTTAAAGCTTGAAATCGGAATCGAATCGAACTGAAAAATCCTAGAACATAATTACACACATAACAACACCAAAACACATATAATAACACCAAATCACATTGTTTTAATAATAATCATCATTTTTTTTACATCGAACATCGATTATAGAACACAATTGTCATAATACGGGCCTTAGACTTCTAAAACAAAAGAACAATTACATGTATTATTTGTTTGTAAAACGATGTTAATAATATTGAAACAATTTAGTACCGGTATTTGTGAGCAATTTATAATGTGACTCCCCGATATTTCCACCGCGTGTTGTTATATTATGTGATTGGGGTGTTATAATTCAAGTGTGAACCCATAGCGGACTGAAATGTTTGACAAAGACGTGAAGTAAAGCGACCATCATGGTCCGAGATTTTGTCAAGAGGTATGCCATGATGGCATATAACCTCATTAGTATAGACTCGAGAAAGTTTCTCCATTTTGTAATCTTCACAAATAGGAAGAAAGTGGGTTGATTTGGTCAAACGATCTAATCACCCAGATACTATCGTGGCCTTTAGAGGTACGAGGTAGGTTGGTAATAAAGTCCATAGCAATGCTATCCCATTTCCAAACAGGGATTTTGGGTTGTTCTAAGAGTCTAGAACGACCCTGGTGTTCAGCCTTTACCTTCGAGCAAGTAAGGCACTTAGACACATGTACAGCAATGTCCCTCTTCATGCCAGGCCACCAATAAGTAGTACGCAGGTCCTGGTACATCTTATCGGCACCTTGATGGATAGAGTAACGGGATTTGTGAGCCTCAGTCATAATGAGCTCACGGAGATTATCGTGATCTGGCACTCAGATGCGATTTAGATAGTACTGAAGACCATCAGATTTAGTTTCGAGCTGATTCACATTAGCACCAGGAACTTCAACAGTTAGACTTCCTTCGTTAGCTAACGAAAATTGAGCTTCACGAATACAAGCATGCAGATCACTAGAGATACGAATAGCCTTGAAAAGGGTCTTACGACTAAGGGCGTCGGCTACTACATTTGTCTTGCCAGGATGATAGCGAATTTCACAGTCGTAGTCGTTAAGCAATTCCACCCAACGTCTCTGTCGCATGTCAAGATCTTTTTGGTCAAAGATATGCTAAAGGCTCCTATGGTCGGTGAAGATCACACATTTAGTAGCATAAAGGTAGTGTCGCCAGATCTTTAACGCAAAAATAACCGCACCAAGCTCCAGATCGTGAGTAGTGTAGTTTTTCTCATGTACTTTGAGCTAACGAGAGGCATAAGCAATAATCTTGTCCCGTTGCATGAGCACACAGCCCAATCCACGGTTCAAGGCATCACAATATACCACAAAGTCGTCATTGTCGTCGGGTAGGGTTAACACAGAAGCGTTACACAAAAGGGTCTTAAGAGTTTGAAAGGACTCCTCTTGCTCGGGACCCCAAACAAAAGGTTTCTCCTTTTGGGTTAGCGTAGTAAAAGGAACAACGAGTTTAGAAAAAATCCGCAATGAATCGGCGGTAATAACCCGCCAATCCTAGAAAAGAACGAATCTCGGATACGGATTTAGGCGTACACCAATTCTTTACTGCATTAATCTTAGAAGGGTCAACATGAATACTCTGAATACTAACAATATGACCAAGAAATTGCACTTCGTTAATCCAAAACTCACACTTAGAAAATTTAGCATACAGACATTCACCACGTAAGAGTTCAAGCATAAGTCGTAGATGGCGAGCATTATAAGCTTTGGACTTAGAATAAATAAGAATGTCATCAATAAAGACAATCACAAAGCGATCCAAATATGGTTTACAAACACGGTTCATAAGGTCCATGAACACTGCAGGTGCGTTGGTCAAGCCAAAAGGCATGACTACAAACTCGTAGTGCCCATATCAAGTACGGAACGCAGTTTTAGGAATATCATCATCGAGGACACGTAGTTGATGATATCCAGAACGAAGGTCAATCTTAGAGAAGCAGGACGCGCCTTGGAGTTGAGCAAATAGGTCATCGATACGGGGGAGCGGATAACGATTCTTCACGGTAAGCTTATTCAGTTCGCGATAGTCGATACACATACGGAAGGAACCATCCTTCTTCTTGACAAATAAGACGGGAGCACCCCACGGGGAGGTACTCGGACGAATAAAGCCCTTATCGAGTAATTCATGTAGTTGACTAGATAATTCTTGCATCTCCGAAGGTACCATAATCATCATCAATAAAAGAACAATTAATCAATCTTGTACAGAACATATGATCGGATCATGTGATAAATAAATTCATAGACTATCATGCAACCTAAATCATTCCAAACTGATTTCTTAAACACAATCATATGCATATAGCCGATTATACATATCCATTCGGTTCTAATCATGCAATCCGATTTATAAAGACATCACCACATATCACTTAGTTCTAAACCAACACATAATATCATCGATAAGCATCACTAGCATGAACCCTAGTTCGTAACATGACATTAAACATAGCAAGCAATCAAGAAGTAACACTAACCAGAAAAACCGAGAAGCCTAGATTGCTCGAGATGGTTGGTTTCGGGTGGGGCTGTCGTCCGGTTCCAAGGAAAAACGAGAGAGAGAGAGATAGAGCTCCTAGGGGTTGTGTATGTGTAAAGTGTTTTGCAAGTAATTAGAAACTACACCCCCCTATGGTTCATGTATGCGTACAAGGGGTGTGTGGGCCGAACCCATCATTGGGCCGCCCTTGGGGTCTCGGGTTGGGTAAGTGGTTGTGAGTGAGGTTGGGCCGAGTAAAAGGTGTGCGGTCCAAATGGCTTAAGTGATCGGTTCAAATAACACATGTAACACATAGCAAAAATTATGCATTCACTCAATAAATAAAGTTTCACGTAAGCATATAACGTTACACAAGATAAGTTCGAAGTACGAGTTGTCACATTATCCCAAACTAAAAAGAAATTTCGTCCCGAAATTTGGTATGCACTCACTGAGGAAGCTAGGTAAGTTGTATCGTTCACTGGTTTTCCTGGGGTGTCACAATCCCAGTTATACCCAAAAGATTTATCCCTCCCCGGGATACCCACTGATTGTCCCAAACCACCGGGACGCATGCTAAAGTAGTTAACTCACCTTAGATTGCTCGGTATGTTATATTACTTGTTCAAGGTTGATCAACCAAATCCTAATATGGTTACCAATAACAATCAGTTCTTGTGTACAAGTAAATCACGTACTTTAGCAGATTGCATTCGCCGTAAAGGCCATCATCGCATAACACATAGAAAAATACTCAAATCACATACAAGTTCATATCACACGTGCATGTTTCATATTAACACTTATCATTTAATTAGTCAATCATAAGAATGTGCGGCCTACTTAGTTCATGGCCCAATGCAGTGTTCGACATGACCTGGTTCGTTATTCTAACAACCAGATATTCAGACAACATATTTCTTACTTCACATAAGTGCATGGGAGCCCAAAGTGTGCGGCCCATTATCATATAATGCATGTAAAAGTGTGTGTGCAGCCCCATGTTACCAGCCATTTACATAAATCCCGATAAATTCTAACCATTAGTTTATTTTTCATTAACAATAATTAACAACATTTTTTTCCATACTTCATGCTAACCCTAAATTGCAGCCATTACTTTATAACAAGGCTGTTTGCTATACATTCCATGATTCACATACCCCAATTCAGCATTCAATTATCACAACCATGACTAATATATTCAGATCTAATCCAACAGTTTGTCACAAGAACATCCTCAAATACCCTATCATCATTCTTCAAATTAAACATGTATCATGTGATCCCACTTTTGATTACAATTACAACACACATATCTTGAATATGGTTTATAAATTTCAACCGGTCAAAAAGTAAAGGCCCACATAAGCCAACATACGTACTGTTTCCTTAATCAAATCAATACATTTCAATTATCACAACCATGACTAATATATTCAGATCTAATCCAACAGTTTGTCACAAGAACATCCTCAAATACCCTATCATCATTCTTCAAATTAAACATGTATCATGTGATCCCACTTTTGATTACAATTACAACACACATATCTTGAATATGGTTTATAAATTTCAACCGGTCAAAAAGTAAAGGCCCACATAAGCCAACATACGTACTGTTTCCTTAATCAAATCAATACATACTTTCAATAAATCATTAATTCTTGAACTTCACAACATATGAAATAATATTCAGACTTCTTAATACAACGATATGAAGCATAATAAGTTAATCATAGTTAGCACATACTGATAGAGTGACTTATGGGATGGACGAGCACATGCTGCCGTGCCTAGGGGCCTACATCGGAGCTCCGACGACTGCCCTCTTCCTGCTCCAAGACCCGAAACCCAGACTCGAACCCAAAAGAATCCACCAATACGGCCATTAGCGTTGTTTACTCGAACCAAAACGCCAACTGCCGGACCCCATTCTGGATCCTAAATGTCGGCGCCGTGGTCCGACGGCCACCGCCATTGTGGTTTGTTTGGTCTCCGGAAAACATGGAGGTCTCCAGAGATGGTCGGCTCCCTCATTGGTTTTGTCATCTCTCTCCCTCTCTCTCTCTCTCTAACCATAGTTCCTTCTCTCTAAAATCTTTGGGGTGTATATGTGTTCACAAGCATAAGAGTGTTGTAGGATGCCATTGGGGGTGGGGTTTACTGCCGTCACTCGTTTAGGGGGGGGTATAGGGTTTGCAATAATAAGTTGTATCCAATTGTATTTACATAACCAGGAAGAGAAGGAGAGGATTGGGCCGAGTTGTTTAAGAATGATGGATTGGGCCGATTTTGTTTAAAAATGGTGGCGGCCCAATAACTACTAGAGACAAACTATTCCAACCCATTTAGTATATTAAAGGGAATCGTATATCTGATTATTTGTATGCCAGTTTTACAAATCATAATGTTCAATCAAACACCTTGACAATCTATCATGCACAATCAACTATTTATTCATACAATGCTTTCCTGTTTGCATACTACCTCAATAACCATTTGATTACTATGAGACCATCATGCACACAAGGTTTTCTTATTATGATGACATGCTAGTCTAGTTCCTCATTGAACCAGATTCTAATTTCATTACACACGACATCATGGCATGGGCCGAAAGGGGGTTTAAAGTGTGTGCGGTGATGTAGGTTGCGGCCCAAATACCTGTGTGGTTCAACTACACTCTCTGACATACTCAAATACGTTTACACTTGACAATAATAACCTAGCAAAACGTTTGACCAAATGTTTAATGTTTAATAGAAACGTGGAATGAGAGAATTATGGAAAGTTAGGATCACGGGATTAAATAACGTTAACCTTGAAAGTTCGGGTTGTCACATTTAGTGTTAGTAAAATATCGTATTTTATAAATTTAAAACTTGACTAAAGTGTTAAAAAGGGCTAAAAATATACTTAAATATATATCACACCGAACGCACATCAAGTTTTTGGCGCCGTTGCCTGGGACACAAGGATTTTAAGAAAGTTAGGAATCAACGGCCTAATCGTTTTTCCTATTTTTCTGTTCTTTCTAGGATTTTTCTTAGATTTTCAGTTTCTCTAGAGCTCAGCACGGGCCGTGCCCGCTGAACACGGCCCCGTGCCCAATCTTTGGTACTTGCAATCCTATTTAAAGTCAGACAGTAGCTGAACACGGGTCCGTGCCCAACCAACACGCCCCGTGCCCAAGTATCAGATACTAAAAACAGAACCGTAAGATCTTGACGGTTGGTAATTTCTGACCCAAACATGAGCGATACTGATTGTTTTTTACTACCGCTCCTCTTTTGGTATGTGGTGTCAAATATGTGGTGGAAATCATGAAGAATTAAAATGTTACTTTTTAAATTATACTCCCCCCTATATAGACCGATTGTTTTCCTGTAGCCTTAAGATGGGCAAAAGTAAAAATAATCCCTATCTCTCCCTCGAATGCTCTCAATCATCCCTTCTAGATGAAATGTTTCTTGAGATGGACATAACTAATTCATCTCAAGACGACATCCAAGAAGAATTATTGAGATCGCATTCGGATAAAAACAACATCGTCGCTCCCGAAATCACCTCTAACTCTTGCGAAGACTTGAGCTATAGTCGTCCCTGTGTCGATTGTGCCGTGAAGGACTCCCCATCGACTTCCGTCGATGCATACATAGAACTGAGTGATTCGACATACACCTTCTTTAACGAGAGCCCAGATAAGGGTTGGATTTGTCCACCTACATTTAGCATAGGAATCACCCTTTCCGATAACCTCTCGCGTTCTCGTCTAAATCTAGGGCAACTTAGGTATCTCAGGCACTTCGGTGTTGTTCCATCCAGTAAGGAACCACCCGATCCGGATAAATTCCTTGAAAATAGACAAAACTTCATAAACAGCCTCTAGGCACGGGGCCGTGTTCAGGTCAGCACGCTCCCGTGTCCACCAAAACATTCTCATCTGACTTTCGGTTAGAATACGGACAAAATGTATCAGAATCTTGTCTGCACACGGGGCCGCGTCCAGCCGACACGGGGCCGTGTCCAGCGTGCTGTTTTTTCTATAATTGCAGCAAGATTCCTGCACATTTGGACCACTCCAAAGACATAGATTTGGTGGGATCTTCACACATACCATCCTAGGTATATTCTAAGAAAGGTTCCCAACAACCATCTTGTCTTTTCTACTTTTGCCCATTGCCTTCTTCTTCACTTTCACCTCAAAAACCTCCATTAAAGCTTAAAATCACCATGGTTTCAAGCTTTATTGTGATGTTTGCTAGATTTTTATTCAAGGAATCTTGTTAAAAATAACTTTTACGACACTGTTGTAAGTTATTTCAGCTAAAAAAATGCCTCAAAAGTCAGAAAAATAATTTAAAACTCCAAGGTTCCTTTTTATAAAAATCTGCAGAACAGTGAACACGGGGCCGTGCTCGAGGTACTGTTTCACTAAAATAAATTCTTTTCGGTTTATTTTCATAGAATGTCTAGCCAAAACAGTGGAACCTCTTCAGCACATTCAAGAAACAGTCGTAGGGAACGATGGCCCTCAATCGAAGCAACTCTTGTACGCTATGTGATGGCACTATGAGAAGCTCTCGTCGAAATGACATCCGTAGAAGAGGTCCTAATCGACCGTATAAATTATCTTACGGTGGGGCTGGAAAATGGTTTCCAAGAAATCAACCTCTTGAACCAGAGGTTGAACATTCTTGTGACACCTCCCATGGAACCAATCCTTCCCCAAGAAGATTGGAACCTAACACTAGGAGTCAACAACCCCACCGGATGGGACGACATCCCCGCGGAACCCCTTCTTTACAATTTGCAAGAAGTTCCGGTGGAAGTTACCCCCCCTCAAAATGATGATGCCAATGAGCTCGCCTTTCTTCTCCCTAGGGAGATAGAAGAATAACTCACCGACGTGTGAGGGACCATGCCCGGAGGAGAAGTTCTTCAAGCCGCATTCAACCGAGAAAATTATCTTTTTGGAAATTTTGTTATTAAAATAAACTATAGGCTAGAACTTCTTTTCGGTTTTAGATTTCTTGTGTTTTCTGACCTACTTATCTAAGTTTTAGTTTATATTAGGACCTTCTTGTAATTCTCTCTATTTAATGAATGATGGTTTTAAAGTTATTTGGTGTTTGGATGATGTTGTAATGGAATAAAACACACTTGGATGGTGAAGGGTATAAAGGGAGACTTCAACCAACACCCCAATGCACAATAACAGAGCCTCCCAAACATTTTTCTTCATTACAGCAAGTTCAGCACGGGCCCTGCCCAGCCAGCACGGCCCCGTGCTCAAGGGTCTGCAGAAAAACGCCTAGTTCAGATAACTGGACACGGTGCGTGTTCCGTGCCCAGACTTCTGTTACTTTTTGTTGATTTCTTTTACTAGCAATTTGAACACGGGGCCATGCCCGGTCACCACGGCCAGAGTCCAAGTGCCCGGTAACAGAAAATTTTTGTCTAACACACGTTTTTACACATTTAATCAACCTAAAAACTTATTTTTGGGACACATTGAGGACAATGTGTAATTTAAGTGTAGGGGGATGCTAAAACCTTGAATTTTGCAAGTCCTAATTACAAGCCTTACACAAAACTGTATTGGAACCGCTAAACAACCCAAATTTTTTCAAAACTTTTCATTTTTTTGCTTGTCTTGGTTTAAATCGGGAATAACAAGTTCTAAAAAGGTTATATTTTTATAAATTTACAACCGATAGCGTCGCGATAAAAAGAACCAACATAAGAAAATTATGAAATGGCATGACAAATCTAGTTAAAATTTGGTTATAGATACTTGATCACAATAAAAACCCATTCCCACAAAAAGTGAGTTTTGAGCCTTTATTGAGCATACAAATACACATCTTTAAACTAAATGCTCATGTTTCGTTTCTTGTGTAAATAGCCGTTTGGTTTCTTACGACTCTATTGAGCATAAAAACCCATTCCCACAAAAAGTGAGTTTTGAGCCTTTATTGAGCATACAAATACACATCTTTAAACTAAATGCTCATGTTTCGTTTCTTGTGTAAATAGCCGTTTGGTTTCTTACGACTCTAGAACTTGCCATGATGATAAATTTCCGGTACTTACCAACTTAAACCCGAGTAAGTAAATAACGGAGGCATTAGGACTAACCCTTTTTTTTTCAACACCATTATTTTTTTACCACCTACCCAAAATCCCCCTAGTTAACCCATTTAACCCTAAACCTTTTCATTTCTAAACCCAAAACAAACACCCTTTACCCACCAAAACCCTTTTCATTTTAAACCCCCTTATTTTAGTAAAAATCTGAGTTTCCATGTGACATTCCTTATTAAAAAAAAATGATGAAGTATAAAAATAAACAAACAAGTTCCTTGAAAAGAAACTTTGTTTGAAAAATACTTCGGTTGAATAAAAAGTCACAAAAAAAAATGTTTTACTAAAACCGACGTTTTTTCGCCTTTTAGCCCTTTTTCCACTAACCACTAACCCAAAAACCACCTACCTTTAACCTAAGCCTAACCCTTCCCGAAAGTCCTCTTGATATTTACAAAGGTTTATAGTAAAAAAGGAGGAGGATTGATTGCTTGGCAAGCATATGGTAGAAGTAAGATCCGTGCCAGTCTCGAGTGTTTCACAAAAATACATCTTCGGCCGAGTGTTGAGTGATCCCCCGTGAGGTATGTGAACTTGTATATGAATGGAATATTAAAGAGGCATGTTATGCCCAAATAAGTAATTTCTCTTATGAAATGTTCTAAATAAATTATAACGAATAGGATTGTAAATAATATAAAAATAGAACCTAATAAAGATCTTGGAATCCCGACACTCTAGACAAGCACAAAACCTTCTCTTCTACCCATTCCATTTGGGTGTGTAAGCCACATTATAAAGAGTTTTGCTTGAGGACCAGCAAAAATTCAAGTGTGGGGGTATTTGATGTGTGTAAAATGCAACATATAAATTACATTAAATGAGGCATAAAACTAACCTTTTTTAGTACTAATGTTGGAAAAGGTGTGCTTTTGTCTTCCTTTTGTATTTTCAGGGTTAAATGAGCGTAAATGAACAAAAGAAGCAAAAATACAGCTAAATCTAACATACATACAAGAAAAGGAATAAACGTGGCATGCCCGACCCCTCGACAACATCTTCCCAAGTAAAAACAGAACAACAGAAGGGTGAATATGCCCCGTGCCCAGCGGACACGGGGGCGTGACCAAGTGTTTGCAGAAAGGACAAATTTGTAGAAGCTTCTATTTCCCAACACGGGGGCGTGCCCAGCTCCACACGGTCGTGGTCAACGGTAAGATTCGCAAATCCATGCAAATCTTGATAGTACGGATTCGCTTCTGCACACGGGGCCGTGCCCAGCGGACACGGGGACATGGTCAACTAATACAGACAAACTACATTAAATGAAGAAAGAGAAAGAGGATGGACATAGGGTCGTGTCCGGGCTTCTGTGCAGGCTATAAATAGGGGTGCTTGGTTCATTTCAAAGGCATCCCTTGACAAACCACCTCTCTCCCAATTCACCCACACTCCAACACCATCACAACACCCACATCAACTACCATCATCCATCATCCATCATAGAGTGTGTGTAGGAGTCTCGAGATCCAAGATTGATAGTAAGAGTTCTTGACAATCAAAGGCCATGTTTGCCTAAGTCTCTTACATCACTTGGTGAAGACAAACATTTAGTGTAATACTTTTGTTTTTTTTTATATTTTCTCACTTTTTATTTGGTTTTGAATTAATGACTTTAATAACTAGTTTCTTATTTGGAAGGTGAAACTTCCTTATCATTTGTCTGTGGTGTCTTAGCGTTATTTTACTGTCTATATAAAATAAAAGATTTACACCATTCATATTTCCACGGTCTATATGGAGATATGTTAGCTACCAGGTCGGGGGTTAAGGGAATGGTTTAGTGTAGGATTGAGGATTCGTCCAAAACGAATCAATCAGAGTCAAATCTGGTTTCTAGAGAGGCGGAATCAGACTAAAAACCGTCAATCAGTGTTAGAATAGGAGTAGAAGAGTAGAAAGTCACTTTAAACATGTTCTTCATTGATTATAAACATTTTCGTATAGAGAGAATCCGATAGCACTTCGTTTCAGAATTCTACGAGTGTTACAAATGAAGAACACAACTAACCTATTTATTGGTTTACCAGGTCGCACCAAATAACTACTCCAGTCCGCACGAGTTGGATGACACGACTTCGTGCGACCTGAAACATTCAGATCGTGTGACCTGGACTCACAATACATAAACTTTAACTTTTTCAAACTATTACATATACATGACACCATACAGACTGATGACGCAGGTGATAGACATTATGCATCAAAAAACTCCCCCTTGGATATTGCCGCAGTCTTCAGTCAGCCTGTCTTCAAAAACATCCTTCACAAAGACTTGAAAAATTATTCTCTTTGCTTCGGCTTTTTCAACAACGCTTTCCTGAGCTTTTCATTTTCCTTAGCAGCTCTCTGCTACTCTTCAGCTAACCTTTGCACACATGTAGCTTTAGCAATTCTATCTTTCTCTTCACGCTCTTCTTTTAGCTTCTTTGCTTTCAAAGCCTCTTCTCTTTCAATCTCTCTCCAACTTGATAACCACATATTTTCAGAGTTTATACCTTCCTGAAAAAACATATCATAGCAACTTTCTGAAATTGTAGAGCTTGATCTTTATCATCTGCCTTATACCCAATCTTGTTAACAAACAAACATTCAATATCCTTTGCAGAACAGTTCACTATCGACATCGGATCATATAGATGAATATTTCTGATTTCATTCCCAACCCTGTACTCAATTATTGCTTTTGTCGTTATGCAACTATAAACCCAACATATAAACCCTTCACAGAACGTATGTTCCATCTTTGGCAATGGAATGTTCTTTATAACTCTGGGCTTCTTGATTTGCAGAATTGTTTCTTCGATACCTGTAACTGGATCCATCCTCTTGACTTTCTTAGGATAACGTGGCTTCCAGTGTTTAAATTCTCTGAATGCTTCAAATTTCATCAAGCCCCATGTTGGCATATCATGATCTCTGACCAGATATGACAATGTTATGACCTGGGACAACTCTTCAACATCCCACCAAGGCAAAGACATTATATCTCGAATATATTCGAAATATTGAACGCCAAATTCTCTTCTAATTGCATAAGCGTTGACTTGTGGCAAGTAACCCCAGCTTATGATATCACCGAGAGAAACATCTCTATCCATTCTGTAATACTGTAGTGGTGTTTTGAATTTTCTTTCTGTACAACCACTTCTTTCGTTATTCGCGTTGTTCTTCTTTGGACATTTCTTGAAAACTTTTATTCTTAACACTTTCAGCAACTTTTCTTCTCAGCTCATCCTCATTCGCTTGACTGAATAACTCTGCAAGAGTTGGAAAGCTAGAAGTATCAACATTAACATTCTCAGACTGATCATCATCGCTCCAGTCTTCTACTTCCACTTTATCATAGTTATCAGCTTCTTCAACATACTTGTACTGATATTCAGGTTGATGATTAATATCAAACTTGTTCAACTCTTCTTCAAAATTGAAGTGAAACTCACTATCTTCAATAACCATCATCTTAACTATCTCAGCTCTAGTATAAGTATGCAATATCTCTCCTTCTTCTACATCATGTTCAAGATGTAGAATTAAACTTGTACCCTGATCAACATTCTCATCATCTTTTTCAGCATCATCATGCTCCCCCTCTCCTCCTGCATTTTCTGGTTCTTCGTTTGCATTGTCTTGAAGATAATCATCAATATTCTCTTCACGTGACGCTTCAGTTACTTTGATACCAGAATTTCCTTTAACAGCATCATCATTTCCATCATCGTCATTATCACTATGAACAGAATAAACTTCATCTGCATCATCTTTCATATTATCATCTTCGTCTTCTTCATCTTCTTCACCAGGTACTGAAGTTATTGGACAAGGATCTGGAATAGACGATTCAAGAACTTTTGATGGAACAATTGCCCTTTCAGTCACTTGAACAACATCTTCAACTTGAACACTTTTACCCTTATCTTTCATTCTAGCTTCTATTTCAGCTTAACGTCTAGCTCTAACTTCCGTAAGTTCTATTTCTTCAAATCTTTTCTCTATCGACTTACTAATCAAATCTTCCAATACTTTCTTTAACATATACTCTTCATGTTCTTTCTTAGCATTCTTGGCTTCTAATTCTTTATTTTTCAACTTCAAATACTCATTCTGCTCATCCCTTTGAGCCTTTTCTTCCTCCAAATCAGCCTTTTCTTGACACGTTTTTCTAACTTCTTTTTCTCACTTAACACCTCATCCACCTTCTTTTGCAACTTTTTCACAAGATCATCATTTACAAAACTAAAATCATCAAGCCCTTCAAGAACTGTACTCTCTGGAATATGTGGAAAATTTTCAAAACTAGATGATCCAGGAGTAGTATGAACTGGTGGTTGTGGGATTGGTGGTGCTTGTTGAATGTGAGGTGATGTTATTTGAGGTTGTGTGATTGGTGGTGTTTGTAGGACGTGTTGTGGTGTTATTGGTGGTTGTTCATGAGTGGGTAATGAAGTATGATGTTATGGTGGTGATTGTAAATGATCAGGTGATGGTTGTTGTGGTGGTGGTGATGGTGGTTGATTTTGTGGTGATGGTGGTTTAGTTTGTGGTTCTGGTGATGGTTGATGTGGTTCTTATGGTGGATTTAATTTCAGCTTGAATTTTAACCTTCGTGCGGCTGGAGTTGCGACACATTTTCTTGACGTAGATTTCTTTTGGCCTCCTGAAGATGGTGAGTTCACAATCTGAACATCCTCTGGTGGAACATACGTTTCATCATCATCGTCACACGAACTCCTCTTTCTCTTCTTTTGTTTCTCTCTATCTTTTGGATTATAGTTTTCTTTGATCCAACGATCAACTTGAACATCAACATTATCTTCTGCACCAGATAAACTCTTCTCTTTATCATCAACTACCACCTTACTAGTTGATTTCCTAGCTTCCAAAGTATCATCAATATCTCTCATCAATTGCTCAGTTTCAGGAGATAACGATTCTAGATCTTTTTCAACGTTAGCTTCTATTTCATCTTCTTCTGGTTCATCAACCAGCAAAGTTTCAACCGCTTTCTTTCTATGTTTTTTTTTTGTGGTTGAGAAGATGATCCTTCTTCAGTTTGAACTTTCAGAGTTCTCTTTCCACCTTTTTTCTTCTTTTCTTTTTCTTCTTTCGTATACCAATCATTTCGTGTTTCACAGAAATCTTCTAACTTTGTTAATTCATCAATTGCACTTTTTTCTTTCATTTCAACATCATTCATGTAGGAACGTTATACGACCTGACGAGTCGATCAGAAGAGTGCTCAGACTGAATCAGAGGCGGAATTCATTGATTCAGTCTTTGTTTAGCTTGATTTCACTAATTTGTCTCAGTTTATTGCACTTAATAACAGTTTACAAGCTCTGGAGACGATTTGGCAGAGCTTCGCCGTACCATACAAGACCACAACCTCACAGCTACTAGGTTTCGCTCATGTGACCCCTATATATAGGGTTGAGGTTTCGCTCGTATGGACATGTCCATATGAGCGAAACTACATGATCAAATAAGTGAAACTACAAGTGTTGACCCTATGAGCGAAACCTTATGCTAAAACACATACACTCTCTCATTTTATCGTACAATGTGCCCTAATCTAACATTCTAAGACTAAGACTTGATCCAAGATGAAGTCAACAGATGTAGTGCACCAACAAACTCCCCCTCAGATGTTGACAAGTCGTTCATCAAGTCTTTGGCAACTTCATGTCTGCACTTCTTCAGTCTTGATCAATCTATGGGCTTCTCTTAACTATCTAAGACTCGAACGAAGATGTAGTCGACAGATAACTGCACTAACAAACTCCCCCTTGGATGTTGACGGAATCTTTAGTAAGATTCTTTAACATGACAAATCTACTCTTCAATCTTGATTGGTCTTCTTCAGGAACTACTCCTGGAATCATGTACCCGGATCTTTCTCTGGTTCTAACTCTCGTCAGACTCCCCCTATCATCGAACTGGGATCGCTGTCTAGAATTTGTTATCACCTTTGAAATTATATCCTGGCCTTTTCTCTATTCAGCTCATCACCTACACAAATCTCAAACACTAATAAGAAAACTTCAAATTAAACATTTAAAAACTATGAAGGTCAATTTGTAGGTTAACATTCAACTTTTTTCTTCAAGTTAATGAACCATTTAGACATTTCAAAATCTTCACATTTTCACATTCTCTCTCCCAAACCACAAGTTCAACATGTTTTAACACTTGAAATGTTGAAAATCCGCTTTTCATAATCAGTTGTCAAAAATCTTTTTGAATTTTTCACATTTTATACAAAAATACAATATTTTTGGATTTTTGAATTTAGAGAAATACTGACACGAACTATTTACAAACACTATTTTTGCGAGTTTGCGCAAGAGGATCATATCGGTTTTGAGACACATCACTAACATCGTTGATCTTGATTAATCAGCATATTTTAAAACAAATTTACTTCTGATTGCCAGTATTGTTGTCCACTTAAACCTCTACACATGGTTTTAAATGATTCAAGATACGTATTTAATGTTTTAGCATGTAAACTTATTCGAGTGTCTCACCTCTTGAATATACTCCCGTATCTAGATCCCAATGTTCAGTCTTACAGGAGATTATACTACAAATGATATCTGTATATAAATTAAGGGGTATGCGAGGGCTGAGGGATCTCAGGTCGATACTTCCGTATGCGCAGAGAGATATCAGCTTCAACTTTTCAGTGTGTCCTCTTTAGAGGATCTTTTTAGCTACAACAGCAATGATTATCAATTTTATTGTCTAATCAGCTGAGGGCTTATGCTATGTTTCAAGCATTTTGCGGAAAGTATTATCCAAGGACTAGGTCAGAACTTCCATTCAGCAGAAGTCCCGGAATAATACCCCAGACATCATTGAGTATAAAGACCTAGTATATCAGAAAAAGGAACCTTTCAAACGAGATTTCAGGGGTTACCTATATATCCAAGTAGTGTTCCCCACGAAATAAGTTTCATTTAAACTTGCTTAGGTTTATATCTCGAATACAATTTACTAACTGTGTGAAGTCTACTGACACATCATTAGTAAGATTTGTTTAAAACAATTTTGACTTTACAAATCTTTAACATGTTGTGATAATCCACCGATGTACTATCATTTCCTCTTTTAGCAACAAAACTCATTTTATATTTTTCAATTTTTTTTAACTTTTTCAAAATTTTATTACTCCCCCTAAAATCAAAATATGTTTCAATTTTGATTTTCTAGGAAAAATTGAAAACAAACTATACATGAAATTTGACAACATTTTGTGAATTACCTCAATTCTCCATTCTCATGCAAAAACAATCAGAACTCCCCCTCTCAACAAACTATTTTCCCATTGTGATTTCAAAACACTTAAGTTTGTTTTAATCAAAATGGTTTTTCCGGAAAAATTAGTTTGTTTACCAAACATTTGTAGGTTCGGGGTTATCTCATCATCTTGTTCTCTCAAAACACATGATAGATTTTACAATTTCAGTTTTAGATCTCAAACATCACTTGTAGAAAATCAAGTACAACTTAATGTCCCTGATTTACCACATGTAAGACGAAAAATCACCAGAGTGAAATTTCTCAAGAAATGTGCCGATTCATGTTCCACGCTTACCAACCTGGGAACTCCGGCAAGTCAGGTTTTTCTATTTGAACAGATTCACCCAAGCCTGACGGTCCTTGGGTGATTTTGAATTCTTGTTCAACAATGGTGGAAAATTTGCATCATCCATTGTTAAATCAGAATTCTCAACTTTTACCTCAACACATGGCTCTTCTTGCTTTACCACACCAGATTCGTTGCCTGAATGTGGCTTGTCTGTTTTCACAGAAACAGATTCATCGCCGACCATTTTCTTCTTCTTCTTTTCTTCTTTCATCCTCAAATTTGCATCTGATGAATTCGACTTGCTTGTCTTTGCAACTGAGGGAGTCGATTCATCAGAACTCTTATTTTTATCAACAGATGAACCCGAGGAGAAGATCTTCTCAAGATACTCTCTCGCCTTTTTCCTCTTCTTTCTCAGTCTATCTTTTTGTCCCTATGAAAGTTTAACTTTCTTTTCTTGACTTTTCTGATCTTGAACTTTAGGTTTTAGAACCTTCTATTCTTTGGGCTTGACGTCGACTGGAATCTTTGCCAACTTTTGAGACTTAACCCTCAATCTTTCATTTGATCACCTTGGGCAATCTCTGGCAATGTGACCTCTAATTTGACAGTTTTAGCAACTTTTCATCTCATAACTCCAATTCTGGCAGTTAACAACAATGTGTCCTTGATAACCACACCGGTAACACACTCTGTTATCGTCAATCACCATTTTCAGTCCAAATACTCAGATCAATGCACTGTTTAGCTTGGTGATATTCCTTTCTCCTGTTGATTTCTGGATTTGACTTTTGAGCATTGTGGTCCAACCTGCACCACTTATTGCCAACAATTTTTGAGTTTTCAATTTTCAATTTTTGTGGTTTTTGATTTCGATTGGATGATCAATCTGATGAGCTGTTATTCTCTTTTTGAACATTTTTCCTATTTTTACCCTTTTGTTTTTGTTCCACTTTCTTCGTCAAAGGTTTTTGCTTAGAGCATTCACCTTTTTCAGTTGATTGCAGAACAGTTTTCTAAAATTTTTCTTTTAATTTCAAATTTTCAATTTTTTTATTTTCATCATCAGATTTCTCATCACAATCTTCAACTTTGACATTGTCAAAGATTCTGACATCGTCACTTGTTGGAATTGAATTGATCGGTTTTGGACAGGGAATATTCAAATACTCTTAAGAAGTCACAAAACCTTTCAATTTCGTTTCAAGCTCGTTGATTTTCTTTTGAGCTTGCTCACCTTCTTTTTCAAGTCGAATAATCTTTTCAAGATGATAATTGATCATTTTTTGCTTTTCGATGTTATTTTTACTAAACACATCTCTCCCATCTTCAAGAATTTTTATTTGACTTTGAAATTCTTTTTCCAATTTTAATTTCTAATTTTCAAAATTTTTCAGTTTATCTTCAACAATTTTCGTATTTTTTTTAAATTTTTTGTTTTCAAGCTTTATCCAGAAATCTTCATCTTCTAATGATTTCTATTTGCTTTCAAACTCTTTTTCTTTTTCTTTCAAAATTTTGTTTTCTGATGTCAAACTGTTCAAATTATGTAACAGTTTGTCATTTTCAACTTTTAGTCTCTCACAAATTTCCTGAAACATAAGAATCTGTTTAATATCAACTTGCTTCTCGTCTTTCAACTTCTTGACTTCCGATGTCAAACTTTCCGCATCCTTCAAGAGTTTGCCATTGTCAGTCTTAAAGTTGTCACATTTGGTGCATACTGAATCAGAACTTGAAGATTCATTCTTCACAGATTCTTCTTTCTTTGACATTTCCTTTGTTTCTATCTTGTATGTTCCTGCACAAACAATTTTCACAAAATCAAGAGGTTTTAAATTTGCATCAATATAACATACCCTTTTAACATCATATTTCATGTTTTGTTTTGCAGCGTAACACATACATATTCCTCTATCAATTTTAGTAATTACATCCAAATTGATTTTATCTAGATTTCCCAAATTCAATTCATCTAGATTTCCTTTACTTTTATTCATCAATATTTTCTTCTTATCAGAATTTTCATAACTATGCTTTTGAAGTTTACTGATGAAATCAGATGGATGTAATTTTGAAAATTTTGGCTCTTGTTTTAATTTCTTTAAAACATCATCCCATTCGGTAGGTAAAGCATCTACAAGCTTTGATATCTTTTCAGCATCTGTCAATTTTATTTCAAACGATTTTAACTTGTCCATCAAATAATCAAATATCCTTTCCATCTCTTTCACGGTCTCATCCTTTTGACATGCAAACCTTTCAAGTCTAAGAGTCCAAATCTTCTTATCATCTTGTTCATACATACTCGTATGATACCAACCATATCTATTTAACCTTTCAACAAACTCATTCTCTTTTTCATTAAACATTTCTGTCATCTTTCAAAAAATCCTGACAAATCTTTTTCTCAAAATATCACAAAAACGAAATCCCAAGATGTGAGTTGACACAAAAGCGAAACCCTAATATCACTATAAGCGAAATCAGGTCAAGTCCAAATGACCGAAACTTGTAATGGAAAAATAAGCGAAACCACTTATGTTCAAATAAGCGAAACTGCTGATGTGCACTTGGAGCGAAACCTATGATGTTCAAATAAGCGAAACTAGGGTTTGTCCGTATGAGCGAAACCCTGTTATGCACTTGGAGCGAAACCTCACTTAATGTGACACAAAAGCGGAACCTTGATGAACTTTGGAGCGAAACTCTGATGTCTTATGAGCGAAACCTCTCAATTCTGATGACACAAGAGCGAAACCTCAAGCAATTTGGAGCAAAACTACACAAAGTCCATAAAAGCGGAACCTATTCGAAGGGCAATTTAGTCCATTTTTAGTTCGTATTTAGGTCTCAAACTTTCAAGGATTTGTTAATGTCCTGTTACGCACCATCTGTGAAATTTTGAGCGAATTTTGACCGTTAAAAATTGATCTGATGATGAAAGAAGGTGTAGAAATCAGATTTTCGAGCGAAAACGAGCTAAACTGTAAGAACTCTTCCTCCTGAGCTCTGATACCACTTGTAGGAACGTTATACGACCTGACGAGTCGATCAGAAGAGTGCTCAGACTGTATCAGAGGTGGAGTTCATTGATTCAGTCTTTGTTTAGCTTGATTTCACTAATTTGTCTCAGTTTGTTGCACTTAATAACAGTTTACAAGCTCTGGAGACGATTTGGCAGGGTTTCGCCATACCATACAAGACCACAACCTCACAGCTACTAGGTTTCGCTCATGTGACCCCTATATATAGGGTTGAGGTTTCGCTCATATGGACATGTCCATATGAGCGAAACTACATGATCAAATAAGCGAAACTACAAGTCTTGACCCTATGAGCGAAACCTTATGCTAAAACACATACACTCTCACATTTTCTCATACAATGTGCCCTAATCTAACATTCTAAGACTAAGACTTGATCCAAGCGAAGTCAACAGATGTAGTGCACCAACAATTCATCAACTTTAAATGATTTATAGGATCTGGATCTTCATACTTATCACTTTTGATGAATCCAAACAACTCTGTTTTCTTCTGTTCTGGCCAATTCTTTGTATACTTGGATAATCGGATTAACGTTTCATTATCCATGTGATGCAATAGCATGAGATCATTTTGTTCATCTTTCACCAGATTTGGATAGCCATGATCCAGCATCATCTACACAAACCCTGGATACACCCAACTTCGACTACCAGAAGTAATATTATCTTTCATGTAGTGAAAAACAATTCTTGAAAAGTTGTATTTCTTGTTTAGTACAACGTCGTCACAATACATATTTGATAATCTTTCATCACATCATATCCACCTTTCCTGTGACTTAGCGCATGAATCACTGAGTGAATGAAAAATTTGTACGGCTTCATAAAACATGCTTTCAGATAATTTGCGTTGTTTAGTGGACCGTTATAACCCATTCTCAGCATACAACCTTTGACCATCCTTTCTGGAAACCCTGTTGGCGAATTATCGTCATCTAGAAACTCTAACACTTCTCGTACAAGCTGTTCTGTGATGATTATTTCTTTATCTTCAGCATCTATATACTCACACTTGAATTGATCACATCATTTACGTCATCATACTTAGCATTCTTCCAGAAATGAGCAACATGAGATTTGAAAACTTTGTGTTGATCCGTCAAAGCCTTTTGAATTGGTAAACGTCTCATGAACGGCAAAATCTCCTTAAACACAGTCATCTTTGGTAGAGTTTCATCGTAGACACGCAAATATTGTGCGATGGTTCAAATACTACGTTTGATGCCTGAAACACAAACAAAAACAAACAAGTTAATCAATTTGCACAACTTTCAAGACAAAACTAAACTTCACACTATCTGGCTCATGCGATGTAGCTATTTCATGCGACCTCGTGCCAAAACTGATAAGACTATTCATACGGTCTGATATTCAAACGATCTGACCAATCCCAAACGACCTGGGGGTCAAACGAACTGGTAAATCCAAACGATCTGGTTTCATACGAACAGACCACTCTCAAACGATGTGAAGCCAAAAGAGTTGGCCAATTTCACACGGTCTGGAATATTCACTTCATATGACTATCTCGTGCGGTCTGGTGGTCATCACCTCGTTTGAACCAATATTTATGAACAGTGTTTTTGCATGTTTTCAAAAGTTGTTTTTATCATGAATTTGATTCAATAGATCTGTTCTACAACACAAAACGAGCACATTGATATGATTATTGTTCGATTTAGTCCATTTTAGAAGCCTAGATCTAAGTTCAAAATTCCTGTTCGTTCAATGTTCATACGAATTCATGTGATTCGGTTCAATTAATCATCAAGCTATACCTTTCCCATGATATAAGTTGAGTAAACCAACTTATACAAGGATTCCGAACACACGATTACAAGATTAAGGCTTGAAATCACAGAAAGCGCTAAAATCTCTCAGATCGCTTGAAGGATGTGTCTGATGCGATGTGGTGAACAGAATTGATTTCACGTGATCTGGTCTCCCCTTTATATAGAGGGAGCCAGGTCGTGCGAGATGAATGTTGAAATGTTTTGAGGAGTTCGTGCGATATGGCCTTGTTTGACACTGTTTGGCCAGTTCGCACGAGTTGGCACCTCGTGTGAAACTCTTTTATTTTTTTAAATTTTACAAATTTTTAACTTTTTACCAACACACTCAGTTAACCAAGTCCAAGTTAATGACCCCGGTCAACTGTTTAGCCTGCCAAGTCCAAGTTAATGACCTTGGCTGACCAAATTATGATCTCACTGACAATTTTGAAACATTTTAAGTTCAAATTAATGAACTTTTAAACATTCTAAGCAATTACCAACACTTTTCTCAAACTTTTTCTTATCCAACCCAAATGATCCAACTTGTTTAGAATTGTTCGACTTTGATCATCAGATCCCCAACGTCTGTTGTCGAAAATAAGATGAAATGATAAATCTTTTTGTATGTTACAACATTTTGTCTAAACAAACAGATATCTTTTTGGATTTAAGAAACAGGAAACTGTACAAACATATTTACAAACAACTTTTTGTGAGTTTGTGTAAGAGGATCATATCAGTTTTTGAGACTTATCACGAACACCGTTGATCTAGATTTTACTTTAAATCTTAAAGAAATTCACTTCTGATTGTCAGTATTGTTGTCCACTTATACTTCTACACAGATTTTCAATTGTTTCGAAATACGAATTAATGTTTTAAAGACTTAACTTATTCGCGTGTCCCACCTCAGAATATACTCTCGTATCAAAATGCCCTAGATTCAGTCCTACAGGTGAGACCTTGAGAGCTCAGGTATGAACTACCGTTCAATCAAAGAGATGAAGGCTCGTCTTTCGGTGTGTTCCCATTGGGAATCTTCTTTACAACTACACTTGATTTGTATCTTTCGATATTTTATCAATTTTTATGCAGAGGGTAAGCTTTAAAAGCGCGTAAAGTATTATACTAGGTCTAGGCCATTGGTTCCGCAATATCAGAATACCAGGTATAATGCCCCAGATATCAAACAGTATAAAGACCTAGTATCTCAGAATCAGGCAATCTCTCAAACAAGATTTCAGGGGTTACCCATATATCCGAGAGATGTTCCCCACGAGATAAGTAAGTATTGATATTTAGGTTTATATCTCGAATTCAATCTACTAGTCGTGTGAAGTCTACTGACACATCATCAGTGAGACTTGTTTAAAATCATTTTGAATCTCCATTTCTTTAGCATGTTATGATCGTCCACTGATGTACTATCATTTCCTCTTTTTCACATCAAAACTCATTTTTGATTTTTCAATGTTTTTGTATTTATGAAATTTTATCATGTTTTTGTATTTTCTATAAACTTTCTCCCCCTAAAATGAAAAACATATTTTTGTGTTTTTGGTTTTATGAAACGCAGTAAAGAAAACTGTACAGAAAACATGACAACAAGACGCATATCACTTCTGATCGTCGTCCGCCTCGGCCACACACTCTTCCACCCTCCCAGAAAACAAATTCTTTAACCTGTTCAATTTCAAAAGACAATTAAAACTTGTTTTATCAAAGGGTTTTGTGTAAAATAGGGATGGGCTTTTTTTCCCAAATACCCGTACTCATACCCGTACCGTACCGTACCCGTACCCGTACCGATTTTAGGTATTTGGTACATGTATCGGTACCTAGTTTTATTGATTTTGGTATTCGGTACTTTCGGTATTGGTACGGGTACGGGTAAAAACGGGTACTTGTACCGAATTCTATGTAAACCTTTAAAATTTTTTTGTATTATGTTTTATTTCATATTATGGTATTTATAGTGTACTCGTATTGATTTTACCTATATGGTACCCGTATCGTATTGGTACTCGTACCGATTTTACCTATTTGGTACTCATTCTATATTGGTACTCATGTCAATTTTACCTATTTAGTACTCGTACAAGTGCTCAAAAAGTAAATAAAAACAAAATGGTACCAAGCGGGTACTGTACCGAAAGTACCCGTACCAGTACCTGTACTCGTACCCGTACCGTACCTATATATTTGGTACGGTATTTGGTACCTAGTTTTGTTCAAATTCGGTACCGGTATTTTCGGTACTGGTACGGGTATAGGTACGGGTACTGTACCAATCCCATCCCTAGTGTAAAAACCAGCTCTCTAATCATCGGTGTGAATATAATTAATTCGAATCAATTTTTTCTTGTAGCAATCACGAATAAAATGATGTCGAATCTCAATATGTTTCGTTTTAGAGTGTTGAACCGGATTTTTAGTGATATTAGTGGCTGCCTCATTGTCCACATAAATTGGTGTGTCTAAGAATTGCAAACCATGGTCCCTCATTTGTTGTTGGATCCAGAGGATCTGAGAACAACAGCTGGAAGCCGAAACGTATTCAGCCTCACAAGTCGAGAGAGCGACTGTAGTTTGTTTCTTACACTGCTAGGTGACTAGCCGAGTTCCGAAGAACTGACAACCAGCAGTTGTGGACTTAGCATTCAACTTACAACACCCGAAGTCAGAGTCAGAGTATGCAGTTAGAGAGAAGTCACCGGATCGGGGATACCACAAGCCGGTGCTAGGGTAACCTTTGAGATACCGTAAGATTCTCTTTACTATCATCATGTGCGATGCTCTAGGACTTGACTGGTACCGGGCGCAGAGGCAAGTTGGATACTTGATGTCCGATCGTGATGCTGTCAGATACATTAGCGATCCTATGATTGACCGATATTGCGTTTCATCCACTTTCTTACCACTTTCATCCCGACATATGCCATGATTCAAAGCTAGGAGGTTGATATGGGAGACGATTCGGGCATATTGAATTTGTTCAACACATCATTCACATACTTGGTCTTGTGTATGAAGATTCCATCGGGCAGTTGCTCAACTTGTAGCCCGAGAAAGAACTTCATGTGACAACTGCCACTTTTCGGTAACTTTCTTACACTTAAAATACTCATTTTTAGCTACATTTTTATGCATTTTGAACACACGAACTGCGTATTTCGTGGCTAGAATACTCATGGAATACTTACTTAGGATGCAGATGATTCATTTTTATTAAGTACATTTGAAACAGTTTAAACAATGCATCGAAACTACTAGAAAAGCATCTAGTAAACTAGTTTTCTGACGAAAACTCAGGATCTGTAGAAATCATCTAGACGACATCTTTAGGACTCAGACGAAAGTCCAACATCTAATATATATTAAACCCTAACTAGGAATGCAAGGGTTTGATTTAAAACTTTTCCGAAATCCAATAACACTAAAAATTGCCCGAAAAGCACTAAAAGCGACAATATAAACACTTTTCTGCAGAAATTATGTAGAAATCAGCCTTTTAATCTTTTTGCAACATACAAAAGTGCTGTTTAACATAGAATTCATATAAGGATACCTTCGGGTATCATCCAAACCAATAACTACATCAATTCACACAAGTTACACAAGCTTAGCGTTCAAATAACGACTAACGGAAACAATGCGAAACAAATATCCGAACAATATCGGATCTTTTTTTTAGTGACCATCTAATATTATTTGGATCATATTAGACTAGTAATGATCACTTAATACCTTTAAACACTTGAATCCCTTAAAAATCTAAAGCTTCCTAATCATTTTTCTACACAAAATCTAACACTTTAACTAGTTAAAACAATTACCATGTGGGACCCACTTTTTCAACTAGTTACCACAAATATCCTAAGTTTGCAAGTGGATTAACCAAGTGGGCAAGTGGTGAATGTTGGTGAAAGATTGTTAACACTTTTTGAAGCTTAGTTTACTAGCACATTTCTCACACTTTCACACCATAACCTTCACACACAAACTCTCTCATCATCTTCATCTTTTTCACCAAGAACACCATAAAAACCCACTTCACTTTAGTCATTTCTTTGAGGATCAAGATGATTTTCTATGGAACCTAAGATGATCTAAAGCACTTACAAGTTAAAGCAATCTTTTTCATCCATTCAAGAGTTTTCTACTAACAAGATCTTCATCTTCTTTGCTTCTAATCATCCTCTAGATCATCCCTAGCCATTAGTGCTAGAAGTAAGCTTCAATAATCTCTTTTTCATACTTATTTATGTATTTATTGTTTAAAGAACAAGTTATAACTAAAACAATCATACAAAATAATATGAAAATACAAAGAAGCAAAATAATAATCATGATATAAAAGTGTGTTTATGTTGTGATTTAAAAATGATTACTTGCATATTTGATCTAGTTTTGATGACTAGCATACAAATAACTTGTTAGATGATGTTTAAAAACATAATCTAACAAGTGTACATGAAAATGTTTAAGGGTTTTGTTAAACATAAATGTTTAGATGGATGATCATAATCTTTGATTTTGTTAAAGTATGTAAGGTTTTTAACTAAAAATAATACTTTTACAAAGTTAAAAAAAAGAAACATAAAAGATGGGTTTTTATAAAAAGCTTGTTAAAACTAGAAGTAAAGCATGGATTTTGAACTAGTTAACTTATGTTATGATCATCCCAAAACCCTACATGTTTTTGATTTCATCTTGTTAAGATTTTCATATAAATCTCATATGTTTCATTAAGAAAAATATGAGAAGATTATTGGTGATTTCATAAGAAAAAGATATGTTTTATTAAACATGGCAAAGTCCATATTTCTAATAAAATATGGCCAATTTTTCTTAAAAAAAATCATAAGTTATAAAAACTATTATTTTTGACAAAATATTTAATAGATTAAAAAGATTTTAAAGAATAGTTTTTATAAAAGCAAAGTTTGATATAAATATATATTTTTAAGAAAATATATATTTAGTTAACTTAACAACTTATGTGCTATGTGTTATTTGTTTGTATTAGTTATGTTTATGATAACTAGGAACTTGAACACAATGGTACAAATGAACACAATGTACATTTCGACTAAAGTCTTATAAGACTACATTTAAATACGCCTTAAAACACACTTATGGACATTCCGAGCTTTCGGACACAACTTATGGTCAAAACGGACGACGGGCGAATCTATGATCATATCGCCATTCCGAGGAGTTACTACGACGTTTAGGGGATCTTTCGACGCGAATACATACAAATTACCGACAACAATATCCGGATGTTTTGAAACTTATAAAAACTATTATGTATTCTTTTAACTAAAAAGCCTATACTTAGTAACTTTTATAAAAATGAAAGAATATATTTTTAACACATGGGCTTATTTTATAACAAATGGGCTTATTTTACATATGGGCCTGTCACACCCCGACCACGTTAAAACAACAAACCGTGGCGGAAACGTCGGGGAGTGTTGCAACAGAATTATTGTTTCACAACCATGGTAACCAAATGTTTTGTTTTATTGAATTATTATTTAATGTACATTGTCTTTAAATCAAAACAAACTAACTACATATTGTTATGACTGTTTTTAAGTCACTAAGGCCTCGTCCAGGTCCTATGTGACACAAACTTCCTAGCAAGCAACATCAAGCAAAATCACCTGAAACATATGTAAAAAGTAAAGTCAGTAAAGAAATTGCTGGCGAGTACATAGGTTTTGTGGGAGTATTGGATTCATGGCTCGTTTATATGTTGCAGTACCTCGTTAGACTACAAGAGTCAAAAATACAAACCTCGTTTTGAAAAGTGTATTGCAACATAATTAACCAACTCAAATCAAATTGGTTATAGTTTATAAAATCTCGTAGCCATGAGTCTTAACCCAAAAACATTTGTTTTAGTAAAATAATTTGGAAACATCTCGTAAAAGCTCGCTAATAAAACTCGTATGGTTTATATCGTTTCGAAAACCTCGTTGTGCGATATCGTTTCAAATCGTTTTCCCAAGTGCACTAAATAATGACACGCAATGTAATATGATAGAATCACTTATATATAAGAAGTACCAGTGGCGTATCTACCATGATTCTATCATACTACACCCATCCCATTATTTAATCACTACCCAAAGCCAATCGTTTAATTCGTTTATCTCGTTTCAAATCGTGTATCTCGTTTCAAATCGTTTAACTCGACCCAAAATCGTATTCGTTTTAATAGTGAAAAATACTTTTGGTCGTCTCATTAACAACATTCAAACCTTCGTGACTCGTTTAACTCGTTTCTCGTTTCGTATTAACAAACCACCAAAGGGTAAGTTAACAATCATCAGGTTCGGTCGTTACCTACATAACCCCCACACATAACCATGGGTGTAGTCTGATAACGGGATTTGTCAGATCCTATGGTACCATAACCTAATACTGGTCGGCTTGATCAGAGCTAATGAATGTCATTCGTTATGTAATTACAACCAACAAGTCTTGTTCACCTTATTGAAATCGTTATTAGTTTTGTATAAACCATCTTAATCGTTTTTGAAATCATCGTTTAAACCTTGAAAATCGTTTCATATGATTCACCCCAAAACAATTGAAAACAGTAAAATAGGGGAACTATGTACTCACTTGAGATTGTAGGGTATCCTTGATTTTGTGAACTATCGATGCACGGGCAATCAAGGAATCAAGTGGTACCTAGTATCGGATTGCTAGATAAATAAATCGACACCTAAATCGGGAGATAGGATAGAATGAGGTTCTATAAATCAAATGAGTATTTGAACTCATATGGTATGATTTAATAGTCCCAACATTCTGATTTGGAAGTCTACCTAAGTGCTTTTGACCCGTTTCGACACATTATGGTAACATAAGCTACTATAAGGCGTCGTTAGCGTATAACTATGTTCGGACGGTAATCTATGTGCTATGCCAAGTCTTACATGCCCAATTATCCCTAAACATGTTACTAAATCATATTACAAGTCAAAAATATGTTCACATAGTCAAATTACGGATTTTAGCTTCAAAAGGGCATTTTGGTCATTTCATATGGGCATACAAGCTAACTAGCAAATGACTAACCGATCCTACGTGATCATAAGGTATAACCTCAGTGGTTATTCCCTATGCAATTATGATCACTAATTAAGCTTGGTCGGATCCAAAGATCGACCAAACGGGTCGGGTTCGGAAGTATAAGCGGTTGTTTCGACCGCTTATCTTACGACCCTAAACAAGCACTAAACTAATAGTGTCGAGTTAGACATGTCAAAACATGTCTAACCTACTGATTTGGTATCAAAACAAAGTGTTTTGATACCCTAAAGTAGTTCCGAGGCAAAATGCGTGCTAAAACGCATTTTGACCGAAACTTTGACTCGACACAAGAACTAGCTAACGTGGTAATCAGCGGTTATAATCACGAAGGATTATAACTATCGTGACTACAATCACGTTTCAAAGTTCAATTGAACTTCGACTTGACCAATTGATGGTCAAAACCGAAAGTCAAACTGTTGGTCAAACTGTTTGACTTTCTGCTTAAACATAAAGAACAAGCATGAAAGAAGACTTACAAAGGGTCCTAGCTATCTTTTCTACAAAGAAGACAAGTCCCAAATCAGTTGAGAGAGCTCCAAAGTAGATAAGAAGGGAGGAAATGAGGAATGAGCAAATGAAACAATGGAGGGCCTTGCTATTTATAGTTGATGCAACTCAACAAGATCACTACACATGTATTGTGTAGCCTCTAAGCAATAATCTCATCCATACACTTGTTTGATGCAGGTGCAAAGCCTTGGAGAGGTGGTAACTTGGTTACCACACAAAGAAATTGCAAGATTGGCCCGTGAATTTACAAACTGTTGCTGAAAACAGACTTTCTGCCCAGATGTGATGCTCGCGTAGCGCGACGGCATAGGCAGGAGGTGCTCGCGCTACGCTACCATGTGTCTGATTCAGCAAAGTTTCAAAAATGGCAGAAATGGTCCCTGCACGTGTTTAAAGCCTTTTTCGATGCGTTTAAACCCCGTTATCCTCATTTCAAGGCTCTAAAATGAAGTTAAAGCATAGGGGACTCAAAACATGCTCAAAAATATCTCGGATGTCGGTTCGTTTGGTCGTACGATCGCGTTGTTCGGTTAATTACGACGGAAGTCGTAACGAACGCAAAATCGATCCAAATTAAGCGACGAATGGAATTTTTTTGCATGGCGATCACTAAAATATAAATATTTTAGTGTGTACAAAAATTTTGGATGTCCAGATGTGTCCAGAACGTAAGATATGCGCGAAAATGCAAACTTACGTCGTTTTTGACACTTTTAGTCCCTGAAAGATCATATAAGCATGTTTTCGCACACCGAACCACTCAAAGCTTGTTTCTAAGCTATGATTAGGTTATATATGGTATGTTTAACTTATGATCAAGTTCTGGACTGTTCGACACCATACGAATCGGTATAGTTTCGCAGTTTGACACAAATAGTCCCTGCGATTGAACAAACTTGTTTTCGACACACCAAACCATCCAAAACTTATTTCTAAGTTATGTAAAGGTTATTTAAGGTATGTTAAGCCTATGTCACTATTCCGGAGTGTTTGTTGCATTAAACTGGTTATATTTACGCATCAGATCGCGTATAACCTTCCAGAAAGCGATTTAGAGCTTGAAATCGAACGAGAATTGATATGTGCAAACGATACACATATTTATAAAATTTTCCAAGTATGAAATACAATATTTCATTGTTTTGGTATTTGTTCGATGGTCTTGGAGGCACAGATGTCACAGTCTCCCCTACTTCAGGAAATTTCGTCCCGAAATTTAATCAGAGGAAACTTGTGAGTGCTGGAAACATGAAGTCGGAAAGATAAGACAATACTGGTTGGGTTCTGAACTTCTAGTAACTTTAATAACATTATGCTTGCAGTGTAAGAGGGACACTTATATACAAGTATATGAAGTGTCATTGGTGTGTCCACCGTACCTCATTACATCGTTCACATTCCGTCATTGTTTCCACTATCAGTTCTTACACATGATAAATCTTACTGTGGTTTCTGTGCACTGAATTTCATAATTATGTACGCTTCCATAATTACGTAATTCCTTGCATAGTCCACACAGTGTATTTGATAATGTGTAGGGAGGAACCAAATGAATGAACCTGTGATGAGCGTGACTAGACCATCATTGAGTCCTTTAGATCAATAAATGATCTTTTAAAACAGACTACCAAGAAGTCTTTCCAGCTATATCACATATCATTCTTGACCAGATGTTGAATCAATCTTTAACTAAACCACTCAAGGGGTCTTTTTCGAAATATGAAATGGCATTTATATAATCCAAGGGTCTTAACTACCACGTAGAAGCCCATTACGGATTTAAGGTAGTACCTTTGAATATCCTACTATGAATCCCTCATATGAAGATATGGGAGATTCTATGAGGATTTCGAAAACAAAATCGGATCGCACAAAACACAAAGGAGAACACATAAACACATAATCACAAAATCGCATAATTGATTAATTCGACCTTTAATTTGTTATCTTTGGACCCGGGTATTTAAAGTACACCAGGAATCCAATCCGTGGATTTTATTTGGCACTTTAAATATTTCCAAGAGTCTAACTATGAAGATAGGAAGATCTTAATAGGAATTCGGTTCTTGATGGTAAGCTTATCAAGCTTACGATAATAGATACACATACAAAAAGATCCATCTTTCCTTTTCACAAAGAGGGCAGGAGCTCCCCAAGGTGAAAAAGCTCGGACAGATGAATCCTTTTCTCAAATAACAATGGGTTTTTTAAAGGAAATAAGCGTTTAAGGTTCTAGGGGAGATCACAAGTGATCATGGGATTGACAGAACTACACGAGCAGTTTGTCTTTGTGTTGACATTACAAGGTTGCTTCAAACATTCATGCAATTGCAGTAGTTTAAAATAAAACCACAAATTTTATTTATATAACAACCGCGTTGTCTGTTAAATGTTTAAAAGATAACAACCAGAAGAAATACAAAATACTAATTGTTTAAAGCTGCATCATCGATCGCCTCGTTGATGTTAAACACTCGTCCACGAGCGGGATTTACATTCACGTTCGCGTTCGGATTTGGATTAACATTCGCATTCGCATTTACCAATCTCGGGCAATTGTTGCGAAAATGACCCATTTCTCCGCAATTGAAACATGAACCAGGTGGGAATCTCGCAGCGTTCCCTTGAGCTTGTGCTGGAACCTGGGCAGCCTGATTTTGACCCAAACGACAAGTATTGGCCAAATACCCAAGCCTACCACACGTAGCACACTGTTTACAGGCCTGTTGGGCAACATGGTGACCATTACATTGAGTGCAGTGAGGTGCGGTACCAGCATATGCTTTCTTTACAGGGGGTTGAGTCGGTGGGTTCTGAGGGTTCTGAGCGGTTTGATTGGTGACAGCAAAGTTTTGGGAAGCCTTGCGCTTCTTTGACTTCTTTGATGCCTCATCCTGCTTCTCACCCTTACCCTTTTCAGAATCGGTTGACTTCTTTTTATCTCCCTTGCGGGTGAGTTTACCCTTCCTGACTTGAGATTCAGTCAGGGTGGCAGACAACTCGATCGCTTGTCAAACGGTAGTAGGATTAACGCCAGTCAGGATGTCCTGAATGGAGTCGGGTAAACCATCGATATACCTCTCAATTGCCTTATCCAACGGGGTAACCATCGTGGGACACAACAAACTAAGCTCCTCAAATCGATCCGTATAAGCACGGTGTTCTCCCCCGACTTGTTTCAAATCGTCAAATTCTCGTTCCAACACTTGAATCTCGTGTCGGGGACAGAACTCTCTCATCATGAGAGCTCGGAGCTCATCCCAAGTCTGTGCTAGTGCCACTTCGGCACCCCTATCATGCATCACTCCGTTCCACCATGTAAGAGATCGATTCTCAAATACGCTTGAAGCAAACTCAACATTGCGCGCATTCGGACACTGCACATGTCTGAATGTGCTCTCGATACTCTCAAACCATTGTAGGAGTGCGGTTGCTCCTTGTGACCCAGAAAACTTAAGCGGCTTCGCAGAATTGAAATTTTTAAAATTACATGGTGCATTGTTGTTGTTATTATTGTTATTGTATAGCTCGTGGATTTGGGTCACAATGCCTGGAAGCACAGCAGCCATTTGTTGAGAGACAAGGGCTGCGAGTTCCTCAGTAGTATAAGTTCGAGCATCGGTTTGAGTATTGCGTCGTGGAGGCATTGTCTAAAAAGGAAACATGGGAAACGCGTGAGGTTGACAATTGGAGGAACAAAAGAGGTATTGAAAATATCGACACCACACAAGGAAGGCGATCATTTGTTCGTTACCTTGAACAAACAAACGACACGCAGTGACAAATCAAAGTAAATAGGTCAAAATAATGTATCGCGAAGACATGCTCTCCTATAAGTGAACACTCACCCCAAGAGTTCCCAGGTAAGAGTGACTGGTCCGATAATGCGGATTTGTACGAACACTCTAGCCTTAGACAGAAAACTCAGGGTACAGGCATTCACTCTTCCAGTTTGCACGTGTTCACATTATTTAAACCCAAACTTTGACGAGATTTTGAAAACTCGAAAGGCACAAAGCCAAAGATGAATCAGACTGGAAGGGTTCAAAACCTTATAATAGAAGGTTCAAAACCTAGTAATCAATCATCTAAGGATAGATGATTAATTTTCGAAGCGGATTCGTTATTGTGTTCTCGTTGTGGTTATCACCTAAGGATAGGTGACGGTATTGTTTTAAAATCTAAACACAAGTAAACTTGTGTTAGGGTCCTAAAGTTATAGTCTAGGTCAAAGCATTACTAATAACCTAATTCCCTATAACTATTGGCTTTGATACCAACTCTTCTGTCACACCCAGACCACATTAAAACAACAAACCGTGGCAGAAACGTCGGGGAGTGTTGCAACAGAATTATTGTTTCACAACCATGGTAACCAAATGTTTTATTTTATTGAATTATTATGTAATGTACATTGTCTTTAAATCAAAACAAACTAACTACATATTGTTATGACTGTTTTTAAGTCACTAAGGCCTCGTCCAGGTCCTATGTGACACAAACTTCCTAGCAAGCAACATCAAGCAATATCACCTGAAACATATGTAAAAAGTAAAGTCATCAAAGAAATTGCTGGCGAGTACATAGGTTTTGTGGGAGTATTGGATTCATGGCTCGTTTATATGTTGTAGTACCTCGTTAGACTACAAGAGTCAAAAATACAAACCTCGTTTTGAAAAGTGTATTGCAACATAATTAACCAACTCAAATCAAATTGGTTATAGTTTATAAAATCTCGTAACCATGAGTCTTAACCCAAAAACATTTGTTTTAGTAAAATAATTTGGAAACATCTCGTAAAAGCTCGTTAATAAAACTCGTATGGTTTATATCGTTTCGAAAACCTCGTTGTGCGATATCGTTTCAAATCGTTTTCCCAAGTGCACTAAATAATGACACGCAATGTAATATGATAGAATCACTTATATATAAGAAGTACCAGCGGCGTATCTACCATGATTCTATCATACTACACCCATCCCATTATTTAATCACTACCCAAAGCCAATCGTTTAATTCGTTTATCTCGTTTCAAATCGTGTATCTCGTTTCAAATCGTTTAACTCGACCCAAAATCGTATTCGTTTTAATAGTGAAAAATACTTTTGGTCGTCTCGTTAACAACATTCAAACCTTCGTGACTCGTTTAACTCGTTTCTCGTTTCGTATTAACAAACCACCAAAGGGTAAGTTAACAATCATCAGGTTCGGTCGTTACCTACATAACCCCCACACATAACCATGGGTGTAGTCTGATAACGGGATTTGTCAGATCCTATGGTACCATAACCTAATACTGGTCGGCTTGATCAGAGCTAATGAATGTCATTCGTTATGTAATTACAACCAACAAGTCTTGTTCACCTTATTGAAATCGTTATTAGTTTTGTATAAACCATCTTAATCGTTTTTGAAATCATCGTTTAAACCTTGAAAATCGTTTTGTACATATGATTCACCCCAAAACAATTGAAAACAGTAAAATAGGGGAACTATGTACTCACTTGAGATTGTAGGGTATCCTTGATTTTGTGAACTATCGATGCACGGGCAATCAAGGAATCAAGTGGTACCTAGTATCGGATTGCTAGATAAATAAATCGACACCTAAATCGGGAGATAGGATAGAATGAGGTTCTATAAATCAAATGAGTATTTGAACTCATATGGTATGATTTAATAGTCCCAACATTCTGATTTGGAAGTCTACCTAAGTGCTTTTGACCCGTTTCGACACATTATGGTAACATAAGCTACTATAAGGCGTCGTTAGCGTATAACTATGTTCGGACGGTAATCTATGTGCTATGCCAAGTCTTACATGCCCAATTATCCCTAAACATGTTACTAAGTCAGATTACAAGTCAAAAAAATGTTCACATAGTCAAATTACGGATTTTAGCTTCAAAAGGGCAGTTTGGTCATTTCATATGGGCATACAAGCTAACTAGCAAATGACTAACCGATCCTACGTGATCATAAGGTATAACCTCAGTGGTTATTCCCTATGCAATTATGATCACTAATTAAGCTTGGTCGGATCCAAAGATCGACCAAACGGGTCTGGTTCGGAAGTATAAGCGGTTGTTTAGACCGCTTATCTTACGACCCTAAACAAGCACTAAACTAATAGTGTCGAGTTAGACATGTCAAAACATGTCTAACCTACTAATTTGGTATCAAAAAAAAGTGTTTTGATACCCTAAAGTAGTTCCAAGGCAAAATGCGTGCTAAAACGCATTTTGACCGAAACTTTGACTCGACACTAGAACTAGCTAACGTGGTAATCAGCAGTTATAATCACGAAGGATTATAACTATCGTGACTACAATCACGTTTCAAAGTTCAATTGAACTTTGACTTGACCAATTGATGGTCAAAACCGAAAGTCAAACTGTTGGTCAAACTGTTTGACTTTCTGCTTAAACATAAAGAACAAGCATGAAAGAAGACTTACAAAGGGTCCTAGCTATCTTTTCTACAAAGAAGACAAGTCCCAAATCAGTTGAGAGAGCTCCAAAGTAGATAAGAAGGGAGGAAATGAGGAATGAGCAAATGAAACAATGGAGGGCCTTGCTATTTATAGTTGATGCAACTCAACAAGATCACTACACATGTATTGTGTAGCCTCCAAGCAATAATCTCATCCATACACTTGTTTGATGCAGGTGCAAAGCCTTGGAGAGGTGGTAACTTGGTTACCACACAAAGAAATTGCAAGATTGGCCCCTGAATTTACAAACTGTTGCTGAAAACAGACTTTCTGCCCAGATGTGATGCTCGCGTAGCGCGACGGCATAGGCAGGAGGTGCTCGCGCTACGCTACCATGTGTCTGATTCAGCAAAGTTTCAAAAATGGCAGAAATGGTCCCTGCACGTGTTTAAAGCCTTTTTCGATGCGTTTAAACCCCGTTATCCTCATTTCAAGGCTCTAAAATGAAGTTAAAGCATAGGGGACTCAAAACATGCTCAAAAATATCTCGGATGTCGGTTCGTTTGGTCGTACGATCGCGTTGTTCGGTTAATTACGACGGAAGTCGTAACGAACGCAAAATCGATCCAAATTAAGCGACGAATGGAATTTTTTTGCATGGCGATCACTAAAATAAAAATATTTTAGTGTGTACAAAAATTTTGGATGTCCAGATGTGTCCAGAACGTAAGATATGCGCGAAAATGCAAACTTACGTCGTTTTTGACACTTTTAGTCCCTGAAAGATCATATAAGCATGTTTTCGCACACCGAACCACTCAAAGCTTGTTTCTAAGCTATCATTAGGTTATATATGGTATGTTTAACTTATGATCAAGTTCTGGACTGTTCGACACCATACGAATCGGTATAGTTTCGCAGTTTGACACAAATAGTCCCTGCGATTGAACAAACTTGTTTTCGACACACCAAACCATCCAAAACTTATTTCTAAGTTATGTAAAGGTTATTTAAGGTATGTTAAGCCTATGTCACTATTCCGGAGTGTTTGTTGCATTAAACTGGTTATATTTACGCATCAGATCGCGTATAACCTTCCAGAAAGCGATTTAGAGCTTGAAATCGAACGAGAATTGATATGTGCAAACGATACACATATTTATAAAATTTTCCAAGTATGAAATACAATATTTCATTGTTTTGGTATTTGTTCGATGGTCTTGGAGGCACAGATGTCACATGGCCTATTTTATATAAGTGGGCTTATTTGTGATACAAATGGGCTATTTTACAAATGGGATTATCATCCTAATTAGGCTTAACATAAATACATGGGCTAAGCCCAATATCAGGACTCATGGGCTAAGCCCAAAACCCAACATATGGGCCAAGGCCCAATAACATTAAGCCCAATAACATTTGGGCCAACACTATTTAGGCCCAACACTATTTAGGCCCAACACTATTTAGGCCCAACACTATTGAGGCCCAGCACTATTTATGCCCAACACTATTGAGGCCCAACACTATTTGGGCCCAATAACATGAATTCTTGGGCTAAGCCCAATGACATATAATTGATAAAAATTACAATTATACAATTTACTTATACAAAGACACGAAATCAAGAGACAAGACCTGATGATACAACTCACAAGATACAAGATCACATATATATATATATATATATGTATATATATATATTTGGTGAAATATATATATAACAGTTTAACAATTCATTCATCTAATACACTGTTCAAAGAACAATAAAGACATACAAGTCTTACACATATTTAAGACACAAGACTTGTACTCAAGTCATTTACAAAGACCGAAGTGTCTAACAAATATAGAACGTTTGTAGGTCGTGACACTATTCAGGACGACCATACGTTAGATCACAGTTATTTACCATTCACGGACGCAATTCTATGAGTTCATGTCCCCTATTCATTTTAAATGTTTTACAACTTTACAACTATCGGGGAAAATACATGTTTATAGTATGATAAGTCATGGAATGAAACACCTTAGATCATGTGCGATTAGGGTCATACATCTAAGCACCGTTAATCCAATTTGGACCTAGGTACAGAGGGTTAGATCTAATGGGTTTTGGCGAGCCTCACTCATGGTCGTGGACCCATACAGAAGAGTGCGTTTGTGTCCCAGTCGATAGTAGTCGACACGACATCGTCTAGGTTTGGATTGCTTCCTAATTCGTCACACATAATAATGTCCTCGCGAAACATTAATGATCAACGATTTCATTGACGCTTTACATACTACATCATTACATACAGATACATCTTATACAACTCACATTTTATGGATACAGTTTATACAACTCACATTTTATGGATACATTTTATACAACTCACATTTTACAGATTCATTTTATACAACTCACATTTTACAGATACATCTCATACAACTAAACTGCATGAACTCGCCAACTTTTGTTGATGTTTTCAAACATAACATGTATTTCAGGAAATTAGTGGACCATGCGGACATTTCAGTCAAGGAAAGCAAGTATCAAGACTCCATGCCACCATTTGAAGGGCTTGCCCGTTATATACCGCCTCTTTGCGGTGATATAGTGGTCAAAGCCTTGACATTTTAATACTTACATTTAGATGTATAAAACAATAACAACTTATTTTCAATTGATGGTTTGTAACCAATACATTTAACTTATGTTGCGTTCTTTTGAAACGATTATGACAATGGCATTGGAGCTTGTTTTTATTCATTTAGTATGTTCACTTATATTGTTATGCAATGAGAACCGATCAGATCACACCTCATGCTTCCACTACGAGCGGGTGTGACAAGTTGGTATCAGAGCATCGATTGTAGTGAACCAGGATTCTTTCTCGAGTCTAAGTCTACAATCGCTAGGGACCTCTCACGAAAACCTCTTGTTCATGTTTAACAAATTACAAATAAAATTGGACAGGTTAAAAGGTTTTCATTGCATAAACATTTTTCATGGTCCACTACAACAAAAATTCACTTCACATAAATCAAGCAAGGACATTTCCATGGGTGAAGTCTATGAGAAGTAGACACATTACATTAACAGACTATGTGCCTACAACGCATTACATTATCATTTTACGCATTATAAACAGTTTACAAGTTCAGCTGATACAAGATAGAAATCCTTGTTAGATAGGATTTTATATGATTCATTTATATATGTGTTGTACGAAATACTTTGGCAAGAACGAAATGCCTTCAACTTCGAATTCCAATGTCATCCTTGACACACATAACATGGTTAAGACACGACATCTTTTACACAAGACAAAATACTCTATTTCAAAACATAACATACTTTATTCAATACATCTTCTATGAGAATATCGACCTCACGTCTACTGCAGAGCTTATGGCGAATGTGGTCCCTAAGTGACGCCAAAAAGCATTGATCCCGTAGAAGATGGCTGCTTTCTCGCGGATGCTGAGAAGCCTGACTTTAGTAGTGATGATGAGGCGGAGGTGGCAGCCTTGAACAATAACTCCATTAGTGGGACGAGGTACCTGTGGATCATACAAATCATGATTGACGACACTCTTGTCTAGTCCAGGAAGATGAAGTACACATCTTGAAGGCGCCCTTCCAGTTGTTATCTTTACAAATTCTCTCTACTTTTATTTCATTTAACGCCGTGCCTTTCCGCGAGAAATGTCAACGGACGTTGACACATGAACTATCACGAAGGTCCCTTCTATGTTGATGGTATATATAGACAATAGTGTCCTCTCTCTGACTGGTCGTCTGTCTTGAACGAGAGAATGCTAGGGTGACCATGCAAGGCAATTTATTATTACGGGGGCCCACGTAATAACAACTTGTAGTGCATGGAAATCCTGGTGGACTCTGCGGGCAATACTAGTGATCACTATCCATTCAAAATTCTTAAGTTGTTTAAGTTTAAATCCATTAGAACACTATCCGACATGGTTACTATAACACCCTACAATACAATACAGGAAGACGATACGTATTGTTCGCACCTAACATTCGATCTACAACACGAGTTTTTCGAGACTAGTCATCTAAACAAACAAAACTTGTTAACCACTCATGGAGGATCTTTCCTCAACATTCTAGAATTCTTGTACATGAGTTGGTTCCTTGGTGTCTATGACATCTTATCTTATTTATTGGAAATGAATACAATAAATTCCGTCATTTGACATTTGTCTTATCCAAGGGATAATATGGCATGAGCCATGCTACAACTCCCTAATTGCATTCTATTCGACATCTATGAAGATCTTAATGATCTTGTTGGAGCTTGTGAAGCTCAACCACTATTACAATATTCGTCACATGGACAACTAATATAGGGACGGAGGCCACTGTTTGGTTTCCCCTCCTCAACAGATTATTTCGTTTTCCACTTAAACATATGACGAATACACGCAAGAGGCTCTACGCATATTGGTTGCGGTTATCCACATTATCATTTATTCAAACATGTATGAACAATACGATCTTGAGGATTTTATGACCAATTTCCTTCTTCATTCTTGGACACATGATAGACTATATTTATCCAAAATATATGTCTAGATTATTTTAATGTTGTATATTAAAAAGATCATGGCGCCAGGAGGATGGTCTATACCCAAAAAAGGGTTAACTAATCAACATCTCACAGTCAAACTAAAGTTCTTATGGAACAACACGAGGGTGCAGAAATTGCACAACATGAGGTCAATCGAGACGACACTAGTGACGGTACTGGTGGTACTGGTAGTTCAAGTGGTTCAAATCTTGATGGATCAGGAATGAGTAGCAATGCCACTCCAGAAGATGCGATCACACAAGGCCTTAATTTTAAGACTTTCTCCGGACTGTAAGCCGCAAGACCTCGTTAATACGAGAGGTGCGGTAGGTTCGGTCTGCCAAATAAAGACAATGAAGTCAGTTAGTCATGCTAGGAAACGTATTCCTGAGTAGACAATTAGATAAATAGAGAAAGTCTCCTGCTGAACGCGGCCTTAACTTGGAGGAACCCCCATGTACAAAAGCTAGGAAGGGATACAGTGAAGAGTTTATCGGGGGAAGAACTCAAGGATCTTATACGAGAAGAGTATTGCTCACTGATTTAAATTCAAAGGTTGGAAACAAAATTCTTGAACTCGATCATGATTAGAGCCAATGTTGTTTGTTACACTCGAGGCTTTCACGATATCTCAAGGGTTGTTTCCATACTATGTAACACCCGAATTCAAACGCATTACGCGTTACATATGGGATTTAGCCCCGGAGATTCGAGGCATGACCGCATCATCCCACCCTACCTCGATCACTCAAACAGTAGTTACTCGACACGTTTCCAATCAACCAACATTTCACATCCATGTTATTTGATACTGGTGCCAATTTTAGCTTCATCTCAACATTTCACATACATGAGTTTCATGGCTAGGGACGGGATTGTCCTAGCTACAATTAGGGATTGGGTTATCGTACATCTAAACATATGGTGGGTTATCCAACATCTAAACAGATGGATCGGGTAATCCTACATCTAAACATATGGATTGGGTTATCCTACATTTAAACTTAGGGTTCCTAAAACTTTACAGTGAAGTCCTCGCCACACAGAATTTAAAATGTACTTGGCCTAGAGCCAAGTAAGCTAGACATCCCCTCATTTTATAGAATCGAGATACGGTAAACTAGTCGAGTCAAGGAAAGTTGTTAGAGGATGTTCCTTGAGTTGGGTAGTTTCGACGTAGTGGTTGGCATGGATTGGTTATCCGATAACCTAGCCGAAGTCTTTTGTCATGACAAGGTCATTCGCCTACCACCACTAAACAAAGAGACACTTATTATTCAAAGAGAGAAGCACGAGACACCATTGTGGATCACCAATTGCATGAAGGCACAGAAGTGCTTACGAAAGGGTGGTATTGCTTTCCTGGCGCATGTCGTCGACAAGAAGGCCGATGGGCCGCAGCTGACAGATATTCCTGAGATAAAGGACTTTCCTGAAGTCTTTCCTGAAGACTTGCCGGGCTATCACCATATCGACAAGTCGAGCTTCACGTCGACTTGGTGCCAGGAGCTGCACCCGTAGCCAAATCTCCATATAGATTAGCACCTTCTTAATTGCAAGGGTTACCCACACAACTTCAAGAGTTGTTGGATAAAGTATTCACTAGACCAAGCTACTCACCTTAGGGAGCTCCAGTCCTATATGTGGAGAAGAAGGACGGAACGCTCAAAATGTGCTTAGAGTACATAGAGTTGAATAAACTCACCATCAAGGATCGGTATCCACTACCGAGGATTGATGACTTATTCGATCAATTGCAAAGTTCATGCTTCTACTCCAAGATAGACTTACAATCGAGGCATGGCAAGTTACGAATACAAGAGGAAAGCATACCAAGGACGGCTTTTCAAACTCATTATGGTCTTCACGAGTTTCTCATTATGCCCTTTGGTTCAACGAACGCACCAGCGGTCTTCATTGATTTAATGAACCGCGTGTGCCAGCCGTATCTTGACAAATTTGTCATAGTGTTCATTGACCACATTTTAATATACCCACGATTGGCCGACGAGCACGAGCAACATTTGAGAAACATTTTAGAACTACTCGAGAAGGAGACACTAATGAAAGTTTTGGATTCGTGAAGTACAATTTCTCGGGCAGATAGTGAACGAGAAAGGCATTCAAGTAGACACCTCGAAGATCGAAGCAATTAAGAACTGGGAAGCACCTAATACTCCAGCTGAAGTCCGACAATTCTTGGAATTAGCGGGGTACTATCGGAGATTTATAGAGAATTTTATAAAATTTCTCAACCGCTAACCTCCCTCACCTAAATTTTGAAATAAGAAGAATCATTTCAACTTCTCAAGGATAAGTTGTGCGATGCACCAATCTTATCACTACCCGATGGTACCGATGACTTTGTAGTTCACTGTGATGCTTCGCATCAAGCATTTGGTTGCGTACTTATCCAACAGGAAAAAGTTATCGCGTACACATCACTTCAACTGAAAGTTCATGAAAAGAACTATACCACTCACGACCTCGAGTTAGGCGCGGTGGTATTCGCTTTGAAAATGTGGCGACATTACTTATATGGTACCCAATGCACTATTTTCACAGATCATAAAGGTCTTCAACACATATTCAACCATAAAGAATTAAATATGCGTCAACGACGTTGGATTGAATTGTTGAACGACTATGAATGTGGAATAAAGTACCATCCGGGCAAGGCAAACGTTGTAGCGGAAGCCTTGAACCGCAAGGAATGAGTTAGAACTTGGAGAGTTCAACCATTAGAGATGACGATTCACACGGATCTTACCACACGAGTTCATGATGCACAACAAGAAGCACTTAAGAAAGAACATTTTCGAGCAGAAACACTTTGAGTCACAGAAAAACAATTAGTACCGAAAGAAGATGGAACTTTATACTCTGTGGGTAGAATTTGAGTTCCACTCTTTGGCGGCCTTCGAGATGATATTTTCGAGGAAGCACATAGGCCCAAGTATTGAAAGAATACTATTGGTGGCCTAACCTCAAAAGTAATATCGGGACTTATGTTGAAAATGCTTGACCGGTGCTTAAGTCAAAGCTGAATATCAGAAACCCTCGGACTTGTTACAACAACTCGAGATTCCCATTTGGAAATGGGAACACATATCGATGGACTTCATTAAGAAGTTAGCCAGGACCTCAAGAGGCCACGACATCATATGGGTAACCGTCGACAGATTGACAAAGTCCGCACACTTCTTGCCGATTCGGGAGAAGGATAGCACAGGGAAACTAGCAGAACTCTATCTCAAAGAAATAGTGGCTCGTCATGGAGTGCCTATTTCAATCATCTCAGACTGAGACGGTCGCTGTGTTTCAAGAATTTGGAAGTCATTTCAAGAGGCCTTTAGATCTCACTTAAATCTAAGCACAACCTTTCATCCACAAACTGACGGCCATAGTGAACAGACAATCTAAACACTCGAAGATAAGCTTCGTGCGTGTGTTATGGATTTGGGCGGTAATTGGGATACTCGTTTACCTTTGGTTGAGTTTTCCTACAACAACAGCTACCGTATAGGTATACAAGCTGCACTGTTTGAAGCTCTTTATGGTCGAAAGTGTCGCTCTCCGCTATGTTGGGCGGAAGCGAGCGATAAACAACTAATTGGTCCAGAATTAGTCCAGGAGACTACGGATACAATCTTTCATATCAGAGACCGTATCAAGGCGGCTCGCAGTCAACAATAGAGCTACGCAGACAAGAGACGGAAGCCGTTATCTTTTGAAGTCGGAGACAAAGTCTTATTGAAAGTCTCGCATTAGAAGGGCGTAGCAAGATTCGGTAAGCGTGGAAAGCTTAACTCCCGTTATGTAGGACCCTTTGAAATCTTGGAAAAGATTGGCACCGTTGCCTACAAGCTGAAGTTACCAGAAGAACTAAGTAGTGTACACGACACGTTTCATGTGTCGAACCTTAAGAAGAGTCCAACACAAGAAACAGTTATCATCCCAGCGGATGAAGTTCACATAGACGACAAGCTTAATACACTGAAGAACCTGTTGAGGTCATGGATTGGAAGGTCCAGAAAACACGGAGAAGTCGTATCAAATTGGTAAAAGTTCGTTGGAACTCTCGACACGGACCCGAGTATACTTGGGAACGTAAAGATCGAATAAAGGCAAAATATCCTCACCTGTTCGCAAAGACTCCGGCAAAGGATGACTCGGCTAGAATTTCAGGACGAAATTCTTAATAACAGGGGGAGAATGTGACAACTGCCACTTTTCGGTAACTTTCTTACACTTAAAATACTCATTTTTAGCTACATTTTTATGCATTTTGAACACCCGAACTGCGTATTTTGTGGCATACACTTAGAATACTCATGGAATACTTACTTAGGATGCAGATGATTCATTTTTATTAAGTACATTTGAAACAGTTTAAACAATGCATGTAAACTAATAGAAAAGCATCTAGTAAACTAGTTTTCTGATGAAAACTCAGGATCTGGAGAAATCATCTAGACGACATCTTTAGGACTCAGACGAAAGTCCAACATCTAATATATATTAAACCCTAACTAGGAATGCAAGGGGTTGATTTAAAACTTTTCCGAAATCCAATAACACAAAAAATTGCCCGAAAAGCACTAAAAGCGACAATATAAACACTTTTCCGCAGAAATTCTGCAGAAATCAGGCTTTTAATCTTTTTGCAACATACAAAAGTGCTGTTTAACATAGTATTCAGATGAGGATACCTTCGGGTATCATCCAAACCAATAACTACATCAATTCACACAAGTTACACAAGCTTAGCGTTCAAATAACGACTAACGGAAACAATGCGAAACAAATATCCGAACAATATCGGATCTTTTTTTTAGTGACCATCTAATATTATTTGGATCATATTAGACTAGTAATGATCACTTAATACTTTTAAACACTTGAATCCCTTAAAAATCTAAAGCTTCCTAATCATTTTTCTACAAAAAAAAATTTAACACTTTAACTAGTTAAAACAATTTACCATGTGGGACCCACTTTTTCAACTAGTTAACACAAATATCCTAAGTTTGCAAGTGGGTTAACCAACTGGGCAAGTGGTGAATGTTGGTGAAAGATTGTTAACACTTTTTGAAGCTTAGTTTACTAGCACATTTCTCACACTTTCACACCATAACCTTCACACACAAACTCTCTCATCATCTTCATCTTTTTCACCAAGAACACCATAAAAACCCACTTCACTTTAGTCATTTCTTTGAGGATCAAGATGATTTTCTATGGAACCTAAGATGATCTAAAGCACTTACAAGTTAAAGCAAGCTTTTTCATCCATTCAAGAGTTTTCTACTAACAAGATCTTCATCTTCTTTGCATCTAATCATCCTCAAGATCATCCCTAGCCATTAGTGCTAGAAGTAAGCTTCAATAATCTCTTTTTCATACTTATTTATGTATTTATTGTTTAAAGAACAAGTTATAACTAAAACAATCATACAAAATAATATGAAAATACAAAGAAGCAAAATAATAATCAAGATATAAAAGTGTGTTTATGTTGTGATTTAAAGATGATTACTTGCATATTTGATCTCGTTTTGATGACTAGCATACAAATAACATGTTAGATGATGTTTAAAAACATAATCTAACAAACGTACATGAAAATGTTTAAGGGTTTTGTTAAACATAAATGTTTAGATGGATGATCATAATCTTTGATTTTGTTAAAGTATGTAAGGTTTTTAACTAAAAATAATACTTTTACAAAGTTATAAAAAGAAACATACAAGATGGGTTTTTATAAAAAGCTTGTTAAAACTAGAAGTAAAGCATGGATTTTGAACTAGTTAACTTATGTTATGATCGTACCAAAACCCTACATGTTATTGATTTCATCTTGTTAAGATTTTGATATAAATCTCATATGTTTTATTAAGAAAAATATGAGAAGATTATTGGTGATTTCATAAGAAAAAGACATGTTTTACTAAACATGGCAAAGTCCATATTTCTAATAAAATATGGCCAATTTTTCTTAAAAAAAATCATAAGTTATAAAAACTATCATTTTTGACAAAATCTTTAATAGATTAAAAAGATTTTAAAGAATAGTTTTTATAAAAGCAAAGTTTGATATAAATATATATTTTTATGAAAATATATATTTAGTTAACTTAACAACTTATGTGCTATGTGTTATTTGTTTGTATTAGTTATGTTTATGATAACTAGGAACTTGAATACAGTGGTACAAATGAACAGAATGTGCATTTCGACTAAAGTCTTATAAGACTACATTTAAATACGCCTTAAAACACACTTACGGACATTCCGAGCTTTCGAACACAATTTATGGTCAAAACGGACGACGGGCGAATCTACGATCATATCGCCATTCCGAGGAGTTACTACGACGCTTAGGCGATCTTTCGACGCGAATACATACAAATCACCGACAACAATATCCGGATGTTTTGAAACTTATAAAAACTATTATGTATTCTTTTAATTAAAAAGCCTATACTTAGTAACTTTTATAAAAATGAAAGAATATATTTTTAACACATGGGCTTATTTTATAACAAATGGGCTTATTTTACATATGGGCCTATTTTATATAAGTGGGCTTATTTGTGATACAAATGGGCTATTTTACAAATGGGATTATCATCCTAATTGGGCTTAACATAAATACATGGGCTAAGCCCAATATCAAGACTCATGGGCTAAGCCCAAAACCCAACATATGGGCCAAGGCCCAATAACATTAAGCCCAATAACATTTAGGCCAACACTATTTAGGCCCAACACTATTTAGGCCCAACACTATTTAGGCCCAACACTATTGAAGCCCAGCACTATTTAAGCCCAACACTATTGAGGCCCAACATTATTTAGGCCCAACACTATTGAGGCCCAACACTATTTGGGCCCAATAACATGAATTCTTGGGCTAAGCCCAATGACATATAATTGATAAAAATTACAATTATACAATTTACTTATACAAAGACACGAAATCAAGAAGACAAGAACCGATGATACAACTCACAAGATACAAGATTACATATACATACATATATATATATATATATATATATTTGGTGAAATATATATATAACAGTTTAACAATTCATTCATCTAATACACAGTTCAACGAACAATAAAGACATACAAGTCTTACACATATTTAAGACACAAGACTTGTACTCAAGTCATTTACAAAGACCGAAGTGTCTAACAAATATAGAACGTTTGTAGGTCGTGACACTATTCAGGACGACCATACGTTAGATCACAGTTACTTACCATTCACGGACGCAATTCTGTGAGTTCATGTCCCCTATTGATTTTAATGTTTTACAACTTTACAACTATCGGGGAAAATACATGTTTATAGTATGATAAGTCATGGAATGAAACACCTTAGATCATGTGCGATTAGGGTCATACATCTAAGCACCATTAATCCAGTTTGGACCTAGGTACAGAGGGTTAGATCTAACGGGTTTTGGCGAGCCTCACTCTTGGTCGTGGACCCATACAGAAGAGTGCGTTTGTGTCCCAGTCGATAGTAGTCGACACGACATCGTCTAGGTTTGGATTGCTTCCTAATTCGTCACACATATTAATGTCCTCGCGAAACATTAATGATCAACGATTTCATTGACGCTTTACATACTACATCATTACATACAGATACATCTTATACAACTCACATTTTATGGATACAGTTTATACAACTCACATTTTATGGATACATTTTATACAACGCACATTTTACAGATTCATTTTATACAACTCACATTTTACAGATACATCTCATACAACTAAACTGCATGAACTTGCCAACTTTTGTTGATGTTTTCAAACTTAACATGTATTTCAGGAAATTAGTGGACCATGCCGACATTTCAGTCAAGGAAAGGAAGTATCAAGACTCCATGCCACCATTTGAAGGGCTTGCCCGTTATATACCGCCTCTTTACGGTGATATAGTGGTCAAAGCCTTGACATTTTAATACTTACATTTAGATGTATAAAACAATAACAACATATTTTCATTTGATGGTTTGTAACCAATACATTTAACTTATGTTGCGTTCTTTTGAAACGATTATGACAATGGCATTGGAGCTTGTTTTTATTCATTTAGTATGTTCACTTATATTGTTATGCAATGAGAACCGATCAGATCACACCTCGCGCTTCCGCTACGAGCGGGTGTGACACTTCATCTCCCCCATTGAACTCATTTCAAACTTATTCCTTGTTGGTTCATATTCGGTGAAAACAGCTTAATAGTTTGATTAGTTAGTCTTTGGATATTTTGTAATGGGCTTAGCTTATTGGTTAGTGAGTTTATTATTGTAATGGGGTTGGAAAATGGCCTAGTCCATGTCGGAAGCCCAGTTCACAGACATGTGGTATATAAACATGTTTTGTGATTAGGGTTTGAGTTCTTAGAAGATTAAGAGAATTCTAGAGAGAGAAAGTATAGAGATAGAGAGATAATTCAAATTAGGGTTCTTGAGCAAGATCATAGAGAGAGGATGTGAGGTTGTGCAGGTCTTGAATTGATTGTAAAACTGTTTGTTTGGATAATCAATAGAAGACCCGTTTGATTGTGAATTTTTTTTCTACTCGTTTCTGTGCAAATCTGATCTAAAGGATTCCGCACTTTAGGTTAGACATACAATTCTGTGATGATCCATACAAACCAGGGGACCTACAATTGGTATCAGAGCGTTAGGCTCTTGAAGGCTCAGTTCAGAATTGGCTGCTGCAGAAAACTAGGGTTTTGAAGGATTTTCGAAATTTTTGGCTTTGTTCTTGGGATTTTCGAAATTTTTAGATTTAATTTGATCTTATTGTGTATTTGATTTTGCTGTTTTTAGTGTTTTTGTTGCAGGAAAGTCGAAGATTTTGAAGAAAGACTTGTAGATTTGAAGAAAAACTTGAAGATTTGAAGATTTGTTCTTCTTGTTCTTCGTTGTGTTCTTCATATTTTTATCAAAATTTTGCTGATTTTGGTTGTTTGATTTTGCAGGAAACTATTAAAAGAATCTGGAAAATCTTCAGAAATTTCAAACATATTGAGTTTCCAAAATTTTCTAGCAAAATTAACAATTCCGCTGACAAACAAGAGGAATTATCTGATCCAGCATATTTACGAGCGAAATTGTGACCTAGCAACTCGGTGACCGGTGAAATTAAATCCAAAGGCGACTTTGGTAACTGTTATAATTGTTTTCAGCGACATTATTACGGTGATCGGCGAAGTTACTAGACCTCGTGCTAGCGAAATTATTTACCAGCGAATTTGATCAGCTAGCATAATTAACCAGCGGAGTTAAGCCAGCATATTTATTCAACCAGCATAATTATAATTACTCTACCAGCAAAATTATAATTACTCTATTAGCATAATTAACTTGGTTTCCTAGCATAATTAACTTGGTTTGCCAGCAAAATTATCTAGAGGAATTAAAAGGTGGAGTATTTATTTTGTTGGAGGAATTAGATGCGTATAGAGGATTTAGTGTTTTTATGAATAGAATTTGATCCGTAGCTCATCTGACGAAACCGTTTGCACTGTTGAACTCGTTGGATTTTTAGGACGATTCGTGAATTTGGTTTTTGACATTATATATCATTGGATTCGTTTTTTCGAAGCGATTCTAACAGTATAATTTGGTAAAAAAACAATTTTCGGAAAAATTTGGTACGGTTTTTATCAGTACGCTTACAGAAAAAACGTGTTTAAAGATGGTCAAAATGGATAATGTCAGTGAGACTGTTAAGATTTGGCCAAAGCTTAGAAACGTCAAAGAATATGTTGACTGGAAAGAGAAGTTTGAATCAGTTATGAAGAGCGAAGATTTCAGAATGTGGTGTTGTATGATTGATGGATATGTTGCTCCTACACGTCGTGTTGAATGAAGGGTTAAGGTGATTTCTTATGAGATGATGGATGAATCTGAGAAACTTATGGGTGATGCTGGGAAGAAAGGTTTAGCAGTTATCAAGAAGTCCTTTCCTGAGGGAATTACCATCAAGCACTATGGGACTTCTAGAGATCTGTGGGAAGGTTTAGAAAAACGTTATCAGAATTCATCAAGGAAGAGTGTAGGAGGTCGTGCTTTAGATGGAAAAGCAGATGTTGTGGTAGAAGAAAAGAAGAAAACTTTTAAAAAGAGATTTCAGAAAAAGAGGAATTATAAGACAAAATCTTGCTTTAGATGTCACAACAAAGGGCACGTGGCAAGTTTTTATCCTTTGAAGAATAATAAGCAAAAAGTTGATGAGGTTAAGGAAGGGAATAAGGTTGGTTTAAATAATAATGTGCAACCATATTGTCAATATAATCAACCAAGATTTCAATCTAAAACTTCAACATTAGGAAGATTTGATAGATCAAGAAGTTTTTCTACACAATTTAGTCATTTTAATGGTAAATCAAATCGGTTTCAATGTCAAAATAGAAATTTTGGATATCAAAATCGATACCAGAGTTTTGGTAATCGAAATATTCAAAGAAGAAATGAACATAGGGGTTTTAGTAACTTGAATGTTCAACAACATCCAAAATTTTTTTAAAATTCATGGTATAATAATGGGAGAAAAAGGTATCAAGATAATCATTTGCAAAGGTCAGAAAATCTGAGAGTTTATTGGAACTCTTATGATCAAAGACCTAGTGGAAATTATAAATCTTGTTCAACAACAGGTAAAACATCCAAGACACCAGTAAGGTGTGATGGATATTGGTTAGAGGCATCTTATACGGATTTACATGGTCAACCCAAAACCGGTCAGGTTTTGGTTGTTAAGTCTAACTAAGTTGTTGAGTGTGTGCAGGATGACCAAGAAGGACTGTTGATGTGTTCGACAGTGGTTGTTCCTGTAAAGCATCTGAGGTGAATAGTAGGTTAACATGGGTAACGAATTATTTACTTCAGTGATGGTTATGATTTTTCTAAACTTCAAAAGTGAAAAACTTAGTGTCAAATTAAAGGGGGAGTCTGTTTGTTTGTTTGTAAATTTGTGTTTTCAAAACTTGCTCCATAAAAACAAAAATTTAGGGGGAGAAATTTCCCTAAGCCAAAAAGAGTTTAGATAGTGCGTGAGTTTAGGGGGAGTAAGTTAGTAAATTTTAAAAATAAAAAATACAAAAACAATGAAAAATAAAAAACATAAAAAATTAGAAAATAAAAAATGAGTTATCACTGTGTGAAAAAGAAGAAATGAAGTACATCAGCAAGTTAGACTGTCACACTGAAAATGAATTAAATGGCTTAAGTGTGATAGCAGCTTCATGATATGATGTACAAGTAAGCAAAAAGCATGAAATAATCAACTTACCAATGTGATATAAACATAAATGAACTGTGTATGAGTGGGGAACACATCAGTGGTATATGGTTTAATGACCTTAATTTTTGCGTTCATAGATTGCCAAAATCTTAGGTTTTGGGTCTTTATACTGTTATTTCATCTGGGGATATCAGGGTTGCCCTTCTGCTGCATCCAGATACATGCTGACCTAGGCACAACCCGAATATCTTAAAAGAGCAAAAAATGCTAAATCCCATAAATGAAGAAGATCACCTAGAGAGTCATTCAAAAGTGCAAAAAGCATAAATCGTACCAAAAAATTGGTATTTGTCATAGCCCTCATTAGATATTTTGGTCTCTTTGTTGTATGGAAGTACTGACCTGATCACCAATTATCTATCGTCGAAATACAAATCGGATGAATTCAGTATACTCACCTACTACGATGAATCTTCGTGCATACCTTGATTGCGGGGGTATATCCTGAAGTGGGACACACTAGTATTACAGTATAATAAAATTACCTTAACGTATCATACGGTAATGGTACTTGAAATTTAGGTGGACAAACAATACTGGTAATCGTCTTGGACTACTTTTCACGAAAATAAATAAAGAATTAACTGCAAGTGTGAAACAGTTTGATTCTGCTGATATGATCTTCTTGCACATGATTCTCACAAAAAGAAGTATTGTAAACATTTTTGAGTTTAGTTTAGTTTGTTAGTTTGTTTTGAAAAAAAAATCAAAAATACCAAAAAGATTTTCTTTTTAAAAGACTTCCATTTTAAATTGACAGATTGTTGTTTTTGTATGATAAGATAAAATATTGGTTTATCTTTAATTGTGATAAAGACTAATGGTTTTTCGAGATACTTGCTTGTGTTGCTAAACAGATTGATGCAGTTACCAAAATGAAGTGCAGAATACAAGTAAAGTGCAGATTGAAAGTGAATTGAAGAATGTGTGAAGATGCATGGTAGGATCCTTCTACTACATTGTAGAGAGAAAGTGATATGGAAGAGTTGAAGCATACTTGTTTAACCAAAGATTGCTAGTTCACTGATCTACAATGAATGAAAGTTTTGGAGATTGGAAGCATCAGCTAAGGGGGAGTCTGTTGATGTCAGAAGCTGTGTAGCTGACGCTATCCAAAGACCAAAAGACCACAAGATGTTTGAAGACAAAGTTACACTATGAAGCTATTGTCAAGGGGGAGTCTGTTGGTGCATATTCGGTGACAACAGCTTAATAGTTTGATTAATTAGTCTTTGGATATTTTGTAATGGGCGTAGCTTATTGGTTAGTGAGTTTATTATTGTAATGGGCTTGGAAAATGGCCTAGTCCATGTAGGAAGCCCAGTTCACAAACATGTGGTATATAAACATGTTTTGTGATTAGGGTTTGAGTTCTTAGAAGATTAAGAGAATTCTAGAGAGAGAAAGTATAGAGATAGAGAGAGACTTCGAATTAGGGTTCTTGAGCAAGATCACAGAGAGAGGCTGTGAGGTTGTGCAGGTCTTGAATTGATTGTAAAACTGTTTGTTTGGATAATCAATAGAAGACCTGTTTGATTGTGAATTTCTTTTTCTACTTGTTTCTCTGCAAATCTGATCTAAAGGATTCTGCACTCTAGGTTAGACATACAATTCTGTGACGATCCATATGAACCAGGGGACCTACATTCTTCATGACCATCTCAAACTCTTGACATAACTCATCGTTCATTGATCCAAAAATTATATCATCAACATATATTTGCATGACCAGGAGATGTCCTGCAACCTCTTTAGTGGACAGGGTACTATCGACAGTCCCTCTGGTGAACCAGTTGTTCAGCAGATGTTGGGAAAGCGTCTCGTACCAGGCTCTCGGGGCCTGGTGTAATCCGTATAACACCTTGTCAAGTAGATACACATTGTCTTTGTGTACAGGATCGGTAAAACCCAGTGGTTAACCGACATACACTTCTTCTTTAATCTTGCCGTAGAGGAATGCAGATTTGACATCTAGTTGGTAGACCTTGAATCCCTTCCATGACGGGAATGCCAAGAAGATTTTGATTGCCTCAAGTTGAGCAACGGGAGTATATACTTCAGTAAAGTCAATCCCTTCTTGCTGACTAAATCCTTGGACTACCAATCGTGCTTTTTTCCTTACTATAACCCCTCTATCATCTCTTTTACATTTGAAGACCCACTTTGTCTTGATTAGCTTCTGATCTTCTGGGAGATCAACCAACCTCCACACTCCAAGCTTTTCAAACTGTTGTAGCTCTTCTTGCATCACATGTACCCAACTCCCTTCGGTTAATGCTTCTTTGTACGTTTTTGGCTCTACCTACGAGATAAAACATTTTAATGAGAAGTCTACTTGTAAAGGTGCTACAGATGAGTAAAAACATGTAATCCCTTTGTTTATTTGTTTGTGAGTTTTCACGCCGCTTTGAAGGTCATCAATGATTTGCTCTGACGGTTGGTAAGATAACGTTCTTGGCATGACAGTATCCGGTACGCTCACTTCCAATTGCAAATTTGTTGTATTCTGATCACCCGTGTGATCAATAGCATTTGTAGTCGCAATATTTGGTTCCTCGTTATAAATCGGATTGGTTTCCGATTCTGAGTCGTCAGATTGGTCAAATATTGGAGCTGTTTCTTTTGGGAGTATCTGTGCAGTTCCACTAGGACTAGCCTCATGATCATTTGAACCCACGGTGGGCGAGGAAACAACCAACGGTCTCGGCACTTGTTCTTGTGAAAGAGACTGTTGGTGTTGGTATAAGAACACTAGTTCCTCCTCATCCGGCTCTTTCGGTAAATGGAATGACTCCCAGAGATTATCATAATCAAATAGCAACCTGTTTCTGGGAAGTTGATTCGGAGCGGTAAACTGCTGCCAATCAACATGCTGAACTTGTATGATCTTCGCCAAACTCGGAACAAAAACTCTCTTCAATGGACTAGGATATCCTACAAAAAAACCTTAATTAGCTTTCGCACCAAATTTACCGTCTGGATCAATGTATGTGCATGGTGATCCTAATGGTTCTAAGTATTTCAGATTCGGTTTGTAAAGATGAAGTAATTCAAAACAAGTTTTCTTGTACTTCTTCACTATAAGAACACGATTGAGCATGTAACATGCCGTAGCGACCGCTTCACTCCAAAAATATACCGGTAATTTCGAATCTGCTAACATGGTATGAGCTGTTTCGATCAACGTACGATTTTTCCGTTCTGAGACACCGTTTTGTTGAGGAGTATACGATGCACTGAACTCATGAAGAATGCCTTTATCGTTGCAGAATTCGAGCATACGGTTGTTCTTGAATTATGTGCCATTGTCTCTTCGAATGCGTCTAATCGGCGATTTGTAAAGATTTTCCATCTTTTTGAATAGCCTCATCAAAGAATCAAACGTTTCGTCCTTTCTCTCTAGAAACATCACCCAAGAGAATCTTGTAAAGTCGTCAGTAACAACCAAACAATATAGATCTCCACTTATGCTTTTCACATTTACTGGTCCGAAAAGATCCATATGGAGTCTTTTGAGCGGTAATCTGATGGAGTTCAAATGCTTTTTCGGGTGCGATTTCTTTGTTTGCTTCCCTTTCTTGCATTCAACACAATCATCATTAAGATGGAATCTTTTCAGATTAACACCTTCTACAAGATCATTGTGAACTAAAAAGTTCATCTTTCTCAAGTGAATATGGCCCATTTTACAATGCCACATGATGGTTTCTTTCTCAGTCGCTTTCGTCTAACTCACAAAGCATTGTGCTTTTTTATCTGTCGTTGTTGTAACGCTCATGTCTAGTACATAAAGATCGTCTTCACGAGGAGCGCGCATCAACAACATTTCTGCAGGTATTTTAAACCCTGGTTTAAGAATCAGGCATTCATCTTTTGTAAAATGAACAGTAAATGACTTGTCACAAATCTGAGAGATGCTAAACAGATTGTTTTCTAACTCAGCAATATAGTTAACTTTATCGAATGTTACGACCCGTTAGTAAGTATTCCTTCTCCAACAATTCTTCCACCTTGAGTTCCAGCAGACCCAACATAACCCCCGTTGATTGTCTTGACGTCGTATAGCAAAGCTAACATCCCTGTCATGTGTCGCGAGGCGCCGCTATCCATTATCCATTTAGAAATGATAAACCTTGGAAGCCCCTACACACATCAAAAGACATTTACTTAAACAATGATACCTAAGATTTTTCATGTGACATCTGTGCTTGTAATCATTGTAAACAATTCAGTTATCAATGAAATAAAGTTATTTGATCCCAATGTTTGATTGTTGATGTTTGATGTTTTTCATGTTTTGACTTTTACTCGATTTCAAACTCTATATCACTTTCTGGAGTGTTATACGCAAACTGGTGCGTAAACACAATCAGTTTAACCCGAAAAATACTCTGGAACATCAATTTATGCTTAATATACCTTAAATAACCTTTACATAACTTAGAAATAAGTTTTGAAGGCTTTGGTATGGCAAAATGAAGCTTATTCGCTTACAGGGACTAAAATTGACAAACTGCGAAACTATGCCGATTTGAACTGTAACGAACATTCCGGAACATGATCATAAGTTAAACACACCCTAAATATCCTTTATATAGCTTAGAAATAGGCTTTGATGGGTTCGGTGTGCTAAAACAAACTTTATGCTCATTCAGGGACTAAAAGCGTCAAAAAGTGCATAAGTTTGCATTTTCGCGCATATCTTACGTTCTGAATTCAATTGGACATCCAAAAATTTATGAAATCATTAAAATATTATGTTTTAGTGATTGGCTTGTCAAAAATCCTTTCGTCGCGCAATTTGGACCGTTTTTGCATCCGTTACGACTTCCGTCGTAATTAACCGAACAACGCAATCATACGGCCAAACGAACCGACATCCGGCATATTTTTGAGCATATTTCAAGTCCCCTATACTTTAACTTCATTTTAGAGCCTTAAAATGGGGTTAACGGGGCTTAAACGTGCCAAAATGCATCAAAAATCAAGTTTGGGAACACAGGGGCCTGTTCTGCCAATTAATGAAAGTTTCTGCCAGCAAGCCAGGTCCTTACGGACCGTATGGACTTACTTACGGTCCGTAAGCATATCCCAGTTCAGCAGAATTGTGCAAACAGCTGTTTACAGCTGTTTAACACCCAAAAACCACTTGCAACTGGTTTTTAACAATCCTATGGGCTCCCATGGGTTTGTAATTCAGTGGGCATGAGGTGTAGGGCCGAGATTAAACGCTTGGGGAACAAGAAACGATCTTAACGGTTCCATGTTCCTATAAATACCCACATTGTCTTGCTTATTTCCTCACATTTGATCTGAGTTTTTCTCTTAGTGGTTGTGTTTTACACTTCCTACATGAGATTTACTTGGAATCAAACCTTGCGGGGACCTTCTGTAAGTATTCTTTCGCGTTTATCGTTCGTTTTTGTGACACCTGTGTCACCGCGACCATCAACCAAATACCAAGCCAATGAAATATTGTATTTCATACTTGGGATCTTGTATAAATATGTGTATCTTTTGCACATATCAATTCTTGTTCAATTTCAAATTCTACATCACTTTCTAGAGAATTATACGCAAACTGGTGCGTAAACATACTCAGTTTAATGCGACAAATACTCCGGAACATCAACATATACTCAACATACCTTAAATAACCTTTACATAACTTAGAAATAAGTTTTGAAGGCTTTGGTATGGCAAAAACAAGTTAATTCTCTTACAGGGACTAAACTTGACAAACTGCGAAAGTATGCCAATTTGAACTGTAATGAACATTCCGGAACATGTCCATAAGTTAAACATACCATAAATATCCTTTACATAGCTTAGAAATAGGCTTTGAGGGGTTTGGTATGCTAAAACAAACTTTTGGGTCATTCAGGGACTAAAAGTGTCAAAAAGTGCACAAGTTTGCACTTTCGCGCGTAACTTACGTTCTGAATACATCCGGACATCCAAAATTTATGTAAGCATTCTAATATTATGCCTTAGTGTTTGGCATGAGAAAAATCCATTCGTTGTGTCATTTGGATCGTTTTCCGCGCTTATGCGCATTCCGTCGTAATTAAGCGAACATCGCGATCGTACGGCCAAACGAACCGACATCCGGAATATTTTTGAGCATATTTCAAGTCCCCTACACTTTAACTTCATCCTAGAGCCTTGAAATGAGGTTAACGGGGCTTAAAAGTGCCAAAAATGGGCCAAATTACGTGTTTCTGAAGTGCAGGGACCAAAATTGAAAATTCTGATCTGGGAACCTTAGGCGGGGCGCGTAAGGATTTACCAAATCCTTACGCGGGGCGCGTGAGACTGTCAGACAGAAAAATCTTTGCATTTAATGCAGTTTGGCCTTTCGTTCGATCAAGGGGCAATGCCCTTTCACCCAATCAGGAGCCAAGGGCCAAGTTCTGACTTACCACAATATTTTGGCAAGTGTACGCTCCCGATCGTGGCACGATATTCGATAAACGATCCTAACAGTTATGCTTTTCCTATAAATACCCCCCCTTTTGTTGTAAAAACCCACAAAATCTGATCAAAATGCTCTAAGTTGATGCCATTGCTTCATACCTGAGCTATTTGATCTAGATTAGCATTCGGGGACCCTTCATAAGTCTTCTTTCGTTCTTTTATTCGCTTTTCGGGTCCGAAAGTCAACGTTTTGTTGACTTTCTGCATTGACCAGCTTATGGTCGATGCGAAGTTCATGGAACTTCATAACGTGAGCGTGATCACGATGGTTATGGTCCGTAGTGACCATACCTACTGATTACCACGTTATCTAGGCTCAATGACGAGTCGTAGTTTCGGCCAAAATGCACATTCTTGCGTATTTTGTAACCAAACTACTCGTGAGCATCAAAGCCGTTTGTTTTGATGTCAAACCTGTTTTCTAAACTTAGGTAAGCATGTTCTAACATGCTTAGCTCGTCACATTTAGTTTAGTGCTTATATAGGGTCGTAAGGTAAGTGATCTAAACCATCGCTTATACTTTCGAACCCGACCCATTTGGTCGGTCATTAGGACCCGACCAAACACATTAGGTGACCATAGCTATAACCTTCCGAGGTTATACCTTGTGGTCGCAATGTTAGGCGTTCCGAACGCGTTCTACGCGAACGACGCGTAAGGTAGCATAAGCTACCTAAACGGGTCGTGATGGACCGTAAGCACTTAGGTTAAGTTTCATTTTAGTATGTAGGCTTTGTTAAACCATATTACACGAGTCTCCATACTCGTTTGGTTTACGAACCCGCGTACTATCCGATCCTTCCGATTTGATCCGGTATATTAACATAGCTACCTATTAGGTGCCGTTGATATCCCGTGATCTTTAGCATTATCTGGTTATTATACAAGAGCTCAAAGCAATCTCAGGTGAGTACATTGAACCCCTCTTTTACTGTTTTCCAAACTGTTTTGGGGTGAAACACATGTGCCTATCTGTTACTTTCATGCTTTCCTGTTTTCACATCATATACTTGCTATGTTCGATAGTACATATATAGTACATGATTTCATTGTGTTTATGCTATGTATGCCCATTGTGTGCGTACTTAGTACATCGTTTTACATTACATGCTATGTATGCCCATTGTGTGTGTACTTAGTACATCGCTTTACATTACATGCTATGTATGCCCATTGTGTGCGTACTTAGTACATCGCTTTACATTTCATGCTATGTATTCCCATTGTGTGCGTACTTAGTACATCGTCTTACATTACATGTTATGTATGCCCATTGTGTGCGTACTTAGTACATTGTTTTACATTGCATTTCTGTTGCATATGCTCATCCAGCATATGAACACATTATGCTACATTTTGAACCGTTGTGAACATTTGACTATGTGAACCGTCTAAACCCGTTTGATTATATGAACCGGTTGTAACCATTGAACCGTGTGAACCAGTTGTATCCGTTGACATGATTTACATTTGACAATAGATGTTTGACTATACATAAACATTTCTACCGTTGTTAAATCATTTCATTCTGATGGTTTGGTTTGAGTAAGTGATTAAGTAACGAGGCGTGTGTAATATGATACAAGCATGGTGGATACGCCGCTGGTACTTCCTATATATAAGTGTTTGTATGGTATTACATATCGTAGCGTTATTTGAATCATTTCAATTTGAGACATATGACATTTTATACAAATAACACACTTTTCACGAGACATTGTTTTACAAACGACTTATCTTATACAAACTCATTTTACATGGTTATCCGTTTAACCATACAGTGTTCTCTTATTTATACATATCATTTGATCTTACCGTTTTTCAAATCATTTACAAGACAAAGCAAATTACAAGGTTCATGACTAAACATTTTCTCAAACATAAGTCATGAATTCCGTTTTCACAAAACCAATGTATCTCACAGGCATTTTTATGCTGACGTACCTATTTTCACATGTGTTTTCAGGAGATGATGCATAGGACTTATCAAGACATACTTAGGCGGACCTGTGCCTTAGTGACTTAAAATGAGACAAGAACTAGTTAATTTATGTTATGTACACTTTGATTCTTGTTTAGACAATGTAAACTTTCATGTTTGATTTATAAAACGAAACTTCATTTGCCATGGATTTGAAACAATTGATTCTGTTACAACACTCCCCGACGTTTCCGCCACGTTTTGTATGTTCTACGTGGTCGGGGTGTGACAGAAAAGATGGTATCAGAGCCAATGGTTATAGGGAATTAGGTTATTAGTAATGCTTTGACCTAGTCTATAACCTTCCTAGGACCCTAACACGAGTTCACTTGCGTTTAGTCATAAAACAATACCGTCACCTATCCTTAGGCGACGACCACAACAAGAACATAAATTTCAAAACCGCCTTGAAAACTAATCATCTGTTCTAGGATGATTGATTACTAGGTTTTGAACCCTCTATTGTAAAGTTTTGAACCCTTTGTTATAAGGTTTTGAACCCCTTTGAATTTTCAAAACTCCCGTCAAAGTTTTGGGTCCTAACTAGTGTGAACACGTGCGAACTGGAAGAGTGAATGCCTGTACCCTGGGTTTTCTGTCTAAGGTTAGAGTGTTCGTACAAATCCACATAATCGGACCAGTCACTCTTACCTGGGAACTCTTGGGGTGAGTGTCCACTTATAGGCGAGCATGTCTTCGCGATACACTATGAGGATCTATTTGCTTTGATTCAGCCTTGGTGTTGTTTGTTTGTTTCGTGGATTCAAACAAACGACCCTCAACCATGATTATGGCTGGTAATTGTAACATCCTATTCTTACCCAATGCCATTTCATGTACTTTCTTTCTTGTCCCTCTTTTAGAATGCCTCCTCGACGCGAAAACCAGATAGCGACTGCAGAACTGGCAGAGATCATTGCGCAGCAGATGGCTGCTCAATTCCCAAACCTCTTTGCTCAATGGAACCAGGCCAACAACAACCATAATGCCCCCTGCAACTTCAAGACGTTCAACTCGGCTAAGCCATCAAAGTTTTCTAGATCTCAAGGAGCGACTGCCCTTCTGCAATGGTTCGAGAGTTTAGAGAACACCTTCAGACATGTTCAATGTCCAAACGAGCGAAAGGTAGAATTCGCATCTAGCGTCTTTGAGAAACGAGCTTTGACATGGTGGAATGGTGTGATGAGAGATAGGGGTGCCGATGTGGCACTAGCTCAAACATGGCAAGAGCTTCGAGCTCTGATGATGAAGGAATTTTGTCCTCGTCACGAGATCAGGGCTTTGGAAACGGAGTTCGACGATCTTAAGCAAGTTAGCGGTGAGCATCGAGCCTACACAGACCGTTATGAGGAGTTAAGTTTGTTATGCCCAGATATGGTTACACCTTTGGATAAGGCAATCGAGAAGTACATTGATGGCCTCCCTGACTCAATACAAGACATTGTGACTGGTAGCAACCCTACTACAGTCCGACAGGCCATTGAGCTATCTGCAACCTTGACTGAATCAAAGATCAGGAAAGGTAAACTTTTCTGAAAAGGTGACAAGAAACCGGTCGGGGAATCGAACCCAATCGGGGAATCAAAGACCATGGATGAACAGACTGAATCCTCTAAAAAGTCAAAGAAGCGAAAGGCTTCTCAGAACTTCGCCGTGGTCGCTCACAATGGTCAAGCCAACCAACCAGCTCAACCCCCTGCTAGAAAACCATACAATGGAACTGCACCCTTGTGCAACCAATGTAGCCTCCATCATCACGCCAATGTACAGTGCCGCAAATGCCAAACTTGTGGACTCATAGGCCATACAACAAGAATCTGCCCAGCTGCAGCTGCACCAAACCAAGCTGGCAACAATCCCGCTCAAGGTCGTTTCCTACCAGGTTTTTGTTTCAACTGTGGCGAGATGGGTCATTTCCGAAGAAATTGCCCAAAGCTTGCTAATGCAAATCCAGCACAAGGATGATCACCCGACTGACTAGAAGACAACATCGTTTAGAAATAATCATGTCTTATGTATTAAGTTTCTTTTGTTGTCAAGATCCAAGGAACAGTTGATATCGTTGTTTATAAATAAATCTTTCATTTACATTGCAATGTATTCCTATGGTTGCATGTATAAACGACATATCCCTTGCAATACCGACAATCAAGGAACCGTATTCCTTGAAGAACAAAGTACCCCCAAAATTCTCCCATTCTATAATCGCTTGCGTCTTCCACAAAATTCCTAAGTATCCGTTTATTCTAAGGAAACAAAGTACAAGGCGCAGGTTACAAAACAAGACGAATGCCCAAGGTACCACTATAAATATAGGGTACCTAGGGATTTCCCGTAAGTCTTTAATTGTTATATACCTTCATTCGAATGTGGTGATTCCTTGTAATCAAAAATTGAATTTTGGGAGATCTTTCTATCTTCTCAAATAGATTTCAGTGAACATTGAGATCCATCGACAGATTTCCATATCCGTATTCGATCGATAACAAGTTAATAACAAATTATGATCAAGTTAAACAATTATGTGACTATGTGCTTATGTGTTTCCTTATGTGTTGTTGTGTGGTCCAAATTATGTTATCCAAATCTTCGTAGAATCTTACATATCCGTGTACAAGAGATTCATAGTAGGATGCCCAAAGGTATTACTTAAAATCCTCAATGGACTTCTATGTTATAGTTAAGTCCCTCGGATTATAAAGTACTACTTCATAATTAGACCCCTTGAGTGGTCTAGCTAAACAGATTCATCCAAAAAAAATCTGGTTAGGGATATCATGTGATGATATAGCTGAAGGGACTCCTTGGTGGCCTAACTAAGAAGATCCCCTGTCAATCTAATTAAAAAGGAACCGATGGAAGTCTAGTCACCCTCTTCACAAGTTTGATATCCTTCCCCAAAACATTACAAAAAAAACTGTGCGGACTGTGCAAGGGATTACGTAATTATGGATGCATACATAATTATGGAATCTAATGCACAGAAATCACAGCAAGTTCTGTCATGTGTCTAGAGTTAACCCGATTCATTTCCAATTCTGATGAAACATCCGTTGAAGAAAAATGAACTAGCTATTCATTTTTCACTTCTGAAGAATATCCGTTTAGGAAATGAATATCCGTTTATCCTTCATTTCCAAATCTGAAGAATACCCGTTGAAGAATGACTCCGTTTGTTCATTTTCGTTCTGAAGATTTATCCGTTGAGGAAATGAATATCCGTTTATCCTTCATTTCCAAATCTGAAGAATACCCGTTGAAGAATGACTCCGTTTGTTCATTTTCGTTCTGAAGATTTATCCGTTGAGAAATGAATATCCGTTTATCCTTCATTTCCAAATCTGAAGAATACCCGTTGAAGAATGACTCCGTTTGTTCATTTTTGTTCTGAAGATTTATCCGTTGAGGAAATGAATATCTGTTTATCCTTCATTTCCAAATCTGAAGAATACCCGTTGAAGAATGACTCCGTTTGTTCATTTTCGTTCTGAAGATTTATCCGTTGAGAAATGAATATCCGTTTATCCTTCATTTCCAACTCTGAGGAAGCAACCGTTGAAGATGACTCCGTTAGCTCATTTTCGTTTCTGAAGATTTATCCGTTGAGGAAATGAATATCCGTTGTGTAATCCTTCATTTCCAACTCTGAGGAAGCAACCGTTGAAGATGACTCCGTTAGTTCATTTTCGTTTCTGAAGATTATCCATTGAGGAAATGAATATCCGTTGTGTAATACTTCATTTCCAACTCTGAGGAAGCAACCGTTGAAGATGACCCTGTTAGTTCATTTTCGTTTCTGAAGATTATCCGATGAGGAAATGAATATCCGTTGTGTAATACTTCATTTCCAACTCTGAGGAAGCAACCGTTGAAGATGACCCCGTTTGTTCATTTTCGTTTCTGAAGATTATCTGTTGAGGAAATGAATATCCATTGTGTAATCCTTCATTTTCCATTTCTGAAGAATACTCGATGAGGAAAATGACTCCGTCTGTTCATTTTCATTTCTGAAGAATGACCGTCAAGGAAATGACAGGATATTGCCTTGCATATCGCTGGTGGTTATTTGGCAAAGTCACAGATAGACTCCTACGAATAAATTTCGGGACGAAATTTCCTAAAGTAGGGGAGACTGTGACACCTGTGTCACCGCCAATGAAATATTGTATTTCATACTTGGGATCTTGTATAAATATGTGTATCTTTTGCACATATCAATTCTTGTTCAATTTCAAATTCTACATCACTTTCTAGAGAATTATACGCAAACTGGTGCGTAAACATACTCAGTTTAATGCGACAAATACTCCGAAACATCAACATATACTCAAGATACCTTAAATAACCTTTACATAACTTAGAAATAATTTTTGAAGGCTTTGGTATGGCAAAAACAAGTTAATTCTCTTATAGGGACTAAACTTGACAAACTGCGAAAGTATGCCAATTTGAACTGTAATGAACATTCCGGAACATGTCCATAAGTTAAACATACCATAAATATCCTTTACATAGCTTAGAAATAGGCTTTGAGGGGTTTGGTATGCTAAAACAAACTTTTGGGTCATTCAGGGACTAAAAGTGTCAAAAAGTGCACAAGTTTGCACTTTCGCGCGTAACTTACGTTCTGAATACATCCGGACATCCAAAATTTATGTAAGCATTCTAATATTATGCCTTAGTGTTTGGCATGAGAAAAATCCATTCGTTGTGTCATTTGGATCGTTTTCCGCGCTTATGCGCATTCCGTCGTAATTAAGCGAACATCGCGATCGTACGGCCAAACGAACCAACATCCGGAATATTTTTGAGCATATTTCAAGTCCCCTACACTTTAACTTCATCCTAGAGCCTTGAAATGAGGTTAACGGGGCTTAAAAGTGCCAAAAATGGGCCAAATTACGTGTTTCTGAAGTGCAGGGACCAAAATTGAAAATTCTGATCTGGGAACCTTAGGCGGGGCGCGTAAGGATTTACCAAATCCTTACGCGGGGCGCGTGAGACTGTCAGACAGAAAAATCTTTGCATTTAATGCAGTTTGGCCTTTCGTTCGATCAAGGGGCAATGCCCTTTCACCCAATCAGGAGCCAAGGGCCAAGTTCTGACTTACCACAATATTTTGACAAGTGTACGCTCCCGATCGTGGCACGATATTCGATAAACGATCCTAACAGTTATGCATTTCCTATAAATACCCCCCCCCCTTTTGTTGTAAAAACCCACAAAATCTGATCAAAATGCTCTAAGTTGATGCCATTGCTTCATACCTGAGCTATTTGATCTAGATTAGCATTCGGGGACCCTCCGTAAGTCTTCTTTCGTTCTTTTATTCGCTTTTCGGGTCCGAAAGTCAACGTTTTGTTGACTTTCTGCATTGACCAGCTTATGGTCGATGCGAAGTTCATGGAACTTCATAACGTGAGCGTGATCACGATGGTTATGGTCCGTAGTGACCATACCTACTGATTACCACGTTATCTAGGCTCAATGACGAGTCGTAGTTTCGGCCAAAATGCACATTCTTGCGTATTTTGTAACCAAACTACTCGTGAGCATCAAAGCCGTTTGTTTTGATGTCAAACCTGTTTTCTAAACTTAGTTAAGCATGTTCTAACATGCTTAGCTCGTCACATTTAGTTTAGTGCTTATATAGGGTCGTAAGGTAAGCGATCTAAACCATCGCTTATACTTTCGAACCCGACCCATTTGGTCGGTCATTAGGACCCGACCAAACACATTAGGTGACCATAGCTATAACCTTCCGAGGTTATACCTTGTGGTCGCAATGTTAGGCGTTCCGAACGCGTTCTACGCGAACGACGCGTAAGGTAGCATAAGCTACCTAAACGGGTCGTGATGGACCGTAAGCACTTAGGTTAAGTTTCATTTTAGTATGTAGGCTTTGTTAAACCATATTACACGAGTCTCCATACTCGTTTGGTTTACGAACCCGCGTACTATCCGATCCTTCCGATTTGATCCGGTATATTAACATAGCTACCTATTAGGTGCCGTTGATATCCCGTGATCTTTAGCATTATCTGGTTATTATACAAGAGCTCAAAGCAATCTCAGGTGAGTACATTGAACCCCTCTTTTACTGTTTTCCAAACTGTTTTGGGGTGAAACACATGTGCCTATCTGTTACTTTCATGCTTTCCTGTTTTCACATCATATACTTGCTATGTTCGATAGTACATATATAGTACATGATTTCATTGTGTTTATGCTATGTATGCCCATTGTGTGCGTACTTAGTACATCGTTTTACATTACATGCTATGTATGCCCATTGTGTGCGTACTTAGTACATCGCTTTACATTACATGCTATGTATGCCCATTGTGTGCGTACTTAGTACATCGCTTTACATTTCATGCTATGTATTCCCATTGTGTGCGTACTTAGTACATCGTCTTACATTACATGTTATGTATGCCCATTGTGTGCGTACTTAGTACATTGTTTTACATTGCATTTCTGTTGCATATGCTCATCCAGCATATGAACACATTATGCTACATTTTGAACCGTTGTGACCATTTGACTATGTGAACCGTCTAAACCCGTTTGATTATATGAACCGGTTGTAACCATTGAACCGTGTGAACCAGTTGTATCCGTTGACATGATTTACATTTGACAATAGATGTTTGACTATACATAAACATTTCTACCGTTGTTAAATCATTTCATTCTGATGGTTTGGTTTGAGTAAGTGATTAAGTAACGAGGCGTGTGTAATATGATACAAGCATGGTGGATACGCCGCTGGTACTTCCTATATATAAGTGTTTGTATGGTATTACATATCGTAGCGTTATTTGAATCATTTCAATTTGAGACATATGACATTTTATACAAATAACACACTTTTCACGAGACATTGTTTTACAAACGACTTATCTTATACAAACTCATTTTACATGGTTATCCGTTTAACCATACAGTGTTCTCTTATTTATACATATCATTTGATCTTACCGTTTTTCAAATCATTTACAAGACAAAGCAAATTACAAGGTTCATGACTAAACATTTTCTCAAACATAAGTCATGAATTCCGTTTTCACAAAACCAATGTATCTCACAGGCATTTTTATGCTGACGTACCTATTTTCACATGTGTTTTCAGGTAATGATGCATAGGACTTATCAAGACATACTTAGGCGGACCTGTGCCTTAGTGACTTAAAACGAGACAAGAACTAGTTAATTTATGTTATGTACACTTTGATTCTTGTTTAGACAATGTAAACTTTCATGTTTGATTTATAAAACGAAACTTCATTTGCCATGGATTTGAAACAATTGATTCTGTTACAACACTCCCCGACGTTTCCGCCACGTTTTGTATGTTCTACGTGGTCGGGGTGTGACAGTTTTAGCGTTAAAGTGAAACTACGGTTGACTTTCTGCATTGACCAGTTTATGGTCAACGCGAAGTTCGTTTGAACTTCATAACGTGAGCGTAATCACGATGGTTATAGTCCCTAGTGACTATACCTACTGATTACCACGTTATATAGGCTCAGTGACGAGTCGTAGTTTCGGCCAAAATGCGTTTTCTCACGTATTTTGTAACCAAACTACTCTAGGGTATTAAAACCGTTTATTTTAATACCAAACCTGTTTTCTAACTTTACTAAACATGTTCTAGCGTGTTTAGCTCGTCGCTTTTAGATTTGTGCTTGTTTAGGGTCGTAAAGGTAAGCGATCTAATCAATCGCTTATGCTTTCGAACCCGACCCATTTGGTCGATCATTAGGTTCCGACCAAACACTTTAGGTGACCATAGTTGTATAGGGAATAACCTTCCGAGGTTATACCTTATGGTCACATCATTTAACTAGTTGTATGATAGGTAACGTATGTGCCTTAGGTAAATTACCAAAATACCCTTTTTACGCCAAAATTCATTTTAAGCCTATGTAACATAATTTTTGGTATCTAAAATGATTTAGCAACAATATTAAACATGTTAAGGCATATCTTGCTTGTCATAGGGCTAGTTAGGCATTCCGAACGCGTTTTACGCACACGACGCGTTAAAGTAGCATAAGCTATCTAAACGGGTCAAAAGCACTTAGGATAGGTTTCGTTTTAGTATGTAGGCTTTGTTAAACCATATTACATAAGTTCCCATACTTATTTGGTTTACAAACCCTCGTACTACCCGATCCTCTGATAGGTCCGTTTATTAATGTAGATACCTAAATAGGTGCCGTTTGATTTCCGTGATCTTCTAGCATTGCTTGGTGGTTATCCTACGACTTCTAAGCAATCTCAAGTGAGTACATAGTACCCCTCTTTTACTGTTTTCCAAACATTTTGGGGTGAAACACATGTGCCTACTTGTTACTTTCATGCTTTCCATGTTTTCATATCATATGCTTGTTATGTTCAAAAGTACACATATAGTACATGCTTTCATCGTGTTTTTTTTTTTTTTTTGCTATGTATGTCCATTGTGTGCATACTTAGTACATCGTTTTACATGACATTTTATGCTACGTATGTTCGTTTAGCGCATACTTAGTACATTGTTTACATTACCTTTTCACGCTATGTATGTTCACCATACTTAGTGCATTTGTTTTTTTTATCACATGATTACATATTGGGTATGACATTTGGTTTGTTTAAGTGGGACCATATACATTCATTAACTTTGATCACGCCGCTCGTTAGTAGGTAGTGGTACCATAGGAATTGACAACTCCCGTTCCTGACATCCTGGGTATGTTTGGATGAAAGGAATGACCGAATTCTATTTAAACATAAAAACCGATAGACCTTTAATTTGTTTAAAGGTTTATCACCACAGTCACAAGGCTTGGATTTATGCATTTTCACAATACCGCATAAATGTTTGTATTCAGTGTAACATGCATTTCCAAAAAACATAACATTGATTTAAACTGAGTTTTACTTCAATACCTTGTTTTGTACATTTCACCTATGGTTTAGTTGATACATATTTCACTTGCCATACATGACATTTTGTTTACACATTACATGATTGACATTTTACATAGACATTTTGACATGGTTTTCACAATGACATTTGTGACACTTCGGGTTTTCCCGGACAACCATACAGTGACTGCCTTAACTTTCGGGACGAAAGTTCCTAAAACTTGGGGATAATGTGACACTTCGGGTTTTCCCGGACAACCATTTCTGTAATTAATCAACTTGTATATATTTATATATTATTATTAAATGAAAATCGGTGATTTATCGTTACGTGTTAATTGTTGAGAAATTGTACGTATATATGTATTTATATATATATATATATATATAATAGTGGGTGTATGAGAGACGAGCCGGAACCCAAAACCACAACCAACCCGAGACCCGACTCGAGACCGCTTGGTCTCGAGTGAACAGCAAGTGTTGGGCCGGTTAGGGCCTTGCGACCGAGAAGCCCAAAGTCGGAACCCCCTAAGCCCACTCGGAACACTATATAACCCAACCCTCACACCCCTTTGCCACTTTTACAACACTCCTCTCACTCACCCTCATCCTTCTTCTCCAAAACCCTACAAACACCAACATCCACCATCATCTTCTTCCTTCTACTCGGAACCAAGCTCTCGGATCGACTCTCACGTGCACCCGTTTAGAAGCTTCATTCTCACCCTTGAACCTCATCAACCGGTTAGTGACTTTTTAGGTGATTACTTGGTTGTTTATTGATTTTGAAGCTTGTTAGCTAGGAAAGAAGTGATGTTGTTGATAATATGCATGATGTTACTTTGAATGATGAAGTGATGGTTAATATGTTTGTAGAAATGACTTGCTAGAACTTGTGAAATTGACTAATGAATGGTAGCATAGGGTGTTCAAAATCATGCGGTTTATGTGGATACTATTAGTTTACATGATTCCGGTTAACCAAGTAGCTTGTGTTGAGAATGGTGTCTATTTGAATGAATAAGCATGATGATTGAGTATCTTGAATGTGAAAATGGTTTTGTTATCCGATTTATATTAGAGAGTTTAAGCATGATGAACAATTGATGATCTATGATGAACAGTTTGAAGATGGTTTGAATATTCAAAAATATGTGTGTTTAATCCATTTTAGGCAAGGGTTAGACAACAAAACATGTTAGTGAAATGTTACTGGATAGTACATTTTGTCTCATGAAAATGCAATATTATTGGATAGTACATCTGCAGGTTCTAGAAGGAATTATGTGCACGTAAATGTGGTTGCGAGTCGGGACCCTTGGTTGCGACTCGAGACCAAGGCATGACAACTCGAGATCTTCTAGTTGCGACACGAGATTGCGACTCGAAAGCAGCACACTCGAGATCTGGCATGATGAACCGAAACAACGGTTGCGAGTCGAATCCCTGATTGCGACTCGGGACCAATGCATGACGAGCCGAAACCAAGGTTGCGAGTCGCAATCCTTAGTTGCGACTCGAAACCATGCACTCTTGTTTTGACTGGGCTGTTATTGGGCCAGAAGCTTGTTGGACTAAGTGATTAACTGGACTGCTTGTGTATCTGTTACTGTTTAGGCCCAATGCCCCAACTGTTTGATTGTATGCATGATTAAGTGTGCCTATATGTGTTTGCTACGTGATTACTTGTACCCCGACTTGACCTATATTTGGTAACCATGCTAGGACGTGGTGACCAACGTGATTGACCGGGTATTTAATCTACCGAGCAACCCAAGGTGAGTTCACAACTTAAAAGCATGCGTCCCGGTGGTTTGGGACACGAGACTAAAACAACCCTATCCCCTTGTAAAGGGGATACCATTTACATTCCTTCCCTAGTTACTGGGAACAACTTACCTTTCCTTCCCTTGTCATTGGGAAACCTTTTAGTTAATTACTGTTTATACGAAATGCAACCAAACGGCACTAAACGCAACTCTATCACTCAAGTCCCTACTACATAATACCGATTAGTCGCCGGGGCCAGGCGAACGGGTTATTAGTTGATAGCGCTATTTAGGTTTTACCAACCTCACACCGTGCCATGGTATGGGATCGGTTGTGAACTAATGTACTCAGGCATCCGTCAATGATGATAGAACATTGACATCGGGGCATCCTGCGGAAACGCAAACGGTTACCTAGTGTTCGGTATTGGAAAAACCGTTTAGTCGCTAACTTTTGGGGTAGCTCCCCATGGCATGTATAAACGGATAAATTAACTGGTGAAACAAGTTTTTGGTAATTAAAACTGGACAACTAGTGAACTCACTCAGCATTATTGTTGACCCCTTACTGCATGCTTTGCAGGCAACCAGTGACTGTGGAGCTGCTGCTTGGGAATGTGTAGTGATCGTCAAAACCCGTGTGTTGGGTTTTATTTATCTTGAACCATGAACTGTCTTTTAAAACTATTTGGTTTATGCTTCCGCTGTTTTGTTTAAACTTACTATCGAACTTAAACTAAGATGTTGCTAAACTACTCATGATAGCAATTTACTTTACTAATAACCAATGCTTAGTATAATTGGTGGCTGGATCCTGGTCAGTCACGCCCTCAAAGCGGGTGTTATCCGCAGGTGGATTTTGGGGGTGTGACAGATTGGTATCAGAGCCATTGGTTATAGTGAACTTGGTTTTAAAAAGGGGAAAATCTTTTTGAGAAAAACCAGACTATAACCCGTGACTCGTGACGACACTACACTCCAAGTGCAAGGCTCGACTTATCTGACCTCATAGCTCGGACCCATATTTACTTGCTTGTTGTCTTATGCTTTCTGCGTTACTATACGTACTAGTTTGCCTGATTAGATAGATATGCCTTCCCTCTTCTATCTCCTTCTCGCTATATTACGACATCACACTCATACTATGTTTTCTGGTTATGAAGACAATGAGTGGACGCGGACGAGGAAACGTCAACATGACCCAGGCTCAGTTCACTAATCTGCTCAACACAGTGGCTGCAGCTTTCGCAGCTCACCCTATAGGTAAGCTCGTTGTTTTAGGATGATTAGATCCTACCGCCACATCGTCTTTTCACCTCTAAACCTATTCGTATCGCTCCCACAACAGGTCAGCATGCGCCTGTGCAACCACGTGTCTGTACCTTCAAAACCTTCATGGATTGCAAGCCTCTTCCATTCAGTGGCACTGAGGGTGCCATAGGTCTTCTGCACTGGATCGAGAAGGTCGAAGCTGTCTTCGCTGTCTGCGAGTGTCCCCCTGCTAATTGGGTGAAGTTTGCTACTGGTACTCTTGAGGGAAGCGCACTTTCGTGGTGGAAGGCGCAAATTCAAATGCTTGGTTTGGAGACTGCTAACGCTACTGCATGGGAAGATTTCAAGGATATGATCAAGGAAGAGTACTGTCATAGGGATGACATCCACAAACTCGAGGACGAGTACTATGAACTCAAGATGGTTGGGTCAGAGATTGAGACCTACACCAAGCTGTCCAACGACTATGCTGCTCTTTGCCCAAACATGTCCCGGCCCATGTATCGAAGGATCGAATTGTACATCAAAGGCTTAGCCCCAGAAATCAGGAGCCATGTGACCTCGGCCAATCTCCCTACCATACAGCCTGTGGTCCGTCTTGCCCACAAACTCACTAACCAGGCTGTGGAAGAGGGCAGGTTGCCCAAAAGGATCAGTGCTGCGGAAGGAACTTCCAGTGATGGCAAACGAAAGTGGGATGGAAATCAGGGCAAGGATGCTAACTCTACTCAGGCCCCAGCTCAGCAATGGAAAACTGACAACAACAAAGGCACTCAGCAACAGGGTGGCTACCGGGGAAGCTACCCTAAGTGCAACAAGTGTAACAGGCACCACAATGGGGCATGTAACAAGGGTCAGTGTCAGCGATGCCACAAGATGGGGCACGGAGCCAAGGATTGCAGAAGTCAGTTCCCAGCAAGGCAGAATCAGCAACAACCCCAACAGCAACAACAGCAGGGAAACAACCGAGCATGTTTTAAATGCGGGGCAACAGGGCACATGCGAAAGGATTGCCCTGAACTGAATCAGAATCGCAACAACAATCAGGGAGCTGGGAACAATGAGCAAAACAACAATGTGGGGAATGGTGCAAGGGGAAGAGCTTTCGTGATTGGAGCTGGAGAAGCAAGGAACGACCCCAACGTCGTGGCGGGTAAGTTCCTACTTGATGATCGTTATGTTTCTGTGTTATTTGATTCCGGTGCCGATGCCAGTTATGTATCCCTTCGCATTAGTAAGAAACTTAAGCACCCGCCTGCATTATTAAGTTCTAAGCACGTCGTCGAGATAGCCAATGGTAAGAACATCGAGGCCACGCACGTGATCCACGACTGCACGCTAGAATTGTCTGGCCACACGTTTAGTATCGATCTTTTCCCTGTCAAACTTGGAAGCTTCGACGTCGTCATCGGTATGGATTGGTTATCCAAACATCGCGCTGAGATCCTCTGTCAAGAGAAAGCAGTTCGTATACCTCGTCGTTCTGGCCAACCCCTCATCGTTCAAGGCAACAAAGGTGGAGAAGTCACAGGCATTATCTCACTTTTAAAAGCCCAGAAGTGTTTACAGAAAGGGCACACCGCTATCCTAGCACCGGTCACCGACACCCCCGAAGAGGAAAAGAGGATTGAAGATTTTCCTGTAGTACGTGACTATCCCGAGGTATTTCCTAAGGAACTACCTGGACTCCCTCCCCACCGTCAGGTCGAATTCCAAATCGAGCTAGCTCCCGGAGCAGCACCCATAGCTCGTGCACCTTACCGTCTAGCTCCTGCAGAACTGAAGGGACTCTCTACGCAGCTACAAGAACTATTGGATAAAGGATTTATCCGTCCTAGTTCATCACCCTGGGGAGCACCAGTACTCTTTGTCAAGAAGAAGGATGGCACCTTCCGAATGTGCATCGACTAGCGTGAGTTGAACAAGGTTACCATCAAGAATCGTTACCCTCTCCCGCGCATCGACGACCTATTCGATCAGTTGCAAGGATCGAGCTACTATTCTAAGATTGACCTGCGATCAGGCTATCATCCGCTGAGAGTTCGTAATGAAGACATCTCTAAGACTGCGTTCAGGACTCGTTACGGTCATTACGAGTTCCTCGTTATGCCTTTTGGAATGACTAACGCACCTGCGGTTTTCATGGATCTCATGAACCGAGTGTGCAAGCCTTATCTCGACAAATTCGTGATTGTGTTTATCGACGACATTCTGATCTACTCGAAAAGTCAAGAAGAGCATGAGCGACACCTACGCCTTATCCTCGAACTCTTACGCAATGAGCAATTGTACGCCAAATTCTCGAAGTGTGACTTCTGGCTCCGAGAAGTCCATTTCCTTGGGCACGTGGTCAACAAGGACGGCATTCACGTCGACCCCGCTAAGATCGACTCGATAAAGAATTGGCCTACGCCCAAGACCCCAACCGAAGTTCGCCAATTCTTGGGATTGGCAGGATACTACCGCAGATTCATCAAGGGATTCTCAAAGATAGCACAACCCCTCACGACTCTTACTCAGAAAGGCATTGTTTACAAGTGGAATGAAGCTCAGGAGTCGGCCTTTCGAAGGCTAAAGGATAACCTCTGTAGCGCTCCTATTCTCTCGTTGCCTGAAGGCACTGACGACTTTGTGGTTTACTGCGATGCGTCTATCCATGGGCTCGGTTGCGTGTTAATGCAACGCGAGAAGGTTATTGCCTACGCCTCTCGACAACTTAAGACGCATGAAAGGAACTACACTACGCACGATTTGGAACTGGGAGCAGTGATCTTTGCTCTTAAGATATGGAGACATTACCTGTACGGTACCAAGTGCACTATTTACACCGATCACAGGAGTCTTGAGCATATCTTTAGACAAAAGGAATTAAACATGCGACAACGTCGATGGGTCGAACTCTTGAATGACTACGAATGCGCCATCAAGTACCATCCGGGCAAGGCCAATGTCGTGGCAGACGCCCTCAGTCGAAAGGACACTATACCAAAGCGCGTGCGAGCATTGCAACTTACCATCCAGTCTAACCTCCCTACCCAGATCCGAAATGCTCAAGTTGAAGCGTTGAAACCGGAAAACATCAGGGCTGAGTCTCTGCGAGGGTCGAGGCAGCGACTAGAACAGAAGGAAGATGGCGCTTACTATGTAACAGGGCGCATTTGGGTTCCACTCCTTGGGGGTTTACGTGAACTCGTGATGGACGAAGCCCACAAGTCCCGCTACTCAGTACATCCTGGTTCGGACAAGATGTACCACGACTTGAAGGCTACATATTGGTGGCCTGGTATGAAGGCCCACATAGCAACATACGTCAGCAAATGTTTGACTTGCGCAAGAGTCAAGACAGAGTACCAGAAGCCAGCAGGCCTACTCCAACAACCAGAAATCCCGAAATGGAAATGGGAGCAAATTTCCATGGATTTTGTTACAGGGCTACCTAGGTCTCAACGCGGAAATGACACTATTTGGGTAATAGTAGATCGATTGACCAAGTCCGCGCACTTTCTGGCTATTAAGGAAACAGACAAGTTTTCTACCTTGGCGGAAATTTACTTAAAGGAAGTAGTTTCGAGGCACGGGGTGCCAACCTCAATTATTTCCGACCGAGACGCTCGTTTTACTTCGGAATTGTGGCAAGCTATGCACAAATCCTTTGGCTCACGGTTGGACATGAGCACTGCTTACCACCCGCAAACGGATGGACAGTCCGAACGCACCATCCAAACCCTAGAAGACATGCTTAGAGCATGTGTGATCGATTTTGGCAAGAATTGGGAGAAGCATCTACCGCTAGTAGAGTTCTCCTACAACAACAGCTACCACACTAGTATTCAGGCAGCACCTTTTGAGGCATTGTACGGTCGTAAATGCCGGTCACCTCTCTGCTGGGCGGAAATCGGTGATAGTCAAATCACGGGCCCAGAGATGGTGGTAGATACAACGGAAAAGATTGCCCAGATCAGACAACGCATGGCGGCAGCTCGTAACCGTCAGAAGAGTTACGCTGATAAGCGTAGGAAACCATTGGAATTCCAGGTCGGTGACCGGGTTCTACTTAAAGTCTCACCCTGGAAGGGTGTGGTCCGCTTTGGTAAACGGGGCAAGCTTAATCCGCGATATATCGGACCATTCGAAATTACCGAGAAAATCGGTAAGGTTGCTTATAGATTGAACCTGCCTGAAGAACTGAGTGCGGTACACAACGTTTTTCACGTATCCAATCTGAAGAAGTGTCTATCAGATGAAACGCTCGTAATTCCTTTCAAGGAACTAACTATTGATGAACAGCTACACTTTACTGAGGAACCGATTGAGATCACGGATCGAGAGATCAAAATCCTCAAACGTAGCCAGATACCTCTTGTACGAGTCCGTTGGAACTCGCGACGTGGCCCAGAGTTTACCTGGGAGCGGGAAGACCAGATGAGGCACAAGTATCCCCAGTTGTTCCCAAACGAAAACCCCAGCACTGAAGCTACAACCGAATTTCGGGACGAAATTCCAAACTAATGGGGGGATGATGTGACACCCCGTTGAAACGTTCTCACTTATACTAGCTTGACAGTGACTGCCTTAACTTTCGGGACGAAAGTTCCTAAAACTTGGGGATAATGTGACACTTCGGGTTTTCCCGGACAACCATACAGTGACAGCCTTAACTTTCGGGACGAAAGTTCCTAAAACTTGGGGATAATGTGACACTTCGGGTTTTCCCGAACAACCATTTCTGTAATTAATCAACTTGTATATATTTATATATTATTATTAAATGAAAATCGGTGATTTATCGTTACGTGTTAATTGTTGAGAAATTGTACGTATATATGTATTTATATATATATATATATATATATATATATATATATATATATATATATATATATATATATATATATATATATATATATATATATATATATATATAATAGTGGGTGTATGAGAGACGAGCCGGAACCCAAAACCACAACCAACCCGAGACCCGACTCGAGACCGCTTGGTCTCGAGTGAACAGCAAGTGTTGGGCCGGTTAGGGCCTTGCGACCGAGAAGCCCAAAGTCGGAACCCCCTAAGCCCACTCGGAACACTATATAACCCAACCCTCACACCCCTTTGCCACTTTTACAACACTCCTCTCACTCACCCTCATCCTTCTTCTCCAAAACCCTACAAACACCAACATCCACCATCATCTTCTTCCTTCTACTCGGAACCAAGCTCTCGGATCGACTCTCACGTGCACCCGTTTAGAAGCTTCATTCTCACCCTTGAACCTCATCAACCGGTTAGTGACTTTTTAGGTGACTACTTGGTTGTTTATTGATTTTGAAGCTTGTTAGCTAGGAAAGAAGTGATGTTGTTGATAATATGCATGATGTTACTTTGAATGATGAAGTGACGGTTAATATGTTTGTAGAAATGACTTGCTAGAACTTGTGAAATTGACTAATGAATGGTAGCATAGGGTGTTCAAAATCATGCGGTTTATGTGGATACTATTAGTTTACATGATTCCGGTTAACCAAGTAGCTTGTGTTGAGAATGGTGTCTATTTGAATGAATAAGCATGATGATTGAGTATCTTGAATGTGAAAATGGTTTTGTTATCCGATTTATATTAGAGAGTTTAAGCATGATGAACAATTGATGATCTATGATGAACAGTTTGAAGATGGTTTGAATATTCAAAAATATGTGTGTTTAATCCATTTTAGGCAAGGGTTAGACAACAAAACATGTTAGTGAAATGTTACTGGATAGTACATTTTGTCTCATGAAAATGCAATATTATTGGATAGTACATCTGCAGGTTCTAGAAGGAATTATGTGCACGTAAATGTGGTTGCGAGTCGGGACCCTTGGTTGCGACTCGAGACCAAGGCATGACAACTCGAGATCTTCTAGTTGCGACACGAGATTGCGACTCGAAAGCAGCACACTTGAGATCTGGCATGATGAACCGAAACAACGGTTGCGAGTCGAATCCCTGATTGCGACTCGGGACCAATGCATGACGAGCCGAAACCAAGGTTGCGAGTCGCAATCCTTAGTTGCGACTCGAAACCATGCACTCTTGTTTCGACTGGGCTGTTATTGGGCCAGAAGCTTGTTGGACTAAGTGATTAACTAGACTGCTTGTGTATCTGTTACTGTTTAGGCCCAATGCCCCAACTGTTTGATTGTATGCATGATTAAGTGTGCCTATATGTGTTTGCTACGTGATTACTTGTACCCCGACTTGACCTATATTTGGTAACCATGCTAGGACGTGGTGACCAACGTGATTGACCGGGTATTTAATCTACCGAGCAACCCAAGGTGAGTTCACAACTTAAAAGCATGCGTCCCGGTGGTTTGGGACACGAGACTAAAACAACCCTATCCCCTTGTAAAGGGGATACCATTTACATTCCTTCCCTAGTTACTGGGAACAACTTACCTTTCCTTCCCTTGTCATTGGGAAACCTTTTAGTTAATTACTGTTTATACGAAATGCAACCAAACGGCACTAAACGCAACTCTATCACTCAAGTCCCTACTACATAATACCGATTAGTCGCCGGGGCCAGGCGAACGGGTTATTAGTTGATAGCGCTATTTAGGTTTTACCAACCTCACACCGTGCCATGGTATGGGATCGGTTGTGAACTAATGTACTCAGGCATCCGTCAATGATGATAGAACATTGACATCGGGGCATCCTGCGGAAACGCAAACGGTTACCTAGTGTTCGGTATTGGAAAAACAGTTTAGTCGCTAACTTTTGGGGTAGCTCCCCATGGCATGTATAAACGGATAAATTAACTGGTGAAACAAGTTTTTGGTAATTAAAACTGGACAACTAGTGAACTCACTCAGCATTATTGTTGACCCCTTACTGCATGCTTTGCAGGCAACCAGTGACTGTGGAGCTGCTGCTTGGGAATGTGTAGTGATCGTCAAAACCCGTGTGTTGGGTTTTATTTATCTTGAACCATGAACTGTCTTTTAAAACTATTTGGTTTATGCTTCCGCTGTTTTGTTTAAACTTACTATCGAACTTAAACTAAGATGTTGCTAAACTACTCATGATAGCAATTTACTTTACTAATAACCAATGCTTAGTATAATTGGTGGCTGGATCCTGGTCAGTCACGCCCTCAAAGCGGGTGTTATCCGCAGGTGGATTTTGGGGGTGTGACAACATTTGACAATTTGGTATAGACTTGGGTAAATTACATTGGTGGTTTGTTTGGGTAAGTGGTTTAAGTAACGAGACGTATGTAATGTAATACAAGCATGGTGGATACGCCGCTGGTACTTCCTATATATAAGTGCTTGTATTGTATTACATGTCGTAGCGTTATTTAAATCATTCAATTTGGATTTATAGATTTTTACCAATAACATATTTTCACAAGACCTTGTTTTACAAAACAGTTTATTTTATTATTTTACCTGGTTATTTATTTAACCACACATATTCCTTTTTATTTATAGATATCATCTGATTTTTATCGCTTTTCAAATGGTTTACAAAACAAAACAATTTACAAGGTTCATGACTAACTTTTCTTAAACATTTTCTTAAACTTAAGTCATGAATCCTATTTTCACAAAACCTATGTATCTCACAGGCATTTTTATGTTGACGTACCTATTTTCACATGTGTTTCAGGAGCTAATGCATAGGACGTTCGTGACACGCTAGGGTGGACTTGGGCCTTAGTGACGATAAAATGGAACTAGACTAGTTAAAACTTGTTATGTACTCTTTGTTTCAGTTATTTTAAGACAATGTAACTCGTTTGTTGATTCAATAAATATAACTTTATATGCCATGGTTGTGAAACAATAATTCTGTTACAACACTCCCCGACGTTTCCGCCACGGTTTGATGTTTTACGTGGTCGGGGTGTGACATTTCAACATTTGGTATACTACAAAAGACAATATCATGAGCTACTTTGTCAACTTTTGGAATGTTAAAGACAACCTTTGGAACATCAGATTCTAGTTTTGATTTTAGAGATCCTTCCTTGATAGGTGGGAATTCTTTAATCAAGTTATCTAACTCAAACTCAATTTTCTCATCGGTGGTTGCACAGATTTTTGGTTCAGATTTTAAAACATTTTCCATTTTCTTTTCCTCAAAAGAATGTTTAGGTTTTACCACCCATGATTGACTCTGGGAAGTCTTTCTTTTTGGATAAATCTTTGAAGTCTTTTGTGATTTTGAAGATTCACCAACCTCAAAAGTTGATTTTGCTTTGTCCTCCGACTTCAATGATTCACTGTCACACCCCGACCACGTAAAACAACAAACCGTGGCGGAAACGTCGGGGTGTGTTGTAACAGAATTATTGTTCCAAAACCATGGTAATCAAATATTTTGTTTTATTGAATTATTATATAATCTACATTGTCTTTAAACCAAAACAAACAAACTACACATCGTCTATAACTGTTTTTAAGTCACTAAGGCCTCGTCCAGGTCCTACGTGACACAAGCTTCCTAGCAATCAACATCAAGCAACACCACCTGAAACATATGTAAAAACAAAGTCAGCAAAGAAATGGTGGCGAAAACATAGGTTTTAGGAGAGTATCGGATTCATGGCTCGTTTATATGTTGCAGTACCTTATCAGACAACAAGAGTCAAAAGTACAAACCTTGTTTTGAAAAATGTATTGCAACATAATTAACCAACGCAAGTCAAATTGGTTACAGTTTATAAAATCTCGTAGCCATAATTCTTAACCCAAAAGCATTTGTTTTAGTAAACCAATTCGTAATCTCGTAAGAACTCGTTAATAAAACTCGCATGGTTTATATCATTTCGAATACCTCGTTATGTGACATCGTTTCAAATCGTTTCCTAAGTGAACTAAATAATGACACGCAATGTAATATGATAGAAGCACTTATATAAGATGTACCAGCGGCGTATCTACCATGCTTATATCATGCTACACCCGTCCCATTATCTAATCACTACCCAAAACCAATCGTTTATCAAAATTGTTTATCTCGTTTAAGTCGTATCAAATCGTTTAACACGTCCCAAAATTGTATTCGTTTTAATTATGAAACTACTTATGGTCGTCTCGCTAATAACATTCAAACCTTCGTGACTCGACTATCTCGATTCTTGAATTAACAAACCACCAAAGGGTAAGTTAATAATCATCAGATTCGGTCGTTACCTACATTACCCCCACACATAACCATGGGTGTAGTCTGATAACGGGATTTGTCAGATCCAATGGTACCATAACCTAATACTGGTCGGCTCGGCCAAAGCTAATGAATGTCATTCGTTATGTAATTACAACCAACAACTCCGTCCACATTATCGAAATCATTATTAATTTAATATAAACCATCTTAATCGTTTTTGAAATCATTGTTTAAACCTCGAAAATCGTTTAATACAAAAGAATCACCCCAAAACAATCGAAAACAGTAAAATAGGGGAACTATGTACTCACATTGAAGTGTGTTGATGCATGGAATGTCTGTTGACTACGCCTTCATCAAGTTTAAGTCAAGATAGGTCAACATAGAGTCTAGAAAGTCAAAAACATGTATTTTGTTGTAGTTCCGCTTATTAGTCAAGGGGTTTCGCTTATAAGGTTTTAGTGATAGGTTAGCTTATACGGACATGCCGTATAAACGGAACCATGAGGACTATAAATAGTCATTATAAGCGAACCTGGTCAGTGAGTCATTATACATTGAAGCGGAACTGTTGCATGCTTTTGTTACCAAACTCTGTCAAATCATTATCAGAAAGCAATAAAGAGAAAGGAATTGAATAGGAAAGCTGTTGTTACTTCATTTACGTTGATTCCGCCTTCGTACGTGAAGATGAACGTTCTCTACTTACTATTCAGGGTCGGTACACAGTCCAACAAGTGGTATCACAGCACAGGACGAGGAGTTCATACTACTACAGCTTGAATCTGCAGAAATCTCTCATTTCTACTCACTTTCTCTCATATTTTATCAGTTTGAAGTGGTTCCTACGGTTGAAATTGTCTGATTTTTTAGTATATTGTGCGGAACATACAAATAACAAACCCTAGAAAGTTTCAAGTTCAAATTCGGACTAAAACATGGTGAAAACTAGTTAGAACTAGGTTCCGCTTATCCGGACATCGAAGGTTCCGCTTAAAAGACCTAGGTTCGCTTATAGGTTCCGCTTGAAACAACCTAGTTTCGCTTGAAATACATACTTTCTCTTGAAGGTTTCGCTTGAAAGGACAAGCAGTTCCGCTTATCTGTGCAGTTTCGCTCATAGGTTTCGCTTGAAGAAACATAGTAGGTTCGCTTTTAGTGACATTGAGTAGTTCCGCTTGTACTGACATATATAGTTCCGCTTGAACGAACAGTTTAGGTCCGCTTGAACGGACTTTCGCTTATTTGAACCATATGTGTTTTGCTTATTCAGATATCTGCATACTTTCGCTTATCTGTCACAAACTATTTCGCTTTTCTGTCACATTTTTCAAAAACTTGAAAATTTGTCTAAGTGTTTGCTGATTTTGCAGGTACATTCACGATGGATGATATTTTCTTGAACCCGTTCAGTGACATGTATGCATTTGCAGGAAATTCTGGAAACGATGATTCATCATCAAGCAATGCAAATGAGAACCCGCCAAAAGAAAAGAAAAAGGAAACTTGGGAATCGGAAAGTGCGTTTGGAACATTCAATAAACCCCCAAAGCTTATGGCTATCGAGGAGTACAGTCGGTGGTCAAGAAAGTTTGAAGATTGGATGATGGCCTTTGCATTTCCAAGTTGGAAAAGTTTGAAGAACGGTTATGATAATGGAAACAAGAATGGTGAAGCCTTCACATCTTCTGATGAGATTGATGCATTTGTAGCTGAACAAAAGTGTGTGGCATTGTTGTTCTAGTCTGTCCGGGAAGACATCATTTCTTTGATTGATTATTCGAACGCAAAAGATCTGTGAAACAAACTCCGTGTAAAATGTTTAGGAAGTTCTGATATAGTGAAGAACAAAAGAAAACTTCTTAGAAAAGAGTTTGATCTATTTGATTGTCTAAAAAACGAGTCAGTATGTAAAATGATAGAACGGTTTGGTCATCTAAAGCTGGAATTAGAACGACATGATATCATATATCCTGAGGATGAACTTATCGACAAACTGTTTGATTCGTTACCCGATGAGATGGATTGGAGGTATTATGCATTGATGCTAAAGAATACCATCAAGGATCCAGAAAAATTGACATTAGATTTGCTGATTGAGAAACTCAAGAGTCACGAGTTAGAGCTGAAGAAGACATACAAAGTAAATCACTCTTCTTATCAACAGAATTTGGATCTATACTATCCGAAAAGCATGATACCAAAAGCTACTTCTCCCAAGACTGCATTTTCGGCTGAGAATGTTTCTTCAGCAAGCAAAGAAAGTCAAAGCAATCAAAGCAGTGGAAGCCACAGTGGTTATCACAGTGGATCTTCATCTTCTGCAAGTCATTCTGATGCAAAATTTTCATGCAACATTGCAATAGATTTGAAGAATGATCAGAATTTTGACAAGGAGTCAGCTAAACAACAAATGGTCTTCTTGGCATCTGTGTTGGAATCATATGAAGGGTTGGTGGCTGGTAAGATCGGGAACAAAAACTTGACGAAGGAAGACTATGACCAGATAGATCCCGAAGAAATGGAGCTGATCGATGTTCGTTGGGCTATGGTAAGTGTTGTTCGTCGTGTTCAGCGTTTCATGGAAATAACGGGCAGAAAGACGATTGGTGGTCCGTCTACTAAGTTGGGGTTCGATAAATCGAAGGTGACTTGCTTCAAGTGTAAAAAGAAGGGTCACTTCAAGCGAGAATGCAGAAACGCCTATGCTGATGAGTCGGAGAATCCTTTTAGAGACGATTACTACAAGAAGGCAATATACCATCAGAATAAATCTGAGCCACCTAGATTGAAGCAGGGTGAAGACAGCAGAGAAAAATCTAGAGCTCTTGCGGTGATTTATGATGATGAGGGGTATGATTGGAGCAAAGAAGTGCTACCGGAGGAAGATGCGGTTGGTTACGCGTTCATGGCGAAAAATGAACCTATTCCATGGAAAGACAACCGTACTGAAGAACAAAAATATAGATACAGAAAAATGATTGCTGAAAACAAAATCATTAGACTTTCTGGTATCTATCTGGAAGCAAAGCGAGCAAGTAGATGGGATCCGGACAGAGAGTGTTATCTTGATCCGTATGGAAACATTGCGATCGACGACAAAACACTGGATATTAAAGCCATCATCAAGGAATAAAAAGAAGAGGATGAGTATTGGAAACACAAATGGTGGGGAACTCCAACCGAGAAAATGAAAGAAGGAGAGAAAGAAAAAGAAAGAAAGGAGAAAGGAGAGAAAGAGAAGAAAGATAAAGAAGAGATCGAGAAATCAAAGAAGATTGATACAGGCATTATCGATACAATGCAGGAGTTGACGGCAGAGAACCTGGGAAAAATGGCTGACAAAGTGCTAGCTGCTAAAGCACTTGAGGTAGACTCTAACTCCGTGTCTGAGTCAAAAAGCCAGGTCAGTCCAAATTCGTCAACAAATGCGTCAGGTAAAAAGATCGAAGGAAATGCTGATTGCAAAAACTGCCTCAAAGAGTTCAAAATTTGTAGCACTGTCACGTATCTCAACGGTGAGAAAATTAAAGATCTGACAGCAAAGGTCAGAAGCATTGAGAATAAGATTCTTGGTCATGACAAAACAGTAAAAACTTCAACTGGGCAGATAAGAGAATTAACTGGCCAAATTGAAAAAGATAAAATTGATCATGAAAAGGTTAAAAAATAAAATGAAAGGTTAGTTCTTGAAAACCGCCAAATTTCTGAAAAATTTGAAAAACTCAAAAGCACAGTGAAAGATAGTGATGATCGAAATGGTAAAACTTTTATAGAAAACGAACATCTAAAAGCTGTGCTGAGAATAAAAGAAGAATCAATCAACAAACAACTGGATGAAATCGCTAAATTGAAACTTAAAGTTCAAGAGGCTGTAATTGAAAACGAGCGAATCCAGTTGAACCTTAACAGTTATAGCTCCGCAAGCTTTGTTTTGCAACACATTGTTCCAAAACCTATCGGTAAAAACAAAGCTGGCGAAGACATGTATTCTGATGGAACCGGGGTGGGTTTTCACAAAGTTCCACCGCCGATTTTGCATAACTACACGAAAAAGGAATCTGGGTTGGTTGAACTTGAGGAAGAAAGTGAAGTTAAACTTCCAGAGAACATTGATGTCACGTTCACATCTTCCAATGACGATAGTGTCCAAAATGATATTGTGAAAAATGTTGTTGAAAATGTGCTTAAAACGGATAGTGACACTACTGAGGAAGATGGGTGTTTCTTGGATAAATACATTCCGAAACAAAAGTCCAAGAACAACTTAAATGAAGAATCAAATCTTGTCATGTACAAGATGCTAGGTTCGGATAAGGTTTTCGGATTCAGAGTTTCCGATTGAGAATGTAAACATGAACAAGTTGACAAATGTTTTCAAGTTGATCGAAGTTGAATTGTCAGAAGTGAACAATCTGAGTCGAACAAAGACAAAAAAGAGTTTTGAAAAGGCAAAAGATTACACCAAGAAATTTGTTAATCTACCACGTTTTTATAATAACAACCGAAACAATTGGTCGGGGGGTTATCAGGGGGGTAAGTCTTATCAAAAGAGAAATGTTCCAAACAAGAGGTTTGTCGAGAAGAAAAAGTTTGTGAACAGTTCGAGTTCACTTGCTGATGAAGAGAATTTTTTTTTTTCAAAGTCGAACAAAGAGTTCTTTAAGAAAAGAACTTCACAAGTTCAGTCTGAAGGCACGAGTCGAGGTGTTGATACTCGAACACGCTTCAGGTGTAATCAAGTTGGTCACATTGCACGAAAGTGTACCAACGCAAAGCCTAAGATTGAAACTGTCAAAGTTCAACAGAAGAAAGTTGACAACAAGGGTAAAGAACCAATGTTTGTTGAGAAAAAGAGTGTGAAAAATGATAACACCAAAATGAAAAATGAACCTGTTAAGAAGTTGGTAATTAAAAGTGAAAAATTTTACAAACGGGTTGCATTGTCTCAACAAATTTGGAAACCCAAAGAAGAGAAACAAGCTTCAACTTCTCAAGAAAAGAAAGTGGTGAATTCAGTCCCAGTTGTGGATGATAAAAATTTTCCACCACTTCAAGCTAAAAATTTCAAGAAACAAAAAGAGAAAGTTGTAGACATAAAGGTAACACCCAAGGCTGGCCAGGCTTGGGTGGACGTATTCTTCGTGGAATAAAAACCTGACTTGCCGGAGCTTCCTGGATCGCGAAGCATGAATCGGCATCTTTATGTTCGTTTATGTGCAGGATCTTCCAAAACTTGTATCTAGATGGATCATGGATAGTGGAGCGTCAAGGCATATGACAGGGAAGACCGCATTACTGTATGATGTCAGAAATATCAACGGTGGTTACGTAGGATTTGCTGGTAATCAAGGAGGAAGGATTATAGGTGAAGGAACGTTATCAAACGGAATTGTAATGTTTGAGAGAGTTAACTACATTGCTGAGCTGGAGAACAATTTGCTGAGTATCTCCCAGATCTATGACAGGAAGTACACTACTCATTTCACCGACAAAGAATGTTTGATTTTGAAGCCAGGATTTGTTATCCCCGAAGAATGGATTTTAATGAGGGCACCAAGAGTTAATGATCTGTACGTGTTGGACATGAGCGTAGCTACTACTACCACGGGTTAGGCTCATTGTTTTTTGTCCAGAGCAACGGAAAAAGAATCGAGATTGTGGCACCGGAAAATGGGGCATATACATCTTAGAAAAATGAATCATTTGGTGCACAACGACTTGGTTACAGGAGTGCATGTCAAAGGTTTTCATCTGGAAGGGGAGTGCATAAGCTGTGTCAAAGGCAAACAGATGAAAAAGTCGCACCCTACAAAGCAAGTCAGTTCAGTTTCGAGACCATTGGAGAGACTTCATATGGATTTGTTTGGTCCAGTGAATGTCAAGAGTATTACTGGTGATTTATACTGTTTGGTTGTAACTGATGATTACTCAAGATTTCGTTTGTTTCATTCTTGAAATCGAAAGACGAAACGTTTGACAGCTTGATGGCGTTGTTCAAAAGAATTGAGAATTTGTACCAACGGAGTATACAAAGAATTCGCAGTGATAATGGTACAGAATTCAAAAACAGTAAGATGGAAGAATTTTGTGATGAGAGAGGTATTTTGCATGAGTTTAGTGCTCCGTACACTCTGCAGCAGAATGGAGTTGCAGAACGCAAAAATCGGACGCTAATCGAGACGGCTAGAACTATGCTCGCAGATTCGAAGTTACCGATAAATTTTTGGGCTGAAGCTGTGTCTGCCGCATGCTATACTCTCAACAGGGTTCTTACTATCAAGAAGTTCAACAAGACGTGTTTTGAGCTAATCAATAACCGCAAACCGAATTTGGAGTATCTAGAACCGTTCGGGTCACCCTGTACAGTTATAGAGCCTCATGGAAAGTTTGGTCCGAAGTGCATTGAGGGAATATTTGTTGGTTATGCCAATCCATTGCGACGTGTCTTCGTTCCAAATGAGAAGCGGATTATTGAAGCAGCAAATGTTGAATGTCAAGGTAACACTATGCCGCCTCAGAATCCTGGAGATTCATGGCGTTATAATTATGACAAGATGTGGGATTCGTTTGAGATGAAAGAAGAATCAGAGGAAGAAGAATATTTCTTTGATGAGCTGGATATTTTGCGAGAGTATGAGTCGCAACTCAGGTTCCCAGTGGAGTATTCTAGAAGACCTCGGGAAACTTCAAATGATGATGAAGCAGTTCCTAGCAATGCTGGTGAACATGATGAGCAAGTTGCTCCTGATACTCAGTCGGTTGAAAATGATAATCAAGAAACTGAGAACATGCCAGTATTTGATAGAGGTGATTTAGAGTCAGATTCTGAGGGGAGCAGATCCAGATTTCAGGTCAAACAAACCCAGTCGGTGTACAAGATGCAGAACAGAATGTTACTAATCTGGAGGGAAATGTAGATGTTCCAGGCGAAGTGATACCGCGAACTCTTTCATACCATCCAGAAGAGTTGATCATTGGAGAGTTGCAAACAGGCGTTCGCACTAGACGTCAAATTGACCAGGGCCTTACATGTTTTTATTCTACAGTAGCACCTTTACAATCTGGTTTTTCACTGAGTTGTTATATTTCGCAGATCGAACCGCGAATTTACAAAGAGGCGCTTACTGAAGATTCTTGGGTCAATGCGATGCAAGAAAAATCGGGGCAATTTGAGAAACTAGGAGTGTGGAAGCTGGTTGATCTACCCGAAGGTCATATGAAGATAAATACGAAATGGGTATTCAAGTGTAAACGTGATGATCGTGGAGTTGTTGTGCGCAATAAGGCTCGACTCGTTGTTCAGGGTTTCAGTCAACAGGAGGGTATCGATTTTACTGAAGTTTATGCTCCTGTAGCTCGCCTAGAAGCGATCAGAATTTCCTAGCATTTGCATCTTGGAAGAACTTCAAAGTGTATCAGTTGGATGTCAAATCGGCTTTTCTTTATGGGAAGGTAAAGGAGGAGGTTTATGTCGGACAGCCGCCGGGCTTCGTCGACCCAATCCACAAGAACAAAGTGTATTTACTGGACAAAGCGTTGTATGGTCTACATCAGGCACCGAGAGCCTGGTACGAGACTTTGTCTCAACACCTACTCGCGAACAGCTTTATCAGAGGGAAAGTGGATGTCACTCTCTTCACTAAAGAAGTCGACGGTCATCTTCTGATCGTACAGATTTATGTTGATGATATAATTTTTGGCTCAACAAATGATGAATTGTGCAAAGATTTCGAATCAGTCATGATGCAGAAATTCGAAATGTCATCAATGGGGGAGATGAAATTCTTTTTGGGTCTTCAAGTTGAACAACTACCTGAGGGAATATTCATTCACCAGACGAAGTACGTTCATGATATTCTTGAGAAATTCGGTATGTCAACTTCTACTCCGGCTTCTACCCCACTTGCGACAAATCATGGGATACATCCAGATCTCACCGGAGATAGGGTTGAAGAAACGTTGTATCGTTCCATGATAGGTTCTTTAATGTACCTAACTGCTTCAAGGCCTGATATCATGTACCCAACGTGCCTCGCAGCAAGATTTCAGTCTAACCCGAGAGCATCACACATGATTATTGTGAAAAGGATATTACGTTACCTGAAAGGTACTCCTTCATTGGGGTTATGGTATCCTAGGAAAGGCGAATTTACGCTCGAAGGGTATTCCGATTCAGATTTAGGATGCTGCAAAGTCAACGTGAAATCAACGACAGCAGGTTGCCAGTTCTTTGGTCCTAGGTTGGTCACCTGGCAGTGTAAGAAACAAACTTCTGTGGCGTTATCCACATGCAAAGCTGAATACATATCTGCTAGCAGTTGCTACTCTCAGATCTTGTGGTCACAGCAACAAATGCGCGATTATGGTTTGCAGTTTCCTAACATACATCTGTTTGTTGATAATGAGGCCGCAATAAATATCACAAAAAATCCAGTACATCACGCAAAAACCAAACATATAGAAATTCGTCATCACTTTATTCGAGATTGCTTCGATAAAAGATTGATACGAATTGAGAAAATCCACACTGACAATCAGAAAGCTGATTTACATACCAAGGCTTTTGATAAAAATCGGTTTAAATTTCTTTTGAAATTAAATGGTATGAAGCTTTTCTCAGTGTTGGATGGCATAATTGGCGTTGATGAAGGTACTGTTGTAGATGATGACGACAAGAAACAATCTGCAATGGTTTGTCGAATTTTTAGTTGTTTTGGTATTTAGGGGGAGTAGATATCTGTAAATAGATATGTTTTAGAAAATACAAAAACAGTAAAAAGTTTAAAATCCAAAAACAATATAAAATCTGAAAAAGGGCTTGTGTATATAGGGAAAATGATAGTACATCGGTTTGACAGTTATCGTATGCTAAAGATTTGTAACGTATAAAGAGTTAAACAGTTTTACTTATGGTATGTTAATAGATTTTCACACATTTAGTAGATTTATTCGGGATATATACCTAAAATTTCAAACTTGCGAAATTCGTGGGGAACGCTACTTGGATACATAGGTAACCCCTGAAATCTCGTTTGTAAGGTTTCATATTCTGATATACTAGGTTTTTCTACTAGATGATGTCTGGGGTATTATTCCGGGACTTCTGCTGAACGGAAGTTCTGACCTAGTCCTTGGATAATGCTTTGCCTGAAATGCTTGAAACAGAACATTATAGCCCTCAGTTGATTAGACAATAAAATTGATAATCATCTGTTGTAGCTAAAAGATCCTCTAAAGGGGACATACTGCAAAGTCGAAACTGATATCTCTCTGCGCATACGGAAGTATCGACCTGAGATCCCTCAGTCCTCGCATTCCCTAAATTATGTACAGACATCATTTTAGTACAATCACCTGTAAATCTGAAGTTTGAGATTCTGGATACGGGAGTATATTCAAGAGGTGGGACACATGAATGAGCTAAGTTCATAATACATCTAAATCGTATCCTGAATAGATTGAAAATTGTGATGAGAATTTAGAGACTATCTACGTGAAATGTTTAAGTCTGAGTATGAATTAAAGCTTAACGGTACTGATAACTTGTCCGATAACTGATATGATTCCCTGACACGCTCACTAAAAAGAAGTTTGTAAATAGTTTACATTTTATAGCTTAAGTTTCTGTTATTTCATTCCTTAGTTTAGATCACCTTAAAAATCAAAAAGATTTTTCATTTCTGCTTTATTTTAGACAAACCAGAGTGGAAAGTTGATTGTCTGATTCTTCGAGATTTAAAGCAGATGCAGAGATTCTGGACTGAAAAATGAGGAGAGCTTATACTAGATAAAATGTGTCAAAAGTTAAAAACAAGTTCATTAACTTGATACTTGTTATTTTCAGAAAAGTTTGAAAATGTTATACTAAATCAGTTTGATTCGTCAAATGATCACCCAAGGTCATTAAATTGAACTTGGTAGATTAATTGAGTATCAGGGTCATTAATTTGGACCTGAATACTTGAGTGGATTTCTTAAGCTGATTGAGTTTGTGAATTATTGTTTGAAAAGATAAAATTGTAATGTTAGTGTTTGAGTAACAGGTTTTGGACTTCATCATTCCCATGGAAGCTAAGTATTAAAGATTGAACCAGATATCTCAGATTCTAGCATATCGAGAGGGGAGTCAATGAAAGGGGGAGTCTGGATCGACAGCCAAAGGGAAGATGGAAGTCAGAGCTAGATTGTGATCTTACAATCTGTGAAGACAAAGTGCTTATGATGAGAAGACAGAGAGTTGGAGAAAAGACCAAGACTGAAGACTCAGCAGCTGAAGACTGCTGAAGACTACGTCAACATCCAAGGGGAAGTTTGTTGATGCATGGAATGTCTGTTGACTACGCCTTCATCAAGTTTTAGGTCAAGATAGGTCAACATAGGGTCTAGAAAGTCAAAAACATGTATTTTGTTGTAGTTTCGCTTATGTGAACATAAGTTGTAGAGGTTCTGCTTATTAGTCAAGGGGTTTCGCTTATAAGGTTTTAGTGATAGGTTCGCTTATACGGACATGCCGTATAAGCGGAACCATGAGGACTATAAATAGTCATTATAAGCGAACCTGGTCAGTGAGTCATTATACATTGAAGCGGAACTGTTGCATGCTTTTGTTACCAAACTCTGTCAAATCATTATCAGAAAGCAATAAAGAGAAAGGAATTGAATAGGAAAGCTGTTGTTACTTCATTTACGTTAATTTCGCCTTCGTACGTGAAGATGAACGTTCTCTACTGACTATTCAGGGTCGGAACACGGTCCAACAAAGTGCAAAGTATCCTCAATTTGAAGAACACAACAAGCTCAATCAAACCAAGGAAACTCAAGCAGCACCTAATAATCGAATCACTAGTAAATAAATTGACACCTAAATCGGAAGATCGAATCGAATGAGACCTTGTAAACCAAATGAGCATTGGAACTCATCTGATATGGTCTAACAAAGCGTACATTCTAAATTGAAACCTAACCTAAGTGCTTTCAACCCGGTACGACCCATTAAGGTAGCTTACGCTACGTTAACGCGTCGTTCACGCAAACGCGCGTTTGAGACGTCTAACTAGTCCTATGACAAGTGTTTAAATATGTTGCATAATCAGTTAAGTGACAAATGTTTAGGTTACATATGCTTAAAGTCCAATTATGCATGAAAAGGGCATTTTGGTCATTTACCTAAGGCATATAATCTACCCATCATACAACTACTTAAACTAGGTGACCATAAGGTATAACCTCGGAAGGTTATTCTCTATGCAACTATGGTCACTAAATATGCTTGGTCGGAGCCTAATGATCGACCAAACGGGTCGAGTTCGAAAGTCTAAGAGGTGGTTTAGACCGCTTGACTTACGACTCTAAACAAGCACTAAACTAAAAGTGACGAGCTAAGCATGTTAGAACATGCTTAACTAAGTTAGAAAACAAGTGTTGATATCAAAACAAAGTGTTTTGATACCAAGAGTAGTTTGGTTGCAAAATACGCTTAAATGCGCATTTTGACCGAAACTACGACTCGTCACTACGCCTAGTCAACGTGGTAATCAGTAGGTATAGTCACTAAGGACTATAACCATCGTGATTACGCTCACGTTGCGAAGTTCAAATGAACTTCGTGTTGACCAACTCGTGGTCAAGAAGAAAGTCAAACAAAGTTTGACTTTTAAGCTAAAAACGCATAAAAGAACTAAAGAAGACTTACAAAGGGTCCAAATAGATTTGATTCCATGTATTCTCACGTATGTAGTGAATAATCACCACAACTTAGAGAAATCTCAGATCAAATGTGTAGAAAATGGAATGAGGGCCATGCTATATATAGTTTTTCGCAAACCGTTAGGATCATTTCTTGGCAAGGAGGGAATGATCTTGGCCATACAAGTGTTAGAGAATGATTGGGGGACTTGTTCTCCACACAAACCAGCCCATAGCATGAAAAACCAGAGATCAAAACCATTGGAACAAGAGGGAATGACCAGATTCAATGTTTCTACAATTCTGCTGATCTGGGGACTACTTACGGACCATAAGCCCCTGAAGCCCTAAAACTTGGTTTTCGATGCATTTTTGACACGTTTAAGCCCTGTTAACCCCATTTCAAAGCCCTAAAATGAAGTTAACGTATAGGGAACTTAAAATGTGCTCAAAAACATCTCGAATGTCGGCTCGTTTGGTCGTATGGTTGCATTGTTCGGTAAATTACGATGAAAGTCGTAACGAACGCAAAAACGATCCAAATTAAGCGGCGAATGGAATTTTATCATGCCAATCACTAAAATAAAATATTTTAATGATTACATGAATTTTTTGGTGTCCGGATATATTTAGAACGTAAGATATGCGCGAAAATGAAAACTTATGCACTTTTTGACGCTTTTAGTCCCTGAATGACCAATAAGTTTATTTTTGCGCACCAAACACCTCAAAGCCTATTTCTAAGCTATGTAAAGGATATTTAAGGCATGTTTAACTTATCATAAGGTTCCGGAATGTTTGTTACCATACAAATCGGTATAGTTTCGCAGTTTGACACAAATAGTCCCTGCAATCGAACAAACTTGTTTTCGACACACCCAACCATTCAAAACTTATTTCTAAGTTATGTGAAGGTTATTTAAGGCATGTTAAGCCTATTTCACTATCTCAGAGTATTTTTCGCGTTAAACTGACTGCGTTTACGCACCACTTTGCGTATAACTTTCCAAAAAGCGATTTAAAGCTTGAAATCGAATCGAATCAATCTTAAAATCATCAAACACAAAAACACACATAATAACACCAAAACACATTGTTTTATTAATAACTGAAATTGTTTTACATTGTTCATCGATTAAAGAGCACAGTTGTCACAGTCTCCCCTACTTCAGGAAATTTCGTCCAAAAATTTTAACTAGAGGAAACTTGTGAGAACAACTGCGGATTTTTCGCCTTCATTTGGTCCTCACATTCCCAAGTAAACTCTGGGCCACGTTTGGACTCCCAGTGAACCTTGACCAATCGAATCCGTTTGTTCTTCAACTGTTTGAATGTACGGTCCACTATCTCCACAGGATTCTTGACAAAGTGCATCGTTTCATCGATTTGGATCTCGTCGTGAGGAATGTGAAGATCAGAGTTAGCTAAACACTTTCGTAGATTGGACACGTGAAAAGTCGGATGAATATTTCCAAGCTCTGGAGGTAGCTCTAGTCGATAGGCAACCTTTCCAACTCTTTCAACAATCTTAAATGGTCCAACATATCGAGGTGCAAGTTTTCCTTTCTTTCCAAATCTCACCACTCCCTTCCAAGGTGACACCTTGAGTAAGACATGGTCTCCGACTTGAAATTCTAAGGGCCTGCGTCGCATATCCGCATAACTCTTTTGACGGCTTCTAGCTGTCACAAGATTATCGCGAATTTTCTTGATTTTGTCTGTCGTTTCCAGAGTGAGCTCAGGTCCAGTAAGCTGAGCTTCACCGATCTCATTCCAACAGACAGGTGAACGACATTTTCGACCCTAAAGAGCTTCGAACAGTGCCATATTGATGCTAGCATGATAACTATTGTTGTAAGAGAACTCGATCAATGGCAGATGAGAATCCCAATTACAACCAAAGTCTATCACGCATGCTCTAAGCATATCCTCCAAAGTTTGAATTGTTCTCTCAGATTGTCCATCTGTTTGGGGATGATAAGCAGTTTTTAGATTTAGTTGGGTTCCCATAGCAGATTGCATGGTCTTCCAGAAATGAGATGAAAATCGAGCATCAGGATCAGATATGATGTCCAAAGGAACACGATGTCGAGATACAATCTCATCAACATAAATCTTTGCAATTTTATCAGCAGATAGATCCTCGCGAATCGGAATAAAATGAGCCGACTTCGTTAATCGATCCATAATAACCCAAATAGCATCGTGACCTTTAGATGTACGCGGTAATTTAGTGATGAGATCCATCGCAATGTTCTCCCACTTCCAAACCGGTATCTCAAGTTATACAAGCAATCCAAAAGGTCGTTTGTGTTCAGCCTTGAGTTTGAGACAAGTTAGGCATTTTGATACATACAAGGCAACATCTTTCTTCATACCAGGCCACCAAAACATAGGACGAAGATCCTTGTACATTTTATCAGCACCAGGATGGATAGAATATCGAGACTTGTGAGATTCGTCCATCACTAAAGTGCGAAGATCGTCTTGTTTCGGAATCCACAAACGATCCTTGAAATAAAGCAATCCATTGTCCTTCACTTCGAGTTTAAGCTCAAGTAGACATGGTAATTCCTTACATATTAAATTTTGTGAAACACAAAATTGTTGAGCTTGAAGATTACGAGTTTGAAGATCAGATAGAGTGCGAACAGAATGAAGCTTGACTTGCTCTTTTGGACTAAGCGCATCAGCTACGACATTCGCCTTACCAGGATGGTAGCGAATCTCGCAATCGTAGTCGTTTAAGAGCTCAACCCAACGTCATTGCCTCATGTTCAGCTCCTTCTGATTGAGATTATGTTGGAGAGTTTTGTGGTCTATGAAAACCACATATTTCGTGCCATAAAGATAGTGTCTCCAGATTTTGAGAGTAAAGACTACAGCACCTAACTCAAGATCATAAGTCGTGTAGTTCTTCTCGTGAAGTTTCAATTGTCTAGACGCTTATGCTATAATTTTGCCTCGTTGCATTAGAACACAACCAAGGCCTAAGTTGGATGCATCGCAATAGACAACGAAATCGTCATTTCCCTCGGGCAAAGATAGAACAAGAGCATCACATAGCTTTTGTTTCAGCGTTTGAAACGCTTCTTCTTGCTTGGGTCCCCACTCAAAAGGCTTATTTTTCTGAGTCAAAGCAGTGAGTTGAACCGCAATGTTCGAGAAATTCGAAATAAATCGTCGATAATAACCAGAAAGTCCAAGAAAAGAACGAACTTTTGTGGGTGTCGTAGGTGTATTCCAATCCTTAATAGCTGCTATTTTGCAAGGATCCACATGGATACCCTACTCGTTGACTATATGACCCAAATACTGAGCTTCTTTAAACCAAAATTCACACTTGGAGAATTTAGCAAAAAGTTTTTCCTTCTTCAGGAGTTCCAAAGTCAAACGAAGGTATTGCTCTTGATCGGCTCGAGACTTCGAATAAACAAGAATATCGTCGATGAACACAATAATGAACATGTCTAAATAAGGTTTACAGACCCTATTTATTAAGTCCATAAAGATAGCTAGAGAATTTGTCAAACCAAAAGGCATGACAGTGAACTCATAGTGCCCATATCTCGTGTGGAAAGCAGTTTAGGGAATATTTTCTTGGAATACATGAAGTTGATGATACCCATAACGCAGATCGATCTTGGAAAAACAGGTAGCACCTTGCAGCTGATCAAAGAGATCATCGATTCGAGGTAGGGGATATCGATTCTTGATGGTAAGCTTATTAAGCTCATGATAATCGATACACATTCGAAAAGATCCATCTTTCTTCTTCACAAAAAAGAACAGGAGCTCCCCAAGGTGAAAATTCGGTCGGATGAATCCTTTATCAAACAATCCTTGAAGTTTTTTCGATAATTCTTGCATCTCAAACGGTACAAGACGATGAGGCGCTTTCGCAATCAGGTTGGCATTGGGTACAAGGTCAATATGAAACTCGACTTGACGAACTGGAGGCAAACCAGGCAGTTCATCAGGAAACATCTCTGGATAGTCCTGAACAATCGGATTATCCTGAATACTCATGCTATTGCCTTTCTCCTCGGTGACATGTGCTAGAAAAGCAACATATCCTTTTTGTAAATAACGTTGGGCCTTCGTACACGACATGAGTTTCAAACCAATAGATGGTTTCTCGCCACGAACCTCAAGGACATCACCAGACGAAAGAGGAATACGAACGATTTTATCGAAACAAACAACCTCTGCATGATGTTTGGTTAACCAATCCATCCCTACGATGATGTCAAAACTCCCAAGTTGCATCGGCGTGAGGTCAATAGGAAAAAGATGGTTATCGAGGTTCAATTGGCAATTACGAAGAACAGAATCGAGTACGAGTGGTTTACCAGTAGCAACTTCGACAGATAAAGGTTTCTTCAGTTTGGTTCTAGGTATCGCAAGCAAAGGCTCAAAGGATAATGAAACAAAACTCCTATCAGCACCAGAATCGAAAAGAACAGATGCAAGCTGATTGTTAACAAGGAACGTACCGTTAACAACCCCGTTGTCCGCCCTCGCCTCGTTCGTGTTCAGATTGAATGCTCGTCCACGAGCGGGATTCACATTCGCGATCGCGTTACCATTCAGATTCGTATTTACCAATCTCGAGCAGTTGTTTTGGAAATGACACATTTCTTCGCAATTAAAACACGAACTAGGTGGGAATCTCGCAGCATTCCCCTGAACTTGTGCTGGAACATGAGCAACTTGATTGTGGCCAAAACGACAAATGTTGGCCAGATGCCCAAGTCTACCACACGTAGTACACTGTTTACAGGCCTGTTGGGAAACATGGTGACCGTTGCATCGAGCACAGTAAGGTGCAGTACCAGCATATTGCTTCTTCGCAGGCGGTTGAATCAGTGGGTTTTGAGGGTTCTGGTTGGTGACAGCAAAGTTCTGGGAAGCCTTACGCTTCCTTGACTTTTCAGAAGACTCACCGTGCTTCTTACCCTTACCCTTTCCTGTGCAGAATCAGTTAACTTCTTCTTATCACCCTTACGGGTCAATTTCCCTTTTCTGACCTGAGACTCGGTCAGAGTAGCAGCCAACTCAATCGCTTAACGGACAGTAGTAGGATTACTACCAGTCACTATGTCTTGCACTGAATCGGGTAATCCATCGTTATACCTCTCAATTGCCTTCTCCAACGGGGTAACCATCGTAGGACACAACAAATTGAGCTCCTCATATCGATCCGTATAAGCACAGTGTTCTCCCCCGTCTTGTTTCAGATCGTCAAATTCTCGTTCTAAAGCTCGAATCTCGTGACGGGGACATAACTCTCTCATCATGAGAGCTCGGAGCTCTTCCCAAGTTTGTGCTAATGCCACTTCGGCACCCCTATCACGCATCACTCCGTTCCACCATGTAAGAGCTCGCTTCTCAAACACGCTTGATGCAAACTCAACCTTACGCGCATTCGGACACTGCACATGTCTGAGTGTGCTCTCGATACTCTCGAACCACTGCAAGAGCGCAGTTGTTCCTTGCAACCCAGAAAACTTTAGCGGCTTAGAAGAATTAAAATTCTTGAAATTACACTGAGAATTATTGTTGTTATTATTGTTGTTGTTGTATAACTCATGGATCTGGGTCACTACGCCCGGAAGTACCGCAGCCATTTGTTGGGCGACAAGGGCTGCGACTTCTTCAGCAGTAAAAGATTGAGTATCACGTTGAGGAGGCATTGTCTAACAAGGAAACATGAGAAACGAGTGAGGTTGACAATTGGTAAAACAAAAGAGGTATTGAATACATTAACAAAACACAAGGAAGGCGATCATTTGTTTGTTACCTCGAACAAACAAACGTTACGCAATGACTAATCAAAGTAAATGGGTCAATATAATGTATCGCGAAGACATGCTCGCCAATAAGTGAGCACTCACCCCAAGAGTTCCCAGGTAAGAATGACTGGTCCGATACTGCGGATTTGTACGAACACTCTAGCCTTAGACAAAAAACTCACGGTACAGGCATTCACTCTTCCAGTTTGCACGTGTTCACATTATTTAGACCCAAACTTTGACGAGATTTTGAAAACTCAAAAGGCACTAAGCCAAATATGAGTCAAACTGGAAGGGTTCAAACCCTAGTAATCAATCATCCAAGGATAGATGATTAATTTTCGAAGCGGATTTGTTATTGTGTTCTCATTGTGGTTATCACCTAAGGATAGGTGACGGTACTGTTTTAAAATCTAAACACAAGTAAACTTGCGTTAGGGTCCTAGAAAGTTATAGTCTAGGTCAAAGCATTACTAATAACCTAATTCCCTATAACCATTGGCTCTATAACCAACTCTTCTGTCAAACCCCGACCACGTAAAACAACAAAACGTGGCGGAAACGTCGGGGAGTGTTGTAACAGAATTATTGTTCCACAACCATGGTAATCAAATATTTCATTTTATTGAATTATTATGTAATGTACATTGTCTTTAAACCAAAACAAACAAGCTACACATCGTCTATAACTGTTTTTAAGTCACTAAGGCCTCGTCCAGGTCCTATGTGACACAAGCTTCCTAGCAATCAACATCAAGCAACACCACCTGAAACATATGTAAAAACAAAGTCAGCAAAGAAATGCTGGCGAGCACATAGGTTTTAGGAGAGTATCAGATTCATGGCTTGTTTATATGTTGCAGTACCTTATCAGACAACAAGAGTCAAAAGTACAAACGTCGTTTTGAAAAGTGTATTGCAACACAATTAACCAACGCAAGTCAAATAGGTTACAGTTTATAAAATCTCGTAGCCATGATTCTTAACCCAAAAACATTTGTTTTAGTAAACCAATTCGTAAAAACATCTCGTAAGAACTCGTTAATAAAACTCGAATGGTTTATATCATTTTGAAAACCTCGTTATGTGAAATCGTTTCAAATCGTTTCCCAAGTGAACTAAATAATGACATGCAATGTAATATGATAGAAGCACTTATATATAAGATGTACCAGCGGCGTATCTACCATGCTTATATCACGCTACACCTATCCCATTATCTAATCACTAGCCAAAACCAATCGTTTATCCAAATTGTTTATCTCGTTTAAGTTGTATCAAATCGTTTAACTCGTCCCAAAATCGTATTCGTTTTAATTGTGAAACTACTTATGGTCTTCTCGCTAATAACATTCAAACCTTCGTGACTCGACTATCTCGATTCTCGCATTAACAAACCACCAAAGGGTAAGTTAACAATCATCAGATTCGGTCGTTACCTACATTACCCCCACACATAACCATGAGTGTAGTCTGATAACGGGATTCGTCAGATCCTATGGTACCATAACCTAATACTGGTCGGCTCGGCCAAAGCTAATGAATGTCATTTGTTATGTAATTACAACCAACAAGTTCATCCACATTATCAAAATCGTTATTAATTTAATATCAACCATCTTAATAGTTTTTGATATCATTGTTTAAACCTCGAAAATCGTTTAATACATATGAATCACCCCAAAACAATCGAAAACAGTAAAATAGGGGAACTATGTACTCACATTGAAGTGAAAAGTATCCTCAATTTAAAGAACACAACAAGCTCAGTCAAACCAAGGAAACTCAAGCAGCACCTAATAATCGAATCACTAGTAAATAAATTGACACCTAAATTGGAAGATCGAACAGAATGAGGTCTTGTAAACCAAATGAGTATTGGAACTCATGTGATATGGTCTAACAAATCCTACATTCTAAATTTAAACCCAACCTAAGTGCTTTCGACCCGTTACGACCCATTAAGGTAGCTTACGCTACTTTAACGCGTCGTTCGCGCAAACGCGTCATTCGCGCAAACGCGCGTTCGAGACGTCTAACTAGTCCTTTGACAAGTATTATATACCTAAACATGTTTAAATATGTTGCATAATCAGTTAAGTGACAAATGTTTAGGTTACATATGCTTAAAGTCCAAATATGCATGAAAAGGGCATTTTTGTCATTTACCTAAGGCATATAATCTACCCATCATACAACTACTTAAACTAGGTGACCATAAGGTATAACCTCGGAAGGTTATTCCCTATGCAACTATGGTCACTAAATATGCTTGGTCGGATCCTAATGATCGACCAAACGGGTCGAGTTCGAAAGTCTAAGCGGTGGTTTAGACCGCTTGACTTACGACTCTAAACAAGCACTAAACTAAAAGTGACGAGCTAAGCATGTTAGAACATGCTTAACTAAGTTAGAAAACAAGTTTTGATATCAAAACAAAGTGTTTTGATACCAAGAGTAGTTTGGTTGCAAAATACGCTTAAATGCGCATTTTAACCGAAACTACGACTCGTCACTACGCCTAGTCAACGTGGTAATCAGTAGGTATAGTCACTAAGGACTATAACCATCGTGATTAAGCTCACGTTGCGAAGTTCAAACGAACTTCGTGTTGACCAACTCGTGGTCAAGCAGAAAGTCAAAAAAAGTTTGACTTTTAAGCTAAAAACGCATAAAAGAACAAAATAAGACTTACAAAGGGTCCAAATAGATTTGATTCCAAACATTCTCAGGTATGTAGTTAATAATCACCACAACTTAGAGAAATCTCAGATCAAATGTGTAGAAAATGGAATGAGGGCCATGCTATATATAGTTTTTCGCAAACCGTTAGGATCATTTCTTTGCAAGGAGGGAATGATCTTGGCCATACAAGTGTTAGAGAATGATTGGGGGACTTGTTCTCCACACAAACCAGCCCATAGCATGAAAAACCAGAGATCAAAACCATTGGAATAAGAGGGAATGACCAGATTCAATGTTCTGCAATTCTGCTGATCTGGGGACTACTAACGTACTGTAAGCACATGCCCATACGGTTCGCAAGGGACCTGCAGACCCTCAACTTTCATGAAATGACAATTTAACCACTGAAGCCCTAAAACTTGGTTTTCGATGCATTTTTGACACGTTTAAGCCCTGTTAACCCCATTTCAAAGCTCTAAAATGGAGTTAAAGTATAGGGAACTTAAAATTTGCTCAAAAACATCTCGGATGTCGCTCGTTTGGTCGTACGGTTGCATTGTTCAGTAAATTACGACGAAAGTCGTAACGAATGCGAAAACGATCCAAATTAAGCGACGAATGGAATTTTATCATGACAATCGCTAAAATAAAATATTTTAATGATTACATGAGTTATTGGGTGTCCGGATATATTCAGAACGTAAGATATGCGCGAAAATGCAAACTTATGCACTTTTTGACGCTTTTAGTCCCTGAATGACCAATAAGTTTATTTTTGCCCACCAAACACCTCAAAGCCTATTTCTAAGCTATGTGAAGGATATTTAGGTCATGTATAACTTATGATCAAGTTCTAAAATGTTCGTTACAATACAAATTGGTATAGTTTCGCAGTTTGACACCAATAGTCCCTGCGATCGAACAAACTTGTTTTCGACACACCAAACCATTTAAAACTTATTTCTAAGTTATGTGAAGGTTATTTTAGGCATGTTAAGCCTATTTCACTCTCCCGGGGTGTTTGTCGCATTAAACTGACTGCGTTTACGCACCAGTTTGCGTATAACTTTCAAGAATGCGATTTAAAGCTTCAAATCGAATCGAATCAATCTTAAAATCATCAAACACAAAAACACACATAATAACACCAAAACACATTGTTTTATTAATAATTGACATTGTTTTACATTGTTCATCAATTAAAGAGCACAGTTGTCACATTCACCACGTTTAAGAATACACACGGGGGATACCATTGGTGATTTTTCCTTAACATCCTTTGAAATTTTTGGATTTGGTTTATGGAAAATTGGTTTTATTATCTTTTGACACATTGTTTGGCCATGTGACCAATTTCATTGCATCGATAACAGATTCTTTTGTCATATTCAACAAAAGTGGATCTGTTGGCCTCGTCTCTTATCTTTTTGGCCACAATAAAATCGTCAACTGCTTGCCTACTAAAGATATAATCCTTTTCGACTTTTGTATTATTACCAGCCAAAACACTTCACTCAATTTTTCTTTTGGCTTAACTTCTTTCTTAGCCATTTTCTTCTCAAAACCAACACCTTTCTTTTCAATTTTCTTGTTACCATTTTTACCGACCCATTCATTTTTCTTTCCTGGGTTGTTTGTCGGTTGTTTTTTAACAAAAGATATTTTTGGTTTTGAAAGAAACGAATTGTTGTTAATTTCTGAGATATCAATCTCCACAAGTTTAAAAACTTTTTCAACCTTTTCCAGATTCGCATTTTGAATCGGGTACTCAAAATCAGTATACAGTTTGTCAGTTCCAGTCATCGTGTAAACCACAATGAGCGAATCATCATCCAAAACTTTATCTGACTTTGGGATAAACTTATCAAGAAAGTTTTCGTCATCTTCAGAGTCTGAACTGGAATTCTCAAAATGAGTTTTAACCGTTTCGAAATCATTGTTATCCCTCTCTTCATTCAACACTTGGTCTACAACTGTTTTAACCAGTTGTGACTCGTTGTCGGTGTCAGATGGAGATAATGCAACATCTATGTTTTCCTATAACTCATTCTCTTCTAATCTCAGTTTGAGATTCAATGCTTTCTCCACCTTGTCACAACCCGACCACGTAAAACAACAAAACATGGCGGAAACGTCGGGGAGTGTTGTAACAGAATCATTATTCACAACCATGGGTTAAATAATTTTGTTTTATTGAATTATTGAACTCATTGTTTTATTACAAATTAAATGAATACAAATATTGTCTTTCAAATTTTAAAGTCGCTAAGGCACGAGTCCATCCTATGCATAGCATGTATCAAGAATCATCACTTAGCAGCACCTGAAACATGTGTAAAAATAGGTACGTCAGCATAAAAATGCCTGTGAGTTACATAGGTTTTATTGAAAATAGGATTCATGACTTATAAGTTTAAAAGAATGTTTTAACAAAATAGTCATGAACTTTAAAAAATGTTTTCTTTTATAAATCATATAACAAGTGATAAGAAAACAGATGACATAAAAGAAAGATGCATAAGTAAATAATTAAGTAAAATGAGTTTGTATAACAATATTTTGAAAAAAGGTTTGTGGTATACATGAAAATAAACTTTGGTTTCAAGAAAATCGAATAAGTAACATATCAAAATATATTTCGGTTCCAAAATGGTTAAACAGATAGTATATTAAATATACTTTAGTCGTCAAAATAATCGTTTTCAGTAGTATATCAAAAGTATACTTTGGTTTTATAAATAACATATTAAACTATGCTTTGGTTTTATAAATAACATATCAAACTATGTTTTAGTAATTAACAAAATATATGTTGTTTTGTACAATATCACACATGAGAGTATATCAAACTATACTTTTGGGAGTATAACAAAATATACAATAAAAATGTGATTTAAGAATTCAACCAAACCTTAGTGCATCAAAATACACCTAGGAGACTATAGAAATACCACGAAGGCAATCCCTATTTGGATAAAATATCGGTTTCTGACATTCCATGACAACAGGAATGGGGTGTCAAATCGTATAGCGCTATATTATACTAACAATCGGTCTGGTGAACATAAAATAAGTACAATTCAACAATTAATTTTATAATCTTTGAAAAATTAGTCTTTAAACCATAAATAATCATTTAGTTTGTCAAAAGATAAGTACTAATATGTATAATCAATTATACTTTGAAATCATGAACTTAACAAATAGGTACACATGCTTCACCCCGAAACATTGAAAACAGTGAAAGAGGGGACTATATACTCACTTGAGAATGCTTAGAAGTCTTGAATAACAACCAAGCAACGCTAGAGGGATCACGGAATCAAACGGCACAAAATATAGGTAACTAAGTAAATAAATTGGACCTAAATCGGAAGATTAGATAGAATGAGGTTTCGTAAACCAAATGAGTATGGGAACTCATGTAATATAGTTTATAAAGCCTACATACTAAATCGAAACCTAACCTAAGTGCTTATGACCCATTACAACCCGTTTAGGTAGCTTACGCTACTTTAACGTGTCGTTCGCGTAAAACGCGTTCGGACCGCCTAACTAGTCCTGTGACAAGTAATATATGTCTTAACATGTCTAATAATGTTGCCTAATCAGTTTAGATGTCAAATTTTATGTTACATATGCTTAAAATGAATTTATGCGTAAAAAGGGAATTTTGGTCATTTACCTAAGGCATATAAACTACCTATCATACAACTACTTAAACGAAGTGACCATAAGGTATAACCTCGAAAGGTTATTCCCTATACAACTATGGTCACAAAATATGTTTCGTCGAATCCTACTGATTGACCAAACGGGTCGGGTTCGAAAGTCTAAGCGGTTGTTTAGATCGCATATCTTACGACCCTATATAAGCAATAATCTAAAAGTGACGAGTTAAACATGTTAAAACATGTTTAACAAAGTTTGAAAATGAGTTTGATATCAAGACAAAGGGTCTTGATACCCAAGAATAGTTTGGTTGCAAAATAAGCAAGAATACGCATTTTGACCGAAACTATGACTCGTCACTACACCTAAATAACGTGGTAATCAGTAGGTATAGTCACAAGAGACTATAACCATCGTGATTACGCTCATGTTACGAAGTTCAAACGAACTTCGTGTTGACCGTAGACTGGTCAAAGCGTAAAAGTCAAACACTCACACCCCGATATTTCCATATATTTCCGGTGGGCTCGGTGGGGAGTATCGTGACGTAGTTGATATCGTCGTAGTCAAACAACACAATTTAATGCACCGTGGAAGCAAATGAAAAATACATTACAAACCGGTGAAGAGTAATATTAAGTATTACAAAAACGGTTGTAAAAGATCCACAGGCGGATCGAATTTAAAAGGAAACATTGTTCAATAGATTTAAAGGCATCTAAGCTTGCAAGACTCTTTTATTGATGCTAGGAGTGGCCAGCCTATTCCGATTAGTACCTGCATGTAGCCTTTTTGGAAAATAGGTCAGTTTACACTGGTAAATACAATTAACTGACTCATTTTGAAAATGTTTAAGAAAATTGATTTGAATGCACAAGGCACAAAATATCTTTTATAACTTGGGATAATTATTTATATATAATCTTGTAAAAGAATTACATGTTCCTTATACGTTCAGTAGCCCGGGTTGAATACCGGGTTAAAGATTAATTGACACACAACATAATATAATCCCGCGGCGAGTTATTCTCGAACGGCGGTTATATCTTTTTATATACGCACCGGCAGGTGTATGCCTACACCCCGTGCTTAGGTCATGGCCATTTCAATGAATGGTGCCAAGGATATCCGAGACATGGTCATTCACCCCCAAAAAGCTTTAAGTAAACAAAACAGTTTAAACGGGTCATCTCAATAAATTAACCTTCATACAATTAAAAATTTAATGCCCGACCAAGCGGTATTTTATATACTCTACCCCAAGCTCGTATAGGGGAAAATAACTTAAAAGTATTTACCTGAGCAAGTGTATATCACAATCAGCGAGTGCAAGTAGCTTTTACTGATCTCCTAATCTGGAACGAAGGTTTTAATAACCTATTAGATTCCTAGTGGGTCTTAATTAAGCCTAAACTTAGACCAACTAGTTTTAAAGGAAGATATACGGTTCAAAACACAAGATTAAGCGAAGAGCAGATTAGAATGTGATTTAGACCCGACAAGTTTGAAGACTTGTATAATATGGGTAAACTAAACACATTCTGGATTTTGAGTTAAAAATGATAAGGTTTGACCCGTTTCGGCTAATTTATGCAAACTAGTTACATAAACCGCGCCGAACGCGAAAATGCGTAACGGGTAACCAAAAGAGTCATGAACAGGTTTCCTAAGTTAATATGCCTTAAACATGTTGTGATATCAGTAGGATACCTTCCATTATGCCCAAAATGGATTTAAACTCAAATGATGCCCCGTAGGGGTATTTTGGTCATTTTAAAGCTTATAAAAGAGATTAAATATTAATCTGAGTTTCAGGTCTGATATAATCAGTAAAAATATTTAGTTTTATAAGTTATAACAGTAGGGTATTGCTTATATGTGAAATTTATCTTTTATAACCAAACTATGCGTCGTAGGGGCATTTTGGTAATTTCACATAAGCTTTAAAGGTCAAAATTAGAATTCTAAGTTTCAAAACTTTTGCTTATTGTTTAATTATAAAAATTTACTTAAAACATCAGTAGGTATTAAGTTTCATGTGCCAAAAATAGTTTTAACTTATACTATGCGCTTAAGGCGCGAAAAAGTCGGTTTTAAGCAATTTTCGGGTTAAAATAGGAAATCTGAGTTTTTGGTCAGTTTATAAAGTTCAAAATATTTTATTTATTATATGAAATCAGTAGCAAAAAGTTTGGTATCAAAATATTATGTAACACTCATTTTATTCAAGAAAATGGTATAACCGACAATTACCGAATCAAAGCTAGAACCCTATGTTATGCTCAGCCTAAAAATAAATAAAAATCTTCAAAAATCCCAAAATATTATATTACATCAGTGGGTAAAAAGATTGGTGTCAAAATTTGGGTTTAGATAGGCTATATGCTAATAATGCCATTTAATTAATAAAAAGCTTTCCATTTACGCTATTGAGCATAACTCCTAATCTAGACCTCAAACTGATGTCAAATTTTTAGGGCAAGTTTATAAATCAGTAATAAAGGTTTCTATTCTTTCATATTTTCAAAAATATCGTTCTATGGTCAAAAGGGCATAATGGTCAACATTTAAGCATATAACGGAAACATGCGAATGAATCGGATAAATTAGGAACCAAGTTGTATAATCACAGAGGGTTATACTAACATAAAACCTGGTCCTAATGGAACTTTAAGGCATGTCTAAATTAAGCTAATTCGGGTCAGAACTGAAAGTCAAAGCAAAAGTCAACTTTTGCGACTTTCGGTTCCAAACCGAGCCTAAACTTGAAATTGTCGGGTTGAACATGCTTAGACATATTCTTACATTAATAAACAAGTTAAAAAAGTGATAAAACAGGTTTCATAGCTTCTACATTGTTAATTATGTGTTTATTTAAAAAATAGCTTTCTGTTGACTTTTTTTAGTATTAGGTTTGACCCGACATTTGACCAAGTTAGGGTAATAATCAATAGGTGCCCTCATAAGGGTTTATTACCTACATAATTACCAACTTATATCTACTTTTAATTTAACTAATGACTGGAACATTAGTGATTAATCACTAAGTCAGACCTTAATTACAATAAGTTTGACTTTTGGTCATTAAATTAAATAAAATTGAAATTAGGAGGTTAAGGACACTTACAAAGGTCCTGAGCATGATTTGGAACTTTAAGGAAGCTTGAGAGAATTCCAGAGAACTCCAGAGAAGTCTTGAAGTGATTTTGAATGAGCAAGTGAAAATGTCGCAACTTGAGCTCTTTATATAGCAATCCAAATTGCACAAGATCATCACATCCAAGTCTATAAAAGTTCCCTGATCATCCCATGTGTCCTTATGCATGTAAAACCAATGGCCCAACTCTTGTATTTCGAAAACCATGCAAGAAAGGCGGTGTAACATGCTGAACATGCATCTGTCCATTTTCTGCTGCCAGCGACAGCCTTACGGACCGTAAGAAAAGTCCCTGCGGTCCGTATCCACCTCTTACGGATCGTAAGTCCAAAATTATGTGGTCCGCAACCGACCCTGATCTGAGATGCCTAGTTACAGACCTTGCGGGCCATAAGCCCTAGGCTTTGCGGTCCATATCCGCTTTTTAAATATATCCGCCCAACTTTGCCATCTTACGGACCGTAAGGTGGTCTTCTTGCGGTCCGTAAGCTCTCATCAGGAGACAAAATTTTGTAAACTTTTAGGCTTTGACCATGCAACTTTGCTAATATGAATCCAAGGACTTAATGATCAGAATGGACCACTTAATCAGTTCTGAAAAGCTATGAAAGCCTTGCCATGCACTTTTGTTGTCTTGGATTCTTTTGAAAAAGTCTTGAATGTAAAATTTGTCGTAAACACTCATACAATCCATTTCTTTAAGATTTAAATTAATTACCACTAAGGGTAACCATATATATATATATGTTTGTATATATAGGGGAGGGATGTATAGAAAACCTACTTTAATTTAGAAAACCCGGGAAACTCAAAGCTCCCGATGTTTTTTTTTCTTGAAAAAATTTACACATGTTATATACATGTTTTTAAGGGTCTTGGGCAAAAAAAATCAAAAAAGTGCCGAGTAGATATTTAAAAAAAAATAAACAAGTTTTGGTGTAACACATGTTACATTTATCTGACATATTTGTAACATGTGTTACACCAAAAATTGTTTTTTTTTTAAATATCTACTCGGCGCTTTTTTGATTTTTTTTTGCCCAAAACCCTTAAAAACATGTATATAACATGTGTAAATTTTTTCAAGAAAAAAAAACATCGGGAGCTTTGAGTTTCCCGGGTTTTCTGAATTAAAGTGGGTTTTCTATAGATACTTACATTGTATATATATATATATATGTATGTATATATATATATATATATATCAGATGTTTATAAAATATGTTAAGGTTTGGGATTTATAAATAGGTCGCTCAGAGGTATTAATAAACATGTCGACACTTTTAAATCCTACCATACATCTTTTAACTTAATCTGGGTTTATAACACGTTTACCTTACATGACACGTGTCTTTATTTTATTAGGTGTGATTTTATGAGGTGTTACATCCTCACATCCTTGAAAGAAATATCGACCACGAGATTTTAATGAAACAAATGAGGGTACTTTTCTTTCATTGTGGACTCTACCTCCCACGTATACTCGGGACCTCTTCGGGCATCCCATTTGACCTTTACAATCGGTACATGCTTCTTTTGAAGCTTCTTAACCTGTCGATCCTCGATCGACAAAGGTTTTTCTACAAATTTCAAGCTCTCATCTACGTGCACATCTGTATGGGGTATGACTAGTGATTCATTAGCTAGACATTTCTTCAGATTGTAGATGTGGAATACATTATGAATACCACTGAGCTCTTCAGGTAAATTTAACTTGTAAGCCACTGTTCCAACGCATTCGATGATCTCGAATGGTCCTATGTATCTTGGGCTTAACTTGCCTTTCTTACCAAATCGCATCACTCCCTTCCAGGGTGATACCTTTAGTAACACCTTGTCACTTACCTTGAGCTTTAGAGGTTTACGCCTTTTATCTGCGTAGCTTTTCTGGTTATCCCTGGCAGCTTTGAGACGATCTCTTATCTATACAATCTTATCTGTCGTCTCCAGGACTATATCAGGTCCTGTTAGTTGGACATCTCCAACTTCTGCCCAACAAACGGTTGTCCTGCACTTCCTTCCATATAACGCTTTGAACGGTGCAGCTTGAATACTGGAATGATAACTATTATTATATGAAAATTCGACCAATGGAAGATATTCATCCCAACTTCCACCTAGATCAATAACACAAGCCGTTAACATATCTTCCAGCGTTTGAATTGTTCGCTCGCTTTGACTATCCGTCTGAGGATGATATGCTGTGCTGAAGTTCAATCGAGTGCCTAGGGATTGCTGAAAGCTTTTCAAGAAGTGCGATGTATACCTTGTATCCCTATCAGAGATGATAGACACTGGCACTCCGTGGAGTGATACGATCTCATCCATGTACAGCTGAGCTAACTTATTTGAGCTGTGTGTTTCCTTAATAGGTAGGAAGTGGGCTGACTTAGTCGGTCTATCCGCTATCACCCAAATAGTATCATTTCCTCGCTTTGTCTTTGGTAATTTGGTAATTTGTAGCAAACCTAACGGCTTCCGGTGTTCTGCCTTAACTTGAGCACGTGTCAGACATTTGGCCACATAAGTGGCTATAGACTTCTTCAAGCCTATCCACCAATAATTCGCCTTTAAATCCTGGTACATCTTGTCACTTCCAGGATAAACAAAATACTTGGAACTATGGGCTTCCTGAAGGATCACTTCCCTAAGTCCTCCATAGATTGGAACCCATATTCGTCCATTCAATCTTAGGATTCCATCCTTGCCATATGATAACTGTTCTGTAGTGACTCCCAGATTTTCATTTGGATAGTTAGCTTCCAACACAGCTTCCTTCTGAGCGGCTAACAACATTCCATTCAAGCTGTTTCTCAATTCAATGCTCTTGGCATTTATCCTTATGGGCTTCACCCTTTCCTTCCTACTTAAGGCATCGGCGACTACATTTGCCTTGCGTGGATGGTATCGGATTTCACAATCATAGTCATTTAAAGTTTCCATCTATCGTTGCTGCCTCATGTTTAAGTCCTTCTGATTAAACAAATGTTGAAGGCTTTTGTGATAAGAATAGATTACACACTTTGTACCATATAAATAATGCCTCCAAAGTTTTAGTGCGAACACAACGACACCCAACTCCAAATCGTGGGTGGTGTAATTCTTCTCGTTCACCTTTAGCTGTCGAGAAGCATATGCAATAACCTTGCCTTTCTGCATGAGCACACATCCCATACCGGTGTGTGATGCGTCGCAGTATACTACATATTCTTCTTTTCCATCAGGCAATGTCAACACAGGTGCATTGCTCAACTTCTGCTTGAGAATGTCAAAGGATTTGTGCTGCTTAGGACCCCAATCAAACATGATATTCTTGCGAGTCAACGAAGTTAGGGGTGCTGCAATCCTTGAGAAGTTTTCAATAAATCGCCTATAGTATCCTGCCAAACCCAAGAAACTGCGAATTTCTGTGGGCGTCTTTGGCTCTTGCCAGTTCATGATAGCTTCATTCTTAGCGGGATCCATCTGGATACCATGCTCACTAACCACATGTCCATGGAATTGGACTTCATGAAGCCAGAATTCACACTTTGAAAACTTGGCGTAGAGCTTCTCCCACTGAAGTAGTTCCAGAATACATCGAAGATGCTTCTCATGGTCGGCCTGTTTCTTTGAATAAATAAGAATGTCATCAATGAAGACGATAACAAATTTTTCTAAGTATGGCGTGCAGACGCGGTTCATGAGATCCATGAACGCTGCTGGTGCATTAGTGAGCCCAAAAGGCATCACTAGGAACTCGTAGTGACCATAACGAGTTCTAAAGACAGTCTTATGCACGTCTTCATCTCTAACCTTCAATTGATGGTAGCCTGACCTCAAATCGATCTTGGAGAAGTAACTTGCCCCTTGCAATTGATCGAACAGATCGTCGATCCTGGGCAATGGATATCTATTCTTGATTGTGCAATCGATGCATAGATGCATCGATCAATCCTTCTTCTTTACAAACAGGATTGGTGCTCCCCAAGGAGACGAACTAGGTCTAATAAATCCTTTTGCCAATAAATCATCTAGTTGAGTTCTCAACTCTTTCATCTCAGTTGGTGTTAACCTGTAAGGTGCTCTTGCAATAGGCGCTGTGTCACACCCCCAAATTCCACCCGCGGATAACACCCGCTTCGAGGGCGTGGCTGACCAGGATCCAGCCACCAATTATACTAAGCATTGGTTAATATTAAGGTAATACTTACTAACCATAAGGTTAGCAAATATCAAGTTCAGAGTTTTAAGTTCAGAGTAAATGTAGCGGAAGCATAATTAACAGTTTTAAACATTGTTCGCAAGGTAAACATAATAAATGCCCAACACACGGGCAGACGACCACTACACATCCCAAGCAGCTGCTCCAGTCACTGGCCACCTGCAAAGCATGCAGTAAGGGGTCAACAATAATGCTGAGTGAGTTCACTAGTTGTCCAGTTTTAATTACCAAAAACTTGTTTCACCAGTTAATTTATCCGTTTATACATGCCATGGGGAGCTACCCCAAAAGTTTAGCGACTAAACTGTTTTTCCAATACCGAACACTAGGTAACCGTTTGCGTTTCCGCAGGATGCCCCGATGTCAATGTTCTATCATCATTGACGGATGCCTGAGTACATTAGTTCACGACCGATCCCATACCATGGCACGGTGTGAGGCTGGTAAAACCTAAATAGCGCTATCAACTAATAACCCGTTCGCCTGGCACCGGCGACTAATCGGTATTATGTAGTAGGGACTTGAGTGATAGAGTTGCGTTTAGTGCCGTTAGTTGCAATCCGTATAAACAGTAATTAACTAAAAAGGTTTCCCAATACAAGGGAAGATAAAGTAAGTTTGTTTCCCAATAACTAGGGAAGGAGTGTAGACGGTATCCCCTTTACAAGGGGATAGGGTTGTTTTAGTCTCGTGTCCCAAACCACCGGGACGCATGCTTTTAAGTTGTGAACTCACCTTGGGTTGCTCGGTATGATACGTTACTTGGTTAAGTATGTTGGTCACCACGTCCTAACATGGTTACCAAATATGGGTCAAGTCGGGTACAAGTAAACACGTATAGCATGCACGTATACAAACAGTTAACAGGCAGAACTACAAACAGTAACATATGTACATACAGTAGCAGATCAGAATGAAGTCCAGTCAATAGGAGGCCCAACAGTTGAAGCCCAAAACAACAAGACAAACAGTCAAGGCCCAATAACATAAAACAGCCCAGTCGAAACTAAGGTGGTTGCGACTCGCAACCAAGGTTGCGACTCGCAACTGTGGTCTCGGTCCGTCATGTTTTGGTTACGACTCGTAACCGGAGATTGCGACTTAGCAGGTGTGGTTGCGACTCGCAACCAGGTTTGATGCGTGCTGATTGCAACTCGCAACTGGGAGATTTCGACTGATCATGTGTGGTTTCGAGTAGCAACCAAAGGTTGCGACTCGCAACCGTGATAACGTGCATGGCAATCCCTTCTAGAACCTGCAGTGTACGACCCAATGGAATTGCTGTTTCATGTAAATATTGTACTAAGCCACTAAAACATGTTTCTTGGTCGGTTTTGTGCACATTTTAGATCAAAATCAGCAGGTTCAAAACATTTTAGCAACATTCAAGCTGTTCATCATATATTCATCAATCAAATTCAAACTTCATTCACAAACAACCCAAAATCCTGTTTAAAACTCCTACCTATTTTCCGGACAAAATCATAAACAAGATTAAACCCAAAACATGCATTTTAATAGCCACAATCATTAACTAACAATCAAGCCTAAATCTTTAAACATCATCGGATAGTAAAACCCATCAACTTAAACAATATGAAACATTTAACCAAAACCATCACAAACCACAAACCGATTATCATAACAACAAACATCATAAACATTCACAACAAACATCATCAAGTAGCCACCTTCCTTAGCATATTTATGAACATACAAGCCTAATATTCATACTAAAATCTCTAATCACATCAACAAGCATAAAACCATAGCAATCATCAACAATCATGAACATAAACACACTAACCGGTTACTCGGGGTTGAGAGAAAAGGGGTGTTCGGGTGGTCTCTTGGCTCGGCCGATCCTCCTTGTTGATAGCTCACTTGATCCGAGAGATATGAAGGAATGGGGAGTTGATTTTGGTTGCTAGAAATTTAGAGTTTTAGGGTTTAGTGAAGAAGATGAGAGGAGAGTGTGAGAAGAGAGTGTGTAAAATGATTAAGGGAGGTGGGGTTGGGTTTATATAGTGTACCGAGTTGGGCTAAGGGTTTCCGGGTTGGGTTTCTCGGCTACAAGGCCTTAACCGGCCCAAGTGTTTCACTGTTCACTCGAGACCGTGGTCTCGAGTCGGGTCTCGGGTTTGGTTCACATATATATAACACTTATATATATATACATACACATAAGTAAATCGGCACATAACACATAATAACAAATAGCTCTTCATACATTTTTACTGTTAGTCGATTACGTACACGTTGGTTACATCGAAAGGTTATCCGGAAAGATCCGAGGTGTCACATTATCCCCAAGTTTTAGGAACTTTCGTCCCGAAAGTTAAAGCAGCCACTGTCAAGCTAGTGTAAGTGAAAGCGTTTCAACGGGGTGTCACATCATCCCTCCGTTAGTTTGGAATTTCGTCCCGAAATTCGTTCGTAGCTTCAGTGCTGGGGTTTTCGTTAGGGAACAACTGGGGATACTTGTGCTTCATCTGGTCTTCCCGCTCCCAGGTATACTCTGGGCCACGTCGCGAGTTCCAACGAACTCGTACAAGAGGTATCTGGCTACGTTTGAGGGTTTTGATCACTCGATCCGTGATCTCGATTGGTTCCTCAGTAAAGTGTAGCTGTTCGTCAATCGTTAGTTCCTTAAAAGGAATCACAAGTGTTTCATCCGACAAACACTTCTTCAGGTTGGATACATGAAAAACGTTGTGTACCGCACTCAGTTCTTCAGGCAGGTTCAATCTATAAGCAACCTTACCGATCTTCTCGGTAATTTCGAATGGTCCGATATATCGCGGATTAAGCTTGCCCCGTTTCCCAAAGCGAACCACACCCTTCCAGGGTGAGATTTTAAGTAGAACCCGGTCACCGACCTGGAATTCCAATGGTTTCCTACGCTTATCAGCGTAGCTCTTCTGACGGTCACGAGCTGCCGCCATGCGTTGTCTGATCTGGGCAATCTTTTCCGTTGTATCTACCACCATCTCTGGGCCCGTGATTTGACTATCACCGATTTCCGCCCAGCAGAGAGGTGACCGGCATTTACGACCGTACAATGCCTCAAAAGGTGCTGCCTGAATACTGGTGTGGTAGCTGTTGTTGTAAGAGAACTCTACTAACGGTAGATGTTTCTCCCAGTTCTTGCCAAAGTCGATCACACACGCTCTAAGCATGTCTTCGAGAGTTTGGATGGTGCGTTCGGACTGTCCATCCGTTTGCGGGTGATAAGCAGTGCTCATATCCAAACGTGAGCCAAAGCATTTGTGCATAGCTTGCCACAATTCTGAAGTAAATCGAGCGTCTCGGTCTGAAATAATCGAGGTTGGCACTCCGTGCCTCGAAACTACTTCCTTTAAGTAAATCTCCGCCAGGGTAGAAAACTTGTCTGTTTCCTTAATAGCCAGAAAGTGTGCGGACTTGGTCAGTCGATCCACTATTACCCAAATAGTATCATTTCCGCGTTGAGACCTAGGTAGCCCTGTGACAAAATCCATGGAAATCTGTTCCCATTTCCATTTCGGGATTTCCGGTTGTTGGAGTAGGCCTGCCGGCTTCTGGTATTCCGTCTTGACTCTGGCGCAAGTCAAACATTTGCTGACGTATGTTGCTATGTGGGCCTTCATGCCAGGCCACCAATACGTAGTCTTCAAGTCATGGTACATCTTGTCTGAACCAGGATGTACTGAGTAGCGGGACTTGTGGGCTTCGTCCATCACGAGTTCACGCAAACCTCCAAAGAGTGGAACCCAAATACGCCCTGTTACATAGTAAGCACCATCTTCTTTCTGTTCTAGTTGCTGTCTCGACCCTCGCAGAGACTCAGCCCTGATGTTTTCCGGCTTCAATGCTTCAACTTGAGCATTTCGAATCTGGGTAGGGAGGTTAGACTGGATGGTAAGTTGCAGTGCTCGCACGCGCTTTGGTATAGTGTCCTTTCGGCTGAGGGCGTCTGCCACGACATTGGCCTTGCCCGGATGGTATTTGATGGCGTATTCGTAGTCGTTCAAGAGTTCGACCCATCGACGTTGTCTCATGTTCAACTCCTTTTGCCTAAAGATATGCTCGAGACTCCTGTGATCGGTGTAAATAGTGCACTTGGTACCGTACAGGTAATGTCTCCATATCTTAAGAGCAAAGATCACTGCTCCCAGTTCCAAGTCATGCGTCGTGTAGTTCTTTTCATGCGTCTTGAGTTGTCGTGAGGCGTAGGCAATAACTTTCTCGCGTTGCATTAACACGCAACCGAGTCCATGAATAGACGCATCGCAGTAAACCACAAAGTCGTCAGTACCGTCGGGCAATGAGAGAATAGGAGCGCTACAGAGGTTATCCTTAAGCCTCTGAAAAGCAGATTCCTGTGCTGCATTCCACTTGTAGGCGACGCCTTTCTGAGTGAGTGTTGTGAGAGGTTGTGCAATCTTTGAGAATCCCTGAGTGAATCTGCGGTAGTAGCCTGCTAAACCCAAGAATTGACGAACTTCAGTGGGGGTCTTAGGTGTAGGCCAGTTCTTTATCGATTCGATCTTAGCTGGGTCGACGTGAATTCCGTTCTTATTAACTACATGGCCGAGGAAATGAACTTCTCGAAGCCAGAAGTCACATTTAGAGAATTTGGCGTACAGTTGCTCGTTGCGAAGGAGTTCGAGGATAAGGCGTAGGTGCTGTTCATGCTCTTCTTGACTTTTTGAATAAATCAAGATGTCGTCGATAAACACAATCACAAATTTGTCGAGGTAAGGCTTACATACGCGGTTCATAAGGTCCATGAACACAGCCGGCGCATTGGTCATTCCAAAAGGCATAACGAGGAATTCATAGTGACCATAACGAGTCCTGAATGCAGTCTTGGAGATGTCTTCGTCACGTACTCTCAACTGATGGTAGCCTGATCGCAGGTCAATCTTAGAATAGTAACTCGATCCTTGCAATTGATCAAACAAATCGTCGATGCGCGGGAGAGGGTAACGATTCTTGATGGTAACCTTGTTCAACTCGCGATAGTCGATGCACATTCGGAATGTGCCGTCCTTCTTCTTGACAAAGAGCACTGGGGCTCCCCAGGGTGATGAACTAGGACGGATAAATCCTTTATCCAATAGTTCCTGTAGCTGCGTAGCGAGTTCTTTCAGTTCTGCAGGGGCTAAACGGTACGGTGCACGAGCTATGGGTGCTGCTCCAGGAGCTAGCTCGATTTGAAATTCGACCTGACGATGGGGTGGGAGTCCAGGTAGTTCCTCAGGGAATACCTCGGGATAGTCGCGTACTACCGGAAAATCTTCAATCCTCTTTTCCTTCTCGTGGGTGTTGGTGACAAGTGCTAGGATAGCGGTGTGCCCTTTCTGTAAACATTTCTGGGCTTTTAGAAGCGAGATAATGCCTGTGACTTCTCCACTTTTGTTGCCTTTGACGATGAGGGGTTGACCAGAACGGCGAGGTATACGAACCGCTTTCTCTTGACAGAGAATTTCAGCGCGGTGTTTGGATAACCAATCCATACCAATGACGACGTCGAAGCTTCCAAGTTTGACAGGGAAAAGATCGATACTAAACGTGTGGCCAGACAATTCTAGGGTGCAGTCGTGGATCACATGCGTGGCCTCGATGTTCTTGCCATTAGCTATCTCGACGGTATGCTTAGAACTTAATAATGCGGGCGAATGCTTAAGTTTCTTACTAATGCGAAGGGATACATAACTGGCATCGGCACCGGAATCAAATAACACAGAAACATAATGATCATCAAGTAGGAACTTACCCGCCACGACGTTGGGATCGTTCCTAGCCTCTCCAGCTCCAATCACGAAAGCTCTGCCCCTTGCATTTCCAGCATTGTTGTTTTGCTCATTGTTCCCAGCTCCCTGATTGTTGCGATTCTGATTCAGTTCAGGGCAATCCTTTCGCATGTGTCCTGTTGCCCCGCATTTAAAACATGCTCTGTTGTTTCCCTGCTGCTGTTGCTGTTGGGGTTGTTGCTGATTCTGCCTTGTTGGGAACTGACTTCTACAATCCTTTGCTTCGTGCCCCATCTTGTGGCATCGCTGACACTGACCCTTGTTGCATGCCCCGTTGTGGTGCCTGTTACACTTGTTGCACTTAGGGTAGTTTCCCCGGTAGCCACCCTGTTGTTGAGTGCCTTTGTTGTTGTCAGTTTTCCTTTGCTGAGCTGGGGCTTGAGTAGGGTTAGCATCCTTGCCCTGATTTCCATCCCACTTTCGTTTTCCATCACTAGAACTTCCTTCCGCAGCACTGATCCTTTTGGGCAACCTGCCCTCTTCCACAGCCTGATCAGTGAGTTTGTGAGCAAGTCGAACGATCGGCTGAATGGTAGTGTGGTTGGCTGAAGTTACATGGCTTCGAATTTCTGGAGCCAGACCCTTGATGTACAGTTCGATCCTTCGGTACATGGGTCGAGACATGTTTGGACAAAGAGCAGCATAGTCGTTGGACAGCTTGGTGTAGGTCTCAATCTCCGACCCAACCATCTTGAGTTCATAGTACTCATTCTCAAGCTTGTGGATGTCATCCCTGTGACAGTACTCTTCCTTGATCATATCCTTGAAATCTTCCCACGCAGTAGCGTTAGCAGTCTCCAAACCAAGCATTTGAATTTGCGCCTTCCACCATGAAAGTGCGCTTCCCTCTAGAGTACCAGTAGCAAACTTCACCCAATTAGCAGTTGGGCATTCACAGACAGCAAAAACAGCTTCGACCTTCTCAATCCAGTGCAGAAGGCCTATGGCACCCTCCGTGCCATTGAAAGGAAGAGGCTTGCAATCCATAAAGGTCTTGAAGGTACAAACACGTGGTTGCACAGGTGCAGGCTGACCTATAGGGTGAGCTGCGAAAGCTGCAGCCACAGTGTTGAGCAGGCTAGTGAACTGAGCCGGGGTCATGTTGACGTTTCCTCGTCCGCGTCCACTCATTGTCTTCATAACCAGAAAACATAGTATGAGTGCGTGATAGCGAGAATAAGATAGAAGAGAGAAGATGTATCTATCTAATCAGGCAACTAGTACGTATAGTAAAGCAGAAAGCATAAGACAAGTAAGCAAGTAACTATGGGTCCGAGCTATGAGGTCAGATAAGTCGAGCCTTGTACTTGGAGTGTAGTGTCGTCACGAGTCACGGGTTATAGTCTGGTTTTTCTCAAAAAGATTCTTCCCCTTTTTAAAACCAAGTTCACTATAACCAATGGCTCTGATACCAATCTGTCACACCCCCAAATTCCACCCGCGGATAACACCCGCTTCGAGGGCGTGGCTGACCAGGATCCAGCCACCAATTATACTAAGCATTGGTTAATATTAAGGTAATACTTACTAACCATAAGGTTAGCAAATATCAAGTTCAGAGTTTTAAGTTCAGAGTAAATGTAGCGGAAGCATAATTAACAGTTTTAAACATTGTTCGCAAGGTAAACATAATAAATGCCCAACACACGGGCAGACGACCACTACACATCCCAAGCAGCTGCTCCAGTCACTGGCCACCTGCAAAGCATGCAGTAAGGGGTCAACAATAATGCTGAGTGAGTTCACTAGTTGTCCAGTTTTAATTACCAAAAACTTGTTTCACCAGTTAATTTATCCGTTTATACATGCCATGGGGAGCTACCCCAAAAGTTTAGCGACTAAACTGTTTTTCCAATACCGAACACTAGGTAACCGTTTGCGTTTCCGCAGGATGCCCCGATGTCAATGTTCTATCATCATTGACGGATGCCTGAGTACATTAGTTCACGACCGATCCCATACCATGGCACGGTGTGAGGCTGGTAAAACCTAAATAGCGCTATCAACTAATAACCCGTTCGCCTGGCACCGGCGACTAATCGGTATTATGTAGTAGGGACTTGAGTGATAGAGTTGCGTTTAGTGCCGTTAGTTGCAATCCGTATAAACAGTAATTAACTAAAAAGGTTTCCCAATACAAGGGAAGATAAAGTAAGTTTGTTTCCCAATAACTAGGGAAGGAGTGTAGACGGTATCCCCTTTACAAGGGGATAGGGTTGTTTTAGTCTCGTGTCCCAAACCACCGGGACGCATGCTTTTAAGTTGTGAACTCACCTTGGGTTGCTCGGTATGATACGTTACTTGGTTAAGTATGTTGGTCACCACGTCCTAACATGGTTACCAAATATGGGTCAAGTCGGGTACAAGTAAACACGTATAGCATGCACGTATACAAACAGTTAACAGGCAGAACTACAAACAGTAACATATGTACATACAGTAGCAGATCAGAATGAAGTCCAGTCAATAGGAGGCCCAACAGTTGAAGCCCAAAACAACAAGACAAACAGTCAAGGCCCAATAACATAAAACAGCCCAGTCGAAACTAAGGTGGTTGCGACTCGCAACCAAGGTTGCGACTCGCAACTGTGGTCTCGGTCCGTCATGTTTTGGTTACGACTCGTAACCGGAGATTGCGACTTAGCAGGTGTGGTTGCGACTCGCAACCAGGTTTGATGCGTGCTGATTGCAACTCGCAACTGGGAGATTTCGACTGATCATGTGTGGTTTCGAGTAGCAACCAAAGGTTGCGACTCGCAACCGTGATAACGTGCATGGCAATCCCTTCTAGAACCTGCAGTGTACGACCCAATGGAATTGCTGTTTCATGTAAATATTGTACTAAGCCACTAAAACATGTTTCTTGGTCGGTTTTGTGCACATTTTAGATCAAAATCAGCAGGTTCAAAACATTTTAGCAACATTCAAGCTGTTCATCATATATTCATCAATCAAATTCAAACTTCATTCACAAACAACCCAAAATCCTGTTTAAAACTCCTACCTATTTTCCGGACAAAATCATAAACAAGATTAAACCCAAAACATGCATTTTAATAGCCACAATCATTAACTAACAATCAAGCCTAAATCTTTAAACATCATCGGATAGTAAAACCCATCAACTTAAACAATATGAAACATTTAACCAAAACCATCACAAACCACAAACCGATTATCATAACAACAAACATCATAAACATTCACAACAAACATCATCAAGTAGCCACCTTCCTTAGCATATTTATGAACATACAAGCCTAATATTCATACTAAAATCTCTAATCACATCAACAAGCATAAAACCATAGCAATCATCAACAATCATGAACATAAACACACTAACCGGTTACTCGGGGTTGAGAGAAAAGGGGTGTTCGGGTGGTCTCTTGGCTCGGCCGATCCTCCTTGTTGATAGCTCACTTGATCCGAGAGATATGAAGGAATGGGGAGTTGATTTTGGTTGCTAGAAATTTAGAGTTTTAGGGTTTAGTGAAGAAGATGAGAGGAGAGTGTGAGAAGAGAGTGTGTAAAATGATTAAGGGAGGTGGGGTTGGGTTTATATAGTGTACCGAGTTGGGCTAAGGGTTTCCGGGTTGGGTTTCTCGGCTACAAGGCCTTAACCGGCCCAAGTGTTTCACTGTTCACTCGAGACCGTGGTCTCGAGTCGGGTCTCGGGTTTGGTTCACATATATATAACACTTATATATATATACATACACATAAGTAAATCGGCACATAACACATAATAACAAATAGCTCTTCATACATTTTTACTGTTAGTCGATTACGTACACGTTGGTTACATCGAAAGGTTATCCGGAAAGATCCGAGGTGTCACACGCTGCTCTAGGAATAATGTCGATTCTGAACTCTACTTGTCTATCTGGTGGCAAACCAGGTAATTCTTCAGGGAATACTTCGAGATATTCAGAAATGATGGGGATGTCTTCAATCTTGGGCTTCAGCTCATCAATAGTCACTTGTGCCATATAAATGACACAACCCTTCTTCATGCACCTTGATGCCTTAAGTATAGACACTTGCTTAGGCAACCCATACCGAGTATCTCCTTGTATGGTAAGTGGTTCACCATATGTAGTCTTGATTACCACTTGCTTCTTGTCACACACAATCTGGGCTTGGTTATGAGATAACCAATCCACGCCTATTACTATGTCGAAACCAGCTAGCTTTAAAGGAAACAAGGACAACGAAAAGAGTGGTTCCTAATGGATATAAAACATCCATCTAACATGGTTGAAGCGATTTCTATGGTACCATCAGCTAATTCTACTTCATACTTTATGCTTAGGGCTCTAACAGGCAGATTTAACAAGTTACAAAACTTATCATCAACAAATGACTTATCTGCTCCAGAATCAAATAATACCCATGCATAGACATCATTTATAAGGAAGGTACCTGTTATCACATTGTCATTCTGGATTGCTTCCTGTGCATTCATCTGAAAGACCCTAGCATTGGTCTTTTTCCCATCTTCAGCCTTCTTCGCATATTTTGGGCAGTTGGACTTGATGTACCCCTTCTCGTTGCAGTTGTAGCACGCCGCGTCCTTTATCTTCTTGCAGTCTAACGTCTTGTGCTCACTTGACTTACAAATCCCACAAGCCATGGGTTGCGATTGGGATTTCGATTCGTATCTGCACCTCCCCTTATGGTGCTTCTTACTGATTTTACATTTGGGCTTCTCGCCCGACTATTGACCTTCCTTTTTAAACCCGGAACTCTTTTTGTGGTCAGTGTTCCCCTTGTGTTTCTTATCTGAACGTAGTGAGTTATCATCCTCATGCTTCCTTTTCTCGGCATGAGAGTTTCTAAGAGATCTCTGCCTGACCGCATCCAGGGTAAGAGACAATGATATATCAGCTGCAGACCTAAAAGTAGCAGGTCGAGATGCCTTCACACTAGCCTTGATCTCCGGGCTAATCCTCCAATGAAACGGGCTATTCGTTTTGGTTCCGGTTGTCACACCCCAACCGATAGCGGAATCATCGGGGCGCGACACTGAGCGAAACAGATTGTCTAGAAGTTTCCATAACAATTGTCATTACCAATCAATTTAAAATAACATGTCCCATACCGTGTCTCAAAAGGCAAACAAATTATTACACACAAAATCTAGGCAATTAGTTCTGTTCCGGCAACTCAGATTCAAATTGTACAGACAACTATTTGTTGGCCTCTAGGACCTTATTCAAGCCTCGCGTTCCTAGAAGATAAGCATCCTAAACACCTATCACATACATTAAAATAAAGTGAATACACATAGTGTAAAGGTGAGCATACAATTTTGATAAGAGCATATAGAGTTCGAAATAGTTTACGCATAACCAGCGTGTACACAGAGGAAAACGAAGCATGTTAATTATCGACATGAACCTATTGATACCAATGACTGCGGGTTGACTACCCGAGGCAGTTCGCAATACATGATCACCACTGTAATCCATGCAAGTAATTGTTCTTAACAACACCCGTGTGAATAGGTGCTGAGACCAAACTATAGTACTATCGTTGCTAAGGCAAGTAGACAACATTCCATGTGTAAACATAACAAACAAGCATTCATTTAGTCACGTGTAACATGCGGTAATGGTTAGCGTTAAAAGTATTGCGTAGTGTGTTCGATGTGGTTTCGTATAAGTAACGTATGTAACACCCAAAAGTGCGCAAAGCAAAAAAAGGGATCGAGTATACTCACAACGGTTGATGGATTGAAGGGAGCGCTTGAGAGTAAGGTTAGACTGAATAGTTCGATAGCATAACGATAAGTGACGCGTAACACGAAAACAAGTGTTGATTGGTTTGGAAAGCTGGTCGATCGGATGGTAGTCCGATCGGACAGCTGACCGTGCGGGTGACAGTCCGTTCAGACGGCTGTCCGGCTCGATGGCCGTTCGAGTGGATTGTTTCTTCCTCTAGGAAGGATGAGTTTGTGTATGATGGTTTGACTTTTGAATTTTTTTGTTGTAGCATTTGAAAACATTGAAGTATCTCTACCTTTCAGGTCGGTTAATCGGACGGTCGTTCGATCGACCGGCAACCCGATTGGTTGGGCACTTCTGTGAAAACAAGCTTGCAGCTGGCTGTCACTCGATCGGACAGCAGTTCGATCAGGTGGCATTCCTAGCGCATTGAACATGTTTAAAATTGTTTTAGTGTGGATTTTCGAATGTCTCATGGTACGGTTGGCAGTTCGATCGGATGGTAGTCCGATCGGACAGCAACTCATTCAACACTCAGACTCCTTAGATTACTATAATGGTTAAGTGTGGGTCCCAAGGCGCAAGTCGTTCGGCTGGCAGGTCGATCGGGTGGCTGGCCGATCGGACAGCACCTCGTCCCGGTCGTCCTGATCGTGTTACACTTGGTTGTTTTTGATTGTTTGTCATTTTATCAAGACGTTTTGATAACGTGCTAACCAACAAAACTTCGTCCTTAGCTTTAGTGACTCGACTGAACCGGAATCACCCAAGCTCGGTCGGTCCATTAGTTCCAGACGATTGTTCTTGGTTACCCGGAATCGGTAGCCTTGTAGGTAGGATCCAGATCTTGAGCCAACACGACCACATATCGGGTAGTAAGTCAGCACAAGCTCTGATTCTATCGGTTTTTTAGTGCATTTGGTGTAAAAGAGTTGAATGAAAGTTAGAAAACCATCTTTCAATCCTTTTTATTGGGAATATGTTCAGATCTTATGAAAGATCTTTGTTAGTTTATGTGGAAATCGGTTAGATCTAAGTTGTTCTTGGTGGATTGAGGTCAAAACGTGAAGTTCTTCAAGAACACATGATGACGTCGTCCTAGAACACCTTGAACCTTGGTGATTTCACGGTTAAAAGTTAAGATTCAAAAGATAGAAAGGTGTAGGAATGTGTGTAGATCAAGAAAGTACAAGATTTAGAGTGAGATCTTACCGGAATTGAGAGAAATTGAAGAAAAAGTGAGGAGCACGAGCTGGTCGGTCAGAGAGTTTCCAAAAGTGGAAAGAATGAAAGTGACATGGGTATTTATAGAGTTACCCAAAGAGGAAAGTGCTAGCCAATCTGCTAGGCAGCTCGATCGGTCAGCCTGGCCGATCTGACGGCAGTCCGAACGGTCGGCTGGTCGATCGGCTGGTTGCTTGATCGGTCGGCCGCCTGATTCGAATGTTCGGCACGACGAGTTTGCTGTTTCGATTGCGATTGCGAGCGTTGCGATGCGATAGAGTTTCCTAGTCAAATTACTTTTAATCCCAACTACTCATATCTCGCGCTATCTCTTCTCCACTAATCATCGTACTATATCTACATAACAAGCATCCTTATCTCATACTTGTAGGTCCCCGTAATCCCGTATGGATCGTAACAAGACTGTTAATCTATCAAGGGTGCGGAATCCCCTTGATAAACCTTCGAACACAGAAACAAGAACGTGTAGATGAATAAGAACTCGAACACACAAACACATAATCTTTCAAACTGATCTTCTGTGATTATCAAACCTTAGAAAACGTTTTACAATCACTAGGATCTCCTAGAACCTAACAGCCGATTTCTGTTTGTTCTAAACTCTCTCAATTCGAATGCTCTCTCACAATATCCAAAATTCTAACCCTAAACTTGTAGCAAGAGGTTGTTTATATACCACAACCTCCCATACATGAATTGGGCTCTGGCCCGTATACAATTACATAATAAATTCGGACCTAATAAACAAGATACAAACTTGGACTTGATTGGGCTTCAATATCTCGAATTCCCTAAGTCTTCATGGTCCAATCATCTGTTTAATATCCAAAGACCAATCCAAAGCTGTTGTCGCATAACATGCACCAACAAACTCCCCTTTGACAATAGCTTGCAAAGGAAACTTTAGTCTTCAGAATCTCACAGTCTTTGGTCTTTGGATAGCGTCAGCTTCAACATGAACTCTGTCAGCAATAGGTAGGGACATCTTGATAGCAGCCAAGGCTCTCTTTTCAGCCTCATACATATTTTTATCATTTTCTTGCATGTTTACATAGGCTGTGACACGTGGTCTGCCTTCAAAGTCATGTGTAGGGTTTGTGTACCCACTAACAATACAAATCCACATGCGTGTGTCTTGATACTCAATGAAGGATTAAAAATTGTCCTTCCATGTCAAATAGTTCTCCACCTTCATCATCTTAGGTGGTTTGTTGGTTGTGCCAACCTCATGTTCCATCCTTAAGAGTTCGTTCAATTTAGTCATGTTCGACATTTTAACTTAATCAGACTGGAAAAACCGTACAAAGTTTGTCCGAAACCCGTTTTTACCAAATTATACCGTTAGATTCGTCTCGAAATTACGATTCCAATGATATATAATGTCGAAGACCTATTTCAGGATTTTCTAGAGTTTTTTTTTTTGTCCTAAAAATCCAACGAGTCCAACGGTGCAAACGGTTTGTCCAGTTAAGTTACGGATAATTCTCTAAACACGAAACAGTGAAATTTTTCCTACGATTGCCTAGAAAAATTCCACCACTTCCAAACTTGCAACCACTTAGTCCAGTTGAGACCACACAGTCCAGTCGAGACCCCTGCTTCGAGTAGAAACCTCCGTTTCGAGTCAAATCTGTGCAACTCGAGACCACTGTTTCGAGTCGAGACCACTGTTTCGAGTCAAATATGCGCAACTCGAAACCCCAGTCGAGACCTCTGGTTTTGAGTGAAAAGTACCCAGTCGAGACCACTTATTTCGAGTGAAGAAAGGACTAGTCGAGACCTCCAGTCGAGACCAGCAATCTTCCAATAATAAATCCCGAAAAACAAGCACCTTTTACACTGCAGAATCCTCTGATTGATAACTTTCCAACTGAAACTCCAAAAAACAAGCAAACAAGTCAGATCAATAACCAAAACGAATCAAACACACAAAATTTTTACTGTTCTTCGATGTTCTTCACTGTTCTTCACACAAAATCCGAAAATCTTCAAACGAACAAAATCCTTGAATCTGTAGTATCAGTTTTGAACCGTACACAAGAGCAAAGGCTCTGATACCAATTGTAGGTCCCCGTAATCCCGTATGGATCGTAACAAGACTGTTAATCTATCAAGGGTGCGGAATCCCCTTGATAAACCGTCGAACACAAAAACAAGAACATGTAGATGAACAAGAACTCGAACACACAAATACACAATCTTTCAAACTGATCTTCTTTGATTATCAAAGCTTAGAAAACGTTTTACAATCACTAAGATCTCCTAGAACCTAACAGCCGATTTCTGTTTGTTCTAAATCTCTCAATTCGAATGTTCTCTCACAATATCCAAAAGTCTAACCCTAAACTTGTAGCAAGAGGTTGTTTATATACCACAACCTCCCATACACGAATTGGGCTCTGGCTCGTATACAATTACATAATAAATTCGGACCTAATAAACAAGATACAAACTTGGACTTGATTGGGCTTCAATATCTCGAATTCCTTAAGTCTTCATGGTCCAATCATTTGTTTAATATCCAAAGACCAATCCAAAGTTGTTGTCACATAACATGCACCAACAATATTCGTTTAGCGTTTGCGATTCAATTGCCATTGAGTTCGACTGCGATTTGATTGATTATCACACATAGCATAAATAAACATGCACAAGTAACACCTAAGGCACACACACATGTATAATAAGAACCAAAATGTGTAATTCGAGTTGCGAGCGCGATGTTGATTAGATCAGTTCGATTAGCGTTTAGTTAACTTTATCGCATTGTTACTTCCAGTCATTCACAGTTGTAAGGCGATTCGTAGCGATAAATATTCGTCGATCATTGCGATTATAATTAGTTACTCCACATAATACAACTAATGTAAAACATAAAATAGACTAACTATGGTCAAAGAAGTCAAAACAGGAATTGAGCAAGGAGAGACAAATCACAATTAGCGATCTTTTCTTCCTTTGACTTCAGTCTTGACTTTGACTTCGACTTTCGAAACACTGGGGTGTTACAGCCTCCCCTAGTTGAGGGAATTTCGTCCCGAAAGTAGGCTGAAGCCATAACAAACAATTGCAGATACTTTGCCTTCATGTCGCTTTCGAGTTCCCAAGTGAACTCTGCGCCTCGTTTGCCTTCCCATCGGACTTTCACAATAGGAATGTGCGAGCGTCTGAGCTACTTGGTTTGGCGATACATGATTTCGACAGGCTTCTCCATGAAGTGTAGTGTTTCGTTTATTTGGAGGTCATCGAGAGGCACAATTAAATCATGCTCAGCCAGGCACTTTCGGAGGTTTGAAACGTGGAAAGTCGGGTGGACATTACTTAGTTCCTCCGGTAGTTCGAGTCTGTAGTCGACTTTTTCAATCCTTTCCAGAATCTTAAAAGGTCCAACACATCGAGGCGCTAACTTCCCTTTCTTACCGAATCTGACCACACCCTTCCATGGTAATACCTTTAGGAGTACGTGGTCGCCAACGTTAAATTCAAGGGGCTTGCGTCGTCTATTGGCGTAACTTTTCTGTCTACTTCGAGCTTTCAACAAGTTGTCTCGAATTTGGAGGACTTTGTCAGACGTTTCTTGCAATAGCTTAGGACCGGTTAATTGCGAGTGACCGATCTCGTGCCATACAATAGGCGATCAACATCTTCTTCCGTATAAAGCTTCGAATGGTGCCATTTGTATGCTGGAATGATAACTGTTATTATACGAGAATTCGACTAACGGCAGCTATTTATCCTAATTACCACCGAAGTCTATGACACACGAACTGAGCATGTCCTCATGGGTACGGTTCGTTCTTTCAATTTGACCGTTGGTTTGAGGGTGGAATGCGGTACTCAGATTAAGCGTAGTACCAAGAGCAGCTTGAAACGTTTCCCACAATAGCGAGGTAAACCGAGCGTCATGGTCAGAGATGATGTCGCGAGGCGTCGCATGATTACAATCGCGAGGCTAATCGTTCTACCTTGTAGTCTTCCCGTATTGGCAAAAAGTGGGCTGATTTGGTTAAACGATCAACAACAACCTAAATGCTGTCGTGACCTGATGACGTGTGCGGAAGCTTTGTTATGAAGTCCATAGCTATACTCTCCCACTTCCACATGGGGATTGGGGGTTGCTCGAGTAAGCCAGAGGGCCTTTGCTGTTCAGCCTTGACCCTTGCACAAGTCAGGCAGGCACTTCCCAACGTAGAGAGCAATATCCCTTTTCATGCCCGACCACCAGTACCTGTAGCGAAGATCCTAGAACATTTTATCGGCACCGTGATGAATAGAATATCGGGATTTGTGGGCTTCATCCATCAATATCTGTCGCAAATCGGTCCGCTTAGGGATCCAAATTCGGTCCAGAAAATGGAATATCCCATTCGATTTACTTACAAGCTGCGCTCCATCGTGATAGGTTCTTTCCTTCTTTAGAGTATGTTCATTGAAACAGGCATGCTGAGCTTCGCGGATGAGCGTTTCGAGATCATGCTGGGCTTGGAGGTTACGAATGCTAATCAAGTACCTGTGTCTGCTTAGAGCGTCGGCAACGACATTTGCTTTGCCTGGGTGATAACGAATCTCACAGTCGTAATCGTTGAGAAGTTCTACCCATCGTCGTTGACGCATATTAAGTTCTTTTTTATCAAAGATATGTTGGCCCCTATGATCGGTGAAGATCGTACACTTGGTACCGTACAGGTAGTGTCGCCAAATCTTTAACGCAAAAACAACTGCGCCTAGCTCGAGATCATGGGTTGTATAGATCTTCTCGTGGATTTTGAGCCGACGAGACGCGTAAGCTATAACCTTGTCCTCCTGCATAAGAACACAACCAAGACCAAGGTTGGAAGCATCGCAATAGATAATGAAACCGTCGTTTCCATCGGGCAATGTGAGAACAGGAGCATTGCAGAGCATGTACTTAAGGGTTTGGAAAGCAGACTCTTGTTCAGTTCCCCAAACAAAAGGCTTGTCTTTATGTGTAAGAGCGGTGAGCGGCACAGTGATCTTTGAAAATCCTTCAATAAATCGTCGATAATAGCCCACTAATCCAAGAAAAGAACGGACTTCGGATGGGTCCTTGGGCGTAACCCAACTCTTAACTACTTCAGTCTTCGCGGGATCGACATGAATACCTTGACTATGTACGATGTGTCCCAGGAACTAAACCTCCTCCAGCCAGAATTCACACTTGGAGAACTTAGCATAAAGTCGATTCCCCCGGAGTAGTTCGAGAACCAAACGTAGATGTTGCGCATGTTCGGCTTTAGATTTGGAATAGATCAAGACATCGTCGATGAACACGATGACGAAACGGTCGAGATAAGGTTTACAGACGCTATTCAGCAGATCCATGAAAACCGCCGGTGTGTTGGTTAAACCAAACGGCATAATAACGAACTCATAGTGGCCGTAACGAGTGCGAAAAGCGGTTTTGGGTATATCCTCCTCCTGGATGCGTAGTTGGTGATAGCATGAGCCTAGATCGATCTTTGAGAAACACGTAGCACCCTGTAGCTGATAAAATAAATCATCAATGCGAGGTAAGGGGTAACTATTCTTGATGGCTAACTTATTCAATTCCCGATAGTCGATGCACATCCTGAACGATCCATCCTTCTTTTTAACGAAGAGGACTGGCGCCCCCCAAGGAGAGGTGCTCGGGTGAATGAAGCCTTTTTCAAGTAATTCCTGAAGCTGATTCGAGAGTTCACGCATTTCGGATGGTGCGAGTCGGTAAGGAGCTTTGTCAACAGGATTGGCTCCAAGAATGAGGTCGATATGGAAGTCGATATCACGACTTGGCGGAAGTCCAGGAAGATCATCGGGGAACACCTGAGGATATTCACGGACCACAAGAACATCCTTTACTTTAGGTTTTCTTTTCTTTTCCTTCTCCGCTGCTACAATGTTAGCCAAGAAAGCTATGTATTCCTTGCGGAGATACTTGCTAGCGTGGACACAAGACATGAGTTTGAGACCTTTCGATGCAGTTTCGCCATGTACACACAACAAATCACCATTCGCGAGCGAGAATCGAATCATCTTGTCGAAGCACACAACTTCAGCATGGTTTTCACGAAGAAAGTCCATACCTATTATAACATCAAAACTTCCAAGTTGCATTGGAATAAAGTCGATTGGGAAGATGTGATTGTTGAGCTCGAGAGTACAATCACGAAGAACAGAATTAACGGCGACGGTTCTTCCGGTAGCGACTTCAACATCGAATGTCGAGGGGTTACGACTAAGGAACTTCTCGAATTCAAATGACACAAAACAATTATCCGCTCCAGTATCAAAAAACACGATGCATAAATACCATTCATAAGGAAGATACCATTGACCATGTTGTTGTCTGCCTGGGCTTGGCGCGCATTGATGTTAAAGGTTCTGGCACGTGCTGCTTGCTGTTGTTGCTGTTGCTGCTGCTGTGGGTGAGGCTGCTCCTGCTGGGGCTCTTGTTTCACAACCCTGTTCGGTCACATGTTCGCAAAGTGGTTGGGATCACCACATGCGAAGCGGACTCGGGCGTTGACTGCGAGTGCCTGAGCCGCGCGTTGGCCTTGCGGGGCTGGGAGCAGAGCTTCATGAGCAGTGGCTTGAGCTGCGGTGTTGCGGGGACCAGTACGGCAGTTGACAGTGAAGTGGTCGTACATGTTGCAGTGGGCGCAAAAACGATAGACGAGACCCACCGGGTGATGATATGAGCATGTTGGACAAGCAGGGTGGGGGCCTGTGTATGCACGCTTGGCAGGAGGTGCATAAGTGTTTGGCGCTGGACGGTGGTGGGACTGCTGCTGAGCCGGTACGGCTTGGAGAGGAGCAGCAGTGGTGGTGACATCAAAGTTCTTGTTGTTGGAGCTGCTGTTGTTGTTCTTCTTCTTTCGGCTTTCAGTGGCTGGCGCGGTGGTCACTTGTTGTAGAGAATTGGAAGGCTTATACCAAAAACCATCTTTTACCCGCTTGTCGTTAATTTCAGCGGCAAGCAAGTAAGTATCTTCGATCGACGCTGGCTTTACGGCATGCACAAAATCCGCGACACAGTCTGGTAAAGCTCGAATGTACTTCTTGATCATCATGTCTGTAGTCTTGACTTGATCAGGGCAGATGATGCTGAGCTGCTTAAGGCCAGCAGTCAGGACAGCGTTATCTCCATCCTTCTGCTTAATGTTCCAAAACTCGTCCTCCAGCTTTTGGCATTCATGGGGAGGGCAGAATTCGTCCATCATAATGGCCTTCAGCTCTTCCCAGGTCAGCTCATAAGCTGCATCATTCCCGCGTTTGTTTCGTTCGGCCATCCACCAGTCTAGTGCGCGGGACTGGAAGACGCCGGTTGCGTTTAGGGCACAGAGATTTTCAGGACAACCGCTTTGGCGCGGAGTGACTTCGATGGAATCGAACCATTGAAACATAGCCGTAGGGCTATCTTCTCCAGTAAATTCCTTTGGACCACAAGCCTTGAACTACTTGAAGCTGAAAGCAGTCTTGGTGGCAACTTTAGGAGCATCAGTTCTAGACTCCTCAGACCATTTGCTAACATTTTCGTAAATTTCACTCACAATCTGGGGCAGCAAGGCGTTTGTCCCGTTGTTCTTGGCGAGTGAGTCGTGGATGGCGGGGTCCTGATGATGGTCCAGTTAACATTTTCTGCAACAGACATTGTCATAGGTCTCAGACACATCATAATCAAATCTCACCTCACACGTCTAATACATACTAAAGCTTAGGATCACAATGTAACATGTATCTCATAAACACATACGCACATAATCACAGATTCAAATAAACACAGGAGCACATAAGAACGTAGGGCACAGAATCACGGAAGCACATAAGCACGTAGGACACAGAATCATAGAATCACATAAGCACATAATCACCAGATGCAGTCAGAATACAGAAACTTATCATTCAAATTCTGCGAGCGTTCGAATATAGCGATCGCAATTAGTATAGCGATTAGTATAGCTTAAGCATGTAACATGGCATAAGCTCGCCCATGATTTAGAGATTTATCAGCATTTTGAGATAGAAAAGCAATGTGGGTCGTGCGTGTTGATTGAGGTGAAAGCAAAAAATCGAATAAGTCTCAAAATTTAAACACGTAAACAAATAAATACATACAAACACACAAAATCAACGACTCATCAGATTCAGCAGTTGCGGGCTCAGAATCGAAAAGCATAAAAATCGAGAAATAGATTGTCTGCGGCTAATAGACATCGACTATCCAAAGTGGTTCGACTATTCTCAAGGACTTGTCGTACACATTTTGACCTTCGTGATCGTGCTTCTGCCTCAATTCTTGGGCGTTCGGCACGCAATCCTTTAGTCGTTCAGTGCCTTCAGGTCATTGGAGTCCGTCGAGACTTTGGTGGTAATTTTGGAAAACCAAATAAAAGTCGGAACAAGTCGTCAAGGCTAAGGCTTCACCCCTGGCTAAACAACTTCGTTCTCGTTTAGGAAAAATAGCGACAAAAATCCGCGCTAAAGTATGGATTTCACTCCTGGTTCAACGCGAATTCTCGCTTTTTATAGATAAATACAGATCAAACAAGCAATTTAATCAAGAGTTTGCAGTTTTCACACCTAATTTTGACTTAATCGCTTATTCATAATTGAAAATTCGAGTGCTGTGATAGTGTAGCGTAGGCAAGAATATCAAGAAATTGTGGCAAGCTCATACATAATGCCTACTGGACATGCACGAGTCAGTCTATTGGGTCCTATCTATAGACTAGGTTTCTAAGACATCGACCCGGACTAGGTCGAGTCTTGCCTAATTCCCTATAGTTATGGCTCTGATACCAATATGTCATACCCCAACCGATGGCGGAATCATCGGGGCACGGCACAGAGCGAAACAGATTGTCTAGATGTTTCCATAACAATTATCATTACCAATAAATTTAAAAAAAAAGTCCCATACCATGTCTTAAAAGGCAAACAAATTATTACAGACAAAATCTAGGCAATTAGTTTTGTTCCGACAACTCAGATTCAAATTGTACAGACTACTATTTGTTGGCCTCTAGGACCATATTCTAGCCTCGCTTTCCTAGCAGATAAACATCCTAAACACCTGTCACATACGTTAAAATAAAGTCAATACACATAGTGTAAAGGCGAGCATACAAGTTTGATAATAGCACATAGATTTCGAAATAGCTTGCGCATAACCAGCACGTACACAGAGGAAAACGAAGCATGTTAATTATCGACATGAACCTATCGATACCAATGACTATGGGTTGACTGCCTGAGGCAGTTCGCAATACATGATCACCAATGTAATCCATGCAAGTAATTGTCCTTAACAACCCCCGTGTGAATGGGTGTGAGTCCAAACTATAGTACTATCCTTGCTAAGGCAGGTAGACAACATTCCATGTGTAAACATAACAAACAAGCATTCATTTAGTCATGTGTAACATGCGGTAATGGTTAACGTTAAAAGTATTGCGTAGTATGTTCGATGTGATTTCGTATAAGTAACGTATGTAACACCCAAAAGTGCGCAAAGCAAAAAAAAGGGATCGAGTATACTCACAACGGTTGATGGATTGAAGGGAGCGCTTGAGAGTAAGGTTAGCCTGAATAGTTCGATAGCATAACGATAAGTGACGTGTAACACGAAAACAAGTGTTGATAGGTTTGGACAGTTGGTCGATCGGATGGTAGTCCGATCGGACAGCTGGCCGTGCGGGTAATAGTCCGTTCGGACGGCTGTCCGGCTGGAAGGCCGATCGAGTGGATTGTTTCTTCCTATAGGAAGGATGTGTTTGTGAATGATGGTTTGACTTTTGAAGTTTTTTGTTGTAGCATTTGAAAACATTGAAGTATCTCTACCTTTCAGGTCAGTCGATCGGACGGTCGTTCGATCGGCCGGCAACCCGATTGGTTGGGCACTTCAGTGAAAACAAGCTTGCAGCTGGCTGTCACTCGATCGGAAAGCAGTTCGATCGAGTGGCATTCCTAGCGCATTGAACATGCTGAAAATTGTTTTAGTGTGGAGGTTCGAATATCTCGTGGTACGGTTGGCAGTGCAATCGGATGGTAGTCCGATCAGACAGCAACTCGTTCAACACTCAGAGTCCTTAGATTACCAAAATGGTTAAGTGTGGGTCCCAAGGCGCAAGTCGTTTGGTTGGTCGGTCAATCGGGTGGCTGGCCGATCGGTCAATAGGCCGATCGGACGGCACCTTGTCCCGGTCGTCCTGTTCGTCTTACACTTGGTTGTTTTTGATTGTTTGTCGTTTTATCAAGACGTTTTAATAACGTGCTAACCAACAGAACTTCGTCCTTAGCTTTAGTGACTCGACTGAATCGGAATCACCCAAGCTCGGTTGGTCCATTAGTTCCAGACGATTGTTCTTGGTTACCCGGAATCGGTAGCCTCGTAGGTAGGATCCAGACCTTGAGCCAACACGACCACAGATCGGATAGTAAGTCGGCACAAGCTCCGATTCTATCGGTTTTTGAGTGCATTCGGTGTAAAAGAGTTGAAAGAAAGTTAGAAAACCATGTTTCAATCCTTTTTAGTGGGAACATGTTCAGATCTTATGAAAGATCTTTGTTAGTTTATGTGGAAATTGGTTAGATCTAAGTTGTTCTTGGTGGATTGAGGTCAAAACGTGAAGTTCTTCAAGAACACATGATGACGTCATCATAGAACACCATGAACCTTGGTGATTTCACGGTTAAAAGTTAAGATTCAAAAGATAGAAAGGTGTAGGAGTGTGTGTAGATCAAGAAAGTACAAGATTTAGAGTGAGATCTTACCGGAATTGAGAGAAATTGACGAAAAAGTGAGGAGCACGAGCTGGTCGGTCAGAGAGTTTCCAAAAGTGGAAAGAATGAACGTGACACGGGTATTTATAGAGTTACCTAAAGAGGAAAGTGCTGGCCGATCTGCTAGGCAGCTCGATCGGTCAGCCAGGCCGATCGGACGGTAGTCCGATCGGTTGGCTGGTCGATCGGCTGGTTGCCTGATCGGTCGGCCGCCTGATTCGAATGTTTGGCGCGACGAGTTTGCTGTTTTGATTGCGATTGTGAGCGTTGCGATGCGATAGAGTTTCCTAGTCAAATTACTTTTAATCCCAACTACTCATATCTCGTGCTATCTCTTCTCCACTAATCATTGTACTATATCTACATAACAAGCATCCTTATCTCACATTCGTTTAGCGTTTGCGATTCGATTGCGATTGAGTTCGATTGCGATTTGATTGATTACCACACATAGCATAAATAAACATGTACAAGTAACATATAAGGCACACACACGTATAATAAGAACCAAAATGTGTAATTCATGTTGCGAGCGCGATGTTGGTTAGATCAGTTCGATTAGCGTTTAGTTAACTTTATCGCATTGTCACTTCCTCTCATTCACAGTCGTAAGGCGATTCGTAGCGATAAATATTCGTCGATCATTGCGATTATAATCAGTTACTCCACATAATACAACTAACGTAAAACATAAAATAGACTAACTATGGTCAAAGAAGTCAAAACAGGAATTGAGCAAGGAGAGACAGATCGCAATTAGCGATCTTTTCTTCCTTTGACTTCAGTCTTGATTTTGACTTCGACTTTCGAAACACTGGGGTGTCACACCGGCGTCACTAGGTATGGAACCAATCGAGACATAGTGTTGAATCTTGTAAGGTATGCTTGACAATCCAGGTTCTTCATAACCAATGATAAGAAATCAGCCTCGATCTTCTCAACCTCATGTTGAGGGCAATAATTCTCCTTAATGAGAGCAACAAGAAGCACCGCCACTGATGGGTTATGATAACCCAATCCCGCGCTTGCTCAACCTCCTTGTATGATAAGTTATCATCCTCACACTTCCTTTTCTCAGCATCAGAGTTTCTAAGAGATCTCTTCCTGACCGCATCCAGGGTAAAAGACATTGATATATCAGCTGCAAACCTCAAAGTAGCAGGTCGAGATGCCTTCACACTGGCCTTGATATCCGGAGCTAATCCCCCAATGAAACGGGCTATTCGCTTCGGTTCGGGCGTCACCAGGTATGGAACCAATCGAGACATAATGTTGAAGCTTGTAAGGTATGCTTGACAATCCAGGTTCTTCATAACCAATGACAAGAAATCAGCCTCGATCTTCTCAACCTCATGTTGAGGGCAGTAATTCTCCTTAATGAGAGCAACAAACTGATCCCATGTCAGATTGTACAATGGGATCTTCCCAGTAGCTTGGGTTAGAGACCTCCACCAAGCAAGTGCCACTCCCTTAAACGACTGAGATACATACTTTACCACATCCCTATCAGCACAACCACTGATGTCAACCATGGTATCCATCTCATCTAACCATGTCATGCAGTCAATAGCTCCTTTTTCCCTAGTGAAATCCTTGGGTTTGCAGGAAACGAAATACTTATAGGAGCAACCCTTATCACGTGGTTCATGATTTTGCACAACTTTCCTAGATGGAACACTCCTCTGTTTTGATGAGTGATGAGAATCACTCTTGTGAGCGGTATGAGTTCTTGAGGGTGGTTTTGAGTGTGGTACATACCGAGTCCTGACATGGGTACCACTAGATTCATTGAACTGTCTCTCCAAAGCTCGTGTAATAGTATTATCTATTAATGTCTGCAATTCCACTCCTGCTACATTAACTCTGGAAGTATCATGATTCTCCCTTGGGTGATTGTTGACTTCGTCTGACCCAGCCATGTAGCTTGATTGCTACATAATGTAAATGATAATGATTTATTCAGAAGTCTATAATAGTATTATCATTCTTGATGATTTATTAACCATGGTATTAATAAACCATATTGGTTAATTTGATAAATATATTCATTCATGATTTTCATTATAATTATCCTTAGTCATAATTTATTAATATTTTATAATGGCACAAAAGGCCAGGTCACACGGACAATTTTAAATTTTTAAGCTATAATTTTATAGAACCAAGGCATTAAGGTTTGAACGCAGTTCATTACCTTTCTTGACAGGGAGCCATAGACCACTACTGTCTTTTTGTCTTATATGACAATGAATATGGCCCGCAGGCATTACATCACTATCGGATGTTTTAAGTAAAAAGAAATTGGAAGGGTCCAATATAAGGATGACTTATGTGATTTTATCAAATCACATCTTTCCAGGAGTGTTAAGATGTTTTCAGATGCTAAGAAGGATTTGAATCTTAATAAGGAACTACCATCTTGGCCCTGTCTTAAAAAGACATATGGCTAGGTCTTGCCTTTAAGATTTTTTTTTTATAATAGTGGCAGATCTTATAAAAGGAATGATATTTTTCATTTATTTTATATATTATATTTGTACTTATGATGATAAAATGAAATTTTTGTAGGATCGCGTGCTACCCAAACGAGTCAATCAGAAGAGCTCTAATCCATTTCAGATGCGGAAAATAAGAAACGGACTAGAAAAACAACTTAATTCACTTAAAGTTGCCTTGTATTGATGATTCACAGGTTTACAGTCAAACGGCACTTCGGCAGCAATTCGGTACCGGAAAACAAGAACGTTATTATGATTTCGCTCGACACGACTATTTATACTAGTCTTGATTCCGCTCGAAAGGAACACGACCATTTGGAGCGGAATAGCAAGTTTCTGATTCCGCTCGAAAGTGCTATTTTCTGATTCCCCATGAAATGACAATTTTCTAATTCCCCACGAAAATGTCATGTCCATTTCGTGGGAAATCAACATTTCGAGCGGAATTAACATTTGGAGCGAAATCAGCTTCTTAAACATACAATCTATACAATCTAATCTAAGACTCCATACAAGACGAAGTCGACAGATGTATGCACCAACAGACTCCCCCTCAGATGTTGACGAGTCTTCAGTGTCGAGTCTTCTCATCTTCAGTCTTTATCAGTCTTCGGGCTTCCAGAATCTCGATCTGGCTCTTGCATCTTCAAATTCTTTCTCTAACAGACTCCCCCTTAAAACATGCTGGGATCTCAGTCTTGCTTTTACAGGATCAGAATCAGAACCTGGCTCTCTACAATTTCAGAGTCCTTAGCTATCGGAACCTGGCTCTCATACAGCTCAGGTTATCCTGCACATCCTTTACCCAAAACATAAGTTTCATAAAAATAAGATATAACAAATCTAAAAATCATGCTCATCACCTGAAGATACAAATTTCAACATATCACTTTCACGAATCAATCAATAATGATCTATCATGGAAATCTATGATGAACCACTTGTATGTATATCATTTTCTCTCTAAAAACACACACTCCCAAACCTGTTCGTCATGTTTATCACTCGGAATTTTGAAAATCAGCTTTTCAACATCAGTTGTCAAAAATCTTTTAGGATTTTTAAAAAATTTATGCTAAAACACACCGAAAATATTTTTGGATTTTTGAATGAAAAGACATGAAATGTAAAAAAAAAATATTTACATACAATATTTTTGTGAGTTTGTGTGAGAGGATCATATCAGTTTCTGAGACATATCACCAACACCGTTAAGCTTTAAACATTTTAAGTTCTAAACGATTCACTTAGATTGTCAGTATACTGGTCCACTTAAATTTTCACACAAAGTTCAATTGATTCGAGATATGAGATTAATGTTTTAAGAACTTAAACTTATTCGCGTGTCCCACTACTTGAATATACTCCCGTATCCAGATCCCAATATTCAGTCTTACAGGTGAGTATACCTAGATGATATCTGTAAAGGGGTTAAATTGTGAGGGCCGTGAGAGCTCAGGTTGATACTTCCGTATATGCAGAGAGATGATGGCTTCGACTTTTGGTGTGTCCCCTTTAGAGGATCTTTTCTTCAACAGCAATGATTATCAATTTTATTGTTTAATCATTTTTCCTTAGCGTTGCGCTATATTTCAAGCATTTGAATAAAGTATTATGTGGGGACTAGGTCAGAATTTCCATTCAGCAGAAGTCCCGGGATAATACCCCAGATATCACTAAGCATAAAGACCTAGTATCTCATAAAGAGGAACCTTTTAAACAAGATTTCAGGGGTTACCCATATATCCCAGAGATGTTACCCACGAATTAAGCAAGTTTGAAATTTAGATTTATATCTCGTCACAATCTATTAAATGTGCAAAAACCTACTGACACATCATTAGTGAGACCGTTTATCACATTAAACATTCCATATCTTTAGCGTGCTGTGATAGTCCACTGATGTACTATCATTTCCTCTTTTATACAACAAAACTCGTTTTTGATTTTTTCAATGTTTTTGGTTTTTTCAATTTTTCTAATGTTTTTGGATTTTTGTGAAATTTTTACTCCCCAAAAAATGCAAACACATTTAAAGAAATTTGAAAAACAAACTATACAGAAATTTGACAACTAATATCGAATTACTTTAATCGCCATTCACTCGACATAAACACTCAGAACTCTCCCTATCAACAAACTATTTTCCCATTTAGATTTCAAAACACTTAAGTTTGTTTTAATCAAAAATGCGTTTTTCGGAAAATAAGTTTTGTTTTTACCACTTGTGGGTTAGGGTTCATCATCTTGTTTATTTAATCACTTGTATGAAGATTACATCAAGTTCAAATTAATGACCTTGAGTAATCACTTTGACATAATTACCTAATGTACCACTGGCAAGATTACCAACCAAACATAGACAAAGAAAGATGCCGATTCATGCTCCACGATTACCCACTTGGGAGCTCCGGCAAGTCAGGTATTTATGGTGAAAATGCTGTCACCCAAGCCTGACCAGCCTTGGGTGATTTTGGCGGCAAACATCTGTCCCACCAACATTTTGATTTGTAAAATTCTTGAGCACCCTTCACTTTCCTGTCAACCATCTTTCCAAAAATATGTTTGACTTTCCCATTGAAAGCCTTCTCAACATCAAATTCTCCCTTATCAACGAAGAATGATTTGAGATCTCAACCTTACCAACTTTCTTCATCAAATTTTCCTTTGACAACGAAGGAAAATTCTCATCGTTCACCATAGGAACGGAATTTCCAACTTTTTTCTCAAGCAAAGACTCCTCTGATTTTATGGAATCAAATTCATTGTCAGAACTGTTTTCAGCTTTTACATCCCATTTTTGTTTGCTTAAATCACCTCTTCTTTTGTAAAACCTTTTTGAACTTTCTCCTTCCTCAGAAGTAGAATTTTCAAACTTTTTAACATTTTTCACAGGTTGTTCTTTCTTATCAACACAAGTCTTTCTCAAAACAGAGTTAGAATAAACTCCCTGTTTTTGTTAGTTGGTCTTGGGGCAATTCCAAGGTATGTGTCCAACTTCCTGGCATTTGAAACAGGTTCTTCTGTCAACTCTTTGAGCAAACTTTCTCACATTCTTCTTCACTTCAGCAAGAAACTCTTGATTCGACTGCTTCCAGAACGGTTTCTTCTGTTCATCCTCTGAACTTCCTCCTAAAACAAATTTTGTTTTTGATTTATAATTTTTATGATTTTTATAATTTTCTGATGAAATGAATCCAAGACCTTTCCTTTTGAGATTACCATTATGGTTTGATTGCTTTTGGAAATTATAACCACAACCGTAACCCATTTTCTTGTTCATTCTCAGTTGAACTCTTGAAGTGTATATTTTAGGTTTTTCAGAAAGATTTAAATCTTTTATTTCAGAAATATTAATTTCTGTTAGTTTGAAAACCTTTTTGATCTTTTCAGTTTTAACACTTCTTATTGGGAATTCCTCATCAGAATATAATTTGTCTGAATCATTCAATGTATATGCTACTTTGATTGATCCGTCATTCAAATTAGATTTTGATAACAGAAAATCTTTATTGTAAACCCTCTTAACCAGCGAACCCGGACTCTTCCCAGACGAACTTAGACTATCTGACTTAGACTCCGATTTTGACTCTTCATCCATATCCAACACCTGATCAACAACTTTCTTTACTAACTCAGACTCATGATCAGTGTCAGACGCTGTGAATGTAACATCAATATTGTCTGGTAATTCATCAGTGATTTCAGGCTTTAACTTGATGTTTAGAGCTTTGTCTACTCGTTCCTCGTTTGGATATCTGGGAGAATAAGTTTCAAAAATCGGGGGCGGACACTTGTTATACTTGACACTTTGTGTCTTACCAGTATCCTCTTCTTTTTCTTTCTTCTTGCAAGCTTCAAGACCTGCAACAGTAGGATAAACACGATCAATCAAATAATCACACGTAGTGTAACTCAAGAGTAATCGTTTAATCCTTTCGCTCTAAATCTTTTCTAATTCCAGATCTTGCTTCAGCTTAGCAAAATCTTCAATATAATCATTTATAACACTCTGCTTTGTCATCAAAGTTGCGCTCATTTTTTCCATTGCTTTTTCAATCTCTACGTTCGTTCTTTTCAAACTATCAACTGTCCTCTTCAGTACATCGTATGACTCGTTAACATACTTCACATCGGACAGTAAGTCTTATTTAATCTTTTCCAACTCAACAATCTTTTTATCTTTTTCTTCACAAACTTTGCAAGATTCTGAATATTTCTCACAAGGCTTAGTGACTTCAACCACCTTTTCAACTATCTTTTCAACTTCGACAGTCTTTTCAAGTTCAACAAGTTTCTCGACTTCAACAATCTTTTCTATTTCAACAATCTTTTCAACGATCTTCTCAACTTCTACAGGTTTTTCAACTTCGACAATTTTCTCTACCACTTTCTCCACTTCAACAATCTTTTCTGTTGCATTCTCAGTAACTGCTTCAACTTTTGTTTCTCCAGCTTCTGTCTTTGCTTTTTCGTCACCGAGTAACTTTGCTGCTTCTAGCTCTCTCTTCAAACGGGTAATCTTCTTTTGATTCAACATCTCAACTTTATCTGCATAGAAAGAATTAAAGTTGTCAGGATCAATACTTTTTCTACATTTGTTAAGATATTCTTCCTCGTCATCAGTATCAACATCACTTCCTAGATCTGGAAATATTGGAATTATGTTCTGACTATCTTCATTTTCACCCAAAACTCTAGCAACAAGAGCCACATCAGATCTAGTCACACCAGGTATGTAATTGTCCCAGCTAAATCCCTCTGCAACAAACTCATCACCTTGATCTATTATCCCATAATAAGCATTCTTATTTGCTTCTTCGATCATTTTCCCATGAGCAGTTTTCTGATCCTTTTGTTGAGGTTGTTGATCGATCTAATGAAAGATTGATTTCTGATAATAATTGCTCTTATCTTGACTTCCAGTTGATTCTTGGTTTTTACACTCTTGTTTAAAATGACCTTTTCCTTTACATCGAAAACAGGTAACATTTGACTTGTCAAAACCCAGTGGAGAGGTAGCCGTTCCTCGAAACTCATCTCTGCCAGTGATTTGTTGAAATTTTTCAGCTCTCCTGCATGCACTAGCCAAACACCACTTCACATCCATCAGCTCAAGCTCCTCTGCATCAATTTGGTCATAATCTTCTTTTGTAAGCATCGGATTTCCAATTCTTCCTGCAATCAAGCTTTCATATGACTCTAACATGGCAACAAGAGATGCCATGTGTTGCTTAGCCACTTCAGGATATAGATTTTGACCATTCTGAATGTTCAAAGTCACATTGCACTGCAGATTTGTAGGATTTTGCTTCTGAGGGCTAGGTGTATTGCTGTTTGGATCAAAACTTGAGAATGATGAAGTATATCCACCACTTTGAGTTATAGTGCTAGCATTTGGACTAGATGAACCATCAACACTAAAAGTCGTAGTAGTCTTTGGACTCTGACTGGAAGTAGCCTCAAACTTGTTTCCTCTGTAGTACAGACTGACATCTTGTTTGGCATTTGGATTCGTCATGATATCAGTCTTCTAAATATCCAATTCTTGCTCTTCAATTTTCTGAATAAACTGAGCCACGTTCATACTCTCAGTCTACCTCATGAGTTTCCCAACCATCAAATAAGTTCCCCACTTATGTTGTGGTAACGCCTCAGCTAATTTATCGACCCACTCATCATCCTCTTTCTGAATGTCTAATCTTCCCATTTCCAGAACCAGATGACAGTATCTATCAATGGTCTGCTTGGTTGTTTCATGATCAAACGTAGTAAACATATCAAATGATTTCTTCTATAAGGCCTTTTTGTTTTTGATCATATCTGCACTCCCTCTGAATTTCTGAATCAAAGCCTCCCAAATTGATCTAGCTGTACCATTATGTTAAAGTAACACAAAAATGTCTTCTTTTACAGCTTGCTGAAGAATGCTAATCATCATCTTTTCACTTGTGTATTTCAACTTGTCAGCTTCTGTAAAAACATTAAAACCCTTTTCTAACCCGCGTTCATTCTTTGGTCTCTCATAATCTTTTAGCAATGAACACCAGGCATCAAATCTGTAAGCTTGAACCCAGTTTTCAAATCGGTTTTTCCAACCCTGAAAATCCTCAATGTACATCAGCTTCGGTGGTTTCTGATGAGTACCCGTCTCATTCTCACTATATACTGTTTCAGCAGCAGTCACAGGGGCAACAGGCGTCACGAATGCATTGTGAAACTCTTCATCCATGATTCGGTAAAAATGTTTTTCAAAAACAGTCAATTTTGAGCGAAATAACATGTTGGAGCGAAACCACAAGTAACTTGGAGCGGAATCACAGTTATCTGTTTCAATCGGAATAACCCAGATCACCCTTTTCAAGCGGAATCCCCATTAGCAGTTTGGAGCGGAATCTCAGCTATGATTTGGAGCGGAATCACGTTTACAATTTGAAGCGGAATACCAAACTTAACACTTTGGAGCGAAATATGATCTGGTATATAGGAGCGAAATCAAAAACAATTTGGAGCGGAATCATTGCAATAGTTGGAGCGAAATTACAGTTTTCGAGCGGAATCAGTCTATTGATATATCAAGCTTGAGCAGAATCACAAAGTATGCTGATGGGGTACGGTATTAAACCCGACCCGAGCGGTCAGACTTCCCGTTACGTATTGCTTTTATATTAATTATTTATTATTGTTGCTCTCTAACCCAACCGCGAGGCCCAACGCGATGTAGTTTACACTACTTTGGGCCGGAGCTTGTAGAGATAACCCCTAACTGGGCCTGGCCCATTGAGGTTAGGGGAGGCCCTTATCCCCCTATATAAAGAGGTGTTCACCTCATTATTAGGGGAGATGAAATGGAGCCGCCACACTTTTTGTAGCTGGAAACAGGAGAATCTTCTCCTACCGGCAATCTCTACAGCTCCACTTTCTTCTTTTCTCCATTGCAGATCTAGGTTTAAGAGGAAGAACAAGGTGTGATTCTTCACCCTCATGTAGAGCGCGGTCAAGTCATCCCGGCGGTGAACCCGTGTTTCTTCATTGGCGCCCACCGATTCAGAAACTAGATCCGAGAATCACAACTTATTCTCCTCTGACCAAACTTTCAGATCTGTGTTGTTTCACCGGATCCATACAAGATTTTCGGTTTTAAACCTCTTGAGATCCGCAATTATTTGAAGGGGGGGTACAAAGCTCAGCTGCAAATGGGTACAGATCTGTTGCTGTGTATATTGATTATTCATGCTCCGTGGTTTTCTATACCTCCATTGACAGCCGCCACTTACATCATATCAGGTAAATGTTTACCTTTCTGCATGTGATACAAGTTTTGTCAAAATGAGGTATGACACAGTCATGTGCAGCAATTTATTGATAAAAGGTTTAAAAGAAAAAAAAAAGCAAAACAAATTGCAAATGCCTATTACAGCACTTCAAAAGTCGCTCATGAAAATCATTTAACAATAATTTTTTGAACACTTAAGAGTTCATCGAATATTGTGTCAATGATATCTCTAAAACCACATTTAGTTTTATTATTAAAGTATTAATAAAAAGATCCCTAATCCATTCAGAGGCGGATTATTTAATATAATATGCGATTATTCGGTAAATCTGAAAGCATTTTTTTCCTTAAAGAAAGGGTGTACAATTGTTAAGTTACAATAACTATTGCACAAAGGACAACCCCTAGCTGCATACATTCCCATTTAGGGAACACATCCTGACATGAGGCAGGAAAAAGTGTACTATTGTGTCGTACATCTTCACACCCACCATTTATCTTCATGCAAATTTTCGGTGTGCTTCAAATATCCTCCATTAATGGTGGATAATCATCCTGCTCAAGCAACTTCTGGCCTATAATCACCATTATGCAACGTCGCGCATCAACAACCACCATGCGCGTCGGGACACATCTCTGCACCGCGCGCGCAGACACCTCATGGTGACGACCGTGCACCATCAAAGTTGAACTGCCCCCGCCACCGCGCTCGCAAAGCATGACTGCCCGCCACGATGCGCATGCGGATAGCTCAAGGAGACGTTCGCGCTTCCTCATGAGAGCATTATCCCACGTCGTCGCAGGTTTCGAAGACACCAATTCGGCCAGTAAGCATTACAACTTACCGCCAGAGTAAGCCTTACACAAGAGAAGACACCCGCTTGTCGGAATCTCGCGCACCCGGGAAAGATCCAACTCCCCGCGTGCAACTCCACATTGTCGGTAAAGCTCCGCTCGAGTTACAACTTTTTTGGATATAAACCCATCTACAATTTTGTTAAATAAAGCTATCATTTTCGTTAAAAAGGAAATTTTGGTTTTGTCAGATACTCCGCGCGCGGGGCATTCTGTAGCGAGAGCATACTCATCACCGCGAGTCATCTCTATATCAATCATGCATCGCCGCCCGAGTACTCTGTCACGCGGTAAAAACCCGATACAAGAGCATACTTTGCCGCGCGATAGCCCTGGAAGCACGGGCGTACTTCGCCGCGCGGGTAACCTTTATAACACAATCATACTTCACCGTGTGAGTACTCCGTCACGCCCAGTAAACTCCCACCTCTTGCAACAATACCGCGCGTGATAAAACTCCACCTGCGCATGACAAGCACCACGCTTTCCGGAGACAAGCACACAACTGAGACCTGTACGCAAATGGGCAAAGTCCCCGCGCACATACCATTAAGGCACCGGAGTTGAATCCTCTCATGATGCATTTAAAAGAAAAAACAAAGAGTTGCACTCCAAATGCTCCATAATATGGCGCCATCTAATACGTGCTTCAAAATGTTACCCATGAAAAAAAAGCTAAAAAGATGTCAGAACATTTAATGTCTCTGGAGGTTTTCAAGAGCATTTAATACTTCAAAATTCTACTTTTCCATTTTCTTCCATAACTTGAAAGTTTTCACAAAAATGGCCCTTACAATATTATAAACTTACATAGTGTGAACACCTTCTAACATACACTAGTGCTATCACTTATAGACATTATAAGCTGACACTTATATTAATTCAAGTGTAATGACTTTTCAACATTACAATGTGATAGTCTGACACATATTATTGTAACGGATACATGTACAAGCATTAAGTTAGCATGATAAGATCATCTATGTCTGTACAACTAGTACGGCTTAAGGAAATCATTTATGTCGTTTTTTCGAGATGATCGAAACAATAAATACCACGGTCACGGCACAGTACCACCGTGGAATAACCACATCAAAGACTTTGGTAAAAGGTAATACTCCTTATTCGGGGGGTCAGTTTGACAAAAACTCATGTATACATGTCGGTCCCTTACAACGACCCGACCATTTACTTGATTTTTCAATACTACTAACATTTTTAGCAGCTACAATAAACAAATGGACTAACATTGTTCAACACCAGTTCGAAGTTCGAAGTTGCTTATTGATGCATAAAACAAGCGCCCCCTAAGGATAACGTTTCGGTACAATGCTTTCCGTATGCCAAACTCTTTATTATAACTCACCTTGTCAAGTCATTCGCAGGCTTAGCCATACACTCAATCGGGAAACACGGCGAGCAATCCTCACGCACACCGATGAAGGCTTAAAAAGGTGCAAGACATATGAGCACGTAAGTCGCCGGCTGGCGCATGCTCCTTTACATACGAGCAGGTAAGTCGCCACGCGCGCATGCTCCTTTACATACGAGCATGTAAGTCGCCACGCGCGCATACTACTTTACATACGAGCACGTAAGTCGCCACGCGCGCATGCTCCTTTACATACGAGCACGTAAGTCGCCACGCGCGCATGCTCCTTTACATACGAGCACGTAAGTCGCCACGCGCGCATGCTCCTTTATATATGAGCACACCAGTCTCTAGGCGAGCTTCTTGCTACACATACAAGCACGCTAATCTCCATGCGGCCCTGCTGCTTTGCATACGAACGTGTGTGTGGCCTACGCGCGCATGCCTAGCCATATAGGTAAACGCTTACAAAACGTAAACTGTGCTACAAATGCACACACCACTTTGGGTATACGCAAAAACACATTGGCTAAAATAAAGTTTCGCTTACACCTACAATCTTCAAGACAAGCCACATCTCCTTGCTTCACGCCACATTGTCGTCGCGGCACACCAGAGGACTAGCGCAGGCTCGGGTCTCCACTTGATTATTCATGACGCAACTTTATGCCAATTCTCATTCGCGATAACCTGTTCAAAATGGATTAACACGTGCAACTATTGTAGACATCAGTTTACAAAGATTCAAACACTATAAATACATACGCTTCACGGCTTAAGACACGCGCGCACCTTGCGCTAACCAACAGAAGTCACACCATGTTGTGAATATTTTACAATAGCCACACGACTGTGTGCGCACCGCTAAAGCTGGGCCACACCCACCTGACAAAAGCGAACCGTCAGTGACAACATAATGATCGCCGTGTCAGCAACCAACTCAAGGGTCACCAACAACGACATTTGCACCCTGTCAGAATTTAAATTTCGAGAAATTTCTCGCCTAAAATCACAACGAAACTGCAAGTTGAAGTTAGCAAGGGTTGCGCCGCATGCTCCACCAACCAATGATCATGCGCGCCAGCTCTCAAAAGCAACAGGTATCAATTAACAAGCCTGGTAGCCGCGCCGTAATAATTGGCATACACTTACACGCGCGCCAGCTACCAAGACCTAGCAAATTCTTTAAGGACCAGCACGCCTTTCCTTTCTCTTTTTCCTGAGTCCAGAGCTCCAACCATTCACTTCGCGCATGGAAGCAGCACTTGACTGGGGGACTTAAAGGGGTATGGTCCCGAAAAGCCGCGCAGACCATACTCCTTATACGTTAATCAAACTAATCTTCAGACCACGCGCGGGCTGCTTGGACAAAACCTAAGCCGAGCGCGAGGTTCAAACAGGATTGAAGATCAGATTCAACACTTAGCATCCTGAATGAAGGCCCTCAATCCCTAAGCCTTGTGCCAGCTGGTCGGACACACACCAAAGGCCGGGCGAGGGTGGCGGCGCAGGTTCATTTCAGGAAGCATGAAAGGTACGAGTGGCAGGAGAGCAAACCAATCAGCGCCCAACAGGTTGTATTCTATCGCGCTCCATGATTAACAATCGGGCGTGAAGCAGAAGGAACGCAAGGACGCCTATGTGGTTCCAATCAGGGTGCGCCAGCACCAAAGATCTTCTAGAAGACACAAACGGTTGGCACCAAAGGGACAGAGCGGATATTCTTTGTCGTCGTCTTCAGGCCCAAGGCACATCAACCCATCTCCTTCATACACAGGAAGGACCGTAGCTAAGCTCAGGAAGGAATAAGAAGATTAACCCTTATGGTCGAAACATAAACCCAACTAATAAACCTAAAACTAGTTACGTACGCGCAACCTTGACAAGCTCATGGCAACGCGCCAATAGCAACTACCCGCAATCAAACAGCGTGCGCCAAGTTTGCCCAATCAATTGCCACGATGAACAACCAGGGTATATTCATTATTCCATTTATCTCTACTCACAGTGAAAGACAGACGCAACAAGCATGGCCAACAACTTTCCCGCACCTGGGCGACTGGTAAGCCTAAAACTCATCTTTACTTTCGAGCACTCCTAACAAGTCTAGTACTCCTACCACGCTTGCACGCGGAGCAGCACTAGACTGGGGGACTTGATGGGGTACGGTATTAAACCCGACCCGAGCGGTCAGACTTCCCGTTACGTATTGCTTTTATATTAATTATTTATTATTGTTGCTCTGTAACCCAACCGCGAGGCCCAACGCGATGTAGTTTACACTACTTTGGGCCGGAGCTTGTAGAGATAACCCCTAACTGGGCCTGGCCCATTGAGGTTAGGGGAGGCCCTTATCCCCCTATATAAAGAGGTGTTCACCTCATTATTAGGGGAGATGAAATGGAGCCGCCACACTTTTTGTAGCTGGAAACAGGAGAATCTTCTCCTACCGGCAATCTCTACAGCTCCACTTTCTTCTTTTCTCCATTGCAGATCTAGGTTCAAGAGGAAGAACAAGGTGTGATTCTTCACCCTCATGTAGAGCGCGGTCAAGTCATCCCGGCGGTGAACCCGTGTTTCTTCATATGCTTTCGAGCGGAATCACTTCGAATGTCCATTTCAACCATTTTTAGTCCGAATTTTGAAGTGAAACTTTCAAGGGTTTGTTAATGTGTGGTTTTATACAATTTGTGAAAAATTCAGCTGATTTTGAAAGTTCAAACTTGTTTAGATTCAAAAACAAGGTCTAGAAGTCAGAGAGTGAAGTCGTTTTGGCAAGAACTCCTCGTCCTGAGCTCTGATACCACTTGTAGGATCGCGTGCTGACCCAAACGAGTCAATCAGAAGAGCTCTAATCCGCTTCAGATGCGAAAATAAGAAACGGACTTGAAAAATAGATTAATTCACTTAAATTTGCCTTGTATTGATGATTTCACATCTTTACAGTCAAACGGCCCTTCAGCAGCAGTTCGGTACCAGAAAACAAGAACGTTATTATGATTTTGCTCGACACGACTATTTATACTAGTCTTGATTCCGCTCGAAAGGGACATGACCATTTGGAGCGGAATAGCAAGTTTCTGATTCCACTCGAAAGTGTTATTTTCTGATTCCCCACGAAATGACAATTTTCTAATTCCCCACGAAAATGTCATGTCCATTTCGTGGGAAATCAAAATTTCGAGCGGAATTAACATTTGGAACGAAATCAGCTTCTTAAACATACAAACTTTCCTATTTTCTCGATCTACGAGCCCTGATCTATACAATCTAATCTAAGACTCGATACAAGACGAAGTCGACAGATGTATGCACCAACAATTTTAAATTCCAACATTCCATTAATAAATTAAAAAGAGTACATGGTTGCCCTAAACGAGAATTTTAACAGATTAACTTGCCCATGTAGGGGCTAAACAAAAAAGACATGCCCACGCAGGGGCTAAACTGGAAATACATGTCCTCGCAGGGACTTGATTTAAAGCAAGGAAAATACAACACAAAATAAATAAACAAACAAACAAGGAATTCTAATGATCCCTTTTGCTCTTCCCCTTGATTAAACTTGCAAAACCCTTGAGAAATCCTCGGTTGTGCCTACGCTCTTCTTGGACCTCCCGTTCCACCTGACTTAAACTTTGGAGAATCTCCTGTTGCTGCGGTGTCGGTATCTGCTACGGTTGCGGTTGCTAGTGCTGTGGAGGCTGAGGTGGTGGCGGGTATTGGTACCCATAGGTCGGGACGATGGATGGAAACTTTAAATGACTATGATTGTGAAATCAGATACCATCCAGGAAAGGCAAATGTAGTCGTCGATTCCTTAAGTAAGAAGGAAAGGGTGACGCCCATAAGGATAAATGCCAAGAGCATTGAATTGAGAAACAGCTTGAATGAAAGGTTGTTAGCCGCTCACAAGGAAGCTGTCTGGGAAGCTAACTATCCAAATGAAAAACTGGGAGTCACTGCAGAACAGTTATCATATGGCAAGAATGGAATCCTAAGATTGAATGGACGAATATGGGTTCCAATCTATGGAGGACTTAGGGAAGTAATCCTTCAGGAAGCCCATAGTTCCAATATTCTGTTCATCATGGAAGTGACAAGATGTACCAGGATTTAAAGGCGAATTATTGGTGGATAGGCTTGAAGAAGTCTATAGCCACTTATGTGGCCACATGTATGACATGTGCTCAAGTTAAGGCAGAACACCAGAAGCCGTCAAGTTTGCTGCAACAACTTGAACTTCCCACCTGGAAATGGGAAATGGTGACTATGGATTTTATCACCAAATTACCAAATACAAAGCGAGGAAATGATACTATTTGGGTGATAGTGGATAGACTGACTAAGTCAGCCCACTTCCTACCTATTAAGGAAACACATAGATCAGATAAGTTAGCTCAGCTATACGTGGATGAGACCGTATCACTCCACGGAGTGCCAGTGTCTATCATATCTGATAGGGATACAAGGTATACATCGCACTTCTGGAAAAGCTTTCAGCAATCCCTAGGCACTCGATTGAACTTCAGCGCATATCATCCTCAGACGGATGGTCAAAGCGAGCAAACAATTCAAATGCTGGAAGATATGTTAAGGGCTTGTGTTATTGATCTAGCTGGAAGTTGGGATGATCATCTTCCATTGGTCGAATTTTCATACAATAATAGTTATCATTCCAGCATTCAAGTTGCCCCGTTTGAAGCGTTATATGGAAGGAAGTGCAGGACGCCCGTTTGTTGGGAAGAAGTTGGAGATGTCCAACTAACAAGACCTGATATAGTCCTGGAGATGATAGATAAGGTTGTACAGATAAGAGATCGTCTCAAAGCTGCCAGGGATAGCCAGAAAAGCTACGCAGATAAAAGGCGTAAACCTCTAAAGTTCGAGGTAGGTGACAAGGTGTTACCAAAGGTATCACCCTGGAAGAGAGTGATGCGATTTGGTAAGAAAGGCAAGTTAAGCCCTGTCACACTCCGACCACGTTAAAATAACAAACCGTGGCGGAAACGTCGGGGAGTGTCGTGGCAGAATTATTGTTTCATAACCATGGATATAAAAAGAGCTTCGTTTGATTGATAATATTGAACATTAACATTGTATTAACACAAAACAAATGAGTTACATATCGACTATCATTGTTATTATGTCACTAAGGCCTCGTCCAGATCCTATGTGACGCATGCATCAAAGAAATCAACATCAAGCAATAACACCTGAAACATATGTAAAAACAAAGACATCAAAGAAATTGCTGGCGAGTACATAGGCTTTATGAGAGTATCGGAATCATGGCTCGTTTATATGTTGCAGTACTTTATTAGAATACTAGAGTCATAACATAAACCTTGTTTTGAAAAGTGTATTGCAATATAATTTAACCAACTCAATAAATCAAGTGGGTTATAATTTATAAAACCTCGTAGATCTGATTCTGAACCCCAAAAACATTTGTTTTAGAAAACCAACTTGTAAAACATCTTGTAAAAACTCGTTAAAAACTGGTATGGTTTATATCTTTTGGAAAACATCGTTGTGTGACCTTGTTTCAAAATCGTTTACCCAAGTGAACTAAATAACGCCACGGTATGTAAGATGATGAAAACACTTATATCTAAGAAGTACCAGCAGCGTATCTACCATGTTTTCACCACATTACACCCGTCCCGTTATATAATCACTTAACCAAAAACCAATCGTTTATCCAACTCGTGTAACTTGTTCAAATCGTTTCCAAATCGTTAACTCGTTTAAATAGTTTAAATCATCCTCGTTTTAATTGTGAAAACTATTTATGGTTGTCTCGCTAACAACATTCAAACCTTTGTGACAAGACTATCTCGCTTCTCGCTTCTTGCATTAACAAACCACCAAAGGGTAAGTTAACTAACTGTGACAACTCAAGTTTCCGACTTCCACTTTTGCATTTATTACGCGTTGACTTGACTGTTAGTTGTTTGACTTGTTGGGCTTGCAATTGTACGCGTTATGTTTTAATAAAACGTATTGTCATGGTGCATATATGTGATTACGTGATGTTGTAAATATAATATTAGATTATTACAAAACACTTAGACTAAATCACGTAATGCCCGACGAAACAGAATTTTATTCGCCATTTAACCGACTCGACGAAACATATGTGTTTCGCCGAGCCTTGATTCGCCAAAACCGCCAAAGCCCAATTACGGCCCAAACTTGTATGCGTGGAAAAAAAAATAGTATATATATATATATATATATATATATATATATGATTAAGGGAACGGTTATGAAAATTCTTAAAAACCCTAAACTTCTCTCCTCTTCTCTTGCAAACCGAAGGCTGCTTCCTGTCCCTCGAAACTCTCTTTATTTCACCATCTAATTCAGTTAGTATCTTATGTTTCTTTTGAAGTGTATTGCATGTGATCTGTGTGATCTGTTAGTTTTCATGTGATTAAATTGTGAGACAACCTTATTTGAATTGTTAAATGGTATTGGTTCAATTGGCGGCTGGTATCGATAAGAGCAATGGAACCTTATTCGAATTCATTGAAATCGAGATAGTGGGTCAAAACGGTGGTCAAGGGTTGGGAATGGTGGACTGCCGTTTGAATGAGGATGTTTGTTAAGTGAATTGATTATTCTTATGATTACATAGTTTGGTCCAATCACAACATATTCACATTTAACATTTGTCTGCCATTGATGTAGGAATTATAAAAAAAATGAAATAAAAATAATGCTAAGGAGCCATGTGAGTTTGGGCGGCCAACAACTCTAATTGGTGGGGTTTGGGCAGCCCACTAATAGTATGTGCATGATAGTTAGTTGTTGACCATATAGATATTAACTTATTTGTAGTCTTGCTTAGAGTGTTAGTATTCGATGATGGAACCGACCATCTGATCATATCATACGGCTGTTGACTATATTGTTATGAGTTGATAATTTGAGGTCCAATGAGGAAATTTGTTTATGCATCTTGGTCCAATCAAAAATTAATGGCATCTTACACATTCAACAAAAGTCTAATGTGCAGGTGCATGTGTCTACTTAGAGTTGTCAGCCAACATGTTTGTATTGCATGTGTTTTGTATGGAATGTGCATGTGGGGTGTCGGCTGGTAATTATTTAGTGGTGAAGGGTTCAAGGTCAAAGCCGGTTGGGTTGCAAACATGTAATGGGCCGAACTAAACAGTAAATGGGGCTGTTAAAATTGTAATGGGTGTTGGGCCGATGGTATACACCTTCAGTACTTGGGTTCATATAAAGGCCGAACTAATAAATTTATATTAAATTGGTTTGGGCTTTTGTCATACATGTTTTCACCAGTTAAGGGGTTTGCGGCCCAAGTGGTTTCGGCCCAAGTGTTCTCGGTCCAAAGGGTTTCGGTTAATAGTCCGTAACTTGTGTATTAAACCTGCTATTTTGTTAACTAGATTAGTCTATTAAATTTGTTAAGTATGCAACCATGTTTAGCTTATTAACTGAGTTAAGTTTATTAACTCAGTTAACCTCATGTATGACACTCTGGTAAGTGAATAACTTTTGTTAACCCTGTTAGTTAATTATGTTAGTTAATTAATAGTGTTGGTTTGTTATTCCTGTTAAGTATACAAATCCTGTTAAATGGCTAACTTCGTTAAGACTGTTAACCCTCTCAAGTATGTTAATGAATGACCACGTTATTGCAAACTGTGATGGACATTTATGTGAAACATGAATTGCATGATATTGATTAATTGCTTACGTGATACATGATGTTAACTACCAAGCACTATGTGTTGGACATTACGAACAAAACTGATTATATATATATATACGTGCGTACTATAGGTCGTGACTGATTATTTGTAAGCGTGTATTTCTTTAGCATACCGAGCAAACCAAGGTGAGTTCACACCCTTACTAAGGCATGGGATTCCCAAGGGCTTGGGAATGGGATTGAAGGAATGTGATTGACTAGATTCGTACATACACTGTTACTAGACTACAATACCATCGTCCTCGGTTGTGCAGGACACATACGTAAAACCTACGTATACTTATGCTACTCGCTATCCTCGGTTGTGAAGGATACTCACGTAAATCCTACGTGAACTTATACTCACTACTACCTCGGTTGTGTCAGGCACTTACGTAAAACCTACGTAAACCCCCGCGTACCCCTATCCTCGGTTGTGAAGGATTACTTACGTAAAACCTACGTAAACTTGTACGTGTTACTGTTCTCGGGATATGTAGAACACTTATGGTAACGAATAGTCTAGTGGATATATAACATGGGAAGCCCCCACCAATGGAACATACTATCGGCCCAGTAGAGCCACATGTTACAAACGAACTTACTACTACGCATTTACTTTCTGTGAACTCGCTCAACTAGTTGTTGATCCTCTGTTACATGCCTTGTAGGTCGTTAGATACATGGAGCTTGCACATGGAGGAGCAGGTCGTTGTGGGCTTGGATCGTGAATATCTTATTAAACACTTATGACATTTCGTACTTAATTATGTTGGGTTTTGATTATACGCTTCCGCTAAACAATGATATCTTACTTATGTTTTGGAACACCTTTCATATGGATTTGGTTTGGTTTAATGGCAATTACTTTTATTATATATACTGTTCTATATGATTGGTGGCTTGATCCTGGTCAGTCACGCTCCCAAGCGGTGATACTCCGCAGGTGGATTTTGGGGGTGTGACAGATTGGTATCAGAGCCATTGGTTATAGAGAACTTGGTTTTAATATGGGAAAACGTTTTTATTAAAACCAGATTATAACCAGAACAGTGCTCTCAACGATCCACAACGACGCTTCGCTCCACGTGCAAGACTCAATGTGACAACCCTCACCAAACCAGGTATCCGTACGACTTAATTAACTATTAATTGTTGCCTAATTACTGTGCTTAACTGAGATTTCTGATAAACTGCTACTTGACTGTTGGTACGTGTACATATCTGCATCATACTTTGATTTCTGTCACTACATTATTTACTTACTGAACTCTAGTGACAAACATGATGCACAAAAGCACAGTAGCATTTGAACGGATAACCTATTTGACATGCTGATATAGCCAGCATCAGGCAAACACTGCCTCTAAAGGCCTGTATGAGCCAGAAATATTTTACTGCACCCATAGTGTGTGTAGAGATACAAGGGTTGTATAATTGCGTCTCTAGGAATAAGATATAGAGATTGGATGTGCCTAAAACGTATTCTAAGCACAAAACACAGCACTTTTATCAACACACTAGCTTCTAGCTAATTAATAAAGTGCCAAAATATGAGGAATTATTCCTGACACTTCGTAGAATAAAATGTGTCGCTAAAAATATTAATTACGACGCTTAAAGGATTACATAAGCGCTTTAACGGATTACTATCCAACCGAACAACCGGACTATACCCGGAACATAAAAATATTGCTAGAAATATTATTGGTATTTTTCTGAGCCAGTTAGGGTCCCTGATTACCCTAACACCCGCTTTATAACGCATTAAACAACTAACGGGGTTAATCCCTAAAAGTAACCGACTTAACCAAACTAAACTCTAACTGAACGATCAAGATCCAACCGGGTGACCCCACCCCCCTTTAGGCCGGTTCCATTCTAATGGAACTAGAGGGTACACTTTTTATTATTTTATTAGATTTCGTGGATATCTAGAGGCCTTGTGAACCGATGGACGATAACGCTTAATTTTTCTATATAAACCCTCCACCACTCACAAGACTTCTCACACTTTCCAACACCCACTCTCACTCTCTCTTGCTCCTCTCTTCTCGGCCGAGAGCACCCCCAAGCCATCCATTCGTTTCGGTTTTCATCTTGCAAGTTCCAAGTGCACACAAGTGTCGGGGATCACGTACGAGGAAGCTTGAAGCAAACGGAAGTTGAAGGACCACGTTCATTTGCTTTTATCCACGCCGTTTTCGCCAAAGATCTTCCCTAGCCCCGAGCTAGAGGTATAACATTTAAAACTTGTTCTTGATCGTATCTAAAGTGGTTAAAAGGATTTTTAACGGTTAAAAGTCGGTAACCCATCTTTTGAATCTAAAAAGTCTACTAAAACTCGAATATTGTTGGTTAAAAGCATATAACGCGTGTAAAAGTCGTAGTATTTGAATATGTTGGTTGTAGAGACCCGATCTACGATGTGGTGGCTCTTATCATCGTTTAACCCGACTTTGTTAAGATCCCGAATCTTGACATACACTTGTTTCTTTTGTACAAGGGTTAAAAGGTGAAACTCCACCACACGGGAAGCATGAACTTGTGTAAAAGTGTTTTGACATGTAAAATAGTATTTAAAACAAGCCGATCTACGTATGTACAAGTGGTATATTCGTAGAACCGGGTGTCGAGAAAATCATGTTTTATAAAAGTTGGATGACATGTTAATAAATATGATTTTTACATACTACATGTGTATGAACACTTGTGAAACGAAAGATCCGACAAAATAACAATTTTTATAAAATTGTCGGGAAGTTGTAAAGAGTGATTTGTTCCAAAAACGGGGTTTTTGCAAGACTAAACTATTTTATACATAGATCCACTAAATATAACGAGATCTACACAATAGTTTTAGAAAAATTACAAGTTCATGTAATTATGCGATTTTACATACTAGTCTACAAGTTTAATGTATTGAAACTGGTTTGAAGTATCGGAACTTGATTGGTTGATTAAAGAAATTGTTGGAATGATTTTGTAAAAGAAAATGATACGCTTGAAAGCGTGGCCACCTCCAGTTACAGGGGAAACTCTGGCGAAATTTTCTAAAATCTAACACTTAGAATTATTTACAAGTGTTAGAGTTATTTTTGAAATGTTTACAAATTATATTTCGCCATGACTTTATCACAAATATTCGGTGGTGGGATTTTCACAAAAATAAACGTGATAAATATTTATTCAATAAATATATTTTTCACAACACTGTTTATGATTATTTTGTGAAAATGTATAAATATTATTTTTAGTGTAAAAATAATATTTACTAACTTTGTCGAACCCAAAATAATACAAACGCTTATACGACAAACATATAAGTTACAATGGTAATTACTATTACCACTTAATCGCCAAAACGTAACTTACGCATTATACGGAAATATTCACGAATGCGGATATTGTCAACGTATTATTTTGGAAAGTATTATGTAAAAAGAAAATATATTATTTTTGAGAAAAATAATTATATTTTGGAATGAGAAATAAAATATATTAAGTGAGACTTAATATTATAAACGCACATGTATTAATTCCCCCATCCTTGGGAAGGAGATTTTCTACCAAGTATATACACGGAACGGTTGTCTAACTGTTTCCCGAAAATGTAAACTACAAAGCTAAGGCACGGCCATCCGTCTAATAGAATTAGCACATGTAGGTCGTTGCGCAGCAGTTGGATATTTGGATTACTTGGTATTGTGACGCACTCACTGTGAGTTCATGTCCCCCTTTTCTCTTAACTGTTTTCAGTTTTATAAACTGCGGGGGTGAAATACATGTTACTATGATTATGAATATGTTTATACATGGTATGGTTAGCGTAAGGAGGTTTGTTACTCAGATCATGTGAGTGGGTAGGCACAACTTGAGGCCATTAATCCTCGTAGTAGGACCGAGGGACAGGAGCGGTAGATCTATCTGGGTGTAGCGAGCCCAGCCCCAGGTCCAGCATAACGGACCTCGGGGTGACTTAGTGCCCGACGCATAAATTCGCTAGGTTTGAGTCATCCCTACTTGCACTTCACACATATCAATGGCCTTGCAAACCATTGGTGATCTCTTTTTCCTTATTTGCTATATACCAGGTTTTTGATAAAGATAAAGGTTTGTTTACGCACTTTCGCATGAACTCGCTCAACATTATTGTTGATTTTTCAACTTACATGTATTTCAGGAAATTAACGATCTGGCGCGGTATGGCTTGTTTTCCGCTGCATTAGGCCCGAGGTCATCCAGGGTTCTAGGCTTGTGACTCTTTCCTGGACAAGTCACAGTCCTTGAATCATGTTTATGTTAAGTTTGCATTTATAATGTTAGACGAGTTATGGTTGTTGGGTGTTAACCCGTTAAGACAATGTTTTGCTATTTTATTTTTAATGGATGATCTTGCATATTTTTAATTCATATAGCTTGTTATGATTAAGCTATGGTATTAAGAAGTCACACCAAATTAACCACGCTTCCGCAAAGCCAGGGTGTGACAGCTTGGTATCAGAGCTCTGATCATAGCGAACTAGGATTCCTTCTCGAGTCTAGACTATGATCACTAGGGCTCTCACGAAAACATTTTTCTGCATACCACTTAAGTCCAGATCCAAAACGTTTTTATAAACAAATGTTGAGCATATTTTATTTATTATTTTTAGGCTCAGTCTGGGAGGCTGAGGCTCGGTCTGGGAGACTGAGGCTCGGTCTGGGAGGCCGAGGCTCGATCTAATGGATCAAGGTAGTTGTCTAGTGGGACTAGGGAGTCAGTCTGGCAGGCTGGGAGAGTTTGCTAGTGGGACTAGGGAGTCAGTCTGGGAGGCTGGGAAAGTTGGCTAGTGGGACTAGGAAGGACAGTCTGGGAGGCTGGGAGGCTAGTGGGACTAGGTGGATTATGTGATTATTATTTGGTAACTTATGTGATTACCTGATTTACCGATTATTTGTGCATACTTGTGATTGTGTTACAGACACATGGACACATCAGACACCGGAGACTCAGATACCACTGGACCTCTACCCATAGTGTCGGATGACATTGTGTCATCGGAGCATGAGGTGCATACCTCAGACTACACGAGCACGGACGATGACGACTTTCAGCGCCGTCTGGCAGAGATTCCGGCACCCATACCTTTCGCTGATGAGCATACTGATGACTCCTTGCCCTTCGCTTTACCCGAGGGTGCCTATGAGCCTATTGATGGCGATCCTGCTGAGTATCTTCCCCTTGTTGTGATTCCAGCTCCGATTCCTCTTGCTTCATACCCAGCACACGAGTTATTACCCGACGCCGAGGCTGACGGCGACATTGATCTCTACGAGGACGAGCCTTTTGAGGACGAGGTTCCTGATGCAGCCCCTTTACCCGCTGGCGGTCTCTTGATGATCGCTGGTGCCCCAGCTGGAGACTCGCCCGTCCACTCACCAGTCCCAGACTCTTTTGAGTCTGTGGCATCTGTACCGTCTCATGAGGTGAGCACTCAGCATTTTGTTCATGACTCGGACCCCGATCAGGCATCTTCTGCCGCCCCCATTCCGAGCCTTGTATTTGAGCACGACGATATAGAGGATTCCGATCCCGTTTTTCCTCCAGGATTTGATCCTGACCGCGACATTGAGTATATTCCTATGGACCAGCATATGGAGGACCCTGTTGATCCTGCTGATCCTATCGACCCCATTGATCCAGAGTTTGATTTTGACATGGCTTTTGACGACCCAGATCCTGCCGTAGCCCCAGAGCAGGCAGCTGCTCTCGATCCTGTACATGAGCATGACTTGATACATGCTGACGTTCCTGTTGAGCCCGTTTTGGCTGACCCGCCAGTTGGCGATCTTCCTGTTGATGATGTCCCTTTGTTAGTTGCTGATCATGCTGTTGATCCTTTTGTTGACCCACCTTTGATTGCTGACGTCCCTGTTGACCATCATATTGATCATGTTGATCCTGCCATTGCTCCTTTTGATCCTGTACCCATTGAGCCTGAGCACGCTCTATTTGCAGAGCATATGGATCCACCCGATGAAGAGGCTCAGCACGGTTGGATACCGGCTGACGAGGATGTTCCACCGCTTCCACCACATCACACTGAGGCACATCATACTGATTTTTCGTTTCAGATCCCACCATTTGTACCTCCAACAGGGCCTGGAGAGGGCTCTTCAGCCCACCCCTTTGGGCACATACCGATACCTATGCCCTTCGTACCTCAGATGACACTTGTTCCATCCTCTGTTCATGTAGCACCATTCGATCCCACCAGCATGCCACTGCTTTGGTCATCTTCCTCACCGATGCCACCTACTGATCCATATCATCCATTCCATATGGGACATACCATAGAGGACGTCTTGATGTCCTTTGTCCATCAGCATGATTCCCATACACAGCGACTCCAGGAGCTCGAGAGAGCTCAGTTATCACTAGGTCGATATCTTGGTCAGACATCTTCATCTTTTCAGCCTTTTCGATCATTACCTCCTGACTTTGCTGCCCGACTTTCGACTTTGGAGCAGCAGATCGCTTCTGTTATTCGCACTCAGCAGGCGATGGAGGAGGATTGGCTTCATTTACGCCGCTTACTCTACACTCACTTTCCCCCTCCTCCACCCCCATCTGCATAGGGCTCATCGGTACCATAGTGGTAGACGATGGTGAGACGACCGCGATTGTGACTGCACAGCCTCTTGGAGACCATCTGACGATACTGATTTTTGTTGATATTTGTTGATGTACTGGATGTATGTGACATTGATGTGATATTGTTTTTGATAGGGGTGATGTAGCCCCTATTTGATTTATGATTGTATGATACTGTGACGTACTGATACCCTTACCACATTATGGTCTCGATATATATAACAATCGCCGTATTCTCACCATATCTGATTCACTTGATTGCTTATTTATGTTTTGTGACATGGGATGTTGTATATTTGCAACATGGGATGTTGGGACATGGGATGTTGTATGTATGATATTTGCAACATGGGATGTTGGGATATGGGATGTTGTATGTATGATATTTGCAACATGGGATGTTGGGACATGGGATGTTGTGTGTAAGATATTTGTGACATGGGATGTTGGGACATGGGATGTTGTGTGTGATGTATTGATAACATGAAATGTTATATATTATTATTACTATATACGTATGTATATTATGGCCTAATCGACGTACGCATCTTTAGAAGATGGCGCCACGACGACAACCTCAGCCGATGCCTACTACTCCTGAAGAACTACAGCAAGTCATTGCTGCCGCCATTGCTCAATATGCTGCCTCGCAAGGAGGACCAAGTGGAAGTAGCTCGAATATTAACGGCAACCAAAATCCTCCTCATGGTAACCCTAAGTCATTAAGACATACCATGGCCTAAATGGATTCCTTTAGCAGATGCTAATGCCGTTCCTATGATGTAATGTATGTGCAGGGTGCACCTACAAACAATTTTTGGACTGTAAGCCCATAAACTTTGACGGCACAGGTGGTGCTGTTGCTTTCGTCCGCTGGGCAGAGAAGACCGAGTCCGTACTTCGCATGAGCAAGTGTGCGCTAGATCAACAAGTCACCTACATCTCAGGGCTATTTGTGGATGGAGCCCTATCCTGGTGGAATCTACAAGTCCAGACCCTTGGCGAAGCCGCAGCTTACGCACTGACCTGGACAGAGTTGAAAGAGCTTATGCGCAAGAAGTACTGTTCTCGCGCGGAAATTCAGAGGTTGGAGACCGAATTCTGGCACCTAAAGATGGAAGGTCCCAAGATAGCTGAGTATGTTCAGAGGTTCCACGATTTGTCGCATGTGGTACCCTATATGGTTACGCCCGAGTTCAAAAGGATTGAACGCTTCATCTGGGGATTGGCTCCTCAGATAATCAGCATGGTGACATCTTCCAAACCTGCAACCATCACAGAAGCCATTGATCTGAGTGTGGCTCTCACCGAAGAGGCGATTCGGTTAAACAAGTTTGATGAGGTTGAGCCCAAGAAGAAGGAGACTCATGTGGAGTCATCTGGTGGTAGTAAGCGAAAGTTTTCGAGTTTCAAGCAAAGCACCGGGATGGTGGTTAAGAAGGGAGAATCGAATGCGCCAGCTCAAGATTCAGCTGGTGGTAGAAAGAAAGGGAAGGGATACATGGGTGCACACCCCAAGTGCAACCCATGCCAAAAACATCACTCTGGTCGTTGCAGCCTAAGAGTTTGTGAATCATGTGGGAAGACTGGTCATACGAAGGATTTTTGTTGGGCTAATGCTGGCCGGGGAGGCCAAGGAGGAAATGGGAATAGGAATAACCGTGGTGGTAATGGGAACCGCCCACAAGGAAACCAAGGAGGTGATGGAAACCGTGCCAATAATGCTAACCAAGCAGGCACCATGAATCGGAACCAGGGAAACCATCAAGCTGGAAACAATGGTGGAAACGGGCAGAGGCCCGGATGTTTCAATTGTGGAGATCAAGGGCATTTCAAGAGGAATTGCCCAGAGTTAACCCAGGCACGCGGAAGAGTGTTTAACATGGAAGCCAGGGAAGCGCGCTAGGATCCCAACGTTGTCACTGGTACGTTCCCTGTAAACCAACGCTATGCATCCGTTTTGTTTGATACTTGTGCCGATTATAGCTTCGTATCGCTAGAATTTAGAAACATGCTTGGTTTAGCCGCTAGTAAGTTAGATATTCCATACTCGATCGAATTAGCGAATGGGAAGTTAGTAGAAGCTAACGAGGTGATTCGAGGTTGCGTAATCGAGCTGGGAGAGCGTGGGTTTGCTCTCGATCTACTACCAGTCCAGTTGGGAAGCTTCGACGTGGTAGTAGGGATGGATTGGTTATCGAGTAACAAGGCAGAGATAGTTTGTCACGAGAAGATTATTCGTATCCCGACCGATGATGGTGAGACCATTATTGTTCATGGGGAGAAGCGTGAGACGCCGTTAAGGATGATTAGCTGCCTGAAAGCAAGGAAGTGTTTGAAGAAAGGATGTGTTGCTTTTCTAGCACACATTGTGGATAAAAAGGCTGCTGAGCCGAAGATTGAAGACATCCCTGTCGTGAGGGAATACCCAGAAGTCTTTCCAGAAGACTTGCCTGGCTTGCCACCTCAAAGGCAAGTGGAGTTTCGCATCGACTTAGTTCCAGGCGACGCGCCTGTGGCTAAGGCACCTTACAGACTTGCTCCGTCTGAGATGCAGGAACTGTCGACACAACTTCAAGAGTTGTTAGACAAGGGTTTTATCCGACCAAGCTTCTCGCCTTGGGGAGCTCCAGTTTTGTTTGTGAAGAAGAAGGACGGTAGTTTCCGTATGTGCATTGACTACAGAGAGTTGAACAAGCTGACGATAAAGAATAGGTATCCTTTGCCAAGAATCGATGATCTGTTCGACCAGCTTCAAGGTTCAAGCTTCTATTCAAAGATCGATCTTCGATCTGGATACCATCAGCTGCGGATACAGGAGGAGAGTATTCCAAAGACAGCCTTCGGAACTCGATATGGACACTACGAGTTTCTGGTTATGCCGTTTGGTTTGACAAACGCACCTGCAGTGTTCATGGATTTGATGAACCGAGTTTGTAAGCCATACTTGGATAAGTTCGTGATTGTATTCATCGACGACATCTTGATTTATTCAAAGACGAAGGCTGAGCACGAGCAGCATCTTAGATCCATTCTGGAGCTGCTAAAGAAGGAACAGCTATACGCCAAATTCTCTAAGTGTGAGTTTTGGCTAAGAGAAGTGCAATTCCTTGGACACGTGGTGAATGGAGATGGAATCCACGTGGATCCCACCAAGATCGAGGCGATCAAAGATTGGGAAACGCCAAAGACGCCAACTGAGATTCGGCAATTCTTGGGTTTGGCTGGCTATTATCGAAGGTTCATCGAGAACTTTTCAAAGATCGCTCAACCGTTAACGCTCCTCACGCAAAAGGATAAGAAGTTTGATTGGGGAATCAAACAGGATGAGGCGTTTCAGACATTGAAGGATAAGCTTTGTAACGCGCCAATCTTAGCTCTACCGGAAGGCACTAACGATTTCGTGGTATACTGCGACGCATCGCGTCAAGGTTTGGGTTGTGTGTTGATGCAACACCAAAAGGTTATCGCCTACGCATCACGCCAACTGAAGGTGCACGAAAAGAACTATACCACTCATGATCTGGAGCTAGGCGCAGTGGTTTTTGCCTTAAAGATCTGGAGACACTACCTTTACGGTACAAAGTGTACGATTTTCACAGATCACAAGAGCCTCCAGCATATATTCAATCAGAAGGAGTTGAACATGAGGCAAAGACGATGGGTCGAGTTGTTGAACGATTACGACTGCGAGATCAGGTATCATCCAGGGAAGGCGAATGTGGTCGCTGATGCCCTAAGTCGTAAGGAGAGAATCAAGCCCATAAGGGTTAGGGCTATGGAAATGATAATTCAAACCGACCTTTCCTCACGCGTTCGTGCAGCACAGAAGGAAGCTCTCAAGGAGGGAAACCTTGAGGAAGAATATCTCCGTGGGATGGAGAAGATTTTGGTGCCAAACAGGGAAGGAACGTTGTGTTTTGAGAAAAGGATTTGGGTTCCTCTGTTTGGTGGTTTAAGAGAGGTTATCTTTGATGAAGCTCACAAGTCGCGGTACTCTATCCACCCTGGAGCGGATAAGATGTACCAGGATCTTAAAGATTATTACTGGTGGCCTAGGATGAAAGGCGATGTTGCCATTTACGTGAGCAAATGTTTAACTTGCGCCAAAGTTAAGGCGGAATACCAGAAGCCTTCGGGACTTCTGCAGCAACCAAAAATTCCCCAGTGGAAGTGGGAAGAAATCTCCATGGATTTTATTACGAAGTTGCCAAGAACGCCAAAAGGCCATGACACTATCTGGGTGATAGTGGATCGCTTAACAAAGTCAGCACACTTCTTGCCTATCCGCGAGAAGGATAATACAAGCAAATTGGCTGAAATCTACATGAGAGAGATTGTTACACGCCATGGAGTACCTCTCTCGATTATTTCTGATAGAGACGGGAGGTTCGTATCGAGGATATGGCAATCCTTCCAGGAAGCTTTTGGCTCAAAGCTGAATATGAGCACAGCCTTTCACCCGCAGACCGACGGACAAAGTGAGTGGACGATTCAGACGTTGGAGGACATGTTGAGAGCATGTGTGATGGATTTAGGCGGTAGCTGGGATAAGCATTTACCCCTGGTTGAATTTTCATACAACAACAGCTACCACACCAGTATTGGTGCCGTGCCATTCGAAGCGTTATATGGGCGCAAGTGCAGGTCGCCGCTCTGTTGGTCTGACGCAGGTGATAGACAATTGGTAGGTCCCGATGTAGTTCAGGAAACTACAGATAAGATCGCGCAAATCCGAGATCGCATTAGTGCGGCTCGTGACCGTCAGAAGACCTACGCAGATCTGAAAAGGAAACCTCAGGAGTTTGAGGTTGGGGATATGGTTTTGTTGAAGGTATCACCCTGGAAGGGTGTAGCACGATTTGGGAAACGTGGGAAGTTGAATCCGCGCTACATTGGTCCTTTCAAGGTTTTGGAAAGAATTGGGACCGTAGCATACAATTTGGATCTACCTGCCGAACTGAATAATGTTCACGATACATTTCATGTATCTAATCTGAAGAGAAGTCCAACTCAAGTTGACGTTGCCATTCCTACCGACGAAATTCATGTTGATGACACGCTCCACTTCGTTGAAGAACCTGTCGAGATCACGGATTGGAAAGTGAACAAGACCCGCCGGAGCAGTGTCAAGCTCGTCAAAGTTCGCTGGAATGCTAGACATGGTTCTGAGTTCACCTGGGAGCGTGAAGACCGAATGAAAGAGAAATACCCCCACTTATTTCCTGAGAACCCTGCTTCTACAAGCAGAATTTAAAATTTCGGGACGAAATTTATTTAACGGGGGGAGAATGTGACAACGCTCACCAAACCAGGTATCCGTACGACTTAATTAACTATTAATTGTTGCCTAATTACTGTGCTTAACTGAGATTTCTGATAAACTGCTACTTGACTGTTGGTACATGTACATATCTGCATCATACTTTGATTTCTGTCACTACATTATTTACTTACTGAACTCTAGTGACAAACATGATGCACAAAAGCACAGTAGCATTTGAACGGATAACCTATTTGACATGCTGATATAGCCAGCATCAGGCAAACACTGCCTCTAAAGGCCTGTATGAGCCAGAAATATTTTACTGCACCCATAGTGTGTGTAGAGATACAAGGGTTGTATAATTGCGTCTCTAGGAATAAGATATAGAGATTGGATGTGCCTAAAACGTATTCTAAGCACAAAACACAGCACTTTTATCAACACACTAGCTTCTAGCTAATTAATAAAGTGCCAAAATATGAGGAATTATTCCTGACACTTCGTAGAATAAAATGTGTCGCTAAAAATACTAATTACGACGCTTAAAGGATTACTTAAGCGCTTTAACGGATTACTATCCAACCGAACAACCGGACTATACCCGGAACATAAAAATATTGCTAGAAATATTATTGGTATTTTTCTGAGCCAGTTAGGGTCCCTGATTACCCTAACACCCGCTTTATAACGCATTAAACAACTAACGGGGTTAATCCCTAAAAGTAACCGACTTAACCAAACTAAACTCTAACTGAACGATCAAGATCCAACCGGGTGACCCCACCCCCCTTTAGGCCGGTTCCATTCTAGTGGAACTAGAGGGTACACTTTTTATTATTTTATTAGATTTCGTGGATATCTAGAGGCCTTGTGAACCGATGGACGATAACGCTTAATTTTTCTATATAAACCCTCCACCACTCACAAGACTTCTCACACTTTCCAACACCCACTCTCACTCTCTCTTGCTCCTCTCTTCTCGGCCGAGAGCACCCCCAAGCCATCCATTCGTTTCGGTTTTCATCTTGCAAGTTCCAAGTGCACACAAGTGTCGGGGATCACGTACGAGGAAGCTTGAAGCAAACGGAAGTTGAAGGACCACGTTCATTTGCTTTTATCCACGCCGTTTTCGCCAAAGATCTTCCCTAGCCCCGAGCTAGAGGTATAACATTTAAAACTTGTTCTTGATCGTATCTAAATTGGTTAAAAGGATTTTTAACGGTTAAAAGTCGGTAACCCATCTTTTGAATCTAAAAAGTCTACTAAAACTCGAATATTGTTGGTTAAAAGCATATAACGCGTGTAAAAGTCGTAGTATTTGAATATGTTGGTTGTAGAGACCCGATCTACGATGTGGTGGCTCTTATCATCGTTTAACCCGACTTTGTTAAGATCCCGAATCTTGACATACACTTGTTTCTTTTGTACAAGGGTTAAAAGGTGAAACTCCACCACACGGGAAGACTGAACTTGTGTAAAAGTGTTTTGACATGTAAAATAGTATTTAAAACAAGCCGATCTACGTATGTACAAGTGGTATATTCGTAGAACCGGGTGTCGAGAAAATCATGTTTTATAAAAGTTGGATGACATGTTAATAAATATGATTTTTACATACTAAATGTGTATGAACACTTGTGAAACGAAAGATCCGACAAAATAACAATTTTTATAAAATTGTCGGGAAGTTGTAAAGAGTGATTTGTTCCAAAAACGGGGTTTTTGCAAGACTAAACTATTTTATACATAGATCCACTAAATATAACGAGATCTACACAATAGTTTTAGAAAAATTACAAGTTCATGTAATTATGCGATTTTACATACTAGTCTACAAGTTTAATGTATTGAAACTGGTTTGAAGTATCGGAACTTGATTGGTTGATTAAAGAAATTGTTGGAATGATTTTGTAAAAGAAAATGATACGCTTGAAAGCGTGGCCACCTCCAGTTACAGGGGAAACTCTGGCGAAATTTTCTAAAATCTAACACTTAGAATTATTTACAAGTGTTAGAGTTATTTTTGAAATGTTTACAAAATATATTTCGCCATGACTTTATCACAAATATTCGGAGGTGGGATTTTCACAAAAATAAACGTGATAAATATTTATTCAATAAATATATTTTTCACAACACTGTTTATGATTATTTTGTGAAAATGTATAAATATTATTTTTAATGTAAAAATAATATTTACTAACTTTGTCGAACCCAAAATAATACAAACGCTTATACGAAAAACATATAAGTTACAATGGTAATTACTATTACCACTTAATCGCCAAAACGTAACTTACGCTTTATACGGAAATATTCACGAATGCGGATATTGTCAACGTATTATTTTGGAAAGTATTATGTAAAAAGAAAATATATTATTTTTGAGAAAAATAATTATATTTTGGAATGAGAAATAAAATATATTAAGTGAGACTTAATATTATAAACGCACATGTATTAATTCCCCCATCCTTGGGAAGGAGATTTTCTACCAAGTATATACACGGAACGGTTGTCTAACTGTTTCCCGAAAATGTAAACTATAAAGCTAAGGCACGGCCATCCGTCTAATAGAATTAGCACATGTAGGTCATTGCGCAGCAGTTGGATATTTGGATTACTTGGTATTGTGACGCACTCACTGTGAGTTCATGTCCCCCTTTTCTCTTAACTGTTTTCAGTTTTATAAACTGCGGGGGTGAAATACATGTTACTATGATTATGAATATGTTTATACATGGTATGGTTAGCGTAAGGAGGTTTGTTACTCAGATCATGTGAGTGGGTAGGCACAACTTGAGGCCATTAACCCTCGTAGTAGGACCGAGGGACAGGAGCGGTAGATCTATCTGGGTGTAGCGAGCCCAGCCCCAGGTCCAGCATAAAGGACCTCGGGGTGACTTAGTGCCCGACGCATAAATTCGCTAGGTTTGAGTCATCCCTACTTGCACTTCACACATATCAATGGCCTTGCAAACCATTGGTGATCTCTTTTTCCTTATTTGCTACATACCAGGTTATAAAGGTTTGTTTACGCACTTTCGCATGAACTCGCTCAACATTATTGTTGATTTTTCAACTTACATGTATTTCAGGAAATTAACGATCTGGCGCGGTATGGCTTGTTTTCCGCTTCATTAGGCCCGAGGTCATCCAGGGTTCGAGGCTTGTGACTCTTTCCTGGACAAGTCACAGTCCTTGAATCATGTTTATGTTAAGTTTGCATTTGTAATGTTAGACGAGTTATGGTTGTTGGGTGTTAACCCGTTAAGACAATGTTTTGCTATTTTATTTTTAATGGATGATCTTGCATATTTTTAATTCATATAGCTTGTTATGATTAAGCTATGGTATTAAGAAGTCACACCAAATTAACCACGCTTCCGCAAAGCCAGGGTGTGACACTCAACACCATAGGTAATAAGGTTTATGTTTATTACCTACATGCTAGAATTACATAGAACTTTGCTCGTGGTATGCTTAGATTACATTACATTGCTCACTACTTGTTATTGCATGAGAACACCTACGTGCTTACACTTTTCTGTCATCGCACTACTCGTGAACCATTCTCACTCGCGCTACTTTTACTACTCGATCATGTCTGGACGTGTTAACATGAATCAAGCCCAGTTGACGGCTCTCATTATCGAACAAGTTGCTGCGGCGCTTGCAGCCGCGCAAGCGGGGGTATAACCTGCTATTCCGAACCTATCCTAGGATGTTAGATCCTACTCTCGTGACCCAACTCTCGCGCTTAACCTTGACCTATCTTTCTCGCGCAACGGGTCAGAACGCACAGCAACCTTTCTGCACATTCAAGAACTTCATGGACTGTCGTCCAAGCACATTCAGTGGCACAGAAGGAGCAGTGGGACTACTCCACTGGTTTGGGAAGCTCGAGTCAGTATTCGAGATGTGTGAATGCCCTGAGGCTCGCAGGGTCAAGTACGCCACTGGTACTTTGGAAGAAATCGCGCTAACCTGGTGGAACGCGCATGTACGGATACTAGGGTTGGCAGCTGCTAACGCCACCCCCTGGAACGAATTCAAATAACGCATTAAAAGGGAATACTGCACGCGTGATGACATCCACAAGTTGGAAGTGGAGCTCTACCATTTGAAAATGACGGGGTCAGAAATTGAAGCTTATACGGAACCGTCGAACGAACTGGCCATCTTGTGTCCAACCATGGCGGACCCTCCAAGCAAGCGTATCAAATTGTACCTCAAGGGTCTAGCCTCAGAGATTCAGAGCCATGTTACATCGGCTAACCTCGACAATATCCAAGACATTCAGCGTCTTGCTCATCGCCTCACGGGTCAGGCAGTGGAACAGAACAGGCTACCTAACAGGCTACCTAGTTGTATCAGCGCTATTACTACCGCTACCACTTCTGCTACTCCCGCTACTCCTAGTGACAACAAGCGGAAATGGAATGGGTATTCCAGCAAGGGTTCCGCTACCGTTCAGTCTCAAGCACAGCAACAGCGCAAGAATGGTGATCACCAGAGCCCGAGACAGCCAACTTCTGGTGGTCAGGGGCAGGGTGGATATCGGGGAATTCACCCAATGTGTAACAAATGCAACAGACACCACGGTGGTTAGTGCGACGAGGGACGTTGCCAGAGGTACCTCAAGATGGGCTATGAAGTTGAGGATTCAGGAGCCCACGTCCTGCAAATCAGAATCGCCAGCAGCAACAGCAAGCAGAAATCCTATGCAATGAAAAGATTGTTGGCATTCCTCGTTCTGGCCAAGAACCTCTCGAAGTTCAAGGCGACAAGAGTGGTGCTGTGGTTGGCATCACCTCCTTCTTGAAGGCTCAGAAATGTTTACGGAAGAGTCACACCGCAATTTTGGCTCTCGTTACTGACGTATCAACGAAAGAAAAGAAGTTGGAAGACCATCCAGTTGTACGCGACTTTCCTCAGGTGTTTCCTGAAGATTTACCTGGTCTACCGCCTCATCGTTAGGTCGAATTTCAAATCGAGCTCGCTCCAGGAGCAGCACCCATAGCTTGAGCATCGTATCGTTTAGCTCCAACCGAACTGGAAGAACTATCAAAGCAGCTACAAGAGCTCTTGGAAAAGGGCTTTATTCGTCCAAGCTCTTCGCCTTGGGGAGCTCCAGTGTTATTTGTGAAAAAGGAGGACGGTACTTTCAGGATGTGCATAGACTACCGTGAATTGAACAAGGTGACAGTGAAGAACCGCTATCCTCTTCCTCGTATTGACGACTTATTCGACCAGTTGCAAGGGTCGAGCTACTATTCCAAGATTGATCTAAGGTCAGGGTATCATCAGCTGAGAGTCCGGGATGAGGACGTCTCTAAGACAGCATTCAGAACTCGCTACGGTCACTACGAGTTTCTAGTCATGCCATTTGGGCTTACGAATGCGCCTGCAGTTTTCTTGGATCTTATGAACAGGGTGTGCAAACCCTATCTTGACAAGTTCGTCATTGTCTTCATCGACGACATTCTGATCTACTCCAAGAGTCAGGAGGAACACGAGCAGCACTTACGTCTTATCTTGGAACTTCTTCGAAGGGAGCAGCTGTACGCCAAGTTTTCAAAATGCGACTTCTGGCTTCGTGAAGTCCACTTCTTAGGCCATATGGTGAATAGAGATGGGATTCATGTCGATCCATCCAAGGTAGATTCGATCAGGAACTGGCCTGCACCGCGTACACCAACGGAAATACGCCAATTCTTGGGTTTGGCGGGGCATTACAGACGATTCATCAAGGACTTTTCGAAGATCGCACAACCGCTTACTATGCTGACACAGAAAGGTGTCACCTACCATTGGGGAGATTCCCAGGAAACCGCTTTTCAATACTTAAAGGATAGGCTTTGCAGCGCACCTATTCTCTCATTGCCAAAGGACACAGACGATTTTGTAGTATATTGTGACGCATCGATACAGGGACTTGGTTGTGTATTGATGCAGCGGGATAAAGTTAATGCCTATGCTTCGCGGCAACTCAAAGTTCACGAACGGAACCACACGACGCACGATTTAGAGCTGGGAGCTGTTGTTTCCGCGCTTAAGATATGGCGACACTACTTGTACGGTACCAGGTGCACTATTTACACCGATCACAGGAGTCTCGAGCATATCTTCAAGCAGAAGGAATTGAATATGCGTCAACGACGATGGGTCGAGTTACTTAATGATTACGAATGCGCCATCAAGCACCATCCGGGCAAAGCCAATGTTGTGGCTGACGCTCTCAGTCGAGAAGACACTCTACCTAGACGTGTACGAGCTTTGCAGCTCACTATTCAGTCTGATCTTCCTGCACAGATACGAAATGCTCAGGTAGAAGCATTGAAACCAGAAAACGTCAAGGCTGAAGCCTTACGCGGCTCGAGGCAACGATTAGAACAAAAGGAAGACGGCGCCTACTATGTGACAGGACGTATTTGGGTCCCACTCTATGGCGATCTACGCGAACTTGTGATAGATGAAGCGCACAAGTCTCGCTACTCGGTACATCCAGGGTCGGATAAAATGTACCACGATATCAGAACAACATATTGGTGGCCAAACATGAAAGCTCTTATCGCACCTTACGTCGGCAAGTGGTTGACTTGGGCGAGAGTTAAAGTTGAATACCAGAAACCTTCAGGCCTACTGCAACAACCCAGGATACCACAGTGGAAACGGGAAGAAATTTCCATGGATTTCGTTACAGGTCTACCTAGATCCAAGCGTAGGAACGATACTATTTGGGTGATCGTGGATCGACTCACCAAGTCTGCTCACTTCCTAGCAATCAAAGAAACAGACAAGTTTTCCACACTAGCAGACCTATACGTAAAGGAAATAGTCTCGAGGCACGGGGTGCCCACATCTATTATTTCGGATCGCGATGCACGATTCACATCAGAACTATGGCAAGCAATGCACAAGGCTTTTGGCTCTCGGTTAGACATGAGCACAGCTTATCACCCTCAGACGGATGGGCAGTCTGAACGCACGATTCAAACTCTAGAAGACATGCTTCGAGCGTGTGTTATCGATTTCGGCAACAGCTGGGAAAAGCTCCTCCCGTTAGTGGAGTTTTCGTACAATAACAGTTACCACACCAGCATACAAGCCGCTCCATTCGAGGCATTGTACGGACGTAAATGCCGGTCACCTCTCTGTTGGGCAGAGGTGGGAGATAGTCAGATTACAGGTCCAGAAATGGTAGTTGACGCTACTGAACGAATAGCACAAATACGACAACGCATGGCGACAGCTCGTCATCGCCAGAAAAGCTACGCGGATAAGCGTAGGAAGCCATTGGAATTTCAGGTCGGGGACCGGGTTTTACTTAAAGTCTCACCCTGGAAGGGTGTGGTTCGATTTGGTAAACGAGGCAAGCTCAATCCACGGTATGTTGGACCGTTCAAGATCATTGAGAAAATAGGCAAAGTGGCCTACAAGCTAAACCTACCAGCTGAACTCGGTGCAGTTCACAATGTTTTTCATGTGTCGAATCTGAAGAAGTGCCTGTCAGATGAGACCCTCATAATTCCATTTAAGGAACTCACTATCGATGAGCGGTTGCAGTTCGTCGAGGAACCAGTTGAAATCACGGACCGGGATGTTAGGGTCCTCAAACACAAGAGAATCCCTCTTGTCCGAGTTCGTTGGAACTCCAAACGTGGCCCAGAGTACACCTGGGAACGCGAAGACCAGATGACAGAAAAGTACCCCCAGTTATTAGGAACCAATGCAACCACTACTGAGACTGAAGCTACTACTGCGGAATTTCGGGACGAAATTCCAAATCAACGGGGGGATGATGTGACACCCCAGGAAAATCAGTAAACGATACAACTTACCTAGCTTCCTCAGTAACCGCATGCTAAATTTCGGGACGAAATTTCTTTCAAGTTGGGGATAATGTGACAACTCAAGTTTCCGACTTCCACTTTTGCATTTATTACGCGTTGACTTGACTGTTAGTTGTTTGACTTGTTGGGCTTGCAATTGTACGCGTTATGTTTTAATAAAACGTATTGTCATGGTGCATATATGTGATTACGTGATGTTGTAAATATAATATTAGATTATTACAAAACACTTAGACTAAATCACGTAATGCCCAACGAAACAAAATTTTATTCGCCATTTAACCGACTCGACGAAACATATGTGTTTCGCCGAGCCTTGATTCGCCAAAACCGCCAAAGCCCAATTACGGCCCAAACTTGTATGCGTGGAAAAAAAAATAATATATATATATATATATATATATATATATATATATATATATATATATATATATATATATATATATATATATATATATATATATATATATATATATATATATATATATATATATATATATATATGATTAGGGGAACGGTTATGAAAATTCTTAAAAACCCTAAACTTCTCTCCTCTTCTCTTGCAAACCGAAGGCTGCTTCCTGTCCCTCGAAACTCTCTTTATTTCACTATCCAATTCGGTTAGTATCTTATGTTTCTTTTGAAGTGTATTGCATGTGATCTGTGTGATCTGTTAGTTTTCATGTGATTAAATTGTGAGACAACCTTATTTGAATTGTTAAATGGTATTGTTTCAATTGGCGGCTGGTATCGATAAGAGCAATGGAACCTTATTCGAATTCATTGAAATCGAGATAGTGGGTCAAAACGGTGGTCAAGGGTTGGGAATGGTGGACTGCCGTTTGAATGAGGATGTTTGTTAAGTGAATTGATTATTCTTATGATTACATAGTTTGGTCCAATCACAACATATTCACATTTAACATTTGTCTGCCATTGATGTAGGAATTATAAAAAAAAATGAAATAAAAATAATGCTAAGGAGCCATGTGAGTTTGGGCGGCCAACAACTCTAATTGGTGGGGTTTGGGCGGCCACTAATAGTATGTGCATGATAGTTAGTTGTTGACCATATAGATATTAACTTATTTGTAGTCTTGCTTAGAGTGTTAGTATTCGATGATGGAACCGACCATCTGATCATATCATACGGCTGTTGACTATATTGTTATGAGTTGTCACACCCCCAAAATCCACCTGCGGAGTATCACCGCTTGGGAGCGTGATTGACCAGGATCAAGCCACCAATCATATAGAACAATATATAAAATAAAAGTAATTGCCATTAAACCAAACCAAACCCATATGAATGGTGTTCCAAAACATAAGTAAGTTATCATGGTTTAGCGGAAGCGTATAATCAAAACCCATCGTAATATAGTATCAAATGTTATAAGTGTTTAAAGAAACAATCACGATCCAAGCCCACAACGACCAGCTCCTCCATGTGCAAGCTCCATGTACCTAACGTCCTGCAAGGCATGTAACAGAGGATCAACAACTAGTTGAGCGAGTTCACAGAAAGTAAATGCGTAATAGTAAGTTCGTATGTAACAGGTGGCTCTACTGGGCCGTTAGTACGTTCTATTTGTGGGGGCTTCCCATGTTGTATAACCACTAGACTATTCGTAACTATAAGTATCCTGCACATCCGAGGATAGTGATCAGTATAAGTATCCTGCACATCCGAGGATAGTGATCACTATAAGTATCCTGCACATCCGAGGATAGTGATCAGTATAAGTATCCTTCACAACCGAGGATAGTGATCAGTATAAGTATCCTTCACATCCGAGGATAGTGATCAGTATAAGTATCCTTCACAACCGAGGATAGTGATCAGTATAAGTATCCTTCACATCCGAGGATAGTGATCAGTATAAGTATCCTTCACAACCGAGGATAGTGATCAGTATAAGTATCCTTCACATCCGAGGATAGTGATATGGTAGTCTAATCATAGTGTCAGTAGTGTATCTATTCAACCTTATCCTTTCAATCCCATTCCCAACACCCCGGGAATCCCATGCCTTGGTAAGAGTGTGAACTCACCTTGGTTTGCTCGGTATGCTATGTTATGCACTCACAAGTAATCAGTCAAGCCCTATTGTGTGCACGTATAGCAAATCAGTTCATGTTCGCAATGATACGCAAGTAATCTAATGTCACATAGTGCTTGATAGCCAATATCATGTATCAATCATGTATCACGTAACAGTTAACCCATTCATACAAGTCACGTAATTCATATGAACATTTACAGGATCATGCACCTCTCAAAAACTCAGACAAGTATGGGGGGGGGGGTCTCCCCTGTTCAAAACTTGGGTAACACATGATATATCATACAACCTCAGACATATAATCAGCATACAAACTCAGACATGGTCGATCATATTAAACTCGGTCCAATAGATAGTCCATCAGTATATAATCCATTAAAGTCGGACCAATATCAAACATTATATTCGGACCAAAGAGGATCCATTAAACTCGGCCCAACCATTTAATCATTAAACTCGGACCTATTCAAGTTACCTTAAACTCGGTCCATTCATTAACTAACATACTCGGACATGATGATATAATATTAAACTCAGACATGGCAACACATTAAACTCGGACATGGCAACACATTAAACTCGGGCCCAATGTCACTTTTATTAAACTCGGACCATTATAACTAAACTCGGTCCACTCATATACTCGGACTAGGTGTTGCATATTAAGCTCGGACTACATGATAAACTTTAAAGTCGGGCCATCAATTCTCCTAACAAAGTCGGACTAAGGGTATCATATTAAACTCGGGGCATGGAGTGATCAATAACTCAGATTACTTCGATTAGTTTAAACTCGGACATTTATGATTTGTGAATAAACTCAGACATTCAACTATGCGTGTATTCCAACATTCCACATATTCAACAAGATCAAAGCAGTTACGTATATCATTCTCCAGTTACGTTTTTCAGTCAAGCAAACCCTAAATCTAATCGTATCGACGGCAGAAAACAAGATTATTCAATCGATGTTAAACCACAACAATCATTACAATAATAACCTATCAAGCATGCATCTAATCATCGTCGTAATCTCAACTATCCAGAATTAAATCACAGAATATCACATGAGAAATTAGGGTTTTCCATGAACACAAAATCAAAAATCAATCAACAATTAATCATGAACAATGATTAAACAATTACCTTGAACGATTCTAGAGGAAGAGGAATCAAGTGTGATGATTTTCTTGCCAATGATGAGGGTGATGATGATTGCTAGGGGATTAGAGAGTTGCAAGTACGTGATTTAGTTTTGTGTGCCAATGATTAGAGAAATGAGATTAGGGTTAAGTATCTAGGATTTCACTAATTACCATCTACATCCCTAAGTATTATAATTTTCACATGCACACCATCTCATAACCGTTTCATAGTTCCACCACCAAGTTTACACATTTGACAAGTTTATCACAATTAACACATAACGATGCAACATCTCACAACACAGTTCATTGTATCAACACATATACAATTCCATAGCATCTAATTGTGAAATCAATCAACTAAATAATACAAGGACGTGCAATAAGGCGAAATAGAAATCTTGGAAATTTGAGTTGTCACATTATCCCCAACTTAAAAGAAATTTCGTCCCGAAATTTGGTACGCACTCACTGAGGAAGCTAGGTAAGTTATATCGTTCACTGGTTTTCCTGGGGTGTCACATCATCCCCCCGTTGATTTGGAATTTCGTCCCGAAATTCAGTAGTAGTAGCTTCAGCCTCAGTAGTGGTTGCATTGGTTCTGAATAACTGGGGGTACTCTTCTGTCATCTGGTCTTCGCGTTCCCAGGTGTACTCTGGGCCACGTCGGGAGTTCCAACGAACTCGGACAAGAGGGATTCTCTTGTGTTTGAGGACCTTAACATCCCGGTCCGTGATTTCAACTGGTTCCTCGACGAACTGCAACCGCTCGTCGATAGTGAGTTCCTTAAAAGGAATTATGAGGGTCTCATCTGATAGGCACTTCTTCAGATTCGACATGTGAAAGACATTGTGAACTGCACCGAGTTCTGCTGGTAGGTTCAGTCTGTAGGCTACTGGGCCTATTCTTTCAGTGATTTCGAACGGTCCAACATACCGTGGATTGAGTTTGCCTCGTTTACCAAAACGAACCACACCCTTCCAGGGTGAGACTTTTAAATAAATCCGGTCCCCGACCTGAAATTCCAATGGCTTCCTACGCTTATCTGCGTAGCTTTTCTGGCGATCGCGAGCTGTCGCCATGCGTTGTCGTATCTGTGCGATTCGTTCAGTAGCGTCAACTACCATTTTTAGGCCTGTAATCTAACTATCCCTCACCTCTGCCCATCCGAGAGGTGACCGGCATTTACGTCCGTACAATGCCTTGAATGGAGCGGCTTGAATGCTGGTGTGGTAACTGCTATTGTACGAAATCTCCACTAAAGGAAGGTGCTTTTCCCAGCTGCTGCCGAAATTGATAACACATGCCCGAAGCGTGTCTTCAAGTGTTTGTATCGTCCGCTCAGACTGCCCATCCGTCTGAGGATGATATGCTGTGCTCATGTCTAACCGTGAGTTGAAAGATTTGTGCATCGTTTGCCATAGCTCTGACGTGAATCGTGCATCCCGATCCAAAATGATGGATGTGGGCACCCCGTGCCTCGAAATAACTTCTTTAAGATAGATGTCTGCGAGAGTAGAGAACTTATCCGTTTCCTTTATAGTCAGGTAGTGCGCAGACTTGGTGAGTCGGTCCACGATCACCCATATAGTATCATTCCCACGCTGTGTTTTGGGTAGGCCTGTAACAAAATCCATGGAAATTTCTTCCCATTTCCATTGTGGTATCCTAGGCTGTTGAAGTAGGTCTGAGGGTTTCTGGTACTCTGTCTTGACTCTCGCACAAGTCAAACATTTGCAGACGTAAGTAGCAATGTGGGCCTTCATGCTAGGCCACCAATATGTAGTTCTGATGTCGTGGTACATTTTATCCGACCCTAGATGTACCGAGTAGCGAGACTTGTGAGCTTTGTCCATTACAAGCTCTCGTAAGCCGCCATAAAGTGGGACCCAAATACGCCCCGTTACATGGTATGCTCCGTCTTCCTTTTGTTCCATTCGTTGCCTTGAGCCGCGTAAAGCTTCAGCTTTGACGTTTTCGGGTTTCAATGCTCCTATCTGAGCAGTTCGTATCTGTGCAGGAAGACTGGACTGAATAGTGAGCTGCAAAGCTCGTACGCGTCTAGGTAGGGTGTCCTTTCGACTGAGAGCGTCAGCCACAACATTTGCTTTGCCTGGATGATACTTGATGGCGCATTCGTAGTCGTTCAGTAGTTCAACCCATCTCCGTTGACGCATGTTCAATTCCTTTTGCTTAAGAATATGCTCGAGACCCCTGTGATCGGTGTAAATCGTGCATCTGGTACCGTACAGGTAGTGTCGCCATATCTTAAGCGCGAAAACAACAGCTCCCAGCTCTATATCGTGCGTCGTGTAGTTCCGTTCATGTATCTTGAGTTGCCGCGAAGTGTAGGCAATAACTTTATCACGCGGCACCATTACACAACCAAGCCCTTGAATCGATGCGTCACAATAGACCACGAAATCTTCGGTGCCCCCTGGCAATGAGAGAATAGGTGCGCTGCAAAGCCTATCTTTTAGGTACTGGAAAGCAGTTTCCTGTGTGTTGCCCCATCGGTAGGTGACATCCTTCTGTGCCAGTAGTGTAAGCGGCTGAGCGACTTTTGAGAAATCCTTGATAAACCGTCTGTAGTAACCCGCCAAACCCAAGAATTTGACGTATTTCTGTCGGTGTACGCGGTGCTGGCCAGTTCCTGATCGAATCTACCTTGGATGGATCAACATGGATCCCGTCCTCGTTCACTACGTGGCCTAAGAAGTGGACTTCACGAAGCCAGAAGTTGCATGTTGAAAACTTTGCGTACAGTTGCTCCTTTCGAGGAAGTTCCAAGATAAGACGTAAGTGCTGTTCGTGCTCCTCCTGACTCTTGGAGTAGATCGGAATGTCGTCGATGAAGACGATGACGAACTTGTCAAGATAGGGTTTGCATACCCTGTTCGTAAGGTCCATAAATACGGCAGGTGTGTTCAATAATATTAAACCATCCATCATATCAAACATAAAATATGGTAGGTAAAATAATTCATAAAACCCCATACGATTAATGTTCGAGCCAAACTTTATTTAAGTAGCGTAAACATAATAATGAAAACCTAAGATAAGTTATAAGTTCAAATATCGTTCATTGCGTCTCCCTGACCAACCATGTACACGCTGCCCCCGGCGTCATGGTTTCCATTGCTTCTCCCAACGCTTTCCCCGTTGTCGTCCTTGTTTCCATGGTCGTGGTTTAATTGAGGGCAATCGCGTTTAAAATGACCTTCAGCCCCACACTGGAAACATCCCCCGTTCCCACGCTGTGGCTGCTGCTGTGTGTTCTGTGAAGCTGGTAGTTGTAGTTGCTGGTTCTGTGAAGGTTGAGGCGGTCGTTGCTGTTCTTGGGTTACAGGACGTGAGTTTCGACAATCCTTTGCTTCATGACCAATCTTGAGACATCTCAGACATTGTTCCTTGCGACACCATCCACTGTGGTGTCTGTTGCACCGGTTACATAGTGGGTGAATTCCCCGATATCCACCCTGCCCCTGGTTGCCTGAAGAGTGCTGACTGGGACTCTGATAACGGTCAGTCTTTTGCTGCTGAACCTGTGATTGAAATGAAGCTGATCCCTTGCTGGAATCCCCATCCCATTTTCTTTTGTTGTCTCTGGGAGTAGCAGAAGTGGTGACAGCAGTTGTGGTAGTACTGATGCGTTTTGGCAGCTTGTTCTGATCCACTGCCTGATCTGTGAGACGATGAGCAAGACGAGTGACTTGCTGGATAGTGCCAAGGTTAGCGGCAGTCACATGACTCTGAATTTCTGGCACCAGACCTTTGAGATACCGCTCGATACGTTTGGTGGGAGGGTCTACCATAGTAGGACAAAATGTGGCTAATTCATTCGACCTCCTCGTATAAACTTCAATTTCAGACCCCACCATCCGTAGGTTGAGGAACTCTACCTCTAGTTTGTGGATGTCCTCTCGACTGCAAAACTCTTCCTTAATTAAGTCTTTGAACTCGTTCCAGGGGGTGGCATTAGCAGCTGCCAGCCCTAACATCTGAACCTGTGCTTTCCACCAGGTAAATGCAGCACCTTCGAGTGTTCCAGTAGCAAACTTTACCCTACGTGACTCAGGGCAATCATGCATCTCAAAGTCAGTTTCGAGTCTCTCGAACCAATGGAGGAGGCCTTCAACCCCCTCAGTTCCACTGAAGGTACTAGGTTGGCAATCCTTGAGATTTTTGAAGGTGTAAACAGGTGACTGAGCGTGTTGACCTCCTGCTTGTATGGCTGCAAGTGCCACAGCAATTCGTTCGTTAATGAGAGCTGTCAACTGGGCTTGTGTCATGTTGATATATCCGGCCATGACCTTTATAGCAAATGTAACGTAGGTGAGAATAGTTCGCGAGTAGTACGATGACAGAAGAGTGTGAGCACATAGGTGTTCTCAAGCAATAACAAGTAATGAGCATTGTAATCTAAGCATACTACGAGCAAAGTTCTATGCAGTTCTAGCAAGCAGGTAATAAACAAAAACCTTATTACCTAGAATGTTGAGTCTTGCACGTGGAGCGAAGCGTCGTTGTGGATCGTTGAGAGCACTGTTCTGGTTATAGTCTGGTTTTAATAAAAACGTTTTCCCATATTAAAACCAAGTTCTCTATAACCAATGGCTCTGATACCAATCTGTCACACCCCCAAAATCCACCTGCGGAGTATCACAGCTTGGGAGCGTGATTGACCAGGATCAAGCCACCAATCATATAGAACAATATATAAAATAAAAGTAATTGCCATTAAACCAAACCAAACCCATATGAATGGTGTTCCAAAACATAAGTAAGTTATCATGGTTTAGCGGAAGCGTATAATAAAAACCCATCTTAATATAGTATCAAATGTTATAAGTGTTTAAAGAAACAATCACGATCCAAGCCCACAACGACCAGCTCCTCCATGTGCAAGCTCCATGTACCTAACGTCCTGCAAGGCATGTAACAGAGGATCAACAACTAGTTGAGCGAGTTCACAGAAAGTAAATGCGTAATAGTAAGTTCGTATGTAACAGGTGGCTCTACTGGGCCGTTAGTACGTTCTATTTGTGGGGGCTTCCCATGTTGTATAACCACTAGACTATTCGTAACTATAAGTATCCTGCACATCCGAGGATAGTGATCAGTATAAGTATCCTGCACATCCGAGGATAGTGATCAGTATAAGTATCCTTCACAACCGAGGATAGTGATCAGTATAAGTATCCTTCACATCCGAGGATAGTGATCAGTATAAGTATCCTTCACAACCGAGGATAGTGATCAGTATAAGTATCCTTCACATCCGAGGATAGTGATCAGTATAAGTATCCTTCACAACCGAGGATAGTGATCAGTATAAGTATCCTTCACATCCGAGGATAGTGATATGGTAGTCTAATCATAGTGTCAGTAGTGTATCTATTCAACCTTATCCTTTCAATCCCATTCCCAACACCCCGGGAATCCCATGCCTTGGTAAGAGTGTGAACTCACCTTGGTTTGCTCGGTATGCTATGTTATGCACTCACAAGTAATCAGTCAGGCCCTATTGTGTGCACGTATAGCAAATCAGTTCATGTTCGCAATGATACGCAAGTAATCTAATGTCACATAGTGCTTGATAGCCAATATCATGTATCAATCATGTATCACGTAACAGTTAACCCATTCATACAATTCACGTAATTCATATGAACATTTACAGGATCATGCACCTCTCAAAAACTCAGACAAGTATGGGGGGGGGTCTCCCCTGTTCAAAACTTGGGTAACACATGATATATCATACAACCTCGGACATATAATCAGCATACAAACTCAGACATGGTCGATCATATTAAACTCGGTCCAATAGATAGTCCATCAGTATATAATCCATTAAAGTCGGACCAATATCAAACATTATATTCGGACCAAAGAGGATCCATTAAACTCGGCCCAACCATTTAATCATTAAACTCGGACCTATTCAAGTTACCTTAAACTCGGTCCATTCATTAACTAACATACTCGGACATGATGATATAATATTAAACTCAGACATGGCAACACATTAAACTCGGGCCCAATGTCACTTTTATTAAACTCGGACCATTATAACTAAACTCGGTCCACTCATATACTCGGACTAGGTGTTGCATATTAAGCTCGGACTACATGATAAACTTTAAAGTCGGGCCATCAATTCTCCTAACAAAGTCGGACTAAGGGTATCATATTAAACTCGGGGCATGGAGTGATCAATAACTCAGATTACTTCGATTAGTTTAAACTCGGACATTTATGATTTGTGAATAAACTCAGACATTCAACTATGCGTGTATTCCAACATTCCACATATTCAACAAGATCAAAGCAGTTACGTATATCATTCTCCAGTTACGTTTTTCAGTCAAGCAAACCCTAAATCTAATCGTATCGACGGCAGAAAACAAGATTATTCAATCGATGTTAAACCACAACAATCATCACAATAATAACCTATCAAGCATGCATCTAATCATCATCGTAATCTCAACTATCCAGAATTAAATCACAGAATATCACATGAGAAATTAGGGTTTTCCATGAACACAAAATCAAGAAATCAATCAACAATTAATCATGAACAATGATTAAACAATTACCTTGAACGATTCTAGAGGAAGAGGAATCAAGTGTGATGATTTTCTTGCCAATGATGAGGGTGATGATGATTGCTAGGGGATTAGAGAGTTGCAAGTACGTGATTTAGTTTTGTGTGCCAATGATTAGAGAAATGAGATTAGGGTTAAGTATCTAGGATTTCACTAATTACCATCTACATCCCTAAGTATTATAATTTTCACATGCACACCATCTCATAACCGTTTCATAGTTCCACCACCAAGTTTACACATTTGACAAGTTTATCACAATTAACACATAACGATGCAACATCTCACAACACAGTTCATTGTATCAACACATATACAATTCCATAGCATCTAATTGTGAAATCAATCAACTAAATAATACAAGGACGTGCAATAAGGCGAAATAGAAATCTTGGAAATTTGAGTTGTCACATGAGTTGATAATTTGAGGTCCAATGAGGAAATTTGTTTATGCATCTTGGTCCAATCAAAAATTAATGGCATCTTACACATTCAACAAAAGTCTAATGTGCAGGTGCATGTGTCTACTTAGAGTTGTCAGCCAACATGTTTGTATTGCATGTGTTTTGTATGGAATGTGCATGTGGGGTGTCGGCTGGTAATTATTTAGTGGTGAAGGGTTCAAGGTCAAAGCCGGTTGGGTTACAAACATGTAATGGGCCGAACTAAACAGTAGATGGGGCTGTTAAAATTGTAATGGGTGTTGGGCCGATGGTATACACCTTCAGTACTTGGGTTCATATAAAGGCCGAACTAATAAATTTATATTAAATTGGTTTGGGCTTTTGTCATACATGTTTTCGCCAGTTAAGGGGTTTGCGGCCCAAGTGGTTTCGGCCCAAGTGTTCTCGGTCCAAAGAGTTTCGGTTAATAGTCCGTAACTTGTGTATTAAACCTGCTATTTTGTTAACTAGATTATTCTATTAAATTTGTTAAGTATGCAACCATGTTTAGCTTATTAACTGAGTTAAGTTTATTAACTCAGTTAACCTCATGTATGACACTCTGGTAAGTGAGTAACTTTTGTTAACCCTGTTAGTTAATTATGTTAGTTAATTAATAGTGTTGGTTTGTTATTCCTGTTAAGTATACAAATCCTGTTAAATGGCTAACTTCGTTAAGACTGTTAACCCTCTCAAGTATGTTAATGAATGACCACGTTATTGCAAACTGTGATGGACATTTATGTGAAACATGAATTGCATGATATTGATTAATTGCTTACGTGATACATGACGTTAACTGCCAAGCACTATGGTTGGACATTACGAACAAAACTGATTATATATATATATACGTGCGTACTATAGGTCGTGACTGATTATTTGTAAGCGTGTATTTCTTTAGCATACCGAGCAAACCAAGGTGAGTTCACACCCTTACTAAGGCATGGGATTCCCAAGGGCTTGGGAATGGGATTGAAGGAATGTGATTGACTAGATTCGTACATACACTTTTACTAGACTACCATACCATCGTCCTCGGTTGTGCAGGACACATACGTAAAACCTACGTATACTTATGCTACTCGCTATCCTCGGTTGTGAAGGATACTCACGTAAAACCTACGTGAACTTATACTCACTACTGCCTCGGTTGTGTCAGGCACTTACATAAAACCTACGTAAACCCCCGCGTACCCCTATCCTCGGTTGTGAAGGATTACTTACGTAAAACCTACGTAAACTTGTACGTGTTACTGTTCTCGGGATATGTAGAACACTTATGGTTACGAATAGTCTAGAGGATATATAACATGGGAAGCCCCCACCAATGGATCATACTATCGGCCCAGTAGAGCCACATGTTACAAACGAACTTACTACTACGCATTTACTTTCTGTGAACTCGCTCAACTAGTTGTTGATCCTCTGTTACATGCCTTGCAGGTCGTTAGATACGTGGAGCTTGCACATGGAGGAGCAGGTCGTTGTGGGCTTGGATCGTGAATATCTTATTAAACACTTATGACATTTCGTACTTAATTATGTTGGGTTTTGATTATACGCTTCCGCTAAACAATGATATCTTACTTATGTTTTGGAACACCTTTCATATGGATTTGGTTTGGTTTAATGGCAATTACTTTTATTATATATACTGTTCTATATGATTGGTGGCTTGATCCTGGTCAGTCACGCTCCCAAGCGGTGATACTCCGCAGGTGGATTTTGGGGGTGTGACACTAACATCTGATTCAGTCATTACCCACAACCCCCACACATAACCATGGGTGCAGTATGATAATGGGATTTGTCAGATCCTATGGTACCATAACCTAATACTGGTCGGCTTGATCAATGCTAATGAATGTCATTTGTTATGTAACTACAACCAACAAGTTTGTTCACTTTATTGAAATCGCTATTAGTTTTGTATAAACCATCTTAATTGTTTTTAAAATACCATCGTTTAAACCTTGAAAATCATTTTGTTCATATGAATCACCCCAAAACAATTGAAAACAGTAAAAATAGGGGAACTATGTACTCACATGAAGTGCAAAGTATGCTCAATCAATAGAACTTCAACAAACTCAAGCAAACCAGAGAAATCAAGTAGCACCTAGTAATCGAACCACTAGTCAAACAATAGATGTAGGATCGTGATCTGACCCGAATGAGTCGTTCAGAGGCGTTCTTCTATGTTTCAGGTGTGGAATAACAAGAAACGTAGGTAGAAATAGCTTGTTCTTCACTTAATCTACTGTTTTATTGATTTGACAACGATAACAGCTCGATCTTCACACCGGCAGCACTTCGGTATGGAATTTGACAAAGTTACAAATGAGATCCGCTCAAGGGGTATTTATAGTGCTAGTAGGTCCCCACATACGAACATGTACGTATAAGCGGACCTGGTAGGTTCCCATATACGGACATGTACGTATAAGCGGACCTGGTAGGTTCCTATATACGGACATGTACGTATAAGCGGACCTACTCTCTAAAACACCTATACTCTCCAGTTTTCTCGTAAAACGAGCCCTAATCTATACAATACAATGTATAACATGATCCAAGACGAAATCAACAGATGTAGTGCACCAACAGACTCCCCCTCAGATGTTGATGGAGTCGACTATTGAGTCACAACTATGTTGTGTCTTCACATCTTCAGTCTTGATCAGTCTCTGGGCTTTTCTCTCTCTCTCTGTCTTCATACTCCCCCTCTCGATTTGCTGGCATTCTTTTGTTCCTCAGCAACATCTTTAGGATCGTTATCTGGCCTTCACAGAATCAAGATTGATTTCCAGGATCGAAACTTGGCTTTCTTCAATCAGAAGTCTTCAGGAATCAAGACCTGGCACTCTATCTTCAGATCCAAGATCGAAACCTGGCTATTCCTGCACATTCTTAACCCAGAAATAAAATTTTCTAAAAATAACCATTTGAAAGCGTCTTCTTCAGAAATAAGTGCATCAACTACAAATCTCCCTCAAATTTCTTTCTCTATGATGAACCACTTGTTGATAAAAAAAAATTTGACATTTAAAACACCGTCCCCCTCACAACAATGTCATCATGTTTAGCACTCGGAATTTTGAAAATCAGCTTTCCTTCGTCAGTTGTCAAAAATCTTTTTGACTTTTTCAAAAGTTTATGCTAAAACATACACAAAATCTTTTTGGATTTTCTGAAAGAAAGTAACTGACACCATTTGTAAAAGCACGAGAATGAACAAATGAAATATGTACAAACATATTTTTGTGAGTTTGTGTAAGAGGATCATATCAGTTTATGAGATATGTCACTAACATCGTTAAGCTTGATTACATTTTCAGTTCAAAACAATTCACCTAGATTGTCAGTATATCGGTCCACTGAAATTCTCACACAAAGTTCAATTGATCCGGGATACGATGTTAATGTCTTAGATACTGACTTATTCATGTGTCTCACTACTTGAATATACTCCCGTATCCAGATCCCAATATTCAGTCTTACAGGTGAGTATACCACAGCTGATATCTATATAGGGGTTAGATGCGAGGGCCGTGAGAGCTCAGGTCGATACTTCCGTATACGCAGAGAGATGACGGCTTCGACTTTTGGTGTGTCACCTTTAGAGGTTCTTTGTATTTTAACAACAGCGGCTATCAATTTTATTGTTTCATCAGCATGCTGAGGGCGAAGCTATGTTTCAAGCTTTTGAGGAAAGCATTATCCGGGGACTAGGTCAGTACTTCCATACAGCAGAAGTCCCGGGATAATACCCCAGATATCACTGAGCATAAAGACCTAGTATCTCAGAATAAGGGACCTTTCAAACAAGATTTCAGGGGTTACCTATATATCCAAGTTTGTGTTAACCCACAGAACAAGCAAGTTTGAAATTTAGTTTATATCTCGTCACAATTTACTAAGTGTGTAAAAACCTACTGGCACATCCTCAGTGAGATTGTTTATCACATTTTATCTTTACAATTCTTTAGCATGTTGTGACAGCCTACTGATGTACTATCATTTCCTCTTTTCATAACGAAACTCATTTTTGAATTTTATCATGTTTTTATCTTTTTCAAATTTTCAAATGTTTTTGGATTTTTTGAAATTTCCCTACTCCCCCTATAATGCAAACACATTTCAAAGGAAATTTGAAAACTACTAGACTTTTGACCCACTTGAAAACATAGAAAACAACACAAACTGTACAGAAACTTGACAACTGACATCGAATCACATCAAATCGCCATTCACTCGGCAAAAACAATCTGAACTCCCCCTTTCAACAAACCATTTTCTCATTTAGATCTCAGAACACTTAAGTTTGTTTTAATCGAAATGATTTTTTCGGAAAATGAGTTTGTTTCTACCACTTTTTAAGTTTACCACTTGTGAAACATGGGGATATGGTTCATTATCTTGTTTATCAATCTCATATGTATAGTAAATCAAGTACAACTTAATGTCTCTGATTTACCAATTGCAGTTCAGAAACCTCTGTATCACTTGTAAACATAATCTCTTCAAAGTATAACCAACAAATACCACTTGTAAGTAAACCAAATAATACCACTTGTAGGTTTTCCTGTAGGAATGAGACATCTACATAAAACTCTTTACCACTTGTCAAATTAGTCAGAAAGATGCCGATTCCTGCTTCTCAATTACCAACCTGGAAGTTCCGGCGTAGTCCTTCAACCTGTAAAATTCAAACACTATTCAAAATCTTTCAAACAAAACTTTTCAAACACTAGAATGATGCCGATTCCTGATCCACGATATAAACTTGGGATCTCTGGCGTAGTCCTAAGACTTCTAAGGAAAACAAACTTCCATCCAAGTCTTTTCAGACTTGATGGCTTTCAACTCTTGCGCAGTGGGGTTATATGTTGCCTTTTTAGTCACATAAAAATCTTTAACCCCCTTTGCTTTCCCGTTCAACATTTTCCCAAAAATTTTCTTTACACTTCCATTAAATGTTTTTTCGACACCAAATTCTTTTTTCTCAGTGTAAAACTGTTTTCAAATATCAACTTTTCCAATTTTCTGTTTAACTTCTTCAAATTTCAGTGATGGAAAATCATCATCATTCCCTGAAATTTTCTCCTCAACCTGTGGCTTTTCTGGCTTTGTGGAACCAGATTCATCGCCGACATTTTCATCATTCTTTTTAACAACCCACACTTGGTTGTCTTTTTCTTTGTTTTTGTAAAAATTCTTCTTCGAACACTCACGAACCTCATATTTTGAATTTTCAAAAATTTTAAGTCTATTGGTTGGTTGTTCAACATCAATAACTTTGTCTTTTAATTTCTGAGAAACTCCCTGTTTTGTTTTTGCATTTGTCGAATAGTTCCATGCAATGTGACCAGCTTCATTGCACTTGTAACAGGTTCGAGTTTCTCTTTGATAAAACACTTCAGTTCCATTCATCTTTCTTTCAGCAAGAAACTCTTGATTTGATTGTCTCCAGAATGGTTTCTTCTGTTCATCTTCTGAGCTTCCACCTGACACAAATTCAATTTTTGTTTTAGAATTTTTATCATTTTTATAGTTTTCTGGTGGAACAAAGCCTAATCCTTTCTTTTTGTAGCAAAGATTTTGGTTAGGTTTCTTTTGAAAACCGGAACCAGAATTGTAATCATTTTTCTTCTTTAGACGTTGTTGAACTCTTGAAGTGTACTTTTTAACTTTTTCAGTAAGATTTAAATCTTTTATTTCAGAAATATTGATTTCTGTCATTTTGAAAACCTTTTTGATCATGTCAAAGCGAACACTTCTTATTGGAAACTTTCTATTGTAGTATAATTTGTCAGAATTATTTAAAGTGTATACAACTTCAAATGTTTCATCATCCAAAATTGCTTTCGATAATAAAAATTCTTTACTGTAAGACCGTTTAACCGACGAATTTTGACTGTTGACAGATGAATTTGACCCTCCAGACTCAGATTTTGACTCGGACTCCTCATCAGTATCCAACACCTGATCAACCACCTTTTTAATTAACTCAGACTCATGATCGGTATCGGACGAGGTAAACGTGACATCAATGTTATCTGGTAAAACGTCAGTTGTGTCGGTTTTTAGCTTTATATTGACTGCTTTCTCAAGTTGCTCCTCATTTGGTTTTCTAGGAGAATACCCTTCTTCTTTTGCTTCTCGTCTTGAAAAACTTCCATACCTGCAATAGTTGGGTAAATACGATCAATGAGATAATCAGAACTAGAATAGCTTTGTAACAAACGTCTATTTCTCTCATTCTCGATCTTCTATGTCTCCAACTCTTGCTTCCATTTAGCACTTTCTTCGATGTAGAAGTTAATGGCTTTCTGCTTTGTCATCATCACAGCATTCATCATCGTTAGTGCTTGTTCTCTCTCTGAGTTTGTCTTTTGGAGACCAGTTACTGTTTTGTTCAAGACATCATAAGATTCTTTCACATAGTTAAGGTTGAACAATAACTGCTCCTTCTTCTTCTCATACTCAGCAATAATGTCGTCTTTTGCTGCACAATCTTTGCAAGCTTCCAAACACTTTTCGCAAGGCTTTACAACTTCAACAATCTTTTCAACTTCGATTGTTTTTACAAGTTCAACCACGTTTTCTTCTTCTTTCACCTTCTTAGCTTCAGACATCTTTTCTTCACTCACCAGCTCAGTGTTATCATTCTCCTCCGCATCACTTTCAGTCTTCATTTTCATGTGTTCTTTTGCAGCTCTTTTTGCCTTCAACTTTTCCATGCGATCTGCAAAATAGGAATGAAAACTTTCAGGGGAAAGATGAGATTTAGCAATATTGATATGTTTCTCTTCCTCATCATCACTACTACAATCAACTGGTGACTGATCAAACTGTACAGATTTTTCTGTATCAACATCTAATAAACAAGAATCTGACGGTGTTTGATCAAATACAACTTCTTTTTCTGAATTAACAACATTTTGTTCACTCTCATCTGAAATCTGTGACTTTTCATCAGAACTTTCTGAGCTTTCGTCAGAAGTAACAGACTTTTCATCCTCACTTTTTACATTCATTCTAATAGACTTCATCCAGGTAGCGAACATGTCTGGTTCTCTGACAATCTTGGCGATGAAGGCTTTATACTCTCCGTTTTCATCAACGAACATATCCCAGCTGAATCCTTCAGGCAGTCTTTCATCATCTTGATCAACTATACACGCTTTGCTCTCAGGAGATATGTAGTTGCTCCAGTTGAAGTTTACCAAAAATGCTCTCTTAGAATCTTCAATCTTTCTACCATGAGTCGTCTGTGAATCTTGTGATTGACTAACCTGCTGATAAATGGCTTTCCGGTAGTAATCATCTTTACCAAATGGATTCTGAGCACCGCTAGCTTCTCTATTCTTGCATTCCCGTTTGAAATGGCCTTTCTCCCTGCATCGAAAACAAGTAACTTTAGATTTATCAAAACCTAAAGTAGATACATGAGCATCAAGAAAGTCATTTCTCCCAGTAATTGTCTTGAACTTTTCAGCTCGTCTAAGAACACTAGTTAGACACCATTTGATATCCATTAGTTCCATCTCTTCGGCGTGTATCTGATCGTAATCCTCTTTGGTGAGCATGGGATTTCTGATCCGACCAGCTACTAGACCCTCATAAGATAACAATCCAGAACCAAGAAGAGCCATGTGGTCTTTAGCAGTGTCTTCTGAGAAGCTTTGACCTTCTGGAAGATTTAGAGCAATGTTGCATTGAACCACGTAGCCATTTCCTGTTTTTGTGCTTTGAGACTGAAAGCTTGTGTTTGATTCTTTAGGATTGACACTCGGAAATGATGAGAACCCACTGCTGCTTTTGTTAGATCCCTGATCAGCCTTTTCTGATGAATCCCCAGCACTGAATGTTGTTTGGATTTTCGGACTTCTCTCAGATTCTGGAACTGGAATGCTACCCTTGTAGTACATCTTCGCATCCTGTTGACCACTCGGACTGTTCATCCTGGCGATCTTCTACTGTTCCAGATCCTGACTCTCGATTTTTTTGATAAACTGAGAAATCGTTAACCCATCGTAAACACCCGTGTTTTTCAGAATCATCAGATATGTTCCCCACTCTTTCTGTTGTAGTGCATCGGCTAGCTTGTCCACCCACTCTTCACGATCTTTTGTAATACTCAACATCGACATTGATCGTACAAGGTGACAGTATCTCTCAATCAACTTCTTTGTGTCTTCACCCGATAGACTGCTGAACATATCAAACTCTTTCTTTAACAGCGCCTTCTTGCTTTTAATCATATTCTCGCTTCCCTCAAATTTTACTTTAAGTGCATCCCAGATTGACTTTGCAGTTTTATCATGCTGTAGTAGAATGAATATATCTTCTTTGATTGCTTGCTGAAGCAGACTTATCATCATTTTCTCAGCTTTGTACATCACCCGTTCTTGATCCGTGAATTCAGATAACTCTTTAAGAACTTGTAAATCTGTTCGAGGCAACACATATTTCTTTAAGATGCATTCCCATGATCTAAGATGGTTTGCCTGGACCCAGTTCTCGAATCAATCTTTCCACCCGTAATATTCTTCGATACTCATCAATTTCGGGGGCTTTTGGGTGGTTCCCGTCTCGTTCTCTAAATTCATGGCCTGAGCAATCACAGCTGGAGTAGACGGTGTTGCAAATGCGTTGTAAAACTCGGTATCCATGTTTCACACCTGTATCACCTGATGAAACACAAATAAAGCATAATCAGTTTAAAGATTTATCAATTAATAGTAACAAACTGGTACTCAAACTAGTGAATGTTCTGTGTGGACTGAAGGTTGACACACTGTGCGGACTGCTATGACCCGGATCAAATTCAAACGACCAGACCCTTTGAAACCTTTGAACTCCAAACCATACGAATTGGAACCAACTTTCAAGCGAATTGATGACACTTTAAACGAACTGAAAACTAACCCGACCTGAATTCACACTTCAAACAAACTTCACAACAATAATCTCAACTGATATATGTAATTACTAATTGGATCTTTCAAACAAATGGACAATAATCTCAAACACTTGGGCCGATTAACCAACTAATCACATTCACATGCAAAAGCCTACAAAAGTTGATGTAATATTTAATGAGATTGGGCCGATTACTTAACACTATTCTATTGGACCTTTGATATATAATATTTCACAAAAAAATTCATGCAAACCCTTATACAACTGGCCGACAAGAATAATTTTCAAATCAATATCATTGGACCAAACATCCACCAATCCTTCAACTTATTTGGCTGCAATTAATATGATCTAGAAGCAATGATTGGGCCGCATGATATGATCTAGAAGCAATCAGACCAAATCAACAAAGCCTAAAGCCTAAATTGAAATCAGACAATCGGATAGAATGAAGTCTTGTAAACCAAATGAGTGTTGGAACTCATGTGATATGGTTTAACAAAGGCTACATCCTAAATTGAAACCGAACCTAAGTGCTTTCGATCCATTGCGACCCATTAAAGTAGCTTACACTACTTTAACGCGTCGTGTCCGCAATGCGCGTTGGAGACATCTAACTAGTCCTATGACAAGTATTATATGCCCATACATGTTTAAATATGTTGCATAATCAGTTACGTGACAAAAGTTTATGTTACATATGCTTATTTACCAATTATGTAAGAAAAGAGCATTTTGGTCATTTACCATAGGCATATAAACTACCTATCATGCGACTAATTAAACCTAAGTGACCTTAAGGTATAACCTCGGAAGGTTATTCCCTATGCAACAATGCTCACTAAGCATGTTTGGTCGGATCCTAATGATCGACCAAACGGGTCGTGTTCGAAAGTCTAAGCGGGTGTTTAGTCCGCTTGACTTACGACTCTACTCTAGCACTAATCTAAAAAGTGACGAGCTAAACATGCTAAAACATGTTTAGTTAAGTTAGAAAATAGGTTTTGGTATCAAAACAAACGGTTTTGATACCTAGGAGTAGTTTGGTTACAAAATACGCGTAAATACGCATTTTGGCCGAAACTACGACTCGTCACTGAGCCTAGATAACGTAGTAATCAATAGGTATAGTTACTAGGGACTATAACCATGGTGATTACGCTCACGTTATGAAGTTCAAACGGACTTCGCGTTGACCATAAACTGGTCAATGTAGAAAGTCAAACGCAGTTTGACTTTAACGACAAAAAATGAATGGAAAGAATGAAAGAATACTTACAGAAGGTCCCCGCAAGATTTGATCTGATTTACACTCAGGTATGAAGCATAAACTTCCACTTAGAGAGTAGAAATTAGATTCAAATGTGCTTTGGGAGGAAATGGGGGTGGGTATTTATAAGAATTAAACAATCGTTAGGATCGTTTCTCGAAGATTGAGCTTTGATCTAAGCCGTACAAGTGGGCACATAGTATTTGAATACCATGGGCAGTTGAAAACCATCAAAACTGGCCCCTAGATTGATCAAATCCATATGCAAAAGGCCTGGGAACCAGATGCTGTTTCAGAAAACAGTTTTCCGTTACTGGGTAACTCACACGGCCCGTGTAAGCCAAACACATACACACACGTGGCCCGCCTGGGCATAGATTCCAGAAATGTCAGAAATGGCCCCTGCACTTCAGAAACTTGGATTTGATGCATTTTTGGCACGTTTAAGCCCCGTTAACCTCATTTCAAGGCTCTAAAATGAAGTTAAAGTGTAGGGAACTCAAAACATGCTCAAAAATATCTCGAATGTCGGTTGGTTTGGTCGTACGGTCGCGTTATTCGCTTAACTACGACGGAAGTCGTAACGAACGCAAAAACGATCCAAATCAAGCGACGAATGGAATTTATCATGACAATCAGTAAATTAAAATATTTTAATCATTACATAAATTTTTGGATGTCCGGATGTATTCAGAACGTAAAATATGCGCGAAAATGCAAACTTGTGCACTTTTTGACGCTTTTAGACCCTATTGATCAATAAAGTTTATTTTAGCATACCGAACCCCTCAATGCCTATTTCTGTGACAACCCTCACCAAACCAGGTATCCGTACGACCTAATTAATATTTAATTACTGCTTAATTACTGTGCTTGCTTGAAATTATGGATAAACTGCTACATGAATACTGATACATGTACTTACTTGCATCATACTTATTTGTTGTCACTCTATTATTTACATACGAAACTTTAGTGACAACCTTGATGCACCAAAAGCACCGTAGCACAATAAACGGATAACCTATTAATCGTGCTGACATAGCTAGCACCAGGCAGGTACTGCCTCTAAAGCCTGTATGAGCCAGAGATAGTTTACTACACTAGTAGAGAGTGTAGGGATAAGAGGGTTGTAGAACTGCGTCACTAGGTGATAATTACAGTGACCGGATGTGCCTAAAACGTACTTTAAGTACAAAATTCAGCACTTTAATTAAAAATTCAGCATTTAGCTAACTAATAAAGTGCCAAAACATGAGAAAATATTACTAGACACTTTCCAAAGTGTCGGGAATAAGTTGTGTCACTAAAAATAACATTTACGACACTTTAAAGCTTTGTTAAGCACTTTAACGGATCACTATCCAACCAAACAACCGGACTATACCCGGAACATAAAAATATTGCCATTAACATTGTTTTTCTTTTCTAAGCCAGTTAGGGTCCCCGAATATCCTAACACCCATCACAACTTACTACACGCTAGTAACCAGATTAATTTCCTAATCATCTAACTATAGCCTAACTATATAGTTGAAATCTAGCCAAATACCTGTCACACCCCGACCACGTAAAACAACAAAATGTGGCGGAAACGTCGGGGAGTGTTGTAACAGAATCATTGTTTCACAACCATGGATTAAACAAATTTCGTTTTATTGAATTAAATGAGTTGCAATGTCTTAACAATAAAGAAACATAACAAAAATTAACTAGTCTTGCATCTTTTAATGTCACTAAGGTCTCGTCCAATCCTATGTGAGCATGCATCAATATCATCATCAAATATCATCAACTATTGTACCTGAAACACATGTGAAAATACGTCAGCATAAAAATGCCGGCGAGTACATAGGTTTTATGAAAAATAGGATCCATGACTTAGGTTTAAGAAAATGTTAACCAAAAACTTGTCATGAATCCAGTTTAAGTGTTTGCTTTTATAAAACGTTTGAAAATCGATGTCTTGTGAAAATGAGTTTGTATAAAACAAACTGTTTTGTAAAACAATGTCTTGTGAAAAATATGTTATTTGTGTAAAAATGTATAAATCCAAATGAATGACTTAAATAACGCTACGCCATGTAATATAATACAAGCACTTATATATAGGAAGTACCAGCGGCGTATCCACCATGCTTGTATCACATTACACACGTCTCGTTACTCAAATCACTTACCCACATAAACCACCAATGTAAATTGCCCATGTCTAAACCGTTGTCAAATGTCAATCAAGAAATGTGTAAACAAAATGTCATGTATTGCAAGTGAAATATGTAATCACCAAACCAAAGGTAAGAATGCACAAACAATGTACTAAGTATGCGACGGATGGTCATACATAGCATGATACAAGGCATAAAATGTCTTGTAAAACGATGTACTAAATATGCACACAATGGGCATACATAGCATGTGATGTAAAATGTACTAAGTATGATGAACATACATAGCATGAAATGTCATGTAAAATGATGTACTAAGTATGCTAAGTAAACATACATAGTAAAAACACAATGAAATCATGTACTAATAGTGTACTAATGAACATAGCAAGTATATGATATAAAAACAAGAGATCATGAAAGTAACAAGTAGGCACATGTGTTTCACCCCAAAATGTTTGGAAACAGTAAAAGAGGTGTCTATGTACTCACTTGAGGGTGCTTAGAAGTCTTGAACAACAACCAAGCAAAGCTAGAGGGATCACGGAAATCAAACGGCACCTATATAGGTATCTACATTAATATGCGGACCTATCGGAGGATCGGGTAGTACGAGGGTTCGTAAACCAAATAAGTATGGGAACTTATGTAATATGGTTTAACAAAGCCTACGTACTAAAACGAAACCTATCCTAAGTGCTTTTGACCCATTACGACCCGTTTAGGAAGCTTACGCTACTTTAACGCGTCGTTCACGTAAAACGCGTTCGGAATGTCTAACTAGTCCTATGACAAGCAAGATATGCCTTAACATGTTTAATATGGTTGCCAAAACAGTTTATATGTCAAAAGTTACGTTACATAGGCTTAAAATGAATTTTAGCGCAAAAAGGGCATTTTGGTAATTTACCTAAGGCATAAGAACTACTTATCATACAACTACTTAAACGACGTGACCATAAGGTATAACCTCGGAAGGTTATTCCCTATACAACTATGGTTACTTAAAGTGTTTGGCCGGATCCTAAAGATCGACCAAATGGGTCGAGTTCGAAAGTATAAGCGATTGATTAGATCGCTTACCTTTACGACCCTAAACAAGCACAAATCTAAAAGCGACGAGCTAAACATGCTAGAACATGTTTAATAAAGTTAGAAAACAGGTTTAGTATTAAAACACACGGTTTTAATACCCTAGAGTAGTTAGGTTACAAAATACGCGAGAAAACGCATTTTGGCCGAAACTACGACTCGTCACTGAGCCTAGATAACGTGGTAATCGGTAGGTATAGTTACTAGGGACTATAACCATCGTGATTACACTCACGTTATGAAGTTCAAACGAACTTCGCATTGACCATAAACTGGTTAATGCAGAAAGTCAAACGCAGTTTGACTTTAACGCTAAAACGAATGAAAAAACGCGAAAGAATACTTACAGAAGGTCCCCGCAAGATTCGAACCCGATTCACTCTCAGGTAGGAAGCATATACTTCCACTTAGAGAGTGTAGAATCAGATTCAAATGTGAGGAAGAATGAAATGGGTGAGGGGTATTTAAGATCGTTCGTCGAAAAACGTGATTTGATCTAGACCTTACATGTGGGCACATGGTTTTCAAAAACCATGGGAGCCCCTAATGTGGACTATGTTCATTGAATACCATCCCATGGTTTTGCAAAACCATGGGTGAAAACCATTAACACTTCAAAATGGACTAGGTTCATTGAATATGCCAGAAATTTCAAAAATGGTCCCTACACTTGTAAAACTTGATTTTTTTTGGCACTTTTAAACCCCTTTAACCTCATTTCAAGGCTCTAAAATGATATTAAAGTATAGGGAACTTAAAATATGCTCACAGACAACACGGATGTCGGTTCGTTTGGTCGTACGGTTGCGTTATTCGCTTAATTACGACGGGAGTCGTAACGAACGCAAAAACGATCCAAATTAAGCGACGAATGGAATTTTATCATGCCAATCACTAAAATAAAATATTTTAATGATTACATAAATTTTTGGATGTCCGGAAGTATTCAGAACGTAAGATATGCGCAAAAATGCAAACTTATGCACTTTTGACGCTTTTAGTCCCTGAATGAGCATAAAGTTTATTTTAGCACACCGAACACCTCAAAGCCTATTTCTAAGCTATGTAAAGGATATTTAAGGTGTGTTTAACTTATGATCATGTTCCGGAGGGTCTGTTACAGTACAAATTGACATACTTTCGCAGTTTGTCGAATTTAGTCCCTGTAAGCGAATAAACTTGATTTCGGCATACCAAACCATCCAAAACTTATTTCTAAGTTATGTAAGGGTTATTTAAGGTATGTTAAGCCTATGTAACTATTCCGGAGTGTTTGTTGCATTAAACTGGTTATATTTACGAATCAGATCGCGTATAACCTTCCAGAAAGCGATTTAAAGCCCGAAATCGAACAAGAATTAATATGTGCAAACGATACACATATTTACACAAAATCCCAAGTATGAAATACAATATTTCATTGGTTTGGTATTTGTTTGATGGTTGAAGTGACACAGGTGTCACAATACCCCCCCCCCCTAACCGAATTCGGTCACCATATGGTGACACCTTGTCCTTTATTTGATTATAATAATCATCAATGTCTAATATCTTGGTGACATAGTAACCTTTGGTTAATTGTGAAAGGTTTGCCTATAAGATCAAGCATTAATCCATCATATTCATTTCACCACAACTCAACAACACTTCTCTCTCTCCCTCCTTTGCTCCTCACGGCCGAACACACACACCCACACCCATCCATTTTCGAGCTTTGATCTTGCCTTTCCAAGTATCTACAAATGTTAAGGATTGCGTATAAGGAAGCTCGGTGCACTCGGATTGCGAAGAACCTCGCTACATTGCTTTTATCCACCCGATTTCCGACTAGTTTCTTCCCTAGCCTCGAGCTAGTAGTAAGTGACTTTAAACGCCTTCTTGATCTATTTTAAAGTGGTTAAAATGAACTTTGTCGATTAAAAATCGTGAACATGCAAGATTACATATGAAAAGTTTACTAAGATGTTAAATATGTTGGATAAAAGCTATGAAGTTGTGTAAAGATTGTAAGACTTGTTTTGTTGTGATTATTTAGTGTCGGTCTATGTTAGTAGTAGCTCGGATCATCATCTAACCCGGATTAGTCATGTTCATGAAACATGACTTAGAGTATGTTAAAGTGTGAAAGGGGTTAAATGATGAACACTACTACACATTAAACATGAACATGTGTAAAAACAATTTTTCTTATGAAATAGTGTTCTAAACTAGTAGATCTACGGATCTACAAGTGGTATTTTCAAAGGACCAAGCGTCAAAAGAAATCATGTGTTCAAAAACCGGGTTTTCATGAACAAGAGTAATTTTTGTAAAGAACTATTTTTGACAAAAGAACTATTTTCGTAAATGTTGACAAGAAGTTGTAAAGATGTAACTTCTTTAAAAACGAGATTTTCAAGAAACCGGATTGGTTTATACAAAGATCCACTAAAAATAATGGAAAGATACTACATATTTTGGATAAACCACAAGTTCATGTATTTTGGCGATTTATATATAGTTTGACTAGTTTAACGTTGAAATATTGTTTGTTAATGTTGGGAACATTGTTGATTTGAATTGTTAAAAGAAAATGATACGCTTGAAAGCGTGGCCACCTCCAGTTACAGGGGAAACTCTGGCGAAATTTTTCCAAAAACCTAACACTTGGAAATATTTTCATCACAAGTGTTATAAATATATTTTTTTACTTGTTTCCAAAAATGTAAATTTCGCCACGATTTTATTTACAAAATTTCTAAGTGTCGGAGGTTGGATTTTCACAAAATAAAAACGTGATAAATATATATTTAGTATATATATTTTTCATAACAACACTTGTGAGATTTTTATGATTATTTTATGAACTATACAAATATTATTTTTAGGGTAAAAATAATATTACCGAATATTAACAATTCCAAAATAATACGAACACCTTCACAATAAATAATAAGTTACAACGGTATAATTATTACCACCCGATCTTTATCCGTAACTTGCGCATTTTCGGAAAATACTAATGAACGCGTATTTTGTCGAGGATATTATTTTGGAAAATTGTGTGAAATAAAATATAATATTTTTGGGAAAAATATTTATATTTTGGAGTTAGAATTAAAATATATATTAAGTGAGACTTAATAATATATTCCGAAGATACAGAAACGCACATGTATTAAAGCCCCCATCCTTGGGAAGGAAAAATATTACCAAATATTTACAAGGTGTAAACACGAAATAGTTGTCTAACTATTTCCCCAAAAAAAGTTAGTACGTGTAGGTCGTCGCACAGCAGATTGATCGGCAGATTTACTTGATAGAGACGCACCACTGTGAGTTCATGTCCCCCTTTTCTCTTAACTGTTTTCAGTTTTCTAAACTGCGGGGGTGAAATACATGTTACTATGATTACAAGTACTTTTTACATGGTATGGTTAGCGTAAGGAGGGTTACTGCTTAGATCATGTGAGTGGGTAGGCGCAACTTGAGGCCATTAATCCTCATTGTAGGACCGAGGGACAGTAGCGGTAGATCTATCTGGGTCTAGCGAGCCCAGCCCCAGGCCCAGCATAAAGGACCTCGGGGTGACTTTGTGCCCGACGCAAACTCCGCTACGTTTGATTCTTCCTACTTGCACTTCACACATATCAATGGCCTTGCAAACCATTGGTGATCTCTTTTTCCTTATTTGCTACATACCAGGGATTTTATATTTACAAAGGTTTTATTACTCACTTACACATGAACTCGCTCAACATTATTGTTGATTTTTCCAACTTACATGTATTTCAGGGAATTAAAGATCTGGTGCGGTATGTTACGTTTTCCCGCTGCATAAGAGTTACGAGGTCATCCAAGTTTAAGGGATGTGACTTTTTCCTGGACGAGTCACAGTTCTTAAACCGCGTTTATTTCATGTTGGTGTTTATGTCTTTCAGAACAATGTTTTATGTTGTTAGGTTGTAATTTCAATTGCATGAGTCAACGCCGTAAGACAATGTCATGTTACTTATGTTTTAAAACTTAAATCAATGGATGATCTTGCATGGTTTACGTTCATACAGCTTTGTTATGATTAACCTATGGTATTAACAAGTCACACCAAATTAACCACGCTTCCGCAAAGCCAGGGTGTGACAATTTCTAAGCTATGTAAAGGTTATTTAGGGTATGTTTAACTTATGATCAAGTTTCGGAATGTTCGTTACTATACAAATCGGTATAGTTTCACAGTTTGACACAAATATTCCCTGCGATCGAACAAACTTGATTTCAACACAACAAACCATCCAAAACTTATTTCTAAGTTATGTGGAGGTTATTTAAGGTATGTTAAGCCTATGTCACTATTCCAGAGTGTTTTTCGCGTTCAACTAACTGGGTTTACGCACCAGTTTGCATATAACCTTCAAGAAAGCGATTTAAAGCTTGAAATTGGAATTGAATTAAATTGAAATATCACCAAACATAAATACACACATAATAACACCAAAACACATATAATAACACCAAAGCACATATTTTTATTGACAATCAACATTGTTTTATATTGTACAACGATTATAGAACACAGTTGTCACAGTCTCCCCTACTTCAGGAAATTTCGTCCAGAAATTTTAACTAGAGGAAGCTTGTGAAAACAAATGCGGATATTTTGCCTTCATTTGGTCCTCACGTTCCCAAGTAAACTCTGGGCCATGTTTGGATTCCCAGCAAACTTTGACCAATCGAATCCGTTTGTTCTTAAATTGTTTGAATGTACGGTCCACTATCTCCACAGGTTTCTCGAGAAAGTGCATCGTTTCATCGATTCGGATCTCGTCGAGAGGGATGTGAAGATCAGCGTCAGCTAAACACTTTCGCAAATTGGACACGTGAAAAGTCAGGTGAATATTCCCAAGCTCTGGAGGTAGCTCTAGTCGATAGGCAACATTCCCAATTCTTTCCACAATCTTAAATGGTCCCACATATCGAGGTGCAAGTTTTCCTTTCTTTCCAAATCTCACCACTCCTTTCCAAGGTGAAACCTTGAGTAGGACACAATCTCCGACTTGAAATTCTAAGGGCTTGCGTCGCATATCCGCATAACTCTTTCGACGGCTTCGAGCTGTCACAAGATTATCGCGGATTTTCTTGATTTTGTCTGTTGTTTCCAGAATGAGCTCAGGTCCAGTAAGCTGAGCTTCACTGATCTCATTCCAGCAGACAGGTGAACGACATTTTCAACCGTAGAGAGCTTCGAATGGTGCCATATTAATACTTGCATTATGATTATTGTTGTAGGAGAACTCGATCAATGGCAGATGAGAATCCCAATTACCACCAGTCTATCACGCATGCCCTAAGCATATCCTCCAAAGTTTGAATCGTTCGCTCAGATTGACCATCTGTTTGGGGATCATAAGCAATGCTTAGATTCAGTTGGGTTCCCAAAGCAGATTGCATGGTCTTCCAGAAATGAGATGATAACCGAGCATCACGATTGGAAATGATATCCAAAGGAACACCATGTCGTGACACAATCTCATCACATAAATCATTGCAAGTTTATCAGCAGATAGATCCTCGTGAATTGGAATTAAATGAGCTGATTTCATTAATCGATCGATAACAACCCAAATAGCATCATGACCTTTAGGCGTATGCGGTAACTTAGTGATGAGATCCATCGCAATGTTCTCCCACTTCCAAACAGGTATCTCTGGTTGTACAAGCAAACCAGAAGGTCGTTGATGTTCAGCCTTGACCTTAAGATAAGTCAGGCGTTTTGATACATACAAGGCAACATCCTTCTTCCTACTTGCACTTCACACATATCAATGGCCTTGCAAACCATTGGTGATCTCTTTTTCCTTATTTGCTACATACCAGGGATTTTATATTTACAAAGGTTTTATTACTCACTTACACATGACCTCGCTCAACATTATTGTTGATTTTTCCAACTTACATGTATTTCAGGGAATTAAAGATCTGGCGCGGTATGTTACGTTTTCCCGCTGCATAAGAGTTACGAGGTCATCCAAGTTTAAGGGATGTGACTTTTTCCTAGACGAGTCACAGTTCTTAAACTGCGTTTAATTCATGTTGGGTGTTTATGTCTTTCAGAACAATGTTTTATGTTGTCAACGCCGTATGACAATGTCATGTTACTTATGTTTTAAAACATAAATCAATGGATGATCTTGCATGGTTTACTTTCATATAGCTTTGTTATGATTTATGGTATTAAGATGTCACACCAAATTAACCACGCTTCCGCAAAGCCAGGGTGTGACAGCTTGGTATCTGAGCTCTGATCATAGCGAACTAGGATTCCTTCTCGAGTCTAGACTATGATCACTAGGGCTCTCACGGAAACATTTTTACACTGCATACCACTTAAGTCCAGATCCAAAACGTTTTTACAAACAAATGTTGAGCACATTTTATTTATTATTTATAGGCTTAGTCTGGGAGGCTGAGGCTCGGTCTGGGAGGCCGAGGCTCGGTCTGGGAGACCGAGGTATTTGTCTAGTGGGACTAGGGAGTCAGTCTGGGAGGCTGGGAAAATTGGCTAATGGGACTAGGAAGATCAGTCTGGGAGGCTGGGAGGCTAGTGGGACTAGGAAGATCAGTCTGGGAGGCTGGGAGGCTAGTGGGACTAGGAGAACTATTTGATTGCTTACCTGGTGACTAATGTGATATCTGATTATATGATTGATTATTTGTGCACATTTGTGTTTATGATACAGACACTATGGATTCATCAGGCACTGGTGAGTCGGACACCACGGGCCCTATGCCCATCGTATCAGACGACCGAGTGTCATCAGAGCATGAGGTACACACTTCAGATGTTACCAGCACGGATGAGGATGACTTCCAGCCCTTTGCGCTACCCGATGCTGTCGACGAGCCCGCTGATGGCCCTTTTGCCGGGGACTTACCGCTCGTGGAGATCCCTGCCCCCATACCTCTGGCCGCTTACCCTGTTCTTGATATACTCCTTGACGCCGACGCTGATGATGACGTCGACTTATTTGATGACGAGCCCCTAGAGGATGATGTTGAGGGCGAGGCGCTTATAGCCGACAACGGTCTTTTGTTGCTCGTAGATGCTCCAGCTGAGCAGTCACCTGCTCACTCACCCGTCCCAGACTCTTTCGAGTCTGTGGCCTCTGCACCGTCGCACGCTCAGGGTGCGCAGCACTATTCTCATGCCTTAGATCCCGATAGGGCATCATCTGCTGCCCCTACCCCGAGCTATGCCTTCGATCACGACCTTGATGAGGATCCAGAGCCTGTCTTTCCCCCTGGGTTTGACCCAGACCAGGAGATTGAGTTCATACACCTGGATCAGCCTATGGAGGACCCGGTTGACCCAGTTGACCCCGTTGATCCTGCGTTTGCTGACCACGCAGATTTTGAGATAGAGTTCAATGACCCAGAGCCTGCCGTGGCCCCCGAGCCGGTAGCCGCTCCTGACCCTGTGTTCGAGCATGACCCTATTCATGCTGGCATACCCATTGTTGACCCTGTGATTGCTGATCTACCTGTTGATGATCACCTTATCGATGCTCCACTATTAGAGGGTGATCATGCTATTGCTGCTGCTCAGGCTGATGCCCCTCTCATCGCTGATGTACCTGCTGACCCTCTCGTTGCACCCCATCTTGACCCTGTGCATGTGCAATTTGATCGTGCACTTTTTAAGGCCCATGTTGACCCACGAGATGCGCACACCCAGAATGGGTTGATTGATGCTGATGATGAGCTTCCACCTATTCCCCCTCATACCATCGGTGCACGTCACATGGATTTCCCTTTTTCGTTCGCTCAGTATACACCTCCAGCTCGACCTGGAGAGGGTTCCTCGGCTCATCCCTTTGGACATGTGCCGACATCAGTTCCAGTTATACCACAGTTTCCTTCTGCTATTTCCCCTGTTTCACCATTTTCTGTGCCACCTTTCGATCCAGCTAGTGAGCCATTTCTCTAGACGCCACCGCCTATTATCCCACCATCCGACCCCTACCATCCATTTCATATGGGGTATTCTATTGAGGACGTTCTTATGTCGTTTGTTGTCTAGCAGGAGGCACTGACGCTACGCATACAGGAGCTCGAGAGAGCTCAGCCGCTGCCTTGCCAGTGTCAGGGTCGGACTCACCCTGCTTCTTTGCAGCCCCCTCGACCGTCGTTACCTGACTCTGCTGCACGCCTTTGGGCACTAGAGCAGCAGATTGCTTCCTTGTTGCGTTCACAGAGAGCCATGGAGGAGGACTGGCTCCATTTGCTTCGTTTGTTCTATTCCCATTTTCCCCCTCCTCCACCGCCATCAGTGTAGGGCGACCTTGTACAGCACGGGTGGACTTTGGTGAGAAGACGGCGATTGCCCTGACTGCATAGCTTTTTGGAGACTGCACTCTGATTCTGACTTTTGTTGTTATGCATATGGTATGTATTGACACTGATTTGATATTCTTTTGGACTGGGGTGATGTAGCCCTTAGTCGTTCATGATGTATGACACTATTATGTACTTGTACACTTTACCATGTGGTCTCGATTTATGGCAATGCAATCGCAGTATTCTCATCATATGTGATGTTTTGATTGATTATTTATGTTTTATAACATGGGATGTTATGTGATTGATATAACATGGGATGTTGTGTGATTGATATAATTGTAACATGGGATGTTATGTGATTGGTCTATTTATAACATGAGATGTTATGTACTATTACTATTATTATATACGTACGCTTTACTATGGCCTGACCCACGTGAACACATCGTTTAGAAGATGCCACCGAGACGTCAAACGCAAATGCCTACCAATGAAGCAGAGCTTCAGCAAGTCATCGCTGCTGCCATCGCACAGTACGCCGCCTCTCAAGGAGGGACTAGTGGCAGTAATTCAGGCAATACTGGCAACAACAATCCACCTCATGGTAATGCTAAGTCATTGAGACATACCATGACACCATTGGATATCTCTAGCAAGGATGCTAATGCCATTCATATGTTGTAACGTATGTGCAGAGTGCACCTACAAGCAGTTTCTAGACTGCAAGCCTCTCAACTTTGATGGCACCGGAGGTGCTGTCGCCTTTGTTCGTTGGGCCGAGAAGACAAACTCAGTTCTCCGCATGAGCAAGTGTGCTCCAGACCAGCAAGTTACCTACATCTCTGGGCTATTCTTGGACGGAGCCCTGTCATGGTGGAATTTGCAAGTGCAAACTCTTGGAGAAGCCGCAGCCTACGCAATGACGTGGACCGAGCTGAAAGAGCTCATGCGTCGAAAGTATTGCTCTCATGCAGAAATTCAAAAGTTGGAAACTGAGTTTTGGCACCTGAAGATGGAATGTCCGAAAATCGCAGAGTATGTTCAGAGGTTTCACGACCTGTCACATGTGGTACCTTATATGGTCACTCTAGAATTTAAGCGGATTGAGCGCTTCATTTGGGGTTTAGCTCCTCAAATCATAAGTATGGTGACCTCATCCAAGCCAGCCACAATTACTGAGGCAATTGATCTGAGCGTAGCTCTCACTAAGGAGGCTATCCGCCTAAACAAGTTTTCTGATGCTGAGCCAATTAAGAAAGAGACTCACGTCGAGTCGTCCGGGAGTAACAAAATAAAGTTCTCAAACTTCAAACAAGGCACCAGTGGGGTTGTTAAGAAAGGAGAATAAAGCACGCCAGCTCAAGATATAGCTGGAACTGGCAGGAAAGGAAAAGGGTATATGGGTACCCATCCCAAGTGCAACACCTGCCAGCGTCACCACTTAGGCCGATGTGGTTTAAAAGTATGTGAAGCGTGTTGGAAAACTGGCCACTCGAAGGATTCTTGTTGGGCTACTGTTGGCCGGGGAGGCCAAGGAGGATTCGGAAATAGAAACAATAACTGGGGTGGAAATGGAAACCGCCCACAAGGAAACAATGGAGGAAATGGAAATCGTGGCAACAACGCAAATCAAGTTGGTAATGCGAACCAAAACAACAACAATCAAGCTGGAAATGGAGGTGCAAACGGGCAAAGACCTGGTTGCTTTAACTATGGTGATGCTGGGCACTATAAGAGGAACTGCCCAGAATTGAACCAAGCCCGAGGAAGAGTGTTTAATATCAAAGCGAGGGAAGCGCGCCAGGATCCCAATGTTGTCACTGGTACGTTCCCTGTAAACCAACGCTATGGATCCGTTTTATTTGATTCTGGTGCCGATTATAGCTTCGTATCGTTAGAGTTTAAGAATACGCTTGGGTTAGCCGCTAGTAAGTTAGATAATCCCTACTCAATCGAATTGGCTAATGGAAAGTTGGTAGAAGCCAATGAAGTTGTCAGATGTCACACCTCCAAAATCCCACACTGCGGAGTACCACCGCTTGGAGGCGTGACATGACCAGGATCAAGCCACCAATCATATTGAACATGTAATTAAATAGTAAAAGTTATCCATCAATACGGAAGGTGCTTATCAAAACCAACATAAGTAAATATAGCGGAAGCATTAATGTAGAAAACCCAACATAAGTATTAACGTTTGAAATATCAATAGTGTTTAATAATTAACCACGATCCTTTGCCCACAACGACTCGCCCCTCCTTGTGCAAGCTCCAAAAGTACCTAAGGTCCTGCAAGGCATGCATCAGAGAGTCAACAACTAGTTGAGCGAGTTCACAGAAAGTAAATGCGTAATAGTAAGTTCATGAGTATCAGGTGGCTCTACTGGGCCAATATAGGTTTCTATTGGTGGGGGCTTCCCATGTTATTAATCCACTAGACTATGCGTAACCATAAGTGTTCTTCACAACCGAGAACAGTAGAGCGTATGGGGTTTATGTAGGTTTTACGCAAGTATCCTTCATAACCGAGGATAGGAGTACGCGGGGGTTTACGTAGGTTTTACGTAAGTGCCTGACACAACCGAGGCAGTAGTGAGTATCCGTTCACGTAGGTTTTACGTGAGTATCCTTCACAACCGAGGATAGCGAGTAGCATAAGTATACGTAGGTTTCACGTATGTATCCTGCACAACCGAGGACGATGGTATGGTAGTCTAGTAATGGCATCCGTATGAATCTATTCAACCTTATCCTTTCAATCCCATTCCCAACACCCCGGGAATCCCATGCCTTGGTAAGGGTGTGAACTCACCTTGGGTTGCTCGGCAGATACACATAAAAGTTAAATCAAGCTATTTGGTGGTCAACCACGTCCTACCATGGTTACCATATAAGTTAGGTTCGTATTTGAATATAGCACATAAGTTCTACACGTATTGTGGCATGTAAAATCATGGTATGCACAAGTATTTCATAGCAGTCCAATAGCAATCACATAACCAGTCCAAGTATCCAGCCCAAACAGTTGGGCTCGTAACAGTGCAAGTCCAATAGTGCGCAAGTGTAGCCGGTCTCGAGTCGAGACTAGAGATCTCGTGTCGCAACAAAGGAGGTCTCGAGTGGTCATGGTCAAGTCGAGACCACACGGTCTCGAGTCGCAACGGGACTCGCAAACGCTGGTCTCGAGTTGTGCTGTTTGTGTGCGAGTGTTGTGGTCTCGAGTCGAGACTAGGAGTTCTCGACTCGCGACCCTGGTCGAGACAATCCGATTGTAACAACTTTCCATAATTCAGTCAACAATTATTCCGTGATTTCGGCTAACAAGTTAGGCAGTTTCGAAAACAGATCAAATCAACAATTAATCCATATTCAAGCATGTTCATACTCATCATCATCACGAACAAACAATCGGATCAACATACAACCCTAAACCGAATCATTTAACTATTATGTAACCGGATTCTAGACCAAACATGTGAACAATATTCAGTCGAATAACATCATGCAACAGCCGATTAACCATGCATTCGGTCTAAATCATCAGCATCATTATCATCATACAATCATCAACCTATATTGATCTATGCATACTACACATGAGAATCGGTTCACCTTGTCATTAATAGCTATAACACAACATCATGCAACCTATGATTGTATGAACATGCTTGAATATGGATTAATTGTTGATTTGATCTGTTTTCGAAACTGCCTAACTTGTTAGCCGAAATCACGGAATAATTGTTGACTGAATTATGGAAAGTTGTTACAATCGGAATATCTCGACCAGGGTTGCGAGTCGAGAACTCCTAGTCTCGACTCGAGACCACAACACTCGCACACAAACAGCACAACTCGAGACCAGCGTTTGCGAGTCCCGTTGCGACTCGAGACCGTGTGGTCTCGACTTGACCATGACCACTCGAGACCTCCTTTGTTGCGACTCGAGATCTCTAGTCTCGACTCGAGACCGGCTACACTTGCGCACTATTGGACTTGCACTGTTACGAGCCCAATTGTTTGGGCCGGATACTTGGACTGGTTACGTGATTGCTATTGGACTGCTATGAAATACTTGTGCATACCATGATTTTACTTGCCACAATACGTGTAGAACTTATGTGCTATATTCAAATACGAACCTAACTTATATGGTAACCATGGTAGGACGTGGTTGACCACCAAATAGCTTGATTTAACTTTTCTGTGTATCTGCCGAGCAACCCAAGGTGAGTTCACACCCTTACCAAGGCATGGGATTCCCGGGGTGTTGGGAATGGGATTGAAAGGATAAGGTTGAATAGATTCATACGGATGCCATTACTAGACTACCATACCATCGTCCTCGGTTGTGCATGATACATACGTGAAACCTACGTATACTTATGCTACTCGCTATCCTCGGTTGTGAAGGATACTCACATAAAACCTACGTGAACGGATACTCACTACTGCCTCGGTTGTGTCAGGCACTTACGTAAAACCTACGTAAACCCCCGCGTACTCCTATCCTCGGTTGTGAAGGATACTTGCGTAAAACCTACGTAAACCCCATACGCGCTACTGTTCTCGGTTGTGAAGAACACTTATGGTTACGCATAGTCTAGTGGATTAATAAAATGGGAAGCCCCCACCAATAGAAACCTATATTGGCCCAGTAGAGCCACCTGATACTCATGAACTTACTATTACGCATTTACTTTCTGTGAACTCGCTCAACTAGTTGTTGACTCTCTGCTGCATGCCTTGCAGGACCTTAGGTACTTTTGGAGCTTGCACAAGGAGGGGCGAGTCGTTGTGGGCAAAGGATCATGGTTAATTATTAAACACTATTGATATTTCAAACGTTAATACTTATGTTGGGTTTTCTACATTAATGCTTCCGCTACATTCACTTATGTTGGTTTTGATAAGCACCTTTCGTATTGATGGATAACTTTTACTATTTAATTACATGTTCAGTATGATTGGTGGCTTGATCCTGGTCATGTCACGCCTCCAAGCGGTGGTACTCCGCAGTGTGGGATTTTGGAGGTGTGACAGATTGGTATCAGAGCCATTGGTTATAGAGAACTTGGTTTTAATATGGGAAAAACGTTTTATTAAAACCAGACTATAACCAGAACAGTGCTCTCAACGATCCACAATGACGCTTCGCTCCACGTGCAAGACTCGACATCCTAGGTAATAAGGTTCATGTTTATTACCTGCTTGCTAGAAACGTATAGAACTTTGCTCGTAGTACACTTAGATACACATGACTTTATTACATGAGAATACCTACGTGCTTACGCTTTTCGGTCATCGCCCTACTCGCGAACCATCTCACTTACGCTACTTTTACAATGAAGATCATGTCTGGACGAATTAACATGACTCAAGCCCAGCTAGAGGCTCTCGTTCAAGCTCAAGTTGCTGCGGCACTTGCAGCCGCACAAGCAGGAGGTCAACCAGCACAGCAACCAGTCTGCACATTCAAGAATTTCATGGACTGTCGTCCAAGTACATTTAGTGGCACGGAAGGGGCGGTTGGACTCCTCCACTGGTTTGAAAAGCTCGAGTCTGTGTTCGAGATGTGTGAATGCCCTGAGGCTCGCAGGGTGAAATACGCCACTGGCACGCTAGAAGGAATAGCACTAACTTGGTGGAACGCCCAAGTTCAGATTTTAGGGTTGGCAGCTGCTAACGCCACACCCTGGAATGATTTCAAGGAACTGATCAAGAGAGAGTACTGCACTCGGGAAGACATTCACAAGTTAGAAGATGAGTTGTACCCTCTGAAGATGACTGGATCAGAAATTGAAGCTTACACGAAAAGGTCAAACGAACTGGCCGTGCTGTGTCCAACCATGGTAGGACGTGGTTGACCACCAAATAGCTTGATTTAACTTTTCTGTGTATCTACCGAGCAACCCAAGGTGAGTTCACACCCTTACCAAGGCATGGGATTCCCAGGGTGTTGGGAATGGGATTGAAAGGATAAGGTTGAATAGATTCATACGGATGCCATTACTAGACTACCATACCTTCGTCCTCGGTTGTGCAGGATACATACGTGAAACCTACGTATACTTATGCTACTCGCTATCCTCGGTTGTGAAGGATACTCACGTAAAACCTACGTGAACGGATACTCACTACTGCCTCGGTTGTGTCAGGCACTTACGTAAAACCTACGTTAACCCCCGCGTACTCCAATCCTCGGTTGTGAAGGATACTTGCGTAAAACCTACGTAAACGCCATACGCGCTACTGTTCTCGGTTGTGAAGAACACTTATGGTTACGCATAGTCTAGTGGATTAATAACATGGGAAGCCCCCACCAATAGAAACCTATATTGGCCCAGTAGAGCCACCTGATACTCATGAACTTACTATTACGCATTTACTTTCTGTGAACTCGCTCAACTAGTTGTTGACTCTCTGCTGCATGCCTTGCAAGACCTTAGGTACTTTTGGAGCTTGCACAAGGAGGGGCGAGTCGTTGTGGGCAAAGGATCGTGGTTAATTATTAAACACTATTGATATTTCAAACGTTAATACTTATGTTGGGTTTTCTACATTAATGCTTCCGCTACATTTACTTATGTTGGTTTTGATAAGCACCTTTTGTATTGATGGATAACTTTTACTATTTTATTACATGTTCAATATGATTGGTGGCTTGATTCTGGTCATGTCACGCCTCCAAGCGGTGGTACTCCGCAGTGTGGGATTTTGGAGGTGTGACATCAGAGGTTGTGTAATCGAATTGGGAGAGCGTGAGTTTGCTGTGGATCTACTACCAGTCCAGTTGGGAAGCTTCGACGTGGTAGTAGGAATGGATTGGTTATCGAGTAACAAGGCTGAGATTGTTTGTCACGAAAAGGTCATTCGTATCCCGACCGTAGATGGTGAAACAATCGTGGTTCACGGAGAGAAGCGTGATACGCCTTTGGGAATTATCAGCTGCCTGAAAGCGCGAAAGTGTTTGCAGAAGGGATGTGCTGCCTTCCTGGCACACATTGTAGATAAGAAAGCTGCTGAGCTGAAAATCGAAGACATCCCTGCCGTGAGGGAATATCCAGAAGTCTTCCCAGAGGACTTGCCTGGATTGCCACCTCAGAGGCAAGTAGAGTTTCGCATCGACTTAGATCCAGGCGTCGCGCCTGTGGCTAAGGCACCTTATCGACTTGCCCCGTCTGAGATGCAGGAATTGTCGACACAACTTCAGGAGTTGTTAGATAAGGGATTTATCCGACCAAGCTTCTCGCCTTGGGGAGCTCCGGTCCTGTTTGTCAAGAAGAAGGACGGTAGTTTTCATATGTGTATCGACTACCGGGAGTTGAATAAGCTGACGATCAAGAATAGATACCCTCTGCCAAGGATTGATGATCTATTTGATCAGCTGCAAGGTTCAAGCTTTTACTCGAAGATCGATTTGCGATCTGGATACCATCAATTAAGGATACAAGAGGAAAGTATCCTGAAGACAGCCTTCAGAACTCATTATGGACACTACGAGTTCCTAGTTATGCCGTTTGGGTTGACAAACGCACCTGCAGTTTTCATGGACCTGATGAACAGAGTTTTCAAGCCGTACTTGGATAAGTTCGTGATTGTGTTTATCGATGACATTTTGATTTATTCAAAGACGAAGGCTGAGCATGAACAGCATCTAAGAGCCATTTTGGAGTTGCTGAAGAAGGAGCAGCTGTACGCCAAATTCTCTAAGTGCGAATTTTGGCTACGTGAAGTCCAATTTCTTGGACATGTGGTAAATGGAGATGGAATCCACGTGGATCCAACCAAGATCGAAGCGATCAAGAATTGGGAGACGCCAAAGACGCCAACCGAGATTCGACAATTCTTGGGTTTGGCTGGGTATTACCGAAGGTTCATTGAGGATTTTTCAAAAATCGCTCAACCATTGACGCTCCTCATGCAAAAAGATAAGAAGTTTGATTGGGGAATCAAACAGGAAGAAGCGTTCCAGCTATTGAAAGATAAGCTTTGTAATGCGCCGATCTTATCACTACCGGAAGGTACTGACGATTTTGTGGTATATTGTGACGCCTCGCGTCAAGGTTTGGGTTGCGTGTTGATGCAATGCCAGAAAGTTATAGCTTACGCATCGCGTCAGTTGAAAGTGCATGAAAAGAACTATACCACACATGATTTGGAGCTCGACGCAGTGGTATTTGCTTTAAAGATCTGGAGGCACTACCTATATGGTACGAAATGTACGATCTTCACAGATCATAAGAGCCTGCAGTACATATTCAATCAGAAGGAGTTGAATATGAGACAGAGACGTTGGGTCGAGTTGTTGAACGACTACGACTCCAAGATTAAGTATCATCCAGGGAAGGCGAATGTGGTCGCCGATGCCCTAAGTCGAAAAGAAAGGATCAAGCCTGTAAGGGTTAGGGCTTTAGAGATGATTATCCAAACCGATCTTTCCTTGCGCATTCGTGTCGCGCAGAAAGAAGCTCTTAAGGAATGAAACCTTGAGAAGGAATATCTCCGTGGGATGGAGAAGCAATTAGTGCCAAACGAGGAAGGAACGTTATGTTTTATGAAAAGAATTTGGGTTCCTTTGTTCGGTAATTTAAGAAAAGTTATTTTTGACGAAGCTCACAAATCACGGTACTCTATCCATCCAGGAGCGGATAAGATGTACCAAGATCTTAAGGATTATTATTGGTGGCCTAGGATAAAAGGCGATGTTGCTGTTTATGTGAGCAAGTGTTTAACGTGCGCCAAGGTTAAAGCTGAATACCAGAAGCCTTCAGGACTTCTACAACAACCTGAGATTCCTAAATGGAAATGGGAACAAATCGCAATGGATTTTATAACAAAGTTGCCAACAACGCCAAGAGGTCATGATACTATTTGGGTAATAGTGGACCGATTAACGAAGTCTGCGCACTTCTTACCTATCAGAGAGAAAGACAACACGAGCAAATTAGCTGAAATTTACATGAGAGAAATCGTTACGCGCCATGGAGTACCTCTCTCGATCATCTCTGATAGAGACGGAAGGTTCGTATCAAGGTTTTGGCAATCCTTCCATGAAGCTTTTGGCTCGCAATTAAATCTGAGCACTGCATTTCACCCACAGACCGACAGTCAAAGCGAATGGACGATACAGACGTTGGAAGATATGCTGAGAGCATGTGTTATGGATTTGGGCGGTAGCTGGGATAAGCATTTGCCATTGGTCGAATTTTCGTACAACAACAGCTACCACACCAGTATTGGTGCCGCGCCATTTGAAGCTTTATATGGCCGCAAGTGCAGATCACCGCTTTGTTGGTCTGATGCAGGTGACAGACAATTGGTTGGTCCTGATGTGGTCCAGGAAACCACAGATAAGATTGCACAGATCCGAGATCGCATCAAGGCGGCTCGTGATCGTCAGAAATGTTACGCGGACCGAAGAAGGAAACCTCTAGAGTTCGAGGTAGGTGATATGGTTTTGTTGAAAGTATCACCCTGGAAGGGTGTGGCACGCTTCGGGAAGCGTGGAAAGTTGAATCCACGGTATATTGGTCCGTTCAGAATTTTGGAAAGAATTGGGTTAGTAGCGTACAAGCTGGACTTACCTGCTGAACTGAATGGTGTTCACGATACATTTCATGTATCAAACTTGAAGAAAAGTCCAACTAAAGATACCGTTGTCATTCCCACCGATGAGATTCATGTCGACGACACGCTCCATTTTGTTGAAGAACCTGTTGAGGTTACCGATTGGAAAGTGAGCAAAACCCGCTGGAGCAGTGTCAAGCTCGTCAAGGTTCGTTGGAATGCCAGACATGGTCCTGAATACACCTGGGAGCGTGAGGACCGAATGAAAGAAAAATACCCCCACTTATTTCCCAAGAACCCTACGACTAGAAGCAGAACTTAAAATTTCGGAACGAAATTTTTCTAACGGGGGGAGAATGTGACAACCCTCACCAAACCAGGTATCCGTACGACCTAATTAATATTTAATTACTGCTTAATTACTGTGCTTGCATGAAATTATGGATAAACTGCTACATGAATATTGATACATGTACTTACTTGCATCATACTTATTTGCTGTCACTCTATTATTTACATACGGAACTTTAGTGACAACCTTGATGCACCAAAAGCACCGTAGCACAATAAACGGATAACCTATTAATCGTGCTGACATAGCTAGCACCAGGCAGGTACTGCCTCTAAGGCCTGTATGAGCCAGAGATAGTTTACTACACTAGTAGAGAGTGTAGGGATAAGAGGGTTGTAGAACTGCGTCACTAGGTGATAATTACAGTGACCGGATGTGCCTAAAACGTACTTTAAGTACAAAATTCAGCACTTTAATTAAAAATTCAGCATTTAGCTAACTAATAAAGTGCCAAAACATGAGAAAAATATTACTAGACACTTTCCAAAGTGTCGGGAATAAGTTGTGTCACTAAAAATAATATTTACGACACTTTAAAGCTTTGTTAAGCACTTTAACGGATCACTATCCAACCAAACAACCGGACTATACCCGGAACATAAAAATATTGCCATTAACACTGTTTTTCTTTTCTAAGACAGTTAGGGTCCCCGAATACCCTAACACCCATCACAACTTACTACACGCTAGTAACCGGATTAATTTCCTAATCATCTAACTAACGATAGCCTAACTATATAGTTGAAATCTAACCAAATACCCCCCCCCCTAACCGAATTCGGTCACCATATGGTGACACCTTGTCCTTTATTTGATTATAATAATCATCAATGTCTAATATCTTGGTGACATAGTAAACCTTTGGTTAATTGTGAAAGGTTTGCCTATAAGATCAAGCATTAATCTATCATATTCATTTCACCACAACTCAACAACACTTCTCTCTCTCCCTCCTTTGCTCCTCACGGCCGAACACACACACCCACACCCATCCATTTTCGAGCTTTGATCTTGCCTTTCCAAGTATCTACAAGTGTTAAGGATTGCGTATAAGGAAGCTTGGTGCACTCGGATTGCGAAGAACCTCGCTACATTGCTTTTATCCACCCGATTTCCGACTAGTTTCTTCCCTAGCCTCGAGCTAGTAGTAAGTGACTTTAAACGCCTTCTTGATCTATTTTAAAGTGGTTAAAATGAACTTTGTCGATTAAAAATCGTGAACATGCAAGATTACATATGAAAAGTTTACTAAGATGTTAAATATGTTGGATAAAAGCTATGAAGTTGTGTAAAGATTGTAAGACTTGTTTTGTTGTGATTATTTAGTGTCGATCTATGTTAGTAGTAGCTCGGATCATCATCTAACCCGGATTAGTCATGTTCATGAAACATGACTTAGAGTATGTTAAAGTGTGAAAGGGGTTAAATGATGAACACTACTACACATTAAACATGAACTTGTGTAAAAACAATTTTTCTTATGAAATAGTGTTCTAAACTAGTAGATCTACGGATCTACAAGTGGTATTTTCAAAGGACCAAACGTCAAAAGAAATCATGTGTTCAAAAACCGGGTTTTCATGAACAAGAGTAATTTTTGTAAACACACAAGTGTGTAAACACTTGTGTAACACAAAGTTTTGACAAAAGAACTATTTTCGTAAATGTTGACAAGAAGTTGTAAAGATGTAACTTCTTTAAAAACGAGATTTTCAGGAAACCGGATTGGTTTATACAAAGATCCACTAAAAATAATGGAAAGATACTACATATTTTGGATAAACCACAAGTTCATGTATTTTGGTGATTTATATCTAGCTTGACTAGTTTAACGTTGAAATATTGTTTGTTAATGTTGGGAACATTGTTGATTTGAATTGTTAAAAGAAAATGATACGCTTGAAAGCGTGGCCACCTCCAGTTACAGGGGAGGGGAAACTCTGGCGAAATTTTTCCAAAAACCTAACACTTGGAAATATTTTCATCACAAGTGTTATAAATATATTTTTAACTTGTTTCCAAAAATGTAAATTTCGCTACGATTTTATTTACAAAATTTCTAAGTGTCGGAGGTGGGATTTTCAGAAAATAAAAACGTGATAAATATCTATTTAGTATATATTTTTCATAACAACACTTGTGAGATTTTTATGATTATTTTGTGAACTATACAAATATTATTTTTAGGGTAAAAATAATATTACTGAATATTAACGATTCCAAAATAATACGAACACCTTCACAATAAATAATAAGTTACAACGGGATAATTATTACCACCCGATCTTTATCCGTAACTTGCGCATTTTCGGAAAATACTAATAAACGCGTATTTTGTCAAGGATATTATTTTGGAAAATTGTGTGAAATCAAATATAATATTTTTGGGAAAAATATTTATATTTTGGAGTTACAATTAAAATATATATTAAGTGAGACTTAATAATATATTCCGAAGATACAGAAATGCACATGTATTAAAGCCCCCATCCTTGGGAAGGAAAAATATTACCAAATATTTACAAGGTGTAAACACGAAATAGTTGTCTAACTATTTCCCCAAAAACTTAAACCTTAAACTAAGGCACGACCGTCCGTCTAAGAAAGTTAGTACGTGTAGGTCGTCGCACAGCAGATCGATCGGGAGATTTACTTGATAGAGACGCACCACTGTGAGTTCGTGTCCCCCTTTTCTCTTAACTGTTTTCAGTTTTCTAAACTGCGGGGGTGAAATACATGTTACTATGATTACAAGTACTTTTTACATGGTATGGTTAGCGTAAGGAGGGTTACTGCTTAGATCATGTGAGTGGGTAGGCGCAACTTGAGGCCATTAATCCTCATTGTAGGACCGAGGGACAGTAGCGGTAGATCTATCTGGGTGTAGCGAGCCCAGCCCCAGGCCCAGCATAACGGACCTCGGGGTGACTTTGTGCCCAACGCAAACTCTGCTAGGTTTGAGTCTTCCTACTTGCACTTCACACATATCAATGGCCTTGCAAACCATTGGTGATCTCTTTTTCCTTATTTGCTACATACCAGGGATTTTATATTTACAAAGGTTTTATTACTCACTTACACATGAACTCGCTCAACATTATTGTTGATTTTTCCAACTTACATGTATTTCAGGGAATTAAAGATCTGGCGCGGTATGTTACGTTTTCCCGCTGCATAAGAGTTACGAGGTCATCCAAGTTTAAGGGATGTGACTTTTTCCTGGACGAGTCACAGTTCTTAAACTGCGTTTATTTCATGTTAGTGTTTATGTCTTTCAAAACAATGTTTTATGTTGTTAGGTTGTAATTTCCATTGCATGAGTCAACGCCGTAAGACAATGTCATGTTACTTATGTTTTAAAACTTAAATCAATGGATGATCTTGCATGGTTTACGTTCATATAGCTTTGTTATGATTAAGATATGGTATTAACAAGTCACACCAAATTAACCACGCTTCCGCAAAGCCAGGGTGTGACAATTTCTAAGCTATTTAACGGTTATTTAGGGTATGTTTAACTTATGATCAAGTTTCGGAACGTTCGTTACTATACAAATCGGTATAGTTTCACAGTTTGACACAAATATTCCCTGCGATCGAACAAACTTGATTTCAACACACCAAACCATTCAAAACTTATTTCTAAGTTATGTGGAGGTTATAAGGTATGTTAAGCCTATGTCACTATTCCAGAGTGTTTTCCGCGTTAAACTAACTGGGTTTACGCACCAGTTTGCGTATAACCTTCAAGAAAGCGATTTAAAGGTTGAAATTGGAATTGAATCAAATTGAAAAATCATCAAATATAAATACACACATAATAACACCAAAGCACATATTTTTACTGACAATCAACATTGTTTTATGTTGTACAACGATTATAGAACACAGTTGTCACAGTCTCCCCTACTTCAGGAAATTTCATCCAAAAATTTTAACTAGAGGAAGCTTGTGAAAACAAATGCGGATATTTTGCCTTCATCTGGTCCTCACGTTCCCAAGTAAACTCTGGGCCATGTTTGGATTCCCAGCAAACTTTGACCAATCGAATCCGTTTGTTCTTAAATTGTTTGAATGTACGGTCCACTATCTCCACAGGTTTTTCGAGAAAGTGCATCGTTTCATCGATTCGGATCTCGTCGAGAGGGATGTGAAGATCAGCGTCAGCTAAACACTTTCGCAAATTGGACACGTGAAAAGTCAGGTGAATATTCCCTAGCTCTGGAGGTAGCTCTAGTCGATAGGCAACATTCCCAATTCTTTCCACAATCTTAAATGGTCCCACATATCGAGGTGCAAGTTTTCCTTTCTTTCCAAATCTCACCACTCCTTTCCAAGGTGAAACCTTGAGTAGGACACAATCTCCGACTTGAAATTCTAAGGGCTTGTGTCGCATATCCGCATAACTCTTTCGACGGCTTCGAGCTGTCACAAGATTATCGCGGATTTTCTTGATTTTGTCTGTTGTTTCCAGAATGAGCTCAGGTCCAGTAAGCTGAGCTTCACTGATCTCATTCCAGCAGACAGGTGAACGACATTTTCGACCGTAGAGAGCTTCGAATGGTGCCATATTAATACTTGCATTATGATTATTGTTGTAGGAGAACTCGATCAATGGCAGATGAGAATCCCAATAACCCCTAGTCTATCACGCATGTCCTAAGCATATCCTCCAAAGTTTGAATCGTTCGCTCAGATTGACCATCTGTTTGGGGATGATAAGCAATGCTTAGATTCAGTTGGGTTCCCAAAGCAGATTGCATGGTCTTCCAGAAATGAGATGAAAACCGAGCATCACGATTGGAAATGATATCCAAAGGAACACCATGTCGTGACACAATCTCATCACATAAATCTTTGTAAGTTTATCAGCAGATAGATCCTCGCGAATTGGAATTAAATGAGCTGATTTCGTTAATCGATCGATAACAACCTAAATAGCATCATGACCTTTAGACGTATGGGGTAACTTAGTGATGAGATCCATTGCAATGTTCTCCCACTTCCAAACCAGTATCTCTGGTTGTACAAGCAAACCAGAAGGTTGTTGATGTTCAGCCTTGACCTTGAGACAAGTCAGGCGTTTTGATACATACAAGGCAACATCCTTCTTCATGACAAGCCACCAGAACTTAGTACAAAGATCCTTGTACATTTTATCAGCACCAGGATGGATAAAATATCGAGACTTGTGAGATTCGTCCATCACCAAGGTGCGAAGATCGTCTTGTTTTGGAATCCACAAACGATCCTTGAAGTAGAGCAACCCATCGTCCTTCGCTTCGAGCTTAAGCTCAAGTTGACGTGGCAATTCCTTACCTATCAAATTTTGTCAAACACAAAATTGCTGAGCTTGAAGAATACGAGTTTGAAGATCAGATAGCATTTGAACAGAATGAAACTTGACTCGCTTTTTTTGACTAAGCGCATCGGCTACGACATTTGCCTTAACAGGATGGTAGTGAATCTCGCAATCGTATTCACTTAAGAGTTCAACCCAACGACGTTGCCTCATGTTCAGCTCTTTCTGATTAAGAATATGCTGGAGACTTTTGTGGTCTGTGAAAACCACACACTTCGTTCCATAGAGGTAGTGTCTCCAGATTTTAAGCGCGAAAACCACAGCTCCCAACTCAAGATCATGAGTTGTTTGGTTCTTCTCATGAATTTTCAGTTGTCTTGACGCATAAGCTATGACTTTACCTTGTTGCATAAGAACGCAACCAAGTCCTAGATTCGGCGCGTTACAATAGACAACAAAATCATCAACTCCTTCGGGCAGAGACACAACAGGAGCATTACAAAGCTTCTATTTCAGCGTTTGAAACGCTTCTTCCTTCTTGGGTCCCCACTCAAAAGGCTTATTCTTCTGAGTCAAAGCAGTGAGTGGAACCGCAATCTTTGAGAAGTTTGAAATGAATCGACGATAACAACCAGCAAGACTAAGAAAAGATCGAATCTCTGTAGGCGTTGTTGGTGTATTCTAGTCTTTAATAACAACAATCTTGGATGGATCCACATGAATACCCTGCTCATTGAATATATGACCCAAGAATTGAAATTCTTTAAGCCAGAATTCACACTTGGAGAATTTAGCAAAAAGTTGTTCCTTCTTCAGGAGTTCCAATGTTAAGCGAAGGTGTTGCTCGTGCTCGGTTCAAGACTTCGAGTAGACAAGAATATCGCCGGTGAATACAATGATGAACTTGTCTAAATAAGGTTTACAGACCCTATTCATTAAGTCCATAAAGATAGCTGGAGCATTCGTCAAACCAAAAGGCATGACAGTGAACTCATAATGTCCATATCTTGTGCGGAAGGCAGTTTTGGGAATATCTTCTTCGAGTACACGAAGTTGGTGATGCCCAAAACGTAGATCGATCTTGGAAAAACATGAAGCACCTTGCAGCTGGTCGAAGAGATCATCAATTCGAGGTAGGGGATATCGATTCTTGATGGTGAGCTTATTAAGCTCACGATAATCGATACACATTCGAAAAACCCCATCTTTCTTTTTCACAAAGAGGACTGGAGCTCCCCAAGGTGAAAAGCTTGGTCGGATGAATCCTTTATCAGATAACTCTTGAAGCTGCTTCGATAGTTCTTGCATCTCGGACGGTGCAAGTCGATAAGGCGCTTTTGCAATGGGGTTGGCATTGGGTACAAGGTCAATATGAAACTCGACATGACGAACTGGAGGCAAACCAGGCAGTTCATCAGGAAACACCTCTGGACAATCCCGAACAATCGGAATATCCTGAATACTCTTGCTCTTGTATTTCTCCTCGGTGACATGTGCTAGAATAGCAACATATCCTTTCCTCAAATAACTTTGGGCTTTTGTACATGACATAAGCTTCAATCCACCTGAAGGTTTCTCGCCACGAACTTCCAGAACATCGACAGAAGAAAAAGGAATACGAACAATCTTTTCAAAACAAACCACCTCAGCATGATGTTTGGTCAGCCAATCCATCCCCACGATAATGTCAAAACTCCCAAGTTGCATCGGTGTGAGGTTAATAGGAAAAACATGGTTATCAAGGTTCAATGGACAATCACGGATAACAGAACCGAGAACAAGAGGTTTACCAGTAGCAACTTCGACAGATAAGGGTTTCCTCAGTTTAGTTCTAGGTATCGCAAGCAAAGGGTCAAAAGATAAAGAAACAAAACTTCTATTGGCAGCAGAATCAAAAAGAATAGATGTAGGTCGATTGTTAACAAGAAATGTACCATTGACAACCTCGTTGTCAGCCCTCGCTTCGTTTGCATTCAAATTGTATGCTCACCCTCGAGCAGGATTCACATTGGCGTTGACGTCTGTGACAACTGTGTTCTGTAAGCACCGTATAATGTAAAACAATGTTGGTTATCAATAAAACAATACGCTTTGGTGTTATTATATGTGTTCTTGTGTTTAATGATTTTACAATTTGATCCGATTTCGACTTCAAACTTTAAATCACTTTCTAGAAGGTTATACGCAAACTGGTGCTTAAACGCAATCAGTTTAACGCGACGTACATTCCGGAACTGTGACGAAAGCCAAACATACCCTAAATATCCCTTTCATAACTTAGAAATAAGTTTCGAAGGATTCGGTATGGCGAAAACATGTTTATTTAAACTAAAGAACTAATTACGACAAAACTGCGAAACGAACGTTGGTGACCGCCCGGATGATATTTAAATCCCACAAATATTCTGTTATGATTAAAATCTTATTTTAATCAGGTTCGTGTTGAAAAATAAATTAAAACGCTTAAAAACGTTATTTTCCAAGTTTAAGCACGTACCGCGTGTTTCTGCGCGACACAGTGCTTTTACTGCGAAACGCGGACAACGCAGCCAGTCTTGGCAACTGAAATTTATTTCAGTAATATATTGGCGAGTTTATTTTTATAGAATAATAAAAATAAATTGGAACGCCATAAATCGGGATTTAAACGCTAGATAAAATACCCGGTACCCGATTAAACACCTGTTTTTATCTAATATACCATCGAATCTACACTTTACCCCCCCCCCTCCATCTAATTTCCGTTCAAATATTATGGGGACCCCACCATATATTTTGTCAAGATTTTCCAAGATTTGAATTGATGTTTCTTGGATTTCTTTAGATTTTATTAGATTATGTTTAGATTTATGGGATTTTTCTTTTATAAGTACACCATACTTCAATCTACACCTCACTCAACCTCCTTCCATCCCTCCTCCCAAATCGTCCCATCTCTCTCTCTCACCATATTCATACCTTCAAATTTGTTCTTCAAGATTTAACCCCATTCCAAGCCAATTTCAAGTTTGTGTGAAGATCTAAAGAAGTTTCCAAGGTATTTTCAAGTGATTTCAAGCTCCATATCATCAAAATCTCATCAACAACTTACTTGAATCTTGAAGGTATAAAATTTATGTTTAAATCATACTCTTGATTCTTGGTTGTTCTTGATGATTTGAAGTTTCTCTTGAATCTTGGAATTTTTCACAAACTTGAAATCAAAAAAAAAAAAAAGAAATGGGTCTTGAATAAAATAAAAAAATGGTGATATATATATGTGGGTGTATAACCGTATATATAGTTATGTATGTGTATGAAATTTGAGCTTGATCTTTGGTAAATACCTGTTTAAGTTGTTGCTTGTTCTTGAATATAGTTAAAATGCAAGTATTTGATGATTTGTGCAAGATATGATAAATGATCAATTAAATCAGCGAGTAAACATGAATAAATCACATGTTTGATGCATCTAAACTCATATGAAAAGATGATGATATGATAGTGTGCTTTAGACACTTGTACATGAAGGAATATGTCGATTTAAAGCTCAAGAGATGATGAAAAATGGTTATATGACAAAAACTGTTTTAGATCAGGTTACAAGCACTAAAAATAACATTATTTGGTGTAATATAATGGCATAAAACTTTGACATAGGTTTGGTAGCATTGCATGTTGTACATATAGCTTAAAAAGTGATAAAATATGTGAGATTTGCATGATTTATATGCTCTATTTAAGACCTGCACTATTGAGAGTATAACCATTATTTTATTCAGTAAATAACATGGGTTGTGTCAAAATTTCAAGTCGTTTCGATTTCGGATGATTCGGATGCTGAACGGAAGTTCTGACCTGAGCTCTCACGGTTTCGCATTTAACCCCTGAACAGATATCATCTGTAGTATACTCACCTGCAAGACTGAATATTGGGATCTGGATACGGGAGTATATTCAAGTAGTGGGACACACAGATAAGTTTAAGTTCTTAAGACATTAATATCGTATCTCGGATCAATTGAACTTTGTGTGAAAATTTCAGTGGACCGATATACTGACAATCTAGGTGAATTGTTTTGAACTGAAAATGCAATCAAGCTTAACGGTGTTAGTGACATGTCTCATAAACTGATATGATCCTCTTACACGAACTCACAAAAATATTGTCCTATATATATTATCTTTACCGCATTACAGGTTTCTTTATTTCAAAATCCTATAAGATTTTCAGTGTGTTTTAGCATAAATTTTCGAAAAAGTCAAAAAGATTTTCGACAACTGATGTTGAATAGCTGATTTTCAAAATTCCGAGTGCTAAACATGATGAGCAATATTTGAGGGGGAGTGTTTGTGTGAAATTAAATGTTTTCATAATCTAACCTTTCAAGTGGTTCATCAAAATCTGTGTTTGTTTTGAAGGAGAGTCTGAATTGGTGCATGGTTATATGTTTGAAATATATATGTGAAAGAAATTTACTTTGAGGTAGAGCTTTTGCAGGATAAGATGAGAAGCTGTTAAATGGACAGCCAGACAACGATCCTGAAGATGTTACTGAAGAACAAAGGAATACCAGTAAATCGAGAGGGGGAGTCTGAAGATAGAGAGAAAGAAAAGCCCAGAGACTGATCAAGACTGTAGATGTGAAGACACATCATTGTTGTGACTCGATAGTCGACTCCATCAACATCTGAGGGGGAGTCTGTTGGTGCACTACATCTGTTGATTTCGTCTTAGATCGAGTCTTTCATTGTAATGTATAGATTAGGGCGTGTTTTACGAGAAAACTAGAGAGAATATGTGTTGTAGAGAGGAGGTCCGCTTATACGGACATAGGAGATCCTCTTTTGTGTCAGATCCGCTTATACGGACATAGGAGATCCTCTTTTATGGCAGGTCCGCTTATACGGACATGGGAGGTTCGCTTATTCGTCAAGTCCGCTTATACGGACATGTCCGTATAAGGGAACCTACCTGGACTATAAATACCGCAAAAGAGAACCTCATTTGTAACCTTCTGATTTCCATACCGAGGTGCTGCCGGTGAGAGAATTGAATGTAAAAGCTGTCAAATTAATCAGAAAAGAGATTTAAGAGAATATCTAGCTGATTTTACATCAGGTACTTTTTTTCCGCACCTGTATCTGATCAAACTCCTCTGATTGACTCGTTCGGGTCAGAATCTAATCCTACAAACCACATCAACAACAACCACAAACTGATCATGCCAGGAAGGAGATTGAAGAATCATCAAAGAGAGCTTGTTTGGTGAATCAAGAAGATTTTAGTTGGGACAAATATATTTCAGCTGACAACAAAGCATGCTTGATCAATCAAGATGATGAAAAGTTACCAGAAGGATTTAGATTTAGCTGGGAAAATTTCAGTTGGGATGATTATGATCCGAACAAAACTTCAAATCACAAAGCTTATGTTGCTCGAGTTGCTGAAGACAGTGATAATGATGATGATTATTATGCAAGAAAAATGAAATAGCAAATGAGATTGATGGAAGAAAGTGATAGTGATGATGAAAAAGCTCGAAAGAAAAAGAATAAAGTTAAAACACCAGTCAGCAGTGATGATGAAGAAGTTCTGATGATAAAAAAAAAAAAAGAAGTTCAAATTTTAAAAGTTGAAGCAGAAGCCGATGCTCAAAAGATTCCGGTGAAATATGAAAGTTGTGAAACAATGAACTTATGGATATCAAATGGTGTCTTGCAAGTGTTCTTCGACGTGCTAAGAAGTTCAAAGCAATTACCGGGAGAAATGATTTTCTTGATGCTCTTGTATCTACTTTAGGTTTTGATAAATCTAAAGTTACTTGTTTTCGATGCAGGGGGAAAGGCCATTTCAAACGTGAATGCAAGGGAAGAGAAGCTAGCAGTGCGCAGAATCCATTCGGAAAAGACGACTACTACCAGAAAGCTATCTATCAGCAAGTTGGTCAATCTTAAGAACCACAGACGGCTCATGGTAGGAAGATTGAAGACCCCAAGAGAGCATGTGTAGTGGATTTCAGCGGGGAAAAATACATATCTCCTAATAGCAAAGCCTATTTTGTTGATCAAGATGATGAGAGACTACCTGAAGGCTTCAGCTGGGATATGTTTGTTGATGAAAAAGGAGAGTTCAAAGCATTCATTGCCAAAATTGTCCGAGAGCCAGACTTGTTTGCTACTTGGATGAAATCTATTGGAGTGAATGTAGCTAGTGAGGATGAAAAGTCTGTTACATCTGATGAAAATTCAGAAAGTACTAATGAACTTTCAGAAAAGATCTGGAGAAATTTCAGAGGGTTCAGATGAAAGTTTACAGAGTTCATGTGAGAGTGTACAGAATGAGGTTATTTCATAAAAAGCAGTTGTATCTGATCAAACACCGTCTGATTCTGGTGTATCTGATTCTGAAAAATCTGCACAGTTTGATCAGTCACCAGTTGATAGTAGCAGTGATGTTGAGGAAGAAAAACATATAAATGTTGCTAAATCTCATCTTTCTCCTGAAAGTTTTCATTTCTATTTTGCAGATCGCATGGAGAAACTGAAGGAGAAAAGAGTTGCTAAAGAACGACAAAAGGAATCTGAAAGTGATGTTCAAAATGTTGAAAGTGGTGCTGAAAAGATTACCGAAGTTGTGAAAGATGAAGAAAAGGTGAATGAAGCTGAAAAAGTGATTGAAGTTGTGAAAACAATCGAGGTTGAGAAGATTGTTGAAGTCGTCAAGCCTTGCGAGAAGTGTTTGGAAGCTTGCAAGGAATGTGTAGCAAAAGACGACATTATAGCTGAGTACCAGAAGAAGAAGGAGCAGTTACTGTTCAACCTCAATTATGTGAAAGAATCGTACGATGTCTTGAACAAAACAGTAACTGGCCTCCAAAAGACAAACTCAGAAAGAGAACAAGCACTGACGATGTTGAATGCAGTCATGATGTCAAAGCAGAAAGCGATAAATTTCTACATCGAAGAGAGTGCTAAATGGAAGCAAGAGTTGCAAACAGAGAAAATAGAGAATGAGAGAATTAGATGATTACTGCTAAGCTATTCTAGTTCTGATTATCTCATTGATCGTATTTATCCAACTGTTGCAGGTATGGAAGCTTTTCAAGATGAGAAGCCGAAGGAAGAGAAAGATTGTGGTAAGAAACCGACTGTTAGTTATAACAAGTGTCCGCCTCCGATTTGGGATGGGTATTCTCCTAGGAAACCAAATGAGGAGCAACTTGAGAAAGCAGTCAATATAAAGCTAAAAACCGACACAACTGACGTTTTACCAGATAACATTGATGTCACGTTTACCTTGTCCGATACTGATCATGAGTCTGAGTTAATTAAAAAGGTGGTCGATCAGGTGTTGGATACTAATGAGGAGTCCGAGTCAAAATCTGAGTCTGGAGGGTTAAATTCGTCAGTCAACAGTCAAAATTCGTCGGTTAAACGGTCTTATAGTATAGAATTTTTGTTATCGAAAGCAAATTTGGATGATGAAATATTTGAAGTTGCATACACTTTAAATGATTCGGACAAATTATACTATGACAAAGAATTTCCAATAAGAAGTGTTCGTTTTGACATGATCAAAAAGGTTTTCAAAATGACAGAAATCAATATTTCTGAAATAAAAGATTTAAATCTTACTGAAAAACCTAAAAAGTACACTTCAAGAGTTCAACAACGTCTAAACAAGAAAAGGGGTTACAATTCTGGTTTTGGTTTTCAAAAGAAACCTAACCAAAATCGTAGCTACAAAAAGAAAGGTTTAGGTTTTGTTCCACTAGAAAACCATAAAAATGATAAAAGTTCTAAAACAAAAACTGAATTTGTGTCAGGTGGAAGCTCAGATGAGGAACAGAAGAAACCGTTCTGGAGACAGTCAAACCAGGAGTTTCTTGCTGAGAAGAAGAAAAATGGAGCTGAAGTGTGTTATCAAAGAGAAACTCGTACCTGTTACCGATGCAATGAAGTTGGTCACATTGCATGGAATTGTTCGAAAAATGCAAAAACAAAACAGGGAGTTTCTCAGAAATTGAAAGAAAAAGTTGTCGATGTTGAACCACCAACCAATAGACTTAAAATTTTTGAAAAATCAAAATTTGAGGTTAGTGAGTGTTCGAAAAAGAATTTTTATAAAAAGAAAGAGAATGAAAACCAAATGTGGGTTGCTAAAAGGAATGATGTGAATGTCGGCGATGAATCTGGTTCCACAAAGCCAGAAGAGCCACAGGTTGAGGTGAAAATTTCAGTGAATGATGAGGAGTTTCCATCACTGAAATTTGAAGAAGTTAAAAAGAAAGTGGGAAAAACTGAGATTTCAAATCAGTTTTACAATGAGAAAAAAGATTTTGATGTCGAGAAAACATTCAACGGGAATGTTAAAAAGATATTTGGGAAAATGTTAAGTGGAAGGGCAAAGGGGGTTAAAGATTTTTATGCAACTAAAAAGGCGACATATAACCCTACTGCTCAAGAGTTGAAATCCATCAAGTCTGAAAAGACTTGGATGGAAGTTTGTTTTCCATGATAGTCGAAGGACTACGCCGGAGATCCCAAGTTTATATCGTGGATCAGGAATCGACATCATTCTAGTGTTTGAAAAGTTTGTTTGAAAGATTTTGAATAGTGTTTGAATTTTACAGGTGAAAGGACTACGCCGGAGCTTCCAGGTTGGTAATTGAGAAGCAGGAATCGGCATCTTTCTGAATAATTTGACAAGTGGTAAAGAGGTTTCTGTAGATGTTTCATTCCTACAGTAAAACCTACAAGTGGTATTATTTGGTTTACTTACAAGTGGTATTTGTGGTTATACCTTGAAGAGTTTATGTTTACAAGTGGTACAGAAGTTTCCGTACTACAAATGATAAATCAGGGACATTAAGTTGTACTTGATTTATTATTCATATGAGATTGATAAACAAGATGTTGAACCATATCCCCATGCTTCATAAGTGGTAAACTTAAAAGTGGTAAACACAAACTCATTTTCCGGAAAAATCATTTCGATTAAAACAAACTTAAGTGTTTTGAGATCTAAATGAGAAAATGGTTTGTTGAAAGGGGGAGTTCAGATTGTTTATTTCTAGTGAATGGCGATTTGATGTGATTCGATGTCAGTTGTCAAGTTTCTGTACAGTTTGTTTTACTTTTCATGTTTCTAGTGGGTCAAGAGTCTAGAAGTTTTCAAATTTTCTTTGAAATGTGTTTGCATTTTAGGGGGAGTAGGGATATTTCTGAAAATCTAAAAACATTTGAAAATTGAAAAAGCCAAAAATATGATAAAATTAAAAAATGAGTTTAGTTGTGAAAAGGGAGTGTTTGTGTGAAATTAAATGTTTTCATAATCTAACCTTTCAAGTGGTTCATCAAAATCTGTGTTTGTTTTGAAGGAGAGTCTGAATTGGTGCATGGTTATATGTTTGAAATATATATGTGAAAGAAATTTACTTTGAGGTAGCGCTTTTGCAGGATAAGATGAGAAGCTGTTAAATGGACAGCCAGACAACGATACTGAAGATGTTACTGAAGAACAAAGGAATACCAGTATCGAGAGGGGGAGTCTGAAGATAGAGAGAAAGAAAAGCCCAGAGACTGATCAAGACTGTAGATGTGAAGACACATCATTGTTGTGACTCGATAGTCGACTCCATCAACATCTGAGGGGAGTCTGTTGGTGCACTACATCTGTTGATTTCGTCTTAGATCGAGTCTTTCATTGTAATGTATAGATTAGGGCGTGTTTTACGAGAAAACTAGAGAGAATATGTGTTGCAGAGAGGAGGTCCGCTTATACGGACATAGGAGATCCTCTTTTGTGTCAGGTCCGCTTATACGGACATAGGAGATCCTCTTTTATGGCAGGTCCGCTTATACGGACATGGGAGGTTCGCTTATTCGTCAGGTCCGCTTATACGGACATGTCCGTATAAGGGAACCTACCTGGACTATAAATACCGCAAAAGAGGACCTCATTTGTAACCTTCTGATTTCCATACCGAGGTGCTGCCGGTGTGAGAATTGAATGTAAAAGCTGTCAAATTAATTAGAAAAGAGATTTAAGAGAATATCTAGCTGTTTTTACATCAGGTACTTGTTTTCCGCACCTGTATCTGATCAAACTCCTCTGATTGACTCGTTCGGGTCAGAATCCGATCCTACAAACCACATCAACAACAACCACAAACTGATCATGCTAGGAAGGAGATTGAAGAATCATCAAAGAGAGCTTGTTTGGTGAATCAAGAAGATTTTAGTTGGGACAAATATATTTCAGCTGACAACAAAGCATGCCTGATCAATCAAGATGATGAAAAGTTACCAGAAGGATTTAGCTGGGCAAATTTCAGTTGGGATGATTATGATCCGAACAAAACTTCAAATCACAAAGCTTATGTTGCTCGAGTTACTGAAGACAGTGATAATGATGATGATTATTATGCAAGAAAAATGAAATAGCAATTGAGATTGATGGAAGAAAGTGATAGTGATGATGAAAAAGCTCGAAAGAAAAAGAAAAAAGTTAAAACACCAGTCAGCAGTGATGATGAAGAAGTTCTGATGATCAAAAAAAAAAAGAAGTTCAAGTTTTCAAAGTTGAAGCAGAAGCCGATGCTCAAAAGATTCCGGTGAAATATGAAAGTTGTGAAACAATGAAGAAGCAAAACAGCACATTAATTCAGAACATGAACAAATTAAAAGAATCATATGATGTCCTGAACAAAGCCATGAATATGTACAATGAAACAAGCGATGAACAAGCAACAACAATGAAGACTCTTCAAGGAGCATTCATGTTGAAGAAAAAAGTTGTCAACAATTACATCGAAAAGTATGCTGCTCTGGAACAGAAATTGGAAACACAAAGGATTGAAAAAGAAAGAGTTAATATATTGTCAAACTGTGGAAGGCATGAAGGCTTTTGAAGAAGACACTACTGTAGGGAAAAAGATTGACACAGAAGAAGAGACATCTAAGATAAAGAACTTTGAGAAGAAGAAGAGTACTAAGTGAAGAATACTGGTAAGAAACAAGGAGTCAGTTACAACAAGTGTCCACCCCGCTTGAAAATGGATATTCGCCACGAAATCCAAATTCAGAAAGAGTCGAAAAGGCAACCAACTTAAAGTGGGAGTCTGAACCATCAGTTAATTTGCCAGAGAACATTGATGTCACGTTCACCTCGTCTGACACTGATCAACAATCTCAATTAATGAAGAAAGTGGTGGATCATGTGTGAGATAACGATGAAATCGAGGAGTCAAAGTCGGAGTTTATGTCAGAGTCAAAGTCTGAATCCGATACGTCAAGTTCAAAAGTCAAAGAGGGCAAAAGAGTTTACAGAAATGAATTTCTGTTTTCAAAATCTAATTTGAATGATGAAATATTCAAAGGCGCATATACTTTGAATGATTCTGACAAATTATATTCTGATGAGAAATTTCCAATAAGAGGTGTCAAAACTGAAATGATTAAAAAGGTTTTCAAATTAACATAAATTAATATTTCTGAGATAAAAGATGCAAATCTTTCTGAAAAACCTAAAAAATACACCTCAAGAGTTCAACAAAGATTAAACAAGAAATAAAGGTTACAGTTCTAATTCTGGTTATCGAAAGAGACCAAACCATAACGGTAATTGCAAAAAGAAAGGATTAGGATTTATTCCACAAGAAAATCATAAAAATGAGAAAAATTATAAACCAAAAACTGTATTTGTTTCAGGAATAAGTTTAGAAGAAGAGGAGAAAAGTTCATTCCGGAAACAATCAAACAGAGAATTCCTTGCAAAGAAGCAAGATGATATGAAGAATGAAGATGTTCAGAAGAAAGAATCGAGAACCTGTGTTCAATGCAACACAATTGGTCATATTGCCAAGGATTGTTCTAAGGTAATTCATTCAAAACAGGAAGTATCTCAGATGATTGAAAATGAACAATCAATCAAACCGTGTATAGTTTTCAAAAACTCAAAATTTGAAGTTGGTGAATGTTCAAAGAGGTTTTACAAGAGAAAAGCGAACATTGACAACCAAAAATGGGTTGTTAAGAGATATGATGATAGTTCTAGCAATGATTATGATCCATCAAAATCAGAGGAGCTATCATCTGGCAATGAATCTGATTCCACAAAATCAGAGGAGCCACATGTTGAATCAAAAGGTGAAAAATCAGTTCCTGCAATGGATGATGAAAATTTTCCACCATTGAGGACTGAAAAATTTAAACAAAAGGTTGGAAAAGTTGAAATTTCAAATCAATTCTTTGCTTAAAAGAAAGAATTTGATGTTGAAAAAGCTTTTAACCCCAAAGTGAAACACATTTTTTGAAAAATGCTTGACGGGAAGGTCAAAGGGGTAAAGGAATATTATGAAAAGAAAATGAAAGGCAAGAAACTGAGTGTTGGTAACTCGGAATCTCCCAAGGTCTGTCAGGCTTAGGAGAATTTCTTTAACTGAAAAACCCTGACTTGCCGGAGCTCCCAAGTTGGTAATCGTGGAGCATGAATCGGCATCATTTTTACAAAGATTATTTTAAGAAGAATCTTAAAATTGTTAAATTTTTACAGGTTGTGGACTAGCCGGAACTCCCAGGTTGGTAAGTGTGGAGTAGGAATCGGCATCTTTCTTGAGAAATTCACATATGAGAAATGTCAATCTACAAAGTGGTATTTTCTTGTTATTGTCATATTTTATTTTTACTAGTGGTAAGATTGAAAGGTAAACATTCAAGTTGTTGATGGTTGCACTTACAAGTGGTAAATAAAGGTCATTAAGTTGAACTTGATTCAACTATCATCAAATGATTGGAGAACAATATGATGAACCCCTAACCTACAAGTGGTTTATAAAATCAACAAAACTTATTTTCCAGAAAAACTATTTTGATTAAAACAAACTTAAGTGTTTTGAAATCATAATGGGAAATAGTTTGTTGTCAGGGGAGGAGTTCTGATTGTTTAAGCCAAGTGGATGGAGAATTGAAGCAATTCATAACAGTTGTCATTTTACTTGTACAGTTTATTTTCAAATTTGCTTTAAAATGTTATTGAATTTTAGGGGGAGTAAGAATTTTTTCAGAAAATCCAAAAGCATTATTAGAAAATTTGAAAAATCCAAAAACATTAGAAAATTCAAAAATGAGTTTTTGTTGTATAAAAGAGGAAATGATAGCACATCAGTGGACTATCACAACATGCTAAAGATTTGGAAAGTCAAAAAGTTATAAATGATCTCACTATGGATGTGTCAGTAGGTTTTTACTTATCTAGTAGATTGTTTTCGAGATATAAACATAAATATCAATGCTTACTTATCTCGTGGGGAACATCTCTTGGATATATGGGTAACCCCCGAAATCTTGTTTGAAAGATTTTCTATTTCTGACATACTAGGTCTTTGTGTGTGGTGATATCTGGGGTATTATACCAGGACTTCTGATTTTGCGGGAGCAATAGCCTAGTCCTCGTATAATACTTTACTTATGCTTTAATTATAAAGCCAGCCCTCTGCTAAAAAGTTGAAAAATATCGAAAGATATGTATCAATGGCAGTTGAAGAAAAGATCCCCAAATGGGACACACCTAAAGTCGAACCGGCATCTCTCTACACGAACGAAAGTTCTGACCTGAGCTCTCACGGTCTCACATTTACCCATTTACAGATATTGCTAGTGTACATTCACCTGTATGACTGAATATAGGAGTCTGAATACGGGAGTATATTCTGAGGTGGGATACGGGAATAAGTCAAGTAATTAAAATATTAATCTAGTATCTCGAAACAGTTGAACTTTGTGTAAAAATTTAAGTGGATCAGTATACTGAAAATCTACGTGAATCATTTTGAACTTAAAATGTCTAAAACTTAACGGTGTTAGTGATTTGTCTCATGAACTGATATGATCCTCTTAGACAAACTCACAAAAATATTGTTTGTAAATATTTCTTTACCGCTTTCAGTTTCTTTAAAATCAAAAATCCAAAAATATTTTAAGTATGTTTTAGCATAAATTTTTGAAAATACAAAAAGATTTTCGACAACTGATGTTGAAAAGCTGATTTTCAAAATTCCTAGTGCTAATCATATTGAACATTTTGTGAGGGGGAGTCAACGGTTAAAATGAGAAAATGTTTGAATGTTTGACCTGCAATTGGTCATCAAAATCTTATTAATGTGAAATGATTCTATTTTTGCAAGTGGTTCATCAGAGATTAACAGTGTTAAATCATTTGGTGATTGGTTCCTGCAAATAATGAATAAATTTGTCAAATGTTAAATTTGTAAAATTTGTTGTGAGGAAGAGAATGTGCAGGATAGCCAGATTTCAGATCCTGATTCTGAGTGATTGAGAGCCAGGTTTCGATACCTGAGGACTATGTGATTTAATCAAGAGCCAAGTAACGATCCTGGAACTAAAGTTCACGCAAGCTGATGATGCTGATGAACTTAAGGAATCAAGAGATCTGATCAAGAGAATTAGAGTGAAGAAAGAAGATGAGAAATCAACATCCGAGGGGGAGGTTAGTTGATACTTCAGAGAATGCAGACAAACTTATAAAGACTGAAGACGTTGAAGACTTGACACTTAAGACTTGTCAACATCCGAGGGGAGTCTGTTGGTGCATGTGACAACTGTCAAATTTTGCATGCATCCGTACATTTAATTAATATTGATTTGTGCTCAATGACTGTGCTAAATTTCAACTGATAATTTAAACTGCTTTCTGATTTCTGTTACATACATATACATGCATCACATTCATACTGTCACTCCATTTATGACACGCAAACTTTAGTGACAAACTTGATGCACAAAGCACAGTTAGCACAGTGAGCGGATAACCCAGAAAACATGCTGACAATGCTGCCACATAGACATACAATGTTTTTGAGGCCGGAATGAGCCAGAGACAGGATATTACACAAGTAGGGAGTGTAGGGAAGTGAGGACCATAAAACTGCGTCACTAGGTGATAGTTATAGTGTCGGTAAGTGCCTAAAACACACTCTAAATGCAGAATTCTGCACTTAATAACAAAATTCAGCATTTAACTATGCTAGTAATGTGCAAAAACTTAACTAAATAGTCTTGTACACTTTCCAAAGTGTCGGGAATTAATTGTGACACAAAAAGTATTATAAAAGACACATTACGGATTAATTAAGCACTTTAACGGAAGAACACCCAACCGAACAACCGGACGTTACCCGGAACACAAAAATATTGTCAAACACATTGTTTTTATTTTACTAAGCTAGTTAGGGTCCCCGAACACCCTAACACACTATATATTTCATAGCACACCAAAACCCACCAACAATATTATTTTATTTCTAGCTAAACTAGTAACTAAACATTGAAACCCAACCCTATACCCCCCCCCCTTTGGAACCGGTTACCATGGGTGTCCCCACCCATGGATTTGTTTGAATATAAAAATGGATTATGTTGGGGATTAAGAAGCATTTTATACAAAGGATAAAGAAGTGTAGGAGGTTATAAGAGTTAACCTCAAGACCCTCACCTTCTTACTTCACAACATCACAATTCGCTCAACTCTCTCTCCCTCTCTTCCCTTGGGTTCGGCCGTGAGCCACCACAACCACCACCACCATCATTCAAGCTTCTTCAATCATTCCAAGGGCATCCAAGGGTGTTAGAGATCATACAACGAAGCTCGGTGTGTTCGGAAGCTCAAGGACCTCTCTCATCTTCTTTTAACCACCACTTTTATACTCTTGAACTCCCCTAGCCTTGTGCTAGTGGTAAGTCTCTTAGATCTTCATCCTCTTCATGTTTTTTATGGTTAATAGTTAAAGAATGATGAAATCTCAAGAAACACTAAAAAGATAAACAAAGTCTTGAACATAAACTAACATAGTGATGAAGTATGGTTAAAATGATGAAGAAATCATGATAGTCATGTGTTGTTATGCTTGTTGATCATTGTTTGTTAGTACAAATGATATGGATCATCATATGGACTTGCTAAATCATGATTAAAAACATGATCTAGCAAGGTGAGAAAATAGAAATGTGTAGGATGATGAAACCATCCACACATAAACTATGAACTTGAATAAATGAACGTTTTTTTTTTTTTTTTTTTTTGAAAATTGAAGATCAAAGTAGGTTATAACCTTGTAAATCAAAAGATCCATGAGTGGTTTTTCGAAAGAACCAAGTGAAAAGTATGAGTTTTGTTAAAACTTGGATCTTACATAAACTTAACAGATTTTTAGTGGATAAACAAGTGTAGAAACACTTGTGCAATAAGAGAATTTCACAAAGAAATATTTTTAGAAAATATGACTAGAAGTTGTGAATATTCAAACTCGTTAAAAATGAAGTTTTTAAGGAACTAATCACATTTTAAAGGTAATAAGACTCACTAAGTATGCTAGTAAGTTACTACATACTTTTATAAATTTTCAAGTTCATAAGTTTATAGTTTATGCTTGTTTTTGACAAGTTTGGTAAATAGAGATTGTATGTTGTTGATTGAGAATCGTTTGATTGAATTTTTGAAAAGAAAATGATATGCTAGTAAGCATGGACGCCTCCATTTACAAAGGAAACTCTGGCTAAATTTTTCTAAAAATCCAACACTTAGAAAATATTTTTCTAGCAAGTGTTACAATTATATTTTTGACCTTGTTTTCAAAATAAACTTCGCCATGATTTTATTTACAAAAATATCAAGTGCCGGATGTTGATTTTCGTAAATAAAAATTTGATAAATATATATTTAGAATATATATTATATACTAAAACGCTTGTATGATTGTTTGTTTATTCTGTGAACTAGTTATATTATTTTAGGGTAAAATAATATAATTTACAAAATACCATGGAAATTACAACTCCAAAATGATACCAAAAATTGCAAGGAATAAAATACTTAAGTTACACACATAATATTGTGAAACCGAACACAAAAACGTAACTTATGAAATATTTCGGGATATACCATTACACTATATTTTTGGTAAATCTTATTTTGGAAATGAAAGAAGTGAAAATATGATTTCGTAAATATTACCAAGTATATCATATTTTTGACAACGAGAAAATATATTATTTTTGGGAGATAAAAATATATTTTCCTAGTATATTTAGAAACTATGTAATTTTTGAGAAAAATATATATTTTCTGGGACAATACATGATTGAACAAAAAAAGTTTATACATTTAAGTGAGACTTGAAATATATGGTTTTGGAAATATATATTGGGAATATATATTAACATATTTCTATTTGGAACAATACACTGAAATACGACGCCATTACTTGGCAAGATATACAAATACAAATACGAAAATACATGTATGAGATACCCCCACCCTTGGGAAGGAAATACGAAGTTAAAATACTTGAGAAGTAGGAATACGAAATATGGTTTAACAATTATTCCAAACATTAACTATAATTTAAAGTTAAAATAATTATTTTAACTAATAATTATAACCTGGAATAATTTTGGGAACACAAGAAACATAACTCAAAAACCTTCATACTAAGCAAATGCACGACCCGTTCGTCTAATAGACGTTAGTCCACTATAGGTAGTCGTGTTGGTTGAGGAGACTTGGGTTACACATACTGAAGACGCAATACTGTGAGTTCATGTTCCCCCTTTTCTCTTTACTGTTTTCAGTTTTATACTTCGGGGTTGAAATACATGCGACAATTATCACAGACATTTATTTACATGGTATGGTTAGCGTAGGGAGGGTTGTTACTACTAGATCATGTGAATGAGTATGGCGATTAAGGCCATCAATCCTGGATGTAGGACTGAGGGGCATGAGTGATAGATCTATTTGGGTGTAGCGAGCCCCACCCCTGAGTCCGCTGAGTGGACCATGTGGTGACTATGTCTTCCTGCCGAAGCCCGGTGCGAAATCTGCTAGGTTTGAGTCTTCGTGCATCACTTCATACATATCAATGGCCTTGCAAACCATTGGTGATCTCTTTTTCCTTATTGCTACATACCAGGGACTTACATTCATACTTACAACATTTTCAAAGGTTTATACATACACACAAACGAACACATGAACTCGCTCAACTTTTGCTGATGTTTTTCAAACTTCATGTATTACAGGAAATTTTAATGGATCTGGCGGGCGTTGGAAGTTTTTATGTTGCGTTAGGAATAAAGATGTCATCCATGGTCTTTGAGTTTGGATGGTGCATCTTATTCCTGGACGAGACATGTCTTCCAAACCTTGGTATTATACAATATCTTTTGACGAGTCCTTAATGAACTCAAAAACAATCTGTACGATTTGTAAAACTTGAATTTGGTGTCTACGTTTTAAAACAATGTTGTTATGTTTTGAACTTATATTATGGATGACAAACCTATGGTTTTATCATATAGTTGATGTTATGATTGAATGCAATGATATTAAGAAAGTCACACCATAATCACGCTTCCGAAAAAGTCAGGGTGAGACAGCTTGGTATCAAAGCTTCGATCGTAGCGAACTAGGATTCTTTCTTGAGTCTAGACTACGATCATTAGGGCTCTCACGAAAATGTTTTACGACATGTTTTCGTTGCATACACAAAACATCCAGATCCAGGGAACAAACATTTTTACAAACAAAAGGCACAATACACATTTCAAAATTCATATTTATAATTCAGTCTTAGAGACTGAGGGAGATTCAGTGTTAGAGACTGAGGGAGGTTCAGTCTTAGAAGCTGAGGGAGGATCAGCCTTAGAGGCTGGGGATAATTAGTCTTAGAGACTGGGAGGATTGGTCTTAGAGGCCAGGGAGTTGGTCTTAGAGACTAGGGAATTAGTCTTAGACACTGGGAGTTGGTCTTAGAGACCAGGGAATTAGTCTTAGAGACTGGGAAGGTTTGGTCTTAGAGGCCAGGGAGTTAGTCTTAGAGACTAGGGAGTTCAATCTTAGAGACTGGGGAGGTTCAGTCTGAGAGACGGGATGTGTTAGTCTGAGAGACTGGGTGGTTTAGTCTGAGAGACTGGGAGATTTGTCTGAGAGACTAGGAAAGATAATGTGAATACATAATTACGTGACAAATTACTCTTATTTGCATATGCTAGTTGCCAATAATTATTATGGATATAGGTGCTATGACCAATATGTACCGGCATACATGTCACTTTGATTAAAAAGCGAATTATCAAACGTGATGACCCTATGGCCGCCACCCCAATTAATGAGAATTGCACCTGCGACGAGGATGTTTACGCTACACACTGAGAGTGACCTTGACATGCTGACCAAGGGCGACGACGACTTGAAACCATCCGCGCTATAAGATTTTGGCAACGACTTACCCTAGTTGATGGCTTCTCCAACAAGGATTCTCCTGTCACTCTTGTTTCAGTCCATGACCACCTCATCACTGGTCATCCCGATGTTGAACACGCCATGGACCCGATCCTCGTCAATGCGCCTCCGGTGGACATTTCTCCCGATGGTTGGCTACTCAATGAATAATTGATGATGACGTTGACATGCTATTGATGAGCCTTCCGATAACACCCATGATGATGGAAAGTTAGACGAGAACGTTGTTACTAATTTCACTTTTTGAGACCCCTGTTAACAAGCTATCCTCTGATTCTAACATGCATTCGATTTCAGACTCCTTTGAGTCTGTGACATCTGCAGCCTTACAGACAGCTGGATTACAGCTTTCTACTACTGACACAGACGATGATGACATGACGGGTACACTATCACCTGCTCAAGGCACCACACCGTTACACGACCCAGAGCCTGCTCCTGAGCTAGCTTCTGCACCTTTTGGGTCAACTTGATGTCGCACCTGCTGAACCTGCACATTTACTGACCCTGTTTCTTTTGATTTACCAGGCGTTACATCCGTTATACTCGGCCCAGTACCTGCACCTAATGATCTTCCTATCAGTTGAGACGTTTGTACTTGCACCTTCACCCGCTGATGTTGCTCTTGTGAAGACCGACGTCCATTGTGCCAGCATGCCTATCGCTTTCTTTCAAGACTTACCCGCACCCCGGAAAGATACTCTGGGTCGGCACCCACGTAACGATCCCTTTTGCTACAACAGCATTTTCTACGACCTCACAGGCCGCACCGTCTGATACATTCACCTCTACATCGCTGGACGAACCGTTTCGATGGTTCCTGTGATACACTGGACCCTTACCATCCCTCACATTATGGAATCTGCACGCGGGATGAGTGATCCTGTAACATCAGCTACAGTTTGAGGATATAAGTCGCAGATTTTTGGGGCTTGAGCTAACACCACGTCCTCCACCCTGTCTATTGCCAGTATACTTTGGTCCCCCACATTTATCAAAGATCCCTTTTGAACTCTCGCCTGCTGCTATTATACCTTTCCCAGGTTTTTGATGCTTGTTTCTTTACTGACGAGCAACAAATCAGCTAATTATTTCGACGTATATACAAACTCGAGGAGGAATTCACGCATGTTGACAGTTTACTTTTCTTTCCTCCTCCACCTCAGTCACCAGTATCGTTGGTTTATGGATTAAGCGGATTGCATTACTGTAGGTCCCCTTGATGTATATGGATCTTTCACAGAATCGTCTTTCCAATCAAGAGTGCGGAATCCTCTTGATCAGAATTAGCAGAAAACGTGTAGGAACAGAAATCAGCAATCACTTTCAAACCGGGTTTCTATTGATTATCAATCAAACTGAATTACAATCAATCAAACCCTAACCAACACTCAATTTCGTCCAAGCCTATGTCTCTCACGAAATTGCTCTCTCAAAATACTGTTTTGGCTGATTAACTGATTAACCTCAAACCCTAATGTGACAACCCGAACCTTTGAGGTTTGTAACATTTTATCTTACGTTCTTAATCCCTTGCCATTCAATCTTAATTTCTCTAAATTAAGGTGCTTGACAACTCGAACGATTAACCCAGTGACAATTATCCGCGTAAACCCTTATATTTATGCCTTCTATGCTGACCCAATTGTGCCAGGTCCGACTAATAAATTATGTGGACTGTAATTATTCCAAATAGAAATCGGCCCATTAGTGTTCTCATACTCATGCCCCATTCGGTTATTACTAGTATATTACAAAGTTGCAAGGGTTGGATTGTGATCAAAGAAATTCATATAAATAACATATACTTAGAAATAATAACAATCTGTTAGTAAAATTTTATATACATAACATATTACATGGCGGAGGTTAGTCAATATTGAGGTGGGCTTAGGCCCAGTTCGATGGTTAGTAAACAAACCGCCCAAATAAATTCCTATCAATATGAATACGTATCACATTCACATTAGGATGGCTTTTCCATAAAAACAAACCCTACCCTCTCCAAGAATACGTGCGACAGCAGACGGTCACTCTCCCCTATTCGCAATCTTTGGAGCTCGTCCTGTGTCTGTTTTCAATTACCCATTCGGTTAGTATTATTTATGTAATATATATAGAGTTGTTGCCACTAAATCTCCTTGTGCATGTATGTGTGAAGTTCGAATCGGTCAACTCATCATTCATAATTGCCGCCCACCTGTGTGATAACTTGCATGTGAAATTTGTCAGAGAACATTTGTTTAGTAATTAAGTGAGCCTTTGTTGTTTTTTTTCGGTCCAATCACAAATAGGTAGCAGCATCTTTGTCGGCTAGTGAATATAATATGTGTTGAATCAAGTCTCTAAACCTCTTTGTCCTACATGCCTAGTGGTACCAAATTTTGACTAGGGATTACTGATTTCATTAGTATTTGTTGACTAAGTGAATTAATTGTTTGCATGTTACTACTAGATGATTTTTGCTTTACTAAGTGGGCTGCACATGATAATGGTTAGAATCAATGCTATTGGGCCGCTCAACTAGGGAACAATAAAGTAACCATGGGTTGGGTATAAGGGGCGGCCATGTATGTGTGTGTGTGTGCTGTTTTGAAAGTCTAGGCAATTGGATAGGGACCCTTCTTAATTGGCGGCTACTATGTTTATCATATGCATGTGACCTTTTGATGTGGTGATCATCTAGTGGGCCGAACAAAGGTCCAATGGGGGCGGCTTGTGTATTGTTAATAATTAATTGTGTATGTTGTATATCATTTGAAATTCGTATGTGTGATCATAAACTGTAAGGTTCAATGTGATCAGGTGTTGGATGGTACGAGGGTTTAGGGTCTACGGCTATAAGGGGTGTTGTTGGATTAGATGTAGCGTACTTGTTCAGGTTATAGAGAGTGGTCAAAGGTGGGCCGAATAATTAGTAACAATCAACATAAATATGTTGGGCTGGTTAAACAGTGAATTAGCGATGGGCTGGGTGGTTTGGGATTGAGTTTAATGTTGGGCCGGTTGATATAATATGGTTAATTTAGTTCACTGATCTTATGTTAAATATTAGTTAATTGGGTTTAGTGTATTGATTTGGGCCGCCTATTACTATGATGAATGTATGAAGGTATGTGAGATATGAACACTTGACTTCGTGCGAATTAGTAGACCGTTTTGTGATATGATTGGCTACTGTGACTCGCATGATAATACGTGAAATACATGTGTGCTACTTGTGTCATATGAGTAAGAAACTATGTGACTCGAGTCTATGTGAAACTAATTGGCTTTGACAACCATGCTAGGACTTGATTGATTAACTTGAATACGTGAATAAACATACCGAGCAAACCAAAGGTGAGTTCATTGCTCTTTTCTCAAGCATGGATCCCAGGGAAGGGATAACGGGTAACGTTCCTTGAGAGGAATGCATGGGTAATGGGATGTTGGTTATCATACTCAGTTTTCTATCATTGTAAGACCACTACATCTACCGGGTCGTTGCTTGTAGGGCAACGGGGGTTATTAGTTGATAGCGCTATTAGGTTTGGCACCCTCACGACGTTCGAGGAGAACGGGCGTGAACTAATTACCTTAAAACATGACCAATGCTTTGATAGAGGCATTGGGGTTGGCAATCACATATCATATGGCCATTCGGTAATCGAGTAATAACAACATCGAAACATCGAAACATCAAAACATCAAACATCATAACAACAAACAACATATCGTTTTGTAAACTGTTTTACTCACGTGATCGGTAATGCAACTTGGTAAACAAACACAAACCTTGAACTCACTAGCGTAGTCTGACACACTTGTTTACATGCTTGTAGGTAATTATTGAAGGAACTTGGGAACTTGCCGTCTGATGCTGCTGGAGTGGTTATGGTCATAATGAACGATTACATTGATTTGGTTTTGATACATTTACATACTTATACATTTATGCTTCCGCTTAATACTTTGGTTTTGGTTTAACTTTTCAAACGATACATTTCTTTCAATTGGGTATTTTAATACATTATGACTTGTGTTTGATATGATTGGTGGCTCTTTGTTGGATCGTTGCACCTCCAATAGGGACATACCCTAGGTGGTAATTTGGGGGTGTGACAGTTTGGTATCAGAGCCACTGGTTATAGAGAACTCGGTTTTAAAAATGTTTTCATAAAACCAGACTATAACCGAATTGATCCAAACGATGACCATGACACTCAGCTTCAGACTGCAAGGTTCGTTCCTCGTTAGCTTATGCTTTATATGCCTAGTAAACGTAACTATATTTATAGCATGCACGATACGACATGGTAGGCATCATGACACATTGATAGTGTAACATAACACTTGCATCTAGTAAATTCTAATCTTGTTGGTAGTGCATATTTTGTGTTGATTTGGAGTGGGAGAAACTTCAAACATAAGTTAAGAAGCATCGAGAGGAGCATGCAAACCGCCTTATTATCATGGGTGCACACATAATAATAACTCGTGGTGCATGCAAATCCCAATGAGGCTTAACGAGTGTAAGAGGGGTTCTTCTTTGTTTGTGTATGAATATGGTAGTTAGTCGTTCTTAACGTGATAAACCTGAGCACCTTCCTCGTTTTCGACACCTAAATTAGTTCATTTCCATATATAGAAACATGAGTGGAAGAGGACACGGACGTGGTAGCATCAACATGACTCAGGCCGAGTTAACAAATCTGATAAACACACGTGTGGCTGAGGCTCTGGCAGCCTACCAAGCTGCGCACCCAAACAACCAGCCTGCCTGTTCGTTCAAGATGTTTATGGATTGTAAGCCACAGACCTTCAGCGGGACGGAAGGGGCTGTGGGACTATTGAGGTGGTTCGAGAAAGCCGAGTCAGTGTTCGCTATGTGCAACTGTCCCGTGGGGGACCGCGTGAAGTATGCGACAGGCACGCTTGAGGATGGTGCCTTAACCTGGTGGAATGCCCAGGTTCAGCTGCTGGGTATCGATGCAGCAAACGCTACTACTTGGGACGACTTCAAGGAATTAATGAGGGAGGAATACTGTCCTCGTGATGAGATACAGAAGCTAGAGAACGAGTATTACGACCTGAAACTGGTGGGATCTGAGGTTGAGGCGTACGTGAAGCGGTCGTATGAGTTGGCTGACTTGTGTCCGAATTTGTCTCGACCTATGTCTCGAAGGATCGAGTTATTCATCAAGGGGTTACCTCCACGAGTGAAGGGTTTGGTTACCGCTGCAAACCTCAATAACTTGACCTAGATTGTCCGGTTGACTCACAAGATTATTGATCAGGAGGTGGAAAGCAACTCACTGCCACCGCGTGTTTCTAAAGCTACTACTGCCGCCACCACCGCCACTACTCCTGTCACTGATAGTAAACGCAAGTGGGGTGATATGGACAAGGCGTCCAACTCGATTCAGCCCCAAAAGAAGACAGATACTGGCAGTACTCGCAGCTTTAGCCAATCATCCTCAGTGAATCAAAATCAGAGACCTTATGTGGGAAAGAAGCCGCAGTGTAGCAAATGTGGGTTTCATCATTATGGGCAGTGTGATCGAGTTTGTCGCAGGTGCGACAAGGTAGGCCATGAGGCCAAGGATTGTAGGGCTCCTCAGCCAAAGCAGCAGCAGCAGCAGACTCAGCCGAATCAGAGACAGCAAGGGCAACAGTCTCAACAGAACCAGGGAAATCAAAAGGGGTGCTTTCAGTGTGGTGATGAGGGTAATTTTAAGAGGGATTGCCCTCAGCTTAATCAGAATGCTGGCAACAACAACAATACTGGGAGCGGCAACAATGGGAACAATGGTGGGAACGGAGCACGTGGAAGAGTATTTACTATTGGCGCTGGGGGAGACTCGCAATGATGGCAATGTTGAGACCGGTACGTCTTCTTTGAATGATCTTTTTCTGCTTCTGTTTTATTTGACTCTTGTTTCGATTGGAGTTATGTGCCTTAGGGTTCAGTCGTTAGTTAGGACTGACTTCCACCTTTCTTGTAAATAAGCATGTAGTGGAACTAACTGATAGTAAATCGATAGAAGCTTCTCATGTTCTTTTTGGTTGTAAACTTGATCTCGTGGGTCAAGTGTTCGACATTGACCTACTTCCCAATACTCTTGTAAGTTTTGACATGGTCGTTGTCATGGACTTGGTTATCTATGTATCAAGCAGAAAATTCTCTGCAAAAAGAAAATCGTGCGTTCCCTCTCCCCAGTGGGGAATCCTTATCAGTTTAAGATCATCATAGTGGTGCCGTTGTTAGCATTGTCACAGTCGTGAAAGCCCAGAAGTGTCTACGGAAGGGCTACTCTGCTATACTAGCTCTTGTCACCGATTCGCCACTTTAAGGAAGAAAGATAGAGTATCTTCCAGTATTCGTGAATTTTCTGATGTGTCTCCTGAAGAGTTACCTGGTTTACTTCCACATCGTTAGGTAGAATTCCAGAATTGACCTTATGCCATTCCTGATTTCCTTCTGGGATACAGCAATCCCTTGGATTCGCTGGATACTATCACAGATTCATCACGGGATTTTCGAAGATTGCGTAGCCTTAACCTCGTTAGCACTGCTGGGAGCGGTGAACTCTTGGGAACCAAATTAGGAGGACGTCTTCTCAGCTTTCTCAGCTTAGGGAAGTGGGGTAGGCGAAGCACATGGGCCTCGATATCCTATTCACCTGAGTTTTGATAGGACGCATTGAAACCTGAAGACCAAATGTGGGTGACCGGGCCTGAAGGCCCAGATAGCCACGCATGGGAACGAAGTTTGACATGTGGGAAAGTCAAGGTAGGATTTTAGCAACCAGAAACACATATATGGAAATGAGAACCTAGTCACAGATCCAGGATTTGTACTTGAACCCCTCTGTTAAGCTTAAGAAATAGTGGAAATTTGTGGTGGGAGAACGCAAAGATCAGGTGAAGCTCTGTTATCCCCGATTGTTCAACGGTGGGACCAACTTTCGATATCCTTGGCGAATTTCGGGACGAAATTCCCTTTCAAGTTGGGGATGATGTGGCACCCAACTGACCTAGCAATCCTGTTTTTACAATTTGGTTTACGTAGTGCCTGTGCAGTACTTGGATGTTTAGTGATTGCGTGTAATGCTTGATTTTTTATTTGTGATTATTATTTGCGTAGTAGTGATTGCGTGTAATGCTTGATTTTTATTTGTGATTATTATTTGCGTAGTATTACATATAGTTTAATTAGAGTTTTCATCACTTCATTCCTCTGTGCTTACTTGCCAATTTCGGGACGAAATTTCCTTCAAGTTGGGGATGATGTGACAACCCGAACCTTTGAGGTTTGTAACATTTTATCTTACGATCTTAATCCCTTGCCATTGAATCTTAATTTCTCTAAATTAAGGTGCTTGACAACTCGAACGATTAACCCAGTGACAATTATCCGCGTAAACCCTTATATTTATGCCTTCTATGCTGACCCAATTGTGCCAGGTCCGACTAATAAATTATGTGGACTGTAATTATTCCAAATAGAAATCGGCCCATTAGTGTTCTCATACTCATGCCCCATTCGGTTATTACTAGTATATTAAAAAGTTGCAAGGGTTGGATTGTGATCAAAGAAATTCATATAAATAACATATACTTAGAAATAATAACAATCTGTTAGTAAAATTTTATATACATAACATATTACATGGCGGAGGTTAGTCAATATTGAGGTGGGCTTAGGCCCAGTTCGATGGTTAGTAAACAAACCGCCCAAATAAATTCCTATCAATATGAATACGTATCACATTCACATTAGGATGGCTTTTCCATAAAAACAAACCCTACCCTCTCCAAGAATACGTGCGACAGCAGACGGTCACTCTCCCCTATTCGCAATCTTTGGAGCTCGTCCTGTGTCTGTTTTCAATTACCCATTCGGTTAGTATTATTTATGTAATATATATAGAGTTGTTGCCACTAAATCTCCTTGTGCATGTATGTGTGAAGTTCGAATCGGTCAACTCATCATTCATAATTGCCGCCCACCTGTGTGATAACTTGCATGTGAAATTTGTCAGAGAACATTTGTTTAGTAATTAAGTGAGCCTTTGTTGTTTTTTTTCGGTCCAATCACAAATAGGTAGCAGCATCTTTGTCGGCTAGTGAATATAATATGTGTTGAATCAAGTCTCTAAACCTCTTTGTCCTACATGCCTAGTGGTACCAAATTTTGACTAGGGATTACTGATTTCATTAGTATTTGTTGACTAAGTGAATTAATTGTTTGCATGTTACTACTAGATGATTTTTGCTTTACTAAGTGGGCTGCACATGATAATGGTTAGAATCAATGCTATTGGGCCGCTCAACTAGGGAACAATAAAGTAACCATGGGTTGGGTATAAGGGGCGGCCATGTATGTGTGTGTGTGTGCTGTTTTGAAAGTCTAGGCAATTGGATAGGGACCCTTCTTAATTGGCGGCTACTATGTTTATCATATGCATGTGACCTTTTGATGTGGTGATCATCTAGTGGGCCGAACAAAGGTCCAATGGGGGCGGCTTGTGTATTGTTAATAATTAATTGTGTATGTTGTATATCATTTGAAATTCGTATGTGTGATCATAAACTGTAAGGTTCAATGTGATCAGGTGTTGGATGGTACGAGGGTTTAGGGTCTACGGCTATAAGGGGTGTTGTTGGATTAGATGTAGCGTACTTGTTCAGGTTATAGAGAGTGGTCAAAGGTGGGCCGAATAATTAGTAACAATCAACATAAATATGTTGGGCTGGTTAAACAGTGAATTAGCGATGGGCTGGGTGGTTTGGGATTGAGTTTAATGTTGGGCCGGTTGATATAATATGGTTAATTTAGTTCACTGATCTTATGTTAAATATTAGTTAATTGGGTTTAGTGTATTGATTTGGGCCGCCTATTACTATGATGAATGTATGAAGGTATGTGAGATATGAACACTTGACTTCGTGCGAATTAGTAGACCGTTTTGTGATATGATTGGCTACTGTGACTCGCATGATAATACGTGAAATACATGTGTGCTACTTGTGTCATATGAGTAAGAAACTATGTGACTCGAGTCTATGTGAAACTAATTGGCTTTGACAACCATGCTAGGACTTGATTGATTAACTTGAATACGTGAATAAACATACCGAGCAAACCAAAGGTGAGTTCATTGCTCTTTTCTCAAGCATGGATCCCAGGGAAGGGATAACGGGTAACGTTCCTTGAGAGGAATGCATGGGTAATGGGATGTTGGTTATCATACTCAGTTTTCTATCATTGTAAGACCACTACATCTACCGGGTCGTTGCTTGTAGGGCAACGGGGGTTATTAGTTGATAGCGCTATTAGGTTTGGCACCCTCACGACGTTCGAGGAGAACGGGCGTGAACTAATTACCTTAAAACATGACCAATGCTTTGATAGAGGCATTGGGTTGGCAATCACATATCATATGGCCATTCGGTAATCGAGTAATAACAACATCGAAACATCGAATCATCAAAACATCAAACATCATAACAACAAACAACATATCGTTTTGTAAACTGTTTTACTCACGTGATCGGTAATGCAACTTGGTAAACAAACACAAACCTTGAACTCACCAGCGTAGTCTGACACACTTGTTTACATGCTTGTAGGTAATTATTGAAGGAACTTGGGAACTTGCCGTCTGATGCTGCTGGAGTGGTTATGGTCATAATGAACGATTACATTGATTTGGTTTTGATACATTTACATACTTATACATTTATGCTTCCGCTTAATACTTTGGTTTTGGTTTAACTTTTCAAACGATACATTTCTTTCAATTGGGTATTTTAATACATTATGACTTGTGTTTGATATGATTGGTGGCTCTTTGTTGGATCGTTGCACCTCCAATAGGGACATACCCTAGGTGGTAATTTGGGGGTGTGACACCTAATGTCTAACCTTGTTTATATAACACAAGGTTTACAACTGGGCTAGGTCAAACATCATGGTCTGCGAATTGGACAGGCCCAATTCGCCCCCCATCACCCAATTCTTTGGGTTTAGTTAGCCCAAACATTACAACTAACTATTACAAAGCTAAACCCGCTAACTGTTTATCGTTTAACCAATTACAAGATATCCAAAGACCAAATCCAAGATGTTGTCACAAACATGCACCAACAAACTCCCCCTTGACAATAGCTTCATAAAAACTTTGTCTTCAGTCTTTTGTCTTCAGTCTTCTTGCAATCTTCATGTAGTCTTGCATTGTCTTTGGTCTTTGGATAGCTTCAGCTTCAATAGCTTCTGTCAGCAACAGACTCCCCCTAAGCTGATGCATCCAATCACCAAATCTTCAACACGTTAGCGTTTGAGTAAACTCCAGTTCAGCATTTGCACAACAATCTTCAAACTCTTCAATCTTGTCTGCAATATAGAAAGGAGGTTCTACCATGCATCCAATCAAACTCTCATCTTCACACTTCATAGCAACTTCTCAGCAACAAACTGCTTCAATCTGTATACTATAAAACAAACATCTTGAGAAACCATAAGAATTTTTCAACATAAGTTAAATAAATTATTTTTCAAGAGATTAGTTAAACTGTATAACAGATTAAGCTTTTTCAACTTATCACCAACACGCAAAACTTTTTGTCCAACACAAAAGATCCTGCCTGATTGAAAATTGTGAACTCACTTTCTAACACCGTCTCCCCCTATGAGTAACAATTCCTCCAAGAATAACAGTTTTCCGTGCATTAAGAATTTTAAACAGAAAATGACACTATTTTTTGGATTTTTTTAGTTTTTGAAAGCAATCAAATACAAAAGAAATAAACACTCTATTTTTGTGAGATCACTGGTAAGAAGATCATATCAGCACAATTAAACTGTTTCACACAGTTAGATAATTCTTTATTTAATTTTTCATGAAAAACAGTTCAAGACGATTACCAGTATGTTTGTCCTCTTAAACAAAATGCATGAACATTTCAAGTACCATTACCATATGATACGTTAAGGTAATTTTATTTACCGAAATACTAGTGTGTCCTACTTCAGGATATACCCCCGCGATCAAGGTATGCACAAAGATTCATTTTAGTAGGTGAGTATACTGATGTTATCCTTTAAGATATCCCGACTGTGTCTAGTTCTGCATGTAAACTGTTTTATCATGTTTTAATTACTTAACTATGAACACCCAAATAAATACTAATCAAATCCTGGAAATATAAACAACACACTCTATCATGCAAGTATCTTCCCTACCACATATTTCACAAGTCCAATCCAGATTTCTGAAATCTTAACTGGGAATAGGCTGAGAAGAGAACAGAATAGATCTTTAGTAGAGATGGTATAATATACAGATCAAATGAGTTTTTCTCAGTTTGATATAGGTTTGTTGGGTTTCTTTTGGGCACTTGAGGGCCTCTTTCGAGTGTATTAGATCTATAGCGCGACAACGTACAGCTAGGTCAGCATGTATCTGGATGCAGCAGAAGCTGTCGTTGCCTAGTACCTCCAGGTCAGCATATATCTAGATGCAGCAGAGGAGGTACACGACTTTTTTCAGAGAAGATTTCAGAATCAGATCAAAATTGTGTGTATCGGGACACATACAGACATTCAAATAGAAATGAGTTAATTCCAAGTGACTTTCTTTCCTGGGGTCATGTATAATTTTAGTTCTAACAGACAGCAGCCAAGATATCCCTAGTTGAAACAACAGTATAAAGACCCAAAACTTCAAATTTTGGCAATCTATCAACGCAAGAATTAAGGTCATTAAACCATACATCACTGATGTGTTCCCCACTCATATTCAGTTCATTTAAGTTTATATCACATTGGTAAGTTGATTATTTTATGCTTTTTGCCTACTGGTACATCATATGATGAAGCTGCTATCACACTTAAGCAATTTATGATTCAGTTTCAATGTGACAGTCTAACTTTCTGATGTACTAACATATTTTCTTTTCACACAGTGATAACTCATTTTTGATTTTCTATTTTTTTATGTTTTTGATTTTTCAATTTTTTTGTGTTTTTGACTTTTAAACTATTTACAAAATTCTTATGAAAAACCAGTTATTCAGGATTCCTCATCCCGTTGAGTTCGACTAAGTGTTCAAAGCGAGCCCTGTCAAATGCTTTAGTATAAAGATCTGCCAGGTTATCTTCTGTGTCAACTCAGCACTTTGAACTTCAAATTAAATCATTTAAAATATATATACATATCAACAATCTCACACCCCCCTTCATGTGCCTAGAGCAGCCACTATCAACATAAGTTGATAATCCTCCTTAGCAGCTCCTGCACACACTAACTTAAGAAATTAGTTAGATTGGGGGACCCAAGCCTTAATGGTCTTGGGTCATCCATGTCACACCCCCAACATCCACCCGCGGAGTATCACCGCTTGGGAGCGTGACTAACCAGGATCAAGCCACCAATCATATAGAACAATATGTATAATAAAAGTATTGCTATTAAACCAAACCAAATCCATATGAAAGGTGTTCCAAAACATAAGTAAGTTATCATTGTTTAGCGGAAGCGTATAAGTAAATCCCAACATAAATAAGTGTGTAATGCAATAACGTGTTCAACAAACAATCATGATCCAAGCCCACAACGACCAGCTCCTCCCTGTGCAAGCTCCATGTATCTAACGACCTACAAGGCATGTAACAGAGGATCAACAACTAGTTGAGCGAGTTCACAGAAAGTAAATGCGTAATAGTAAGTTCGTTTGTAACATGTGGCTCTACTGGGCCGATAGTACGTTCAAATGGGTGGGGACTTCCCATGTTGTATAACCACTAGACTATTCGTAACCATAAGTGTTCTACATATCCCGAGAACAGTATCACATACAAGTTTACGTAGGTTTTACGTAAGTAATCCTTCACAACCGAGGGTAGGGGTACGCGGGGGTTTACGTAGGTTTTACGTAAGTGCCTGACACAACCGAGGCAGTAGCGAGCATAATTTCACGTAGGTTTTACGTGAGTATCCTTCACAACAGAGGATAGCGAGTAGCATAAGTATACGTAGGTTTTACGTATGTGTCCTGCACAACCGAGGACGATGGTATGGTAGTCTAGTAACAGTATATGTATGAATCTATTCAACCTTATTTCTTCAATCCCATTCCCAAACCCTGGGAATCCCATGCCTTAGTAAGGGTGTGAACTCACCTTGGTTTGCTCGGTATGCTAGGTTATGCACTCACAAGTAATCAATCAAGTCCTGTGTATGCACGTATAACAATCAGTTTCGAATTCGCAATATTTCACATGTAATCAATGTTTCACACAAATGCTCATCACAGTTTGTACTAACATGATTATTGATTCACATTCTTGGGAGAGTCGCAGTCTTAACGATGTTAGCAACTTATCAGAGTTTACAAACATAACAGGAATGATACGGTCACATCGTTATTTAACTAGCAGGATATACTAATTGAGTTAACAACAGTTAACCACTTACATAGTCATGCACGTAACTTAACAAAGTTAACAATTTAACAGGTTCATAGTTGTCACATATAACATATAACAACTTAACATATATTCGTAGTTCCATTTTTAACAACACACTAATCGGACAGGGGCTTGCCCTATAAAAGAACTCGGACAGACAAGTGGGGGGGGGTTTCCCTGTTCAAAAGTCGGACCTGTCACACCCCGACCACGTAAAACAACAAAACGTGGCGGAATCGTCGGGGAGTGTTGTAACAGAATCATTGTTTCATAACACATGGAAAATTGAAATATTGTTTTATTGATTAAAAGAGTTACAATGTCTTAACAAACAAATAAGTATAACATAATTAACTAGTCTTGCATCTTTTATTGTCACTAAGGCCCAAGTCCGCCTATGTGTATCTTGATCAATCCTATGCATCATCTCCTGAAACACACGTGAAAATAGGTATGTCAGCATAAAAATGCCGGCGAGTAACATAGGTTTTATGAAAATAGGATTCATGACTTAAGTTTAAGAAAAGTGTTTAATAAAAGTTAGTCATGAATCTTGTATAATGTTTTGTTCTGTAAATCATTTGAAAAGCGATGGAATCAAATGATATGTATAAATAAAAGAATTATGTATGGTTAAAGAATAACCAAGTAAAATAAGTTGTATAAAACAAGTTGTTTTTTGTAAAACGAAGTCTTGTGAAAATGTGTTATTTGTGTAAAAATGTGCAAGTCCAAACTAAATGATTTAAATAACGCTATGACATGTAATATAATACAAGCACTTATATATAGGAAGTACCAGCGGCGTATCCTCCATGCTTGTATCATACTACACACATATCGTTACTTAAGTCATTAAACAAACCACCAATGTATAAAGTCCATGTTTAAACCAACCATCAAATGTTCGTGTCTAAACCATTGTCATATGTTTAAAACCCAAAATGTAGTCATGTAGTTAAGTGTAAACAAAAGTTATGTATGGTAAGTAACAAAATGAGAATACTTAACCATAAGTAAAAAGGAACAAAACAAAGTATTTTGAATAAATCAAAAAGTTATGTTTTGCCAAGTAAAAGCTTGTTTTATTGATACAAACATTTATGTGGTAAGTTAATGCATTACATTCAAGCCTTGAGACAGCAGGATAACCTTAGAGTAAAGGTTATCAAAGTAAAATGTTCACGGATTCAGTCATTCCTTTCACCCAAACAAACCTAGGGTGTCAGGAACGGGATTTGTCAAGTCCTATGGTACCATTACTTACTACCGAGCGGCGTAGCTAATGTTAATGAATGTAGTAAAGAACCGTTTATGCAAACCAAATGTCATACCAAATGTAAACAAGTTATGTGAAAACAATGTACTAAGTATGCTAAGTAAACATACAAAGCAGAAAAGTCATGTAAAACAATGTGCTAATATGCCATGTAAACATATATAGCAAAACAATGTAATGTAAATCAAAGTGCTAGCATGCTAAGTTAACATACATAGCAAAACAATGTAATGAAATCATGTACTATAAGTGTACTAAAGAACATAGCAAGCATATGATGTGAAAACAAGAAAGCACGAACGTAACAAGTAGGCACATGTGTTTCACCCCAAAATGTTTGAAAAACAGTAAAAGAGGGGACTATGTACTCACCTTTGGGTGCGTTTCTATTTGCTAACACAATCCCTCAAATTATTTAATTGTTCTAAATTAAATAAGAATGATTTAATAAACAAAATTCATAAAAATGACGAAGTTTCTCCGATTACTTGGAATTTTCACATAACTTTGAGATTCGTCGAAAAGTTCTTATTTTTGATTATTTTGGTATATTCGCGTATATGTACTTTAGCGTAAAACAAGTAATCATGTCAAGTATTATCATGTCATCATACACATATTATAAAACACATAGCACATTGTAACACATAAAATTTACTCATGAATAACCCATTATAGTTATGTCGAAAAACACTTGTTTTAGCGTTCCGGTAACATTTTTAAGCGTCGGAAGTCGCGTATTACTAACCGAACACCAAGTAATAAGTTAAAATACTTGTTTTTATATCAAAAATATCAGTTTGGTTACTGATCAAAAACAGTCTAATAAAAATCCTCCGAAAAGGCGATTTTTAGCCGTTTTACCGCATAGTTTTGCATCAAACGTTACCCGAACCATCCCAAATCGAAACGACTTGAAATTTTTGACACAACCCATGTTATTTACTGAATAAAATAATGGTTATACTCACAATAGTGCAGGTCTTAAATAGAGCATATAAATCATGCAACTTTCGCATATTTTACCACTTTTTAAGCTATATGTACAACATGCAATGCTACCAAACCTACGTCAAAGTTTCATGCCCTTATAATATACCAAATAAGGTCATTTTTAGTGCTTGTAACCTGATCTAAAACATTTTTGTCATATAGCCATTTTTTTATCACTTCTTGAGCTTTAAATCAACATATATTCACATGTACAAGTATCTAAAGCATACTATCATAACATCAACATTTTATGTTAATCTAAATGCATCAAATATATGATATATTCAGGTTTATTTGCTGATGTATTTAAGCATTTAACATATCATACATAGATCAACAATCACTTGCATTTAAACTATTATTCAAGAACATGCAACAACATAAACAAGTATTTAACAAGAAATCGAACTTCAAGGCTCATACACACACATATATATGTACGGTTATACATACATATATATCACCACCATTTTTATTTGTTTCAAGACCCATTTCTTTTAGATTTCAAGTTTAGTGAAAATTCCAAGATTCAAGAGAACTTCAAATCATCAAGAACAACCAAGAATGAAAAGTATGATTCAAAAAAAAAATAAATGTTATACCTTCAAGATTCAAGTAGGTTGTGGGATGAGATTTTAATGATAGAAAGCTTGAAATCACTTGAATACACCTTGGAAACCCCTTTAGATCTTCATACTAACTTGAAGATGGCTAGAAATGGTGTTGAATCTTCAAGAACAAGGTTGCAAGGTGAAGATGGGAGTGATGGTGAGGGGTTACGGTTTTGGAGAGAGGAAGAGGGAGGAGATTGAGTGTAGAGTGAAGATATCGAGAAGATATATAGGCCAAGATCTCATAAAATCTAAGTGTATCAAGTAATATCTAAAAAAATCCAAGAAACATCTAGTAGGATTTAGGCAAGATCTTGGAAATGTTGTGTGATCTTGGTGGGGTCCCCTTTTATTGTAACCGTGAATTACATATGGGGGGGGGTAAAGTGTAAATTCGTTTGGTAAAGTAGAATAAGATAGGTATTTAACTGGGTACCGAGTATTTTCTCTAGCGTTTAAATCTTGGTTCATGGCGTTCTAAATTATTTTTATTTTTCTATAAAAATAAACTCGCCAAAATATTACTGAAATAAATTTCAGTTGCCAAGACTGGCTGCATTTGTCTGCGTTTTGCAGTATAAGCACTGTGTCGCGCAGAAACACGCGTTACGAGCTTACACTTGAAAAATAACGTTTTTAGGCGTTTCAATTTATTTTTCAACACAGACCTGATTAAAAATAAATTTTTAGTCATAACATAATATTTTTGGGATTTAAATATTATCCGGGCGGTCACCAACGTTCGCTTCGCAGTTTTGCCGAAATTAGTTCTTTAGTTCAAATAAACATGTTTTCACCATACCGAATCCTTCGAAACTTATTTCTAAGTTATGTAAGGGACATTTAGGGTATGTTTGGCGTACGTCACAGTTCCGGAATGTACGTTGCGTTAAACTGATTGCGTTTAAGCACCAGTTTGCGTATAACCTTCCAGAAAGTGATTTACAGTTTGAAATCGAATAAAAGTCAAAACATTAAAAACATCAGACACAAATAAACAAACATAGGGATCAAATAACATTATTACATTGATAACTGAATTGTTTACAATAATTACAAGCACAGATGTCACAGTCTCCCCTACTTGAGGAAATTTCGTCCCGAAATTTGTTTAGAGGAAACTTGTGAGAGCTTGAAACATGAAGTTGAAAAGATCGAACAATCACTGGTTAGAGTCCTGAACTTCTAGTAACTTTAATTAACATCATGCTTGCAATGTGAGAGGGTCACTTATATACAAGTATATAAAGCGTCATTGGTGCGTCCACCGTACCTCTATTATATTGTTCACATTTCGTTATGGTTGTCACTATCGGTTCTTACACATAGTAAGTCTTACCACGGTTTCTTGTGCACTGAACTTCGTAATTATGTATGCATCCATATTTACGTAATTCCTTGCATAGTCACGTAATGCATCTTAGAATGTGTAGGGAGGAAAACAATGAACGAGCCTGTGATGATTGTGATTTGACCACACTGGGGTCCTTTTTAATTGAGTCAATAAATGATCTCCAGACCGCCAAGAAGTCTTTTCAGCTTATATCATCACATGTCATTCTCAACCAGATCTTGAATCAAACCTTTGACTAGACCACTCAAAGGGTCTCTTTTGAATCATGGAATGGTACTATATAATCCAAGGGTCTTGACTATCACGTAGAAGCCCAATAAGGAATTAAGGTAGTACCTTTTTGAATATCCTACTACGAATCCCTCATATGAAGATATGGAAGGTTCTATGAGGATTTGGATAACGAATATCCAGAGTATTCAAAAACACAAAAATGCATAAAAGAAAACATAAATTGCATAAACACATAATCACATAACTACAAAATTGTTTATCTTGATTTTAAATTTGTCATGATTTAATTTGTTCTGTTAACTGAGCACATGCATTTAAAGCACACCAGGTATCCAATCAGTGGATTTTGATTGGTGCTTTAAACATTATCAAGAATCCAACTATGAAGATAGAAAGATCTTAAATAGGAAATTCGATTTCGATTGTAAAGAACCGAAATGTTCAAATTAAGGTACACAAGGAATCCAATTAAGGACTCTAATTTGAAAGATAATTAACCGCAAGGGTCTAATTGTAAAGATAAAAAGATCCCATATGGATTTTAGAAGTTGAATATGTTTTGAAACCTTGCACTGGATGTGCTTTAAGTCAAAACATGAAGTAAAAATGCTTATGAAGTTGAGATACTGGATATGTCAAGGCGACATATAAAGCAGAATTTGAAAGTTAAGTCAATGAATGAAGAAAATATTTTTGAAAACTATGCATGGGGTTCTAAAAAAAATGTGTTCAATGTTTTTGAAACCTTATATATAATACCTTTGAAATCATAAAGTAGGTGCATTAGGTAGGTATATTTATAAAAATGTTTAAAAATCATGCGGGATGAATTTTGAAATTATGTATAAGGTTTTTGAAAACATGAGTGATGCTTTTGAAATCATGCACTTGATATAAGTAATTATATTGTATTAATAATAGTTTGAAATCATGAAGGTCGTTTTTGAAACATAGGCATTGTTTTTGAAATCATGGAGGTTGTTTTGAAAACTTATGTTATGCATGTTGAAAAATCAGAACGTAACGAGTATGAGGTTTGAAAATACCCTTAGTTATCTAACCAAGGATTTAAAGGCACAAATGTGCAGAAGCACGATTGCTCATAATTTTGCTTTATTTCTTGTACTTTGTCTCCTAGAAAGAAACGAGTACCAAAAATTTTAGGAAATCATGAGCGATCACTTGAAAGGGAGAATCACAAGAGTAGTTTGTAAGGAACATAGTTCCTTGATGTAGGTATCATAGGAAAATGTCATACACACATGTAACTACATTTGTACATCAGAATTGCAAATAACAACTTTTATTTATGAACAAGGCAGATTGTTTCACAGTACAAGAAAACAAAAGAAACAAAGGCATAAGGCAGCAAAATCTTTTGCTCAGCCAAATGCTCATCCATGGGTTGGATTTGCATTGACAATCTTCAGGCATTTGTTCCTGAAATGGCTCATTTCGTCACAGTCGTAGCAAGTACCAGGCTGAAGACGAGCTTGAGTAGGGTTGACTTGGAGTTGGGTAGTAGCATGATTTGCAACAGCTTTGTTCTGGATAGCCAAGCGGCATACGTTAATCAAATGTCCCAATCGTCCACAGAAGGTACATTTGGAGCAGGGTATGAGGTTTGAATGATGACGGTTGCATCGTTTGCACCATGGGGCAGTTCCTATGTACGGTTTCCTAGCTGGTGGCGCTGCCACTTGGCTAGGTCCCGCTTGATTAGGTGTAACTGCTGCGGGTTTCCTTGAAGCCTTACGCTTCCTTGATTTTGGTGCAGGCTTGACTTCTGCTTCCTTTGGTGACGCTTGAGTGGCTGCATTTTTGAGACGAGACATGGCAATGCCTAGATCCACAGACTTCAGTATCACTTCGCCTATTTGCTGGGCAAATTTGGCTGTTTGCTCGGACATTTGACCGTTGCTGAGATAAAGAGACATTACAGAAGAAAATGAAAGACATAGGAAGAAACAAGTGAAAGGTTATCGGGTGATCAAAACAAAATGACAACGCATAGAAATTGCGATAATTTGTTTGTTACCTAAGGCAAACAAATGAGATGGTGAAGAATTAAAGTAAGCGGGTCATAATAATGCATCGCTGAAGACATGCTCGCCTATAAGTGAACACTCACCCCAAGAGTTCCCAGGTAAGAGTGACTGGTCCGATACTGCGGATTTGTACGAATACTCTAGCCTTAGACAGAAAACTCAGAGTACAGGCATTCACTCTTCCAGTTTGCACGTGTTCACATCATTTAGACACAAACTTTGACGAGATTTTGAAAACTCGAAAGGCACTAAGCCAAATATGAGTTAAACTGGAAGGGTTCAAAACCTTATAACAAAGGGTTCAAAACCTAGTAATCAATCATCCTAGAACAGATGATTAGTTTTCAAAGCGGATCAAATTTATGTTCTTGTTGTGGTTGTCACCTAAGGATAAGTGACGGTATTGTTTTATGACTAAACGCAAGTAAACTTGCGTTAGGGTCCTAGGAAGGTTATAGACTAGGTCAAAGCATTACTAATAACCTAATTCCCTATAACCATGAGCTCTGATACCAACTTTTCTGTCACACCCCGACCACGTAAAACAACAAAACGTGGCGGAATCGTCGGGGAGTGTTGTAACAGAATCATTGTTTCATAACACATGGAAAATTGAAATATTGTTTTATTGATTAAAAGAGTTACAATGTCTTAACAAACAAATAAGTATAACATAATTAACTAGTCTTGCATCTTTTATTGTCACTAAGGCCCAAGTCCGCCTATGTGTATCTTGATCAATCCTATGCATCATCTCCTGAAACACATGTGAAAATAGGTATGTCAGCATAAAAATGCCGGCGAGTAACATAGGTTTTATGAAAATAGGATTCATGACTTAAGTTTAAGAAAAGTGTTTAATAAAAGTTTGTCATGAATCTTGTAAAATGTTTTGTTTTGTAAATCATTTGAAAAGCGATGGAATCAAATGATATGTATAAATAAAAGAATTATGTATGGTTAAAGAATAACCAAGTAAAATAAGTTGTATAAAACAAGTTGTTTTTGTAAAACGAAGTCTTGTGAAAATGTGTTATTTGTGTAAAAATGTATAAGTCCAAACTAAATGATTTAAATAACACTATGATATGTAATACAATACAAGCACTTATATATAGGAAGTACCAGCGGCGTATCCACCATGCTTGTATCATACTACACACATATCGTTACTTAAGTCATTAAACAAACCACCAATGTATAAAGTCCATGTTTAAACCAAACATCAAATGTTCGTGTCTAAACCATTGTCATATGTTTAAAACCCAAAATGTAGTCATGTAGTTAAGTGTAAACAAAAGTTATGTATGGTAAGTAACAAAATGAGAATACTTAACCATAAGTAAAAAGGAACAAAACAAAGTATTTTGAATAAATCAAAAAGTTATGTTTTGCCAAGTAAAAGCTTGTTTTATTGATACAAACATTTATGTGGTAAGTTAACGCATTACATTCAAGCCTTGAGACAGCAGGATAACCTTAGAGTAAAGGTTATCAAAGTAAAATGTTCATGGATTCAGTCATTCCTTTCACCCAAACAAACCTAGGGTGTCAGGAACGGGATTTGTCAAGTCCTATGGTACCATTACTTACTACCGAGCGGCGTAGCTAATGTTAATGAATGTAGTAAAGAACCGTTTATGCAAACCAAATGTCATACCAAATGTAAACAAGTTATGTGAAAACAATGTACTAAGTATGCTAAGTAAACATACAAAGCAGAAAAGTCATGTAAAACAATGTGCTAATATGCCATGTAAACATATATAGCAAAACAATGTAATGTAAATCAAAGTGCTAGCATGCTAAGTTAACATACATAGCAAAACAATGTAATGAAATCATGTACTATAAGTGTACTAAAGAACATAGCAAGCATATGATGTGAAAACAAGAAAGCACGAACGTAACAAGTAGGCACATGTGTTTCACCCCAAAATGTTTGAAAAACAGTAAAAGAGGGGACTATGTACTAACCTTTGGGTGCGTTTCTATTTGCTAACACAATCCCTCATATTATTTAATTGTCCTAAATTAAATAAGAATGATTTAATAAACAAAATTCATAAAAATGACGAAGTTCCTCCGATTACTTGGAATTTTCACATAACTTTGAGATTCGTCGAAAAGTTCTTATTTTTGATTATTTTGGTATATTCGCGTATATGTACTTTAGCGTAAAACAAGTAATCTTGTCAAGTATTATCATGTCATCATACACATATTATAAAACACATAGCACATTGTAACACATAAAATTTACTCATGAATAACCCATTATAGTTATGTCGAAAAACACTTATTTTAGCGTTCCGGTAACATTTTTAAGCGTCGGAAGTCGCGTATGACTAACCGAACACCAAGTAAACTTAGTATAAGTTAAAATACTTGTTTTTATATCAAAAATATCAGTTTGGTTACTGATCAAAAACAGTCTAATAAAAATCCTCCGAAAAGGCGATTTTTAGCCGTTTTACCGCATAGTTTTGCATCAAACGTTACCCGAACCATCCCAAATCGAAACGACTTGAAATTTTTGACACAACCCATGTTATTTACTGAATAAAATAATGGTTATACTCACAATAGTGCAGGTCTTAAATAGAGCATATAAATCATGCAACTTTCGCATATTTTACCACTTTTTAAGCTATATGTACAACATGCAATGCTACCAAATCTACGTCAAAGTTTCATGCCCTTATAATATACCAAATAAGGTCATTTTTAGTGCTTGTAACCTGATCTAAAACATTTTTGTCATATAGCCATTTTTTTTATCACTTCTTGAGCTTTAAATCAACATATATTCACATGTACAAGTATCTAAAGCATACTATCATAACATCAACATTTTATGTTAATCTAAATGCATCAAATATATGATATATTCAGGTTTATTTGCTGATGTATTTAAGCATTTAACATATCATACATAGATCAACAATCACTTGCATTTAAACTATTATTCAAGAACATGCAACAACATAAACAAGTATTTAACAAGAAATCGAACTTCAAGGCTCATACACACACATATATATGTACGGTTATACATACATATATATCACCACCATTTTTATTTGTTTCAGGACCCATTTCTTTTAGATTTCAAGTTTAGTGAAAATTCCAAGATTCAAGAGAACTTCAAATCATCAAGAACAACCAAGAATCAAAAGTATGATTCAAAAAAAATAAATGTTATACCTTCAAGATTCAAGTAGGTTGTGGGATGAGATTTTAATGATAGAAAGCTTGAAATCACTTGAATACACCTTGGAAACCCCTTTAGATCTTCATACTAACTTGAAGATGGCTAGAAATGGTGTTGAATCTTCAAGAACAAGGTTGCAAGGTGAAGATGGGAGTGATGGTGAGGGGTTACGGTTTTGGAGAGAGGAAGAGGGAGGAGATTGAGTGTAGAGTGAAGATATGGAGAAGATATATAGGCCAAGATCTCATAAAATCTAAGTGTATCAAGTAATATCTAAAAAAATCCAAGAAAAATCTAGTAGGGTTTAGGCAAGATCTTGGAAATATTGTGTGATCTTGGTGGGGTCACCCTTTTATTGTAACCGTGAATTACATATGGGGGGGGGGGTAAAGTGTAAATACGTTTGGTAAAGTAGAATAAGATAGGTATTTAACTGGGTACCGAGTACTTTCTCTAGCGTTTAAATCTTGGTTCATGGCATTCTAAATTATTTTTATTTTTCTATAAAAATAAACTCGCCAAAATATTACTGAAATAAATTTCAGTTGCCAAGACTGGCTGCATTTGTCTGCGTTTTGCAGTATAAGCACTGTGTCGCGCAGAAACACGCGTTACGAGCTTACACTTGAAAAATAACGTTTTTAGGCGTTTCAATTTATTTTTCAACACAGACCTGTTTTTAATCATAACATAATATTTTTGGGATTTAAATATTATCTGGGCGGTCACCAACGTTCGCTTCGCAGTTTTGCCGAAATTAGTTCTTTAGTTCAAATAAACATGTTTTCACCATACCGAATCCTTCGAAACTTATTTCTAAGTTATGTAAGGGACATTTAGGGTATGTTTGGTGTACTTCACAGTTCCGGAATGTACGTTGCATTAAACTGATTGCGTTTAAGCACCAGTTTGCGTATAACCTTCCAGAAAGTGATTTAGAGTTTGAAATCGAATAAAAGTCAAAACATTAAAAACATCAGACACAAATAAACAAACATAGGGATCAAATAACATTATTACATTGATAACTGAATTGTTTACAATAATTACAAGCACAGATGTCACAGGACCAAAGGGGGTGGGGGTTCAAAGGTCGGACATGGGGGTTTCTCATGAAATTTCAGACCCCATGACTTATGTCAAAACTCGGACAAAACTCCCACCTTTAATAAAGCTCGGACAACATAAGGGGGGTTAAACTCGGACATAGTGCAAGGTCGGACCCCTTTGTGTTGTTTTAAAAGTCGGACACATCAATGTATAAGAACTCGGATCATGTGTGATTTACTTAAAGTTCGGACCTTTTATACTTAATACAAAAATTCGGACATTGTGTGGTGTACATAAAACTCGGACATTCACAATAATAAGAAACTCGGACTACATGTCCTATGTTTAAAGGTCGGACCCTATGTTCCTTTTAAAGGTCGGACATATGTTGGGCATTAAGCTAGGACCATTACATCTTATAAAACTCGGATCCTTAATGCATTTCATAAAACTAAGACTACAAGCAATCACAATTGAAACAGTTACGTTCTATTATTCAACCAGTTACGTTTTCATACAATCAAAACCCTAATTCACATTACAGAAATCATAAGCAGTCAATCGATGATTACAATAACTATCATAAAATGAGCGATCCATCAAGCATACAACTAATCATCATCGTTATCACAATAATTCAGAATCAAATCAATAATCACAGCCTATCACATGAAGAACTAGGGTTTTAACATCAATCAATCAATCAACAATTAACATCAAACAATGATTAAACAATTACCTTGATTGATTCTAAATGGATTGGAAGATTAAATTTGTTGCAAGAGACTTGTGAAGCCAAGAATGATGAGAAGATGATTGTAGAGAGGATTAGGGGATGTGAGGGTACGTGTTTTGATTCTTGTGATGATTAGTGAATGATTAGGGAAAGAGATTAGGGTTAAGTATCTCTAGGATTTCACTAATTACCCTCAACCTCCCTAAGTATCATATTTTACACATGTACACCATCTCATAACAATTTCATAGTTTCACCACCAAGTTTACATATTTGACAAGTCTTTCAATATTTAACAAACAATCATGCACAATCACACCATACAATTCATTGCATCGAAGCGTATAAAATTCCATAGCAACTAATTGTGCAAATAAATAACTAAATAATAAATGAACGTGCAATAAATGCTAAATAGAAATCTTGGAAATTCGAGTTGTCACATTATCCCCAACTTAAAAGAAATTTCGTCCCGAAATTTGGTACGCACTCACTGAGGAAGCTAGGTAAGCTGTATTGTTCACTGGTTTTCCTGGGGTGTCACATCATCCCCCTGTTGATTTGGAATTTCGTCTCGAAATTCCGCAGTAGTAGCTTCAGTCTCAGTAGTGGTTGCACGGTTTTCGAATAACTGGGGGTACTTTTCTGTCATCTCGTCTTCGCGTTCCCAGGTGTACTCTGGGCCACGTCGGGAGTTCCAATGAACTCGAACAAGAGGGATTCTCTTGCTTTTGAGGACCTTAACATCCCGGTCCGTGATTTCAACTGGCTCCTCGACGAACTGCAACCGCTCGTCGATAGTGAGTTCCTTAAAAGAAACTATGAGGGTCTCATCTGACAGGCACTTCTTCAGATTCGACACGTGGAATACATTGTGAACTGCACCGAGTTCAGCTAGTAGGTTTAACTTGTAGGCCACTTTGCCTATTTTCTCAATGATCTCGAACGGTCCGACGTACCGCGGATTTAGTTTGCCCCGTTTGCCAAAACGGACCACACCCTTCCAGGGTGAGACTTTTAATAAAACCCGGTCCCCAACCTGAAATTCCAACGGCTTCCTACGCTTGTCCGCGTAGGCTTTCTGACGGTCGCGTGCTGCCGCCATGCGTTGTCGTATTTGTGCAATCTTTTCTGTGGCGTCCACTACAATCTCTGGACCCGTGATCTGACTATCCCCCACCTCTGCCCAACAGAGAGGTGACCGGCATTTACGTCCGTACAATGCCTCGAATGGAGCGGCTTGTATGCTGGTGTGATAGTTGTTATTGTATGAGAACTCCACCAAAGGGAGATGCTTTTCCCAGCCGTTGCCGAAATCAATGACACATGCCCGAAGCATGTCTTCAAGAGTCTGGATCGTTCGCTTAGACTGCCCATCCGTCTGAGGATGATACGCTGTCCTCATGTCTAACCGTGAGCCGGAAGATTTGTGCATCGCTTGCCATAGTTCTGACGTGAATCGTGCATCCCGATCCGAAATAATAGAGGTTGGCACTCCGTGCCTCGAAACAACTTCTTTCAAGTAGACGTCTGCTAAGGTAGAGAACTTATCTGTTTCCTTAATAGCCAGGAAATGAGCAGACTTTGTGAGTCGATCTACGATCACCCAGATAGTATCATTCCCACGCTGGGATCTAGGCAGGTCAGTAACAAAATCCATGGAAATTTCTTCCCATTTCCACTGTGGTATCCTGGGTTGTTGCAGTAGGCCTGCTGGTTTCTGATACTCCACTTTGACTTTTGCACATGTCAAACACTTGCCAACGTAAGTCGCTATGTGGGCCTTCATGCTAGACCACCAATATGTAGTTCTGATGTCGTGATACATTTTATCCGAACCTGGATGTATCGAGTAGCGAGACTTATGAGCTTCATCCATCACAAGTTCTCGTAAACCGCCGTAGAGTGGGACCCAAATGCGCCCCGCTACATAGTAAGCACCGTCTTTCTTCTGTTCTAATCGTTGCCTTGAGCCGCGCAAGGCTTCAGCCTTAACGTTTTCTGGTTTAAATGCTTCCACCTGAGCATCACGTATCCGTGCAGGAAGACTGGACTGGATAGTGAGCTGCAAGGCTCGTACGCGTCTAGGTAGAGTGTCGTTTCGACTGAGAGCGTCAGCCACAACATTGGCTTTGCCTGGATGATACTTAATAGCGCATTCGTAATCGTTAAGCAGTTCGACCCATCGTCGTTGACGCATGTTCAATTCCTTCTGCTTGAAGATATGCTCGAGACTCCTGTGATCGGTGTAAATAGTGCACTTGGTACCGTACAGGTAGTGTCGCCATATCTTAAGCGCAAAAACAACAGCTCCCAGCTCTAAATCGTGCGTCGTGTAGTTCCGTTCATGAACTTTGAGTTGCCGCGAAGCGTAGGCAATAACTTTATCCCGCTGCATCAATACACAACCAAGACCCTGTATTGATGCGTCACAATAAACCACGAAGTCATCCGTGCTCTCTGGCAATGAGAGAATAGGTGCGCTGCAAAGCCTATCCTTTAGGTACTGAAAAGCAGTTTCTTGTGTATTACCCCAACGATAGGTAACACCTTTCTGTGTCAACATAGTGAGCGGCTGTGCGATCTTGGAGAAGTCTTTAATGAATCGCCTGTAATACCCCGCCAAACCCAAGAATTGGCGTATTTCCGTTGGTGTACGCGGTGCAGGCCAGTTCCTGATCGAATCTACCTTGGATGGATCAACATGGATCCCATCCCTGTTCACCACATGGCCTAAGAAGTGGACTTCACGAAGCCAGAAGTCGCATTTTGAAAACTTGGCGTACAGTTGTTCCTTTCGAAGAAGTTCCAAGATAAGACGTAAGTGCTGCTCGTGTTCCTCCTGACTCTTGGAGTAGATCAGAATGTCGTCGATGAAAACGATGACGAACTTGTCTAGATAGGGTTTGCACACCCTGTTCATAAGATCCATGAAGACTGCAGGCGCGTTCGTAAGCCCAAATGGCATAACTAGAAACTCGTAGAGACCATAGCGAGTTCTGAATGCTGCCTTGGAGACGTCCTCCTCGCGGACTCTCAGCTGATGATAACCAGACCTTACTTGTAATTTTCACATAACTTTGAGATTCGTCGAAAAGTTCTTATTTTTGATTATTTTGGTATATTCGCGTATATGTACTTTAGCGTAAAACAAGTAATCTTGTCAAGTATTATCATGTCATCATACACATATTATAAAACACATAGCACATTGTAACACATAAAATTTACTCATGAATAACCCATTATAGTTATGTCGAAAAACACTTATTTTAGCGTTCCGGTAACATTTTTAAGCGTCGGAAGTCGCGTATGACTAACCGAACACCAAGTAAACTTAGTATAAGTTAAAATACTTGTTTTTATATCAAAAATATCAGTTTGGTTACTGATCAAAAACAGTCTAATAAAAATCCTTCGAAAAGGCGATTTTTAGCCGTTTTACCGCATAGTTTTGCATCAAACGTTACCCGAACCATCCCAAATCGAAACGACTTGAAATTTTTGACACAACCCATGTTATTTACTGAATAAAATAATGGTTATACTCACAATAGTGCAGGTCTTAAATAGAGCATATAAATCATGCAACTTTCGCATATTTTACCACTTTTTAAGCTATATGTACAACATGCAATGCTACCAAACCTACATCAAAGTTTCATGCCCTTATAATATACCAAATAAGGTCATTTTTAGTGCTTGTAACCTGATCTAAAACATTTTTGTCATATAGCCATTTTTTATCACTTCTTGAGCTTTAAATCAACATATATTCACATGTACAAGTATCTAAAGCATACTATCATAACATCAACATTTTATGTTAATCTAAATGCATCAAATATATGATATATTCAGGTTTATTTGCTGATGTATTTAAGCATTTAACATATCATACATAGATCAACAATCACTTGCATTTAAACTATTATTCAAGAACATGCAACAACATAAACAAGTATTTAACAAGAAATCGAACTACAAGGCTCATACACACACATATATATATGTACAGTTATACATACATATATATCACCACCATTTTATTTGTTTCAAGACCCATTTCTTTTAGATTTCAAGTTTAGTGAAAATTCCAAGATTCAAGAGAACTTCAAATCATCAAGAACAACCAAGAATCAAAAGTATGATTCAAAAAAAATAAATGTTATACCTTCAAGATTCAAGTAGGTTGTGGGATGAGATTTTAATGATAGAAAGCTTGAAATCACTTGAATACACCTTGGAAACCCCTTTAGATCTTCATACTAACTTGAAGATGGCTAGAAATGGTGTTGAATCTTCAAGAACAAGGTTGCAAGGTGAAGATGGGAGTGATGGTGAGGGGTTACGGTTTTGGAGAGAGGAAGAGGGAGGAGATTTAGTGTAGAGTGAAGATATGGAGAAGATATATAGGCCAAGATCTCATAAAATCTAAGTGTATCAAGTAATATCTAAAAAATCCAAGAAAAATCTAGTAGGATTTAGGCAAGATCTTGGAAATATTGTGTGATCTTGGTGGGGTCCCCCTTTTATTGTAACCGTGAATTACATATGGGGGGGGGGGTAAAGTGTAAATTCGTTTGGTAAAGTAGAATAAGATAGGTATTTAACTGGGGTACCGAGTATTTTCTCTAGCGTTTAAATCTTGGTTCATGGCGTTCTAAATTATTTTTATTTTTCTATAAAAATAAACTCGCCAAAATATTACTGAAATAAATTTCAGTTGCCAAGACTGGTTGCATTTGTCTGCGTTTTGCAGTATAAGCACTGTGTCGCGCAGAAACACGCGTTACGAGCATACACTTGAAAAATAACGTTTTTAGGCGTTTCAATTTATTTTTCAACACATACCTGATTAAAAATAAATTTTTAGTCATAACATAATATTTTTGGGATTTAAATATTATTTGGGCGGTCACCAACGTTCGCTTCGCAGTTTTGCCGAAATTAGTTCTTTAGTTCAAATAAACATGTTTTCACCATACCGAATCCTTCGAAACTTATTTCTAAGTTATGTAAGGGACATTTAGGGTATGTTTGGCGTACGTCACAGTTCCGGAATGTACGTTGCGTTAAACTGATTGCGTTTAAGCACCAGTTTGCGTATAACCTTCCAGAAAGTGATTTAGAGTTTGATATCGAATAAAAGTCAAAACATTAAAAACATCAGACACAAATAAACAAACATAGGGATCAAATAACATTATTACATTGATAACTGAATTGTTTACAATAATTACAAGCACAGATGTCACAGGACCAAAGGGGGTGGGGGTTCAAAGGTCGGACATGGGGGTTTCTCATGAAATTTCGGACCCCATGACTTATGTCAAAACTCGGACAAAACTCCCACCTTTAATAAAGCTCGGACAACATAAGGGGGGGTTAAACTCGGACATAGTGCAAGGTCGGACCCCTTTGTGTTGTTTTAAAAGTCGGACACATCAATGTATAAGAACTCGGATCATGTGTGATTTACTTAAAGTTCAGACCTTTTATACTTAATACAAAAATTTGGACATTGTGTGGTGTACATAAAACTCGGACATTCACAATAATAAGAAACTCGGACTACATGTCCTATGTTTAAAGGTCGGACCCTATGTTCCTTTTAAAGGTCGGACATATGTTGGGCATTAAGCTAGGACCATTACATCTTATAAAACTCGGATCCTTAATGCATTTCATAAAACTCAGACAACAAGCAATCACAATTGAAACAGTTACGTTCTATTATTCAATCAGTTACGTTTTCATACAATCAAAACCCTAATTCACATTACAGAAATCATAAGCAGTCAATCGATGATTACAATAACTATCATAAAATGAGCGATCCATCAAGCATACAACTAATCATCATCGTCATCACAATAATTCAGAATCAAATCAATAATCACAGCCTATCACATGAAGAACTAGGTTTTTAACATCAATCAATCAATCAACAATTAACATCAAACAATGATTAAACAATTACCTTGATTGATTCTAAATGGATTGGAAGATTAAATTTGTTGCAAGAGACTTGTGAAGCCAAGAATGATGAGAAGATGATTGTAGAGAGGATTAGGGGATGTGAGGGTACGTGTTTTGATTCTTGTGATGATTAGTGAATGATTAGGGAAAGAGATTAGGGTTAAGTATCTCTAGGATTTCACTAATTACCCTCTACCTCCCTAAGTATCATATTTTACACATGTACACCATCTCATAGCAATTTCATAGTTTCACCACCAAGTTTACATATTTGACAAGTCTTTCAATATTTAACAAACAATCATGCACAATCACACCATACAATTCATTGCATCGAAGCGTATAAAATTCCATAGCAACTAATTGTGCAAATAAATAACTAAACAATAAATGAACGTGTAATAAATGCTAAATAGAAATCTTGGAAATTCGAGTTGTCACATTATCCCCAACTTAAAAGAAATTTCGTCCCGAAATTTGGTACGCACTTACTGAGGAAGCTAGGTAAGCTGTATTGTTCACTGGTTTTCCTGGGGTGTCACATCATCCCCCCGTTGATTTGGAATTTCGTCCCGAAATTCCGCAGTAGTAGCTTCAGTCTCAGTAGTGGTTGCACGGTTTTCGAATAACTAGGGGTACTTTTCTGTCATCTCGTCTTCGCGTTCCCAGGTGTACTCTGGGCCACGTCGGGAGTTCCAACGAACTCGAACAAGAGGGATTCTCTTGCTTTTGAGGACCTTAACATCCCGGTCCGTGATTTCAACTGGCTCCTCGACGAACTGCAACCGCTCGTCGATAGTGAGTTCCTTAAAAGGAACTATGAGGGTCTCATCTGACAGGCACTTCTTCAGATTCGACACGTGGAATACATTGTGAACTGCATCGAGTTCAGCTGGTAGGTTTAACTTGTAGGCCACTTTGCCTATTTTCTCAATGATCTCGAACGGTCTGACGTACCGCGGATTTAGTTTGCCCCGTTTGCCAAAACGGACCACACCCTTCCAGGGTGAGACTTTTAATAAAACCCGTTCCCCAACCTGAAATTCCAAAGGCTTCCTACGCTTGTCCGTGTAGGCTTTCTGACGGTCGCGTGCTGCCGCCATGCGTTGTCGTATTTGTGCAATCTTTTCTGTGGCGTCCACTACAATCTCTGGACCCGTGATCTGACTATCCCCCACCTCTGCCCAACATAGAGGTGACCGGCATTTACGTCCGTACAATGCCTCGAATGGAGCGGCTTGTATACTGGTGTGATAGCTGTTATTGTATGAGAACTCCACCAAAGGGAGATGCTTTTCCCAGCCGTTGCCGAAATCAATGACACATGCCCGAAGCATGTCTTCAAGAGTCTGGATCGTTCGCTCAGACTGCCCATCCGTCTGAGGATGATACGCTGTGCTCATGTCTAACCGTGAGCCGAAAGATTTGTGCATCGCTTGCCATAGTTCTGTCGTGAATCGTGCATCACGATCCGAAATAATAGAGGTTGGCACTCCGTGCCTCGAAACAACTTCTTTCAAGTAGACGTCTGCTAAGGTAGAGAACTTATCTGTTTCCTTAATAGCCAGGAAATGAGCAGACTTTGTGAGTCGATCTACGATCACCCAGATAGTATCATTCCCACGCTGGGATCTAGGCAGGCCAGTAACAAAATCCATGGAAATTTCTTCCCATTTCCACTGTGGTATCCTGGGTTGTTGCAGTAGGCCCGCTGGTTTCTGATACTCCACTTTGACTTTTGCACATGTCAAACACTTGCCAACGTAAGTCGCTATGTGGGCCTTCATGCTAGGCCACCAATATGTAGTTCTGATGTCGTGATACATTTTATCCGAACCTGGATGTATCGAGTAGCGAGACTTATGAGCTTCATCCATCACAAATTCTCGTAAACCGCCGTAGAGTGGGACCCAAATGCGCCCCGCTACATAGTAAGCACCGTCTTCCTTCTGTTCTAATCGTTGCCTTGAGCCGCGCAAGGCTTCAGCCTTAACGTTTTCTGGTTTAAATGCTTCCACCTGAGCATCACGTATCCGTGCAGGAAGACTGGACTGGATAGTGAGCTGCAAGGCTCGTACGCGTCTAGGTAGAGTGTCCTTTCGACTGAGAGCGTCAGCCACAACATTGGCTTTGCCTGGATGATACTTAATAGCGCATTCGTAATCGTTAAGTAGTTCGACCCATCGTCGTTGACGCATGTTCAATTCCTTCTGCTTGAAGATATGCTCGAGACTCCTGTGATCGGTGTAAATAGTGCACTTGGTACCGTACAGGTAGTGTCGCCATATCTTAAGCGCAAAAACAACAGCTCCCAGCTCTAAATCGTGCGTCGTGTAGTTCCGTTCATGAACTTTGAGTTGCCGCGAAGCGTAGGCAATAACTTTATCCCGCTGCATCAATACACAACCAAGACCCTGTATTGATGCGTCACAATAAACCACGAAGTCATCCGTTCCCTCTGGCAATGAGAGAATAGGTGCGCTGCAAAGCCTATCCTTTAGGTACTGAAAAGCAGTTTCTTGTGTATTACCCCAACGATAGGTAACACCTTTCTGTGTCAACATAGTGAGCGGCTGTGCGATCTTGGAGAAGTCTTTAATGAATCGCCTGTAATACCCCGCCAAACCCAAGAATTGGCGTATTTCCGTTGGTGTACGCGGTGCAGGCCAGTTCCTGATCGAATCTACCTTGGATGGATCAACATGGATCCCATCCCTGTTCACCACATGGCCTAAGAAGTGGACTTCACGAAGCCAGAAGTCGCATTTTGAAAACTTGGCGTACAGTTGTTCCTTTCGAAGAAGTTCCAAGATAAGACGTAAGTGCTGCTCGTGTTCCTCCTGACTCTTGGAGTAGATCAGAATGTCGTCGATGAAAACGATGACGAACTTGTCTACATAGGGTTTGCACACCCTGTTCATAAGATCCATGAAGACTGCAGGCGCGTTCGTAAGCCCAAATGGCATAACTAGAAACTCGTAGTGACCATAGCGAGTTCTGAATGCTGCCTTGGAGACGTCCTCCTCGCGGACTCTCAGCTGATGATAACCAGACCTTAGATCAATCTTGGAGTAGTAACTCGACCCTTGCAACTGGTCGAATAAGTCGTCAATGCGTGGAAGAGGATAGCGGTTCTTCACTGTAACCTTGTTCAGTTCGCGATAATCAATGCACATTCTGAAAGTGCCATCCTTCTTTTTCACGAATAGTACTGGAGCTCCCCAAGGCGAAGAGCTTGGACTAATAAAGCCCTTATCCAAGAGCTCTTGTAGTTGTTTAGACAGTTCCTCCAGTTCAGTTGGAGCTAAACGATACGGTGCACGAGCTATAGGTGCTGCCCCTGGAGCTAGCTCGACTTGAAACTCAACCTGACGATGAGGCGGTAGACCTGGTAAATCTTCAGGAAACACTTGAGGAAATTCGTGTACAACTGGAATATCCTCTATTCTTTTCTCTTTCGAAGCTGCATCAGTAACTAGTGCCAAGATAGCCGAATGACCCTTTCGTAAACATTTCTGAGCCTTCAGGAAAGAGATGATGCCAACCACAGCACCACTCTTGTCTCCTTGAACTTCTAGAGGTTCCTTTCCCGTACGAGGAATACGAATGATCTTCTCCTTGCATAGGATCTCCGCCTGCTGCTTGGATAACCAATCCATACCGATGACGATGTCGAAACTACCCAGAACTATAGGAATGAGATCAATCGAGAAGGCTTGCCCCGCTAGAACGATGTTACAACCCTTGACTACCTGTGTGGCTTCTATACTTTTACCATTTGCTAGTTCTACGACATGTTTGGTGTTTAATGGTGTTGGTGTACGTTTTAACAATTTACTCATTTTCAAATACATATAACTCGTATCCGCACCCGAATCAAACAAAGCAGTAACATAAATATCGTCAAGAAGAAACTTACCCATAACTATGTTGGAATCATTTCTGGCATCACCCTGCCCCAACACAAACGCACGACCCCTTGCTTCATTGCCGTTGTTCCCACCGTTGTTGTTGTTGTTGCCATTTCCCTGATTGTTGTTATTGTTGTTGTTGTTCTGGTTCCTGTTTAGCTGAGGGCAGTGCCTTTTGAAGTGGCCTTCAGCACCGCATTGAAAACATCCTTTGTTGCCCTGCTGCTGATTCTACTGTGCTAGTGGCTGCTGCTGATTTTGATTCGCAGGCCGCGGGCTTCTACAATCTTTGGCCTCATGACCCATCTTGAGGCATCTTTGACAGCGACCCTTGTTACACTGGCCACTGTGGTGTCTGTTGCAGTTGTTACACTTTGGGAGGTTCCCTCGATATCCGCCCTGCTTGTGACTGCCTGAAGAATGCTGACTGGGACTCTGGTAACTGTCAGTCTTTCGCTGCTGAACCTGTGACTGAATTGAAGCTGACCCCTTGCTAGAATCCCCATCCCATTTTCTCTTGTTGTCACTGGGGATAGCAAGTGTAGTAGCAGTGGTAGCGGTAGCAGTGGCGCTGATACGTTTAGGCAGTTTGTTCTGATCCACTGCCTGATCTGTGATGCGATGAGCGAGGCGTTGAATAGCCTGGATGTTGTCAAGATTAGCCGATGTCACATGGCTCTGAATCTCTGGCGCTAATCCCTTGAGGTACAACTCAATGCGCTTGATTGGAGGGTCCACCATAGTTGGACACAGCACAGCTAGCTCGTTCGACCGTTTAGTATAAGCTTCGATCTCTGACCCAACCATTTTCAAATGATACAGTTCGTCTACTAACTTGTGAATGTCTTCACGAGTGCAGTATTCTCTTTTGATCAGTTCCTTGAAATCATTCCAAGGGGTGGCGTTAGCAGCTGCCAACCCTAGGATCTGTACTTGCGCGTTCCACCAAGTTAACGCCATCCCTTCCAAAGTACCAGTGGCGTACTTGACCCTGCGAGCCTCAGGGCATTCACACATCTCGAACACAGAATCAAGGTTTTCAAACTAGTGGAGGAGTCCAACCGCTCCTTCAGTGCCACTAAACGTGCTAGGACGACAATCCATGAAGTTCTTGAAAGTGCAGACGGGCTGCTGAGCGTGTTGACCTATTGTGTACGAATAGGACAAGGTTAAACACAAGAGTTAATGTAGGATCTAAAGATCCTAGTGTGAGTCTAAACTGCAGGGTATACTACCTGCTTGAGCAGCTGCAAGTGCCGCAGCAACTTGTTCATTAACGAAAGCCGTCAACTGGGCTTGTGTCATGTTAATTCGTCCGGCCATTGATCTTCACATCAAAGGCAACATAAGTGAGAAAGGTTCGCGAATAGTGCGATGACAGAAGAGTGTAAGCACACAAGTGTTCTTAAGCAATAACAAGTAGTGAGCAATGTAATCTAAGTATACCACGAGCAAAGTTCTATGCATATCTAGCATGTAGGCAATAAACATAAATCTTATTACCTAGGATGTTGAGTCTTGCACGTCGAGCGAAGCGTCGTTATGGATCATTGAGAGCACTGTTCTGGTTATAGTCTGGTTTTAATAAAACGTTTTCCCATATTAAAACCAAGTTCTCTATAACCAATGGCTCTGATACCAATCTGTCACACCCCCAAAATCCACCCGCGGAGTATCACCGCTTGGGAGCGTGACTGACCAGGATCAAGCCACCAATCATATAGAACAATATGTATAATAAAAGTATTGCTATTAAACCAAACCAAATCCATATGAAAGGTGTTCCAAAACATAAGTAAGTTATCATTGTTTAGCGGAAGCGTATAAGTAAATCCCAACATAAATAAGTGTGTAATGCAATAACGTGTTCAACAAACAATCATGATCCAAGCCCACAACGACCAGCTCCTCCCTGTGCAAACTCCATGTATCTAACGACCTGCAAGGCATGTAACAGAGGATCAACAACTAGTTGAGCGAGTTCACAGAAAGTAAATGCGTAATAGTAAGTTCGTTTGTAACATGTGGCTCGACTGGGCCGATAGTACTTTCAAATGGGTGGGGACTTCCCATGTTGTATAACCACTAGACTATTCATAACCATAAGTGTTCTACATATCCCGAGAACAGTATCACGTACAAGTTTACGTAGGTTTTACGTAAGTAATCCTTCACAACCGAGGATAGGGGTACGCAGGGGTTTACGTAGGTTTTACGTAAGTGCCTGACACAACCGAGGCAGTAGCGAGCATAATTTCACGTAGGTTTTACGTGAGTATCCTTCACAACCGAGGATAGCGAGTAGCATAAGTATACGTAGGTTTTACGTATGTGTCCTGCACAACCGAAGACGATGGTATGGTAGTCTAGTAACAGTATATGTATGAATCTATTCAACCTTATTTCTTCAATCCCATTCCCAAACCCTGGGAATCCCATGCCTTAGTAAGGGTGTGAACTCACCTTGGTTTGCTCGGTATGCTAGGTTATGCACTCACAAGTAATCAATCAAGTCCTATTGTATGCACGTATAACAATCAGTTTCGAATTCACAATATTTCACATGTAATCAATGTTTCACACAAATGCTCATCACAGTTTGTACTAACATGATTATTGATTCACATTCTTGGGAGAGTCGCAGTCTTAACGATGTTAGCAACTTATCAGAGTTTACAAACATAACAGGAATGATACGGTCACATCGTTAATTAACTAGCAGGATATACTAATTGAGTTAACAACAGTTAACCACTTACATAGTCATGCACGTAACTTAACAAAGTTAACAATTTAACAGGTTCAAATATATATTCATAGTTGTCACATATAACATATAACAACTTAACATATATTCGTAGTTCCATTTTTAACAACACACTAATCGGACAGGGGCTTACCCTATAAAAGAACTCGGACAGACAAGTGGGGGGGGTTTCCCTGTTCAAAAGTCGGACCAAAGGGGGTGGGGGTTCAAAGGTCGGACATGGGGGTTTCTCATGAAATTCGGACCCCATGACTTATGTCAAAACTCGGACAAAACTCCCACCTTTAATAAAGCTCGGACAACATAAGGGGGGGTTAAATTCGGACATAGTGCAAGGTCGGACCCCTTTGTGTTGTTTTAAAAGTCGGACACATCAATGTATAAGAACTCGGATCATGTGTGATTTACTTAAAGTTCGGACCTTTTATACTTAATACAAAAATTCGGACATTGTGTGGTGTACATAAAACTCGGACATTCACAGTAATAAGAAACTCGGATTACATGTCCTATGTTTAAAGGTCGGACCCTATGTTCCTTTTAAAGGTCGGACATATGTTGGGCATTAAGCTCGGACCATTACATCTTATAAAACTCGGATCCTTAATGCATTTCATAAAACTCAGACTACAAGCAATCACAATTGAAACAGTTACGTTCTATTATTCAACCAGTTACGTTTTCATACAATCAAAACCCTAATTCACATTACAGAAATCATAAGCAGTCAATCGATGATTACAATAACTATCATAAAATGAGCGATCCATCAATCATACAACTAATCATCATCGTCATCACAATAATTCAGAATCAAATCAATAATCACAGCCTATCACATGAAGAACTAGGGTTTTAACATCAATCAATCAATCAATCAACAATTAACATCAGACAATGATTAAACAATTACCTTGATTGATTCTAAATGGAATGGAAGATTAAATTTGTTGCAAGAGACTTGTGAAGCCAAGAATGATGAGAAGATGATTGTAGAGAGGATTAGGGGATGTGAGGGTACGTGTTTTGATTCTTGTGATGATTAGTGAATGATTAGGGAAAGAGATTAGGGTTAAGTATCTCTAGGATTTCACTAATTACCCTCTACCTCCCTAAGTATCATATTTTACACATGTACACCATCTCATAACAATTTCATAGTTTCACCACCAAGTTTACATATTTGACAAGTCTTTCAATATTTAACAAACAATCATGCACAATCACACCATACAATTCATTGCATCGAAGCGTATAAAATTCCATAACAACTAATTGTGCAAATAAATAACTAAACAATAAATGAACGTGCAATAAATGCGAAATAGAAATCTTGGAAATTCGAGTTGTCACATTATCCCCAACTTAAAAGAAATTTCGTCCCGAAATTTGGTACGCACTCACTGAGGAAGCTAGGTAAGCTGTATTGTTCACTGGTTTTCCTAGGGTGTCACAGTCCAAATTCACCAACTATTGGAACATCCATCCAATATCCATTACTCCTAACTGGAGTCTTGGATCTCAAACCTGTTGATGGAATTTGATTTTGATTTCCACTAGGTCTTTGGTCCTGAGGGTTCCTATATACATTTGGACAATTTGACCTTTGGAAATTCTGATTTTGAAACCTTGAATTTTGATTCCAAGAAGCATTATTGTTGTAATTTCTAAAGCCATTGTTATAAAAAGTTCGACCACCATTATTCAGGTATAGATTTTGATATTGACTTTGACTTCTGAAATTATTAGAATTATAATTCTTCATTCTAGGTGAACTGATCTGCCTGGTGGAGATCTAGGCTGAAATCTAGGTTGATTTCTTTGAAAACGAGGAACTTGAGGAGTTCCTTTTTCAGCCTTATCTACACCAACAGCAACATTCTGTGGTTGCTTAGGAGCATATTTCTTTGGAGAATTTGACCCTTTCTCCTCACTATCACCATTCTTCACTGGTAATTTCCCTCTCTGTTTGTCACTCATTTGTGCTTCACTATTTTTGTTAGGACAGCAGCTAGCTACATGTCCCTTTATGTGACACCTGAAGCACGATCTCCTTTTCAAAGACTTCTTAGCTGGAGTCTCTGAGGTAGCTCCCTTATCTGATGGTGATGATGCCTTAGAAGAATTCTGTTCAGTTTGCTTAATTTCAGATTTTTCTTTGTTCTTATTTTTAGCAAACTCTACATTTGATTCTTTTTCAATAACAGCAGTTTCATTTTTCATATCACTACCTTGAACAAAATTAATCTTTTTAACAAAAGTTTGATTTTTGCCCTTTGGAGGTGAATTTTTCTTTTTCAAAGATTCCCTGTTATTGTTCTTCCTAGCATCACCATTCTCAGACCCCTCACCTTGACTTGATGTACATCCGAAACTACTTGGTGAAGTTGACATACAGGCTGCTAGCTCATCTTCATCAGGCTGGAAAGAATAGTCATGACTAAGAGGAGGTGGGACTTCATTAAAGCCCTGGAAGCCCACAGTGGTCTTGTCATTACTCTTCTTTAACCCACCCATCATGTGTTTCATAACAAAAGACGAATCTCTGAATTGACTTAATTTCTGTTCAAGTTCAATAATTTTGAGTTGTGCATCTGACAACTCTTTGCATTTTTCAGAATTCTCTTTTGTTTTCTTAGCCATCATTTCATGAGCTAAGTCTATTACTTGAAGTTTTTCGTTTAATTTGCATGTTAAGGCTTCGATCACTTTCATAACCTTTTATCTTCTTCAAGTATAGAGATTCATTTCTTTTAGCAAAAAAGTTTGACTCTTTTATGCTAGACATCTCGCTCACCAGACTTTGATTTTGAGTTGACAACCTGTCGACCTCACCCTGTAGTTCACGACACATCAAACACATAGAATTAGATTTTACCTCTTCCTCATGAACTTCTGTAGTTCCATCAGCAACAACCTTTTCAGCTTCACTCTCCGTCTCTACTTCAGCATCCACTTTTGCTTCAGCATTCTCCACTTGAGATTCAGCATCACTCACACTAGTTTCAGCCTCATCAACTGGCACTATCTCTGCCAAAAATGCCTGAGTGACACTCTCATTTCCCTGATATCTCTTTTGTAATGCATCCCACATATCCTTTGAATTTGTGTACTTCGCAAAGGTATGTTTGATGCTCTCAGGTAAGGATGTCTTTATTGCAGCTAAAGCTCTCTTTTCAGCATTAACCATAAGTTTCTCAGATTCATCCATCTTATCATAAGAGATCACTTTCACTCTTCCTTCAACATGACGTGTAGGAGCAACATATCCATCTATCATACAAGTCCACATCCTTGCATCCTGAGATTTAATGAAGGATGTGAAGCTGTTTTTCCAAGTAAGATAGTTCTCCACCTTCATCATCTTAGGTGCATTCACGTTGGTCATGTTCGACATTTTAAACGATGCAGACTGAGAAAACCGTACAGAATTTTTCCGAAAACAGTGGTTACCAAATTACACCTTTAGAATCGTCTCGAAAAGACGAATCCAATGATATATAATGTCAAAAACCAATTTCGGGATTTTCCAGAGTCTGTTTTTTTTTTGTCCTAAAAATCCAAGGAATCTAACGGCGCAAACGGTTCTGAAAAACGAGCTACGGATCAAATTCTATTTGCGAAACACTGAAAATTTTCCGACGCTTGCCAACTTAAATTCCACCCCTTAACTTCTCTACTAATTTCGCTGGGTTTGTTTAATTTCGCTGGCCAAAACGTTAATTATGCTGCTCTAGTTCGCTGAGATGTTCAAGTTCACTGATCAGTTAATTTCGCTGGTCAAGTCAAATTCGCTGGTAAATTCGCTATTATGACGACCAGTAAAGTCGCCGAAAACCGTAATAATTTCGTTGTGGAAAATTTATACGGTTACCAAAGTCGCCTTTGGATTTTACTTCGCCGATCACCGAGTAATTTTGTCACAAATTCGCTGGGTGTTAATTTCGCTGGTCAGTCAGCAAAATTAATCAAATTCGCCAGTTAAGTTTGGAAACTTGATCTGATTGAAATTTTGAAGATTTTTCTGATTTTCTAACACTAATCTGCAAAATCAAAACACCAAATCAGCAACTTAAAATCGAAAATTATGAAGAACCGATTGAATAAACACGAAGAACACGAAGAACAGTCTTCGAATCTTCAAGTCTATCAGCCGAAAACTTTTCCAGAATCAACCGAATCTTTCCAAAAATCCTGCAAACCACCAAACAAACAAACCAGAAGATCAAACAGCCGAAAATTCGAAAATTTATCAAACCAAAACACACAAATTTCGATAATTTTAAAAACCCTAATTTTCAGTTTCAAAAATTTTCGAAAAACTTCCTGTTTCTGCTGCAAACAATTCTGAACCGAGCTTCTTCAAGAGCCTAATGCTCTGATACCAATTGTAGGTCCCCTTGATGTATATGGATCTTTCACAGAATCGTCTTTCCAATCAAGAGTGCGGAATCCTCTTGATCAGAATTAGCAGAAAACGTGTAGGAACAGAAATCAGCAATCACTTTTGTTAGTGCAGTTGTCTGTCGACTACATCTTCGTTCGTGTCTTAGAATGATAGATTGATAAAGAGAGTGAAGCCCGAAGACTGATCAAGACTGAAGTACTGAAGACAGCATTGCTGTGACTCGATAGTCGACTCCATCAACATCTGAGGGGGAGTCTGTTGGTGCACTACATCTGCTGATTCCGTCTTGTATCGAGTTAATGTCTTAGAACGTTAGATCTGGGCACGTAATACTAGAAATAGTGAAAATGTATAGGTTTTAGATGATTGGACCGCTTTTAGAGTCAAATTAGATAGTTGGGCCGCTCATTAGTCAGTTAGATACATGAACCGCTCGAATGGTCATGTTCTGGACCGCTTTTATGACAAGATGTTAGAACCGCTCGAGTAACATGTATGGGCCGCTTATTGGGCCTGTCCAATAAGCGGTTCCCAATCTCTATAAATAGCCTGATGAGCGATCCCAGTTGTAAGAGTCGTAGAAATCGTGCCGAGGTTCTGCCGGTACGAGATTTGAGCTGTAAACGTTTGAAATCAATAAACAAGTAGTTAAAAGTGATTTGCCTGTTGTTTCTACCTTAGTTTCTTGTTATTCCGCACCTGAAACCAAGGAGAAAGCCTCTGAACGACTCGTTCGGGTCACCAAACGATCCTACAATTGGTATCAGAGCTTAGGAGGAGGTTCTCTGCAGAAATTAGCTGGATTTTGTCACTTTTTCTTACTTCTACACCTTCTTTTTCAGATTCAGACACTTTCAACGGTCGAAATTTGCTGAAAAACTCAGGGATTGTGCGCGATGGCATAGAGATAAATCCTGGAAAGTTTCGGATCAAAATTCGAAGTTTAAGTGGGTAAAAATTGAGTTTGAAACTATGGACCGCTCGATCGAACAGGTAGTGAACCGCTTATTCGGACGGTTGTGAACCGCTCATTCGGTCGGTTGTCTGTGGACCGCTCCAAAATTGACTGTCGACCGCTCATCCGAACTACCTGAACCGCTTATCCGTACAAGTCTGAACCGCTTATTCGGTCAAACAACAAATTTTTGAACCGCTTATTTGAACAAAATCTGGATCGCTTTTTCGATCAGTTCCTGGATCGCTCATCCGAACTAATCTGGACCGCTTATTCGGATTGATTTGGACCGCTTTTTCAGACAATTTTTTGAACTTTTTATTCGAAAAATTGTTTCGCTTATTCGTCACATCTGAAAAACCGAGTTACTGAATCATGGGTTTTAATGTGTTTAACATGACTCAAGAAGAATGTGATAGAAGAAGAGTGCTAACGAAAGAGTTTGATTCATTTTCAGGTTTTCCAGGAGAAAGCACAAGATGTGTAATTGAGAGATATATCCATCTTGTTAGTTCAATGTCTGATTTAGATATTACAAAAGAACCAGAAGAGTGGGTTGAAAAATTTATCAGTGCTTTACCGAAAGAAGAATGGGAAGATTATGTCTTGAACTTGAAAAGTTCTAGAGAATTTTCTCAACTGACAATTACTCCACTCATTAAAAGGATTGAAGAACAGATGGTGATCAAGGATGAGAAAAGGAAAGAAAAAGCTGTAAAAGTCAAAGAATCTGTGAAGAATGAATTGTCAAGGTCTGCATCAGTATGCTCAAATTGTCGCAACTTCAAGACAGTCAATGACAAACTTGTGAAGGATGCAGAAAGTTTAGCATTGGAGATCAAGAAGTTGAACAATAAGAAGAAAGATGATGAAAAACAGATTCTAGACTTACAGGGTATTTGTGAGAAGTTGAAAGTCGAAAATGGCAAACTGTTGGGTAGTGTGAACAGTTTGACATTAGAGACCAAAGGTTTGAAAGAAAATGAAAAGGTTTTTGAAAGCAAACAGAAATCATCAGAAAATGAAGATTTCTGGATAAAATTGGAGAACAAAAATCTTAAAGCTAATGAAGTGAAACTTCAAGAACAGATAAATGTTTTGGAAAATGAAAAATCTGTTCTTGAAAATTTGAAAAATGAAAATGAAAATTCAATCAAGTCTCATCTTGAAAGAATATCTAAGCTTGAAGACGAAGCTAAGAGTTCAAGGATCAAGATTGATGAACTTAAAAAGAAATTGATCAGTTTTGCGACTAAATCTGACAAGTTGAATATTCCTTGTCCAAAACCGATCAATTCAGTTCCAATAAGTGACTGTGTCACAAACTTTGACTCTGTCAAAGTTGAAGATTGTGATGATGCATCCGATGATGAAAATGTTAAAAAAGAAAAACAAAAATTGTTTTTAAATTTGAAAGAAAAAATTCAGAAAACTGTTTTGCAATCGACCGAAAAAGGTGAATGTTCTAAGCAAAAGCCTTTGAAGAAGAAAGCAGAACAGAAACAAAAAGATAATAAAAGTTCATCGGATCGATCATCCAATCAAAAACAAAATTTACAAAAAATAAAAAATGAAAACTCAAAAAAGTTGGTAATAAGTGGTGCAGGTCAGACCACAGTGCTAAAGCGTCAAATCCAACAAAGTTGAGGAAGGAATATCACCAGGCCAAACAGTGTTACGACTTGAGTGTTTGGTACAACGGTGATAACTGGTACGATAACAGAATGTGTTACAGCTGCGGCTATCATGGACACATTGCTGTTAATTGCCAGTACTGGAGATATGAGACCAGGAGGTGCTTTAATTGCAACATCAAAGGTCACATTGCCAGAGATTGCCCAAGGAGATCGAATGAAAGATTGAGGGCTAATTCTCAGAAATCGGAAAAGATTCCAGTCAAAGTCAAGCCCCAGGAACAGAAGGTTCTGAAACCTAAAGTTCAAGAGCAGTCAATTCCGGAAAAGAAAGTCAAACTTTCACAGGGGCAGAAAGACAGACTGATGAAAAAGAGGAAGAAGGCGAGAGAGTATCTCGAGAAGATTTTGTCCTCGGGTTCACAGGACAAACAGATTAATAGTTCTGATGAATCTACTTCTTCATCTGCAAAGTTGAGCAAAAAGAATTCATCAGATACAAATCTGAGGACAAAAGAGGAGAAGAAGAAAGAAAAGGTCGGCGATGAATCTGACAGGTCAAAGTCGGACAAGCCACCTTCAGGCAATGATTCTGTTATGGTAAAACCAGAGGAGCCATTGGTTGAGGTAAAAGTTGAGAATTCTAGTTTAACAATGGATGAGAAAAACTTTCCACCATTGTTGAGCAAGAATTCAAAATCACCCAAGGGCAGTCAGGCTTGGGTGAAATTGTTTAAATAGAAAAACCTGACTTGCCGGAGATCCCAAGATGGTATCGTGGATCATGAATCGGCACATTTCTTGAGAAATTTCACGTTGGTGATTTTTCGATTTACATGTGGTAAATCAGGGACATTAATTTGTACTTGATTTTCTACTGATGGTTTATGGTAAACTGGAAATGATAAATCTTTAAAAGGTTTGAAGAAAACAAGATGATGAGATAACCCCAAATCTACAAATGGTTGGAACACAAACTAATTTTTCCGGAAAAACCATTTTGATTGAAACAAACTTAAGTGTTTTGAAATCACAATGGGAAAATAGTTTGTTGTGAGGGGGATTTCTGATTGTTTTTTGCACGAGAATGGTGAATTGAGGTAATTCACATAATGTTGTCAAGTTTCTTGTATAGTTTGTTTTCAATTTTTCCTCAGAAAATCAAAATTGAAACATATTTTGATTTTAGGGGGAGTAAGAAAATTTTGAAAAATTTAAAAAATTGAAAAATGAAAATGAGTTTTGCTGCAAAAAGAGGAGATGATAGTACATCGGTGGACTATCACAGCATGCTAGAGATTTGTAAAGACAAAATTGTTTTTAAACAAGTCTTACTAATGATGTGTCAGTAGGCTTCACACAGTTAGTAAATTGTATTCGAGATATAAACATAAAATCAAAACTTACTTATTTTGTGGGGAACACTACTTGGATATATAGGTAACCCCTGAAATCTCGTTTGAAAGGTTTCTTATTCTGGAATACTAGGTTCTTGTACTTAAATGATGTCTGGGGTATTATTCCGGGACTTCTGCTGAACGGTGGTTCTGACCTAGTCCCTGGCTAATACTTTCTTCATATGCTTGAAACATAGCATAAAGCCCTCAGCTGATTAGACAATAAAATTGATGATCAGTTGTTGTAGCTGAAAAGATCCTCTAAAGGGGACCCACTGCTAAGTCGAAGCTGATATCTCTCTGCTGAACGGAAGTTCTGACCTGAGATCCCTCAGTTCTCGCATTTTTCCCCTAATTTATATACAGATATCATTTGTAGTTATACTTACCTGTAGATCAGAATATTGAGATCTGGATACGGGAGTATATTCAAGAGGTGGGACACTTAAATAAGTCTAAGTTCTAAAACATTAAATACGTATCTTGAATCAATTGAAAATTTGTGTAGGGGTTTAAGTGGACAACAATACTGACAATCAGAAGTAAATTTGTTTTTAACATTTGCTGATTAATCAAGATCAACGGTGTTGGTGATATGTCTAAAAAACCGATATGATCCTCTTGCACAATCTCTCAAAAATAGTGTTCATTTCTGTTTTTCTATAAATTCAAAAATCCAAAAATATTGTATTTTTGTTTGATATTTGAAAATTACAAAAAGATTTTCGACAACAGAGTGTGAAGAACTGATATTTGACATTTCAAGTGCTAAACATGTTGAACTTGTGGTTTGGGAGAGTATGTTAAATTGTGAAGATTTGAAATGCAAATTTGGTTCATTAACTTGATGAATAAGTTGAATGGTAACCTACAGTTTGATCTTCATAATTTTTCTTATATGATTTGCTGATTCATTAAGTTGAATTGCAAATTGTATTAGTTTGTAATAGTATGGTTGAGTTTTGCAGGTTTCTGATCCTGTTGCTACGAATAGCCAGGAGACACATCAGAACCAGAGGAGAGCTTAAACAGAGAAAGCCAGGAGTTGATTTCAATGGTGATAACGATTTCCAGACAGAGATCTCAGCATTATGTTTGGGGGAGTCTGATGAAAGTTAGAGCCAGAGAATGATCCAGGCATGTGATTCCAGGAAGGAATTCCTGAAGAAGATATTATTCCAGGCTGAGTTCCTGAAGAAGGCCGAACAAGATTGAAGAGTTGTGATTGTTTGAAGTCTCTCACTAAAGATTCCGTCAACATTCAAGGGGGAGTCTGTTAGTGCAGTTGTCTGTCGACTACATCTTCGTTCATGTCTTAGAATGATAGATTGATAAAGAGAGTGAAGCCCGAAGACTGATCAAGACTGAAGTACTGAAGACAGCATTGCTGTGACTCGATAGTCGACTCCATCAACATCTGAGGGGGAGTCTGTTGGTGCACTACATCTGCTGATTCCGTCTTGTATCGAGTCAATGTCTTAGAACGTTAGATCTGGGCACGTAATACTAGAAATAGTGAAAATGTATAGGTTTTAGATGATTGGACCGCTTTTAGAGTCAAATTAGATAGTTGGGCCGCTCATTAGTCAGTTAGATACATGAACCGCTCGAATGGTCATGTTCTGGACCGCTTTTATGACAAGATGTTAGAACCGCTCGAGTAACATGTATGGGCCGCTTATTGGGCCTGTCCAATAAGCGGTTCCCAATCTCTATAAATAGCCTGATGAGCGATCCCAGTTGTAAGAGTCGTAGAAATCGTGCCGAGGTTCTGCCGGTACGAGATTTGAGCTGTAAACGTTTGAAATCAATAAACAAGTAGTTAAAAGTGATTTGCCTGCTGTTTCTACCTTAGTTTCTTGTTATTCCGCACCTGAAACCAAGGAGAAAGCCTCTGAACGACTCGTTCGGGTCACCAAGCGATCCTACAACTTTCAACCCGGGTTTCTATTGATTATCAATCAAACTGAATTACAATCAATCAAACCCTAACCAACACTCAATTTCGTCCAAGCCTATGTCTCTCACGAAATTGCTCTCTCAAAATACTGTTTTGGCTGATTAACTGATTAACCTCAAACCCTAATGTCTAACCTTGTTTATATAACACAAGGTTTACAACTGGGCTAGGTCAAACATCATGGTCTGCGAATTGGACAGGCCCAATTCGCCCCCATCACCCAATTCTTTGGGTTTAGTTAGCCCAAACATTACAACTAACTATTACAAAGCTAAACCCGCTAACTGTTTATCGTTTAACCAATTACAAGATATCCAAAGACCAAATCCAAGCTGTTGTCACAAACATGCACCAACAAACTCCCCCTTGACAATAGCTTCATAAAAACTTTGTCCTCAGTCTTTTGTCTTCAGTCTTCTTGCAATCTTCATGTAGTCTTGCACTGTTGGTCTTTGGATAGCTTCAGCTTCAATAGCTTCTGTCAGCAACAGACTCCCCCTAAGCTGATGCATCCAATCACCAAATCTTCAACACGTTAGCGTTTGAGTAAACTCCAGTTCAGCATTTGCACAACAATCTTCAAACTCTTCAATCTTGTCTGCAATATAGAAAGGAGGTTCTACCATGCATCCAATCAAACTCTCATCTTCACACTTCACAACAACTTCTCAGCAACAAACTGCTTCAATCTGTATACTATAAAACAAACATCTCGAGAAACCATAAGAATTTTTCAACATAAGTTAAATAAATTATTTTTCAAGAGATTAGTTAAATTGTATAACAGATTAAGCGTTTTCAACTTATCACCAACACGCAAAACTTTTTGTCCAACACAAAAGATCCTGCCTGATTGAAAATTGTGAACTCACTTTCTAACACCGTCTCCCCTTATCAGTAACAATTCCTCCAAGAATAACAGTTTTCCGTACATTAAGAATTTTAAACAGAAAATGACACTATTTTTTGGATTTTTGTAGTTTTTGAAAGCAAGCAAATACAAAAGCAATAAACACTCTATTTTTGTGAGAATCACTGGTAAGAAGATCATATCAGCACAATCAAACTGTTTCACACAATTAGATAATTCTTTATTTAATTTTTCATGAAAAACAGTTCAAGATGATTACCAGTATGTTTGTCCTCTTAAACAAAATGCATGAACATTTCAAGTACCATTACCATATGATACGTTAAGGTAATTTTATTTACTGAAATACTAGTGTGTCCCACTTCAGGATATACCCCCGCGATCAAGGTATGCACAAAGATTCATCTTAGTAGGTGAGTATACTGATGTCATCCTTTAAGATATCCCAACTGTGTCTAGTTCTGCATATAAACTGTTTTATCATGTTTTAATTACTTAACTATAAACACCCAAATAAATAATAATCAAATCCTGGAAATATAAACAACACACTCTATCATGCAATTATGACATGTATGACTTACAGGTTCTGATGTTACCTTCACCTCTGTTTTAAGTTCATTCATACCATCAAGCACTGTGGGACTTCTTATGAGCTGTGGGAAGCTTTAGAGAAACGTTAGTTCATCAAGACAGAGTGTCGGAGGTCGTCCTTTAGATGAAGAAGCAGATGTTGTGGAAGAAGAGAAGAAGAAAGCTGCTGAGAAGAAGGCTGCAAAAGTTTCAAAGGGCTTGAATGGTGTGAATGAACTTACAACAGAGGTGAAGGTAACATCAGAACCTGTAAGTCATACATGTCATAATTGCACTGAACTACAGGGTCAAGTTAACAGACTATCGGAGCAAAACAAAATTCTGTTAGCTGAATTGGAAAAACAAAAAGAGTCAAATGTTCTTTTGATTAAAAGAGAGTCAAATTGCTTAAATGAACTCAAATCAAATGAACAAGAAATCAGTAGTTTAACAAGCAAAGTCAATGAACTGTTACAGATCATTGATTTGGCTCGTGAAACTATAAAAGATAAAACTAATGAATTTTCTGATAAGTGCAGGGAATTGGCCGTTGCACAAGACCAAATTGTTGAACTTAAAGGAAAGTTAGACAAATTTGGAAATTCTTCATTAGTTAGGACTCAAATTCAAAAAGGGTTGAAAAGAGTAATGATAAAAAGGGTTTGGGGTTTAGTAAAGCCTCATCTTCTAAAGATCAAGATTACTCGTTTTTACCTGATGAAAATGAGCTAATTGATTTTGTGCCTACTACACTAGCTGTAGTGGATCCGATAGCTGTGGACTTGCCAAGTAGTCCAGAAACTTTGAAAGAATCTGTTGAGTCTGACAGTACACCTCATAAATCGGATGAGGATACTAAAAAGGAAAAGAAGAAAACATTTAAAAAGAGATTTAAGAAAAAGAGAAATTACAAGACAAAATCTTGTTTTAGTTGTCACAATAGAGGGCACGTGGCGAGTTATTGTCCTTTGGAGAAAAATAAAGAAAAAGTTGATGAGGTTAAGGATGAGAATAGGGTTGGTTTGAATAATAATGTGCAACCACATTGTCAATGTAATCAACCAAGGTTTCAATCTAAAACTTCAACACCAAGACGATTTGATAGACCAAGAAACAATTTTTCACATTTTAGTCATTTCAATGGTAAATCAAATCGGTTTCAAAATCAAAATAGAAATTTTGGATATCAAAATCGATACCAGAGTTTTGGTAATCGAAATTTTCAAAGAGGAAACGAACATAGGGGTTTCAGTAACTCAAATGTTCAACATAATAAAAAATTGTTTCAAAATTCACGGTTTGATAATGGGAGAAGAAGGTATCAAGATAATAATTTTCAGAGGTCAGAAAATCCGAGATTTTATTGGAACTCTCGTGATAAAAGACCTAGTGAAAATTATAAATCTTGTTCAACAACGAGTACAACATCCAAGACACCAGTTAGGTGTGATGGATATTGGTTAGAAGCATCATATACTGATTTACATGGTCGACCCAAAACCGGTCAGGTTTGGGTTGTTAAATCTAACTAAGTTGTTGAGAATGTGCAGGATGACCAAGAAGGACTGTTGATGTGTTCGACAGTGGTTGTTCCTGTAAAGCGTCTGAGGTGAATAGTAGGTGAACATGGGTAACGAACTATTTACATCAGTGATGGATATGATTTTTCTAAACTTCAAAAGTGAAAAACTTATTGTCAGATTGAAGGGGGAGTCACTTTTCACAACTAACTATTACAAAGCTAAACCCGCTAACTGTTTATCGTTTAACCAATTACAAGATATCCAAAGACCAAATCCAAGCTATTGTCACAAACATGCACCAACAATTACATTTGGGTAAGGACACTAACGATAAGCCGAGATTGTGGAGACTTTTGAAGACCACATATGACTACGTAATTTTGATACACTAACATATTTAATGGACAAGGGTAGGGTGACCATGTGTCCCCGTTGATGTGATACATTTTGGAAGACAACACAATGGTGGCCAGGGAATAATGAGAAGCCAATCAACATTAAGCATGCGACAATACTTTGTGACCAATGACCAACGAAAGCTCAGTCGCTATGTCTTCATTAAGCACGTTATTGATCTATATGTGTGTGCTATAATTATAATGCTACATGCTTACTTTCTATGCTCTCATTAAACATAATTACCAAACTACTTGGTTATACTATGATTATACTATTGCTTGATTGGTTGGTATGATAACCTAATATGTGTCTGTGCATATGATCTCTAAACAACTATACGCACTCCCCGAACGAATAAGACCTGACCTAACCAATCTTCTTCTCAGAAGATGTCGATACAAGGGAACGTCGATACCAACAACCCTCTGCCGACAACAGCAGAGTCAAAACTGCAAGGGCGTATCTCGCAAGCCATCGCACAACTCGAGGCCCTTCGCTCTGAACACGGCGGAGGTACCTCAGGAAATGACACACCCAGCGGCTGCACTTACGAGCAGTTCTTGAACCACAAACCTCGAGAATTCGACGGCACTGGGGTGCCTTAGCTTTTGTGCGTCGGGTGGAGAAGACGAATTCTGTCTTACGGTTGAGCAAATATGCCCCAGAGTACGTAGCTGGACTATTTGTAGATGGGGCTCTGTCATGGTGGAACCTTCAGGTTCATACAATGGGCGAGACTACTGCGTATTCTTTGACGTGGGACGAATTGAAGGAGCTAATGCGCAAAAGATATTGCTCTAGGGGAAGTCCAGAAGTTGGAAACTGAATTGTGAAACTTGAAAATGGAAGGTACAAAGATAGCTGAATATGTGCAGAGATTTGGCGAATTATCACAAGTTGCATCGCGTTTGGTGGAACCAGAATCTAGGAAGATTGAACGTTTCATCGGGGGATTGGCACCCCAGATCCTAAGCCTGGTAACATCTAAGCCTTCAACAATCATCGAAGCAATCGACATGAGCGTGGCGCTCACTGAAGAAGCGATTAGACAAGGAAAATTTTCCACCACGGAAGAGAAAAATGAGACTCCCGTAGAGTCATCTGGGGATAACAAGAGAAAAATCGTAAATTTCAAGAAGGTTACTCGGGTGAGTAACGAGAAGAAGGCCAAAAAGGGAAAAGACTATATGGGTATCCTACCTGTGACAACTCGTATTTCGAACCTATTTTGTGTAACATTACGTGCTAATGTGAACTATATTATTTGATTTTACACATGATACGTTAAGATTATATGATTTGAATGTAGTGAATGTTGGTATGACAAACGAGCCCATGATGCACAAACCTTGGCCGATTACACAAGCCCATTAGGGCCACACTTTGGATTCGGCCCATCCCCCTTAATTTGATTAACACCTAGGGTGTTAGTAACCATCACACACCTTACCAAAACACTCCACACCAACAAACCCTAAGCTCTCTTCCACTCTCTCTTGGTGCGACGGCAAACCGAGACCATCTCTCGAAGCTTTTTGCTTGGACCGATCCTATCATTCACTCGACTCGGTTAGTGTTTGATGTTATTTACTTCGATACATGATATTTTGGTTGTATATGATTGCACTAGGGTTTCATGCTAGTAATGCTTATTGATGATATTATGTGATCGGTTTAGGACTAGGTAATATGTGATGATGTGTTGTTAAATCGGAGTGCATGATCTAGAACCGAATGCTAGTTAAACCGGCTGTGATATTATGATAGAGGGTTATGATTTAGGTTGCATGATAGTTCTATTAATCACATGAATCCGATCATATGTTCTGCATGTTGGTGAATAGATGTTCTTGATATGATGTGAACGTATATGAACATGTTTGATTTCTGAATAAGTTGTTGATTGATCTGTTTTTCGAAACTGCCAAGATGTTTGCTGATATTTAGGAATTGATTGAGCTGCAAAATATGGAAATCTGTTACACGCTGTCTCGACCAGGGTTGCGAGTCGAGAGCCCTTAGTCTCGACTCGAGACTACCTTATCAACACAAACAGCACAAACCGAGACCACGGTTGCGGGTCCGGTTGCGACTCGAGACCGTGTAGTCTCGACTAGACCATAACAACTCGAGACCATCCCAGTTGCGACTCAAGACTTCAAAACTAAAACACCTCGAGACCGACTAGTCTCGACTCGAGATCGATAGTCTCGACTCGAGACCGACAACACATGTACGCTATTGGGCCTTTACTGTTACGAGCCCAACTGATTGGGCCGGATACTTTGACTGGTTACGTGATTTCTATTGGACTTCTATGAATACTTGTGCATGCCATGTGTATACTTGTGTACAATACGTGTAGAACATACGTGCTATACTTGAATACGAACCTAACTTATATGGTAGCCATGGTAGGACGTGGTTGACCACCAAATAGCTTGATTTAACTTTTATGTGTATCTGCCGAGCAACCCAAGGTGAGTTCACACTCTTACCAAGGCATGGGATTCCCAGGGTGTTGGGAATGGGATTGAAGGGATAAGGTTGAATAAATTCAAACGGATACCATTACTAGACTACCATACCATCGTCCTCGGTTGTGCAGGATACATACGTAAAACCTACGTATACCTAAGTTACTCATTGTCCTCAGGTTGCGAAGGACACTCACGTAAAACCTACGTGAACGGATACTCACTACTACCTCGGTTGTGTCAGGCACTTACGTAAAACCTACGTAAACCCCCGCGTACCCCTATCCTCGGTTGTGAAGGATACTTACGTAAATCCTACGTAAATTTGTACGTATTACTGTTCTCGGGATAGGTAGAACACTTAAGGTAACACATAGTCTAGTGGGTAAATAACATGGGAAGCCCCCACCAATAGAAACCTATATCGGCCCAGTAGAGCCACCTGATACTCATGAACTTACCTTTACGCATTTACTTTCTGTGAAACTCGCTCAACTAGTTGTTGACTCTCTGCTGCATGCCTTGCAGGACCTTAGGTACTTAAGGAGCTTGCACAAGGAGGAGCAGGTCGTTGTGGGAATTGGATCGTGAACAAACACTTATTACTTTTCATACATTAACACCTATGTTGGGTTTCTACATTTCCCGCTATATTTACTTTTGTTGGTTTTGATAAACACCTTTCGTATTGATGGAAACTTTTACAATTTATTTATATGTTCAATATGATTGGTGGCTTGATCCTGGTCATGTCACGCCTCCAAGCGGTGGTACTCCGCGTGTGGATTTTTGGGGGTGTGACAGATTGGTATCAGAGCCATTGGTTATAAAGAACTCGGTTTTAATATGGAAAACTTTTTATTAAAACCAGACTATAACCAGAACAGTGCTCTCAACGATCCACAACGACGCTTCGCTCCACGTGCATGACTCAACATCCTAGGTAATATGGTTCATGTTTATTACCTGCTTGCTAGAAACGTATAGAAACTTTGCTCGTAGTACACTTAGATACACATGACACTATTGCCTGAGAATACCTACGTGCTTACACTTTTCTGTCATCGCCCTACTCGCGAACTATTCTTACTTACGCTACTTTTAAAATGAAGATCATGTCTGGACGAATTAACATGACTCAAGCCCAGCTAGAGGCTCTCGTTCAAGCTCAAGTTGCTGCGGCACTTGCAGCCGCCCAAGCAGGAGGTATATCCTGTAGTCATAGCACACACTAGGATCTTTAGATCCTACACTCTTAAGCTAGCTCTTGTGTTTAAACTTTGTCCTATTCGTACACAATAGGTCAACCAGCACAGCAACCAGTCTGCACTTTCAAGAACTTCATGGACTGTCGTTCGAGTACATTTAGTGGCACAGAAGGGGCGGTTGGACTCCTCCACTGGTTTGAAAAGCTCGAGTCTGTGTTCGAGATGTGTGAATGCCCTGAGGCTCGCAGGGTGAAATACGCCACTGGCACGCTAGAAGGAATAGCACTAACTTGGTGGAACGCCCAAGTTCAGATCTTAGGGTTGGCAGCTGCTAACGCCACACCCTGGAATGAATTCAAGGAACTGATCAAGAGAGAGTACTGCACTCGGGAAGACATCCACAAGTTGGAAGATGAGTTGTACCATCTGAAGATGACTGGATCGGAAATTGAAGCTTATACCAAAAGGTCAAACGAACTGGCCGTGCTGTGTCCAACTATGGTGGACCGTCCAGTTAAGCGCATTGAGTTGTATCTCAAAGGGTTGGCGCCAGAGATCCAAAGCCATGTTACTTCGGCTAATCTTGATAACATCCAGGCTATACAACGCCTCGCTCACCGCGTCACAGACCAGGCAGTGGATCAGAACAGACTGCCTAAACGTATCAGCGCTACTGCTACCGCTACTACTTCAGCTACTCCTGCTACTCCCAGTGACAGTAAGAGAAAATGGGATGGGGATTAAAGCAAGGGATCAGCTTCAGTTCAGTCTCAGGCCCAGCAGCGAAAGACTGACAGTTATCAGAGTCTCAGCCAGCACTCTTCAGGTAGTCACAGGCAGGGCGGATATCGAGGGAACCTCCCAAAGTGCAACAATTGCGTCAGACACCACAGTGGCCAGTGTAACAAGGGTCGCTGTCAAAGATGCCTCAAGATGGGTCATGAGGCCAAGGATTGTAGAAGCCCTCGACCTGCGAACCAGAATCAGCAGTAACCCCAAGCACAGCAGAATCAGCATCAGGGCAATAAGGGATGTTTTCATTGCGGTGCTGAAGGTCACTTCAAAAGGCACTGTCCTCAGCTGAACAGGAACAACAACAACAACAACAATAACAACAATCAGGGCAATGGCAACAACAACAACGGGGGAAACAACAACGGCAACGAGGCAAGGGGTCGTGCGTTTGTGTTGGGGCAGGGTGATGCCAGGAATGATCCCAACGTCGTTATGGGTAAGTTTCTTCTCGACAACATTTATGTTACTGCTTTGTTTGATTCGGGTGCATATACAAGTTACATGTCTTTGAAAATGAGTAAATTGTTAAAACGTACATCAACACCTCTAAACACCAAACACGTCGTAGAACTAGCTAATGGTAAGAGTTTAGAAGCCACGCAAATAGTCAGGGGCTGTAGTATCGTCTTAGCCGGTCAAACATTCTCGATCGACCTTATTCCCATAGTCTTGGGAAGTTTTGATATCGTTATTGGGATGGATTGGTTATCCCAGCATCAGGCTGAAATCTTATGCAGTGAGAAGATCATTCGCATTCCCCGTACTGGTCAAGAACCTCTCGAAGTTCAAGGCGACAAGAGTGGTGCTGTGGTTGGCATCATCTCTTTCTTGAAGGCACAGAAATGTCTGCGGAAGGGTCACACCGCAATCTTGGCACTCGTTTCAGATGCATCAGTGAAGGAAAAGAAACTGGAGGATATTCCAGTTGTACGCGACTACCCTCAGGTGTTTCCTGAAGATTTACCTGGATTACCGCCTCACCGTCAGGTCGAATTTCAAATCGAGCTCGCTCCAGGAGCAGCACCCATAGCTCGCGCACCATATCGTCTAGCTCCATCAGAATTGGAGGAACTGTCAAAGCAGCTACAAGAGCTCTTGGAAAAGGGCTTCATTCGTCCAAGCTCTTCGCCTTGGGGAGCTCCAGTATTGTTCGTGAGAAAGAAGGACGGTACCTTCAGGATGTGCATAGACTACCGGGAACTGAACAAGGTAACGGTGAAGAACCGTTATCCTCTTCCACGCATAGACGACTTATTCGACCAGTTGCAAGGGTCGTGTTATTACTCCAAGATAGACTTGAGGTCTGGTTATCATCAGCTGAGAGTCCGGGATGAGGACGTCTCCAAGACAGCATTTCGAACTCGCTACGGTCACTACGAGTTTCTCGTCATGCCGTTCGGGTTAACGAACGCGCCTGCCGTATTTATGGACCTTATGAACAGGGTGTGCAAACCCTATCTTGACAAGTTCGTCATTGTCTTCATCGACGACATTCTGATCTACTCCAAGAGTCAGGAGGAACACGAGCAACATCTACGACTTATTTTGGAACTCCTACGGAAGGAACAGCTGTACGCTAAGTTTTCAAAATGCGACTTCTGGCTTCGTGAAGTCCACTTTCTAGGCCACGTAGTGAACAAGGATGGGATCAATGTCGATCCATCCAAGGTAGACTCGATTAGAAACTGGCCTGCACCGCGTACACCAACAGAAATACACCAATTCTTGGGTTTAGCGGGGTACTACAGACGATTTATCAAGGATTTCTCGAAGATTGCTCAACCGCTTACACTACTGACACAGAAGGGTGTCACCTACCGTTTGGGCAACACGCAAGAAACTGCTTTTCAGCACCTAAAGGATAGACTTTGCAGTGCACCGATCCTCTCATTGCCTGAGGGCACGGACGATTTTGTGGTCTATTGTGATGCATCCATCCAGGGTCTTGGATGCGTGTTAATGCAGCGCGACGAGGTCATTTCTTACGCCTCGCGCCAACTTAAGATACATGAACGAAATTACACGATGCACGATTTAGAGCTGGGAGCTGTTGTTTTCGCGCTCAAGATATGGCGACACTACCTGTACGGTACCAAGTGCACAATTTACACCGATCACAGGAGTCTCGAGCATATCTTCAAGCGGAAGGAATTGAACATGCGTCAACGACGATGGGTTGAATTACTTAACGATTACGAATGCGCCATCAAGTACCATCCAGGCAAAGCCAATGTTGTGGCTGATGCCCTCAGTCGGAAAGACACTCTACCACGGCGCGTGCGAGCGCTACAGCTTACGATTCAGTCTAGTCTTCCTGCACAAATACGAGATGCTCAGGCAGAAGCATTGAAACCAGAAAACGTCAGGGCTGAAGCCCTACGCGGGTCAAGGCAACGATTAGAACAGAAGGCAGACGGCGCCTACTATGTAACGGGGCGTATTTGGGTCCCATTTTATGGCGGTCTACGCGAGCTGAAATGGATGAAGCTCACAAGTCTCGTTACTCGGTACATCCAGGGTCGGACAAAATGTACCACGACATCAGAACTACTTATTGGTGGCCTAGCATGAAGGCCCACATCGCTACTTACGTTGGCAAGTGCTTGACCTGTGCGAGAGTCAAGGTTGAATACCAGAAACCAGCGGGCCTACTTCAGCAACCCAAGATACCGCAATGGAAATTGGAAGAAATTTCCATGGATTTTGTTACAGGCCTACCTAGGTCCCAGCGTGGGAACGATACTATTTGGGTGATCGTGGATCGACTCACCAAGTCTGCTCACTTCTTGGCAATCAAAGAAACAGACAAGTTTTCCACACTAGCAGACATATACTTGAAGGAAGTAGTCTCAAGGCACGGGGTGCCCACCTCCATCATTTCGGATCGGGATGCACGATTCACGTCAGAACTATGGCAAGCGATGCACAAATCTTTCGGCTCACGGTTAGACATGAGCACAGCATCTCATCCTCAGACGGATGGGCAGTCTGAGCGAACGATTCAAACACTTGAAGACATGCTTAGGGCATGCGTTATTGATTTTGGCAACGGCTGGGAAAAGCATCTCCCTTTGGTGGAGTTCTCGTACAATAATAGTTATCACACCAGCATACAAGCCACTCCATTCGAGGCATTGTACGGGCGTAAATGCCGGTCACCTCTCTGTTGGGCAGAGGTGGGGGATAGTCAGATCACGGGTCCAGAGATTGTAGTGGACGCCACGGAAAAGATTGCACAAATACGACAACGCATGGCGGCAGCACGCGACCGTCAGAAAGCCTACGCGGATAAGCGTAGAAAGCCATTGGAATTTCAGGTCGGGGACCGGGTTTTACTCAAAGTCTCACCCTGGAAGGGTGTGGTACGTTTTGGCAAACGGGGCAAACTAAATCCGCGGTACGTCGGACCATTTGAAATCGTAGAAAGAATAGGCCCAGTAGCCTACAGATTGAATCTACCAGCTGAACTCGGTGCAGTTCACAATGTCTTTCACGTGTCGAATCTGAAGAAGTGCCTGTCAGATGAGACCCTCATAATTCCTTTTAAGGAACTCACTATCGACGAGCGGTTGCAGTTCGTCGAGGAACCAGTTGAAATCACGGACCGGGATGTGAAGGTCCTCAAAAACAAGAGAATCCCTCAAATCATATAATCTTAACGTATCATGTATTAAATCAATTAATATAGTTCACATTAGCACGTAATGTTACACAAAATAGGTTCGAAACGTGAAAGACCTAGGGTGTTAGTAACCATCACACACCTTACCAAAACACTCCACACAAACAAACCCTAAGCTCTCTTCCACTCTCTTTGTGCGACGGCAAACCGAGACCATCTCTCGAAGCTTTTTGCTTGGACCGATCCTATCATTCACTCGACTCGGTTAGTGTTTGATGTTATTTACTTCGATAGATGATATTTTGGTTGTATATGATTGCACTAGGGTTTCATGCTAGTAATGCTTATTGATGATATTATGTGATCGGTTTAGGACTAGGTAATATGTGATGATGTGTTGTTAAATCAGAGTGCATGATCTAGAACCAAATGCTAGTTAAACCGGCTGTGATATTATGATAGAGGGTTATGATTTAGGTTGCATGATAGTTCTATTAATCACATGAATCCGATCATATGTTCTGCATGTTGGTGAATAGATGTTCTTGATATGATGTGAACGTATATGAACATGTTTGATTTCTGAATAAGTTGTTGATTGATCTGTTTTTCGAAACTGCCAAGATGTTTGCTGATATTTAGGAATTGATTGAGCTGCAAAATATGGAAATCTGTTACACGCTGTCTCGACCAGGGTTGCGAGTCGAGAGCCATTAGTCTCGACTCGAGACTACCTTATCAACACAAACAGCACAAACCGAGACCACGGTTGCGGGTCCGGTTGCGACTCGAGACCGTGTAGTCTCGACTAGACCATAACAACTCGAGACCATCCCAGTTGCGACTCGAGACTTCAAAACTAAAACACCTCGAGACCGACTAGTCTCGACTCGAGATCGATAGTCTCGACTCGAGACCGACAACACATGTACGCTATTGGGCCTTTACTGTTACGAGCCCAACTGATTGGGCCGGATACTTTGACTGGTTACGTGATTTCTATTGAACTGCTATGAATACTTGTGCATGCCATGTGTATACTTGTGTACAATACGTGTAGAACATACGTGCTATACTTGAATACGAACCTAACTTATATGGTAACCATGGTAGGACGTGGTTGACCACCAAATAGCTTGATTTAACTTTTATGTGTATCTGCCGAGCAACCCAAGGTGAGTTCACACTCTTACCAAGGCATGGGATTCCCAGGGTGTTGGGAATGGGATTGAAGGGATAAGGTTGAATAAATTCATACGGATACCATTACTAGACTACCATACCATCGTCCTCGGTTGTGCAGGATACATACGTAAAACCTACGTATACCTAAGTTACTCACTGTCCACAGGTTGCGAAGGACACTCACGTAAAACCTACTGGAACGGATACTCACTACTGCCTCGGTTGTGTCAGGCACTTACGTAAAACCTACGTAAACCCCCGCGTACCCCTATCCTCGGTTGTGAAGGATACTTACGTAAATCCTACGTAAATTTGTACGTATTACTGTTCTCGGGACAGGTAGAACACTTAAGGTAACGCGTAGTCTAGTGGATAAATAACATGGGAAGCCCCCACCAATAGAAACCTATATCGGCCCAGTAGAGCCACCTGATACTCATGAACTTACCTTTACGCATTTACTTTCTGTGAACTCGCTCAACTAGTTGTTGACTCTCTGCTGCATGCCTTGCAGACCTTAGGTACTTAAGGAGCTTGCACAAGGAGGAGCAGGTCGTTGTGGGAATTGGATCGTGAACAAACACTTATTACTTTTCATATATTAACACCTATGTTGGGTTTCTACATTAATGCTTCCGCTATATTTACTTTTGTTGGTTTTGATAAACACCTTTCGTATTGATGGAAACTTTTACAATTTATTTATATGTTCAATATGATTGGTGGCTTGATCCGGGTCATGTCATGCCTCCAAGCGGTGGTACTCCGCGTGTGGATTTTTGGGGGTGTGACACTACTTAAGTGCGACAATTGTCTACGTTATCATGTCGGGCGATGTAAATATGGAAATGTGATAACTGTGGTAGGAGGGGCCATCCTAAGGAAACTTGTAGGCAAGGTATTGAACGTGGAAATAAAGACCAAGATGATAGCAAGAATCACAGAGGAAACAACGACAACGACAAAGGCAAGACGAGTGACAAACAAATAAGTGCTTGAGGTTGTCTTAACTATGGGAGCAAGAAGCATTTCAGAAGATACTCCCCTAAGAAGAGCCAGGCACAAGGATAAAAGCTCAATAGCAGAGCTAGGGGAGCATGCTAGGAAATCCAAGCATGGATATCGGTACGTCCCATATTACTCAACGTTATGCATCCGTGCTGCTAGATACTGTTTCAAATTTTAGCTTCGCATCTCTAAAGTTTGAGAGTATACTTGGTTTAGTAACAAGTAAGTTAGATAATCCGCACATGAAAGTACTAGCTAACAGAAAAGCTAGTGGAAGCCAACGAAGTAACTGGAAACGGCATGATAAAACCCGGAGAGCATGAGTTTATGCTTGATGTACTACCAGTTGAATAGGGAAGCTTCGACAAGGTAATTGGATGGATTGGTTGTCAAGTGGTCGAGCGGAGATTGACATCCGCGTCCCAATGGCGAACGAAGTAACGATCTTGACTCATGAAGCGGGGTACGCCTTTACATATTGCAAATTGCTTGAAGGCACGAATATTGTTTGCGAATAGGATGCGTTCTTGACTCATGTCGAGGACAAGGGAGTCGAAGGACCAAAACACGAAGATACTCCTGAGATAAGGGAATACCCTGAAGTCTCCCCCAAAGACTTGCCAGAAATATCTTCTCAACGACAAGTCAAATTTCGCATCGATTTGACTCCAGGCGCCGGATCTATAGTTAATGCACTCTAGAGACTTACACCTTCAGAAATACAAGGATTGACAGTGTAGTTTCTGTAGTGGATAGAGAAGGAAGATAACAGACCAAAATTTCCTTTTTGGGTAACCCCAGTTCTGCTTGTCAAGAGAAAGGACGATGACTTTCAAATGAACCTCAAGCTACCAGGAGTCGGACGAGCTAGCCAACAAGAGTCGGCGACTCATGCTAAGGATTGACTAACTACTTATTTGACTAATTGCGAGGATCTAACCAGTATTTCCTGACAAATCGATGATCAAGTAGCTGTAAATTCAGGAAGAAAATATTAAGCGTGCACAAAAATGGTGTTTCCTACACGATGCACATAACAACCTTACACCGAATGCGAAACTTTGAGAATCCAAAAAACCGGTACTTAGGATCTTTGGAAACCCTGGCCCAAACTCGTAAAGGTTGTTACCTACGAACCACATCCGTCAACCCAAGCAGACACCGTTAACCTAACATATATGCCATTTCCGTTGACCAAACAGAAAGTGCTTGAATCTCTTTTACTTCTAGCGAGTAGAAGGTTGCATCTCTACTCCCCTTTAATGGTAGTTGCATCACGTTAATTTTCTTCGCTGGGAGTGAACACACATTTGCTTCGTGGTCATTTCTTCATTTTAGCAGATACTCGTCATTCCTTTTCTTGGAAACTTATTTGTCACACATGCACCATTTGCTACGCGTGCGACTTCATTTCGAATAAACGCTTCATTGAAGTTCAAATGTTATGACGCTAAATCTAATTACTGGTTTGTGATTCGAATGACCTACATTATTGTGACTATTGACTCTTTTGCTATCAAGTCAACACACTTTCTTGAAACTTCATTTATTTCAAGCTGCACTCATGGTTTATCTTTGTGACCACGTCGAGATTCCTTTGTGGATACATACGTTTATTTCCGGGCTACGCTGAAACCCAGTTCAATTGCTTGAACTTATCCACTTCGTATATTCAGTTTAAGACGTTATATGATGTATTGAGGGCATCATATTCAAATATTTTACAAATGTTCCTTGCTTCGAGCCGTAGTAGACTTGCTTGGTCTGCGGCTCCCCTAAATCGTTCATTAATGTCGATACCTTGCGGTAATACTCTCACGAAATTGAAGCTTGCGCTAAATTGGTTATGCATCTCCCACGCGGATTTAATTGTTTATCCATTGACTCGCCCTAAATCCGTTTTGTTTATCACAATCAAAGCAGTCTCAACACAGTTATGTGTTAAGGCAATGGTACGTAGATTCATTTCATGGCACGATGTACCTCCTAACGACTCTTTTGTTACAAAATAAACACCTTACAGTATTTATTGTTTTCCATCTTCAATCAAAGACGGTAATACTTTGATGTTCCATATACAACTAAAGATTTTATGAACGCGTGTAAATCAAACCCTCAGGCTTGTTTCGGTGCACTTTCATTTGATTTCCAAAATGGTGAACTTGTTCAGTCACCACTATACTTGAATTATGTCAGTACGACACCTTGTGGTGTCATTACAAACTTGTAGCTTGTGCTAATCAGGGTCAACCGTTCCACGCAAAACTGCATATACTTTCGTTTGACTTGTCATTTAAACATATCTAATGCAACTACGAATCAAGACAATGATACACCAGATTCGCTTGTATTTCATTCGTTGTACTTTTGAAATTTAAGAATGTCAACACACTAAACCTTACCATCCATTTACTCGAGAGTTAGCAGACCATTTTACTATTACATTGAGTTGTTGATTTTGAAGTCATATAGCGGATGCTAGGGGTTGTGAAAACTCGTTTGCATATTCAGATCGATCGTTCGGGAATCTTATTAGTCAAAACTCCTCTTTTGTGGAACCCCCCCTGCTAGATGGATTACACTAGACTAATACGTCTTGTACCTTTGACATCAAATGCTAAAAGCACATACCCTATAACCATAGGATTCGGGTTGTATTATATAATCTTGGACTCACCTGATAAGAGTGAGGTTTGATTCGGTTTGGTGATTATCTACCTCGGTATTAGTCATGTACATACATGCGTGATGTAACCATAAGGAGTTAAGGTAGTTGTAGGACCGGTTTTGACTCCGAAACGATTGCGAAACGAACGTATAACGTGCGGAATCCGTACACGAACGCAACCTAACACACACGATGTAATATAAACGTGATTCTATTATAAATCTAACAAGAACAAACACCTTGAATCACTTTCTCTCTCTAGAATCTCTCTCTAGATCTAGAGCTTTCTAAATGTCAAATGAGCAAAAATTCTCTAATCTAACATAAAGGCTCCTATTTATAGGCCTTGGCTTTTAAAGAGATTTCTCATTAATTACAATTATGCCACCTTGCCTATTTGACTAGCTATCACTAATATATCAATATAACTCTCGTTTTCTTCTGTTTCTCGCTATGGCTCGGATTGACGAAGGCTATAGACATAAATGCAGTAACAGACTCCCCCTTGGATATTGCCGCAGTCAATCTCGTAGCGTCTTGTCTTTCTCGCTCTCTCTCTCTCTCTCTCTCTCTCTCTCTCTCTCCGAGTCTTCTTGAAGCTTTAACACGTTTTCATCAACGTAGACTCTCTTTTGTTTGAAAAGAATCCCCGTGGATCTGTTTTCAGCTTCGGCTTCTCCTTTCTGTAGACTCTTTTCTTCGTCAGGCTCCCCCTTTCGTCAAGCTTCCGTGCTTTGGGATCGACACCTTGCTTTTTGTATACAAGCTTTTCTGGAATAGTTACATGGCTTCTCAAATCCACGCTTCCTTTTGCGTTGAGCTCGTCTTCAGACTCCCCCTTAGACTCGGCTTTCGGGATCGTATTCTGGTATAACATCTACAATTCTCAAATATTTATAAGTAACAACGTTTTGAACATTCAATTTTCCAGAAATCGTAGTCTGGCACTATTCAACTCTCTAAATCACTCCCCTTATCAACAATCTTTACAGATTTGGCAGTGTTAAAGAATCCAATTCCCTCACAGTTAATCGTCCAAGTCCAAACTAATGACCTTGGAGATATCACAAACTGTTTTTGAAATTTTTGATTTTTATTCAAGTATCAAATTAATGAACTTGTTTTATTTTCAGAAACACAATCAACTTAGTTAGATTTTGAAACTCAGCAACTCAGACATCGGTTCATCGAAAATAAAGTAGAAATCAAAATCTTTTTGTATTTCCTGAAAATATAAAGCACTAAAGAAATATATACAAACATATTTACAGACAATATTTTTGATTGAGTATGCGTCAGAGGATCATATCAGTTTTTGACAAGTCACAAGTACCGTTGAGCTGAATTACACATTAAGAATTAAACAATTCACTTAGATTGTCGATATACTGATCCATTTAAATTTTCACACAAATTTCAACTAATTCAGGATACGATTTAGGTGTTTTAAGAAACTTAACTCAATCATGTGTCCCACTTCTTGAATATACCCCCGTATCCAGAATCTCAATATTCAGTCTTACAGGTGATTATACTACAATGATATCTGTACATAAATTAGGAAATGCGAGAACTGAGGGATCTCAGGTCGATACTTCCGTATGCGCAGAGAGATATCAGTTTCGACTTTTCGGTATGTCCCCTTTAGAGGATCTTTTAGCTACAACAGGAATGATTATCAATTTTATTGTCTAATCAGCAGAGGGCTTATGCTGTGTTTCAAGCATTTGCGGAAAGTATTATCCAAGGACTAGGTCAGAATTTCCATTCAGCAGAAGTCACGGAATAATACCCCAGACATCATCGAGTATAAAAACCTAATATATCAGAATACGATACCTTTCAAACGAGATTTCAGGGGTTACCTATATATCAAAGTAGCGTTCCCCACGAAATAAGTACGTGCTTGAATTTAGGTTTATATCCCGAAAAGTTTACTAAATGTATCAAAAGCTATCGACATATCATCAGTGAGACTGTTTAACACTATTTAAACATTACAATTCTTTAGCATACTGTAACTGTCTACTGATGTACTATCATTTCCTCTTTTTACACAACAACTCAAATTTTCGAATTTTATCATGTTTTTGTATTTTTCAAATTTTCTAATGTTTTTGAATTTTCTAACAATACTTCTCCCCCTAAAATGCAAAACAATTAAAAGAAATTTGACAACACGATGCTGATAGCTTTGTCTCGCCATCCATGTTCTGCTTCTCATGTACCAAATTACACTAAAATCAGTAATTACCCCCATGATTTACAACACATTGATTTTTACAATTTGAAAACCGTTTTTCAATCTGGTGAAAATAATCATGTTTGTTCAGCCGTGAGGGTTTCGGCGTATTCAATCAACACATATTTTTGAAATTTTCTATTTTTGACAAAAATTAAAAAACAAACATATTTTTGGTTTTTAATTTTTCAAAATTTTTAGGATTTTGAAAATATTGTTTATTTATATACAGAAAAACAAACAAACTCCCTGTTTCAACCAACACAGGGTCCAGCAGCCTCTGCCTCCTCTTCATGTGCCAGGCTGCTCCAACTTTCAATCTCACAATCTTCAGTATTCTTGAGCACATGCACATTCAACTAATAGAATTACTTGAACAATTTAGCCCAGGTCTGTTGGACCTTAGGCATTTCAACACAATAATTTTCATTCAATGCTGGAAATTCATTGTCATTTTTTACAAAAACTTTCTCAATTTTAACTTCAGCTTTATCATCTTTTACCGAATCAACATGTTTCTTAACACTCCATGTTTGACCTTTCGGTGTACCACGTTTGTAAAAATGTGAATCTTTTTGAACACTTTGGTTTTGAACAACATTTTTTGGTTCCCAAAACTCTTGGGGTTTTGTCATATTAACTGACGTTTTCCAACTTTGTGTTGTTCTGAATGTGGGTGTGTGAGAATTCCAGGTCTGTCTTGAATCAAACCTGTTTGGGTTTGATTTCCAATTTTGATTCGAAGCAAACTTGTTTGTGTTGTACTTCCAAGTTTGTTTTGACTCAAATCTGGTTGACCTTTGTCTCACATTCTAAGATTTTTGTTTCTCAGAATCAATCTTCTTGTTGTCAACATCCACAGGTTTTAGATTTGGACACTTGTGTGCAAGATGTCCTTTTTGATCACATTTGAAACATGTTCTCATGGACACATCTTTGACCTGTGGTTGTTGCTTTTTCTTTTGAGCATGAAACTCATCATTAGACTGTCGTCCAATTTTAAGTTCTTTTTCTTTAGCTAAACTGCTTCGCAGAACAAAACTCATTTTTGTCTGATAACCTGGCGTCTCATTTTTGTTTCGATTATGTTTCTTCTTATAACCTAAACCAGCCTTCATGTTTTTCTTCATGAAACCAGGTTTGTTATACGAACCTTTACGACTCTTACCAACAAACTTTGAAATCTCAGACTTCTCAATCTCAACCATTTTGAAAATTTTGTCAACTTTTTCTGAAATCACATTCTGAATCGGGAATACAACATCTAAGAACAATTTGTCTGATCCAATCATGGTATAAACCAATCCCTTTGAATCATCATTCAAATTTTTCTCGGATTTTGTGTTTTTCAGATATCCATCATGAAGATTTCCTTCATCTTCATCCTGTGATTCAGATTTACCTGTATCAACCGACTCTTCTTTCAACACACTTTCAACGACTTTACCTACCACCTCTGAATCATGAGAATCATCAGATTTGGAATAGGTTATGTCAATGTTGTCTGGCAATTGGTCTACCATGTTGAAAGCTTTTTCGACCTTTTCCTCATCATAAAATGCAAACTTTTCCGGTGGTGGAACTTGATGAAACTCTGAGCCAATGCCTTTCCTGTTTTGCTCAGACTCACCATCTCCCGGTTTTATATTGAAAATTCGTTCCAGCACATATGACGACACGTGGTAACTTTTTAACTTGTTGTTATCCTGTTCTAAATCAGCAATCTGTCGCTTTAACTTAGCAACATCCTCAATATAGGAATTAACAACATCTTGTTTTATAGCATACATTCGTTGAAGCTCTTTAGTTGTTTCAGAAAGATAATTCATTCTTGATTGAGCATATTTAATTTCATCTTTCACTTTCTCATATGACTCTTTTGTAATATGATATGATAATTTCATTGAGTCATATTCCTTTTTCATTTCTTGACAAGCAATCTCTTTTTGTTCGTATTCATTTGTTATTTTCAAAACATTTTCTTTCAAAACTTCATTTTCTTTCTATAATCTGTTACATTTTTCTGAAAGTTTTTCATCATTTTCTTTAAAAACTTTTTCTTTTTCTAGCATTTCTTTGCATTTTTCTTTGAAAATGTTTTCGATTTTTGTGAATTCAAGATCTCTTATTTTGAATTGCTCATCTTATTCAGTACAAGCTCTGCATGTTTCCATGCATTTCTTGCACTGTTCAATTGGTTTTAAGTACAAGTCTTCAGAATCAGAATGTACCTCAGTGATTGGCACTTCGGTGTTTGTTGCAGTTGTCTCAGTTTGCTTTTGATCAGCATCATTCAGCTTTTCTTCAACCCTAACTTCATCACCAGCATCACCAATATCCAAATTCTCATTCTTCTCTTCTTTTTCTTCTTTCTTCACCTCTTTTTCAATCTGCTGTTCTTCAGTAACAACTTCTTTCACAACTTCAACTTTCACAGCTTCTTTTTCAACCTCTTCAGCAACCTTCTTCAGATTGTTCACCATCTCTTCAACACTCTTCTTCATTCACTCTTCATCCCTTTTTCTTAGACATGATAACATACATATCTGATCTCTTTTTCAAGCCTCTTAGCATATGTTTCATCTTTCATCACATGTCTATAGTATTCGGCTCTCAAAGGGATAATGAGTAGAACATCATCAAAGATTATGTCTTTCTTTGGAACAATCGGTTCACCTTCTCTGTTGTAATAGCACTCTCTCCTCTTATCCCATCTTCTGTTGCTAACAGCACTATCATACTCTTCCTGCATGTCATCCATTCTATTGTAGACCACATTTCTTTCTCTGTAAGTCTTCTCACTCAAGATCTCTTCTCGAGTTTTCTCTTTGATCTCAACTTTTTCTTCATGGATTTCAGTAGTGTCTTTGTCTTTGTTTTCATCTTGAATTTTAGCAACAAAAACATAATGCTGGGACTTTGATGCTTTTCTTCCATGAGCTGTTACAGGACGATCTACAGGACGATCTTCATCTGGAAGAACTGTGCTCTAGTCAAAACCTTCATCCTCGTAAATTACAGCACAAGCTCTTGATTTTTCCTTCGGTTTATCTTCAATCAACTTTGGCTCTTCTCTGCTTCGATCGTAGATCGCCTTTCGATAATAATCATCGTTGAAAGGATGTTCATTTCCTTCAGCAACTTCAGAGTTTCTACATTCTCTTTTTAAATGGCCCTTTTGCTTGCATCTGAAGCAGGTCACTTTGGATTTGTCAAATCCAAGTTTTGTTGAAGCACCTCCAAGCGATTGTTTCCCGGTAATCTCCATATACCTCTGAGCTCGGTGAATACAACTAGCTAAACACCAACGGATGTCAATGAGCTCCATCTCTTCTGGATCAATCTGGTCGTAGTCTTCTTTGGTCAATTTGGAATTTCCAATTTTGCCAGCTACAAGACCTTCATATGACTCCAGAACAGATGCAAGGAAACTCATTTGCTGCTTTGCTGCATTGATGCTCATTGCAGGAGAATTCTTCAATTTAATAGCAATGTTGCACAGAATCTCTTCAGTTTCATCAGAACTTGACTTTGCAGATGAATGATATCCAGAATAATGACTTGTCGACGTTGTTTGTGGTTCTATCATCTTCTCACCATTAAATGCTGTTTTTGGTGAACCAACGCCTTTATCAGAAGGTACACTGCGTTTGTAGTACAAGCCCACATTCTGTTGATGTGAAGAACCAGTCATCTTGTTCTGTTTCTGCAGCTCCAGATCATGACTTTCAATCTTTTCAAACAGAGGATCAAGAGAAATTTCATCATATGAAGCATCATTTTTTAAGATAAAAACAAACGTTTGCCACTGATCTGCTCGTGGTAACGCTTCAATGACTTTATCAATAAGTTCCTCTCTTGTTTTGTCAATTTTAAAACGTTCAAGTTCGATTTTGAGGTGACAGAATCTTTCTATCATTTGTCTCACTGTCTCTCCTTTTATATTGTTAAATCGATCAAATTCTTTTTTAAGTAACGCAATTTTATTTTTTCTAATCTATTTTCCCCCCTCAGCTTTAACTCGTAAAGCTTCCCAAACTGACTTTGACGATCCATCATGAGTGAGCAATGCAAATATATCATTTCTAATTGCTGACTGGATCAATGCAATCAATCTTTGTTCGGCAGCAAACTCAGATTTACCTTCTCTGGTAAATCTCATGAACGGTAGTTCTTCGCCTTTATCATCTTTTGGCCTTTCGTATCCAAACTCCAGACAAAACCAGTTTTCATGGGCATATGCTTTTGCCCAGTTGATAAACCGTTCTTTCCACCATGTATAATCTTCAATGCTTTCCAAAGTTGGTGGCTTTGAGTATGTTCCGTAGAAGTTATCATGCTTGATGTTCTCGTTGATGGCTTTCGTGATAGTCTTTGGTGTAACAGTTGTTGTTTCGGAAGAATCGGATGTAAACGCGTTGAAAAACGTGTTGTAGAATTCTTCAGCCATGATGCGAACTTCTTGAATTACCTTGAATATCTCGAATTACATGCACGATTATGATGATGGCCTGATAAGCGAAATATGTCAGTCCTTAAGAGCGAAACCAGGATTTGCACTTAAGAGCGAAACCTCAGAAACCTTAAAAGCGAAACCATCATGTTCAAATGAGCGAAACCATGTATATCATGTTCATAAAAGCGGAACCATGTTGTCGTATGAGCGAAACCACTAGTAATTGTGCCACAAAAGCGAAACCAGGTGACAAATAAGCGAAACTAGGGGTCTTTGATGTCCGTATGAGTGAAACTATGTTGACAAATGAGCGAAACTACATGACTTTGGAGCGAAACCTGATTTTTAACGCGAAATCGGACCGAAAAACTTAAATTTCTCCTAAACGGTTAGGAATTTGGATCTGAAACTTGGTAGGGTTATAGATCAGGTGTTTACGCACAACATATAAAAAATCAGACGATTTGGACCGTAAAAACCCGTTTAATTTGACGAAAATCAGTTAAAAACGTGAAAATATGAAAAAGATGAAGAAATAGATGAAATCCGGATCTGAAATCGATGAAATCACGAGCGGAAATGTGTGTTGGATCAGTGCAATCGAGCTCCTGCTCTGATACCACTTGTAGGACCGGTTTTGACTCCGAAACGATTGCGAAACGAACGTATAACGTGCGGAATCCGTACACGAACGCGACCTAACACACACGATGTAATATAAACGTGATTCTATTATAAATCTAACAAGAACAAGCACCTTGAATCACTTTCTCTCTCTAGAATCTCTCTCTAGATCTAGAGCTTTCTAAATGTCAAATGAGCAAAAATTCTCTAATCTAACATACAGGCTCCTATTTATAGGCCTTGGCTTTTAATGAGATTTCTCATTAATTACAGTTATGCCACCTTGCCTATTTGACTAGCTATCACTAATATAACAATATAAATCTCGTTTTCTTCTGTTTCTCGCTACGGCTTGGATTGACGAAGGCTATAGACATAAATGCACTAACAGTAGTACAAATTTCGAGGACGAAATTTTCTTAACAGGGGGAGAATGTGACAACTGTCAAATTTTGCATGCATCCGTACGTTTAATTAATATTGATTTGTGCTTAATGACTGTGCTAAATTTCAACTGACAATTTAAACTGCTTTCTGATTTATGTTACATACATACACATGCATCACATTCATATTGTCACTCCATTTATTACACACAAACTTTAGTGACAAACTTGATGCACAAAGCACAGTTAGCACAGTGAGCGGATAACCCAGAAAACATGCTGATAATGCCAGCACATAGATAGACAATGTTTTTGTGGCCGGAATGAGCCAGGACAGGATATTACACTAGTAGGGAGTGTAGAGAAGTGAGCACCATAAAACTGCGTCACTAGGTGATAGTTATAGTGCCGTGAACTGCCTAAAACACACTCTAAATGCAGAATTCTACACTTAATAACAAAATTCAGCATTTAACTATGCTAGTAATGTGCAAAAACTAAACTAAATGGTCTTGTACACTTTCCAAAGTGCCGGGAATTAATTGTGACACAAAAAGTATTATAAAAGACACATTACGGATTAATTAAGCACTTTAACGGAACAACACCCAACCGAACAACCGGACGTTACCCGGAACATAAAAATATTGTGAAACACATTGTTTTATTTTACTAAGCTAGTTAGGGTCCCCGAACACCCTAACACACTATATATTTCATAACACACCAAAACCCACCAACTATATCATTTGATTTCTAACTAAACTAGTAACTAAACATTGAAACCCAACCCTATACCCCCCCCCTTTGGAACCGGTTACCATGGGTGTCCCCACCCATGGATTTGTTTGAATATAAAAATGGATTATGTTGGGGATTAAGAAGCATTTTATACAAAGGATAAAGAAGTGTAGGAGGTTATAAGAGTTAACCTCAAAACCCTCACCTTCTCACTTCACAACATCACAATTCACTCAACTCTCTCTCCATCTCTTCCCTTGGATTCGGCCGTGAGCCACCACAACCATCATTCAAGCTTCTTCAATCATTCCAAGGGCATCCAAGGGTGTTAGAGATCATACAACGAAGCTCGGTGTGTTCGGAAGCCCAAGAACCTCTCTCATCTTCTTTTAACCACCACTTTTATACTCTTGAACTCCCCTAGCCTTGTGTGTTAGGATCTGAGGCTGTCATGATTCGTGTTTGTTTGCATAAAACTAATAAGTGCAGCGGAAATAGGTAGCAAACTTTGTAAACACAAACAAAGGAAAGTAGAGATTGATAAACAATTGCTTTTCATTGAGTCAAATAATTTACAAATAAGCAAAAGATTACAGTAAAAGCTTACAATCTAAACTCCCCCTCAGCCTGATACACCAGAGTTGGTTGCACGAGATGAAAGGATGAATTGAGGAGAAGAACTCACTCAAAACGATCAAGTGTAACAGTACAGAGTACTGTCATACTTATATGCAAACCAAACTACTGATATACTTCAGCTGACGTCACCATGATAGTGACATCTAACGACCTAACAAACTATAAATACTGATCTGTACAAACTACTATCATGTAACATCTGACATTCACTAACATACAAAACATAAGGAAACTACTGCTTCACGTTCCACTGTTGTAGCCTTAGCACAGATGGTGAGTCTTCAGTGCTTTCTTTAAAGGTGATCAGTCTTTGAGAGGGCAGTGCTTGAATCTTCAGCAGCACTTAGGAAACAACAGTAGATAGAGCAACAGAGTTTGTCTTTAGCAGTTGTTAGGTAATCATCAGAGTTTGGTTTATCAGTTGTTGTAGTTGAGCAGCACTTAACATTTATCAGCTGTTAGATAACCACTGTCAAGGGGAGAGATTAGAGTAAACTGCTGCTTATTAGGAGTCCACTGATGGGATCCGGTTTTGGCTTTACATTATCTGTTCCTCTATTAGGGTTCAATCTCAACATTGTGCTAGTGGTAAGTCTCTTAGATCTTCTTCCTCTTCATGTTTTTGATGGTTAATAGTTAAAGAATGATATAATCTCAAGAAACACTAAAAACATAAAAAAAGTCTTGAACATAAACTAACATAGTGACGAAGTATGGTTAAAAGGATCAAGAAATCATGATAGTCATGTGTTGTTATGCTTGTTGATCATTGTTTGTGTAGGATCGAGATTCGACCCGAATGAGTCGTTCAGAGGCGATCAACTACGTTTCAGGTGCAGAGTAGCATGAAACGGAGGTAGAGACATCTTGCAATTCACTTAATCTACTGATTTTATTGATCTGACAACGTTTACAGCTCAAACCTCACACCGGCAGCACTTCGGCATGGAATACAAGGTGATCCCTCTAGTTTCGCTCGAAGGACAACTATATATAGGCTGGATGGTTTCACTTATATGGACATGTCCATATAAGCAAAACTACATATGTACCAATAAGCGAAACCTCTAGCCTAGTGACATGTGAGCGAAACTAACCTACTAAACAAATACAATCTTCAGTTTTCTTGTAAAACGCGCCCTAATCTATACAATACAATGTAGGACTTGATCCAAGACGAAATCAACAGATGTTGTGACAACTCGTATTTCAAACCCGCCCTTGTATTGTCTGTAACGTTTGTGAACTTGATTTAACTATCGAATGTTATGACACTATAATACGTGATTATGTGAACCTTAATTAATGAACGTAAGTTGTTATGTGCATTGCGTAAATATGTGTATGTATGTATAACCCAAACCGCACAACACTCAATCAATCACACAAGGCCTTTGGGCCGTGCCATTGTGCTCGGATTAGGGGCAGCCCAACTAAGGGCCGGCCCACTCCTCTTAATCGTGTAAACCTCATAGTTGGGGATTGGTATTGTTATTTGTCACAAGAACGCTATCACACAATAAACCCTAGTCTCTTCCTCTCTCTCGCTCAAACCCGACGGCACAAGGCAACCGGAGATCACCCTCCTGTCGGATCACTTCCTTCTAGTTTGATTCTAATCAGTTAGTGTTTTATATTGATGTTGTGTTGAATGATGCTATATGTGCTTATGATTGATTGATTATGTATGTGTTGAATCGGATAGTATGAAAATAATCATGAGCCTAATAGATGTTAATCGGCCACCATGTTCTATATTGGGATTGTTTTTGAATTGATGTTAACCGAATGTTTGTTAACCGGCTATAGATTTACATGAATCGGATGATATGGTATATATAAAACCGAGTAGATGCTAACCCGGATATCATGTTCTATTGGATGGATTGTTGTGTGATAATTAAATCTTAGATGCTTATGATCGAGAATTTCGGGTTGTTATTCATATGATTCTTAGTGAGTTAGGGTTCATACGATTTGGATGGTAGAATTCCCTGTTTGATCGATTTGGTGTTAACTGCTTTGTTGGAATTGTGTTAATTGATAGAATGTAATTATGGAAATTACTAAATGCGTGTAACCGAAATGCTTGATTATTGGAATGATTGAACTAATCGCACAAGAGATCCCCCATCACACAAGACTAGCCAGTCGCACAAGGGAGCCCACTCGCACAAGGCTCCTGGTCGCACAAGGCCCCTAGTCGCATAAGACCTCCTTCGCACAAGGCTTGCTGGATCACACATGTGTTTAACAGTTGGGCCTTCAAGCCCAAAGTGGGTCGCACAAGACACATGGACCGGGCAGAATAGTTGTTGTTGTGACTGGGCCGCACAAGCCCATATCTGATCGCACAAACCAATTTCACCCTACTATAGTTTGGGCCGGTCAACATGTTGGGATTGGGCTTGATTGGATCGTACAACCCGTCCGGGTCGCACAAGATCGACCGGACCGCACAAGTTGGTTGCATGCTATTAGGGCCGCATTGTTATTAGATCATATATGATATTGGACTTCTTTTATGTTGGGCTGCTTACATTTGGGCTAATGATTAAAACGCACAAGTATGGTTTCGTTGTGCTCATTGACTGTTTATGTGTTATACGTGTTTGCTATGGATATTACGTGCACGTTATTTGCTAACTTATGTGATTCATACGTGCATTACTTGAAGTCAAAACCTGACTTGTGTGGTAACCCTGTTAGGACGTGATTGACCACTTTAATTCAAGTAACTTTGGTATAATCTGCCGAGCAAACCAAGGTGAGTTCATTGCATTTCTCTAGCATGCGTCCCGGTGGTTTGGGACAACTGGTAAACATTTGGAAGGGGAACTCTGGGTAAACAATTACTTGGGTATTGGTTATTGTACATGGGATCGGTCATTACCATTGCTTGGTTAGGAGCATTGGGGTTGTTAAGAGGCACACTCCTCGGATACATATGGGCACATTCCCTAGGGTATCTAGCATGAGCAACATCGTAACGCAACATTGAATCACATTAACATACATCTGGTAACAAAACACGTTAACAAAACCTTGAACTCACCAGCGTAGTCTGACACACTTGTTTGCATGCTTGTAGGTCATTAACCTTGGAACATGGACTTGCTATCTGGGAGTGCTGGAGTGGTCATGGATCGAAGCTATTGGATCATTTATAATTGATACCTTGGTTTTGAGTTTATTTTGAAACGATTGCTAAACGACTTATCATATGCTTCCGCTACATAACTTTTGTGAATTAATATTGTGTTTGACATTTAATCTTGGTCATTAATGACATGTTTATTTAAGTATTTACTATTGGTTCAATGTGATTGGTGGCTCAGACTCTGATGTGTAACACGCCTCGCGGGGTTTCCGCAAGTGGTATTTTGGGGGTGTTACAGTTTGGTATCAGAGCCACTGGTTATAGTGAACTAGGTTTTAAAACGTTATATAAAACCAGACTATAACCAAACAACTTCGAAGATCGATCATGACACTCAGCTCCAGATTGCAAGGTTCGTCTCTCTCTCACTTTATACATTACTTGCTTAGCAGTCACACACACTCACAACATATATGAAATGAAACATTAAACACCATAGTGACTGGATGGTGTGACACTACTCTTCGACTCATGTGAATCATAGACCTGTGATACCCTCTGTTGTGTTGTTTGAACGGGGGGAAACTTTGAGCGCAAGTTAAGAGGCACTGAGATAAGCATGCAAATTGCCTTATTATTATGGGTGCACACTTAATAATAATGCGGGGTGCATGCAAGTCCCAGTGAGACTTATCGGGCGTGAGAAGGGTTCTGCCTTACTATGTGCGAACTTGGTAGTACGTAAATATCAGTATGATACTTGACTTCCATCTCGTTTCGAATTTCTGAATCGATTCATTTCCAACTATAGAATCATGAGTGGACGAGGACACGGACATGGCAACATCAACATGACTCAGGCTGAGTTGACTGACCTAATCAATACCCGTGTGGCTGAGGCTTTAGCAGCCTATCAAGCTGGTACGGAATGTACCAAGTACACTTTACTCTTATACCACGTACACGTCTTTTCATTCCTATAATGTGTTTCCTTCCGTCATTTAGGTCAGCAAGCGCAACCCCAACCTAACCAACCTGCGTGTACGTTCAAAATGTTTATGGACTGTAAGCCACAGACCTTCACCGGGACTGAAGGGGCTGTGGGACTTCTAAGATGGTTCGAGAAAGCAAAGTCTGTGTTTGCTATCTGTAATTGTCCCGCTGGGGACAGGGTGAAATATGCTGCGGGTACCTTGGCGGATGGTGCCCTAACGTGGTGGAATGCCCAAGTGCAGTTGCTGGGCATTGAGGCAGCGAATGCCACAACATGGGATGACTTTAAAGAACTAATCAGAGAGGAGTATTGTCCACGGGATGAGGTCCAAAAGTTGGAAAACGAGTACTACGACCTGAAGATGGTTGGATCTGAGGTCGAAGCGTATGTGAAGCGATCGTATGAACTGGCCGACATGTGCCCGAACTTGTCCCGGCCTATGTCTCGGAGGATTGAGTTATTCATCAAAGGGTTGCCTCCGCGTGTGAAGAGTTTGGTCACTGCAGCCCATCTCAATGATTTAACACAGATTGTTCGACTGACTCATAAGATTGTGGACCAAGAGGTCGAGAGCAATTCGTTACCCCCGCGCATTTCAGCTACCGCTGCTACGGCACCCACTGCTACTACATCTGCTAATGATAACAAACGGAAGTGGAGCGACTACGACAAAGCATCCAGTGCTGGTCAGACTCAGAAAAGGCCAGACAACAACAACCGCAGCATCAGCCAGTCGTCTTCTGTCAATCAAGGCCAGGGAAGTGGCCACAGCCAGGGTTCGTATGCAGGGAAGAAGCCACGATGTAACAAGTGTGGCTATCATCATTTCGGGGCGTGTGGTCGGACATGTAACAGGTGTGGTAAGGTGGGCCATGAGGCCAGGGATTGTAGGGCCTCACAACCCAAACACCAGCAGCAACAGAATCAGCAAAACCAGAAACAACAGGGGCAACCACCCCAGCAGAACCAGGGTTTCAGGAAGGGATGCTATCAGTGTGGTGACGAGGGCCACTTTAAGCGGGATTGCCCTCAGTTAAACCAGAACGCCAACGACAACAACCGCCCGAACAACAACAACGCTAGAAACAACAACAACAACAACGGCAATAATGGGGGAAATGGTGCTCGAGGCAGAGTGTTCCAGCTTGGAGCAGGGGATGCCAGGAATGACGGCAACTTTGTAACTGGTACGTTTCTTGTTAACAATCGTATTGCTTCTGTATTATTTGATTCGGGTGCCGATTGGAGTTATGTGTCCCTAGAGTTTAGTCAACGATTAGGGATAACCCCAACACCTTTAGAAGTTAAACAAATAGTAGAACTAGCAGATGGTAAGACGATAGAAGCCTCGAATGTCCTTTTCGGGTGGAAACTAGATCTCGTGGGTCAGGTGTTCGATATTGACCTCCTTCCCGTTACGCTCGGTAGCTTCGATATAGTGGTAGGCATGGATTGGCTGTCTAAGCACCAAGCAGAAATTTTGTGTAAAGAGAAGATTGTGCGTATTCCTCTCCCTGATGGGGAGTCACTGTTAGTTCAAGGGCATCGTAGTGGGACGATGGTTGGGATTATAACGGCCATGCGTGCACAGCGGTATCTACAAAAGGGGTATCCTGCACTGTTAGCGTTAGTTACCAACGCTCAGTTTGAAGAAAGTAAGATCGAGGATCTACCAGTGGTGCGAGAATTCGCTGATGTATTCCCAGAGGAGCTACCAGGGTTACCTCCTCACCGTCAGGTAGAATTTCAGATTGATCTTGCGCCGGGAGCGGCTCCAATTGCTCGAGCCCCTTACCGGCTAGCACCTGGAGAGTTACAGGAGTTGTCCAATCAACTACAGGAGTTGTTGGATAGAGGTTTCATTCGACCCAGTTCATCGCCTTGGGGAGCCCCAGTTCTGTTCGTAAAGAAGAAAGACGGGTCATTCCGTATGTGTATCGACTATCGAGAGCTCAACAAGGTGACCATTAAGAACCGCTATCCATTACCACGCATCGACGACTTGTTTGACCAGTTGCAAGGGTCAAGTTTCTATTCAAAGATCGACTTAAGGTCGGGTTATCACCAGGTAAGGGTTAGGGAAGAGGATGTTCCCAAGACTGCTTTTCGAACGCGCTACGGACACTATGAGTTTTTGGTCATGCCGTTCGGATTGACGAATGCACCAGCGGTTTTCATGGATCTCATGAACCGCGTATGTAAGCCATATCTTGACGAGTTTTTTATAGTGTTTATTGACGACATCTTAGTCTATTCCAAGAACAAGGAAGATCACGAGCGTCACCTACGTCTCATCTTGGAACTTTTGAGAAGGACAGCTGTATGCGAAATTTTCTAAGTGCGACTTTTGGATTCGAGAAGTGCATTTCCTTGGGCACGTTGTTAACGAGAAAGGGATACATGTGGATCCTGCGAAGGTGGATGCAGTTATGAATTGGGCGGCACCAAAGACTCCGTCTGAAGTGCGCCAATTTCTTGGTCTCGCGGGATATTATCGAAGGTTCATTAAAGACTTCTCAAAAATCGCGCAACCTCTCACCTCGCTGACACAGAAGAACACAACGTACTCTTAGGGAACGAAGCAGGAAGAGGCTTTCCAAGTTGTTAAAGCAGAAACTTTGCAGTACACCGATCTTGTCATTACCAGAGGGTACCGAAGATTTTGTGGTTTATTGTGATGCTTCGATTCAGGGTCTCGGTTGTGTGTTGATGCAACGCGAGAAGGTGATAGCTTATGCTTCTCGTCAGCTGAAGGTGCACGAGAAGAACTACACGACACACGACTTGGAGTTGGGAGCGGTGGTATTTGCGTTGAAGATTTGGAGGCACTATCTGTACGGTACCAAATGCACCATCTACACCGACCATAGGAGTCTTCAGCACATCTTCGACCAGAAGGAATTGAATATGCGACAACGGCGATGGGTGGAATTATTGAATGATTATGAATGTGCCATAAAGTATCATCCGGGCAAGGCGAACGTCGTAGCTGACGCCCTCAGTAGAAAGGATAATGCACCTAGGCGTGTACGAGCATTGCAACTCACGATCCAGTCCAATCTTCCTTCCCAGATACGGGACGCTCAGTTAAAAGCATTGAAACCAGAGAACGTTCGAGCTGAAGCTTTGCGTGGCTCGAGACAACACTAGAACAAAAGGGAGACGGTGCTTACTATGTAACTGGACGCATTTGGGTCCCATTCTTTGGCAACTTACGAGAACTTGTAATGGAAGAGGCACATAAATCACGTTACTCCGTACATCCTGGATCAGATAAGATGTACCATGACTTAAAAACTACGTACTGGTGGCCTAGCATGAAGGCTCACATAGCAACCTACGTCAGCAAATGTTTGACTTGCGCTAAAGTCAAAGCGGAGCATCAAAAGCCATCAGGTCTACTGCAGCAACCAGAGATACCCACCTGGAAGTGGGAACAGATCGCTATGGATTTTGTGACAGGATTACCCAAAACTCAGGCAGGGAACGATACCATTTGGGTGATTGCTGATCGCCTCACGAAGTCAGCACACTTCCTAGCAATCAAGGAAACAGACAAGTTTTCTCAATTGGCAGCAATTTACCTTAAGGAAGTGGTTTCTAGGCATGGGGTGCCAACTTCTATCATCTCAGATCGAGATCCGCGTTTCACTTCCGAGTTATGGCAGTCAATGCATAAATCGTTCGGTTCCCAACTCGACATGAGTACCGCTTATCACCCGCAGACGGATGGTCAGAGCGAGCGCACCATCCAAACACTCGAAGATATGCTTCGGGCATGCGTACTCGACTTTGGAAAAGGATGGGAGAAGCATCTACCGTTGATAGAATTCTCCTACAACAACAGCTACCATTCAAGTATTAAGGCAGCTCCGTTCGAAGCACTGTACGGACGGAAATGTCGTTCACCTCTCTGTTGGCATGAGGTGGGTGATAGTCAGATCACAAGCCCTGAGTTTGTTCTTGAGGCATCAGAAAGCATTGTGCAGATCCGAAACCGTATGGCCGCAGCTCGCGACCGTCAGAAAAGCTACGCTGACAAGCGTAGTAAACCGTTGGAATTCGAAGTTAATGATCGCGTTATGTTAAAAGTCTCACCCTGGAAGGGTGTGGTGCGTTTTGGGAAACGCGGAAAACTAAACCCTCGTTATGTGGGACCGTTCAAAATTCTGGAACGAATTGGAAAAGTGGCCTACAGGTTGGAATTACCTGCTGAGTTGGGTAATGTCCATGATGTGTTTCACGTATCGCAGCTAAAGAAGTGTTTGGTTGATGAAACACTAGTAGTACCATTTCAAGAGCTGAAGATAGACGACAAATTGCAGTTTGTCGAAGAACCAATTGAAATTATGGACCGAGAAGTTAAAGTTCGTAAGCACAACCGCATACCGATTGTGAGAGTTCGTTGGAACTCAAGACGTGGTCCAGAGTTCACATGGGAACGCGAGGACCAGATGAAACTTAAGTATCCACATTTGTTCCCCACAGATCAGGCAGAACCTAGCAAACTTAACGTTGATGCAACTAGTGAATTTCGGGACGAAATTCCCATTCAAGAGGGGGATGATGTGACACCCCAGGAAAACCAGTGAACGATTGAACTTACCTAGCTTCCTCAGTGAGTGCATACCAAATTTCGGGACAAGATTTCTTTTTAGTTGGGGATAATGTGACAACTCGTATTTCAAACCCGTCCTTGTATTGTCTGTAACGTTTGTGAACTTGATTTAACTATCGAATGTTATGACACTATAATACGTGATTATGTGAACCTTAATTAATGAACGTAAGTTGTTATGTGCATTGCGTAAATATGTGTATGTATGTATAACCCAAACCGCACAACACTCAATCAATCACACAAGGCCTTTGGGCCGTGCCATTGTGCTCGGATTAGGGGCAGCCCAATTAAGGGCCGGCCCACTCCTCTTAATCGTGTAAACCTCATAGTTGGGGATTGGTATTGTTATTTGTCACAAGAACGCTATCACACACTAAACCCTAGTCTCTTCCTCTCTCTCGCTCAAACCCGACGGCACAAGGCAACCGGAGATCACCCTCCTGTCGGATCACTTCCTTCTAGTTTGATTCTAATCGGTTAGTGTTTTATATTGATGTTGTGTTGAATGATGCTATATGTGCTTATGATTGATTGATTATGTATGTGTTGAATCGGATAGTATGAAAATAATCATGAGCCTAATAGATGTTAATCGGCCACCATGTTCTATATTGGGATTGTTTTTGAATTGATGTTAACCGAATGTTTGTTAACGGGCTATAGATTTACATGAATCGGATGATATGGTAGATATAAAACCGAGTAGATGCTAACCCGGATATCATGTTCTATTGGATGGATTGTTGTGTGATAATTAAATCTTAGATGCTTATGATCGAGAATTTCGGGTTGTTATTCATATGATTCTTAGTGAGTTAGGGTTCATACGATTTGGATGGTAGAATTCCCTGTTTGATCGATTTGGTGTTAACTGATTTGTTGGAATTGTGTTAATTGATAGAATGTAATTATGGAAATTACTAAATGCTTGTAACCGAATTGCTTGATTATTGAAATGATTGAACTAATCGCACAAGAGGTCCCCCATCACACAAGACTAGCCGGTCGCACAAGGGAGCCCACTCACACAAGGCTCCTGGTCGCACAAGGCCCCTAGTCGCATAAGACCTCATTCGCACAAGGCTTGCTGGATCACACATGTGTTTAACAGTTGGGCCTTCAAGCCCAAAGTGGGTCGCACAAGACACATGGACCAGGCAGAATAGTTGTTGTTGTGACTGGGCCGCACAAGCCCATATCTGATCGCACAAACCAATTTCACACTCCTATAGTTTGGGCCGGTCAACATGTTGGGATTGGGCTTGATTGGATCGCACAACCCGTCCGGGTCGCACAAGATCGACCGGACCGCACAAGTTGGTTGCATGCTATTAGGGCCGCATTGTTATTAGATCATATATGATATTGGACTTCTTTTATGTTGGGCTGGTTACATTTGGGCTAATGATTAAAACGCACAAGTATGGTTTCGTTGTGCTCATTGACTGTTTACGTGTTATACGTGTTTGCTATGGATATTACGTGCACGTTATTTGCTAACTTATGTGATTCATACGTGCATTACTTGAAGTCAAAACCTGACTTGTGTGGTAACCCTGTTAGGACGTGATTGACCACTTTAATTCAAGTAACTTTGGTATAATCTGCCGAGCAAACCAAGGTGAGTTCATTGCATTTCTCTAGCATGCGTGCCGGTGGTTTGGGACAACTGGTAAACATTTGGAAGGGGAACTCTGGGTAAACAATTACTTGGGTATTGGTTATTGTACATGGGATCGATCATTACCAATGCTTGGTTAGGAGCATTGGGGTTGTTAAGAGGCACACTCCTCGGATACATATGGGCACATTCCCTAGGGTATCTAGCATGAGCAACATCGTAACGCAACATTGAATCACATTAACATACATCTGGTAACAAAACACGTTAACAAAACCTTGAACTCACCAGCGTAGTCTGACACACTTGTTTGCATGCTTGTAGGTCGTTAACCTTGGAACATGGACTTGCTATCTGGGAGTGCTGGAGTGGTCATGGATCGAAGCTATTGGATTATTTATAATTGATACCTTGGTTTTGAGTTTATTTTGAAACGATTGCTAAACGACTTATCATATGCTTCCGCTACATAACTTTTGTGAATTAATATTGTGTTTGACATTTAATCTTGGTCATTAATGACATGTTTATTTAAGTATTTACTATTGGTTCAATGTGATTGGTGGCTCAGACTCTGATGTGTAACACGCCTCGCGGGGTTTCCGCAAGTGGTATTTTGGGGGTGTTACAGATGTAGTGCACCAACAAACTTGTTGGATCGTCGTTGACCCTGAATGAGTCGATCAGAAGAGTCGTTTCTCTAATTCAAAGGCGGAATCAGTGAATTAGATGCTCAAACTAAATATAATGCTTCACTTTATTGATTCTAACAACGTTTACAACCTGGAAGCAATTCGGCAGCACTTCGTTACAAGTTCCAAGCGTTACAAATGAAACAACCATGCACCCTATTTATAGAGTTTCTGGATCGCCTTTGTGGACATGCTCTATGAGCGACCCAGATAAGTTGTGTGGTTCGCTTTTATGGACAATGTCCATATAAGCGGTCCACAATGCTAATTCACCAGTTCTCATTTCTCGAACCTCGTGCACTGGTTATCCTAACCTATCCTAACCTATTACATGATACAAGACGAAGTCAATAGACGTAATACACCAACAGACTCCCCCTCGGATATTGACGAAGTCTTCAGTGAACATTCTCTGTTATGCCACCTCTTCAGTCTTGATCATCTTTGCCAACTTCATCATCAGTAGGCTCCCCCTCTCATCAAGCTTCCGTGCTTTTAGAGATCATCACCTTGCTTTTCAGCTACAAGCTCTTCCTCACTTACAACTTATCTTTAGGCTCCCCCTTAGACTCGGCTCTTCGGGATCGTAATCTGGTTCTTTCCTGTAATCACTCATACAAATGATAAGTAACAACATTTTTAAACTCATCAACCAGTAGCCATAAACTGGCACTAAACAACTTTCTAAAACACTCCCCCACAGATTATCATTCAAATTCAAATTAATGACCTTGTTTAGTTTTCAGAAACACAATCAGCATACTTAGATTTTGAAACTCAGCAACTCAGACATCGGTTTATCGAAAATAACGCAGAAATCAAAATCTTTTTGTATTTTCTGAAAATATAAGGCAGTAAAGAAATATATACAAACATATTTACAAACAATATTTTTTGTTTTGAGAATGCAACAGAGGATCATATCAGTTTTTGACAAGTCACAAGTACCGTTAAGCTTTAAATCATACTCATAATTAAACAATTCACTTAGATTGTCGATATACTGATCCATTTAAATTTTCATACAAATTTCTACTGATTCAGGATACGATTTAGATGTTTTAAGACTTAAACTCATTCATGTGTCCCACCTCTTGAATATACTCCCGTATCCAGAATCCAATATTCAGTCTTACAGGTAAGAATACTACAATGATGTCTGTACATAAATTAGGGGTTAAATGCGAGAACTGAGGGATCTCAGGTCAGAACTTCCGTTCAGCAGAGAGATATCAGTTTCGACTTTGCAGTGTGCCCCCTTTAGAGGATCTTTTCAGCTACAACAGATGATTATCAATTTTATTGTCTAATCAGCTGAGGGCTTTATGCTATATTTCAAGCATTTCAGGATAAAGTATTAGCCAAGGACTAGGTCAGAACTACCGTTCAGCAGAAGTCCCGGAATAATACCCCAGACATCATAGAGTATAAACACCTAGTATATCAGAATACGAAACCTTTCAAACGAGATTTCAGGGGTTACCTATATATCCAAGTAGTGTTCCCCACAAAATAAGTAAGTTTGAATTTAGGTTTATATCCCGAAAAAGCTTACTAAATGTATAAAAACCTATCGACATATCATCAGTGAGACTGCTTAACGCTATTTAATCATTACAATTCTTTAGCATACTGTAACTGTCTACTGATGTACAATCGTTTCCTCTTTTTACGCAAAACTCAAATTTTTGATTTTATCATGTTTTTGGCTTTTTCAAATTTCAAATGTTTTTGTAGTTTCTAACAATATTTTTCTCCCCCTAAAATGCAAAACCAATAAAGAAATTTGACAAACCGATACTGATAGCTTTGTCTCGCCATCCATTTTCTGCTTCTCATGCTCTGTTTTGCAGAAAATATAACATCAAGGACCCCCATGATTTACAACCCATTGATTTAGACAGTTAGAAAACCGTTCTTCAACCTGTGATAGTAATCATGCTTGTTCAGCCGTGAGGGTTTCGGCATAGTCCATCACCACTTATTCAAAGTAAACTAACATCAAACATCACAATCATCAACCAAACAAACAAACAATCAACAAACAAACAGGAATCATCAAACACAACACAAAATTATACAAAACAACAAACAAGCTCCCTGTCTGACCAAAACCAGCGATCTTCAACCTCTTCCTGTGCAACACTCTCACAATCTTCATCAGCAATTATCACCTGCACATTCAAATCTTATCAAATACGCAAACCATTTGTCATAAGAATTTCAATCAATAAAGATAGATGCCGATTCATGCTTCGCAATCCAGGAAGCTCCGGCAATTCCAATCACTTAATCAAACATGGTGTCCACCTAGGCCTCAGCAGCCTTAGGTGTAACCTTGATTCTAGCAACCTGAATTTTAAAGTTTTTAGCCTTGAGCGGTGGAAAATTTGCATCATAGACAACCACATCTGAATACTCAGACGTTTTCTCCACAGAAGTTGAACTTATTGTATCAGTTTTTGGTTTCCAACTTTGTTTCTGTTTCTCATCTTTCATCAACTCAACACTTTTCTTAACAGACCACACTTGACCTCCTGGAGTACCTCTTTTGTAAAAATTTGTTTCTTTATGAACCTTTTGAGTTTGAACAACATTTTTAGGTTTCCAAATCTTTTGAGGTTTTGTCACACCAACCGATGTTTTCCGACTCCATGATGTTCTCATTCTGGGTGTGTGAGAATTCCAGGTCTGTCTAGAATTAAAATTGTTCGGATTTGATTTCCAATTTTGATTTGAGGCAAACTTGTTTGTTGTATACCTCCAAGTTTGTCTTGAATCAAATCTGGTTGACCTCAGTTTCACACTCTCAGATTTCTGTGTCTCAACATCAACAGACTTTGGATTTGGACACTTTCGTGCAACACGTCCAATTTTATCACATTTAAAACATACTTTCTTTGACACATCTTTTGCCTGTTGTTGTTTCTTTTTCATATCCTCAAAGTCTGCATTAGATTGTTTTCCAATTTTGAATTTTTCTTCTTCGGTGAAACTTTTTCCTTGAACAAAATTCATTTTTGTCTGAAAATTGGACCTTTCAGTTCTGTTCTGATTATATTTCTTCTTATACCCCAAACCAGACTTCATGTTTTTCTTCGTAGAACCAGGTTTGTTATAAGACCCTTTGAAACCTTTACCAGCAAACTTCGACATTTCAGACTTCTTAATTTCAACCATCTTGAAAACTTTGTCAATTTTCTCTGAAATCACATTCTGAATCGGGAAAACCACATCCAAGAATAATTTGTCCGATCCAATCATGGTATAAACCAATCCTTTTGAATCATCATTCAAATTCTTCTCAGATTTCGTGTCTTTCAGATATCCATCATAAAGATTTCCTTCATCTTCATCCTGTGATTCAGACTTTCCTTTCAAAACACTATCACCCACCTTACATACCACCTCTGAATCATCAGCATCATCAGCTTTGGTGTAAGTCACATCGATACTTTCAGGTAATTGGTCAACTAGGTTCAAACCCTTTGCCACCTTTTCCTCATCATAAAAAGTATAATTGTCCCTCAAAGGTGGTGGTACCTGATGAAACTCTGAACCAATACCCTTTTTACAATTATTAGTATCTTTGTCATCTGGTGTGATATTGAAAATACGTTCGAGAATGTACGAAGAGTTATGATAACTTTGAAGTTTTGTAACAATCTTTTCTTTTTCAGCCAAGACTTGTTTAAGATTAGCAATTTCATCAACACGCTTGTTTAATTCAATTTGTTTTTCTTTAAACTGTCTTTCATACAATTCTTTGGTTGTTAAAGTTTCAGACAATCTCTGATCAAAACTTTTGACTTGGCTCTTCAAAGTATCATAAGCTTCTTGTACTTTCTGACTTGACCATTTTAAAGAATCATACTGTTTTTGTAACTCTAGAAACTTAGATTCTTTCTCAATGCAATCAACACATTTTGTGTCACATTTTTCTTTCAAAACCTTATTTTCTTTTTCAAAATCATGACGTTTCTGTGTTAATTTCTCAACTTTTAATTTTAAGCTTTGCTCTGTGTCAATCCTTTCTTTACATTTTAGTTTTAACGCATTTTCAAGTTTGTTCATTTCATTATCTTTTGTTTTTATGATGTCATCTTTTTCTGTACAGGCTTTGCACACTACTATGCAATTCCTGCACTTGTTTTCATTTTTATCAACTAAATCAACATTCAATGAGTCAGAAGATTTTCTTATCTCAGTCTCTTTCAGCACCGAATCTTCTTTCTTAGCTTTCTGATCTACCACTGCCTTCTCCTCTTTTCCTTCTTTCTTTACATCCTTTCCTTTCTCTTCAGATTTCTGTTCCTTTTCAGCAGCAGTCTTCGCATCAACCTTCACTTCTTCAATCAACTTCTTCAATTCTTCTTCTTTTCTCTTTCTCATTTCTACTACCTTCGGTAAACTTGCTTCAAAGACTTCTTTCAGCTTGTTCATCAAATCTGGCAGATAGCTTTTATCAGAAAGTCTTTTTGTGTTGAAAATACGCTCACTTGGAAACACATTGGTTACAGCATCAAAATCCACTTTTGACGGATCTACCACTGGATTCCCCTGTGGATCCAAATAACACTCCAATTCTTCATTCCATCTCTTGGCTCTCTGTGCTTCTTGAAATGGTTCATACAGCTTGCCAATCTCCCATCTTGCACTGTCTCTTCTCCACCAGGCATCATGCTCTTCTTTTGCCATGTTCTTATATTCGTGAATTACACTCGATTGTCGTGAAATAATCTTGATACTTGAACGAAATCAAATTGATCGTATGTGCGAAAACCAATTTGGACAAATAAGCGGAACTGGTTGAACAGATACGCGAACCAGTAACTTTGACCAAAAGAGCGAATCAAGTCGAATAAGCGAACCAACACAATGTATCTATAAGCGGTCCAAAAAAGTTCAAACGAGCGGACCAAGACTTGTCATATGAGCGGACCAGAACTTGTCATACGAGCGGTTCAGATGAACTAATGTACGAATGAGCGGCCCAGACTATGATCGTTCGAGCGGTCCAGGGATGTACACTCGAGCGGTTCAAGGCAGTTTTTGGAGCGGTCCAGATGCAAAACTAGACAAATGAGCGGTTCAAACAACTTCTTTTCGAGCGATCCTGAATGTTCGAAAAAGCGATCCTTAGTTTTTAGCCTGTTTTATCTATATTTAGTCCGAATTTCACTCTAAAACTTTCTAGGGTTTGTAATTGTACAATAACACACGTCCTGTGAAAAATTCGTCCGATTTTAACCGTGGAAACTTGTCTAAATCAAAAAAGAAGGTGTAGAAGACAGAAAACGGATCAAATTTGAGCTGAACTCTTCTTCCTGAGCTCTGATACCACTTGTTGGATCGTCGTTGACCCTGAATGAGTCGATCAGAAGAGTCGTTTCTCTAATTCAAAGGCGGAATCAGTGAATTAGATGCTCAAACTAAATATAATGCTTCACTTTATTGATTCTAACAACGTTTACAACCTGGAAGCAATTCGGCAGCACTTCGTTACAAGTTCCAAGCGTTACAAATGAAACAACCATGCACCCTATTTATAGAGTTTCTGGATCGCCGTTGTGGACATGCTCTATGAGCGATCCAGATAAGTTGTGTGGTTCTCTTTTATGGACAATGTCCATATAAGCGGTCCACAATGCTAATTCACCAGTTCTCATTTCTCGAACCTCGTGCACTGGTTATCCTAACCTATCCTAACCTATTACATGATACAAGACGAAGTCAATAGACGTAATACACCAACAAAACTCCCCCTCAGATGTTGATGGAGTCGTTCATCGATTCATGACAATGCTTTGTCTTCACATCTTTCAGTCTTGATCAGTCTCTGGGCTTTTCTCTCTCTCTATCTTCAGACTCCCCATCTCGATTTGCTGGCATTCCTTTGTTCTTCAGCAATATCTGATACAGGATCGTTGTCTGGTTTTCCAGGTTCAAGATTGATTTCCAAGATCGAAACTTGGCTTTCTTCAACATGTATTGTAACCTGACACTTTATCTTCAGATCCAAGATCGACGTCTGGCTATTCCTGCATAATCTTAACCCAGAAATAAATTTTCTAAATTTAACAATTTGTAAGCACTAACACTAACTCCCTCTCAAATCATATGTGTCAACAATCATTCACATATGATGAACCATTTGTTGATTTAAAACATATTATTACAATTTAGACACACTCCTCCTCACAACAATGTCATCATGTTTAGCACTCGGAATTTTGAGAATCAGCTTTCCAACATCAGTTGTCGAAAATCTTTTTAACTTTTTAAAAAATTTATGCTAAAACACACACAAAATCTTTTTGGATTTTTGAAAGAAGGTAACTGACACTATTTGAAAATAAGATGCAGAAATGAAATATTTACAAACATATTTTTGTGAGTTCGTGTAAGAGAACCATATCAGTATTTGAGACAGATCATCAACACCGTTAAGCTTGATTACATTTTTAGCTCTAAACAATTCACCTAGATTGTCAGTATATCCATCCACTGAGATTTTCACACAAAGTTAAATTGATCCGAGATACAATGTTAATGTCTTAGATACTAGCTTATTCGCGTGTCTCACTACTTGAATATACTCCTGTATCCAGATCCCAATATTCAGTCTTACAGGTGAGTATACCACAGCTGATATCTGTTTAGGGGTTAGATGTGAGGGCCGTGAGAGCTCAGGTCGATACTTTCGTATACGCAGAGAGATGACGGCTTCGACTTTTGGTGTGTCCCCTTTAGAGGATCTTTTAATTACAACAGCAGCGACTATCAATTTTATTGTTTCATCAGCATGCTGAGGGCGAAGCTATGTTTCAAGCTTTTTGCGGAAAGCATTATCCGGGGACTAGGTTAGTACTTCCATACAGCAGAAGTCCCGGGATAATACCCCAGATATCACTGAGCATAAAGACCTAGTATCTCAGAATAAGAGACCTTTCAAACAAGATTTCAGGGGTTACCTATATATCCAAGTTTGTGTTAACCCACAAAACAAACAAGTTTGAAATTTTTAGGTTTATATCTCATCGCAATCTATTAAATGTGTAAAAACCTACTGACATATCCACAGTAAGATTGTGTGACACCCCAGGGAAACCAGTAAACGATACAACTCAACTAGCTTCCTCAGTAACCGCATGCTAAATTTCGGGACGAAATTTCTTTCAAGTTCGGGATAATGTGACAACCCGTAACTTCAGGTTAATGCTTTAACTTAACACTGTAAATCCCCGTATCACGTATGGATCGTAACAAGACTGTTAATCTATCAAGGGTGCGGAATCCCCTTGATAAACCTTCGAACACAGAAACAAGATTATGTAGAAGAACCAGAACTCGAACACACAAACACACAAACTTTCAAACTGATCTTCTGTGATTATCAAACCCTTAGAAACGTTTAACAATCACTAAGATCTTCAAGAACCTAACAGCCGATTTCTGTTTATTCTTAACCTCACAACTCGAATGCTCTCTCACCACTTCCAAAATGTCTAACCCTATACTTAGAAACGTTTAACAATCAACGTCCTGTTTTTCCTCTCAGCGACTCCATTTTGTTGAGGAGTGCAAGGAGCGGAATATTGATGTTCAATTCCCTTTCGAAGACAGTAGAGATCAAGAATCCGATTCTTGAACTCCGTGCCATTATCACTCCTTATCCACATGATCTTTGCATCATGAACATTTTCCAATTCTGTAAAAAGATCAATAAGCATCTCTGCTGTCTCATCTTTTGTACATAAAAAGAAAACCCATGAATAACGTGAGTAATCATCAGTGACAACAAGACAGTAGTACTTTCCACCTATGCTCCTTACGTTCACTGGACCAAATAAATCCATGTGAAGTAGTTCATAAGGGGCATTAATGGAATTTACTGTTTTAGACTTATGAGGTTTCTTGTGTTGTTTTCCCTTTTGACATGGAAGACATTTATCTTCCACTTGAAACCTCAGCAATGGTACCCCTTTCACTAGCTCATTTTTAATAATGTAATTCATTTTGGCGGTAGTGAATGTGGGCCATGCGTCTGTGCCACAACATTGATTCAGCCTCAGATGCTTTTGACAGTAAACACGCCACCGCCACAGTTGGATCCTTGGCACCCATGTCCATGACATAAGTGTCATTTTTCCTTGGTGCACGCATCACTATCCAATCGTCCGGAATGACCAAACCCGGTTTCAACACCAAAGCCTCAGACTTGGTAAAATGGACCGAGTGACCCTTGTCGCAAACTTGTGATACGCTCATCAGATTGTGTTTAAGCTGCTCAATATAGTTCACTTTGTCCAATGTGATCTTCCCATTCGTCACTTTTCCTCGTCCAGTAATTCTTCCACCTTTAGCACCAGCAAAATTTACATGTCCACCATCATATTCTTCAAATTCAGAAAACAATCTCGCATCCCCCGTCATGTGCCTGGAGCAACCACTATCAACATACCATAAGTTGATAATCCTCCTTAGCAGCTCCTGCACCCACCAACCAAAAGATTAGTTAGATTGGGGGACCCAAGCCTTAATGGTCTTGGGTCGTCCAAATTCACCAACTACTTGAACATCCATCCAAGATCCATCACCTCTAATTGGAGTCTTGGATCTCGAACCTGTTGATGGGAATGGGGTATGATTTCCATAAGGTCTCTGGTCCTGAGGGTTCTTATATGTGTTTGGATTATGTGACCTTTGAAATCTTGAGTTTTGATTCCAAGAAGCTTGATTGTTGTAATTTCTAAAGCCATTGTTATAAAAAGTTCGACCCCCATTATTTTGGTATCGATTTTGATATTGACTTTGACTTTTGAAATTATTTGAAAACGAGGAACTTGAGGAGTTCCTTTTTCAGCCTCATCTACACCACTAGCAACACCCTGTTGTTGCTTTGGAGCAGATTTCTTTGGAGAGTTAGACTCTCTTTCCTTTTTATCACCGTTCTTCTCTGGTGACTTCCCTCTTTGTTTCTCACTAACTTGTGCTTCAACCTTTTTATTAGGACAGCAGCTAGCTACATGTCCCTTTGTGTGACATTTGAAGCACGATCTCTTCTTCGAAGACTTCTTAGTTGAAGCCTTTAAACTAGATTCTGGTTTTGATGATGATGCCTTGGAAGGATTTTGTTCAGTTTGCTTAATTTTAGATTTTTGTATGTTTTTGTTTTTAGCAAACTCTACATTTGATGCCTTTTCGATAACAGCTGTTTCGGTTTTCATATCACTTCCTTGAACAAAATGAACCTTTTTAACAAATGTTTGATTATTGTTTTTAGATGGTGTAATTTTCTTTTTCAAAACAGATTTGCTGTTATTTTCCTTCTTAGCATCATTATCTTCAAACACATCACCTTGATTGGATGTGGAACTACTTGGTGAGGTTGACAGAAAATCTGTAAGCTCATCCTGATCAGGTAGGAAGGAATAGTCATGACTAAGAGGAGGTGGGACTTCATTAAAGCCCTGGAATCCCACACTTGTCTTGTCATTACTCTTCTTTAACCCACCCATCATATGTTTCATAACAAAAGTAGAATCCCTGAATTGACCTAACTTCTTTTCAAGTTCAACAATTTTAAGTTGTGCATCTGACAACTCTTTGTTTTTATCAGAAATCTATTTTGTTTTCTCAGACATCATGTCATGAGCTAAGTCTATGACTTGAAGTTTTTCATTTAATTTGCAGGTTAAAGCTTCAATTTCAGCTTCATAGCCTTTTTTTCTTTTTCAAATATGATGACTCGTTTCTTTTAGCAAAGAAATTTGATTCTTTTACATTAGACATTTCGCTCACAAGACATTTGTTTTGAGTGGACAATTTGTCAACTTCACCCTGTAGTTCACGACACTTTAAAAAAACAGAAGTAGCAGAGTTACATACCTCTCCTGTCGATTTGTCTGAGTTGGCCATGAGAGCAGCAAGTTGAGCTTCCATTCTTTTGATGATTTCATCTTTTGTTTCAGCTTCCATTACATGCTCAGACTCTGGCCTTTCCTCTTCAGTGTCTGTTGTCTGATTAGCCTTATTTTCTTCAGCTTCACTCTTTTTCTCAAGTTTAGCCTCATATACTGTAGCTTCACCATCATCGACTAGAGTGATCTCTGCCATGAATGCTTGAGTGACATTCTCATCATTTTCTAAGTGAATACTCCAGTCATATGAACCTTCTCTTGCAGTAGATATCAACGCCCTTGAGTTAGAGTTGTTTGATGTATTTCTGTTGTTTGTACTCTGACTCGCAGTCTCATGCTTTTGTTTCTGACATTCCCTAGCGAAGTGACCATAGCTTTGACAGTTAAAGCACCTGACTTCGGTCTTGTCGAAACCAACACTCTTCCCCACAAACTTCCTTCCTGTTCTATTCATGAACCTCTTCACACGTCTCGAAATCATGGCCATCTGCCATTGTAAATCCATCTCTTCTAGATCATCATGGTCAATCTGATCATAATCTTCATCTAAAGTGGCAGGATCAGATATCTTCCCCTGAATGTAGTTCTCATATGACGCAACAAAAGAAGCAAGTAGAGCAAGATGTTCTTCAGCAGACTTCACACTCATAGGCATTGACTTTGCACTGCTTATTTGCTTAGAAGCCGATGGTCTCTTAACTCCTGTTAATCCTCCTGAAGCAGCTACAAAACACACATCACCATCCTCATTCACTGTGACCTGCTCATTATCACACGAAAGAAATGCAGTTGCAGAGTCGCTAGAAGCATCATGAGATGAAGAAGATGTAAGCCCATTGTAGATCCCTGGATCTTGAACCTGATCATATCCAGTGTCCTTCTTCTTCATGCTGAGCTCATAAGCTCTTAGCTTTCCAACTACTTCCTCCAATTCCTTTGTGTCATAATCTGCTTCTCCCTTAATCATGAGAGTGTAGATATCCCATTTAGCAGGTAGAGCATCAAGCAGGTTGTCATTTTTCTCAATGTCAGTATAGCAATCTATATCATAATTATCCAGTTCTGACATCAGATGGTAGTATCGAGTGATGATGTCTTCAAGTGACTCAATCTTCATGTACTTGAATACAGCAAACTGCTTCTTTAGTAGGTCAACTTTGTTCTTCTTGACATCAGGATTTCCCTCATATCTCTTCTCAAGTGCATCCCACATTTCCTTTGAAGTAGTGTACTTCTTAAAAGTATGCTTGATGCTATCAGGTAGAGACATCTTGATAGCAGCCAAGGCTCTCTTTTCAGCCTCATACATCTTTTTATCATTCTCCTGCATGTTCATATAGGCTGTGACACGAGGTCTGCCCTCAAAGTCATGTGTAGGGTTTGTGTACCCATCAGCGATACAGATCCACATTCGTGTGTCCTGATATTCAATGAAGGATTGAAACCTATCCTTCCATGTCAAGTAGTTCTCCACCTTCATCATCTTAGGTGGTTTGTTGGTTGTGCCAACCTCATGCTCCATCCTTAAGAGTTCATTCAATTTTGTCATGTTCGACATTTTAACGTAACAGACTGATAAAACCGTACAAAATTTTTCCGAAAACAGTGGTTATCAAATTACACCGTTAGAATCGTCTCGAAAAGACGAATCCAAAGATATATAATGTCGAAAACTGAATTTGGGATTTTCCATGAGTTTAACGGTGCAAACGGTTTCTTCAGATGAGCTATAGATTGTTCTCAAAACTCGAAACACTGAAAAATTTCTTACGCTTGCCTCTCAAAATTCCACCACAAGTGAAACGCACAATATAGGATCGCACAAGATCCTTAGAATCGCACAATGTCTTTTGGATCGCACAATCCACTAACTGTGACAACTCGAGTTTTCGACTTTCACTTACACATTTATTACACGTTGACTTTAACTGTTTTAGTTGTTTGACTTGTTTGACTTGTAATGTATACCTTGTGTTATGATAAACATATTGTATTGCATGCTTATGTGTTTGGTATTGTAATGCGGAACTCGTTGAGAGAGATTTAGAAATATTAAGCCATGTATAGGTTCGACGAAACACGAGATGTGTTTCGCCAAATATAACTCGATTCGTCAAACCATTCTCGACGAAACAGTATGTGTTTCGCCGGCCCATCGGTTTCGCCAAGCCCAGTAAGGGCCCATTACGTCAGTACGTGTATAATAACGTGAACCGGCTTCTATTTTATACCTTTGGCAAATCAGAAAAACCCTAGAACTCCTTTGTGTGTGTGACGGCAACTCTGTGTCCCCAAGCTTACTCTAGCGATCTAAACCATCATCTTCGATATCTCGGTTAGTTGCATGCTTGTTAAATCGGTTTCTTGATTCCTTGATTTCTTTTTACATGTTGTGTATGATTGATTCTCTGATCGGATGTGGATGCATGTGTAAGGTAGTCTTGATTCGTTATGCATGATCAATCGGTTACGCACCCTTGTGCGAGTCATGATGTTGAATTAGGAATACTAATAACTGATCAGATTAAAGTGATTACGTGATTTGGTGAAATCAGGATTATTGATACTCATGACGGTTTGATGTTTATTAATCTTGTTGATTGAATACTGATCGAATACATGTTATTATCATTGAATATTGATTAGATGATGATTGTATGATGAATGTTTTCTGTATGATTACGGTTGGTGATTGACGGCAATTAGGGTTTCCTGTGATATTGCGTAACTGTTGAATTGTAACTGATCTGATTGACGTAACTGACATCTTCACGAAACAGAATCTTTGGCGAAACGGAAAGGGTGTTTCGCCAAGGGGTAGTTGACGAAACAGCTGGGGTGTTTCGCCAAAGGATAATTGACGAAACAAGAAGGGTGTTTCACCAAGGGGTAGTTGACGAAACACAATGTGTTTCGCCAACATGTGTTTAGTCAACAAGTGTTTCGCCAACAATGTATAACTTGTCCAGCAACTCAGTCTAATCCTATTAAAAATTAACTGAGATATTTAACTGTTGTTAAGTATAAAACAGTACTTGTATGATTACGAATACGTGCAATGTGATACTCGGTGCTTACTAATGCGATGTCTACTATGAATATACTTACGTGCCAACTTCATGAATACAAACTGATTATGTATACGTGCATACTTTAGGACGTGATTGATTTACTTTGAGCATACTTAGCATACCGAGCAAACCAAGGTGAGTTCACACAGCCAAGGCATGGGGTTTCCTGGGTGGGAATGGGATTTGGATGATTTATTCGTACATACTTAGTTAATAGAACCTAATGATATGGTCCTCGGGTGAGGAAGAGTAATGATAAGATACGGCTAGACTAGTATACCAATTGAACTGATCTTCGCACACACGCCAGGGGTTGGCCGCGATATCATGACTAATCATTCGCACACATGCCTAGGAAGGCCGCGAACTATACATACTAAAACTTCGCACACATGCCAGGGTGGCCGCGATACAAATATACATAGTCTAGGATATTTGGGAATATTTCCCCTAACCTTCGCATACATGCCGAGAGGGTCGCGATGGAAACTAATACGAGACATGACTTAACGAACGAACATAATGCTACTCATACTGTTACAATTACTGAACTGTACACTGTGAACTCGCTCAACTAGTTGTTGACTCTCTGTTGCATGCCTTGCAGGACCTTAGGTACTTATGGAGCTTGCACAAGGAGGAGCAGGTCGTTGTGGGCACGGATCGTGAATGCTTCGTTAAAAAACTTTATGACATTTCGTACTTTATTATGTTGGGTTTTAATTATACGCTTCCGCTAAACAGTGATAACATACTTATAATTTGAACACCTTTCTTATTGGGGGTTGAATGACATTTACTCTTACTTATTAATTACATGTTCAATATGATTGGTGGCTTGATCCTGGTCAGTCACACTCCCAAGCGGTGATACTCCGCGTGTGGATTTTTGGGGGTGTGACAGATTGGTATCAGAGCCATTGGTTATAGAGAACTTGGTTTTAATATGGGTAAAATGTTTTTATTAAAACCAGACAATAACCAGAACAGTGCTCTCAACGATCCACAACGACGCTTCGCTCCACGTGCAAGACTCAACATCCTAGGTAATAAGGTTTACGTTTATTACCTGCTTGCTAGAACTATATAGAACTTTGCTCGTAGTATGCTTAGATTACATTGCCTACTATACGTCATTACATGAGAATACCTATGTGCTTACACTCTTCTGTCATCGCACTACTCGCGAACCTTTCTCACTTACTCTACTTTTACTATGAAGATCATGTCTGGACGTGTGAACATGACTCAAGCCCAGTTGACGGCTCTTATCAATGAACGAGTAGCTGCGGCACTTGCAGCTGCACAAGCAGGTAGTATACCCTGCGGATGGGATACACACTAGGATCTTTGAATCCTACATTCCTAAATCAACCTTTGTATTTAATATTGTCCTATTCTATGCACAATAGGTCAAAACACTCCACAACCTGTCTTCACCTTCAAGAACTTCATGGACTGTCGTCCAAGCACATTCAGCGGCACGGAAGGAGCAGTGGGACTACTCCATTGGTTTGAGAAGCTCGAGTCGGTATTCGAGATGTGTGAATGCCCTGAGGCTCGCAGTGTTAAGTACGCCACTGGTACTTTGGAAGGAATCGCGTTAACTTGGTGGAACGCGCAAGTACAGATCCTAGGGTTGGCAGCTGCTAACGCCACCCCTTGGAATGATTTCAAGGAGCTGATTAAACGTGAATACTGCACACGGGAAGACATCCACAAGTTGGAAGACGAGTTTTACCATTTGAAAATGACTGGGTCAGAAATTGAAGCTTATACCAAAAGGTCAAACGAGCTGGCCGTGCTGTGTCCAACGATGGTGGACCCTCCAATCAAGCGCATTGAGTTGTATCTCAAAGGGTTAGCGCCAGAAATCCAGAGCCATGTGACATTGGCTAATCTTAACAACATCCAGGCTATCCAGCATCTTGCTCATCGTATTACGGATCAGGCAGTAGAGCGGAACAAGCTGCCAAAACGCATCAGTGCTACCACTACTGCTGTTACTACTTCTGCTACTCCCAGTGACAACAAAAGAAAATGGGATGGGGATTCCAGCAAGGGATCAGCTTCAGTTCAGTCACAGGTTCAGCAGCGAAAGACTGACAGTTATCAGAGTCCCAGTCAGCACTCTTCAGGCAATCAGGGGCAGGGTGGATATCGGGGAATTCACCCACTATGTAATAAGTGCAACAGACACCACAGTGGACGGTGTCGCAAGGAACGTTGTCAGAGATGCCTCAAGTTAGGGCATGAAGCTAAAGACTGCAGGAGTGCGCGACCTGTGAATCAGAACCAGCAACTACAACTACCAGCTCCACAGAACCAACAGCAGCAGCCACAGCGTGGAAACCGTGGGTGTTTCCAGTGTGGGGCAGAAGGTCATTTCAAACGTGATTGCCCTCAATTGAACCAGAACCAGAATCGCAACAACAACAACAACCAGGGTAACGGGAACAACAACAACGGGGGAAACAACAACAACAATGGCAACGAAGCTCGAGGACGTGCTTCCGTGCTGGGTCGGGGCGACGCAATGAATGATCCCAATGTGGTTATGGGTAAGTTTCTTCTCGACAATATTTGTGTTACTGTCTTATTTGATTCTGGTGCGGATACAAGCTATATATCGTTAAAAGTGAGTAAAATGTTAAAACGTACACCAACACCCCTAAACACCAAACATGTAGTAGAGTTAGCAAATGGTAAAAGTGTAGAAGCCGCACATGTAGTCAAGGGTTGTAGCATCGTTTTAGCTGGTCAGACCTTCCCGATTGATCTTATACCCATAGTTTTGGGTAGTTTCGACATCGTTATCGGTATGGATTGGTTATCCTAACATCACGCAGAGATTCTATGCAAGGAAAAGATAGTTTGCATTCCTCGTTCTGGCAAGGAACCTCTCGAAGTTCAAGGCGACAAGAGTGGTGCTGTGGTTAGCATCATCTCTTTCTTGAAGGCTTAGAAATGTTTACGAAAGGGGCACACTGCCATTTTGGCACTTGTTACTGATACATCAGCGAAAGAAAAGAAGTTGGAGGATATTCCAGTAGTATGCGACTTTCCTCAGGTGTTTCCTGAAGATTTACCTGGGCTACCGCCTTACCGCCAGGTCGAATTCCAGATTGAGTTAGCTCCTGGAGCAGCACCAATAGCCCGCGCACCGTATCGTTTGGCTCCAACTGAACTGGAAGAATTGTCAAAGCAACTACAAGAGCTTTTGGAAAAGGGCTTCATTCGTCCAAGCTCTTCGCCATGGGGAGCTCCAGTATTATTTGTGAAGAAGAAAGACGGTACGTTCAGGATGTGCATCGACTACCGGGAACTCAACAAGGTGACGGTGAAGAACCGTTATCCTCTTCCGCGTATCGACGACTTATTCGACCAGTTGCAAGGGTCGAGTTACTTCTCCAAAATAGACTTGAGGTCAGGGTATCATCAGCTGAGAGTCCGGGATGAGGACGTCTCCAAAACCGCATTCAGAACTCGCTACGGTCGCTACGAGTTCCTTGTTATGCCATTCGGGTTAACGAACGCGCCTGCTGTATTTATGGATTTGATGAACAGGGTGTGCAAACCGTATCTAGACAAGTTCGTTATTGTTTTCATCGACGACATTCTGATTTACTCCAAGAGTCAGGAGGAACACGAGCAGCATTTACGATTGATCTTGGAACTGCTACGAAAGGAACAATTGTACGCCAAGTTTTCTAAATGCGACTTCTGGCTTCGTGAAGTCCACTTTCTAGGCCACGTGGTGAACAAGGATGGGATTGATGTCGATCCATCCAAGGTAGATTCGATCAGAAACTGGCCTGCACCGCGTACACCAACAGAAATACGCCAATTCTTGGGTTTGGCGGGTTACTACATGCGATTTATCAAAGACTTTTCAAAGATCGCACAGCCTCTTACACTACTGACACAGAAGGGTGTCACCTACCGTTGGGGAGATTCCCAGGAAACCGTTTTCCAGTACTTAAAGGATAGGCTATGCAGCGCACCTATTCTCTCATTGCCAGAGGGCACGGATGACTTTGTGGTTTATTGTGACGCGTCGATACAGGGCCTTGGGTGTGTATTGATGCAACGGAATAAAGTTATTGCTTACGCTTCGCGGCAACTCAAGGTTCATGAACGGAACTACACGACGCACGATCTAGAGCTGGGAGCTGTTGTTTTCGCGCTTAAGATATGGCGACACTATCTGTACGGTACCAAGTGCACAATTTACATCGATCACAGGAGTCTCGAGCATATCCTTAAGCAAAAGGATTTGAACATGCGTCAACGAAGATGGGTCGAACTTCTGAACGATTACAAATGCGCCATCAAGTACCATCCAGGCAAGGCCAATGTTGTGGTTGATGCCCTCAGTCGGAAAGATACTACACCTAGGCGGGTACGAGCTTTGCAACTCACTATTCAGTCCAGTCTTCCTGCACAGATACGAACTGCTCAGATAGAAGCATTGAAACCCGAAAACGTCAAGGCTTAAGCCTTAGGTGGCTCAAGGCAACGAATGGAACAAAAGGAAGACGGCGCCTACTATGTAACGGGGCGTATTTGGGTCCCACTATATGGCGGATTACGGGAACTTGTGATGGACGAAGCACACAAGTCTCGCTACTCGGTACATCCAGGTTCGGATAAAATGTACCATGACATCAGAACTACTTATTGGTGGCCTAGCGTGAAAGGCCACATCGCGACTTATGTTGGCAAATGTTTGACATGTGCAAAGGTCAAGGTGGAGTATCAGAAACCAGCGGGCCTGCTTCAGCAACCCAAGATACCGCAATGGAAATGGGAAGAAATTTCCATGGATTTTGTTACAGGCCTACCCAGATCCCAGCGTAGGAATGATACTATATGGGTGATCATGGATCGACTCACCAAGTCTGCACACTTCCTGCCTATAAAGGAAACGGATAAGTTCTCCACTCTCGCAGACGTTTATCTTAAAGAAGTTTCTTCGAGGCACGGGGTGCCCACCTCTATCATTTCAGATCGGGATGCACGATTCACGTCAGAGCTATGGCAAGCGATGCACAAATCTTTTGGCTCACGGTTAGACATGAGCACATCATATCATCCTCAGACGGATGGGCAGTCTGAGCGAACGATCCAGACTCTCGAAGACATGCTTCGGGCATGCGTTATCGACTTCGGCAACAGCTGGGAAAAGCATCTCCCTTTGGTGGAGTTCTCATACAATAACAGTTATCACACCAGCATTCGAGCCGCTCCATTCGAGGCATTGTACGGGCGTAAATGCCGGTCACCTCTCTGTTGGGCAGAGGTGGGGGATAGTCAGATCACGGGTCCAGAGATTGTAGTGGACGCCACGGAAAAGATTGCGCAAATACGGCAACGTATGGTGGCAGCTCGCGACCGTCAGAAAAGCTACGCGGATAAGCGTAGGAAGCCATTGGAATTTCAGGTCGGGGACCGGGTCTTACTTAAAGTCTCACCCTGGAAGGGTGTGGTACGTTTTGGCAAACGGGGCAAACTAAATCCGCGGTACGTCGGACCGTTCGAAATCATTGAGAAAATAGGCAAAGTGGCCTACAAGCTAAACCTACGAGCAGAACTCAGGGCAGTTCACAATGTTTTTCACGTGTCGAATCTGAAGAAATGTCTGTCAGATGAAACCCTCATAATTCCCTTTAAGGAACTCACTATCGACGAGCAGTTGCACTTTGTTGAGGAACCTGTTGAAATCACGGACCGGGATGTGAAGGTCCTCAAACATAAGAGAATCCCTCTTGTACGAGTTCGTTGGAACTCTCGACGTGGCCCAGAGTACACCTGGGAACGCGAAGACCGAATGAAAGAAAAGTATCCCCAGTTGTTCACGAACAATACAACCACTGCTGTGGCTGAAACCACCACGGAATTTCGGGACGAAATTCCAGATCAACGGGGGGAGGATGTGACACCCCAGGAAAACCATGCAACGTAACGAGCTTCCTCAGTGGGTACATACCAAATTTCGGGACGAAATTTCTTTTAAGTTGGGGATAATGTGACAACTCGAGTTTTCGACTTTCACTTACACATTTATTACACGTTGACTTTAATTGTTTTAGTTGTTTGACTTGTTTGACTTGTAATGTATACCTTGTGTTATGATAAACATATTGTATTGCATGCTTATGTGTTTGGTATTGTAATGCGGAACTCGTTGAGAGAGATTTAGAAATATTAAGCCATGTATAGGTTCGACGAAACACGAGATGTGTTTCGCCAAATATAACTCGACGAAACAGAAGCCCGATTCGTCAAACCATTCTCAACGAAACAGTATGTGTTTCGCCGGCCCATCAGTTTCGCCAAGCCCAGTAAGGGCCCATTACGTCTGTAATGCCCATAAATTTAAAATCATTATTCTAGAAATAAAAAGAATAATAGACCACTAGAAAACCCTAATTAAGACACCCAAGTAATTCTGCACAACCCCTGAAAATTTCAGAGCAATCAGAATCAGGATCAGGACCCCTAAAACTCAAGGGGGGGTAAACCTTAGTTGACGATTATCTACTTAAAACATTGTCTAAATATAATTGGACCAAATTTCTGACCAATCAAGGCTTGTCCCGTGAGGAGCAAGCAAAAGAATTTTCGGTGTCCCTTACGGACCGTAAGGGACCAGGCTTACGGTCCGTAAGCAGTGCCAAATTTGTGTATAAATAGCAGGCTTTGGGACTTGCTTCTGTGCACAAAAACGACGCTCAAATTCTCAATTGACGTCGAGTTATACTTCTTCCACTACCCAAACACACACACACCTCGAAACGCTGCCGCAATCAGGGTAATAACTCGATCGCTATTACGATTCAATGTCCGATCGATTATAACTATCCAACGATTGTCTGAGTGCTGCTCAAATTGAGCTTCTACATTGATTATTCGTCGTGATTTCAACTTGAATATTTGAGTGTTGTTCGAATTCGGACTATGCTCTAATATTCGTTGTGAATCTGATTGAATTATTAAGTATTGCACTTGATAATAGTTGTGAGGGTTTGATCTCGTGAATTGACGTAAATGCTGTATTAAGTTACTAACCTAGTTTGTGTGCATGTTATTAGGTGAAAAGATTAATCAGTAGTCGAAACTCTACCCATATAAATCTAAAATATTAGCATAAGGTAGCTTCACTTTGAAGTTATTAAGGTACGGATCCTTACCCCACTCTTTATTGCTTCATATTCAAATTGTTATTAAACCACTAAATTACTATATCTGTTAAAAACTCCTCACGTCTTTGATTATCGATTCATTTGATAGTCCGTTCGATTCCTATCCTAATCATTTGATTTAGCTTTCATGTCATGCGATAGTATTATGTTGTTATACTCATTATCGCATGTTTCAATATATGTTCCATTTTGTTATGAAAACAAGTTTTATAAGTTATGTGAATAAGACCATTTGTACTCTGATACCCTGAGTATCGCTTCTCGTGGAGTGTCCCAAGAGCATGTTGTTGTGGCATCAACATCATATGCTCCATCCGTGACGGAGAGATCAGTTCACGGCGTCTCTTAAGTACAAGTGTGGTACATAAGGCTATTAGGAGGTGCATGGATCGATCCTAGGATTTAAGTATAAGGAGGTGGATAACGGGTATGCCAATTCACCATCTCATGTGATAACTATGCAGGAGTAGCTACCTGTGTATTCTCGCGTTTTAAGTTTGCTCATGGGTACATCCGTAAGATATGATTATGAAATTATGTTCTTGCATCGTATCATTTTCGCATAAAGTTCCATCCGGATAAGATTTCATATAAAGCATTATTTGAGCCTAAAATTCCGTACTGAGCATTCGGCTCATTCCGTAAACTTTTTGTATATACAGGTCCACAGGTTTCTTTGGGAGGGAAAAAAAGAGAAGAATAAAGTCTAGGAATAAATCTGAAGATGTTAGTTAATTAAGACAACTGTCTCCGCTTGTATAATAATCTTAATTTTAATGGTCGTATGGTTATATCCTTATCAAATAAATAAATGGAATTATGACTTTTGTTTATGTTACCATTATTGTGACACATCAGCCCGTCCGGGTTGGGGTGTTACAGCTATGGTATCAGAGCAAAGGCTCTTTCCTGTAGAAAACTTGAAGATAGTAATTAAGACCTGTGAGGAATGGGTAGATATCTATGATAGGATTCAACTTGATCTCTTATTTGGTTTAACTCCTATGTCTATTCTTATAGATGCCTCCTCGTCATCCGCCACGTAGGTATACTCGTACTAACCATGAGCGTAACAACACTTCTTCGAATGAGACTCTAGTTGATCCAAACATAATTAATGCTATCAACCAGGCTGTTGCTGGGTTGCTTCCAAACCTTGTTGCCCAAACAGCTGAGGCCGTTATTCAACAAACTCGTCATCCAGAACGTACTAACACAAATCCAACCTCTTGTGGTGAAACTCGTGAGAATACCACTAACAATATTACTTATAGTATAGACATATGGATTAGAAAATTCCAAAAACAAAAGCCGAAATCCTTTAGTCACGCTACTAATCCAGTCGAAGCAAGAAACTGGATAGCTCATGTTGAAAAGATCTTCGGAGTTCTTGGAGTTCCGGAGCAATACAAAGTTAGACTGGCTACCTACAAATTGGAAGATGACGCACAAACTTGGTGGGAAGGATATAAGCAAGTCAAAGGAGGGGATGATTTTGACGCTAATCTTTCATGGGACGACTTTCGTAATATCTTTTACGACAAGTATTTTTCGACCGCTGATAAAGAAGCTTATATAGGGAGTATGCAGTAATTCGACAGGGGAGTGATGAACCAGCCTCTGAGTTCATTACTCGATTTTCAAGGTTGGCTAGTATTGTAGGAGATGTTGCAGGATCAGCAGAAGTCCAGGCAGAAAAATGCAAGTGGGCAGTTAATGATCGAATTCGGAAATCGATCATGTACATGAAATTTAAGGATATCACCGAAGTTGCTGATGCAATCAAAACTTTTGAATTCGAAAGGAAAGAATTCCTATCTCGAACTGGGGATAATAAGAAGAGAAATAGGGAAGGCCAATTTAAGCAAGAAATCGGCCAATCATCCACTACGCCACAGCATCAAGATCGTAAAGTGCAAGGAAATCAAAACTCTGGAAATCAAGCACGTCCATGGCAACCTAGACTTCAAAACCCGAGGCCTGCTCAAAACTAGGTTCAGTTGTATGCAGAACCTATTAGAGCTCAACCACTAAATCAACAAGTAAACCCGAATCAGATTACATATCCTCTATGTAATACTTGTGGTAAGAGACATCAGGGCGTATGTCACCGAAGTACAGGAGCATGCTTTAGATTTGGCCAAACTGGACACATGATCAAGGAATGTCCTAAGAAAGATACTAAGAAGAATAATCAACCCAATGTTGGAGGAAGAGTTTTCGCACTTTCTGCTACTGACGCTGCTAATATTCCAGGTATGGTATCTGGAACCCTTCAGATTGGTGAACATAGTATCTATGTGTTATTCGATACAGGAGCGACCCATTCTTTAGTATCCCATTCGTTTACTAAGTATCTTCCGATAAGACCAACTCTCTTAGATCATACTTTAACCATTTCCACTCCCATAGGAACTTCATCCGTAATCACTTACGTATATAAAGATTGTCCGATCTGTATTGAATCTATTGTGTGTAAGGCAGACCTATTTCCTATACATATGTGTGACTTTGATGTTATTCTAGGAATAGATTGGTTATCGCGACTTCACGTAACTATAGATTGTCATTCTCGCCGTGTTATTTTCGGTGATCTTCATCATCCTGATATTATATATCAGGGAACTCAAGCTCATAAATCTCTTAAAATCATCTCTGCGCTTAAGGCTCGAAAATCCATATCAAACGGCTGTACTGGATTCCTAGCATCGATTAAGGATACTTCTGCTAGTATTAAGAGTATCGATAGCCACTCCGTTGTTCGTGAATATCCTGATGTATTTCCGGATGAACTCCCGGGATTACCACCCGACCGTCAGTTAGAATTCACCATCGACTTGATCCCTGGTGCCGAACCTATTTCTAAAGCTCCATATCGTATGAACCCGATGGAACTGAAGGAGGTGAAGGAACAATTGCAAGAATTGTTAGATCTAGGATTCATAAGACCCAGTGTTTCACCTTGGGGTGCTCCGGTCTTATTTGTGAAGAAGAAAGACGGTAGTATGCGTTTATGTATTGACTACCGAGAGCTGAACAAGATTACTATTCGTAATCAGTATCCTCTGCCTCGCATTGATGATCTCTTTGATCAACTTCAGGGGGCTCAGTTCTTCTCAAAAATCGACCTGAGGTCTGGGTACCATCAGCTAAAGGTCAAGAATGATGATGTTCCCAAGACCGCTTTTCGTACTCGATATGGTCATTACGAATTTTTGGTTATGCCCTTTGGGCTAACTAATGCACCCGCAGTCTTCATGGATTTGATGAATCGCGTATTTCACCAATTCCTAGACAAATTCGTTATTGTCTTTATCGATGACATTCTGGTGTATTCTAAGAGTCGCGAAGAGCATGAAGCACATCTACATGTAGTACTTGGAACCTTGCGGCATGAGAAGTTGTACGCGAAGTTTTCCAAATGTGACTTTTGGCTTAGCCAAGTGTCATTCCTAGGTCATGTCATATCAGCAGAGGGAATTATGGTAGACCCAACAAAGGTTGAAGCTATTACAAAATGGCCAAGACCCACTTCTGTTACCGAAATACGAAGTTTCTTGGGTCTTGCTGGCTATTACCGAAGATTTGTTGAAAGATTCTCGGTAATTTCTTTACCACTCACAAAACTCCTAAGGAAAGGGGTGAAGTACTCATGGAATGAGGAACAAGAGAAAAGCTTTGAAGAATTAAAGAAACGACTCGTATCCTCTCCGATACTCGCTCTCCCTTCTGGATCAGGAGGTTACCAAGTCTACAGTGATGCCTCAAAAAAGGATTAAGTTGTGTGCTAATGCAACATGGGAAGGTTATCGCTTATGCCTCCCGTCAGTTGAAGCCTTATGAAGTTAACTATCCTACACATGATTTAGAACTAGCCGCAGTCATCTTTGCACTTAAGATTTGGCGACATTATCTGTATGGTGAAAGTTGTGACATCTTTACCGACCACAAGAGCCTCAAGTATATATTTACGTAGAAGGAGCTAAATATGAGGCAAAGAAGGTGGTTAGAACTTTTAAAAGATTATGACGCAAATATTCAATACCATCCAGGCAAAGCCAATGTCGTAGCTGACGCATTAAGCCGAAAGAATTCCGGGACTATATCTTGCCTACAAATTCAACCTCATATTAGGAGGGATCTCGAAAGGATGGACATTTGGCTTCAGGTTAGTAAATCTGATGGATATCTAGCTAGAATGCAGATTGAACCCGACCTCATATCCCGGATCAAAGATGCACAAAAGCAAGATGGAGAACTTTGGGAAATTGTGCAAAATCTCGAGGTGGGTAAGCAATCTGAATTTAGTATAGACCATCAGGGGGTGATTTGGTGCGGCAAAAGACTTTGTGTACCCGATGACTCTACTCTTCGTGAGTCATTGTTAGCCGAAGCTCACAGCTCACCATTTTCGATTCACCCAGGATCTACCAAGATGTATAGAGATTTAAGACAGAACTTCTGGTGGAATGGCATGAAGGAAGACGTTGCTCGATACTAAGTAAATGCCTCACTTGCCAACAAGTGAAAATTGAACACAAACGAGCAAGCGGTCTGTTGCAGCCATTGGATATTCCCATATGGAAATGGGATGAGATCACAATGGATTTTGTTACTGGTTTACCTAAGACATTCAAGAAGAATGATGTTGTATGGGTTGTTGTCGATAGATTATCAAAGTCAGCACATTTTCTACCAATTCAGTAAGGATTTTCGGTTAATAAGTTATCCGAAATATTTCTTCAAGAAATTATTCGACTCCATGGCACACCATCTTCCATTGTTTCCGATAGAGACCCACGTTTCACCTCACGATTTTGGAAAGATTTTCAGGCAGCCTGGGGGACACGATTAAAGTTTAGTACGGCTTTCCATCCACAAACTGATGGGCAGTCAGAACGCACGATTCAAACCTTGGAAGACATGCTCCGAGCATGCGCACCTGAATGGTCTGGAAACTGGGATGAATATCTATGTCTTGTTGAATTCGCTTACAACAATAGTTGGCAAGCAAGTATTGGCATGGCACCTTTTGAACTTTTGTACGGTCGGAAATGTCGCGCACCATTATGCTGGGATGAAGTCGGAGAAAAGATTATTGAAGGGCCAGAATTAGTTCAGATTACAAATGAAAAAGTCACTATGGCCCGAGAAAAACTGAAAGAAGCTCAGAGTAGACAAAAGAGCTATGCAGATCAAGATAGACGACCCCTCGAATTTAAAATTGGTGATCACGTATTCTTAAAGGTATCACCTTGGCGTGGCGTTCGTAGATTTGGAATTAAAGGGAAACTTAGTCCCCGTTTCATCGGTCCGTTTGAAATCCTTGAAAGAATTGGAGAAGTGTCATATCGACTGGCTTTACCGCCTCAACTCTCTCACGTTCATAACGTTTTTCATGTATCCTCTTTAAGAGGATATAATTATCATCCACTCCATGTCATTAGTTATCCGTTACTTACAATTCACGAAGATTTGTCCTACGAAGAGGAACCAGAAGCCATCTTAGATCGACAAGAAAGGGTTTTGCGTAGGAAAGTAATTCCGTTTGTTAAAATCCTTTGGAAAAATCACTCTGAACACGAAGCAACATGGGAATTAGAAGAATCAATTTATTCTCTATACCCTAATCTATTCTCGCAATAGAATTTTAGTCAAGTAACGGTAAAACTTTCTTTTTGATATATGTTCATTTGTTTCTGTTTACGGTCATTTATGCTTTACCTTATGTGAATATATTTTAGCTATGACTAAGCATATCTATGTAGAAAATATCAGTACTAATAGCCACTCTAAGTATCTATAAGTCTCTATTAACTTTTTGTACGGTAAGATATTTTATTAAAGATACGTTATAGAAGGACCATTAGGGCACATATATAAGGTAATTGACAAGTATAGTCATGACTTTAGTTATGAATTTCAGATACACATGTGTGGTTAGGAGATTCTAGTTATATAAGTTAGTAACTCTGCTATGAAATTTCGTTTCTGTTACTTATGCGATAGGTTATATTCTTATTTGAAAAATTTCGAGGACGAAATTTCTTTTAAGGGGGAAATAGTTGTAATGCCCATAAATTTAAAATCATTATTCTAGAAATAAAAAGAATAATAGACCACTAGAAAACCCTAATTAAGACACCCAAGTAATTCTGCACAACCCCTGAAAATTTCAGAGCAATCAGAATCAGGATCAGGACCCCTAAAACTCAAGGGGGGGGGTAAACCTTAGTTGACGATTATCTACTTAAAACGTTGTCTAAATATAATTGGACCAAATTTCTGACCAATCAAGGCTTGTCCCGTGAGGAGCAAGCAAAAGAATTTTCGGTGTCCCATACGGACCGTAAGGGACCAGGCTTACGGTCCGTAAGCAGTGCCAAATTTGTGTATAAATAGCAGGCTTTGGGACTTGCTTCTGTGCACAAAAACGACGCTCAAATTCTCAATTGACGTCGAGTTATACTTCTTCCACTACCCAAACACACACACACCTCGAAACGCTGCCGCAATCAGGATAATAACTCGATCGCTATTATGATTCAACGTCCGATCGATTATAACTATCCAACGATTGTCTGAGTGCTGCTCAAATTGAGCTTCTACTTTGATTATTCGTCGTGATTTCAACTTGAATATTTGAGTGCTGTATGAATTCAGACTATGCTCTGTTATTCGTTGTGAATCCGATTGAATTATTAAGTATTGCACTTGATAATAGTTGTGAGGGTTTGATCTCGTGAATTGACGTAAATGTTGTATTAAGTTACTAACCTAGTTTGTGTGCATGCTATTAGGTGAAAAGATTAATCAGTAGTCGAAACTCTGCCCATATAAATCTAAAATATTAGCATAAGGTAGCTTCACTTTGAAGTTATTAAGGTACGGATCCTTACCCCCACTCTTTATTGCTTCATATTCAAATTGTTATAAAACCACTAAATTACTATACCTGTTAAAAACTCCTCACGTCTTTGATTATCGATTCATTTGACAGTCCGTTCGATTCCTATCCTAATCATTTGATTTAGCTTTCATGTCATGCGATAGTATTATGTTGTTATACTCATTATCGCATGTTCCAATATATGTTCCGTTTTGTTATGAAAATAAGTTTTATAAGTTATGTGAATAAGACCATTTGTACTCTGATACCCTGAGTATCGCTTCTCGTGGAGTGTCCCACGAGCATGTTGTTGTGGCTTCAACATCATGTGCTCCATCCGTGACGGAGAGATCAGTTCACGGCGTCTCTTAAGTACAAGTGTGGTACATAAGGCTATTAGGAGGCGTATGGATCGATCCTAGGATTTAAGTATAAGGAGGTGGATAACAGGTATGCCAATTCGCCATCTCATGTGATAACTATGCAGGAGTAGCTACCTGTGTATTGTCGCGTTTTAAGTTTGCTCATGGGTACATCCGTAAGATATGATTATGAAATTATGTTCTTGCATCGTATCATTTTCGCATAAAGTTCCATCCGGATAAGATTTCATATAAAGCATTATTTGAGCCTAAAATTCCGTACTGAGCATTCGGCTCATTCCGTAAACTTTTTGTATATACAGGTCCACAGGTTACTTTGGGAGGGAAAAAAGAGAAGAATAAAGTCTAGGAATAAATCTGAAGATGTTAGTTAATTAAGACAACTGTCTCCGCTTGTATAATAATCTTAATTTTAATGGTCGTATGGTTATATCCTTATCAAATAAATAAATGGAATTATGACTTTTGTTTATGTTACCGTTATTGTGACACATCAGCCCGTCCGGGTTGGGGTGTTACAACGTCAGTACGTGTATAATAACGTGAACCGGCTTCTATTTTATACCTTTGGCAAATCAGAAAAACCCTAGAACTCCTTTGTGTGTGTGACGGCAACTCTGTGTCCCCAAGCTTACTCTAGCGATCTAAACCATCATCTTCGATATCTCGGTTAGTTGCATGCTTGTTAAATCGGTTTCTTGATTCCTTGATTTCTTTTTACATGTTGTGTATGATTGATTCTCTGATCGGATGTGGATGCATGTGTAAGGTAGTCTTGATTCGTTATGCATGATCAATCCGTTACGCACCCTTGTGCGAGTCATGATGTTGAATTAGGAATACTAATAACTGATCAGATTAAGGTGATTACGTGATTTGGTGAAATCAGGATTATTGATGCTCATGACGGTTTGATGTTTATTAATCTTGTTGATTGAATACTGATCGAATACGTGTTATTATCATTGAATATTGATTAGATGATGATTGTATGATGAATGTTTTCTGTATGATTACGGTTGGTGATTGACGGCAATTAGGGTTTCCTGTGATATTGCGTAACTGTTGAATTGTAACTGATCTGATTGACGTAACTGACATCTTCACGAAACAGAATCTTTGGCGAAACGGAAAGAGTGTTTCGCCAAGGGGTAGTTGATGAAACAGCTGGGCTGTTTCGCCAAAGGATAATTGACGAAACAAGAAGGGTGTTTCGCCAAGGGGTAGTTGACGAAACACAATGTGTTTCGCCAACATGTGTTTAGTCAACAAGTGTTTCGCCAACAATGTGTTTCGTCAAATGTATAACCTGTCCAGTAACTCAGTCTAATCTTGTTAAAAATTAACTGAGATATTTAACTGCTATTAAGTATAAAACAGTACTTGTATGATTACGAATACGTGCAATGTGATACTCGGTGCTTACTGGTGCGATGTCTACTATGAATATACTTACGTGCCAACTTCATGAATACAAACTGATTATGTATACGTGCATACTTTAGGACGTGATTGATTTACTTTGAGCATACTTAGCATACCGAGCAAACCAAGGTGAGTTCACACAGCCAAGGCATGGGGTTCCCAGGGTGGGAATGGGATTTGGATGATTTATTCGTACATACTTAGTTAATAGAACCTAATGATATGTTCCTCGGGTGAGGAAGAGTAATGATAAGATACAGCTAGACTAGTATACCAATTGAACTGATCTTCGCACACACGCCAGGGATTGGCCGCGATATTATGACTAATCATTCGCACACATGCCTAGGAAGGCCGCGAACTATACATACTAAAACTTCGCACACATGCCAGGGTGGCCGCGATACAAATATACATAGTCTAGGATATTTGGGAATATTTCCCCTAACCTTCGCATACATGCCGAGTGGGCCGCGATGGAAACTAATACGAGACATGACTTAACGAACGAACATAATGCTACTCATACTGTTACAATTACTGAACTGTACACTGTGAACTCGCTCAACTAGTTGTTGACTCTCTGCTGCATGCCTTGCAGGACCTTAGGTACTTATGGAGCTTGCACAAGGAGGAGCAGGTCGTTGTGGGCACGGATCGTGAATGCTTCGTTAAAACACTTTATGACATTTCGTACTTTATTATGTTGGGTTTTAATTATACGCTTCCGCTAAATAGTGATAACATACTTATAATTTGAACACCTTTCATATTGGGGGTTGAATGACATTTACTCTTACTTATTAATTACATGTTCAATATGATTGGTGGCTTGATCCTGGTCAGTCACGCTCCCAAGCGGTGATACTCCGCGTGTGGATTTTTGGGGGTGTGACACTAACTTTGGGCCAAACTGTCACCGAATGGGCCTGATCGCACAAGTTTTGGATCGCACAAGCTGAACTCTGTTCACACAAGCTGAGCTCTGATCGCACAAGCTTAAAACGAGTCGCACAAGAGCTGATTGGGCCACCCAGCCACCCAATCACAAAACAGCAGCAGCTGACCACACGAAATTGCTTCCTTTTTGAAACTTTTTAGGCAAAGTCTCAATCAACACTTCTTTCCATACACGAAATCCAATCACAGCTTCAAACAAACACAAAAATAGTCAAAACAATAATCAAAACAGATTTAAATACGCGAATTTAAAGTGTTCTTCAACTGTTCTTCCTGTTCTTCATGATCTTCGTAAAAACCCAGAATTTTAACTCGAAAATTTCCAAACAAACTAACAGCCAATAACCAAAACAGATCAAACTATACGAAATTTGAAATGTTCTTCCTTGTTATTGCTGTTCTTCACGAAGATTTCGAATGAGACACCAAAAATTCTTCAACAAACAAAACTTGAATCCTTCGATTAGTCTTGAACCACGCACAAGAGCAAAAGCTCTGATACCAATTGTAAATACTCGTATCACGTATGGATCGTAACAAGACTGTTAATCTATCAAGGGTGCGGAATCCCCTTGATAAACCTTCGAACACAGAAACAAGATTATGTAGAAGAACAAGAACTCGAACACACAAACACACAAACTTTCAAACTGATCTTCTGTGATTATCAAACCCTTAGAAACATTTAACAATCACTAAGATCTTCAAGAACCTAACAGCCGATTTCTGTTTGTTCTTAACCTCACAAACTCGAATGCCCTCTCACCACTTCCAAAATGTCTAACCCTAAACTTGTAGCAAGAGGTTGTTTATATACCACAACCTCCCATACACGAATTAGGCTTTGGCCCGTATTACATTTATCACATAAACTTGGGCCTAATAGACTTAACACAAACTTGGACTTCATTGGGCTTCATAGAACTCGTTTTTCTTTAAGTCTTCATGATCCAATATTCTGTTTAATATCCAAAGACCAATCCAAAGCTGTTGTCACATAACATGCACCAACAAACACAATTAAGTTGGTTACACAATCTTTAGCATTTCATGGAACTATGTACTACTTTACGCATTATTTGACTTACATGAGAACTTTGTGCCTTAACTGCAAATTATATGTGGTGTGTGTGTTCTATGTAAAAGATGATGCTTAGGGGTGTTTAGTGTTAATAATGAAAGATAAAACAAAACCCCTCAACCCTAATCATTCTCACCAATTCCAATCATACGGTAGTTGCAAGTTTTCTAATCATTTAGGGTTTCACGAATCACTAAACTCTTGATCTTTGATCTTTCGATCTTTCCAGAGCAAACCCCACGTCAAATCTAAGGTAATGTTTTCATCATACGTTGTTTTTCTTGTTCAATTGATCTCATGCAAACCTTAGTTCTCCAAACAAGGATTCTGTGATTAGTTGATCTTTTAGATTGTTTGTAAGATGATTTGTAATTGTGTGATGATTTGCCTGTGATTAGGACCAATCCACATGCTAGAATAGTTAAACTTTTGGTTGATTCATATGGAAGAATAGGGTTTTGATCGTACTGATTTATTGTAACTGTTGCATCAGAAACCATAATTTGGCTTTGTTGATTCGTAGTGTTGTTGTTTGGAGTTAACAGTCCGATGAATGTGTTATATGGGGTCTGAGTTTGCCATGCTAGGTCTGAGTTTTGTAAATATGAATGGTCTGAGTTTTATAAATGATAAATGGTCCGATTTTTGTGATAGGCTTGGTCCGAGTTTTGTGAGGAGGTTTTGGTCCGAATTTTGTAACATGACACATGGTCCGAGTTTTATTGATGCTACTAGGGTCCGAATTTTATTGATATTGCCTTGTCTGAGTTTTGTGGTGAAGGAAACACATGGTCCGAGTTTCTGATTGATGTAAGGTCCGAGTTCTATGAATAATGTATGGTCCGACTTTTGTTGAGGATGGATAGTCCGAGTTTTATTGTTAGTGCATGGTCCGTGCTTTTGATTGAATACTTGATCCGAGTTTACTCATAATGCTAAGTTCAAAACCCTGTACGAGGAATACCTTGCATGCCACTGTGTTACTGTCTATTACTGTATGTTACTGTATGTATGTGCAATCTATGTCATGTTAATCTGTAAACAATTATCACACGGAACACAGTTGTTTGGACACCAAGGAATTGATAACCTTATTTGAACGTAAACACTCACATTGAGTTTATGTGCAATGTACCTTAGGTCGTGTGTAACGGACCTAACCATTAATTGACACTAGAAGCACAATAACAAACCGAGCAAACCAAGGTGAGTTCACACTCTTACCAAGGCATGGGATTCCCGGGGTTGGGAATGGGACTGAAGGAATGGGATTGTACTTACACTGTTACTAGACTATCTACCATCGTCCTTGGATGTGAAGGATACATACGTAAAACCTACGTATACTTTTACTCATCACTGTCCTCAGGTTGCGAAGGACACTTACGTAAAACCTACGTAAACTCATACTCACTACTGCCTCGGGTTGTGATAGGCACTTACGTAAAACCTACGTAAACCCCCGCGTACCACTGTCCTCGGGTTGAGAAGGACACTTACGTAAAACCTACGTAAACCTTGTACGTACTACTATTCTCGGGTTAAGAAGAACACTTATGGTTACAAATAGTCAAGTGTATATGCAACTATGGGAAGCCCCCACTAATAGAACTTACTATCGGCCTAGTAGAGCCACACGTTACGAAACAAACTTTCTATTACGAACTTACTTACTGTGAACTCGCTCAACTAGCTGTTGACTCTCTGTTACATGCCTTGCAGGTCGATAGGTATACATGGAGCTTGCACTGGGAGGCGCGGTCGTTCTGGACAAGGATCGTGAATGCTTGATTTAAACATTTTGACATTTCATAATCATACTTATTTTGGGTTTATTTTATGCTTTCGCTAAACATTGATATTGCACTTATGTTTTGAACACCTTTCATATTGGTTTGGTGGAATTACATTTACTTTTACTTATTACTTACATGTTCAATATGATTGGTGGCTTGATCCTGGTCAGTCACGCTCCCAAGCGATGATACTCCGCGAGTGGATTTTGGGGGTGTGACAGATTGGTATCAGAGCCATTGGTTATAGAGAACTTGGTTTTAATATGGGGAAAACGTTTTTATTAAAACAAATAAGTGCTCAACGATCCACAACGACGCCTCGCTCCACGTGCAAGACTCAACATCCTAGGTAATATGGTTTATTTTTATTGCCTACATGCTAGAATTACATAGAACTTTGCTCGTGGTATGCTTAGCTTACATTGCCTACTATTCGTTATTACTTGAGAACACTTGTGTGCTTACTCTCTTTTGTCATCGCACTATATCGCGAACCTCTCTCACTTATGTTACATTTGCTATGAAGATCATGGCCGGACGTATTAACTTGACTCAAGCCCAGTTGACGGCTCTCATCAACGAACAAGTTGCTGTGGCACTTGCAGCTGCACAAGCAGGTAGAATACCCTGCAGTTGTGACTCACATTAGGATCTTTAGAGCCTACATTCCTAAACCAACTTTTGTGTTTAACCTTGTCCTATTCTTACACACTAGGTCAACACGCTCAGCAACCTGTTTGCACTTTCAAGAACTTCATTGACTGTCGTCCTAGCACGTTTAGTGGCACTGAAGGAGCAGTTGGACTCCTCCATTGGTTTGAAAAGCTCGAGTCTGTGTTCGAGATGTGTGAATGCCCTGAGGCTCGCAGGGTGAAGTACGCCACTAGTAATTTAGAAGGAATTGCGCTGACTTGGTGGAACGCGCAAGTTCAGATTTTAGGGCTGGCAGCTGCTAACGCCACCCCTTGGAATGATTTTAAGGAACTCATCAAACGAGAATACTGCATACGTGATGACATCCACAAGTTGGAAGTGGAGCTTTATCATCTAAAGATGATAGGTCGGAAATTGAAGCTTATACGAAACGGTCAAACGAGCTGGCCATCTTGTGTCTAACTATGGTGGACCCTCCAGTCAAGCGCATTGAGTTGTACCTCAAGGGGTTAGCGCCCAAAATTCAGAGCCATGTGACATCGGCTAACCTTGGTAATATCCAGGATGTTCAGCGTCTTGCTCATCGCCTCACGGATCAGGCAGTGGAACAGAACAGGCTACCTAAGCGCATCAGCGCTACTGCTACCGCTACCACTTCTGCTACTCCTGCTACTCCCAGTGACAACAAGAGAAAATGGCAGGGGGATTCCAGCAAAGGTTCAGCTTCAGTTCAGTCTCAGATGCAACAACGAAAGACTGACAACTATCAGAGTCCTGGTCAGCAATCTTCGGGCAATCACAGACAGGGTGGATACCGAGGAAACCTTCCAAGGTGCAACAACTGTAACAGACACCACAGTGGCCAGTGCAACCAGGGTCGCTTTCAGAGGTGCCTCAAGATGGGTCATGAGGCCAAGGATTGTAGGAGCCCGCGGCCTGCGACTCAGAACCAGCAGCAGCAGCAAATACCGCAGAATCAGCAACAGGGCAATAAGGGATGTTTTCATTGTGGCGTTGAGGTCACTTCAAAAGACACTGCCCTCAGTTAAACCGAAACCAGAACAACAACAACAATAACCAAGGCAACGGAAACAACGGGGGAAACAACAATGATGGGAACAACGGCGCTAGGGGTCGTGCATTTGTGCTGGGGCAGGGTGATGCCAGGAATGATCCCAACGTAGTTATGGGTAAGTTTCTTCTCGACGACTTTTATGTTACTGTATTGTTTGATTCGGGTGCGGATACCAGTTATGTGTCTTTGAAAGTTAGCCAAATGTTAAAACATGCACCAACTCCCTTAAACACCAAGCATGTTGTAGAATTAGCTAATGGTAAGAGTCTAGAGGCCACTCACGTAGTTCAAGGTTGTAATCTTATCCTCGCTGGTCAAACTTTCTCTATCGATCTTATCCCTATAGTTCTGGGTAGTTTCGACATCGTTATTGGTATGGATTGGTTGTCCCAATAGCAAGCAGAGATCTTATGCAAGGAAAACATAGTTCGTATTCCCCGTTCTGGCAAAGAACCTCTCGAAGTTCAAGGCGACAAGAGTGGTGCTGTGGTTGGCACCATCTCCTTCCTGAAGGCTCAGAAATGTTTACGAAAGGGGCACACTGCCATTTTGGCACTTGTTACGGATGCATCAACGAAAGAGAAAATAATAGAGGACATCCCAGTGGTACGCGATTTTCCTCAAGTGTTTCCTGAAGATTTACCTGGGCTACCGCCTCATCGCCAGGTCGAATTTCAGATTGAACTCGCTCCAGGAGCAGCACCAACAGCTTGCGCACCGTACCGACTAGCTCCAACCGAACTGGAAGAACTGTCAAAGCAATTGCAAGAGCTCTTGGATAAGGGCTTTATTCGTCCTAGCTCTTCGCCTTGGGGAGCTCCAGTATTATTCGTGAAAAAGAAGGACGGTACCTTCCGCATGTGCATAGACTACCGCGAACTGAACAAGGTCACAGTGAAGAACCGCTATCCTCTTCCACGTATTGACGACTTATTCGACAAACTGCAAGGGACGAGCTACTACTCAAAGATTGATCTGAGGTCAGGTTACCATCAGCTGAGAGTCCGGGATGAGGACGTCTCCAAAACAGCATTCAGAACTCGCTACGGCCACTACGAGTTTCTAGTCATGCCGTTCGGGCTAATGAACGCACCTGCAGTTTTCATGGATCTTATGAACAGAGTGTGCAAGCCTTATCTAGACAAGTTTGTAATTGTTTTCATTGACGACATCCTGATCTACTCCAAGAGTCAGGAGGACCACAAGCAGCATCTACGACTTATCTTGGAACTTCTTCGAAAGGAACAACTGTACGCCAAGTTTTCAAAATGCGACTTCTGGCTTCGTGAAGTCCATTTTCTAGGCCATGTGGTAAACAAGGATGGGATCCATGTTGATCCATCCAAGGTAGATTCGATCAGGAACTGGCCTGCACCGCGTACACCAACGGAAATACGCCAATTCTTGGGTTTGGCGGGTTATTACAGACGGTTCATTAAAGACTTCTCAAAGATTGCGCAGCCGCTTACACTACTGACACAGAAGGGTGTCACCTATCGTTGGGGTAATCCCCAGGAAACCGCTTTTCAGAACCTAAAGGATAGGCTCTGCAGCGCACCTATTCTCTCATTGCCAGAGGGCACGGACGATTTTGTGGGCTACTGCGACGCGTCGATTCAGGGTCTTGGTTGTGTATTGATGCAAAGGGATAAAGTCATTGCCTACGCTTCGCGGCAAATTAAATTCCATGAACGGAACTACACGATGCACGATTTGGAGCTGGGAGCTGTTGTTTTCGCGCTTAAGATATGGCGACACTACCTATACGGTACCAAGTGCACTATCTACACCGATCACATGAGTCTCGAGCATATCTTCAATCAGAAGGAATTGAACATGCGTCAACGTCGATGGGTTGAACTACTGAACGATTACGAATGCGCCATCAAGTACCATCCAGGCAACGCCAATGTTGTGGCTGATGCCCTCAGTCGAAAAGCTACTACACCTAGGCGTGTACGAGCCTTGCAGCTCACTATCCAGTCCAGTCTTCCTGCTTAGATACGAGATGCTCAGGTAGAAGCATTGAAACCAGAAAATGTCAAGGCTGAAGCCTTACGCGGTTCAAGGCAGCGATTAGAACAAAAGGAAGACGGCGCCTACTATGTAACGGGACGTATTTAGGTCCCACTATATAGCGGTTTACGAGAACTTGTGATGGATGAAGCACACAAATCTCGCTACTCGGTACATCCAGGTTCGGATAAAATGTACCACGATCTTAAAACTACATATTGGTGGCCTAGCATGAAGGCCCACATATCGACTTACGTCAGCAAATGTTTGACTTGTGCGAGAGTCAAAGTTGAATATCAGAAACCATCAGGCCTACTTCAGCAACCCAAGATACCGCAGTGGAAATGGGAGGAAATTTCCATGGATTTCGTTACTGGCCTACCTAGATCCCAGCGTGGAAACGATACCATTTGGGTGATCGTGGATCGACTCACAAAGTCTGCACAGCATATTTCGGCTCACGGCTAGACATGAGCACAGCATACGTCTACTTGAAAGAAGTTGTTTCGAGGCACGAAGTGCCAACCTCCATTATTTTGGATCGGGATAAACGATTCACTTCAGAATTATGGCAAGCAATGCACAAAGCTTTCGGCTCACGGCTAGACATGAGCACAGCATATCACCCTCAGACGGATGGGCAGTCTGAGCGCACGATTCAAACTCTAGAAGACATGCTTCGGGCGTGTGTTATCGATTTCGGCAGCAGCTGGGAAAAACACCTCCCGTTAGTGGAGTTTTCGTACAATAACAGTTACCACACCAGCATTCAGGCCGCTCCATTCGAGGCATTGTACGGACGTAAATGCCGATCACCTCTCTGTTGGGCAGAGGTGGGGGATAGTCAAATCACAGGTCCAGAACTTGTAGTTGATGCTACTGAACGAATTGCACAGATACGACAACGCATGGCGGCAGCTCGTGACCGTCAGAAAAGCTACGCTGATAAGCGCAGGAAACCACTCGAGTTCCAAGTTCGGGATCGAGTGCTACTTAAAGTCTCACCCTGTAAGGGTGTGGTTCGTTTTGGCAAACGAGGCAAACTCAATCCGCGGTATGTCGGACCGTTCGAAATCATTGAACGAATAGGCAAGGTGGCCTACAAACTGAACTTACCAGCTGAACTTAGTGTAGTTCACAACGTTTTCCACGTGTCGAATCTGAAGAAGTGTCTATCAGATGAGACCCTCATAGTTCCTTTGAAGGAGCTCACTATCGACGAGCAGTTAATTCGTCGAGGAACCAGTAGAAATCACGGACTGGGATGTTAAGGTCCTCAAGCACACCAGAATACCTCTTGTTCGAGTTCGTTGGAACCCCCGTCGTGGCCCAGAGTTCACCTGAGAACGAGAAGACCAAATGAAACTCAAGTATCCCCAGTTATTCGGAAACCATGCAACCACTACTGAGGCTGAAGCTACCACAGAATTTCGGGACGAAATTACTAATCAACGGGGGGGATGATGTGACACCCCAGGGAAACCAGTAAATGATACAACTCAACTAGCTTCCTCAGTAACCGCATGCTAAATTTTGGGCCGAAATTTCTTTCAAGTTGGTGATAATGTGACAACCCGTAACTTCAGGTTAATGCTTTAACATAACACAATTAAGTTGGTCACACAATCTTTAGCATTTCATGGAACTATGTACTACTTTATTCATTATTTGACTTACATGAGAACTTTGTGCCTTAACTGTAAATTATATGCGGTGTGCGTGTTAAATGTAAAAGATGATGCTTAGGGGTGTTTAGTGTTATAATGAAAGATAAAACAAAACCCCTCAACACTAGTCATTCTCACCAATTCCAATCATACGGTAGTTGCAAGTTCTCTAGTCATTTAGGGTTTCACCAATCTCTAAACTCTTAATCTTTGATCTTTGGATCTTTCCAGAGGAAACCCCACGTCAAATCTAAGGTAGTGTTTTCATCATACGTTGTTTTTCTTGTTCAATTGATCTCATGCAAACCCTGGTTCTCCAAACAAGGATTCTGTGATTAGTTGATCTTTTAGATTGTTTGTAAGATGATTTGTAATTGTGTGATGATTTGCCTGTGATTAGGACCAATCCACATGCTAGAATAGTTAAACTTTTGGTTGATTCGTATGGAAGAATAGGGTTTTGATCGTACTGATTTATTGTAACTGTTGCATCAGAAACCATAATTTGGCTTTGTTGATTCGTAGTGTTGTTGTTTGGAGTTAACAGTCCGATGAATGTGTTATATGGGGTCTGAGTTTGCCATGCTAGGTCTGAGTTTTGTAAATATGAATGGTCTGAGTTTTATAAATGATAAATGGTCCGAGTTTTTTGATAGGCTTGGTACGAGTTTTGTGAGGAGGTTTTGGTCCGAATTTTGTAACATGACACATGGTCCGAGTTTTATTGATGCTATTAGGGTCCGAATTTTATTGATATTGCCTTGTCCGAGTTTTGTAGTGAAGGAAACACATGGTCCGAGTTTCTGATTGATGTAAGGTCCGAGTTCTATGAATAATGTATGGTCCGACTTTTGTTGAGGATGTATAGTCCGAGTTTTATTGTTAGTTCATGGTCCATGCTTTTGATTGAATACTTGATCCGAGTTTACTCATAATGCTAAGTTCAAAACCCTATACGAGGAACACCTTGCATGCCACTGTGTGTTACTGTCTGTTACTGTATGTTACTGTATGTATGTGCAATCTATGTCATGTTAATCTGTAAACAATTATCACACGGAACACAGTTGTTTGGACACCAAGGAATTGATAACCTTATTTTAACGTAAACACTCACATTGAGTTTATGTGCAATGTACCTTAGGTCGTGTGTAACGGACCCAACCATTAATTGACACTAGAAGCACAATAACAAACTGAGAAAACCAAGGTGAGTTCACACTCTTACCAAGGCATGGGATTCCCGGGGTTGGGAATGGGACTGAAGGAATGGGATTGTACTTACACTGTTACTAGACTATCTACTCATCACTGTCCTCAGGTTCCGAAGGACACTTACGTAAAACCTACGTAAACTTATACTCACTACTGCCTCGGGTTGTGACAGGAACTTACGTAAAACCTACGTAAACCCCCGCGTACCACTGTCCTCGGGTTGAGAAGGACACTTACGTAAAACCTACGTAAACCTTGTATGTACTACTGTTCTCAGGTTAAGAAGAACACTTATGGTTACAAATAGTCTAGTGTAAATGCAACTATGGGAAGTCCCCACTAATAGGACATACTATCGGCCTAGTAGAGCCACACGTTACGAAACAAACTTACTATTACAAACTTACTTACTGTGAACTCGCTCAACTAGCTTTGACTCTCTGTTACATGCCTTGCAGGTCGATAGGTATACATGGAGCTTGCACTAGGAGGCGCAGTCGTTGTAGACAAGGATCGTGAATGCTTGATTTAAACATTTTGACATTTCATAATCATACTTATGTTGGGTTTATTTTATGCTTCCGCTAAACATTGATATTGCACTTATGTTTTGAACACCTTTCATATTGGTTTGGTGGAATTACATTTACTTTTACTTATTACTTACATGTTCAATATGATTGGTGGCTTGATCCTGGTCAGTCACGCTCCCAAGCGGTGATACTCCGCGGGTGGATTTTGAGGGTGTGATAGATTGTTTATCAAATTTAAACATTACAAATCTTTAGCATGTTGTGACAGCCCACTGATGTACTATCATTTCCTCTTTTTCACAACAAAACTCTTTTTTGATTTTTTCATGTTTTTGTATTTTTCAATTTTTCTAATGTTTTTGAATTTTTTCTGAAGTTTCCCTACTCCCCCTAAAATGCAAACACATTTCAAAGGAAATTTGAAAACTTAACTAAACTCTTGACCCACTTGAAAACATAGAAAATAACACAACTATACAGAAACTTGACAACTGACATCGAATCAAATCAAATCTCCATTCACTAGGCATAAACAATCTGAATTCCCCTTTTCCAACAAACCATTTTCTCATTTAGATTTCAAAACACTTAAGTTTGTTTTAATCGAAATGATTTTTCCGGAAAATGAGTTTGTTTTTACCACTTTTAAGTTTACCACTTGTTAAACATGGGAATATGGTTCATCATCTTGTTTATCAATCTCATATGTAGTAAATCAAGTACAACTTAATGTCCCTGATTTACCATTTGCAGTTCAGAATCCTCTGTATCACTTGTAAAAATAACCATTTGAAAGTATAACCAACAAATACCACTTGTAGATAGATCCAAAGAATACCACTGTAGGAATGAGACATCTGCAAAACCTCTTTACCACTTGTAAAATTAGTCAGAAAGATGCCGATTCCTGCTTCTCAATTACCAACCTGGAAGCTCCGGCGTAGTTCTTTCACCTGTAACCATTAAAATTTTATTCAAACATTTCTTTAACCAAACTTTTCAAACACTAGAATGATGCCGATTCCTGATCCACGATATAAACTTGGGATCTCTAGCATAGTCCATTCACCTGTAAACATTCAAACATTATCAAAAACTTTCATACAAAACCCTCAAAAACATGAATGATGCCGATTCCTGATCCACGATATAAACTTGGGATCTCCGGCATAGTTCTAAGACTTTAAGGAAAACAAACTTCCATCCAAGTCTTTTCAGACTTGATGGCTTTCAACTCTTGCGTAGTGGGGTTGTATGTTGCCTTTTTAGTTGCATAGAAGTCTTTAACCCCCTTCGCTTTCCCATTCAACATTTTCCCAAATATTTTCTTTACACTTCCATTAAATGTTTTCTCGACATCAAACTTATTTTTCTCAATGTAAAACTGTTTCGAGATATCAACTTTTCCAATTTTCTTTTTAACTTCTTCAAATTTCAATGATGGAAATTCTTCATCATTCACTGAAATTTTCTCCTCAACTTGTGGCTCCTCTGGCTTTGTGGAACCAGATTCCTCGCCGACATTTACATCAACCTTCTTAACAACCCACACTTGGTTGTCATTCTCTTTCTTTTTATAAAATTTTTTTTCGAACAATCACCAACCTCATATGTTGAATTTTGAAAAATTTTAAGTCTATTGGTTGGTGGTTCAACATCAACAACTTTTTCTTTCATTTTCTTAGAAACTCCCTGTTTTTCTTTGGCATTTTTTGAACAATTCCATGCAATGTGACCAGCTTCATTGCACTTGTAACAGGTACGAGTTTCCATTGAGTGAAACACTCCAACTCCATTCTTTATCTTCTGAGCAAGAAACTCTTGATTTGACTGTCACCAGAACGGTTTTTTCTGTTCCTCTTCTGAGCTTCCTCGTGACACAAATTCTGTTTTTGTTTTAGAATTTTTATCATTTTTATGATTTTCTGGTGGAGTAAATCCTAAACCTTTCTTTTTGTAGCTACAATTTTGGTTAGGTTTCTTTTTAAAACCAGAACCAGAATTGTAACCCTTTTTCTTGTATAAACGTTGTTGAAATCTTGAAGTGTATTTTTTAGGTTTTTCAGAAAGATTTAAATCTTTTATTTCAGAATATTAATTTCTGTCAATTTGAAAACCTTTTTGATCTTGTCAAAAACGAACACTTCTTATTGGAAATTCTTAGTCATAGTATAATTTGTCCGAATCATTTAAAGTGTATGCAACTTCAAATGTTTCATCATCCAAATTTGCTTTTGATAACAAAAATTCTTTACTATAAGACTGTTTGACCGACGAATTTTGACTGTTGACTGACGAATTTGACCCTCCAGACTCAGATTTTGACTCAGACTCCTCATCAGTATCCAACACCTGATCGACCACCTTTTTGATTAACTCAGACTCATGATCAGTATCGGACGAGGTAAACGTGACATCAATGTTATCTGGTAAAACGTCAGTTGTGTCGGTTTTTAGCTTTATATTGACTGCTTTCTCAAGTTGCTCCTCGTTTGGTTTTCTAGGAGAATACCCTTCCCAAATTGGAGGCGGAAAACTTGTTATAGCTGGCAGTCGGTTTCTTACCACAATCTTTCTTCTTCTTTGGCTTCTCATCTTGAAAAGCTTCCATACGTGCAACAGTTGGGTAAATACGGTCAATGAGATAATCAGAACTAGAATAGCTTTGTAATAAACGTCTAATTCTCTCATTCTCAATCTTTTCTGTCTCCAACTCTTGCTTCCATTTCGCACCCTCTTCTATGTAAAAGTTGATCGCTTTCTGCTTTGTCATCATCACAGCATTCATCATCGTAAGTGCTTGTTCTCTCTCAGAATTTGTCTTTTGGAGACCAGTTACTATTTTGTTCAATACATCATAAGATTCTTTCACATAGTTGAGATTGAACAGTAACTGCTCCTTTTTCTTCTCATACTCACCAATTATGTTGTCCTTTGCTGCACATTCCTTGCAAGCTTCAAAACACTTCATGCAAGGCTTGACAACTTCAACAATCTATCTCGATTGTTTTTACTACTTCAATCACTTTTTCTTCTTCTTTCACCTTCTCAATTTCAATCACTTTCTCATCTTCAGCAATCTCCTCAGCAACTTTTTCAACTTCCACATTCTAAACATCTTCAGTTTTCATTTGTTGTTGTTCTTTAGCAGCTCGTTTTTCCTTCAGTTTCTCCATGCGATCTGCAAAATAAAAATGAAAACTTTCAGGAGAAAGATGAGATTTAGCAATATTAATATGTTTTTCCTCCTCATCATCACTACTACTATCAACTGGTGACTGATCAAACTGTACAAATTTTTTAGAATCAGCATCTGATGAACCAGAATCTGACGGTGTTTGATCAAATACAACTTCCTTTTCTGAAGTAACAACATTTTGTATACTCTCATCTGAACTCAATGAGTTTTTATCAGCACTATCTGAACTTTCAACAGACGTAACAGACTTTTCATCCTCACTCTTCACAGTCACTCCAATAGACTTCATCCAGGTAGCAAACATGTCTGGTTCTCTGACAATCTTAGCGATGACGGCTTTGTATTCTCCTTTTTCATCAATGAACATATCCCAGCTGAAACCTTCAGGTAATTGTTCATCATCTTGATCAATTAAACAGGCTTTGCTATCAGGAGATATGTAGTTGCTCCTGTTGAAGTCCACTAAACACGCTCTCTTTGAATCCTCAATCTTTCTACCATGAGTCGTCTGTGAATCTTGTGATTGACCAACTTGCTGATAAATGGCTTTCAGGTAGTAGTTGTCTTTTCCGAACGGATTCTGAGCACCACTAGCTTCTCTGTTTTTGCACTCCCGTTTGAAATGGCCTTTCTCCCTGCAACGAAAACAAGTAACTTTAGATTTATCAAAACCTAAAGTAGATACATGAGCATCAAGAAAGACATTTCTCCCGGTAATTGTCTTGAACTTTTCAGCACGTTTAAGAACACTAGCTAGACACCATTTGATATCCATCAGTTCCATCTCTTTGGCGTCTATCTGATCGTAATCCTCCTTTGTAAGCATAGGATTTCCGATCCGACCAGCTACAAGACCTTCATAAGATAACAACACAGAACCAAGTAGAGCCATGTGGTCTTTAGCAGTGTCTTCTGAGAAGCATTGACCTTCTGGAAGATTTAGAGCAATGTTGCATTGAATTACGTAGCCATTTCCTGTCTTTGTACTCTGAGACTGAAAGCTTGTATTTGACTCTTTAGGATTAACACTCGGAAATGATGAGAATCCACTTCTTTTGATTGAACCCTGATCAGCTTTTTCTGATGAATCCCCAGCACTAAAAGCAGTCTGGATTTTTGGACTTCTCTCAGATTCTGGAACTGGAATGCTTCCTTTGTAATACATCTTTACGTCCTGTTGACCACTCGGACTATTCATCCTAGCGATCTTTTGCTGTTCCAAATCCTGACTCTCGATTTTTTCAATAAACTGAGAAATCGTTAACCCATCATAAACACCCATGTTTTTTAGAATCATCAGATATGTTCCCCACTCTTTTTGTGGTAGTGCATCGGCTAGTTTGTCTACCCACTCTTCACGATCTTTAGTAATACTCAACATCGACATCGATCGCACTAAGTGACAGTATCTCTCAATCAGCTTCTTTGTGTCTTCACCCGGTAAACTGCTAAACAGATCAAACTCTTTCTTTAGCAATGCCATCTTGCTTTTAATCATGTTTTCGCTTCCTTCAAACTTGACTTTGAGTGCATCCCAGATTGACTTTGCAGTTTTGTCATGCTGTAGCAGAATGAGTATATCTTCTTTGATTACTTGCTGAAGCAGACTTATCATCATCTTCTCAGCTTTGTACATAACCCGTTCCTGCTCTGTGAATTCTGATAGCTCTTTAAGAGCCTGCAAATCTGTTCGAGGCAACACATATTCTTCAGAATGCATTCCCATGATCTAAGATGGTTCGCCTGTACCCAGTTTTCGAATCTGTCTTTCCACCCGTAATATTCTTCGATATTCATCAATTTCGGAGGCTTTTGGGTGGTTCCTGTCTCGTTTTCTATATTCATAGCTTGAACAACAGCAGCTGGACCAGACGGTGTTGCAAACGCATTGTAGAATTCAGTATCCATGATGACTTGGCCAGTTTTTCAAACACAGTGACAAATAAGCGAAACTAGGAGTTTGTACACAAGAGCGAAACCACAGATGGTCCTTAAAAGTGAAACCAGACGTTGCACCTAAAAGCGAAACCTTCAATGATCTTTGGAGCGAAACTATCAAGTTCAAAAGAGCGAAAACTACTGAAGTGCACTTGGAGCGAAACCCGTTGGTTCAAAAGAGCGAAACTATCTGATTTTTGGAGTGAAACCTCTGATTTTTGTGACACAAAAACGGAACAACCACACAATTTGGAGCGAAACCTCAAGTAATGTGACACAAGAGCGGACCTAGCTGTCCAAATAAGTGGAACTACACTATGTCCAAAAGAGCGGAACCTAGTTCGAAGGTCATTTGATCCATTTTTAGTCCGTTTTTAAGTTCGAAACTTTCCAGGGTTTGTCTATGTTCAATTGCGCACAGTCTGTGAAATTTTGAACGAATTTCGACCGGTAAACTTTTCTGAATTGATGAAAGAAGGTGTAGAAGTAAGAAATCTTGATAAATTCCAGCTATTCTCTACAGAACTCCTCCTCCTGAGGTCTGATACCACTTGTAGGATCGAGATTCGACTCGAACGAGTCGTTCAGAGGTGTTTAACTACGTTTCAGGTGCAGAATAGTAAGAAACGGAGGTAGAGACAGCTTGCAATTCAATTAATCTACTGATTTTATTGATCTGACAACGTTTACAGCTCAAACCTCACTCCGGCAGCACTTCGGCGTGGAATACAAGGTGATCCCTCTGGTTTCGCTCGAAGGACAACTATATATAGGCTGGATGGTTTCGCTTATATGGACATGTCCATATAAGCGAAACTACATATGTACCAATAAGCGAAACCTCTAGCCTACTGACATATGAGCGAAACTAACCTACTAAACACATACAATCTTCAGTTTTCTTGTAAAACGCACCCTAATCTATACAATACAATGTAGGACTTGATCTAAGACGAAATCAACAGATGTAGTGCACCAACAGTTTGCTAGTAAAAATGATATGGATCATCATATGGACTTGCTAAATCATGATTAAAAACATGATCTAGCAAGGTGAGAAAATAGAAATGTGTAGGATGATGAAACCATCCACACATACACTATGAACTTGAATAAATGAACGTTTTCTTTAAAAATGAAGATCAAAGTAGGTTATAACCTTGTAGATCTAAAGATCCATGAGTGGTTTTTCGAAAGAACCAAGTGAAAAGTATGAGTTTTGTTAAAACTTGGATCTTACATAAACTTAACACATTTTTAGTGGATAAACAAGTTTAGAAACACTTTTGCAATAAGAGAATTTCACAAAGAAATATTTTTAGAAAATATGACTTGAAGTTGTGAATATTCAAACTCGTTAAAAATGAAGTTTTTAAGGAACTAATCACATTTTAAAGGTAATAAGACTCACTAAGTATGCTAGTAAGTTACTACATACTTTTATAAATTTTCAAGTTCATAAGTTTATAGTTTATTCTTGTTTTTGACAAGTTTGGTAAATAGAGATTGTATGTTGTTGATTGAGAATCGTTTGAATGAATTTTGAAAAGAAAATGATATGCTAGTAAGCATGGACGCCTCCATTTATAAAGGAAACTCTGGCGAAATATTTCTAAAAATCCAACACTTAGAAAATATTTTTCTAGCAAGTGTTACAATTATATTTTTGACCTTGTTTTCAAAATAAACTTCACCATGATTTTATTTACAAAAATACCAAGTGCCGGATGTTGATTTTCGTAAATAAAAATTTGATAAATATATATTTAGAATATATATTTTATACTAAAACGCTTGTGTGATTGTTTGTTTAATCTGTGAACAAGTTATATTATTTTAGGGTAAAATAATATAATTTGCAAAATACCATGGAAATTACAACTCCAAAATGATATCAAAAATTGCAAGGAATAAAATACTTAAGTTACACACATAATATTGTGAAACCGGACACAAAAACGTAACTTATGAAATATTTCGGGATATACCATTAAACTATATTTTTGGTAAATCTTATTTTGGAAATGAAAGAAGTGAAAATATGATTTCGTAAATATTACCAAGTATATCATATTTTTGAAAACAAGAAAATATATTATATTTGGGAGATAAAAATATATTTTCCAACTATATTTAGAAGATATGTAATTTTTGAGAAAAATATATATTTTCTGGGACAATTCATGATTGCACAATATAAGTTTATACATTTAAGTGAGAGTTGAAATATATGGTTTTGGAAATATATATTGGGAATATATATATATTAACATATTTTTATTTGAACAATACACCGAAATACGACGCCATTACTTGGCAAGATATACAAATACAAATACGAAAATACATGTATGAGATACCCCCACCCTTGGGAAGGAAATACGAAGTTAAAATACTTGAGAAGTAGGAATAAGAAATATTGTTTAACAATTATTCCAAACATTAACTATAATTTAAAGTTAAAATAATTATTTTAACTAATAATTATAACCTGGATAATTTTGGGAACACAAGAAACGTAACTCAAAAACCTTCATACTAAGCAAATGCACGACCCGTTCGTCTAATAGACGTTAGTCCACTGTAGGTAGTCATGTTGGCTGAGGAGACTTGGGTTACACATACTAAAGACGCAATACTGTGAGTTCATGTTCCCCCTTTTCTCTTTACTGTTTTCAGTTTTATACTTCGGGGGTGAAATACATGCGACAATTATCATAGACATTTATTTACATGGTATGGTTAGCGTAGGGAGGGTTTTTACTACTAAATCATGTGAATGAGTAGGGCGATTAAGGCCATCAATCCTCGTTGTAGGACCGATGGGCGTGAGTGATAGATCTATTTGGGTGTAGCGATCCCCACCCCTGAGTCCGCTTAGTGGACCATGTGGTGACTATGTCTTCCCGCCGAAGCCCGGTGCGAAATCTATTAGGTTTGAATCTTCCTGCATCACTTCAAACATATCAATGGCCTTGCAAACCATTAGTGATCTCTTTTTCCTTATTGCTACATACCAGGGACTTACATTCATACTTACAACATTTTCAAAGGTTTATACATACACACAAACGAACACATGAACTCGCTCAACTTTTGTTGATGTTTTTCAAACTACATGTATTTCAGGAAATTTTAATGGATCTGGCGGGCGTTGGAAGTTTTTATGCTGCGTTAGGAATAAAGATGTCATCCATGGTCTTTGAGTTTGGACGGTGTGTCTTATTCCTTGACGAGACATGTCTTCCAAACCTTGGTATTATTCAATATCTTTTGACGAGTCCTTAATGAACTCAAAAACAATTTGTACGATTTGTAAAACTTGAATTTGGTGTCTACGTTTTAAAACAATGTTGTTATGTTTTGAACTGATATTATGGATGACAAACCTATGGTTTTATCATATAGTTGATGTTATGATTGAATGCAATGATATTAAGAAAGTCACACCATAATCACGCTTCCGAAAAAGTAAGGGTGTGACAGTGCATACGTCTGTCGACTTCATCTTGTATCGAGTCTTGTATTGTATTGTTGTAGGCACGAAGTTCGAGAAAACATGTCAAATTAGGTAATTTCGCTTGAATGGTTCAAGGTGTAATTTCGCACGAAATTACATTGTAATTTCGTGTGGAATTACAATTTCGCTTGAATCTCTATTTTCGCATGAGGGTAATTTTGTTTGAGACATGTTCAAGCGAAATTAGGTTGCCTATATATAGTGGGTCTGTAATTTCGTTTGAAGTCATTCTTGTATGTGTGATTCCGGAGCTGAAGTGCTGCCAAAGTGTCGTCTCGCTGTAAATCATTGTCAAATCAATGAAGAAGACAGTTAATGTGTATATCTAGCTGAGTTGACCTTGATACGTTTGTTTCCGCCTCTCGTATCAAGAAAAAACTCTTCTGAACGACTCGTTTGGTCGGTAAACGATCCTACAAAATTCACACTTGGAGAATTTAGCAAAAAGTTGTTCCTTCTTCAGAAGTTCCAAGGTCAAACGAAGGTGTTGCTCGTGGTCGGCTCGAGACTTTGAATAGATGAGAATATCGTCGATGAACACAATGATGAACTTATCTATATAAGGTTTACAAACCCTGTTCATTAAGTCCATGAAGATAGCTAGGGCATTCGTCAAACCAAAAGGCATGACAGTGAACTCGTAGTGCCCATATCTCGTACGGAATGCAGTTTTGGGAATATCTTCTTCGAGTACACGAAGTTGATGATACCCAGATCGCAGATCGATCTTGGAAAAGCATGAAGCACCTTGCAACTGGTCGAAGAGATCATCAATTCTAGGTAGGGGATATCGATTCTTGATGGTAAGCATATTAAGCTCACGATAATCGATACACATTCGAAAAGATCCATCTTTCTTTTTTCACAAAGAGGACAGGAGCTCCTCAAGGCGAAAAGCTCGGAAGGATGAATCCTTTATCAGACAACTCTTGAAGTTGTTTCGATAACTCTTGCATCTCCGACGGTGCAAGACCATAAGGTGCTTTCTCAATCGGGTTGGCATTGGGTACAAGGTCAATATGAAACTCGACTTGACGAACTGGAGGCAAACCAGGTAGTTCATCGGGAAACACCTCTGGATAATCCCGAACAATCGGAATATCCTGAATACTCTTGCTCTTGCCTTTTTCCTCGGTGACATGTGCCAGGAAAGCAACATATCCTTTTCGCAAATAATTTTGGGCCTTTGTACACGACATAAGCTTCAAACCACCAGATGGCTTCTCACCACGAACTTCCAGAACATCGCCACACGGAAGAGGAATACGAACAATCTTATCGAAACAAACCACCTCAGCATGATGTTTGGTTAACCAATCCATCCCCACGATAATATCGAAACTCCCAAGTTGCATCGGCGTGAGGTCAATGGGAAAAAGATGGTTATCAAGGTTTAACTGACAATCACGAATAATAGAATCGAGAACAAGAGGTTTACCAGTAGCAACTTCGACAGATAAGGGTTTCCTTAGTTTAGTTCTAGGTATCGCAAGCAAAGGTTCAAAAGATAATGAAACAAAACTTCTATCGGCACCAGAATAAAAAAGAATAGATGCAGGTCGATTGTTAACAAGAAACGTACCATTGATGACGAGATTGTCAGCTCGAGCCTCTTTTGCATTTAGATTGAATGCTCGTCTACGAGCAGGATTTGCATTTGAATTGACATTGACATTCACATTTGGATTTGCATTTGAATTTGCCAACCTCGGATAGTTGTTGCGGAAGTGATCGAGCTCTCCACAATTGAAACATGAACCCGGTGGGAACCTAGAAGCATTCCCCTGAACTGGAGCTTGATTCTGAACAATCGGATTCTGACCTAGGCGACAGATGTTGGCCAAATGCCCAAGCTTACGACACGTTGTGCATTGCTTACAAGTTTGTTGTGCAACATGATGACCGTTGCAGCGAGCACAATGAAGTGCGGTACCAGCATACGCTTTCTTCGCGGGCGGCTGAGCTGGTGGGTTCTGAGGGTTCTGAGCAGTAACTGCAAAGTTCTGAGCACCCTTTCGCTTTCTCGACTTCTTCGACAACTCACCTTTCTTACTCTTACCCTTTTCCTTGACAGATTCGGTCGACTTCTTCTTATCACTCTTACAAGTAAGTTTACCCTTCCTGACTTGCGACTCAGTGAGGGTAGCAGATAACTCGATTGCATGGCGAACAGTAATAGGATTAACGCCAGTCACAATATCCTGTATGGAATCGGGTAAACCATCGATATACCTCTCTATCGCTTTTTCCAACGGGGTAACCATAGTAGGACACAAAAGACCGAGTTCCTCAAATCGATCCGTATACGCATGGTGTTCTCCCCCATCTTGCTTGAGATCGTCAACTCTCATTCCAAAGCTCGAATTTCATGATGGGGACAAAACTCTTTCATCATGAGAGCTCGAAGCTCTTCCCATGTTTGTGCCAATGCCACTTCGGCACCCTTATCACGCATCACTCCGTTCCACCACGTAAGAGCACGCTTCTCAAACACACTTGATGCAAATTCAACCTTACGCCCATTCAGACATTACACATGTCTTAATGTGCTTTCGATACTTTCGAACCATTGAAGGAGCGCAGTTGCTCCTTGCGACCCAGAAAACTTTATCGGCTTAGCAGAATTGAAATTCTTGAAATTACATTGTGCATTGTTATTATTGTTGTTGTATAGCTCGTGGATTTGGGTCACAACACCTGGAAGCACAGCAGCCATTTGCTGAGAGACAAGGGCTGCGACTTCTTCAGCAGTAAAAGATTGTGCATCACGTCAAGGAGGCATTGTCTAATAAGAAAATATGAGAAACGAGTGAGGTCAACAATTAGGAAAAACAAAAGAGGTATTGAAAATATCGACGAAACATAAGGAAGGCGATCATTTGTTCGTTACCTCGAACAAACAAACGACACGCAGTGACTAATCACAATATTGAATCAAAATAATGCATCGTGAAGACCTGCTCGCCTATAAGTGAACACTCACGCCAATAGTTCCCAGGTAAGAGTGACTGGTCCGATTATGTGGATTTGTATGAACACTCTAGCCTTAGACAGAAAACTCAGGCTACAGGCATTCACTCTTCCAGTTTGCACGTGTTCACATTATTTAGACGCAAACTTTGACGAGATTTTGAAAACTCAGAAGGCACTAAGCCAAAAATGAGCTAAACTTGAAGGGTTCAAAACCTTATAACAGAGGGTTCAAAACCTAGTAATCAATCATCCTAGAACGAATGATTAATTTTCAAAGCAGATTCGGATTTTGTGTTCTTGTTGTGGTTATCACCTAAGTGTAGGTGACGGTTTTGTTTTTAAAAATCTAAACGCAAATCAACTTGCGTTGGGGTCCTAGAAGTTATAGTCTAGGTCAAAACATTTCTAATAACCTAGTTCCCTATAACCATTGGCTCTGATACCAACTCTTTTGTCACACCCCGACCACGTGAAACTAGAAATCGTGGCGGAAACGTCGGGGAGTGTTGTAACAGAATTATTGTTTCACAACCATGGATACAAAAGAGATTCGTTTTATTTATTCATTAAGTAATTTACATTGCTTTAGCATGAAACAAGCAGGTTATATATCGACTATCTTTGTTATTATGTCACTAAGGCCTCGTCCAGATCCTATGTGACTCATGCATCTTAGCAATCAACATCAAGCAACATCACCTGAAACATATGTAAAAACAAAGTCAGCAAAGAAATGTTGACGAGTACATAGGTTTTATAAGAGTATCGGATTCATGGCTAGTTTACATGTTGAATACCTTATTAAAGACCTTGTTTTGAAAAGAGTATAATATTTCAACATAATTACCCGACTCAAATCAAGCGGTTTATAATTTATAAAAGCTCGTAGCCATGATTCTTAACCCAAAAACATTTGTTTTAGTAAACCAATCGTTTATCCAACTCGTTTAACTTGTTCAATTCGTTTCGAAATCGTTAACTCGTTTAAATCGTTTTAAAATTGTTTAACTCGTTTTAAAATTGTTTAACTCGTTTAAGTCGTTTAAATCATCCTCGTTTTAATTATGAAAACTATTTTTGGTCGTCTCGCTATAACATTCAAACCTTCGTGACTCGTCTATCTCGCTTCTCCCATTAACAAACCACCAAAGGGTAAGTTAACAATCACAGATTCAGTCGTTACCCACCTAACCCACACATAACCATGGGTGCAGTCTGGTAAAGGGATTTGTCAGATCCTATGGTACCATAACCTAATACTTGTCGGTTCAGCCAAAATTAATGAATGTCATTCGTTATGTAACTACAACCAACAAGTTCGTTCACATTATCGAAATCGTTATTAGTTTAGTATAAACCATCTCAATCGTTTTTGAAACCATCATTAAAACATCGAAATCGTTTTGATACATATGACTCACCCCAAAACACTCGAAAACGATAAAAGAGGGGATCTATGTAGTCACCTTTGGGTGCGTTTTTATATGTTAACACAATCCCTCAAATCGTTTATTCGTCCTAAATTAAATAAGAATGCTTTAATAATCAAAAACCCACAAAAATACGAAAGTTTCTCCGATACTTAGAATTTTAACATAACTTTGAGATCTTTCTCAAAAAGTTATTATTTTTTTATTATATTGGTGTTTTTGTATACATTTGAGTTCACATATATATTTTAAAAACTTTGTGACTTGAAAGATTTTATTGGTGACCCTTATCATGTTATAAGCAATATATCTACGATTTACGCGATGTATTATATACACTCAAACATGATGTAGATTTAATATCGTAATACACATAATATTGTTAAGTATAAACATGTCATCATACACATATTGTAAAACAAATAGCACATTGTAACACATAAGATTTACCTATGAACAACCCATTCTAGTGTATGTCGAAAAACACTTATTTTAGCGATTCGGTAACATTTTTGAGAGTCGGAAGTCACGTATAACTAACCAAACACCAAGTAAACTTAATATAAGTTAAAATACTTATTTTTATATCAAAAATATCAGTTTGGTTACTGATCTAAAACATTTTTATAAAAATCCTCCGAAAAGCCGATTTTTAACCGTTTTACCGCATAGTCTTGCATCAAACGTTACCCGAACCATCCCAAATCGAAATGACTTGATATTTTAACATAACCCATGTTATTTACTGAATAAAATAGTGGTTATACTCATGATAGTGCAGGTCTCACATAAAGCACAATAATCATGCAAATTTCACATATTTTAGCACTTTTTGAGCTATATGTACAACATGCAAAGCTATCAAACCTATGTCAAAGTTTCATGCCATTATAATATACCAAATAATATTATTTTTAGTGTTTATAATCTGTTCTAAAACATTTTTGTCATACAATCATTTTTTATCATTTCTTGAGCTTTAAATCAACATGTATTCTCATGTACAAGTGCCTAAAGCACACTATCATAGCATCATCATTTTATATTAATCTAAATGCATCCAATAGGAAACTTATTCATGTCCATTTTCTGATGTATTTAAAGTATTATCATATCTTACACAAATCAACAAACACTTGCATTTTAACTATTATCCAAGAACAAGTAACAACTTAAACAAGTATTTACCAATGATCAAGCTCAAAACTCATATACACACATATATATGTATGGTTATATACACACACATATACATCACCATTCTTATTTTGTATCAAGACCCATTTCTTTTTAGATTTCAAGTTTGTGAAAAATTCCAAGATTCAAGAGAAACTTCAAATCATCAAGAACAACCAAGAATCAAGAGTATGATTTAAACATAAACTTTATACCTTCAAGATTCAAGTAAGTTGTTGATGAGATTTTGAAGATATGGAACTTGAAATCACTTGAAAGCACCTTGGAAACTCCTTTAGATCTTCACATCAACTTGAAATATGCTTGAAATGGAGCTTGATTATGAAGAACAAAGTTGAAAATTTTGAAATGGTGATGGTGGTGGGGGTTTACGGTTATGGGGGAGAGAGAGAGGAGGATGGGGTGTAGTGTTGAGTGTTGTGAAGAAGTGAAGTGATCTTGTAGAATCCAAGTGCCATACTTATAGTGATCTCTTCCAATATTTTGTCCATACAATCAAGCAAGATGTAAATATAAAATAAGGAGATATGGTGTATCTAAATCAAATCTTCCAAGATCACAAAATCTTCAAGTGTATCCAAGTAATATCAAATGGATCACTGGAGATCTTGGCATGATTGTATAGAGATATGGAAGATCTATAAGAGATTACATGCATCTACACTTGTCCATAAAATTAAGCAAAATCCTAATAAAATAAAAAACAAATCTTTAGAGATTGCATAATATCTAAAAGGATCCAAAGTAGATCAAGTTAGATCATGTAGAATCTTGGAAATATTTGGTGGGGTCACCCATAATGTGACCCTATATTCATATGGGGGGCGGAAGTGTAAATTTTGATTGGTAAAAAAAAAAAGATATAAACAGGTGTTAACTGGATACCGGGTATTATATCTAGCGTTTAAATCCTGGTTTAAGGCGTTCTAAATTATTTTTATTATTCTATAAAAATAAACTCACCAAAATATTACTGAAATAAATTTCAGTTGCCGAGACTGGCTGTGTTGTCTGCGTTTTGCAGTATATGCACTGTGTTACGCGGTACACGCTTAAACTTGAAAAATAACGTTTTAAGCGGGTTAATTTATTTTTCAACACGAACCTGATTAAAATAAAATTTTAGTCATAAAAAAATTTTTTTTTTTGGATTTAAATATTATCCGGGCAGTCACTGTTGGGAGTGAACCCTACCAAAGGAACAGATAATAAAAGCCAAAACTGGATCACAACAGTAGATTCAGAATATGCAGATGTTTGGTTGCAAGTCTCTCCCCTTGAAAGTGGTTTCAACATCTGCTGACCTCCTATCTGCTGATCATGCAAACTGCTGACCTACAACTACTGATCAAGACAAAGTCTGATAGAAGAACTAAAGCTCTGCTGCTCAATCTACTGCCTTGGTTCAGCACTGCCGGTCATAACAAGTACTGCTGGGTTCACAGCAGTGGAAGGAAGCAGTAGCAGTTTGAGTCTGTTTTATGTGTTGAAATGTAATATCAGTAGTTAGCATAGCAGTGTTTGTATAGGTCAGAGGTTAGAGTTTGTTAGGAGGTTTGAGGTCACTTTCATGGTGACGTCAGCTTTAATGCTCAGTGATTTGCAAGTGCCTATAAATAGAATAGTACTCTGTTGTTTAGCTCATTCACCATCTTCTTTCTGCGCGAACAAACACTGAGCTCAGGCTGGGGGGGGGGGTTTGCATATCATACACACATTTGATTATGTTTGATTGTGAAAAGTTTGCTTCCCTCCGCTGCACTACTCTTCCATTTGTTCATTTAAATTCAAACACAAATCACAATCAATCCAAACTCAGATCCTAACAATTGGTATCAGAGCTAGGACAGTCAAACTTGATCTAACAATCATTTTGACGTAAATAGTTCAGCTCGAAATTGTTGATACTGATCGTTTGTTCGTTGTGTTGAAAAACAGAGTAAGGGTTAATCACCGATAAAGTTGATTAATCAGTGCCTGTAAAACAACCGTTAAGATGTCGCAATCACAAGATGATAAAAATAACATTGGCTCTTTGTTTAAACCACCTATGCTGAAAAGAAATGAGTACAGCATCTGGGAGTGAAGGATGTGTCACATCCTCGCTCAACAAAACACTGGATGTTGGAGGTCTGTCGTTTTCGTTCCTCATGTTCCTATGGTGCCAAGCGCAGAGGACGCCAAAAAGTTCGTTCCTACACCAACTGAAAATTACACTGAATTGGATTTTCAGAAGTTTGAACTGGATGCCAAAGCGTTTAGCATCATAGCCTCTGCATTCCCCAATGAAATCTATGCTGGACTGTTACATTGTAACAGTGCAAAAGAATTGTGGGATGCATTGAAGGAACAGTTCGGGGGAACGGAGGAGGTTATTGAAAACAACAGGGAAATTCTGAATCAGTAGTATGATACGTTTTGTCACATCAAAGGGGAATCACTAACCCAACAATTTGAACATTTCAGTTGTCTCATCAGTGAACTAAGGCTTGTTAAGGTTACATTTCCAAATGCAACCCAAAATAGCAGGTTCCTTAGATCATGCTAGAAAAATGGGACCCAATTGCTTTTGTCACCAGGAATTCAGCTGAATTCAAAGATCTGACCCTGACCCAACTCCATGGTAGACTCCTGACCTATGAAAGGGAGTTGAACCAAAAAAGGAGGTTACAAGAGTCTGGTAAAGTTGCTGATGATTATTCATTCGGCAGCACAGCTCTGTTTGGTCAGGATGAATCTGGCAGTAGCAGTAAGGATCAGAGTTATGATCACCTTATTGACATAACATCTGGGGGTAACTTTGCCAACTCTGATTCTCACTCTACAAATTATGCTTTCACAGCAAATACTGAGAACCAAGTGTCAGATAATTTGTGTTTTGAGCTGAATAATCTGCAACATTTTGATCCCACTGACTTAGAGGAGATGGACATCTTGCATCAGTTGGCCTTGCTTAGTGTAAGAACAAGCAATTTCTACAAAAGAACAGGGAGAAAATTTCCAGGACTTCATGGAAATTTAAGGGTGGGGTTGGATAAGTCGAAAATCAAGTGTTACAAGTGTAGTAGGCTAGGTCACTTTGCTAGAGAATGTAGGAGTCAAACTACTGGTCCCATAATAACTCACCCTAGCACAAACCCAAGACCACAACAACAAAACACTGTGCACTATACCCAATATACCCCTGCAGCACATGTTAACACTGCTCATTATGTTGCAACCCCTGTGCCGGTGCATTATGTTCAAACCACTGTTCCACAAATTCAGAATGTTCAAGCCCCTGTCCCTTAGGCACAAGTGCAACCTGTTGCACCTCAACCAGCTGCTCCAACTGTTACACAACCAGATCAGCAAAGCTTTTTCACACAAGGCTTTGTTGATTGGAGCAGCATGCCTGAAGAGCTTGGTGATGAAAATTTTGCTCTATATGCTTCTAATGATGCTTTTAATGATGAATTCTGTTTGATGGCATTAGAGTCAATACCAGAAGGGGATGAAGCTGAAGGTGAACAGCTAAGTGCTGAAATAGTGGATGAAGTTGCTGAAGCAGTGGTTACTGCAGTTGCTGGTGAACTACTGCTGGAAGAAAATTCAGAAACCCTGATTGAACCACTGACCGACCCTTAGTCCAAAGAAGACAAAGAGGAAGAAGAGCTGAAGAAAGCTGGTGATGAAGAAGAGAGAGCTGATGAAGAAGATAATCATCAATGTGATTGTGCCATGATGGCTGCTACTAAGGTATCACCTCAAGTTCTTGAAAAAACTGTGTTCAGACAACTGTGTTATTGCATTTGCTAACATTAAAGCGGTGAATGAAAACCTTAGAGATAAAATCTTGTCTGATGAGGTCAAATTTGAAAAGTGATTGAAAGAACTTAGAAACAAATTGGCTGAAAAAGATAAAGAGATCAGCAGTTTGAAAGAAGAACAAAGCATAACCATAACTCAACTCCAAACTATGGTAGAAAAATACCAAGTTTGCAAAAAGGAGTTAGAGTCTACCCAGATCACCTGTGAAAGATGGGTGGAGTCTTGCAAAGGGTATGAGGTTATGCTTGAGAAACAGCTTAAAAGCAATGTCAAATTTGGTATAGGTCATAGAAAATATGATGATATTGCAAGCACTGCAATGCAAGCTGTTTCTTCTGAAATCATACCAACCAACAAAAATGGCCAAGAGGTTAAAATAACCGACAAACTTGGCAACAAAATTTATCTGGAAAGATCTGTGGGATCCTCAACTTTTGAGGAAGTTGAGAAATATCAATTTAAACCCACATGGTCTGATGAGTGTGATATCCTTGAAAATTTCAAACCAATGGATTTCACAACCACTGATGGTGTAAAAGCTCCAAAAGCAAGAGTCATTCCTATCAAAGATATCCCAACAGAGGTTCAAAACTCTATTGCAAAGGAATCTAAAAAAAGGGAGAAAAGAGAAAAGAGAAAAGATCAAAAACTTGTTTTGTGAATTCTTTGAAAAGAAGAATCATCTAACAAAAGATTGTTTTCATCTAAAAGCATATGATATAAACAAAACAAGCATCATTTTACCTGCTGCAAGCTGCACCATCTGTGGTAAAGATAACCACAAAACTAAGGAATGTGTGTATCTCAAAAACTTTGATGAAAAGAAGAAAGAGTACACTGCAAAAACATCCTTAAGTTCATCAGCATCATCTGTTAAGTTCACCAAGAAACAACCACTGTTCGTCCCTGTCCAAACTGCTGTCACAAAACAGTTGAACCAAACATCTGTTCAAAGGGATGTGCAGGTGACAGATGCACCTCCTGCCAATCAATTCAGAAAAGGCAAGGAAAAAGCATCATACCAAAGGATTCCACATGTTTATGAGGTTTACAAAAAGCCCTCTAAACCAAAAGTGAACAGACATTCTTTTGGGTACCATCAGATGATGGGTCAAGACCCCCAACAGTGGTTAGAGAGAAACATTCCCAAAAATGTTCAAACCCCTGATCTAACCACTGTCCATACTCCTGCCTCCATCCCAGACACTGTTGAGACCCCATCCAAAGCCCTGTTGGCTTTGGAAACCTTTTTGAACTAATCCATTTACTTCATGTGCAGGGAGCTTTTGCATGCTTAGATAGTCTTTGGTATGTAGATAGTGGAGGCTCCAGGCACATGACAGGATGTAAAGCCCTTCTTCAAGATTTCAAAATTCATGGAGGGGGTGATATATCCTTTGGTAATAATAGTAAGGGAAAAGTTCTGGGGTCTTGTACTGTAAAGTCTGGAAATGTAAAATTTGAAAATGTCAATCTTATTGATAATCTGAAATTCAACCTCCTGAGTGTATCTCAAATGAGTGATAAAGGGTTTGGATCATTCTTCACAAAGGATTGTTGTAGGATTGTCGGACCAGAAATGGTTAGTAAGATTGAAGCAATAATCAAGAAAGGCTCAACAAAACTTGTTGCTCAAAGAAGTGGCAATGTTTATATTGTTGACATGTCAAGAGAGTGTCCCAGAGCTGATGCCTGTCTGTTCTCAGCTGCCTCTAACAAAGAGACAGAGCTATGGCACAAAAGACTGGGACACACAAATCTCAAAACAATCAATGAAATTTCAAAAAATGGCTTAGTAAGAGGCTTACCACAAAAAATGTTTTCATGTCCTGAACACTGTGTTTCCTGTTTAAAAGGAAAACAGCACAAGAGCTCTTTTAAGTCCATTGAAGAGTCCAAAACAACCCAGTGTTTGCAAATGCTGCACATGGATTTGTTTGGCCCCGTGCAAGTCATGAGTCTCAAAAAGAAAAGATATTGTTTGGTTATTGTTGATGACTTCTCTAGGTTTACATGGACCTTCTTTTTACACTCAAAAGATGACACTGCAGGCATTTTGCAAGACTTTGTGATACAGGTTGAAAAGCAATTTGACCTTCCAGTAAAAGTCTTCAGGAGTGACAATGGCACAGAATTCAAAAATAAGGAGTTGGATGCCTTCTGTGTGAAGAAAGGGATTGTAAGGCATTATAGCATTCCTAGAACACCAGAGCAAAATGGGGTTGTTGAAAGAAAGAACAGAACATTGATTGAGGCTGCCAGAACCATGCTTACAGATTCAGGTTTACCATTAACTTTTTGGGCAGAGGCAGTAAACACTGCTTGCTATGTCCAAAACAGAGTTTTGATCAACCCCAAGCACAAAAAGACTGCTTATGAAATTCTGTATAAAATAAAGCCATTAATCTCATATTTCAAAGTTTTTGGTTGCCCATGTTTCATTTTAAACTTAAAAGATTCTATCTCAAAGTTTGCAGCCAAAATCGAGATGGGATATCACTTGGGATACTCATCCACTGCTAAGGCCTACAAAGTGTTTAATACACGGACCAAAGCAGTGGAAGAGACCTTGAATGTAAAGTTCAATGAACTTTCATCACTGAAAATCCCTGCAAATCCTGCAGAATTGTTTGATCTTGAAAAATTCACTTTTGAAAATACTGCTGTCAAGCCTAACACTACAGGTCCATCATAGGATTCATCACCAGACTATGGATATGAAATCATCATTCCTCAAAAGTCTGCTTCAAAAGGGAGAGCATCAGTTGTTCAAAACAGTTGTCAAAGCTCAACCACTGCTACCTCAACAGTTGTTGACCAAAGTAGCCCCTTAACCCCTGCTTCCACCTCGTCAAACACTTCTGACAAAAGTCCTCAAACAGTGGATCAAAGTCAGCAGGTGTCCACACCTTTACCTCGAATAACTCCACCTTTTGAAGCCACTGTTGGGTCATCAAAGTCACCAGCAGTGGTTAGCTCAGATGATACACATCTGCAGCCTTCACCACAAAATGCCATCATTCCATACCAAGGAGAGCTAATCTTCTTGAAATCTCATCCACCAGATCAAATCATTGGAAACATCAACGAAGGGGTGCTCACAAGAAAGCAGTCCCAAAACATTTATTTTTTTGCTGGCTTCCTATCACTCCATCGGCAAGTCAAGTACCAAGAGGCACTGAAAGACAACAGCTGGGTAGAAGCCATGCAAGAGGAGCTCCAATAGTTCAAAAGACAACAAGTATGGGAGCTTGTACCACTGCCAGAGGAAGTCAGTCCTATTGGCACAAAGTGGGTCTTCAAAAACAAAACTGATGAAAGGGGTATTGTTGTCAAGAATAAAGCAAGGCTTGTGGTTCAAGGCTACAGACAAGAAGAGGGTATTGACTATGATGAAACATTTGCTCTGGTAGCACGACTTGAAGCTATCAGACTCTTTCTTGCCTTTGTTGTCAACCACAACATCAAGGTGTATCAAATGGATATCAAATGTGCCTTCCTCTATGGTAAAATTCAAGAAGAGGTATATGTCAACCTCTAGGTTTTGAGGATCCATTTTATCCAGATCATGTCTACACCTAGAGCCTAGAGCCTGAATAAAGCTTTGTATGGCTTGAAACAAGCACCTAAAGCCTGGTATGAAACTCTTTCTACCGTTTTACTTTCCATTGCTTTCACCAGAGGCAGGATTGATAAAACACTGTTTTTAAAATGGAGAGGAAAGGATTTGATGATTGTCCAGATTTATGTGGATGACATCATTTTTGGAAGCACATGCAATAAAATGTGTGAAGATTTCAGGCAACTCATGACAGCTGAGTTTGAAATGAGTGCAATGGGTGAACTTCAATGCTTTCTTCTCTCCAAGTAAGGCATCTGCAAAATGGCACTTTCATCCATCAAGGCAAATATGCCAAAGAGCTTTTAAAGAAATTTGATATGGATGATTGTAAGCCATGTAGTACACCCATTGCAACCAATAAATTGGTCATGTCTGAAGAAAAGGATGATTTGGTTGATCAGACCTTATATAGAAGCATGATTGGGTCTTTATTGTACCTAACTGCATCTAGACCAGATATCATGTTTGCAACATGTGTCTGTGCAAGATCCCAATCAGCCCCTAGAAAGTCAAACCTTATTGCTGTAAAAAGGATATTCAGATACCTCAAAGGTGCTCCCACACTTGGTATCTGGTATCCAGCTGATGGTAAAATTGAGCTTTCAGGTTTCTCAGATAGTGACTTTGTTGGATGTGATAAAACAAGGAAGTCTCCTTCAGGAGGGTGCCAATTCCTAGGCAATTGCTTAGTGTCTTGGCAAAGCAAAAAGCAAGCAGCTGTTTCCACATCCACTGCTGAGTTAAAATACATAGCTGCTGCAAGCTGTACAGCCCAACTGCTCTGGCTTCAAAATCAGCTACTGGATTTTGGTATCACTGCCTTGAAGACATCACTTATGTTGGACAGCCAGGCAGCAGAAAATATCATAAAAAATCCAGTTTCACATTCAACCACCAAACATATCGACATCAGACATCACTTTGTGAGGGATTGCTATGAAAAAGGTTTGATTTCTCTGCATCATGTTCCAACTAAGGATCAGCTGGCAGATGTGCTAACCAAAGCATTAGACACATCCACCTTTGAAAGCTTGATCTCTAGGATTGGCATGCTCAACATGGAATAACAAGCAAAATCCTGTTTTTCCATGAATAAAAGCATTAAAATGTTTTCAGAAAATCAAAAATCCATCCTTAAAAATAGCTAAAATGAAATTTTCATTAAAATCCTAAAAGTCTGCCATAACCACTGATGGGTTCAAAAAGTCTGTGCTTCTACAAAAAAGTCTGTCCACTGCTGAAAGTCATCCCCTGCTCTCATTTTCTTTGGTTAACCACTGATGGTCAAAATCAGTGGTGCATCCACTGCTGAGCTATCTACTGATGGTAAAAAGCATCCACTATCCTCCATTATCATTACAACTGCTGTCTTCACCAGTTGTTTTCACAACCACTACTGTTTAAAAGTACTGTCCTCCACTTCACAAGGGGATGGCATGCGAGCAGTACTTAGGGGTCAGACCTTTTGTAACTGATGCCACGTTAGCATTCACTCTTCCTCTATAAAACCCCCTTTCAACACCCAAACAAGGTTTTCACTGTCGAATTGAATTCTCAAAAATTCTCTTCTCAAAGCAGTTTCCATCACATTTCGTCAAATATCTCCACAATCTCATCTTCGATTCTCATCTTCAAAATGACAAAATCGAAATCATCCGCAAAAGCTACAAAAGGGGCCTCTCAAAACGCTACCTCCACCGACATTCCACACAAACCATCTCACCATCTACTGGGTCGTCTCACAAAACCCGGCAACATCGATACATTTGATTCCATCCTCGACATTATCAAAGCTTCAAAGTACAAAACTTTGTTGACCGCTAATGCACCCAATTACCTGCAAACTCAGAGAGAGTTTTGGAAAAATTGTATCCTTGAAAAACAAGAAGAAGATATCATAGCCATTAACTCTACTCGGCAGAAGAAAGCAGTCCGAATAACACCGCAATCAATATCTGAGGTCTTTCAGCTCGCTGACCAGGAAGGTGAATATTCTTTCCCTAAAAACGAGTTAAAAACTGACTTCATTAAGAGAGGGTATGCAGACACAATGAAGAGGGACACCTTACAAAAAGGTTTCTTCCCTTCTGCAACCAGATTTTTATTTCATACCCTTCTCATGTGTGTTTCAAACAAAACCACCTCCTTTAATGAAATACCAATGGAAATTCAAAACTTAGGGTATGCTATTTTACAAGGAGAAAATCTTAACTACTCCAAGGCAATTTTCAATGATTTGGTTAAAAATGTTGAAACAAAATCATTCTTACTGTTTCCAAGATTTTTAAGCTATTATTTTGAGAAAAAGTTCAGTAAGGATGATATTGCGGTAATAAACCAAGGTGACTCTTTTCAAATAAACAACTTAACTGCTAAAACATTTTCAAGAATGTTAACACCTTGTAAAACACAAGCAGAGGTGCCTGAGCAGACTTTAGTAGCAAACACTGCTCCTCAGGTATCTGCTGCTGAGCCCACTGCTCAAGGTGATCAAGGCAACCAAACAACTGTCTTGAAACCCACACCTAAAATCACCAAAAAGCCACAGAAAAAGAAAAATCAAAAACCCCCCAAACCCATCAAAAAGGCACCTCTGGAGGATGAGATACCAGAGCAACTGCCTATGATTGCACAAAAATCACAACAAACCACTGCTGCTACTTCCTCACAGCAGTTGGTAGAAATATCTCAACCCATACCTGAAACTCCTCCCGTCTCTTCACAAAAAGAACAGGTTGTACAAATAGGGTCACCACATCATGAGGCTCTGGAAGCACTCGTTTCCATCCTCCACAGCCCAATACCCGGGGCAATTCCGCTTTCTAAACCTACCTTCACATCCCCAATTCCACCAAACACCAAACTGCTGTTGGATGCAATTGATTTGAACCTAGCACAAACCAGTCCTTCTCAATCACCTGTTCATGAGAAAATACTTCAACATGAGACTGGGCTTGATGTATCAATCTTTGCTAACCCACCAACACAACCTGAGGAGGTTACACCCCTTGAGTTACAAGTAACTCTTGGTGGTATTCCAAGTGAAGCAGCCACTACAAGTGTTGAACCAACAGGTTTACACTTGGACAGTGGTTACATCAATAAGACTTCCTTGGAGGCAATTCCTTCTATCACACCTCTGTTATCTGCCAGTGAGTTTGTACTAACCACTGGTAACATTAAAAGATTATCAAGTGTTGAAGGAAGAAGACCCAGTACCCAGAAAAAGGGGCATCAGTTGTTGATGTTTGGAGTACACTCCCTACCTCCACTTCTGATAAAACCACTGCTAGTGGGAAATCAGATGATCCCATAAAATTGGGTGATGGTTTAAAGTACCAAGAAATGACGGAACGTGTTGAAAAATTGGATGCATCTGTTGCAGAAATTAAAGAAATGCTGCAACAGTTGTTAACAATTCAAAAGGTACCATCCACTACTGTTCCATCTCAAACACCTGCTCCACCACCAGCAGATGTTACAAATGAGCTCTGGAACCTCTTTCAACCTTTTGTCCATCAACAATTTCAATTGGCCGAGCACCAACATGCCAAACATGTTCAAGGTCTCAGAAAGGCAATGGAGTCTAGGTTCAGGGATACAAACGATGACATCAAGGCACTTAAGGCCCATTTGTTGACAACCACTGGCATTGCTCCTCCGACTGTACTTTACATTGATGACCTCCCTGTAGATAATGCCAAAAAGGGGGAGAAAATTAAGGAGTGGGTAAAGAAAGGAATCGATAATGGGCTATACCTTAACACAGAGAAAGATGCAATGCTCAGAGATATTCCTTTGCCAGATGGTAGTAAAAAGGTTGATGTTACCCAGAATGCACTTGATGATGCTATCATAAGTGTAAAGAAGGATAGAGTGGCAAAGGATCTAGCAAGGTGGAATGAGGAGAAAAGAGCTTTTATAGAGCTGAATGCGCAGGGTTGTTCTTGTGAAAAGGATGATCAAAATCCGTTTCCAAAAAGAAATCCTACTAGAAAAGTAAGGAAACCTAAATCCACACCATCCAGCCTTCCAAAGCACACTCCAAAACCACTGTCCAAAAGCCACCAACATCAAACCTCCATCCAAACAACTACTCCCACTCAAACACACACCACTTCAACACACACTACTACCACTGCCTTCCCACCACCATCAGTTCCTGCCCTAAAGCAGAAGACAGCAGATGTTAAAACATCTGCTGTAATGACAACAGTGGTTGAAACACCAGTTGTTTCAACAGCTGTTAGTCAGTTACAAACCACTGCCACCCAAATCACTCCCACTGATCCACCCAAAACATCATCTGCCTTCCCTAAAATAAAAAGGAGAAGGGTTGTCATATCAGATGATGATTCTCCATCACCACCACCAAAAGCTTCAAAATCCCAAGCACTTGTCACAATTCCAAAACCCATTCCTCTCTCTTCAGCTCAAATGTACAAACCCTTACCTCCTGCAGTTGTTCAATTTCCTCTTGAACTTGTAACAGTCAGAGATGAAATTAAGTCTTTCTACTATGAGGATGACCCTGCCAAAAGGAGCTTGCCATCGATTGAAGGATATCCCAGGCCAACAAATATTGAAGAATACTTGAAAATCAAGGCCAAGCAAGCAGAGGATATCTTAATCAAAAACAAACAAGGGAAATCTGATAGAGAGTATCAACAAAACTATCAGTTTCTACTTACACAGGTCAGAGCTTTGGAACAGTTTGCAAAAAATGTATGTCAACAAATCTCTGAGAAGGCAGATGAGACCTTGAGAAAAGACTACATTGAAAACATCATGACCTACAAGACATATAAGGGGGAGAAACACCTATACAGAAACTGGACCATTCCTGAGCTCGAAAAAGAAGTAGCCAGGATTCATGAAATGATCAAGAATAAGGTCAAGCAGACTCCCCCTGAAAAATTCAAAAGGGTTGAAGCTGATAAGGCTTTAGAGCTGAAGAGAATGAAAGAGGAGCTGATAATGCTGAATATGGATCAAAGAACTCTGTGTCTAAGTGGGGAGAAGCGAGGGTCAGGGCCACCTACAAAAGGTTGGAAGAGCTAAGGAAGAAACATCCAACAGCTCCACAAAAGCTTGATTACTCCAAAGCAGAGGTTTCGAAAGGATCATCAAAGCCACATCCCAAAAGAATCACTGCTCCTGCTGGCACTGCCATCTACAAAAGAAGGAGACAAAGCCAGTTAGGTTCTGAAACAGTTCAAGATATACTTACTGGAAATGCCATTGTGAAAAAGGGGCCATTTGTTAATGTTGAAAGACAAATCTAAACTGGAAAAACCTGCAAATACTGCTCAGCCAGTTATGAATCGGCCAGCATCACCAAACTCCTCACCAAATAAAAATATCCCAAGAAACCCATCATGCCTAAAAATACAAGAGTGGAAAACTGATAAACAGAACCACGTATTGACTATGGTCAGGGCGGATGGCGAAGTGAAGAAATTTACAAGGGAACAAGCTCTTGGACTGAGACTTGAAGATTTGCAGGATCTCCTTGATCTTCCACTTAGCAGGGATGAAGATGATACATATGCCTTAACCTTTGAGCTACAATTCAAAGGACAAATAAGGGAACTGTTGTTGAGGCAATAAAAATCTACAATAATGGAGAGTTTTGGCATTATCTGTTCTAGGGGGAGATTGTTGGGATTGAACCCTACCAAAGGAACATATAATAAAAGCCAAAACTGGATCACAACAGTATATTCAGAATAAGCAGATGTTTGGTTGCAAGTCTCTCACCTTGAAAGTGGTTTCAACATCTGCTGACCTCCTATCTGCTGATCATGCAAACTGCTGACCTGCAACTACTGATCAAGACAAAGTCTGATAGAAGAACTAAAGCTCGATTGCTCAATCTACTGCCTTGGTTCAAGCACTGCCGGTCATAACAAGTACTGTAACACCTCGTGTTTTTGAATGTCAAAGTCAAAGTCAAATGTTGACTTTTATTGTAACTAATTTATTCTAATTTTTGGTATTATGTGGAGTAAGTGTTGTATAATCAAAATGAATCGAATGTCAATCGAATGCGAATTGTTAATCGATTTGGAATAGTAGGAAGTATCAATGCGATAAAGTTAATCAATCAATAATCAAGCTAATCGAATCAATCATCGAACTCGAACCTCGAATTATGCGAACTTTGGTATGGTTATACGTGTGTGTGTGCCTTATGTGTTATTTGTGTGTGAATTACTTTATGTTGCTATGTGTGGTGATCAATCAAATTGAATCGAAACTCGAAAGGCAATCAAACTCAATCGAAATCGAACTCGAAGTGTGAATTATAGATGCTTATATGTTAGATATAGTGGTTGGAATTAAAGTAATTTGATTAGGAACTCTATCATACTCAAATCATCGTTCATCGAGATCGAAATATCGAAAATCGTCGCAAAACGCTCAAAAACATTTTGCCAATCGAACAGGACATTCTGATCGAACAGGCCAACCGATCGAACCTGCTGTTCGATCGGCCAGCCCATTCGATCAGTGAAGCCTGGCCGATCGGACACACCTTTCCCCTTTTGGAAACCTATAAATAGGGCTGTCATTGTCTTCATTTCCACTTTTGGAAAGTTCTGACCGACCAGCTCCTATTCTTCATCTTTTCTCAGATTTCTCCTCATCCGGTAAGTATTTACTCTAAATCTTGTACGTTCTTATTCATTACATGATTCTACACCTTTCTGTCTTTCAAATTTTGATTTCTAACCGTGAAATAACCAAGATCTAGGTGTTCTTGGATGATGTCATCATGGTGTTCTTCAAGAACATCATGTTTTGGCCTCATTCAACCATGAATAGCTTAGATCTAACCGATTTCCACATAAACAAACTAAAATCTATTTTAGATCTAGACATTTCACGGTGTGAAGTGTGGAAAGACGGATTTTCCGACATTCTTTCAACACTTTTACACTCAACACGCTAAAAACCGGTAGAAACGGAGCTTGAACCAGCTCATAAATCATTCTAACTATTACATGGTTCAAGGTTCGGATTCTAACCATGAGGTTCACCGATTTCGGGTCAAACGTTAAACTACCGTTCCGAACAGTTTACTGGTCGGACTTGGGTGATTCTGGTCCAAACCAGTGAAACAAGTAAGAACCCATGTTCTATGGTTCAACTCGTCCTCAAAATACCTCAAAATCATATCAAGTAATCAAAACAAATAAAAGCCAAAACTGGATCACAACAGTAGATTCAGAATAAGCAGATGTTTGGTTGCAGGTCTCTCCCCTTGAAAGTGGTTTCAACATCTGCTGACCTCCTATATGCTGATCATGCATGTGACAACTCGAGTTTCCAAGATTTCACTTTCGCATTTATTGCACGTTCACTGTTTGTTTAGTTGCTTACTTGCACAGTTGTTTTGCTTTGTAACTGTATACGTTTTGGATTTGATAAAGTTTATGAATGATTTGGCAAAAATACTTGAATGTGGTGATGAAACTGTAAATTGTACATCTTGTGCATGTAATATGTAATAGATAATAATTGAAGGTGCATAGAGTAATTAGTGAAATTCTAATCATTCTTAACCCTAATCCCTTCACTAATCACCACACAATCATCAGACGTACCTAAGATTTTCTCTACAATCCTCCCTACAATCATTTGCTTCATCATTGGCAAGCTCTCAATCATCACTCTTGATTCCACTCTTCATCTAGAATCAATCCAAGGTAGCTGTTTATTGATTGTTTGATTGTTATCAATTCTTGATTTTGTGATTCATGTAAACCCTAGTTCTTCACATACTAGTTCTGTACTTACTGATTGAATTCTGATTATTGTGAAATGATGATGATTAGTTGTGTAATTGGTTGCCTGATGTTAAGATACAAGATATGTAGAATGATTGATTGATAATTGGATTACTGCAATGCACATGAGTGAATTAGGGTTTCCTGATCGTATGAACGTAAGAATGTAACTGTTATTTTGATTCTGTGATTTGGATTTGGAAATCACGTATGTTGAAACTCGTAGCTAACAGTCAGGGCTTTGTGAAGTCACAAAGGTCAGAGTTTTGATTAATATGTTTGTCAGAGTTTTTGTTATTGTATGAAGTCAGAATTTTTTTATTGTGAAGCATTGGTCCGACTTTTGTGGTTGAAAACAAGGTCCGACCTTTAAACCCTAGCATGGTCCGAGTTTCCTTATGTTTGGGGGTGTCCGAGTTTTAAGGCATCAAGCCCCCCCCCCCTTGTCCGAACTTTTAAGTAGGCAAGCCCCCCTTTGTCCGAGTTTTGTATGTATATCATAAATGGTCCAAGTTTTTGAAACAACACTTGAGGTCCGACCTTTTAAGGGTTTTAGGGGATTGATGTTGTCCGAGTTTTAAGTGGGGATGGTGGTCCGAATTTGTGACACAAATACATAAGTCCGAACTTTTATATAACAAGCATGGTCCGAACTTTTATATAACAAACATAGTCCGACTTTTTGTATGTTAAGGGGGGTGATCCGACTTTTATGCTTGATAACCTTGTCCGATCATTGAAATGGAAGTATGGTCCAAGTTTTTACACTTAATTGAATGCATGTCTGAGTTTATAAGTGATGTATGAGAGTTTACCTGTAAACACCAGTGTTAGAGCCTACTGTATGTTCTGTACGTTACAACATGTTGTATGTTATTGTATGTTGCTGAATGATACCGTATGTATGAACAATCTTTATCATATAATTATGTACACAATGAACACACATAACACAATTGCTTGGACATCAATGACTTGTAAACCCTAATTGAATGTAAACACGAATTTATGTGCGATGTACCCTAGGTCGTGTGTAACGGACTTAAACATTAATTAACTCTAGAAGCAATAACATACCGAGCAAACCAAGGTGAGTTCACACTCTTACTAAGGCATGGGATTCCCAGGGCTTGGGAATGGGATTGAAGGAATAAGGTTGAATAGATTCGTATTGACACTGTTACTAGACTATCTACCATCGTCCTCGGTTGTGCAGGACACATACGTAAAACCTACGTATACTTGTACTACTCATTGTCCTCAGGTTGCGAAGGACACTCACGTAAAACCTACGTGAACTTATACTCATTACTGCCTCGGTTGTGTCAGGCACTTACGTAAAACCTACGTAAACCCCCGCGTACCCCTGTCCTCGGTTTGTGAAGGGCACTTACGTAAATCCTACGTAAACCTTGTACGTACTACTGTTCTCAGGTTAAGAAGAACACTAATGGTTACAAATAGTCTAGTGTATATACAACATGGGAAGCCCCCACAAATAGAACATACTATCGGCCCAGTAGAGCCACATGTTACAAACGAACTTACTGTTACGCTTTTACTTTCTGTGAACTCGCTCAACTAGTTGTTGATCCTCTGTTACATGCCTTGCAGGTCGTTAGGTACATGGAGCTTGCACAGGGAGGAGTTGGTCGTTGTGGACACGGATCGTGAATGTTTCGTTAAACACTTTATGACATTTCATACTTTATTATGTTGGGTTTTATTTATACGCTTCCGCTAAACAGTGTTAACATACTTATATTTTGAACACCTTTCATATTGGTGGTTGAATGGCATTTACTTTTACTTATTAATTACATGTTCAATATGATTGGTGGCTTGATCCTTGTCAGTCACGCTCCCAAGCGGTGATACTCCGCAGGTGGATTTTAGGGGTGTGACAGGTTGGTATCAGAGCCATTGATTATAGAGAACTTGGTTTTAATAAGGGGAAGAACGTTTTTTTTTCTTAAAATCAGACTATAACCAGTATAGTGCTCAACGATCCACAACGACGCCTCGCTCCACGTGCAAGACTCAACATCCTAGGTAATAAGGTTTATGTTTATTGCCTACATGCTAGAATTACATAGAACTTTGCTCGTGGTATGCTTAGATTACATTGCTCACTATCTGTTATTGCTTGAGAACACTTGTGTGCTTACACTCTTCTGTCATCGCACTATTCGCGAACCTTTCTCACTTATGTTGCCTTTGATGTGAAGATCAATGGCCGGACGTATTAACTTAACACAAGCCCAGTTGACGGCTTTTATCAATGAACAAGTTGCTGCGGCACTTGCAGCTGCAAACGCCGGAGGTATACCCTGCAGTCGTAACTCATCTTAGGATCTTTAGATTCTACGTTCCAAAACCAACTCTTGTGTTTAATCTTATTCTGTTCTTACACATTAGGTCAACCTGTTCAGCAACCTGTATGTACCTTCAAGAACTTCATGGATTGTCGTCCTAGCACGTTCAGTGGCACGGAGGGGGCGGTTGGACTTCTCCATTGGTTCGAAAAGCTCGAGTCTGTGTTCGAGATGTGTGAATGCCCTGAGGCTCGCAGGGTGAAATACGCCACTGGCACACTGGAAGGAATTGCGCTAACTTGGTGGAACGCGCAAGTTTAGAATTTAGGGTTGGCAGCTGCTAACGCCACCCCTTGGAATGATTTCAAAGAACTGATTAAACGAGAGTACTTCACACGGGATGACATCCACAAGTTGGAAGATGAGTTTTACCATCTGAAAATGATAGGGTTAGAAATCGAAGCTTATACTAAAAGGTCGAACGAGCTGACAGTTCTGTGTCCAACTATGGTGGACCCTCCAATCAAGCACATTGAGTTGTATCTCAAAGGGTTAGCGCTAGAAATTCAGAGCCATGTGACATCGGCTAATCTTGACAACATCCAGGCTATTCAACGCCTCGCTCATCGCCTCACGGATCAGGCAGTGGAACAGAACAAGCTGCCTAAACGTATCAGCGCTACTGCCACCGTTACCACTTCTGCTACTCCTGCTACCCCCAGTGACAACAAGAGAAAATGGGATGGGGATTCCAGCCAGGGATCAGCTTCAGTTCAGTCACAGGTTCAGCAACGAAAGACTGACAGTTATCGGAGTCCCAGTCAGCACTCTTTGGGCAGTCATAGGCAGGGTGGATATCGAGGGAACCTTCCAAGGTGCAACAACTGCAACAGACACCACAGTGGTCAGTGTAACAAGGGTCGCTGTCAAAGATGCCTCAAGATGGGTCATGAGGCCAAGGATTGTAGGAGCCCTCGGCATGCGAACAAGAATCAGCAGCAGCCATAAGCATAGCAGAATCAGCAACAGGGCAACAAGGGATGTTTTCATTGTGGCGCAGAAGGTCACTTCAAAAGACACTGCCCTCAGTTAAACCGAAATCAGAACAACAACAACAACAATAACAACAATGCGGGCAATGGCAACAACAACAACGGTGGGAACAACAATGACAACGAAGCAAGGGATCGTGTGTTTGTGCTGGGGAGGGGAGAAGCGAGAAATGATCCCAACGTAGTCATGGGTAAGTTTCTTCTTGACGACTTTTATGTTACTGTATTGTTTGATTCGGGTGCGGATACAAGTTATGTGTCTTTGAAAGTTAGCCAAATGTTAAAACGTACACCAACTCCCCTAAACACCAAACATGTCGTAGAGTTAGCTAATGGTAAAAGTCTAGAAGCCACACACATAGTTCAGGATTGTAATCTTTTCCTCGCTGGTCAGACATTCTCCATCGACCTCATTCCTATAGTTCTGGGTAGTTTTGACATCGTCGTTGGCATGGATTGGTTATCCAAGCAGCAAGCAGAGATCTTATGTAAGGAGAAGATCATTCGTATTCCTCGTTCTGGTAAAGAACCTCTCGAAGTTCAAGGCGACAAGAGTGGTGCTGTGGTTGGCATCATCTCCTTCCTGAAGGCTCAGAAATGTTTACGAAAGGGTCATACTGCCATTTTGGCACTAGTTACTGATGCATCGACGAAAGAGAAAAGAATAGAGGATATCCCAGTTGTACGTGATTTTCCTCAAGTGTTTCCTGAAGATTTACCTAGTCTACCGCCTCATCGCCAGGTCGAGTTTCAAGTCGAGCTAGCTCCAGGAGCAGCACCTATAGCTCGCGCACCGTATCGTTTAGCTCCAACTGAACTGGAAGAACTGTCTAAGCAACTACAAGAGCTCTTGGATAAGGGCTTCATTCGTCCAAGCTCTTCGCCTTGGGGAGCTCCAGTATTATTCGTGAAAAAGAAGGATGGCACTTTCAGGATGTGCATAGACTACCGCGAACTGAACAAGGTCACAGTGAAGAACCGCTATCCTCTTCCTCGTATTGACGACTTATTCGACCAGTTGCATGGGTCGAGTTACTACTCCAAGATTGATCTGAGGTCAGGGTATCATCAGCTGAGAGTCCGCGAGGAGGACGTCTCCAAGACAGCATTCAGAACTCGCTACGGTCACTACGAGTCTCTAGTCATGCCATTCGGGCTAATGAACGCGCCTGCAGTTTTCATGGATCTTATGAACAGGGTGTGCAAACCTTATCTAGACAAGTTCGTCATAGTATTCATCGACAACATTCTGATCTACTCCAAGAGTCAGGAGGAACACGAGCAGCACTTACGTCTTATCTTGGAACTTCTTCGAAAAGAACAACTGTACCCCAAGTTTTCAAAATGCGACTTCTGGCTTCGTGAAGTCCATTTCTTAAGCCATGTGGTAAACAAGGAGGGGATTCATGTCGATCCATCCAAGGTAGATTCGATCAGGAACTGGCCTACACCGCGTACACCAACGGAAATACGCCAGTTCTTGGGTTTGGCGGGGTACTACAGACGATTCATCAAAGACTTCTCAAAGATTGCACAGCCGCTTACAATGCTGACAAAGAAAGGTGTTACCTATCGTTGGGGTAACACACAAGAAACGGCTTTTTAGTACCTGAAGGATAGACTATGCAGCGCACCTATTCTCTCATTGCCAGAGGGCACGGATGATTTTGTGATCTATTGTGACGCATCGATACAGGGGCTTGGTTGTGTATTGATGCAGCGTGATAAAGTTATTGCCTACGCTTCGCGGCAACTTAAAGTTCATGAACGGAACTACACGACGCACGATTTAGAGCTGGGAGCTGTTGTTTTCGCGCTCAAGATATGGCGACACTACCTGTACGGTACCAAGTGCACTATTTACACCGATCACAGGAGTCTCTAGCATATCTTCAAGCAGAAGGAATTGAACATGCGTCAACGACGATGGGTCGAGCTGCTTAACGATTACGAATGCGCCATCAAGTACCATCTAGGCAAAGCCAATGTTGTGGCTGACGCTCTCAGTCGAAAAGACACTCTACCTAGGCATGTACGAGCTTTGCAGCTCACAATTCAGTCTGATCTTCTTGCACAGATACGAGATGCTCAGGTGGAAGCATTGAAACCAGAAAACGTCAGGGCTGAAGCCTTGCGTGGCTCAAGGCAACGATTAGAACAGAAGGAAGATGGCGCCTACTATGTAACAGGACGTATTTGGCTCCCACTATATGGCGGTTTACAGGAACTTGTGATGGATGAAGCTCATAAGTCTCGCTACTCGGTACATCCAGGCTCGGATAAAATGTACCACAATCTTAGAACTACATACTGGTGGCCTAGTATGAAGGCCCACATAGCAACTTACGTCTGCAACTGTCTGACTTATGCGAGAGTCAAGACGGAGTACCAGAAACCCTCAGGTCTACTTCAGCAACCAAAGATACCACAGTGGAAATGGGAAGAAATTTCCATGGATTTTGTTACTAGCCTGCCTAGATCCCAGCGTGGGAATGATACTATTTGGGTGATCGTAGATCGACTGACAAAGTCTGCTCATTTCTTGGCTATCAAAGAAACGGATAAGTTCTCTACGTTAGCAGACATCTACTTGAAAGAAGTTGTTTCGAGGCACGGAGTGCCAACCTCTATTATTTCGGATCGGGATGCACGATTCACTTCAGAACTATGGCAAGCATTGCACAAATCTTTTGGCTCTCGATTAGACATGAGAACAGCTTACCACCCTCAGACGGAGGGGCAGTCTGAGCGCACTATCCAGACTTTAGAAGACATGCTTCGGGCGTGTGTTATCGATTTCGGCAACAGCTGGGAAAAACATCTTCCGTTAGTGGAGTTTTCGTACAATAACAGTTACCACACCAGCATTCAGGCCGCTCCATTCGAGGCATTGTACGGACGTAAATGCCGGTCACCTCTCTGTTGGGCAGAGGTGGGGGATAGTCAGATCACAGGTCCAGAAATGGTAGTTGATGCTACTGAACGAATTGCACAGATACGACAACGCATGGCGGCAGCTCGTGATCGCCAGAAAAGCTATGCTGATAAACGCAGAAAACCGCTCGAGTTCCAAATTGGGGATCGAGTGCTACTCAAAGTCTCACCCTGGAAGGGTGTGGTTCGTTTTGGTAAACGAGGCAAACTCAATCCCGGTATGTTGGACCGTTCGAAATCACTGAAAGAATAAGCAAAGTAGCCTACAGACTAAACCTACCAGCTGAACTCGGTGCAGTTCACAACATATTCCATGTGTCGAATCTGAAGAAGTGTCTGTCAGATGAGACCCTCATAGTTCCTTTTAAGGAACTCACTATCGACGAGCGGTTGCAGTTCGTCGAGGAACCAGTTGAAATCACGGACCGGGATGTTAAGGTCCTCAAGAACACTAGAATACCTCTTGTACGAGTTCGTTGGAACTCCCGTCGTGGCCCAGAGAATACCTGGGAACGAGAAGATCAAATGGAACTCAAGTATCCCCAGTTATTCGAAAACCGTGCAACCACTACTGAGGCTGAAGCTACTACTACAGAATTTCGGGACGAAATTCCAAATCAACGGGGGGATGATGTGACACCCCAGGAAAACCAGTAAACGATACAACTTACCTAGTTTCTTCAATAACTGCATGCTAAATTTCGGGACGAAATTTCTTTCAAGTTGGGGATAATGTGACAACTCGAGTTTCCAAGATTTCACTTTCGCATTTATTGCACGTTCACTGTTTGTTTAGTTGCTTACTTTCACAGTTGTTTGCTTTGTAACTGTATACGTTTTGGATTTGATAAAGTTTATGAATGATTTGGCAAAAATACTTGAATGTGGTGATGAAACTGTAAATTGTACATCTTGTGCATGTAATATGTAATAGATAATAATTGAGGGTGCATAGAGTAATTAGTGAAATTCTAATCATTCTTAACCCTAATCCCTTCACTAATCACCACACAATCATCAGACGTACCTAAGATTTTCTCTACAATCCTCCCTACAATCAATTGCTTCATCATTGGCATGCTCTCAATCATCACTCTTGATTCCACTCTTCATCTAGAATCAATCCAAGGTAGTTGTTTATTGATTGTTTGATTGTTATCAATTCTTGATTTTGTGATTCATGTAAACCCTAGTTCTTCACATACTAGTTCTGTACTTACTGATTGAATTCTGATTATTGTGAAATGATGTTGATTAGTTGTGTAATCGGTTGCCTGATGTTAAGATACAAGATATGTAGAATGATTGATTGGTAATTGGATTACTGCAATGCACATGAGTGAATTAGGGTTTCCTGATCGTATGACCGTAAGAATGTAACTTTTATCTTGATTCTGTGATTTAGATTTGGAAATCACGTATGTTGAAACTCGTAGCTAACAGTCAGGGCTTTGTGAAGTCACAAAGGTCAGAGTTTTGATTAATATGTTTTTCAGAGTTTTTGTTATTGTATGAAGTCAGAATTTTTTTATTGTGAAGCATTGGTCCGACTTTTGTGGTTGAAAACAAGGTCCGACCTTTAAACCCTAGCATGGTCCGAGTTTCCTTATGTTTGGGGGTGTCCGATTTTAAGGCATCAAGCCCCCCCCCCCTTGTCCGAACTTTTAAGCAGGGAAGCCCCCCCTTTTGTCCGAGTTGTGTATGTATATCATAAGTGGTCCGAGTTTTTGAAACAACACTTGAGGTCCGACCTTTTAAGGGTTTTAGGGTATTGATGTTGTCTGAGTTTTAAGTGGGGATGGTGGTCCGAATTTGTGACACAAATACATAAGTCCGAACTTTTATATAACAAGCATGGTCCGAACTTTTATATAACAAATATAGTCCGACTTTTTGTATGTTAAGGGGGGTGATCCGACTTTTATGCTTGATAACCTTGTCCGATCATTATGAAATGGAAGCATGGTCCAAGTTTTTACACTTAATTAAATGCATGTCTGAGTTTATAAGTGATGTATGAGAGTTTACCTGTAAACACCAGTGTTAGAGCCTACTGTATGTTCTGTACGTTACAACATGTTGTATGTTATTGTATGTTGCTGAATGATACCGTATGTATGAAAAATCTTTATCATATCATTCTGTACACAATGAACACACATAACACAATTGCTTGGACATCAATGACTTGTAAAACCTAATTGAATGTAAACACGAATTTATGTGCGATGTACCCTAGGTCGTGTGTAACGGACTTAAACATTAATTAACTCTAGAAGCAATAACATACCGAGCAAACCAATGTGAGTTCACACTCTTACTAAGGCATGGGATTCCCAGGGCTTGGGAATGGGATTGAAGGAATAAGGTTGAATAGATTCGTACTGACACTGTTACTAGGCTATCTACCATCGTCCTCGGTTGTGCAGGACACATACGTAAAACCTACGTATACTTGTACTACTCACTGTCCTCAGGTTGCGAAGGACACTCACGTAAAACCTACGTGAACTTATTCTCACTACTGCCTCGGTTGTGTCAGGCACTTACGTAAAATCTACGTAAACCCCCGCGTACCCCTGTCCTCAGTTTGTGAAGGGCACTTATGTAAATCCTACGTAAACCTTGTACGTACTACTGTTCTCAGGTTAAGAAGAACACTAATGGTTACAAATAGTCTAGTGTATATACAACATGGGAAGCCCCCACCAAAAGAACATACTATCGGCCTAGTAGAGCCACATGTTACAAACGAACTTACTGTTACGCTTTTACTTTCTGTGAACTCGCTCAACTAGTTGTTGATCCTCTGTTACATGCCTTGCAGGTCGTTAGGTACATGGAGCTTGCACAGGGAGGAGCTGGTCGTTGTGGACACGGATCGTGAATGTTTCGTTAAACACTTTATGACATTTCATACTTTATTATGTTGGGTTTTATTTATACGCATCCGCTAAACAGTGTTAACATACTTATATTTTGAACACCTTTCATATTGGTGGTTGAATGGCATTTACTTTTACTTATTAATTACATGTTCAATATGATTGGTGGCTTGATCCTGGTCAGTCACGCTCCGAAGCGGTGATACTCCGCATGTGGATTTTGGGGGTGTTTGTTGTGTTAAACTAACTGCGTTTACGCACCAATTTGCGTATAACCTTCCAGAAAGCGATTTAAAGCTTGAAATCGGAATCGAATCAAATCGTAAAGTCATCAAAAAAAATACACATATAATAACACCAAAGCACATTGTTTTATTGATATTTGACATTGTTTTATATTATACATCGATTACTGAGCACAGTTCTCACAAACTCGCCGCATGTCTGCTGAACACGGGGCCGTGTTCAGCCGACTGTTTTCAGTTTTCTACGAGAATTTCACTGTTTCTTGCTAATTGTTTGGTGTTTTCTTTCAGATGGCCAAGAAATTCACAAGATTCAATGCAAACGAGTTGGATGCTAAAGCAAGATACGATGTCCTAAGAACTAGGCCCGAAGAGTATCCACAACAAGTATGCACGGATCTTCTAGAAACAGTGAACCAACTGGACCGCTTCAACAATATTGTCACCGGCCCACTAAGAGTCGCCCTGTGCACTCAGCTTTGCTCCGTCCGCGAATATAATATGGAATTCTATAGCATGATCACTTTCAAAACAAAAGTCGATCCGTTCTACAACGATGGGGTAGAGTTCCGTTGTGGGGGAACTGTGTACTCAATCGCTATCGCATAGTTTAGGGAAATAGTCGGGTTTTATGCAGAAGAAGACGCGGGAGATGAAGAGAACACCGGCGGTCTACGAGAGATTCAAGAAAATCGTCGCCAAGCTGCTTGGGCCCAAATCGGGGAAGGTCTCTACAACCCGAGCCGAACTAAGAGTACATAATTAAGGGATCCTCTTTACCGCTATATCCACAGGGTCCTCACTTACTCTCTTAGCCAGAGGCACGACAGCAGCGGCGTTGTAGGGTTACGAGATCTGCTAGTCCTCCACTGCATTAACACCCACACCAACCTTGATATTCCTTACTTGCTACTCCACAACATGCGCTGGAACCAACTTGCTACTCCCCCGACTCCTATCTTCTTTGGAAGGTGGATTTACCGCCTCTTCAAACACTTTGTCGATAGGATGCCAAGGTCTTTCCAAAAGAGCCCATGGTCGGGTAGAGTAGACATGGTCTTTTGTCGCTCCTTGAACTTGATTTATGAAGCAGATGACAGAACGCTCGGTTTTCAAAGAGTTCAAGGGTTTGCTTGGAACCCGCAAGAAGCACTCGTCCTCCACGCACCTCACATCCATCCTCCTCCTCAGTACCACAACCATCCCCAGGGTGATCCGGGTCAATCGACCTCTCAAGGAGGCGGTTTTCCTAACTTTCAAAGTTTACATAATTTATTGCAGGAAAACCTCATGAGCACCAGGAACACCTACAACATGTCCAACAACACATATGCTCGGGTCGGAGCAATAGAGAGAAATATCTCCGACATGCAGGAGGACATTGGAAACATCCGGGAATATATGGTGGGCCATGGAGGAGGTGATGATGATGAAGACGAGGACATGGATTGAGTGGGAGGAGTAGAGGTAGCATCAGAAGGTTGGAGGTCTCACAAGTTAACCCCCTTATCTTATGAACAATTTTCGGCCTGCGTGCCGCGTGTTGAACATTTTATTTCCTTTAACACTTTTACTTTTCTACATTTCTTTTATTTTAACTTTTTGGCATGGATGGTTGAACAATGGTAATTTAGGATGTTTGTTATGGTTTGGTGTAGTATTTATTAGTAGAACAGGTACACAAGAGGCTTACAACACTAAATACTAGTGCTACTAAAGGAACAGATAATAAAAGCCAAAACTGGATCACAGCAGTAGATTCATAATAAGCAGATGTTTGGTTGCAAGTCTCTCCCCTTGAAAGTGGTTTCAACATCTGCTGACCTCCTATCTGCTGATCATGCAAACTGCTGACCTACAACAACTGATCAAGACAAAGTCTGATAGAAGAACTAAAGCTCTGCTGCTCAATCTACTGCCTTGGTTCAAGCACTGCCGGTCATAACAAGTACTGTAACACCCCGTGTTTTCGAATGTCAAAGTCAAAGTCAAATGTTGACTTTTATTGTAATTAATTTATTCTAATTTTTTGTATTATGTGGAGAAAGTGTTGTATAATCAAAATGAATCGAACGTCAATCGAATGCGAATTGTTAATCGACTTGGAATAGTAGGAAGTATCAATGCGATAAAGTTAATCAATCAATAATCAAGCTAATCGAATCAATCATCGAACTCGAACCTCGAATTATGCGAACTTTGGTATGGTTATACGTGTGTGTGTGCCTTATGTGTTATTTGTGCGTGAATTACTTTATGTTGCTATGTGTGGTGATCAATCAAATCGAATCGACTCGAAAGGAAATCAAACTCAGTCGAAATCGAACTCGAAGTGTGAATTATAGATGCTTATATGTTAGATATAGTGGTTGGAAATAAAGTAATTTGATTAGGAACTCTATCATACTCAAATCATCGTTCATCGAGATCGAAATATCAAAAATCGTCGCAAAATGCTCAAAAAGGTTGTGCCAATCGAACAGGACATTCTGACCGAACAGGCCAACCGATCGATCCTGCTGTTCGATCGGCCAGCCCATTCGATCAGTGAAGCCTGGCCTATCGGACACACCTTTCCCCTTTTGGAAGCCTATAAATAAGGCTGTCATCGTCTTTATTTCCACTTTTGGAAAGTTCTGACCGACCATCTCCTATTCTTCATCTTTACTCAGATTTCTCCTCAATCCGGTAAGTATTTACTCTAAATCTTGTACGTTCTTATTCATTACATGATTCTACACATTTCTATCTTTCAAATTTTGATTTCTAACCGTGAAATCACCAAGATCTATGTGTTCTTGGATGATCTCATCATAGTGTTCTTCAAGAACATCATGTTTTTGCCTCATTCAACCATGAATAGCTTAGATCTAACCGATTTCCACATAAAGAAACTAAAATCTATTTTAGATCTAGACATTTCACGGTGTGAAGTGTCGAAAGACGGATTTTCCGACATTCTTTCAACACTTTTACACTCAACACACTAAAACCGGTAGAAACGGAGCTTGAACTAGCTCATAAATCATTCTAACTATCACATGGTTCAAAGTTCGGATTCTAACCACGAGGTTCACCGATTTCGGGTCAAACGTTAAACTACCGTTCCGAACAGTTTACTGGCCGGACTTGGGTGATTCCTGTCCAAACCAGTGAAACAAGTAAGAACCTATGTTCTATGGTTCAACTCGTCCTCAAAATACCTCTAAATCATATCAAGTAATCAAAACAGTGAACAGATAATAAAAGCCAAAACTGGATCGCAACAGTAGATTCAGAATAAGCAGATGTTTGGTTGCAAGTCTATCCCCTGAAAGTGGTTTCAACATCTGCTGACCTCCTATCTGCTGATCATGCAAACTGCTGACCTACAACTACTGATCAAGACAAAGTCTGATAGAAGAACTAAAGCTCTGCTGCTCAATCTACTGCCTTGGTTCAAGCACTGCCGGTCATAACAAGTACTGCTGGGTTCACAGCAGTGGAAGGAATCAGTAGCAGTTTGAGTCTGTTTTATGTATTGAAATGTAATATCAGTAGTTAGCATAGCAGTGTTTGTATAGGTCAGAGGTTAGAGTTTGTTAGGAGGTTAGAGGTCACTTTCATGGTGACGTCGGCTTTAATGCTCAGTGGTTTGCAAGTGCCTATAAATAGAACAGTACTCTGTACTGTTCTGTTTAGCTCATTCACCATCTTCTTTCTGCACGAACAAACACTGAGCTCAGGCTGAGGGGGAGTTTGCATATCATACACACATTGTAATCAGAGTTTAAAAATAAATTTAATCATTTGATTCAGTGTTAGAAAATGTATGATTGATAGCATTTCTTCTGTTTGATTGTGAAAAGTTTGCTTCCATTAAATTCCGCTGCACTACTCTTCCATTTGTTCATTTAAATTCAAACACAAATCACAATCAATCCAAACTCAGATCCTAACAGTCACCAACGTTCGTTTCGCAGTTTTGTTGTAATTAGTTCTAAAGTTCGAATAAACATGTTTTTGCTATACCAAATCCTTCGAAACTTATTTATAAGTTATGTAAAGGGTATTTAAGGTATGTTAAGCCTATGTCCCTATTCCGGAGTGTTTGTTGTGACTAACTGCGTTTACGCACCAACTTGCGTATAACCTTCCAGAAAGCGATTTAAAGCTTGAAATCGGAATCGAATCAAATCATAAAATCATCAAAACAAATACACATATAATAACACCAAAGCACATTGTTTTATTAATATTTGACATTGTTTTATATTATACATCGATTACTGAGCACAGTTCTCACAAACTCGGGGCATGTCTGCTGAACACGGGGCCGTGTTCAGCCGACTGTTTTCAGTTTTCTACGAGAATTTCACTGTTTCTTGCTAATTGTTTGGTGTTTTCTTTCAGATGGCCAAGAAATTCACAAGATTCAATGCAAACAAGTTGGATGCTAAAGCAAGATACGATGTCCTAAGAACTAGGCCCGAATAGTATCCACAACAAGTATGCACGGATCTTCTAGAAACAGTGAACCAACTGGACCGCTTCAACAATATTGTCACCGGCCCACTAAGAGTCACCCTGTGCACTCGGCTTCGCTCCGTCCACGAATATAATATGGAATTCTATAGCATGATCACTTTCAAAACTAAAGTCGATCCATTCTACAACGATGGGGTAGAGTTCCGTTGTGGGGGAACTGTGTACTCAATCGCTATCGCACAACTTAGGGAAATAGTCGGGTTTTATGCAGAAGAAGACGCGGGAGATGAAGAGAACACCGGCGGTCTACGAGAGATTCAAGAAAATCGTCGCCAAGCTGCTTGGGCCCAAATCGGGGAAGGTCTCTACAACCCGAGCCGAACTAAGAGTACATAATTGAGGGACCCTCTTTACCGCTACATCCACAGGGTCCTCACTTACTATCTTAGCCAGAGGCACGACAGCAGCGGCGTTGTAGGATTACGAGATCTGCTAGTCCTCCACTACATTAACACCCACACCAACCTTGATATTCCTTACTTGCTACTCCGCAACATGCACTGGAACCAACTTGCTACTCCCCCGACTCCTATCTTCTTTGGAGGGTGGATTTACCGCCTCTTCAAACACTTTGCCAATAGGATGCCAAGGTCTTTCCAAAAGAGCCCATGGTCGGGTAGAGTAGACATGGTCTTTTGTCACTCCTTGAACTTGATTTATGAAGCAGATGACAGAACGCTCGGTTTTCAAAGAGTTCAAGGGCATGCTTGGAACCCGCAAGAAGCACTCGTCCTCCACGCACCTCACATCCGTCCTCCTCCTCAGTACCACAACCATCCCCAGGGTGATCCGGGTCAATCCACCTCTCAAGGAGGCGGTTTTCCTAACTTTCAAAGTTTACATAATTTATTGCAGGAAAACCTCATGAGCACCAGGAACACCTACAACATGTCCAGCAACACATATGCCCGGGTCAGAGCAATAGAGAGAAATATCTCCGACATGCAGGAGGACATTGGAAACATCCGGGAATATATGGCGGGCCACGGAGGAGGTGATGATGATGAAGACGAGCACATGGATTGAGCGGGAGGAGTGGAGGTAGCATCAGAAGGTTGGAGGTCTCACAAGTTAACCCCCCTTATCTTATGAACAATTTTCGGCCTGCGTGCCGCGTGTTGAGCATTTTATTTCCTTTAACACTTTTACTTTTCTGCATTTCTTTTATTTTAACTTTGTGGCATGGATGGTTGAACAATGGTAATTTAGGATGTTTGTTATGGTTTGGTGTAGTATTTATTAATAGAACAAGTACACAAGAGGCTTACAGCACTAAATACTAGTGCTACTAAAGTCGGGACCGCAGAACCGAAGACAGAAACCTGTTTTACACTTCTGCAGTTTATTCACACGGGGTCGTGCCCAGCCGACACGCCCCCGTGACCATCGCCCAGACCTGTTGTTTGTCTAAATTATGCATACTCTCACTATACACGGGGCCGTGTTCACCGGACACGCCCTTGTGTCCACCTTCTGTAAGTTTTCGTTACTAGCAATCAGACCACGGGGTCGTGCTCAGCAACCACGGGGCCGTGTCCAGATGCCCAGTAACATAAAATTTTGTTTTTAACACACCTTTTACACATTCAATCAACCGAAAAACTTATTTTTGGGACACATTGAGGACAAAGTGTAATTTAAGTGTGGGGGATGCTAAAACCTTGAATTTTGAAAGTTCTAATTACAAGTCTTACACAAAACTCTTTTGGAACCGCTAAACACCTCAAATTTTTTCAAAAAAAAAAATTCATTCTTTTACTTGTCTTGGTTTAAATTGGGAAAAACAAGTTCTAAAAAGGTTATATTTATACAAATTTACAACCGATAGCGTCGTGATAAAAAGAACCAACATAAGAAAATTATGAAACGGCATATATTTATACAAATTTACAACCGATAGCGTCGTGATAAAAAGAACCAACATAAGAAAATTATGAAACGGCATGACAAACCTAGTTAAAATTTGATTATATATACTTGATCATATAAAAACTCATTCCCACAAAAAGTGAGTTTTGAGCCTTTATTAAGCATATAAATACACATCTTTTAAACTAAATGCTCACCTTTCATTTCTTGTGTGAATAGCCGCTTGGTTTCCTACGACTCTAGAACTTGCCAAGATGATACATTCCCGGTCCTTACCAACTTAAACCCAAGTAATTAAATGATGGAGGCATTAGGACTAACCCTTTTTCTTTCAACACCATTATTTTTCTTTTTTTTACCGCCTACCTAAAATCCCCCTAGTTAACCCCTTTGAGCCTAAACCTTTTCATTTCTAAACCTACAAAACAAACACCCTTTACCCACCAAAACCCTTTTTCATTTTAAACCCTTTATTTTAGTAATAAAGCTCGGTTTTCTTGTGACTTCCTTATCATTTGAAAGTGAAAAAAAAATAGAGAAGAGAAAAATGAAGTTAGCAATTAACAAACAAAGCTCATCAAAAGAAGGCTTGTTTGAATAATACTTCATTAAAATAAAAAGTCACAAAAACTAAATGTTTTACGAAAACCGACACTTTTTACGTGTTTCGCCCTTTTATGCTGACCACTAACCCAACCACCTACCTTTAACCCAAGCCTAACCCTTCCCCAATAGTCCTCTTGATATTTACAAAGGTGTATAGTTAAAAAGGAGGAGGATTGATTGCTTGACAAGCCTATGGTATAAGTAAGTTCCATGCCGGTCCCGAGTGTTTCACAAAAATACATCTTCGGCCGAGTGTTGAGTGATCTCCCGTGAGGTATGTGAACTTGTATATAAATGGAATTTTAAGGAGGCATGTTATGCCCAAATAAGTAATTTCTCTTATGTAATGTTCTAAATAAATCACAACGAATAGGATTGTAAATAAAATAAAAATAAAGCCTAATAAAAATCTTGTATTCCCAACACTCAAGACTGTTGGGATTGAACCCTATCAGAGGAACAGATAATTAAAGCCAAAACTGGATCAGGGCAGTGGATCCAGAATAAGCAGATGTTACGCTTCAAATCTCTCCCCTTGAAAGTGATTTCAACATCTGCTGACCTCCAAACTACTGATCTTTACTAAACTGCTGGTCTACAATTGCTGCCCAAGACAAAGGCTGATGATATACTAAAACTCTGATGTTCAATCTACTGCCATGAGTCAAGCTTTGCTGATATGTAAAGTGCTGCTGGGTTCGCATTAGTGGAAGGATGCAGCAGTAGTTTAGTTCACTTTATGAAATATATTTTGATAACAGTTGTTAGCATAGCAGTGTTTGTATAGGTTAGCTGTTAGAGTTTATTAGGAGGTTAGATGCCACTTTCATGGTGACGTCAGCTTAGATGCTTCAGTGGTTTGCTCGTGCCTATAAATAGAACAATGCTTTGTAAGTTCTATTAGCTCTTCACCATCATCTTCCTCCACGAACAAATACTGTGAGCTCAGGCTGAGGGGGAGTTTGTTGCATACTTGCAAATTGTAATCGTTGTTGAAATTAAATTCAACCATTCGCTTCAATGTTAAACTTGTATGTTAAAAGCAATTCTTCTGTTTGATTGTGAAAAGTTTGCTTCCATCTTAATTCCGCTGCACAACTCATTCATCTTCATCTTAATTCAAACGTCAAACACAATCAAAACCAAACTCAGATCGTAACAATTGGTATCAGAGCTCGGACAGTCAAATTTGATTAAGAACCATTTTGACATAAATAGTTCAGCTCGCAATCGTTGATACTGATAGTTTGTTCGTTTCGTTGAAAAATAGGGCTAGGTTTAATCACTGTTAGACCCCTGGTCCAAAGAAAACAAAGAAAAAGAAGAAGAGAAGAAAGCAGGTGAGAAAGAAATGAGAGCTGATGAAGAAGGTGATCATCAATGTGATTGTGACATGATGGCTGCTGCTAAGGTATCACCTCAAGTTCTTGAAAAACTATGTTCAGATAAATGCATAATTGCATTTGCTAACATCAAAGAGGTAAATGAAAACCTTAGGGATAAGGTCCTGTCTGATGAAGTCAAATTTGAAAAGTCATTAAAAGAACTTAAAAACAAGTTGGCTGAAAAAGACAAGGTAATCAGCAGTCTTAAAGAAGAGCAAAGCATAACCAAGACTCAACTCCAAACTATGGTAGAAAAATACCAAGTTTGCAAAAAGGAGTTGGAATCCACCCAAATCACTTGTGAAAAATGGGTGGAATCTTGCAAAGGTTATGAGGTCATGCTTGAAAAACAGATTAAGAGCAATGTAAAATTTGGTGTTGGTTTTAGAAAACATGATGAAATTGAAACCAATGCTTCCAAAGAATCTGTTCAAACCATTGTTGAAGTTATTCACACAAACAAGGATGGCCAAGAGGTTAAAATAATTGACAAAATTGGTAACAAAATTACTCTGGAAAGATCTGTGGGATCCTCAACTTTTGAGGAAATTGAGAAATATCAATTTAAACCCACATGGTCTGATGAGTGTGATATCCTGGAAAACTTCAAACCAATGGATTTCATAACCACTGATGGTGTAAAAGCTCCAAAAGCAAAGGTCATTCCTATCAAAGATATCCCAACAGTGGTTCAAAACTCTGTTGCTAAGGAATCTGAAAAAAGGAAGAAAAGAGAAAAGATCAAAAACCTGTTTTGTGATTTTTGTGAAAAGAAAAATCATCTTATAAAAGACGGTTTTCATCTAAAAGCATATGATCTAAACAAAACAAGTGACATTGTTCCTTCTGAAAGCTGCACCATCTGTGGTAAAAATAACCACAAAACTAAGGAATGTGTGTATCTCAAAAACTTTGATGAGAAAATAAATGAGTACACTGCAAAAACATCCTTAAGTTCATCAACATCATCTGTCAAATTCACCAAGAAACAACCGTTGTTTGTCCCAGTCCAAACAGCTGTCACAAAACAGCTGAACCAAACATATGTTCAAAGAGATGTTCAAGTGACTGATGTACCTCCTGCCAATCAATTCAGGAGAGGTAAAGGACAACCATCATACCAAAGGATCCCACATATTTATGAGGCTTACAAAAAGTCCTCTAAACCAAGAGTGGACTGGCATCCTTTTGGCTAACAACATGTGATTGGCCAAGACCCCCAACAGTGGTTACAGAAAAACATTCCAAAAAATGTTCAAACCCCTGTGCTAACCACTGTCCATGAATCTGCAACCATCCCAGACACTGTTGTGACCCCATCCAAAGCCTTATTGGCTTTGGAGACCTTAATGAAGTAATCCTTTTACTTCATGTGCAGGGAGCTTCTGCATGCTTAGATAGTCTTTGGTATGTAGATAGTGGAGGCTCCAGGCACATGACAGGATGTAAAGCCCTTCTTCAAGATTTCAAAATTCATGGAGGGTTGATATATCCTTTGGTAATAATAGTAAAGGGAAAATTATGGGGTCTGGTACAATGAAATCTGGTAATGTAAAATTTGAAAATGTTAATCTTCTAGACAATCTAAAATTCAACCTCCTGAGTGTGTCACAAATGAGTGATAAAGGGTTTGGCTCATTCTTCACAAAGGATTGTTGTAGGATTGTTGGACCAGAAATGGTTGATAAGATTGAAGCAATAATCAAAAATGGCATAACTAAACTTGTTGCTCAAAGAAGTGGCAATGTTTATGTTGTTGATATGTCAAAAGAGTGCCCCAGAGCTTATGCCTGTCTATTCTCAGCTGCATCAAGCAAAGAGACAGAATTATAGCACAGAAGATTGGGGCACACAAATCTTAAGACAATCACTGCCATTTCAAAACAGGGGTTGGTAAGAGGTTTACCTCAAAAACTGTTCACATGTCCTGAGCATTCTGTTTCCTGTCTAAAAGGAAAACAACATAAAAGCTCCTACAAATCAATTGATGAGTCCAAAACAACCAAATGTTTGCAAATGCTTCATATGGATTTGTTTGGCCCAGTTAAAGTCATGAGTCTGAAGAAAAAGAGATATTGTTTGGTTATTGTTGATGACTTTTCTAGGTTTACATGGACTTACTTTTTACACTCAAAAGATGAGACTGCCGGCATTCTGCAAGACTTTGTGAAACAGGTTGAAAAGCAGTTTGACCTTCCAGTAAAAATCTTCAGAAGTGACAATGGCACAGAGTTTAGAAACAATGAGTTAGATGATTTATGTGTGTCAAAAGGAATTGTGAGGCAATACAGCATTCCAAGAACACCAGAACAAAATGGGGTTGTTGAAAGAAAGAACAGAACCTTGATTGAGGCTGCCAGGACCATGCTTGCAGATTCAAGTTTGCCATTAAGTTTTTGGGCAGAGACAGTAAACACTGCTTTCTATGTCCAAAACAGAGTTTTAATAAACCCCAGGCATCAAAAGACTGCCTATGAACTGCTGTATAAAATAAAGCCATTAATCTTATATTTCAAAGTTTTTGGCTGCCCATGCTTCATCTTAAACTTAAAAGATTCTATCTCAAAGTTTGCAGCCAAAATTGATTGTGGTTATCACCTGGGATACTCAACCACTGCTAAGGCCTACAAAGTGTTTAACACAAGGACCAAAACAGTGGAAGAGACTTTGAATGTAAAGTTCAATAAACTTTCATCACTGAAAATCCCAACAAATCTTGCAGATTTGTTTGATCTTAATAAATTCACTTTTGAAAATACTGTTGTCAAGACTAACATTGTAGGTCCATCGGAGAATTCATCACCAGACTATGGGTATGAGATCATCATTCCTCAACAAAAGTCTGCCACAATGGGAAGAGCATCAGTTGTTCAAAACAGTTGTCAAAGCTCAACCACTGCTACATCAACTGTTGTTGACCAAAGTAGCCCTTTAACCCCTGCTTCCATTTCATCAAACATTGCTGACAAAAGTCCTCAAACAGTGGATCAAAGTCAGCATGTGTCCTCACCATTACCTCCTATTCCACCTCCTATTGAAGCCACTGCTGGATCATCAAAGTCACCAGCAGTTGCTAGCTCAGATGATTCACATCTGCAGCCTTCACCACTTAATACCATTGTTCCATACCAAGGAGAGTTGATCTTTTTGAAATCTCATCCACCAGACCAAATTATTGGCAACATCAATGAAGGGGTGCTCACAAGAAGTCAATCCCAAAACATTTGTCTTTTTGCTGGTTTTCTATCTCTCCATCAGCCAGTCAAGTACCAAGAGGCACTGAAAGACAATAGCTGGGTAGAAGCCATGCAAGAGGAGCTCCAACAGTTTAAAATACAACAAGTATGGGAACTTGTACCACTGCTAGAGAATGTAAGTCCTATTGGCACAAAGTGGGTCTTCAAAAACAAAACTGATGAAAAGGGCGTTGTTGTCAAGAATAAAGCCAGGCCTGTGGTTCAAGGTTACAGACTAGAAGTGGGCATTGACTATGATGAAACATTTGCCCCTGTAGCAAGACTTGAAGCTATCAGACTATTTCTTGCCTTTGCTGTCAACCACAACATCAAGGTATATCAAATGGACATAAAATGTGCATTCCTCTATGGTAAGATTCAAGAAGAGGTTTATGTTTGTCAACCTCCAGGCTTTGAGGATCCATTTAATCCAGATCATGTCTAGAAGCTAAATAAAGCTTTGTATGGCCAGAAACAAGCACCAAGAGCCTGGTATGAAACTCTTTCCACCTTTCTCCTCTCCATTGGCTTCACTAGAGGAAGAATTGATAAAACACTATTTTTAAAATGGAGAGGGAAGGATTTGATGATTGTCCAAATTTATGTGGATGACATCATCTTTGGAAGCACATGTAACAAAATGTGTGAGGAGTTTAGGCAACTCATGACAGCTGAGTTTGAAATGAGTGCAATGGGTGAACTCTAGTGTTTTCTTGGTCTCCATGTAAAACAACTGCAAAATGGCACTTTTATCCATCAAGGCAAATATGCCAAAGAACTTTTAAAGAAATTTGATATGGATGATTGTAAGCCATGCAGTACACCCATTGAAACCAATAAATTAGTCATGTCTGATGAGAAGGATGATTTGGTTGATCAGACCTTATACAGAAGCATGATTGGGTCTTTATTGTACCTAACTGCATCTAGACCATACATCATGTTTGCAACATGTGTCTGTGCAAGATCCCAATCAGCCCCTAGAAAGTCAAACCTTATTGCTGTAAAAAGGATATTCAGATGCCTCAAAGGTGCTCCCACACTAGGTATCTGGTATCCAACTAATGGTAAAATTGAGCTTTCAGGTTTCTCAGAGAGTGACTTTGCTGGATGTGACAAAAAAAGGAAGTCCACTTCAGGAGGGTGCCAATTCCTAGGCAATTGCTTAGTGTCTTGGCAAAGCAAAAAGCAAGCAGCTGTTTCCACATCCACTGCTGAGGCAGAATATATAGCTGCTGCAAGTTGTACAGCCCAACTGCTATTGCTTCAAAATCAGTTGCTGGATTTTGGTATCACTACCTTGAAGACACCACTCATGTTGGACAGCCAGGCAGCAGAAAATATCATCAAAAATCCAGTTTCTCATTCAACCACCAAACACAATGACATCAGGCATCACTTTGTGAAGGATTGCTATGAAAAAGGTTTGATTTCTCTGCATCATGTTCCAACTAAGGATCAGCTGACAGATGTGCTAACCAAAGCATTAGACACATCCACCTTTGTGTAACACCCCAAAAACACGTTTGCTAATTAAACCATGTTAATAATAATGAACGGGTAAAATACCGTAGGTGGTAAAGTAAACCCGGTGAATATTAGGATTTAAATAAATAAATCTAATAATTATTAAAAGGATGATAAATACTTTGAGAAAAACAAAGTATATAATAGGTCCGAGTTAACGGGACTTAGAATAAAACGGGTTATGACTTCCCGAACCCATTAAATTTAACTAGGAATAAATGACCTAGTTAGTAATATGTGACTAAGTTATAAATATGTAAACAAGTAATAAAAACGTGGAAATGGAGTCTTAAACAATCAAGACTAATCTTTAGGGGCCAAAGTTGTAAAAAGAGAAAGTAGTGTTTTATAAACACAAAATTAAAACACTACACACACATAAAGTGTGTGTAGAGATCGATCATCAGGGGCGAATAAAGGGTATAACCCTAGTTCAACCATTTCCTTCAAATTGAAAGCCTAATTAAAGCCCGAATTCGGAATTGAACATATAATAACGATCACCTAGCTAATCATGGGAATCATGAGGTATGTCGAATTCATAGTTTGGTGATATTTTGAAATTTGTGATAATCATGCATGAATGAAAATTAGTAAGAATGTTGGATGCTATAGTGAAATTGTAATGTTTATGAGTCTAGGAACGAACCCTAGATGTAAACTTATGCTTTAGCACCATAAATTAGTGTTTCAGTTAACTAATCAGGTAGGTGCTAAGTGGGTTTTATGACAAAAGGATGAACACTTAATTTAGAGTGTTGAATTGATGAATATTGTTGTTATGATACAAGTTTTGGTTGTAGTTCATGAACACTAGACATAGAGATTGATTTTGGATGTTAAAACTTGATTAAAGGTGAGATATGAAATTGACAAAAAAAGGTTTTTAAATCTCGCCCACAAGATGTTTGTTAAAATGCCTAAATGAGAACTAAAGTGTTGAAATTAGAGTGAAAACACGTATTTGAATGATATGGCAATTACGCGTAATATGAAGTGATAAAGATTCTAAATATTATGTTGACTTAGACTTAATGCTGTAAACCTTGTGATTTAAAGTAGTTAACTTTGACAAACTAAGTTAACTAAGCATGAAGTCGAACAGTAGCTTCGACATAGAAAATAAGTGAGGTGGAATAGTCGTGATTGTTAATGACTAATTTAACCGCCTTGTAAATGATTGACAATAGTTTGACGCGTAACAAGCTAGGTGAAAGCTTGGAGGAGGGAGCGGGTCAAACGGAGCAAGTACGGAAAGAAAAGTGTGGTGTGGATGCGAGGTAAGTGTAATTTACACACTAATGTAGAATACTCGTTTGTTATAAACGTGATAACGATAATATTGGAAATATGGATTTTCGTTAAGATTACCTTGTACTGTAATCTAATAATGAGGGAAAAAGGGGCAAAAATGGAATTTGGTCAAGTGTCGACTAATGTAAATCAAGGTTAAAAGGATACCCATAGCGTAAGCCGAAATGGGTTGAATTTGTAAGAAAAGAGTTTAAAAGAAAAAGGGTATGGTAATAAAATACGGGATGGGATGGATGTATGAATTGGAAATCAAAAACGATCTTTTTGATTAAATAGATAACGTTGGGCATATAGTCCAAACGGGTTTAAATGGTGGTGATAACACCATTTGACAATATCGACTAATGTGGTTGTCAAGTCTTATGTTAACAGGACCGATTAGCAAATCGGATAATTGCGTCACTATTGATTGTGTGATAATGAACACGAGGTATAAAACGGGTCTATATGTTGATCCGAGCGAGGTACGCAAAATTATTGTCACACCCCCAAAATCCACCTGCGGAGTATCACCGCTTGGGAGCGCGACTGACCAGGATCAAGCCACCAATCATATAGAACATCGTATAAAGTAATAGTTATGGCAATATAAACCAAACCAAATCCATATGAAAGGTGTTTCCAAAACATAAGTAAGATATCATTGTTTAGCGGAAGCGTATAATCAAAACCCAACATAATTAAGTATGAAATGTCATAAAGGTTTAATATGGTAATCACAATCCAAGCCCACAACGACCCGCTCCTCCATGTGCAAGCACCATATACCTAACGACCTGCAAGGCATGTAACAGAGGATCAACAACTAGTTGAGCGAGTTCACAGAAAGTAAATGCGTAACAGTAAGTTCGTTTGTAACAGGTGGCTCTACTGGGCCGTTAGTACATTCTATTGGTGGGGGCTTCCCATGTTGTAAAACCACTAGACTACTCGTAACCATAAGTATCCTTCACAACCGAGGATAGTAATAAGCATAAGTATCCTTCACATCCGAGGATAGTAATAAGTATAAGTATCCTTCACATCCGAGGATAGTAATAAGTATAGGTATCCTTCATAACCGAGGATAGTAATAAGTATAAGTCTACGTAGAGGGTAAGTATGTGTCCTGCACAACCGAGGACAGTGAATAGCATAAGTATGTGTCCTGCACAACCGAGGACAGTGGTATGGTAGTCTAGTAACAGTGCGTACACGAATCTGGTCAATATCATTCCTTCAATCCCATTCCCAAGCCCTTGGGAATCCCATGCCTTAGTAAGGGTGTGAACTCACCTTGGTTTGCTCGGTATGCAAAGTTATGTGCTCACAAGAAATCAGTCAATCAATCAATCAATCAATCAAGGCCTAAGGTGATGCATATATATATACAGTTAGTTCATGTCCGTAATGATTCGTATGCAAGTAACATCACAGTATAGCAGCTAGTGTGCTCAGCAGTTTGCATCTGGTATCATGTAAACAGTAACTCAAACTCATGCAATTTCATGTTTCACATAAGGGTTTTCTCAGTTAGTTCCAACTTAGTGAATTCCAATTTAGCTAGCCCGTTTATGAGAGTAGTATAACTTAACAAATTTAACACCGTTAACATAGTTAATGGTCTTGACTTAGTTGATAGGCTAAACATAATTACCAGTTAACAGTATTAACAACTACAGGTTTAGCTAATTAAACAGTTGGGCCGAAATCCCTATACACATTCGGACCACATCACACGCAAGGCTAGGGTTAAACTCGGACCCTTAGTGTATTAACAACTACAGCCTTAGCACACCCATAAGAAACTCGGACCCATCCTAGGCAACCAACTTCGGCCCAGAGTTTCTTTGATGAAACTCGGACCAAAGTATTTCATGATGTGAAACTCGGGCAAGGCTAGGGTTAAACTCGGACCCTTAGTGTGGCTTTACAAAGTCGGACAAGGGGGAAACTCCCCTTTGAAACTCGGACATAGGTGGGGGGGGGTTACAAAGGTCGGACCTTGGCCTTAGGCCCTAAACTCGGACCTATGTGAGCTTCTCAAACTCGGACTAAACAAATCCTTATAAACTCGGACCCCTTTATTATCTTATAAAACTCGGGCTTTATTAACATCTTAAAGTCGGACCCGTTTTCATTTGTAAAACTCGGACTACAAGCATCAATAAAACTCAGACAAACATTTCAATCCTACAACCTTTGCGATTAAAACAGTTACGTATATCATTCAACAGTTACGTTCCTATGCTCAAGCAAAACCCTAAATCCAATCATATCGACGGCAGAAATCACAAATTATTCGACTGATGCTAAACAACAACAATCATCACAATGATAATCTATCCAGCATGCATCTAATCATGTCATAATCTCAACTATTCAAGATCAAATCACAGAATATCACATGAGAAACTAGGGTTTTCCATGAACACATAATCAAGACATCAGTAAGCAATAATCATTTGATAGAATCAAGAAATCAACAAACAATAATCATTTACCTTGTGATGATCCTAGAGAAATGCGAAATCAAAAGTGATGATTAGCTTGTCAATGATGATGGTGATGATTGCTATAGAGCCAAAGAAATGAAAGTACGTGCTTGGATTCTTGTGAGAGGTTTAGTGAATGATTTAGGGTTAAGTATAGCTTAAGTTCACTAATGGCCCTCTACACCCTTAACTAATATATTTTACCATAGTACACCATCTCGAATAGTTTCACAGTTTCACCACCAAGTTTATGCATTTGACAAGTCTATCGCAATTAACACATAACCTTGTAAAAACACACAATATACTTTATTGAATTAAAACGTATACAATTCCCTAGCAATCAATTGTGCAAATAAGCAACTAAACAATACAAGAACGTGCAATAACTGTGAAACAGAAATCTTGGAAATTCAAGTTGTCACAATTATGTTGTAGTTAAAAGTGCTATTTTGGTCAAATAATTGGTGAGAGTCCTTCATCGTAAAAGAAGGACCAAAATCGACCAAAACGCCCTTGTAGGCTAAATTGAACAAACAACCCTTGAAGGTTGTTTGGAAACGAATTTCATGATTAGATAAATACTTAGAATAAGTATAGAAGTTGAAAGATGTAATGCATTAGTCAAATGGATCTATTTGAGTTTTGCCGTAAAATGATAATCAGAGGGGTAACACTCGGAACATATAAATATCCACATTAAATCCAATGCACTTATAGTTGTAGTGGAAGATTACCTGATAAGAAATGTAGGAATAAGATGCTAGATATGAATGAAAGCGATTCCAAGCTTTAAAATGCTTAAATACCCTTAACGGGTCAAAATAAGCATATGAGCGAAAACGGTTTAAATTGTGTAATAAACTTGTGATTAGAACCTAATATGGTAGATAACCTTAATTTGAAGAAGTGTAGGTGATATAAAGATCAAACAAATATGTTTGTTTGATAAAATGCATAAACGGGTTAAAATTTGATAAAAAGGTAACAATTCAAAGGCTTAGAAGTCTCAAAATTTATTATGTTGGATGTTGGATTTTAACTCCATAAGATGGAGAATTAAATTACGGACGCGTAGGAAAAAGAATCGGGTAAAACGGATTAATAACGAGAGAGTTATGCTCGTTTCCGTGAAATCGGGTCATGCTGGGAATGTGCAGCAACAGTTTAAGCATCAGTCTCTGAAAAAGGGGGCTAGGCGTCACGCGAGGCCCCTAGGCGTCACGTGACACCCCCCAGCTCCGAAAAAATTGTATTTTTTTGTTGTTTTGACCCATGGGACTTGTTTAAACTTATTATTTAACTATCAAAACTAACTTGTAAGTTTGTTTTGATCATAGGTGATCGCCAAGAGTGCCCGGATGAAGATCAAGCTCGAAGAAGAACCAAACACATGAGATTAAAGCTTCCGCACAGCATTACGTCGTAATTTTTAAACGACGAACTTATTTATGTTATGTTGAAAACTTTTAAGTTGTAAAAGTTTTAAATTACTTGTATTTTTCTGAGGATACTTAATCATAATTACACGTTTATTTTCGTTATTTATACGAAAACCTTTAAAATAATAGCAGGGGTGTTACAAGTTGGTATCAGAGCTCAAGGTTAAAAGAATAAAGTGTTCGGTTCAAGGCTTGATCGCAAATCCGGTAAGTACAAGTATGCTAATGGTTTAGCGTGTTAAAGTGTTGTAAACAACACATAGGGTTATGGTGTAATACACGTTACCCTAGTTAAAATGATTTATATAGTTGATGAAAATACGCGTGTTGACGTGTATAGTAGAAAAGCCTTGTATTATAATATGGGCGATTACTGAGGTCGATATTACTAACTATTGTAAATGTTTTAGTAGAAGGACACTCGCATATGAAGGTAGCGAGAGTTGAACGAATTGCGGATATGACAGAGGAATGGTCCGAAGTATGACAAGAGGAGCATGCTCACCAAGGACTAAATCGCGTAACAGTCGCGAGTAAGGTGAATAGCAAGGAAAGTCGTTAGGGCAAGCATTACAGGTGCACGTTTTAAATTTATTGCACGAATAGTAATATGCAACAGATACGTAGAGACTGGCCGTTGCATATGTAGATTAAAAACTTGGAAAAACCCGAATAGAAAATGTATTCGGGATATTGTTTCCAAGAGCAACAAATAGAGGCATTACTTACATAGGGCGTGATGTGAAAACTGTAAAAAGGTCATGCGTGTCATATGTTAATCGCTTACTCTGGCCAAGTAAGTAGTGGCATATGATACCATGAACTTCTTATAGCGGACACACTTACATCCGATGTAGTAAGGACGGGGTGAATGGGACAAATTAAAAGTACCCAAATGAAACAAATGAACAAAATAGTTGATAATAATGTAAACGCACAGCCGGGTGATGGAAGCGTATTACATTAGGATAATGAGCCCGAGAGAAGGGACAAGGATTAATGTAAATGATGATATAAATGAATGATCAAAAGAAAATTCACGGAAATAAGTCACCTTGGACGAAAGGTCCATGGTGAACAAAATGGACAAGTAAAACCAAAGTATAGATGATCCGCTGGGTCATAAAAACAAAGGTGTTGCCCACACGAAAAAGATAATCAAGGTCGTTAACTTTAGTCGTAGTAAACAAAGGATAACGATGATAATCGTCACTCAAAATTAATAAGGCCGCCAATGGTAGTCACGTAAAGAATAAAAGACATGGTCGAATAAAAGCGACGAATTTCGCTAAGATGACCAAGTAAATCGAAATGAAGTCTTAATGCATACCGGAAGGGGTGCAATGATAACGATTTCGGTAAAACACCCGGTTGATGGGTAAGGAATTAAACGTACGCGTAGACTGAAAAATAGGAACGCGTATGGAAAGTCAAAAAGACTCGGGTTTTGGGTCATGACTAAAGGACGATAAGATACTGCAGATAGAAATTTTGATAAATTACGTTCAACTATTTCAAAGTTGAACGGGTCGAACAAAGACTGAAGTTTGACATTCATAAGTGATGAATTTTCACACGAACAAGTCAAACAAATTTAATAAAGGATGACACTTGCTAAAGTAAGTAAGCGCGAATCGAATAAATAAAAGGGCGAAATATTAATAAATCTATGTAAAGGAGTTATAGGCGTTAAAAACATTAGAATAAAAGAACCCAGGTAATGGGACATAAAGAAGTATAGGTAAGAGCTGAGTAACGGTAAGTGTAGGGTAAACCGACGAGTAATTGACATTAGAAGTCAAGAAGTCGAAAAGATAATTCGAAGAAAACAATGTAGCCTTAGACTACGGTCAAGGTCAAACGAAATCCAAAAAGTAAAGGTGAATAATTCTAAACATAAAAAGGGGTGCCTTAACGCTATATGTGTATATAAACACATACACATTTGAATAAAGACTCGAATAAAAGATGATCTACGGGATCATCATAACCTGCGGGATATTAATTAGTGTTAAGGTCTACGGGGCCAAAATGACCCACGGGTCATGAATTGAAGCAAAAGGATCATAAGGGACTCGCCTTAAAGAGGTGAAAGCTTAGGGAAATAGCCTACGAGGTTAAGTGAAGGAACCTACGGGTCAATAGTGTAAGGTGAGGGAACTTGTTACGAACCCCCGCGTAAAACGAAAACGGAAAAGAATAAATTATTAGTTGTCAATTTCCTTAATATGAGTAATTGACGTAAGTTAAAGAGGAAAACGTTAAATGAAAATTCAGTTTTAGTAAGAAATAACATTTTAATAAATACGGGTATTATGAGAGAAATTAGAAAAGGATTAATATTAAAGGATTTTGGTCTTAACACTGATAGGTGTAAAAACGAAATGTTCCATAAAGAAGATTCTCGATAATGAAAGGTTATATAAACTTAAACATGACGTGACATGAATGTCACTCGTTAAACTTGAGATATAAAAGCGTAAACCATGGAATGGTAATGTTACGCCGAAGACCACAAACCCAGGGACTGGGTAGGTATGTCTAGAAGCCATAAATTGTAAGTAGTAAGAAAGTATGATGCAAAACTAAACGGGTCGAATAAATAAAAAGGGGTACAGTCAAGGAAAAGTAATACGAAATATAACCAGGTTATAGTGCGAACGATGAAATGAGAATAATAAAAGTTTGTAAGCCTCGAGAAGGCAAAATGGATACACCCAAGCGAAGGGGTATAAGGTACGAAGTGACGGCGACTAATTAGTCTAGCCGGTAAAGACTAACGAGACTAAGTGGTCAAGTGACAACTCAGTCAATAAATATAGAAGGGTTATAAGCTGTAAGTAACGGCCCGCGAGGCCTTACACATGAAAGACGTACACGTCAGTATACATGAAAAGTTTTGACCAAAAGAAACAGGAGCCTTGAAAACGAAGCTAGGTTCGTTTGATTAAACCAATGAACTACGTAAATAAGGTTTCGGGGACGAAACCTCTTAAAGGGGGGGGGGGGTAGACTTGTAACACCCCAAAAACGGGTTTGGTAATTAAACCATGTAAATAACAATGAACGGGTAAAATACCGTAGGTGGTAAAGTAAACCCGGTGAATATTAGGATTTAAATAAATAAATCTAATAATTATTAAAAGGATGAGAAATACTTTGAGAAAAACAAAGTATATAAAAGGTCCGAGTTAACGGGACTTAGAATAAAACAGGTTATGACTTCCCGAACCCATTAAATTTAACTAGGAATAAATGACCTAGTTAGTAATATGTGACTAAGTTATAAATATGTAAACAAGTAATAAAAACATGGAAATGGAGTCTTAAACAATCAAGACTAATCTTTAGGGGCCAAAGTTGTAAAAAGAGAAAGTAGTGTTTTATAAACACAAAATTAAAACACTACACACACATAAAGTGTGTGTAGAGATCGATCATCAGGGGCGAATAAAGGGTATAACCCTAGTTCAACCATTTCCTTCAAATTGAAAGGCTAATTGAAGCCCGAACTCGGAATTGAACATATAATAACGATCACCTAATCATGGGAATCATGAGGTATGTCGAAATTCATAGTTTGGTGATATTTTGAAATTTGTGATAATCATGCATGAATGAAAATTAGTCTGAATGTTGGATGCTGCAGTGAAATTGTAATGTTTATAAGTCTAGGAACGAACCCTAGATGTAAACTTGTGATTTAGCACCATAAATTAGTGTTTCAGTTAACTAATCAGGTAGGTGCTAAGTGGGTTTTATGACAAAAGGATGAACACTTAATTTAGAGTGTTGAATTGATGAATATTGTTGTTATGATACAAGTTTTGGTTGTAGTTCATGAACACTAGACATAGAGATTGATTTTGGATGTTAAAACTTGATTAAAGGTGAGATATGAAATTGACAAAATAAGGTTTTCAAATCTCGCCCACAAGATGTTTGTTAAAATGCCTAAATGAGAACTAAAGTGTTGAAATTAGAGTGAAAACACGTATTTGAATGATATGGCAATTACGCGTAATATGAAGTGATAAAGATTCTGAATATTATGTTGACTTAGACTTAATGCTGTAAACCTTGTGATTTAAAGTAGTTAACTTTGACAAACTAAGTTAACTAAGCATGAAGTCAAACAGTAGCTTCGACATAGAAAATAAGTGAGGTGGAATAGTCGTGATTGTTAATGACTAATTTAACCGCCTTGTAAATGATTGACAATAGTTTGACGCGTAACAAGCTAGGTCTAAGGACCTTCAAAAATGTCCCTAATTTATTTATACATGAAAACCCGGACCCCTAAAACCCTAGCCAGCTTGAAAAATCAAAGAAAACAAAGAATGTGGGTTTTAGGCGGGCCGCGTAGAGGAGAGCCTACCTTTACGCGGGCCGCGTCAACTGAAGGTTGACCGGATAAGGATGCCGGGGCCACGTGTTGACCAACTGGGGGACCTACTTGTGACCAATCAACCCTACGCCTAGACTAGGCCTCCTCGCGGGCCGCGTAAAGTCTATGTATAGTTTTACGCGGGCCGCGTAAAACCCTAATTTCAGCTATAAATTGTAGGACCGGTTTTTACGCCGTTCGATTGCTTAACGAACGTTTCACGTGCGGAATCCGTGAACGAACGTGACCGAACACACGATAACGTACTACTAACGTGATTCCATTGCTAGATTTACGACTTGAACGGTACAAGAATCACGATTACACCACTTTCTCTCTCTAGACTTTCTCTCTCTAGAAGTCTTCTACTTCACCAAAAGTCTCTCCAAAATCTTACTAAAAATCTTACTAAAATCATGACATAACCTCCTATTTATATGGTCAAGGCAACTTAATGAAAGTTCTCATTAATTACAAGTTTGCCACCTTGCCATTTCTAACTAAATATGACATTATGCGCTTGATTTCTTCCGGCTTCTCACTACGACTCGGATTGACGAAGGCGATAGACAATAAATGCATCAACAATCTCCCCCTTGGACATTGCCATAGTCAATCTCGTAGTGAAACTCGTAGCAACTTGTCTTTCTCTCTCTCTTGAGTTCCTCTTGCTTGAACAGAATCCCGGTGGATCTGTCTTCAGCTTCCGTTGCTCTTTTTCTTCAGACTCTTCAGGCTCCCCCTTTCGTCAAGCTTCCGTGCTTATGGGATCGACGCCTGGCTTTCCGTATCAACAGATTTAGAAACCTGCACATCTCAACCTTTCTATTACAAACCAATAAAGTTGTGATTCAACTTAATGAATCAACTAAACATTTGAGATTCATTACATTTTAAAACTTATCACAAATTTTACACATTCCAATTTCTGATTCAAATTAATGAATCATCTTAAACATTTCAAATCAATTAACCAACATCAGTTGTCGAAAATCTTTTTGGATTTTTTCAAAATAAGAAACATAAATGTAAAGACAGAAATTAAATGCAGAAAGGAAATATGTACAAACATATTTTTGTGAGTTTGTGTAAGAGGATCATATCAGTTTTTTTTTTTTTTTTTTTTTTTTTGAGACATATCACCAACACCGTTAAGCTTTTAGACATTTTAAGTTCTAAACGATTCACGTTGATTGACGATATAGTTGTCCTCTTAAATTTTCATACAATTTTCAATCTATTCAGGATACTATTTAAGTGTTTTATGAACTTAGTTCGATTCATGTGTCCCACCTCTTGAATATACTCCCGTATCCAGAATCTCAATATTCAGTCTTACAGGCAAGAATACTACAATGATATCTGTACATAAATTAGGGGTTAAATGCGAGAACTGAGGGATCTCAGGTCAGAACTTCCGTTCAGCAGAGAGATATCAGCTTCGACTTAGCAGTGTGTCCCCTTTAGAGGATCTTTTCAGCTACAACAGATGATTATCAATTTTATTGGCTAATCAGCTGAGGGCTTTATGCTTTGTTTCAAGCATTTTGCGGAAAGTATTAGCCAAGGACTAGTTCAGAACTACCGTTCAGCAGAAGTCCCGGAATAATACCCCAGACATCATAGAGTATAAACACCTAGTATATCAGAATACGAGACCTTTCAAACGAGATTTCAGGGGTTACCTATATATCCAAGTAGTGTTCCCCACGAATTTCACAAGTTTGAAATTTTAGGTTTATATGCCGAATAAATCTACTAAATGTACAAAAACCTATCGTCACATCATCAGTGAGACCGTTTATCACATTTGGCATTACATTTCTTTAGCGTGCTGTGATAGTCCACTGATTTACAAGTCTTCTCCTCCAAAAATCTTACTAAAAATCTTACTAAAATCATGACATAACCTCCTATTTCTATGGTCAAGGCAACTTAATGAAAGTTCTCATTAATTACAAGTTTGCCACCTTGCCATTTCTAACTAAATATGACATTATGCGCTTGATTTCTTCCGGCTTCTCACTACGACTCGGATTGACGAAGGCGATAGACAATAAATGCATCAACAATCTCCCCCTTGGACATTGCCATAGTCAATCTCGTAGTGAAACTCGTAGCAACTTGTCTTTCTCTCTCTCTTGAGTTCCTCTTGCTTGAACAGAATCCCGGTGGATCTGTCTTCAGCTTCCGTTGCTCTTTTTCTTCAGACTCTTCAGGCTCCCCCTTTCGTCAAGCTTCCGTGCTTATGGGATCGACGCCTGGCTTTCCGTATCAACAGATTTAGAAACCTGCACATCTCAACCTTTCTATTACAAACCAATAAAGTTGTGATTCAACTTAATGAATCAACTAAACATTTGAGATTCATTACATTTTAAAACTTATCACAAATTTTACACATTCCAATTTCTGATTCAAATTAATGAATCATCTTAAACATTTCAAATCAATTAACCAACATCAGTTGTCGAAAATCTTTTTGGATTTTTTCAAAATAAGAAACATAAATGTAAAGACAGAAATTAAATGCAGAAAGGAAATATGTACAAACATATTTTTGTGAGTTTGTGTAAGAGGATCATATCAGTTTTTTTTTTTTTTTTTTTTTTTTGAGACATATCACCAACACCGTTAAGCTTTTAGACATTTTAAGTTCTAAACGATTCACGTTGATTGACGATATAGTTGTCCTCTTAAATTTTCATACAATTTTCAATCTATTCAGGATACTATTTAAGTGTTTTATGAACTTAGTTCGATTCATGTGTCCCACCTCTTGAATATACTCCCGTATCCAGAATCTCAATATTCAGTCTTACAGGCAAGAATACTACAATGATATCTGTACATAAATTAGGGGTTAAATGCGAGAACTGAGGGATCTCAGGTCAGAACTTCCGTTCAGCAGAGAGATATCAGCTTCGACTTAGCAGTGTGTCCCCTTTAGAGGATCTTTTCAGCTACAACAGATGATTATCAATTTTATTGGCTAATCAGCTGAGGGCTTTATGCTTTGTTTCAAGCATTTTGCGGAAAGTATTAGCCAAGGACTAGTTCAGAACTACCGTTCAGCAGAAGTCCCGGAATAATACCCCAGACATCATAGAGTATAAACACCTAGTATATCAGAATACGAGACCTTTCAAACGAGATTTCAGGGGTTACCTATATATCCAAGTAGTGTTCCCCACGAATTTCACAAGTTTGAAATTTTAGGTTTATATCCCGAATAAATCTACTAAATGTACAAAAACCTATCGTCACATCATCAGTGAGACCGTTTATCACATTTTGCATTACATTTCTTTAGCGTGCTGTGATAGTCCACTGATTTACAAGTCTTCTCCTCCAAAAATCTTACTAAAAATCTTACTAAAATCATGACATAACCTCCTATTTATATGGTCAAGGCAACTTAATGAAAGTTCTCATTAATTACAAGTTTGCCACCTTGCCATTTCTAACTAAATATGACATTATGCGCTTGATTTCTTCCGGCTTCTCACTACGACTCGGATTGACGAAGGCGATAGACAATAAATGCATCAACAGTCTCCCCCTTGGACATTGCCATAGTCAATCTCGTAGTGAAACTCGTAGCAACTTGTCTTTCTCTCTCTCTTGAGTTCCTCTTGCTTGAACAGAATCCCGGTGGATCTGTCTTCAGCTTCCGTTGCTCTTTTTCTTCAGACTCTTCAGGCTCCCCCTTTCGTCAAGCTTCCGTGCTTATGGGATCGACGCCTGGCTTTCCGTATCAACAGATTTAGAAACCTGCACATCTCAACCTTTCTATTACAAACCAATAAAGTTGTGATTCAACTTAATGAATCAACTAAACATTTGAGATTCATTACATTTTAAAACTTATCACAAATTTTACACATTCCAATTTCTGATTCAAATTAATGAATCATCTTAAACATTTCAAATCAATTAACCAACATCAGTTGTCGAAAATCTTTTTGGATTTTTTTCAAAATAAGAAACATAAATGTAAAGACAGAAATTAAATGCAGAAAGGAAATATGTACAAACATATTTTTGTGAGTTTGTGTAAGAGGATCATATCAGTTTTTTTTTTTTTTTTTTTTTTTTTTTTTTTTTTTTTTTGAGACATATCACCAACACCGTTAAGCTTTTAGACATTTTAAGTTCTAAACGATTCACGTTGATTGACGATATAGTTGTCCTCTTAAATTTTCATACAATTTTCAATCTATTCAGGATACTATTTAAGTGTTTTATGAACTTAGTTCGATTCATGTGTCCCACCTCTTGAATATACTCCCGTATCCAGAATCTCAATATTCAGTCTTACAGGCAAGAATACTACAATGATATCTGTACATAAATTAGGGGTTAAATGCGAGAACTGAGGGATCTCAGGTCAGAACTTCCGTTCAGCAGAGAGATATCAGCTTCGACTTAGCAGTGTGTCCCCTTTAGAGGATCTTTTCAGCTACAACAGATGATTATCAATTTTATTGGCTAATCAGCTGAGGGCTTTATGCTTTGTTTCAAGCATTTTGCGGAAAGTATTAGCCAAGGACTAGTTCAGAACTACCGTTCAGCAGAAGTCCCGGAATAATACCCCAGACATCATAGAGTATAAACACCTAGTATATCAGAATACGAGACCTTTCAAACGAGATTTCAGGGGTTACCTATATATCCAAGTAGTGTTCCCCACGAATTTCACAAGTTTGAAATTTTAGGTTTATATCCCGAATAAATCTACTAAATGTACAAAAACCTATCGTCACATCATCAGTGAGACCGTTTATCACATTTTGCATTACATTTCTTTAGCGTGCTGTGATAGTCCACTGATTTACAAGTCTTCTCCTCCAAAAATCTTACTAAAAATCTTACTAAAATCATGACATAACCTCCTATTTATATGGTCAAGGCAACTTAATGAAAGTTCTCATTAATTACAAGTTTGCCACCTTGCCATTTCTAACTAAATATGACATTATGCGCTTGATTTCTTCCGGCTTCTCACTACGACTCGGATTGACGAAGGCGATAGACAATAAATGCATCAACAGTCTCCCCCTTGGACATTGCCATAGTCAATCTCGTAGTGAAACTCGTAGCAACTTGTCTTTCTCTCTCTCTTGAGTTCCTCTTGCTTGAACAGAATCCCGGTGGATCTGTCTTCAGCTTCCGTTGCTCTTTTTCTTCAGACTCTTCAGGCTCCCCCTTTCGTCAAGCTTCCGTGCTTATGGGATCGACGCCTGGCTTTCCGTATCAACAGATTTAGAAACCTGCACATCTCAACCTTTCTATTACAAACCAATAAAGTTGTGATTCAACTTAATGAATCAACTAAACATTTGAGATTCATTACATTTTAAAACTTATCACAAATTTTACACATTCCAATTTCTGATTCAAATTAATGAATCATCTTAAACATTTCAAATCAATTAACCAACATCAGTTGTCGAAAATCTTTTTGGATTTTTTCAAAATAAGAAACATAAATGTAAAGACAGAAATTAAATGCAGAAAGGAAATATGTACAAACATATTTTTGTGAGTTTGTGTAAGAGGATCATATCAGTTTTTTTTTTTTTTTTTTTTTTTGAGACATATCACCAACACCGTTAAGCTTTTAGACATTTTAAGTTCTAAACGATTCACGTTGATTGACGATATAGTTGTCCTCTTAAATTTTCATACAATTTTCAATCTATTCAGGATACTATTTAAGTGTTTTATGAACTTAGTTCGATTCATGTGTCCCACCTCTTGAATATACTCCCGTATCCAGAATCTCAATATTCAGTCTTACAGGCAAGAATACTACAATGATATCTGTACATAAATTAGGGGTTAAATGCGAGAACTGAGGGATCTCAGGTCAGAACTTCCGTTCAGCAGAGAGATATCAGCTTCGACTTAGCAGTGTGTCCCCTTTAGAGGATCTTTTCAGCTACAACAGACGATTATCAATTTTATTGGCTAATCAGCTGAGGGCTTTATGCTTTGTTTCAAGCATTTTGCGGAAAGTATTAGCCAAGGACTAGTTCAGAACTACCGTTCAGCAGAAGTCCCGGAATAATACCCCAGACATCATAGAGTATAAACACCTAGTATATCAGAATACGAGACCTTTCAAACGAGATTTCAGGGGTTACCTATATATCCAAGTAGTGTTCCCCACGAATTTCACAAGTTTGAAATTTTAGGTTTATATCCCGAATAAATCTACTAAATGTACAAAAACCTATCGTCACATCATCAGTGAGACCGTTTATCACATTTTGCATTACATTTCTTTAGCGTGCTGTGATAGTCCACTGATTTACAAGTCTTCTCCTCCAAAAATCTTACTAAAAATCTTACTAAAATCATGACATAACCTCCTATTTATATGGTCAAGGCAACTTAATGAAAGTTCTCATTAATTACAAGTTTGCCACCTTGCCATTTCTAACTAAATATGACATTATGCGCTTGATTTCTTCCGGCTTCTCACTACGACTCGGATTGACGAAGGCGATAGACAATAAATGCATCAACAATCTCCCCCTTGGACATTGCCATAGTCAATCTCGTAGTGAAACTCGTAGCAACTTGTCTTTCTCTCTCTCTTGAGTTCCTCTTGCTTGAACAGAATCCCGGTGGATCTGTCTTCAGCTTCCGTTGCTCTTTTTCTTCAGACTCTTCAGGCTCCCCCTTTCGTCAAGCTTCCGTGCTTATGGGATCGACGCCTGGCTTTCCGTATCAACAGATTTAGAAACCTGCACATCTCAACCTTTCTATTACAAACCAATAAAGTTGTGATTCAACTTAATGAATCAACTAAACATTTGAGATTCATTACATTTTAAAACTTATCACAAATTTTACACATTCCAATTTCTGATTCAAATTAATGAATCATCTTAAACATTTCAAATCAATTAACCAACATCAGTTGTCGAAAATCTTTTTGGATTTTTTCAAAATAAGAAACATAAATGTAAAGACAGAAATTAAATGCAGAAAGGAAATATGTACAAACATATTTTTGTGAGTTTGTGTAAGAGGATCATATCAGTTTTTTTTTTTTTTTTTTTTTTTTTTTTTTGAGACATATCACCAACACCGTTAAGCTTTTAGACATTTTAAGTTCTAAACGATTCACGTTGATTGACGATATAGTTGTCCTCTTAAATTTTCATACAATTTTCAATCTATTCAGGATACTATTTAAGTGTTTTATGAACTTAGTTCGATTCATGTGTCCCACCTCTTGAATATATTCCCGTATCCAGAATCTCAATATTCAGTCTTACAGGCAAGAATACTACAATGATATCTGTACATAAATTAGGGGTTAAATGCGAGAACTGAGGGATCTCAGGTCAGAACTTCCGTTCAGCAGAGAGATATCAGCTTCGACTTAGCAGTGTGTCCCCTTTAGAGGATCTTTTCAGCTACAACAGATGATTATCAATTTTATTGGCTAATCAGCTGAGGGCTTTATGCTTTGTTTCAAGCATTTTGCGGAAAGTATTAGCCAAGGACTAGTTCAGAACTACCGTTCAGCAGAAGTCCCGGAATAATACCCCAGACATCATAGAGTATAAACACCTAGTATATCAGAATACGAGACCTTTCAAACGAGATTTCAGGGGTTACCTATATATCCAAGTAGTGTTCCCCACGAATTTCACAAGTTTGAAATTTTAGGTTTATATCCCGAATAAATCTACTAAATGTACAAAAACCTATCGTCACATCATCAGTGAGACCGTTTATCACATTTTGCATTACATTTCTTTAGCGTGCTGTGATAGTCCACTGATTTACAAGTCTTCTCCTCCAAAAATCTTACTAAAAATCTTACTAAAATCATGACATAACCTCCTATTTATATGGTCAAGGCAACTTAATGAAAGTTCTCATTAATTACAAGTTTGCCACCTTGCCATTTCTAACTAAATATGACATTATGCGCTTGATTTCTTCCGGCTTCTCACTACGACTCGGATTGACGAAGGCGATAGACAATAAATGCATCAACAGTCTCCCCCTTGGACATTGCCATAGTCAATCTCGTAGTGAAACTCGTAGCAACTTGTCTTTCTCTCTCTCTTGAGTTCCTCTTGCTTGAACAGAATCCCGGTGGATCTGTCTTCAGCTTCCGTTGCTCTTTTTCTTCAGACTCTTCAGGCTCCCCCTTTCGTCAAGCTTCCGTGCTTATGGGATCGACGCCTGGCTTTCCGTATCAACAGATTTAGAAACCTGCACATCTCAACCTTTCTATTACAAACCAATAAAGTTGTGATTCAACTTAATGAATCAACTAAACATTTGAGATTCATTACATTTTAAAACTTATCACAAATTTTACACATTCCAATTTCTGATTCAAATTAATGAATCATCTTAAACATTTCAAATCAATTAACCAACATCAGTTGTCGAAAATCTTTTTGGATTTTTTCAAAATAAGAAACATAAATGTAAAGACAGAAATTAAATGTAGAAAGGAAATATGTACAAACATATTTTTGTGAGTTTGTGTAAGAGGATCATATCAGTTTTTTTTTTTTTTTTTTTTTTTTGAGACATATCACCAACACCGTTAAGCTTTTAGACATTTTAAGTTCTAAACGATTCACGTTGATTGACGATATAGTTGTCCTCTTAAATTTTCATACAATTTTCAATCTATTCAGGATACTATTTAAGTGTTTTATGAACTTAGTTCGATTCATGTGTCCCACCTCTTGAATATACTCCCGTATCTAGAATCTCAATATTCAGTCTTACAGGCAAGAATACTACAATGATATCTGTACATAAATTAGGGGTTAAATGCGAGAACTGAGGGATCTCAGGTCAGAACTTCCGTTCAGCAGAGAGATATCAGCTTCGACTTAGCAGTGTGTCCCATTTAGAGGATCTTTTCAGCTACAACAGATGATTATCAATTTTATTGGCTAATCAGCTGAGGGCTTTATGCTTTGTTTCAAGCATTTTGCGGAAAGTATTAGCCAAGGACTAGTTCAGAACTACCGTTCAGCAGAAGTCCCAGAATAATACCCCAGACATCATAGAGTATAAACACCTAGTATATCAGAATACGAGACCTTTCAAACGAGATTTCAGGGGTTACCTATATATCCAAGTAGTGTTCCCCACGAATTTCACAAGTTTGAAATTTTAGGTTTATATCCCGAATAAATCTACTAAATGTACAAAAACCTATCGTCACATCATCAGTGAGACCGTTTATCACATTTTGCATTACATTTCTTTAGCGTGCTGTGATAGTCCACTGATTTACAAGTCTTCTCCTCCAAAAATCTTACTAAAAATCTTACTAAAATCATGACATAACCTCCTATTTATATGGTCAAGGCAACTTAATGAAAGTTCTCATTAATTACAAGTTTGCCACCTTGCCATTTCTAACTAAATATGACATTATGCGCTTGATTTCTTCCGGCTTCTCACTACGACTCGGATTGACGAAGGCGATAGACAATAAATGCATCAACATAAATAGCCTGTTACCTCCACAGACCACTCGTGTCGAACAATTTCCATAAAAACGAATTCTCATTGTTTGTTGGTGCAGTCATCTGTCGTCTTCGTCTTAATATCGTGTCTCGGGTTCGTTGCGGTTTTGGATCAAACATGATGTCATCATCTTTGATGATGACATCATATTGATGACATCACATATTGCATCATCACATGTCTTCACATTTGTAATTCAAGAAACGACAAGATACAAATTGGTTTTGAAAAGTCTATTGTGTCCATGTGTTGTGATTGGACCATTTATAGGTCCTATGAGGTGTTACCATTAGAAGGTCCAATCCAAGGAATCGGTTCATTTGAAGACTCAGTCAACATATGGGGTTCGCTGATAAGGCTATCATGGAGGTTCGTTTTTAAAGTCAACATAATGGTTCGCTTATACGGCATTTAAGATGGTTCGCTTATGCATGCATCTAACATGTGGTTCGCTTTAATTGATCTTTGTATGGTCCGCTTATGTGGTTGTTGTCTCTACAAGCGGACCAGAAATAGTATATATAGGTTGAATGTCATTTCATTTGTAACGGATTCCAGATTTGATACCGAGGTATTGCCGGTGTTCCTTGTAACTGTAAACGCTGTAAAATCAATATACAAGAGGTTTAAAGTGTGATTTGAGCTGTGTACACGTCTGTTTCTTTGTTTCCGCCTCTGAAACGGATTTGAGCTCTTCCGAATGACTCGTTTAGGTCGCAATCCGATCCTACACTGTTCTAAAGTCGAAATTCAGTTAGTATCGGGGTGCTGCAACAATACCGGGTATTAACTCGATCGCTATTAGGATTCAACGTCCGATCGATTGAAACTATCCAACGATTATTTAGGTGCTGCTCAAATTGGGTTTATACTTTGTTATTCGTCGTGATTCCGACAGGATATTTGGGTATTGCCCAAATCTGGGCTATGCTCTGTTATTCGTGGCGAATCCGCTGGATATTTAAGTATCGCACTTTGTCAATCGTTGTGAGGGTTTAATCTCGTGAATTGTCGTAACTGCTATATTAGTTACTAACCCAGTTTGTGTGCATTGTTATTTAAATTAGGATCAAACAAGGATAATCAGTAGGCATATACACTGCTCATTAAATCTGCAATGTGAGTCATTCTCGTTTTACCAAATTTACTTTCAAAATCATGTTTGGTTTTAAAGTTATAATTACAGGGATTAAGTCTTTGTAGTCTTCATTACAGCCGGTATGTGGGGTTTTGTATACATTACTTGTTAATCCATCACCATTGGACAACGAGATAGCCAAGGTGTGATATGACCATAGTCACAGACACCATTGGACAACGAGATAGCCAATGGGTGGTCGAGTGACAAATACCGTGGGTATATGGTTGACATGTAGAAACATTGTAATCGCTCTTAATACTGTAAATTATAACTAAATATCGTTTTAAATAAAAAGAATGATTCACTCAGTATTTCCCCGCTGACAAAACCTTTTTCAAACATGTTTCAGGTGATCTGTTGTGATCCAAGAAAAGTGCCGTGAAGCACTACCAGCTTAAGGAAGTGGCTCAATATAAATAAATAAAGAAATGGGTTTTGTAAAATAAAGATTTCCCAGTGAAATCACCTTATTGTAAATTACAGAGTTTTATCTCTAATTTATGTAATAAAGTAAACAGGCATTTTTAGTATTAAAAGATCCTGTAGACTTCCGCTGTCGCATAAATTAAATACCACGGGATTCCTGTCCCGCGGCTCTGGACCGGGTCAAACCGAGGCTAGGGCCGTGACAGGAAAAGGTGGTATCAGAGCCACTGATTTAAGCAAATTAAGTATTCTACAAAATACTTAATTCTACTAATTGCCATTCTGTGATTATGTGTTTTATTAACCAATTATTTGTTAATTACAGTATGGGTAAACAAAGACTTTCAGATATCTATCATAAATTAGATACTTCACCTAAAGAAAAAGGAACTTCCTCAAAATACCCAGCAGATATGGAGGAAGAATATTTGTCCGTAAAGCCCAGTTTAAAAAGCCACTTTCTCCCAGTAAAAGAAATTCGATAATTAGGAAAAGTCAGGAAAAAGGAAAGAAACCCCAATCAAAGAAAGTAAGGTTTAATCCGGAAACCCAGGAAATAGGCAATAATCCACCGTGGGAAGATAAATTAGATGAAAAATGGACAGATCTTTACATGTTAGCCACTGTAGCAGGGAATGCAAACCTTTAATCAATACCTATAGTACCTACAAGCCAGAAGCTCTAGAAAAGTTATTTCGTAAATAAATAAGTTACAATAAATCCTAGTGTGTTTAAATTTCAGTTGTTCTTTGTATGATTACACGGTATGCAATAAGACTTAAATAGTATTTGTGAAATTTCGTTATAAAATTTTAACTTAGCATTTTTGTGCATTTTTTCATATATGCTAAACAGCATAAATGAGCTATCTGAAGCCCTTCAGAATCTCAATCTCTATCCAGTACCAATCGAAGTCTCCCACGACTTTATTGGTTACTTTGCTAATGTGGACGAACCTATGGAATTTCAAGCTCCACCTCCTGAGAAGGCAAAAGTTAAGAAAAGAAGAAGATACGTAGGTTGGAGGAAAGTACGTAGGAGGAAACCCGCAACTAGGAGAATTCCAAAAATAGAAAATCCTACGGATAAAGGAAAAGGGATCGAGACTAAAGAGAACTTTAAGCCAGCAGGAATAGAAACCAGGGAAAATTCTAGATCAGCAAAGATAGAAATGGGAGAGAGTTCTAAACAAACTGAAGAAATAACATTTCTAGAAGAAATAGATCGCCTCTTGGCAAGCTGTGATATTCTTAGACCTGTAAATAACAACCTTTACCCTTACTCCGCTGAAACCCAAATTCCCATAAATTTGGAACCAGCTATCCCAGACCCTCTAATCCACGTTCAACCTTTAGGAGGAATGGACGAATGGTGGACTAACGACTGGCAGTTCTAGAACATAATAAATAGTCCTTATACCTTTCTCCCTCAGTTTGATCTAGAACCTATACCAAACCCGTCGATGAGTAACGAAAACTTAGCCGAACTTCGCCAGTTTGGTGAAGAACTGATAGGTACAGGGAATAGGATCCGGGAAATGGGAGAACAAATCTCCTGGAAATAAGACAAGAGGGAGCGTCGCTACTAAACTGCCAGTTGACAAAAGAATAGTGGGGTTGGGAAGTACGTTTGTATAATAACAGTAGTAGCAAAATATAACTCTGTAAAATAGCACAGGAATAAAATGTTGTAAGACAAACAGTGTGTATGGATGCCTAATATAATTTATAAAAATGGAAGTCGAGAAATCGACAATTTTGGCTATACATATGTGTTGTGAAAAGATTTATGTGATTATGTGTAATTCTTTTGCTAGATTATCAAATTGTTTGACACTAATAGTTTATACCTATAATAATTATCAGATGGAAAACGCTAGTAATGAACCAGTTAATGAAGAGAATCAATCTGAGCAAAATCAGGAAAACCAATTTATGACTAGACAAGATATCGAGAATATTGTTGCTCAAGGGATAGCCAATGCTATTCCAGCAATCGTGGTTGCTGTCCAGAAACCTACTGAACCTCGAAAAATCATTCCTAGTAAACGTACTCAGGAAGATAATCTCAGTAATAGTGTAAACAGAGGCGGCAATCATGATAATCATAACAATAATCCACGGCAAGCCCCACTTTTTAAGAAAATAAAAGCTGCAACGCCTGGTTGCACTTACAAAGAATTTCTTGCCTGCAAACCAGCAGAATTTGCAGGTAATCAAGGGGCAACTACAACACTGCGATGGTTAGAGAAAACTGAAGCAGTGATTGCAATAAGTAAATGTGCCGAAGAAGATAAAGTAATGTACACGTCGCACCTTTTCAAAGAAGGGGCGCTGGAATGGTGGAATACGATACTTCAAGCCAAAGGAAGAAATGTGGCTTATGCCATGAGCTGGGAAGAATTTAAGCAATTAATGGAAAGAAAATTATGTCCCGAATATGAAAAAGAACAAATGGCAAATAAGTTTCTGAACCATCGCATGGTGGGTGTAGACTGTCGGGGATATACTTCAACATTCTTCGAATATGCGAGAGTGGTACCAACCCTGGCTTCGCCAGAACCGGTGCTTATTTCCCGTTATATTTGGGGATTAATTGGCGAAATCCGTAATATCGTTAAAGCTGCGAGACCTCGCACTATTGACGATGCGGTAGTGTTAGCTAACACCCTAACTGATGAACTGGTACGTACAAAAGAAGAAAACTGGAAGAAAGATTTGGCTCAGAAAATTACCCAAGGATTTCGTATGGGTAATAATAATAATAATAAGTTCAAGAAGAGAGGAACGGGGCAATCCACAAATCCGCCTTTTTGCAGAAATTGCGGGAAGAAACACTTTGGAAGATGCAATGTGACCTGCAACTTTTGCAAAACTATAGGACATCGAGAAGAAGACTGTAGGAAAAAGACCAGGATCTGCTATAACTGTGGAGAAGCCGGGCATTTCAAACCTGAATGCCCCAAACTAGTTAAACCAACAGACAACAAAGTTAAAACAACTGACGTCACTACCAAAAAAGAATGCCAGAGCATTCCAGTTGACCACTCAAGAAGCAGAACTCATTCCTGATGTGATAGCTGGTACGTTCCTAGTTCACGACGTGTTTGCAAAAGTATTATTTGACTCTGGTGCAAACCAAAGTTTTATAAATACTTCATTCTGCCAAGCTCTTAATTTACCTATAACCACCCTTAGGCAGATTTTTACAGTCGAAACAGCAGATGGAAATTCTGTTAACATAGATAAGGTTTTGCAAGAAGGAAAGATAGAACTTTTAAGGCCATAAGTTTTCTGCAAACCTGTTACCTATGAAGTTAGCCGGGTTCGATGTAGTATTAGGAATGGATTGGTTAGTAACCAATCATGCTAGAATTCTTTGTGATAAAAATTCCGTAGAAATTTGTACCCCCACAGGAAAAGTAATTTTAATTACGGGAAATAAACCTCGAAAGCCACTGAAATTTATTTCAGTGATGAAGTTGGTCAATTATTCAAGAAAACAAGGAATGGTGTATATGATTTCTGTAATCATTAACACTAAAAGTAAGGAACTTCAGGACATCCCGGTAGTCTCAGAATACTCAGACGTCTTTCCAGAAGAATTACCTGGATTACCATCTGATAGGGAAGTAGAATTTAGAATTCATCTAATTCCTGGAACTACCTCAATAGCCAAAGCACCTTACCGACTATCACCCACAAAAATGCTAGAATTGAAAAAGCAGTTAGATGAATTACTAAGCAAAGGTTTCATACAACCTAGTTCATCCCCTTGGGGAGCACCAGTGTTGTTTGTAAAAAAAGAAAGACGGATCGATGCGAATGTGTATTGATTATAGGGAGTTGAATAAAGTTACAATTAAGAATCGATACCCATTACCTAGGATTGACGATCTTTTTTATCAACTCCAGGGAGCTAGGTATTTTTCTAAAATAGATTTACGCTCCGGATATCATCAATTGAAAGTACAAGAGGAAGACATACCTAAACCTGCTTTCAGAACTAGGTATGAACATTACGAGTTTACAGTCATGCCCTTCGGGTTAACGAATGCACCTGCAGCATTCATGGACATGATGAATATAATCTGTAAACCATACTTGGATAAATTTGTGATCGTTTTCATCGACGATATACTTATTTACTGTGACAACTGTGATCTGTAATCATCGTTTTATGTAAAACAATGTCCGATAATAATAAAACAATATGCTTTGGTGTTATTATGTGCTTTAGTGTCAATATATGTGCATTGTGTTTCACAAATTTACAATTGATTCGATTCCGATTTCAAGCTTTAGATCACCTTCTGGAAGGTTATACGCAAACTGGTGCTTAAACGCAATCAGTTTAACGCAACATACACACTCCGGAACTGTGACGTAAGCTAAACGTACCCTAAATATCCCTTTTAGAACTTAGAAATAAGTTTCGAAGGATTTGGTATGGCGAAAACATGTTTATATGAACTAAAGAACTATTTACGACAAAACTGCGAAGCGAACGTTGGTGACCGCCCGGATAATATCCAAATCCCAAAAATATTCTGTTATGATTAAAAATTTATTTTAATCAGGTCCATGTTGAAAAAAAAATAAATTAAAACGTTATTTTTTTTTTTAGTTTAAGCGCGTACCGTGTGTTTCTGCACGACACAGTGCTTTTACTGCGAAACGCGGACAACGCAGCCAGTCTTGGCAACTGAAAATTTATTTCAGTAATATTTTGGCAAGATTATATTTTTTTTTTTTTAGAATATTAAAAATAATCTAGAACGCCATAAACCGGGATTTAAGCGCTAGAGAAAATACCCGGTACCCGATTAAACACCTACTTCTATCCTATTTACCATCAAAATTACATTTAACCCCCCCCCATATACAAATTTTCGGTCAAATTATTATGGTGGCCCCACCAAAATATTGCAAGATCTCCAAAATATTGTATTTGATCTTATTGTGGACACTTGTAATTGCATGCTTCATTCCATATCTTGCAAAATCCTTATATATCTACCAAAGATCACTACACTTCAACAACACTCCATCTTCCTCACTCTCTCTCCCTCCCAACCGTCCCCTCCTTCTCTCTCTATCTTCATCTCCTTCAAGTCTTGTTCATCACATTCAAACTCCATTTCTAGCATGTTTCAAGTGGTTGTGAAGATCCAAGGGTGTTCCTAGATCCATTCAAGTGATTACAAGCTCCATATCATCAAAATCTCATCAACAACCTACTTGAATCCTGAAGGTATAACATTTATGTTAAAATCATACTTTAGATTCTTGGATGATTCTTGATGATTTGAAGTTTCTCATGAATCTTGGGATTTTCACTAAACTTGAAGCCTAAAATGAAATGGGTCTTGATATAAAAAAAAATGGTGGTGATGTATATGTATGTATAACCGTATATATATGTGTGGATGAGTCTTGAAGTTTGATTTTTTTGTTAAGTACATGTTTATGTTATTGCATGTTCTAGAAAAATAGTCTAAATGCAAGTATTTGATGATTTGTGCAAGATATGATAAATGATCAATTAAATCAGCAAGTAAACATGAATAAATCACATGTTTGATGCATCTAAACTCATATGAAAAGATGATGATATGATAGTGTGCTTTAGACACTTGTACATGAAGGAATGTGTTGATTTAAAAGCTCAAGAAGTGATAAAAAATGGTTGTATGACAAAAGTGATTTTGAACAGATTATAAACACTAAAAATGACATTATTTGGTGTAATATAATGGCATAAAACTTTGACATAAGGTTGATAGCTTTGCATGTTGTACATATAGCTTAAAAAAGTGGTGAAATAGGTGAAATTTGCATGATTTATATGCTCTATTTAAGACCTGCACTATTGTGAGTATAACCATCATTTTATTCAGTAAATAACATGGGTTGTGTCAAAATTTCAAGTCGTTTCGATTTGGGATGGTTCGGGTAACGTTTGATGCAAAACTATGCGGTAAAACGGTTAAAAATCGCCTTTTTGGAGGATTTTTATTAAACTGTTTTAGATCAGTAACCAAACTGATATTTTTGGTATAAAAATAAGTATTTTAACTTATATTAAGTTTACTTTGTGTTCGGTTAGTCATACGTGGCGTCCGACGCTCAAAAATGTTACCGAAACGCTAAAATAAGTGTTTTTCGACATAACTATAATGGGTTGTTCATGAGTAAATTTAATGTGTCACAAGGTGCTATGTGTTTTACAATATGTGTATGAGGATGTGTTAGTGTTGACAAGATTATGCGTATTACGCTTGAGTATATGTATATATACAAATACACTAAAATAATCAAAAATAATAACTTTTCGAGAAAACTCAAAGTTATGTGGAAATCCTAAGTATCGGAGAAACTTCGGTATTTATGTGAACTTTGATTATTAAAAATCATCCTTACTTTATTTAGGACGCATAAACAATTTGAGGGATTGTGTTATCATTTAAAAACGCACCCAAGGTGAGTACATAGTTCCCCTATTTTACTATTTTCAATTGATTTGGGGTGATTCATATGTACCAAACGAATTTCAAAGTTTAAACGATGATTTCAAAAACGATTAAGGTGGTTTATGCAAAACTAATAACGATTTCGATAAGGTGTACACGACTTGTTGGTTGTAATTACATAACGAATGACATTCATTAGCATTGATCAAGCCGACCAGTATTAGGTTATGGTACCATAGGATCTGACAAATCCCGTTATTGCACTGCACCCATGGTTATGTGTGGGGGTTGTGGGTAACGACTGAATCTGATGATTGTTAACTTACCCTTTGGTGGTTTGTTAATACGAAACGAGTTGAACAATAAACGAGTCACACAGGTTTGAATGTTGTTAACGAGACGACCAAAAGTAGTTTCACTACTAAAACGAATACGATTTCGAGACAAGTTAAACAATTTGAAACGAGATACACGAGGTGAACGAGTAAACGATTGGTTTTGGGCAATGATTAGCTAATGGGACGGGTGTAGTATGATAGTATCATGATAGATGCGCCGCTGGTACATCTTATGTATATAAAGTGCTTCTATCATATTACATTGCGTGTCGTTATTTAGCTCACCGAGGAAACGATTTTGAACAATATCACACAACGATGTTTTTCTAAGAGATATAAATTATACGAGTTTTTACGAGATGTTTTTACAAATTGATTTTCAAAAGCAAATGTTTTTGGGTTAAGAATCATGGCTACGAGGTTTTATAAACTATAACCCGCTTGATTCGAGTTGGTTAATTAAGTTGCAATATTATACTCTTTTCAAAACAAAGTTTTTAATAAAGTATTGCAACACTTAAACTAGCCATGAATTCGACACTCCTTTAAAACCTATGTACTCGCCAGCATTTCTTTGCTGACTAAGTTTTTACATATGTTTCAGGTGTTGATGCTTGAATGACTGCTAGGATGCATGCGTCACATAGGATCTGGACGAGGCCTTAGTGACATAATAACTATGATAGACAATATAAAACTGGTTTATTCTATGTTAAGACAATGCAATGCTTAATATTATCAATAAAACGAAATACTTTTTGTATCCATGGTTGTGAAACGATTGCTTCTGTTACAACACTCCCCGATGTTTCCGCCACGGTTTGTTGTCCTACGTGGTCGGGGTGTGACAGAAGAGAGTTGGTATCAGAGCCAATGGTTATAGGGAATTAGGTTATTAGTAATGCTTGACCTAGACTATAACTTTAGGACCCTGACACAAGTTTACTTGTGTTTAGATTTTAAAACAATACCGTCACCTATCCTTAGGTGATAACCACAACGAGAACACAAATCCGAATCTGCTTCAAAAATTAATCATCCGTTCTAGGATGATTGATTACTAGGTTTTGAACCCTTTGTTTTATGGTTTTGAACCCTTCCAATTTGATTCATATTTGGCTTAGTGCCTTTTTAATTTTCAAAAATCTCGTCGAAGTTTGGGTTAAAATAATGTGAACACGTGCAAACTGGAAGAGTGAATGCCTGTACCCTGAGTTTTCTGTCTAAGGCTAGAGTGTTCGTACAAATCCACATAATCGGACCAGTCACTCTTACCTGGGAACTCTCGGGGTGAGTGTTCACTTATAGGCGAGCATGTCTTCGTGATGCATTATTTTGATTCATTTACTTTGATTAGTCACTGCGTGTCGTTTGTTTGTTCGAGGTAACGAACAAGTGATCGCATTCCTTGTGTTTTGTCGATACATCTTTCGCTTTTCCTAATTATCAACCTTACCCGTTTCTCATATTTCCTTGTTAGACAATGCCTCCACGACGTGAAGCACAGTCTTTCACCATTGAAGAAATCGCAGCCCTGGTCTCTCAGCAAGTAGCTGCTGTGCTTCCCGGTGTTGTGACTCAAGTTCACGAAATATACAACAATAACAATAATAACAACAACAATGCGCAGTGTAATTTCAAGAACTTCAATTCCGCTAAACCTCTAAAGTTTTCTGGGTCGCAAGGAGCAACTGCGCTCCTACAGTGGTTCGAGAGTATTGAGAACACATTCAGGCATGTGCAGTGTCCGGATGCACGTAAGGTTGAATTTGCTTCAAGCGTGTTTGAGAAGCGAGCGCTTACCTGGTGGAATGGTATTATGCGCGATAGGGGTGCCGAAGTGGCATTGGCACAAACATGGAATGAGCTTCGGGCTCTCATGATGAGAGAGTTCTGTCCCCGTCACGAGATTCGAGCCTTGGAGCGAGAGTTTGACGATCTAAAACAAGATGGGGCTGAACATCGTGCGTACACGGATCGCTTTGAGGAACTCAGTCTATTGTGTCCCACCATGGTTACCCCACCAGACAAAGCGATAGAAAGATATATCGATGGTCTACCCGATTCTATGCTGGATATTGTGACCGCTGTGAATCCTACTACCCTTCGTCAAGCGATCGAGTTATCTGCTACCTTGACTGAATCCCAAGTCAGAAAGGGTAAACTCACCCGCAAGGGTGACAAGAAGAAAGCATCTGATTCTGCGAAAGACAAGAAGAAGGGTAAAGGCAAAGAAGGTGAGTCGTCGAAGAAATCTAGGAAGCGAAAGGGTGCACATAACTTTGCTGTTACAGCACAGACTGCTCAGAACCCTCAGAACCCACCGACTCAACCTCCTGCAAAGAAAGCATATGCTGGTACCGCACCACATTGTGCTCGCTGCAACGGTCATCATGTTGCACAACAAGCATGTAAGCAATGCACGACGTGTGGTAGATTTGGGCATTTGGCCAATGTTTGTCGTTCAGGGCAAAATCAAGTTGCCCAGGTTCAAGCTCCGGCACAAGGGAATGCTGCTAGATTCCCACTAGGTTCATGTTTTAATTGTGGAGAGTTTGGCCACTTCCGCAACAACTGTCCGAGGCTGGCAAATGCTAATGCGAATCCGAATGCGAACGTCAACGCCAATGTGAATCCTGCTCGAGGGCGAGCATACAATCTGAATGCAAACGAAGCGAGGGCCGACAACGAGGTTGTCAACGGTACGTTTCTTGTTAATAATCAACCCGCATCTATTCTTTTTGATTCTGGTGCCGATCGAAGTTTTGTTTCGTTATCTTTTGAACCCTTGCTTGCGATACCTAGAACTAAATTAAGGAAACCCTTATCTGTCGAAGTTGCTACTGGTAAACCTCTTGTTCTCGATTCTGTTATTCGTGATTGTCAGTTAAACCTTGATAGCCATCTTTTTCCTATTGACCTCACGCCAATGCAACTTGGAAGCTTCGACATCATCATTGGAATGGACTGGTTAACCAAGCACCACGCTGAGGTGGTTTGTTTCGATAAGATTGTTCGTGTTCCTCTTCCGTCTGGCGATGTTCTGGAAATTCGTGGTGAGAAGCCATCTGGCGGTTTGAAGCTTATGTCGTGTACAAAGGCCCAAAGATATTTAAGAAAGGGATATGTTGCTTTTCTAGCACATGTCACCGAGGAGAGAAGCAAAAGTAAGAATATCCAGGATATTCCGATTGTTCGGGATTATCCAGAGGTGTTTCCCGATGAACTGCCTGGTTTGCCTCCAGTTCGTCAAGTTGAGTTTCATATCGACCTTGTACCTAATGCCAACCCGATTGCGAAAGCACCCTATCGTCTTGCACCGTCAGAGATGCAAGAGTTATCGAAACAGCTTCAAGAGTTATCTGATAAAGGATTCATCCGTCCGAGTTATTCACCTTGGGGAGCTCCTGTCCTCTTCGTGAAAAAGAAAGATGGGTCTTTTCGAATGTGTATCGATTATCGTGAGCTTAATAAGCTTACCATCAAGAATCGATATCCCCTACCTCGAATTGATGATCTCTTTGACCAGCTGCAAGGTGCTTCATGTTTTTCTAAGATCGATCTGCGTTCTGGGTATCATCAACTTCGTATTCTCGAAGAAGATATTCCCAAAACTGCTTTCCGCACGAGATATGGACATTACGAGTTCACAGTCATGCCTTTTGGCTTGACAAATGCTCCAGCTATCTTTATGGACTTAATGAATAGGGTCTGTAAACCTTATTTAGATAAGTTCATTATTGTGTTCATCGACGATATCCTCATTTATTCAAAGACTCGAGCCGATCACGAGCAACACCTTCGCTTGACGTTGGAACTCCTTAAGAAGGAACAACTTTTCGCTAAATTCTCCAAGTGTGAATTCTGGCTTAAAGAAGTTCAGTTTCTTGGTCATATAGTCAACGAGCAGGGTATTCATGTGGATCCATCCAAGATTGCTGCTATTAAGGAGTGGAATACCCCGACAACGCCGACAGAGATTCGATCTTTTCTTGGTCTTGCCGGTTATTATCGTCGATTCATTTCTAATTTCTCGAAGATTGCGGTTCCACTCACTGCTTTGACTCAGAAGAATAAGCCTTTTGAGTGGGGACCCAAGCAAGAAGAAGCGTTCCAAACGCTGAAGCAAAAGTTATGTAATGCTCCTGTTCTATCTCTGCCCGAGGGAAACGATGATTTCGTTGTCTATTGCGATGCATCCAACTTAGGCCTTGGTTGCGTCCTCATGCAACGAGGTAAAGTTATTGCATATGCATCTCGACAGCTGAAAATCCACGAGAAGAACTATACGACTCATGATCTCGAGTTAGGAGCTGTGGTTTTCGCGCTTAAAATCTGGAGACATTATCTTTATGGCACGAAGTGTGTGGTTTTCACAGACCACAAAAGCCTCCAGTATATTCTTAATCAGAAAGACCTGAACATGAGGCAACGACGTTGGGTGGAACTCTTGAACGACTACGATTGCGAAATTCGCTACCATCCTGGTAAGGCGAATGTCGTGGCCGATGCGCTTAGTCGAAAAGAGCGAGTCAAGCTTCATTCCGTTCAAACTCTATCAGATCTTCAAACTCGTGTTCTTCAAGCTCAGCAATTTTGTGTTTCACAGAATTTGATGGGTTTGGAATTACCACATCAACTTGAGCTTAAACTCGAAGCAAAAAGCGATGGTTTGCTTTATTTCAAGGATCGTTTGTGGGTCCCGAAACAAGACGATCTCCGCACCCTAGTGATGGACGAATCTCACAAGTCCCGATATTCTATCCATCCTGGTGCTGATAAAATGTACAAGGATCTTCGTACTAAGTTCTGGTGGCCTGGTATGAAGAAAGATGTTGCCTTGTACGTATCAAAATGCCTAACATGTCTTAAAGTCAAGGCTGAACATCAACGACCTTCTGGGTTGCTTGTACAACCAGAGATACCGGTTTGGAAGTGGGAGAACATTGCGATGGATCTCATCACTAAGCTACCGCGTACTTCAAAGGGTCATGATGCTATTTGGGTTGTTATCGATCGATTAACTAAGTCAGCTCATTTTCTCCCGATTCGCGAGGACCTATCTGCTGATAAACTTGCAAAGATTTATGTTGATGAGATTGTATCACGACATGGTGTTCCTTTGGATATCATTTCTGATCGTGATGCTCGATTTTCATCTCATTTTTGGAAGGCCATGCAATCTGCTTTGGGAACCCAACTAAATCTAAGCACTGCCTATCATCCCCAAACAGATGGTCAATCTGAGAGGACGATTCAAACTTTGGAGGATATGCTTAGAGCATGCGTGATGGACTTTGGTGGTAATTGGGATTCTCATTTACCATTGATCGAGTTCTCATACAATAATAGTTATCATGCTAGCATTAAGATGGCACCATTCGAAGCTCTCTACGGTCGAAAATGTCGTTCACCTGTCTGTTGGGATGAGACCGGTGAAGCTCAGCTTACTGGACCTGAGATCATTCTGGAAGCAACAGACAAAATCAAGAAAATTCGCGATAATCTTGTGACAGCTAGAAGCCGTCAAAAGAGTTATGCGGATTTAGGACGCAAGCCCTTGGAACTTCAAGTCGGAGACCGTGTCCTGCTCAAGGTTTCACCTTGGAAAGGAGTCGTGAGATTTGGAAAGAAAGGAAAACTTGCACCTCGATATGTTGGACCATTTAAGATTGTTGAAAGAATCGGAAAGGTTGCCTATCGACTAGAGCTACCTCCAGAGCTTGGAAATGTTCATCCGACTTTTCACGTGTCCAATCTGCGAAAGTGTTTAGCTGACGCTGATCCTCACGTCCCTCTCGACGAGATTCAAATCGATGAAACGATGCACTTTATCGAGAAACCTGTGGAGATAGTGGACCGTTCATACAAACAGTTGAAAGGCAAACGGATTCATTTGGTCAAGGTTCGCTGGGAATCCAAGCGTGGCCCCGAGTTTACTTGGGAACATAAGGACCAGATGAAGGAGAAATATCCGTATTTGTTTTCACAAGCTTCCTCTAGTTAAAATTTCGGGACGAAATTTCCTAAAGTAGGGGAGACTGTGACAACTGTGATCTGTAATCATCGTTTTATGTAAAACAATGTCCGATAATAATAAAACAATATGCTTTGGTGTTATTATGTGCTTTAGTGTCAATATATGTGCATTGTGTTTCACAAATTTACAATTGATTCGATTCCGATTTCAAGCTTTAGATCACCTTCTGGAAGGTTATACGCAAACTGGTGCTTAAACGCAATCAGTTTAACGCAACATACACACTCCGGAACTGTGACGTAAGCTAAACGTACCCTAAATATCCCTTTTAGAACTTAGAAATAAGTTTCGAAGGATTTGGTATGGCGAAAACATGTTTATATGAACTAAAGAACTATTTACGACAAAACTGCGAAGCGAACGTTGGTGACCGCCCGGATAATATCCAAATCCCAAAAATATTCTGTTATGATTAAAAATTTATTTTAATCAGGTCCATGTTGAAAAAAAAAATAAATTAAAACGTTATTTTTTTTTTTAGTTTAAGCGCGTACCGTGTGTTTCTGCACGACACAGTGCTTTTACTGCGAAACGCGGACAACGCAGCCAGTCTTGGCAACTGAAAATTTATTTCAGTAATATTTTGGCAAGATTATATTTTTTTTTTTAGAATATTAAAAATAATCTAGAACGCCATAAACCGGGATTTAAGCGCTAGAGAAAATACCCGGTACCCGATTAAACACCTACTTCTATCCTATTTACCATCAAAATTACATTTAACCCCCCCCCCATATACAAATTTTCGGTCAAATTATTATGGTGGCCCCACCAAAATATTGCAAGATCTCCAAAATATTGTATTTGATCTTATTGTGGACACTTGTAATTGCATGCTTCATTCCATATCTTGCAAAATCCTTATATATCTACCAAAGATCACTACACTTCAACAACACTCCATCTTCCTCACTCTCTCTCCCTCCCAACCGTCCCCTCCTTCTCTCTCTATCTTCATCTCCTTCAAGTCTTGTTCATCACATTCAAACTCCATTTCTAGCATGTTTCAAGTGGTTGTGAAGATCCAAGGGTGTTCCTAGATCCATTCAAGTGATTACAAGCTCCATATCATCAAAATCTCATCAACAACCTACTTGAATCTTGAAGGTATAACATTTATGTTAAAATCATACTTTAGATTCTTGGATGATTCTTGATGATTTGAAGTTTCTCATGAATCTTGGGATTTTCACTAAACTTGAAGCCTAAAATGAAATGGGTCTTGATATAAAAAAAATGGTGGTGATGTATATGTATGTATAGCCGTATATATATGTGTGGATGAGTCTTGAAGTTTGATTTTTTTGTTAAGTACATGTTTATGTTATTGCATGTTCTAGAAAAATAGTCTAAATGCAAGTATTTGATGATTTGTGCAAGATATGATAAATGATCAATTAAATCAGCAAGTAAACATGAATAAATCACATGTTTGATGCATCTAAACTCATATGAAAAGATGATGATATGATAGTGTGCTTTAGACACTTGTACATGAAGGAATGTGTTGATTTAAAAGCTCAAGAAGTGATAAAAAATGGTTGTATGACAAAAGTGATTTTGAACAGATTATAAACACTAAAAATGACATTATTTGGTGTAATATAATGGCATAAAACTTTGACATAAGGTTGATAGCTTTGCATGTTGTACATATAGCTTAAAAAAGTGGTGAAATAGGTGAAATTTGCATGATTTATATGCTCTATTTAAGACCTGCACTATTGTGAGTATAACCATCATTTTATTCAGTAAATAACATGGGTTGTGTCAAAATTTCAAGTCGTTTCGATTTGGGATGGTTCGGGTAACGTTTGATGCAAAACTATGCGGTAAAACGGTTAAAAATCGCCTTTTTGGAGGATTTTTATTAAACTGTTTTAGATCAGTAACCAAACTGATATTTTTGGTATAAAAATAAGTATTTTAACTTATATTAAGTTTACTTTGTGTTCGGTTAGTCATACGTGGCGTCCGACGCTCAAAAATGTTACCGAAACGCTAAAATAAGTGTTTTTCGACATAACTATAATGGGTTGTTCATGAGTAAATTTAATGTGTCACAAGGTGCTATGTGTTTTACAATATGTGTATGAGGATGTGTTAGTGTTGACAAGATTATGCGTATTACGCTTGAGTATATGTATATATACAAATACACTAAAATAATCAAAAATAATAACTTTTCGAGAAAACTCAAAGTTATGTGGAAATCCTAAGTATCGGAGAAACTTCGGTATTTATGTGAACTTTGATTATTAAAAATCATCCTTACTTTATTTAGGACGCATAAACAATTTGAGGGATTGTGTTATCATTTAAAAACGCACCCAAGGTGAGTACATAGTTCCCCTATTTTACTATTTTCAATTGATTTGGGGTGATTCATATGTACCAAACGAATTTCAAAGTTTAAACGATGATTTCAAAAACGATTAAGGTGGTTTATGCAAAACTAATAACGATTTCGATAAGGTGTACACGACTTGTTGGTTGTAATTACATAACGAATGACATTCATTAGCATTGATCAAGCCGACCAGTATTAGGTTATGGTACCATAGGATCTGACAAATCCCGTTATTGCACTGCACCCATGGTTATGTGTGGGGGTTGTGGGTAACGACTGAATCTGATGATTGTTAACTTACCCTTTGGTGGTTTGTTAATACGAAACGAGTTGAACAATAAACGAGTCACACAGGTTTGAATGTTGTTAACGAGACGACCAAAAGTAGTTTCACTACTAAAACGAATACGATTTCGAGACAAGTTAAACAATTTGAAACGAGATACACGAGGTGAACGAGTAAACGATTGGTTTTGGGCAATGATTAGCTAATGGGACGGGTGTAGTATGATAGTATCATGATAGATGCGCCGCTGGTACATCTTATGTATATAAAGTGCTTCTATCATATTACATTGCGTGTCGTTATTTAGCTCACCGAGGAAACGATTTTGAACAATATCACACAACGATGTTTTTCTAAGAGATATAAATTATACGAGTTTTTACGAGATGTTTTTACAAATTGATTTTCAAAAGCAAATGTTTTTGGGTTAAGAATCATGGCTACGAGGTTTTATAAACTATAACCCGCTTGATTCGAGTTGGTTAATTAAGTTGCAATATTATACTCTTTTCAAAACAAAGTTTTTAATAAAGTATTGCAACACTTAAACTAGCCATGAATTCGACACTCCTTTAAAACCTATGTACTCGCCAGCATTTCTTTGCTGACTAAGTTTTTACATATGTTTCAGGTGTTGATGCTTGAATGACTGCTAGGATGCATGCGTCACATAGGATCTGGACGAGGCCTTAGTGACATAATAACTATGATAGACAATATAAAACTGGTTTATTCTATGTTAAGACAATGCAATGCTTAATATTATCAATAAAACGAAATACTTTTTGTATCCATGGTTGTGAAACGATTGCTTCTGTTACAACACTCCCCGATGTTTCCGCCACGGTTTGTTGTCCTACGTGGTCGGGGTGTGACATTTACTCCAAAAGTCAGGAGGAACATTGTGAGCACCTACATGCACTCTTAACTTTGTTAAGAAAAGAAAAGCTTTACGCCAAATTCTCGAAGTGTGAATTTTGGCTGCAAGAAGTGCAATTCTTAGGACATATGGTAAATCACGAAGGTATTCATGTAGATCCTTCTAAAATAGAAGCGATTACCAAATGGAAGGTTCCGCAGACTACTATGGAAATTAGAAGCTTTCTAGGCTTAGCTGGATTCTACAGACGATTTATTAAGGATTTTTCTAAGATAGTTGTACCCTTGACTAAGATAACCTGTAAAGCAGTTAAGTTTGAATGGGGACCTAGACAAGAAGAAGCTTTTAAGATATTAAAGCAAAGATTGACAAATGCTCCAATTTTAGCTTTGCCAAAAGGAACTGAAGATTTTGAAGTATATTGTGATGCTTCAAAATTAGGATTTGGATGTGTGTTGATGCAACGCAAGAAGGTAATTGCGTATGCCTCCAGGCAATTGAAGAAACATGAGGAAAACTATACGACTCATGACTTAGAGTTAGGAGCCATCATTTTTGCCTTTAAGATTTGGAGACATTATCTGTATGGAAGTAAGTTTACTGTTTATACAGATCATAAAAGTTTAAAGTATATATTTGGACAAAAAGAATTGAACATGAGGCAAAGGAGATGGATGGAAATCCTAAGTGATACGACTGTGATATTCAATATCACGAAGGAAAAGCAAATGTAGTTGCAGATGCTTTAGGTCGTAAATATCATGAAAAGCAAAAGCGAGTCCGTGCTCTTAGATTAAATCTGCAAATTGATTTAATGGAGCAATTGAAGAAAGTTCAAGAAACAACAATCGAAGATGATGCTGAAGGAATGAAAGGACGAATAAAAGAACTAGAGCAAGGAAATGATGGAATTTGGAGATTCCAACAGAAAAGAATTTGGGTACCTAAACAGGGAGATTTAAGAAATAAAATTCTAGAGGAAGCTCATAAATCTAGATACACCATGCACCCAGGTAATAATAAGATGTACCAAGATTTAAGGACTAATTTTTGGTGGATAGGAATGAAAAAGGATATAGCTGAATATGTATCTAAGTGTCTTACTTGTTCACAAGTAAAAGCAGAACATCAGAAACCTTCGAGACTATTACAACAGTTAGAGATGCCGGTATGGAAATGGGAACTCATAACAATGGATTTTGTTACTAAGTTACCCAAAACCAGAAAAAGGTAATGATGCGATTTGGGTAATTGTGGATCGATTAACCAAATCAGCTCATTTTCTACCCATGAAAGAAACCTTTAACATGGAAAGGTTAGCAAAGTTGTACGTAGACGAAGTAGTATCCTTACATGGAGTTCCACTCTCCATTGTATCGGATAGGGATAGTCATTTCACTTCCCATTTCTGGACTAGCTTCCAGGAAGCAATGGGAACCCGACTAAACTTAAGTACGGCATATCATCCACAAACAGACGGACAAAGTGAAAGGACGATCCAAACCCTGGAAGACATGCTTCGAGCATGTGTGATAGATTTTGGTGGTAACTGGGATAACCACTTACCCTTAATCCAATTCTCCTATAACAATAGTTATCATTCAAGCATCGAAGCTGCCCCATTCAAAGCACTGTACGGACGCAAGTGCAGAACTCCAGTTTGTTGGACAGAAATAGGAGAAAGTCAATTATTAGGTCCTGAAATTATGCAAGAAACCACTAACAAGATAACTCAAATCAAGGAAAGACTGAAAACGGTTCGAGATCGTCAGAAGAGCTATGCAGACAATCGCCGCTAGCCGTTAGAATTTCAAGTCGGAGACAAGGTACTCTTGAAAGTTTCTCCTTGGAAAGGAGTAGTACGATTTGGTAAGAAAGGAAAACTGAGTCCAAGATACGTAGGACCATTTCCAGTAATCCAACGAATAGGACCAGTTGCTTATCGTCTACAACTACCAGCAGAACTAGCTGGAGTACATGATGTATTTCATGTTTCCAACCTCAAGAAATGTTTATCAGACGAATCCCTAGTAGTACCTCTTCAAGATATAGAAGTAAATGAAAAGCTGAAATTTGTAGAGAACCCACTGCAAATAGATAACAGAAAGATCAAGTTTCTCAAACACAAACGCCTAGTGCTGGTCAAAGTTAAGTGGGATTCAAAGAGAGGACCGGAGTATACTTGGGAGCTAGAATCTGAGATGAAACGCAAATATCCACACTTATTTCAATAAATCTCCAGGACGAGATTTTAATTATGGTGGGGAGGATGTAAGGACCTTCAAAAATGTCCCTAATTTATTTATACATGAAAACCTAGAACCCTAAAACCCTAGCCAGCTTGAAAAATCAAAGAAAACAAAGAATGTGGGTTTTAGGCCGGCTGCGTAAAGGATAGCTTACATTTACGCGGGCCGCGTCAACTGAAGGTTGACCGGATAAGGATGCCGGGGCCACGTGTTGACCAACTGGGGGACCTACTTGTGACCAATCAATCCTACGCCTAGACTAGGCCTCCTCGCGGGCCGCGTAAAGTCAATGTATGATTTTACGCGGGCCGCGTAAAACCCTAATTTCAGCTGTAAATAGCCTGTTACCTCCACAGACCACTGGTGTCGAAAAATTTCCATAAAAACGAATTCTCACTGTTCTAAATTTGAAATTCAATTAGTATCGGGGTGCTGCAACAATACCGGGTATTAACTCGATCGCTATTACGATTCAACATCCGATCGATTGAAAGCTTGGAAGAGGGAGCGGGTCAAACGGAGCAAGTACGGAAAGAAAAGCGTGGTATGGATGCGAGGTAAGTGTAATTTACACACATATGTAGAATACTCGTTTGTTATAAACGTGATAACGATAATATTGGAAATATGGATTTTCGTTAAGATTACCTTGTAGTGTAATCTAATAATGAGGGAAAAAGGGGCAAAAATGGAATTTGGTCAAGTGTCGACTAATGTAAATCAAGGTTAAAAGGATACCCATGGCGTAAGCCGAAATGGGTTGAATTTGTAAGAAAAGAGTTTAAAAGAAAAAGGGTATGGTAATAAAATCCGGGATGGGATGGATGTATGAATGAATTGGAAATCAAAAACGATGTTTTTGATTAAATAGATAACGTTGGGCATATAGTCCAAATGGGTCAAATGGTGTCGATAACACCATTTGACAATATCGACTAATGTGGTTGTCAAGTCTTATGTTAACAGGACCGATTAGCAAATTGGATAATTGCGTCACCATTGATTGTGTGATAATAAAACGAGGTATAAAACGGGTCTATATGTTGATCCGAGCTAGGTACGCATAATTATGTTATAGTTAAAAGTGCTATTTTGGTCAAATAATTGGTGAGAGTCCTTCGTCGTAAAAGAAGGACCAAAATCGACCAAAACGCCCTTGTAGGCTAAATTGAACAAACAACCCTTGAAGGTTGTTTGGAAATGAATTTCATGATTAGATAAATACTTAGAATAAGTATATAAGTTGAAAGATGTAATGCGTTAGTCAAATGACTCTATTTTAGTTTTGCCGTAAAACAATAATCTGAGGGGTAAAACTCGGAACATATAAATATCCACATTAAATCCAACGCACTTATAGTTGTGGTGGAAGATTACTTGATAAGAAATGTTGGAATAAGATGCTAGATATGAATGAAAGCGATTCCAAGCTTTAAAATGCTTAAGTACCCTTAACGGGTCAAAATAAGCATATGAGCGAAAACGGGTTTAAATTGTGTAATAAACCTGTGATTAGAACCTAATATGGTAGATAACCTTAATTTGAAGAAGTGTAGGTGATATAAAGATCAAACAAATATGTTTGTTTAATAAAATGCATAAACGGTTAAAATTTGATAAAAAGGTAACGAGTCGAAGGCTTAGAAGTCTCAAAATGTATTATGTTGGATGTTGAATTTTAACTCCATAAGATGAAGAATTAAATTATGGTCGCATAGAAAAAAGAATCGGGTAAAACGGATTAATAACGAGAGAGTTATGCTCGTTTCCGTGAAATCGGGTCATGCTGGGAATGTGCAGCAATAGTTTAAGCATCAGTCAGTGAAAAAGGGGGCTACGCGTCACGCGAGGCCCCTAGGCGTCACGCGACGCCCCCCAGCTCTGAAAAAATTGTATTTTTTGGTTGTTTTGACCCATGGGACTTGTTTAAACTTATTATTTAACTATCAAAACTAACTTGTAAGTTGGTTTTGATCATAGGTGATCGCCAAGAGTGCCCGGATGAAGATCAAGCTCGAAGAAGAACCGAACACATGAGATTAAAGCTTCCGCATTGCATTACGTCGTAACTTTTAAACGACGAACTTATGTTATGTTGAAAACTTTTAAGTTGTAAAAGTTTTAAATTACTCGTATTTTTCTGCGGATACTTAATCGTAATTACACGTTTATTTTCGTTATTTATACGAAAACCTTTAAAATAATAGCAAGGGTGTTACACTTTGAAAGCTTGACCTCTAGGATTGGCATGCTAAACATGGAATAACAGGCAAAATCCTGTTTTTCTATGAATAAAAGCATTAAAATGTTTTCAGAAAATCAAAAATCCATCCTTAAAAATAGCTAAAAATGAATTTTTCATTAAATCCTTAAAAGTCTGTCATAACCACTGGTGAGTTCAAAAGTCTGTCCACTGCTGAAAGTCATCCCCTGTTCTCTCATTCTTTTGATAAGCAATGTTGTTCAAAATCAATGTTGTATCCACTGATGTGCTATCCACTGATAGTAAAAATCATCCACTGTCTTCATTACCGCTGCAACCACTGCCTCCATCAGTAGTTTTCGTAAAAGTACTGTCCTTCACTTCATCAGGGGGATGGCACGTGGTCAGTACTTTTGTAACCGCTGCCACGACAGCACTCACTTTTCTCCATAAAACCCCCTTTCAAACCCCACACAGGGTTTTTACTGTCGAATTGAATTCATAAAAATTCTCTTCTCATAGCAGTTTTCATCACATTTCATCAAATTCCTTCGCAAATTTCTTCGATTGTCTTCTTCAAAATGACTAAATCGTAGTCCTCCGCAAAATCAACCTCATCTTCTAAAGGGGCCTCTCAAAAGGCTAAACCCGCTGAAATTCCACACAAACATTCTCATAATCTTCTGGGTCTTCTCACAAAACCTGGCACCACAGATGCTTTTGATTCCATTCTTGATACGCTGACTGCTTCAAAGTACAAAACTTTGTTGATAGCAGATGCACCAATCTACTTGACGACCCATAGAGAGTTTTGGAAAAAATGCAACCCTTGAAAAACCAGGTGAGATTGTCACTGCCATTAACTCTTCTCTAAAGGGTAAAGTTGTCAAAATCACACCACAATCCATCTCGGAAGTCTTTCAGCTCGATGATCAACAAGGTAAAAATTCTTTTCCTAAAAACGAGTTAAAATTGACTTTCTTGAAAGAGGGTATGCAGACACAATGATGAAGAGGGATACCTTACAAAAATGTTTCTTCCCTCCTGCAACAAGGTTTTTATTCCATACCATCTTTTTGTGTGTTTCAAATAAAACCACTGCTTTTAATGAAATACCATTAAAGATTCAAAATCTGGGATATGCTATTCTTCAAGAAGAATATTTTAATTATTCCCAGGAAATCTTTAATGATCTGGTTAAAAATGTTGAAACAAAATCGTTCTTACTATTTCCAAGATTTCTTAGCTATTATTTTGAAAAGAAATTTAGTAAGGATGATATTTCTGCAATAAACCAAGGTGACTATTTTCAAATGCACAACTTAACTGCTGAAACTTTTACTAGAATGTCAACACCTTGCAAAACACAAGCAGAGGTGCCTGAGCAGATTTAGCAGCTACCACTGCTCCTTAGGTATCTACTGCTGAGCCCACTGCTCAAGTTGATCAAAGTAGCAAACAACTGCTTTGAAACCCACACCTTCAATCCACAAAAATCCAAAACAAAAGAAAATCCAACCCCACCCCCCCCCCCAAACCTATCAGAAAGGCAACTCTGTAGAATGAGATACCAGAGCAACTGCCTGTGACAACACAAAAGTCACAACAAACCACTGTTGCTACTTCCTCACAGCAGTTGGTAGAAATATCTCAAAGCATAGCTGAAACTTCTCCTGTTTCTTCTCAAAAAGAACATGTTGTACAACAAGGGACACCACTCTATGATGCTCTGGAATCAGTTGCTTCCATCATCCACAACCCAATGCCCGGGGCAAATTCTCTTTCTACACCCAACCTCACATTCACAATTCCACCAAATACAAATATTTTGTTGGATGCAATTGATTTGAACCAGGCACAAACCAGTCCTTCTCAATCACCTGTCCATAAGAATATGCCTCAACAACAGACTGTGCCTGATGAATCAATCTTTGCTAACCCACCAACACAACCTGAGGGGGTTACACCCCTTGAGTTACAAGTAACTCTTGGTGGTATTGCAAGTGAAGAAGCCACTATAAGTGTTGAACCCACGGGTTTACACTTGGACAATGGTTACATCAATAAGACTTCCTTGGAGGCAATTCCTTCTATAGTGTGACACTTGTGCCTTTGAGACCATCAAAAAAATACCAAATTAATGAAATATTGTGTTTCATACTTGGTATTTGTAAAAATATGTGTATCGTTTGCACATATCAATTCTTGTTCGATTTCGGGCTTTAAATCGCTTTCTGGAAGGTTATACGCGATCTGATGCGTAAATATAACCAGTTTAATCCAACGAACACTCTAGAATAGTGAAATAGGCTTAACATACCTTAAATAACCTTTACATAACTTAGAAATAAGTTTTGGAGGGTTTGGTGTGGTGAAATCAAGTTTATTCGCTTACAGGGACTAATTTCGAAAAACTGCGAAAGTATGCCGATTTGTACTGTAACGAACATTCTGGAACATGACCATAAGTTAAACATACCCTAAATCTCCTTTACATAGCTTAGAAATAGGCTTTGAGGGGTTCGGTGTGCTAAAATAAACTTTTTGGTCATTCAGGGACTAAAAGCGTCAAAAAGTACATAAGTTTGCATTTTAACGCATATCCTACGTTCTGAATACATCCGGATATCCAAAACTTTATGTAATCATTAAATATTTTATTTTAGTGATTGGCATGATAAAATTCCATTCGTCGCGCATTTTGGATCATTTTTCGCATTCCTTCGTGTTTCGTCGTAATTAACCGAACAACGCAACCGTACGACCAAACGAACCGACATCCGAGATATTTTTGAGCATGTTTCATGTTTCCTATACTTTAACTTCATTTTAGAGCCTTGAAATGGGATTAACAGGGCTTAAACATGTCAAAAATGCATCAAAAACCATGTTTTGCACATTCAGGGACCAAAATTGGCAATCTGCCATAGTTATCTTAGGAAGGGACCAAAATGAAAAATCTAAATTCCAGCTTGTTCCAACTGTTCCTATCATTTGCACATGGTTTTAATGAAACTAGGGGCTCCCATGGTTTCACAAAACCATGGGCACATGTGTACGAATGAGATCGAAACTCGTTTTACGATGAGCGATCTTATCGGTTGTGCAAAAACTATAAATACCCCATCCATCTCATTGTTGAAACTCACATTTGATCTGATATTTCTCTAAGTTGAGGTGCTTTCACTTCATACCTGAGAATAATCGGGTCAAACTTCCGTTCTTGGACCTTTTGTAAGTCCTCTTTCGTTCTTTTTCGCGTGAAAGTCAAAGCTATTATTTTGAAAAGAAATTTAGTAAGGATGATATTTCTGCAATAAACCAAGGTGACTATTTTCAAATGCACAACTTAACTGCTGAAACTTTTACTAGAATGTCAACACCTTGCAAAACACAAGCAGAGGTGCCTGAGCAGATTTAGCAGCTACCACTGCTCCTTAGGTATCTACTGCTGAGCCCACTGCTCAAGGTGATCAAAGTAGCAAACAACTGCTTTGAAACCCACACCTTCAATCCACAAAAATCCAAAACAAAAGAAAATCCAACCCCACCCCCCCCCCCCAAACCTATCAGAAAGGCAACTCTGTAGAATGAGATACCAGAGCAACTGCCTGTGACAACACAAAAGTCACAACAAACCATTGTTGCTACTTCCTCACAGCAGTTGGTAGAAATATCTCAAAGCATAGCTGAAACTTCTCCTGTTTCTTCTCAAAAAGAACATGTTGTACAACAAGGGACACCACTCTATGATGCTCTGGAATCAGTTGCTTCCATCATCCACAACCCAATGCCCGGGGCAAATTCTCTTTCTACACCCAACCTCACATTCACAATTCCACCAAATACAAATATTTTGTTGGATGCAATTGATTTGAACCAGGCACAAACCAGTCCTTCTCAATCACCTGTCCATAAGAATATGCCTCAACAACAGACTGGGCCTGATGAATCAATCTTTGCTAACCCACCAACACAACCTGAGGGGGTTACACCCCTTGAGTTACAAGTAACTCTTGGTGGTATTGCAAGTGAAGAAGCCACTATAAGTGTTGAACCCACGGGTTTACACTTGGACAATGGTTACATCAATAAGACTTCCTTGGAGGCAATTCCTTCTATAGTGTGACACTTGTGCCTTTGAGACCATCAAAAAAATACCAAATTAATGAAATATTGTGTTTCATACTTGGGATTTGTAAAAATATGTGTATCGTTTGCACATATCAATTCTTGTTCGATTTCGGGCTTTAAATCGCTTTCTGGAAGGTTATACGCGATCTGATGCGTAAATATAACCAGTTTAATCCAACGAACACTCTAGAATAGTGAAATAGGCTTAACATACCTTAAATAACCTTTACATAACTTAGAAATAAGTTTTGGAGGGTTTGGTGTGGTGAAATCAAGTTTATTCGCTTACAGGGACTAATTTCGAAAAACTCCGAAAGTATGCCGATTTGTACTGTAACGAACATTCTGGAACATGACCATAAGTTAAACATACCCTAAATCTCCTTTACATAGCTTAGAAATAGGCTTTGAGGGGTTCGGTGTGCTAAAATAAACTTTTTGGTCATTCAGGGACTAAAAGCGTCAAAAAGTACATAACTTTGCATTTTAACGCATATCCTACGTTCTGAATACATCCGGATATCCAAAACTTTATGTAATCATTAAATATTTTATTTTAGTGATTGGCATGATAAAATTCCATTCGTCGCGCATTTTGGATCATTTTTCGCATTCCTTCGTGTTTCGTCGTAATTAACCGAACAACGCAACCGTACGACCAAACGAACCGACATCCGAGATATTTTTGAGCATGTTTCATGTTTCCTATACTTTAACTTCATTTTAGAGCCTTGAAATGGGATTAACAGGGCTTAAACATGTCAAAAATGCATCAAAAACCATGTTTTGCACATTCAGGGACCAAAATTGGCAATCTGCCATAGTTATCTTAGGAAGGGACCAAAATGAAAAATCTAAATTCCAGCTTGTTCCAACTGTTCCTATCATTTGCACATGGTTTTAATGAAACTAGGGGCTCCCATGGTTTCACAAAACCATGGGCACATGTGTACGGATGAGATCGAAACTCGTTTTACGATGAGCGATCTTATCGGTTGTGCAAAAACTATAAATACCCCATCCATCTCATTGTTGAAACTCACATTTGATCTGATATTTCTCTAAGTTGAGGTGCTTTCACTTCATACCTGAGAATAATCGGGTCAAACTTCCGTTCTTGGACCTTTTGTAAGTCCTCTTTCGTTCTTTTTCGCGTGAAAGTCAAACTGTGTTTGACTTTCTGCTTTGACCAATTTATCGTCAACATGAAGTTTGTTTGAACTTCAGAAGGTGAGCGTAATCACGATGGTTTTAGTCTCTTGTGACTATACCTACTGATTACCACGTTATCTAGGCATAGTGGCGAGTCGTAGTTTCGGCCAAAATGCGTATTCTTGCGTATTTTGTAACCAAACTAATTTTAGGTATCAAAACTATTTGTTTTGATACCAAACCTGTTTTCAAACCTTGTTAAGCATGTTTTAACATGTTTAGCTTGTCACTTTAGGTTTAGTGCTTATGTAGGGTCGTAAGGTAACCGGTCTAAACAACCGCTTAGACTTTCGAACCCGACCCGTTTGGTCGATCATTAGGATCCGACCAAACACATTAGGTGACCATAGTTGCATAGGGAATAACCTTCCGAGGTTATACCTTATGGTCACGTCGTTTAAGTAGTTGTATGATAGGTAGTTTATATGCCTTAGGTAAATGACCAAAATGCCCTTTTTACACCAAAATGCATTTTAGCATATGTAACATAATTTTTGATATCTAAACAGATTTGGCAACAATATTAGACATGTTAAGGCATATTTTACTTATCATAGGACTAGTTAGGCGGTCCGAACGCGTTTTACGCGAACGACGCGTTAAAGTGGCATAAGCTACCTTAACGAGTCGTAATGGGTCGTAAGCACTTAGCATAGGTTTCGTTTTAGTATGTAGGCTTTGTTAAACCATATTGCATGAGTTCTTACACTCATTTGGTTTACGAACCCTCATGCTACCCGATCCTCCGATTAGGTTTGTTTATTAACATAGTTACCTATATTAGGTGTCGTTTGATTCTGTGATCCCTCTAGCTTTGCTTGGTTGTTGTTCAAGACTTCTAAGCACCCTCGAGTGAGTATATAGTCCCCTCTTTTACTGTTTTTCAAACGTTTTGGGGTGAAACACATGTGCCTACTTGTTACTTTCATGCTTTCCATGTTTTCATATCATATACTTGCTATGTTTATTAGTACACTATTAGTACATGATTTCATTATGTTTTGCTATGTATGTTCACTTAACATGCTAGCCCATTGTTTTACATTTTGAACTGTTTGAACCATTTGTAACCTCTGATTTATGAGAAACATTTGTAACCACTCAATGATGTGAACCATTTGTAACCATTCGATGTATAGGAACCATTTGTAATCATGAGATGTATGAGAACCATTTGTAATCGTTGGATGTATGTGAACCATTTGTAATCATTTGATTGATATGAACCATTTGTAACCATTTGACATATGTGAACCATTTTTAACTGTCTGAACCATTTGGTTAGGGAAGTGATTAGGTAACGAGGCGGGTGTAATGTGTTAAAAGCATGGTGGATAGGCCGCTGGTACTTCCTATATGTAAGTGCTTTTAACACATTATATATCATTGCGTTATCTAGATCACTTGGGTAAACTATTTTGAAACAATGTCACACAATGATGTTTTCTGAAAAATATAAACCATACGAGTTTTGTTAACGAGTTTCTACTATATGTTTTACAATTTGATATCATAAAACAAATGTTTTGGAGTTAACAATCATGGCCACAAGATTTTATAAATCATATCCAATTTGATTTGAGTTGCTTAATTATGTCGCAATACCATACTTTTCAAAACAAGGTTTTTAAATAAGTATTGCAACATGTAAAACGAGCCATGTATATGACACTCATATAAAACCTATGTACTCGTCGGCATTTTTATGCTGACGTATTTTCACATGTGTTTCATGTACCATAATTGATGATGTTTGATGATGATACTTGTGTACACTCACATAGGAATGGACGAGGCCTTAGTGACTTAACAACAATGAAAGTTTATTTGTTCCTGTTTTGTTTCTAATTCCAATGTAATGTAATACATTTAATTAAATAAAACGAAACTGTTTAATCCATGGTTGTGAAACAATGATTCTGTTACAACACTCCCCGACGTTTCTGCCACGTTTTGTTGTTTTACGTGGTCGGGGTGTGACAGAAAAGTTGGTATCAGAGCCAATGGTTATAGGGAATTAGGTTATTAGTAATGCTTTGACCTAGACTATAACCTTCCTAGGACCCTAACGCGAGTTTACTTGCGTTTAGTCATAAAACAATACCGTTGCCTATCTTTAGGCAGCCACCACAATTCGAATCTGCTTTGAAAACTAATCATCTGTTCTAGGATGATTTATTATAAGGTTTTGAACCTTCAAGTTTTCAAATTTTCATCGAAGTTTAGGGCTACATAATGTGAACACGTGCAAACTGGAAGGGTGGGTGCCTGTACCCTGAGCTTTATGTCTAAGGCTAGAGTGTTCGTACAAATCCGCAATATCGGACCAGTCACTCTTACCTGGGAACTCTTGGGGTGTGTGTCCACTTATAGGAGAGCATGTCTTCGCGATACATTATGAGGACCTATTTACTTTGATTCAGCCTTTGTGTGTCGTTTGTTTGCTTCATGGTTCAAACAAATGACCATCACCCATGATTTTGGTCGGTAATTGTAACATCCTATTCTTACCCAATGCCATTTCATTTGTTTTCTCTCTTGTTTCCCCTTTTTAGAATGCCTCCATGACGCGAAAATCAGGTACCTGTTGAAGAGCTGGCAGCTGTCATTACGCAGCAAATGACTGCTGCAATCCCGAACATCGTTGCTCAATGTAACCAAGCTCTCCACAACAATAATGCCCCTTGCAACTTCAAGACGTTCAACTCGGCTAAGCCATCAAAGTTTTATGGGTCTCAAGGAGCGACTGCACTTCTGCAATGGTTTGAGAGTCTAGAGAGCACCTTCAGACATGTTAAATGCCAAAATGAGCGAAAGGTAGAATTCGCATCTAGTGTCTTTGAGAAACGAGCTTTGACATGGTGGGATGGTGTGATAAGAGATAGGGGTGCCGATGTGGCACTGGCTCAAACGTGGGAAGAGCTTCGAGCTCTGATGATGAAGTAATTTTGTCCTCGTCACGAGATTAGGGCCTTGGAAAGGGAATTCGATGATCTTAAGCAAGATAGCGGTGAGCATCGAGCCTACACGGATCTTTATGAGGAGTTAAGTCTGTTATGCCCGAATATGGTTACGCCTTTGGATAAGCCAATCGAAAAGTACATTGATGGCCTCCCTGACTTAGTACAAGACATTGTGACTGGTAGTAACCCTACTACGGTTAGGCAGGCCATTGAACTATCTGCTACCTTGACTGAATCTCAAATCAGGAAAGGTAAACTTTTCTGAAAAGGTGATAAGAAACCAATCGAGGAATCGAAACCCAAATATGAGCAGACTGAATCTTCCAAGATGTCAATGAAGCGAAAAGCTTCCCAGAACTTCGCCGTGGTTGCTCACAATGATCAAGCTGCCCCCAACCAACCAGCTCAACCCCCTGCTAGGAAGCCATACAACGGAACTGCACCCTTGTGCAACCAATGTAACCTTCATCATCATGCTAGTGTGAAGTGCCGCAAATGCCAAATTTGTGGACTTATAGGTCACACAGCAAGAGTTTGCCGAGCTGAAGTTGCACCAAACCAAGCTGACAATAATCCTGCTCAAGCTCGTTTTCCACCAGGTTCTTGCTACAGCTGTGGCGAGATGGGTCATTTCTGAAGAAAATTCCCAAAGCTTTCTAATGCAAATCCAACACAGGGATGAGCATCTGACCAACTAGAAGACAACACTGTTTAGCAATAATCACGTCTTATGTATTATTTTCTTTTGTTGCCAAGGTCCATGAAACAGTTGTTATTGTTGTTTATAAATAAATCTTTTATTTACATTGCAATGTATTTATGTGGTTGCATGTATAAACAACACATCCCCTACAATACCGACAACCAGGGAATCGTATTCCTTGAAGAAAAGACTACCCCCAAAATTCTTCCATTTTATGATCTCTTGTGTTTTCCACGAAAATCCTAAGTACCCGTTTCTTCCAAGGAAACGAAGTACGAGGCGCAAGTTACAACTCTGGACGAATACCCAAAGTACCACTACAAATCCTTAATAGGGTACCTAAGGGTATTTACGTAAATCCTAAATTGTTGTGTACCTTAATTCGAATATTATGTTTCCTTGAAAACAAAATTGAATTTTTGGAAGATCATCCTATCTTCATAGATAGATTCTTAAAAATGATTAAATTGCCAAATGAAATCCACAGATTGGATTCCTGGTGTGCTTTAAGTATCTGCGTCCAAAGATAACAAATTAAAGGTCAATTTAAATAATTATGTGATTATGTGCTTATGTGTTCCCTTTTATGTTTTTTTGTGTGATCCAAGTTTTTGTCATCCAACTCCTCGTAGAATCTTCCATATCTTCGTATAAGGGATTCATAGTAGGATATCCAAAGGTACTACCTTAAATCTTTAATGGGCTTCTACGTAATAGTAAAGACCCTTGGATTATAATGTACTATTCCATAATTAGACCCCTTGAGTGGTCTAGTTAAAACAAATTGATCCAAAAATCTGGTTAGGAATATCATGTGATGATATAGCTGAAAAGACTCCTTGGTGGTCTAATTAAAGAGATCAATTGTCGATCTAATTAAAAGGACCCAATGGTAGTCTAGTCACACTCATCACAGGTTTGATAATCTACCCCCTTTACATTACAAAGCAAACTGTGCGGACTATGCAAGGAATTACGTAATTATGGATGCATACATAATTATGGAATTCAGTGCACAGAAACCACAGCAAGTTTTGTCATGTGTCTAGAGTTGACTGAATTCATTTCCATTTCTGAAGAATACCCATTGAGGAAAATGACTAATTCCGTGCATTTTCGTTTCTGAAGTATATCCATCGAGGGAAATGAATATCCTTGATTTTTCCTTCATTTCCAATTCTGAAGAATACCCATTGAGGAAAATGACTCATTCCGTGCATTTTCGTTTCTAAAGAATATCCATCGAGGGAAATGAATATCCTTGAATTTTCCTTCATTTCCATTTCTGAAGAATGCCCATTGATGAAAATGACTCATTCCGTGCATTTTCGTTTCTGAAGAATATCCATCGAGGGAAATGAATATCCTTGATTTTTCCTTCATTTCCAATTCTGAAGAATACCCATTGAGGAAAATGACTCATTCCGTGCATTTTCGTTTCTGAAGAATATCCATCGAGGGAAATGAATATCCTTGATTTTTCCTTCATTTCCAATTTTGAAGAATACCCATTGAGGAAAATGACTGATTCCGTGCATTTTCGTTTCTGAAGAATATCCATCGAGGGAAATGAATATCCTTGATTTTTCCTTCATTTCCATTTCTGAAGAATACCCATTGAGGAAAATGACTCATTCCGTGCATTTCCGTTTCTGAAGAATATCCATCGAGGGAAATGAATATCCCTGATTATTCCTTCATTTTCAATTTTGAATAATATCCATTGAGGAAAGGACTCATTCCGTCCATTTTCGTTTCTGAAGAATGTCCATTGAAGGAAATAACAGGATTATGCCTTGCATATCTTTAATGGGTTATTCTACGCAAATAGATAAAAACCCTAGATTCCATGCAAGACAATTATTTAACACAGCTTCACAGACAGACTCCTACGAATAAATTTCGGGACGAAATTTCCTAAAGTAGGGGAGACTGTGACACCTGTGCCTTTTTGACCATAAAACAAATACCAAATTAATGAAATATTGTGTTTCATACTTGGGATTTGTAAAAATATGTGTATCGTTTGCACAAATCAATTCTTGTTCGATTTCGTGCTTTAAATCGCTTTCTAGAAGGTTATACGCGATCTGATGCGTAAATATAACCAGTTTAATGCAACGAACACTCCGTAATAGTGAAATAGGCTTAAAATACCTTAAATAACCTTTACATAACTTAGAAATAAGTTTTGGAGGGTTTGGTGTGGCGAAATCAAGTTTATTCGCATACAGGGACTAATTTCGACAAAGTGCGAAAGTATGCTGATTTGTACTGTAACGAACATTCTAGAACATGAACATAAGTAAAACATACCGTAAATATCCTTTACATAGCTTAGAAATAGGCTTTGAGGGGTTCGGTGTGCTAAAATAAACTTTTTGGTCATTCAGGGACTAAAAGTGTCAAAAAGTGTATAAGTTTGCATTTTCGCGCATATCTTACATTCTGAATACATCCGGATATCCAAAACTTTATGTAAACATTAAAATATTTTATTTTAGTGATTGTCATGATAAAATTCCATTCGTCGCGTAATTTGGATCGTTTTTCGCATTCATTCGTGTTTCGTCGTAATTAACCGAACAACGCGATCGTACGACAAAACGAACCGACATCCGAGATATTTTTGAGCATGTTTCATGTTTTGTATACTTTAACTTCATTTTAGAGCCTTGAAGGGATTAACGGGGCTTAAACGTGTAAAAAAGGATCAAAAACCATGTTTTGCACATTCAGTGACCAAAATTGACAATCTGCCATAGTTATCTTAGGAAGGGACCAAAATAAAAAATCTAAATTCCAGCTTGTTCCAGCTGTTCCCCTCATTTTCACATGGTTTTAATGAAACTAGGGGCTCGCATGGTTTCACAAAACCATGGGCACATGTGTATGGATGAGATTGAAACTCGTTTTACGATGAACGATCTTAACGGTTGTGCAAAAACTATAAATACCCCATCCATCTCATTGTTGAAACTCACATTTGATCTTATATTTCTCTAAGTTGAGGTGCTTTCACTTCATACCTGAGAATAATCGGGTCAAACTTCCGTTCTTGGACCTTTTGTAAGTCCTCTTTCGTTCTTTTTCGCGTGAAAGTCAAACTGTGTTTGACTTTCTGCTTTGACCAGTTTATCATCAACATGAAGTTCGTTTGAACTTCAGAACGTGAGCGTAATCACGATGGTTTTAGTCTCTTGTGACTATACCTACTGATTACCACGTTATCTAGGCATAGTGGCGAGTCGTAGTTTTGGCCAAAATGAGTATTCTTGCTTAGTTTGTAACCAAACTAATTTTAGGTATCAAAACTGTTTGTTTTGATACCAAACCTGTTTTCAAACCTCGTTAAGCATGTTTTAACATGTTAGCTCGTCACTTTAGGTTTAGTGCTTATGTAGGGTCGTAAGGTAAGCGGTCTAAACAACCGCTTATACTTTCAAACCCGACCCGTTTGGTCGATCTTTAGGATCCGACCAAACACATTAGGTGACTATAGTTGCATAGGGAATAACCTTCCGAGGTTATAACTTATGGTCACGTCGTTTAAGTAGTTGTATGATAGGTAGTTTATATGCCTTAGGTAAATGACCAAAATGCCTTTTTACGCCAAAATACATTTTAAGCATATGTAACATAATTTTTGATATCTAAACTAATTTGGCAACAATATTAGACATGTTAAGGCATATTTTACATATCATAGGACTAGTTAGGCGGTCCAAACGCGTTTTACGCGAACGACGCGTTAAAGTGGCGTAAGCTACCTTAACGAGTCGTAATGGGTCGTAAGCACTTAGCATAGGTTTCGTTTTATTATGTACACATTGCATGAGTTCTTACACTCATTTGGTTTACGAACCCTCATGCTACCCGATCCTCCGATTAGGTCCGTTTATTAACATAGTTACCTATATTAGGTGTCGTTTGATTCTGTGATCCCTCTAGCTTTGCTTGGTTGTTGTTCAAGACTTCTAAGCACCCTCAAGTGAGTACATAGTCCCCTCTTTTACTGTTTTCAAACGTTTTGGGGTGAAACACATGTGCCTACTTGTTACTTTCATGCTTTCCATGTTTTCATATCATATACTTGCTATGTTTATTAGTACACTATTAGTACATGATTTCATTATGTTTTGCTATGTATGTTCACTTAACATGCTAGCCCATTGTTTTACATTTTGAGCTGTTTGAACCATTTGTAACCTCTGATTTATGAGAACCATTTGTAACCTCTGATTTATGAGAACCATTTGTAACCACTCAATGATATGAACCATTTGTAACCATTCGATGTATGGGAACCATTTGTAATCATGGGATGTATGAGAACCATTTGTAATCGTTGGATGTAAGTGAACCATTTGTAATCATTTGATTGATATGAACCATTTGTAACCATTTGACATATGTGAACCATTTGTAATTGTCTAAACCATTGGGTTAGGGAAGTGATTAGGTAACGGGGCGGGTGTAATGTGTTAAAAGCATGGTGGATACGCCACTGGTACTTCCTATATATAAGTGCTTTTAACACATTATATATCATTGCGTTATCTAGATCACTTGGGTAAACGATTTTGAAACAGTGTCACACAATGATGTTTTCTGAATAATATAAACCATACGAGTTTTGTTAATGAGTTTCTACTATATGTTTTAAAGTTTGATTTCATAAAACAAATGTTTTGGAGTTAAGAATCATGGCTACGAGATTTTATAAATCATATCCAATTTGATTTGAGTTGGTTAATTATGTCGCAATACCATACTTTTCAAAACAAGGTTTTTAAATAAGTATTGCAACATGTAAAACGAGCCATGAATCTGACACTCATATAAAACCTATGTACTCGCCGGCATTTTTATGCTGACGTATTTTCACATGTGTTTCATGTACCATAGTTGATGATGTTTGATGATGATACTTGTGTTCGCTCACATAGGAATGGACGAGGCCTTAGTGTCTTAACAACAATGAAAGTTTATTTGTTCCTGTTTTGTTTCTAATTCCAATGTAATGTAATGCATTTAATTCAATAAAACGAAACTGTTTAATCCATGGTTGTGAAACAATGATTCTGTTACAACACTCCCCGACGTTTCCACCACGTTTTTTTTTACGTGGTCGGGGTGTGACATATAGCACCACTAATATCCACTAGTGAGTTTGTTCTGACCACTGGTTCCATCAAAAGGATATCAAGTGCTGAAGGAAGAAGACCCCAGTACCAAGAAAAAGGGGCATAAGTGGTTAATACTTGGAGTACACTCCCTGCGTCAACCACTGATACAACCACTGTTAGTGGGAAATCAGATGATCCCATTAAGTTGGGTGATGGTTTAAAGTCCCAGGAATTGACGGCCAGAGTTGAAAAACTAGATACTTCTGTTGCAGATATCAAAGAAATGTTGCATTAGTTGTTGAAAGTACAATCCACTGCTGTTCCACCTCAAGCACCTGCTCCACCACAAGCATCTACCGCAAATAAGATATGGAACTTCTTTCAACCTTTTCTCAAACAGCAAAAGTGAATGGCTGATCAGCAACATGCCACACATGTCCAAGAGCTGAGAAACATGTTGGAGTCCAGGTTTAGAAACACTCAAGCTGATATCAAGGCTATAAAGGCCCACATACTGAAAACCACTTGCACTGCTCCTCCCACAGTTCTCTTCATCGATCAACTGCCCACAGATAATGCCAAAAGGGGGAGAAAATTCAGGAGTAGAAGAAGAAGGGTATTGATGATGGTCTCTACATTGCACTAGAAAAGGATGCTATGACCAGAAACATTCCCTTGCCAGATGGTAGTAAAAAGGTTGATGTTACCCAAAATGCACTTGAGGAAGCTGTAGCAAGTGTAAAAAGGGACAGTGCGGCAAAGGATATGTCAGGGTGGAATGAGGAGAAAAGAGCTTACATGGACCTGAATGCGCAGGGTTGTTCTGAAACAAAGGATGTTCAAAATCCTTTGCCAAAAAGAAATCCCACTAGAAAAGTGAGGAAACCCAAATCCATACCATCCAGACCCACAAAGCATACTCCGAAACCACCATCCAAAAGCCCCCAACGTCAAACTTCCACCCAAACAGTTGTTATAACACCTGTTGTGTCAACAGTTGCTAACACTTCAGTGGTTTTAACAACTGTCAGCTAAACACCTGCCATCACTTCAACACACACCACTATAACACACACCACTGCCACCACATTACCACCAAAAATCACCTCACCACCAAAAACAATCAATTCCTCATCACCACCGGCCAAGAAGCAGAAGACACCAGATGTTACAACATCTGCTGTAATGACAACAGTGGTTGAGACACCAGTTGTTTCAACAACTGTTAGTCAATCACAAACCACTGCCACCAAAATCACCATTACTGCTCCACCTAAAACATCATCAACCACTCCTCAACCAAAAAGGAGAAGGTTAATCTTGAAAGATGATGAAATTTCACCACCATCAACATCTTCAAAACCTCTAGCACTTGTCACAATTCCAAATCCCATTCCTCTCTCTTCAGCGCAAATTCAAAAGCCATTACCTCCTGCAGGTGTTCAATTTCCTCTGGAACTCATAGCAGTTAGGGAAGAAATTAAATCCTTCTATTATATGAATGACCCTGCTAAAAGGAGTTTTCCATCAGTTGAAGGATATCCCAGGCCAAACAATATTGAAGAATATTTGAAAGTCAAGGCTATGCAAGTAGAGGATATCTCAAAAAGAAATACACAAGGGAAATCTGATAGAGAAATTCAGCAGAATTATCAGTTTCTACTTTCACAAGTCAGTGTTTTGGAGCAATTTGCTAAAAATTATGTCAACAAATCTCAGAAAGGGCAGATGAGACCTTGAGAAAAGACTACATTGATAACATCATGACTTACAAGAAATATAAAGGAGAGAAATACACGTACAAAGACTGGACCATTCCTGAGCTTGAAAATGAAGCAGCCAGGATTCAAGAAATGATTAAAAATAAGGTCAAATATACTCCTCCTAAAAAATTCAAAAAGTTTGTATCTGACAAATAGAGTTGAAGAGAATGAAAGAGGAGCTGATAGCAGCTAGAAATGGGTCAATGATATGCGTGTAGTGTAATATATTTTTGATGTATATTTTAAGCCCTTTTTACACTTTTAGCCAAGTTTTAAATTTATAAAACACGATATTTACTAACACTAAACACACATATGGGCAAGTGCACCCATCGTGGACGTAGTATAGTGTTGGTAAGATACCGAGGTCGTCCAAGGACACAAGAGCTTTTAGTGCCGGTTTATCCTCAACGTCTAATCAAATCAAAAAGTTAGAAAAGATTTTTAAACTAAGAAAATAAAAACTAACTAAATGCTGAAAAATAAAATAAAATAAAAACAGATAGACAAGATGAATCACTTGGATCCGACTCGTGTATTAGTATAACCTTTGATTATTTTCGCGCTTTTGCACTTGTTTAAGAGATTATCTTAGTTATTGTAGTAGGCCCCTCTTTTGAAGGCGACGTTACCCTCAACCCAGTAGTTTGAGTCAGCAAGGATACAATCCTAAAGGGTTGGATTATTGGAAGATAATGAATTAAGTTATTAATGCAAATTATGGTAGGCCCCGCTTTTGGCGGTGACGTTACCCTCGACTAAGTAGTCTGAGTCAGCAGGGATACAGTCCTAAATAGCCGGGTTATAGTATTAATAGTAGTTAACATATGAGGGGGTCAAAGAATTTGGATCCCCGCCATCCAATACCTATGGGTATTGAAGGAGATCCTACTAAATCTGACCCAGGTCCCTTGCAGGACCTCTAAACGCTGAACAAGGGCAAGACCCTTACCAAACCGTTCCCTTAACCCCCGACCAGGTAGCCAACATACCTCCATATAGACCGTGGAGATATGAATGGTGAAAATCTTTTATTTTATATAGACAGTAAAATAATGCCAAGACACCACGGACAAACGATAAGGAAAGATCACCTTCAACATAAGCAACTAGTTATTAAAGTCATTAATATAAAACCAAATAAAAAGTGCAAAAGATTAAAAATAAAAAGTATTATACTAAACACTTGTCTTCACCAAGTGATGTAAGACACTTAGGCAAACATGGCCTTGATTGTCAAGAACTCTTACGATCAATCTTGGATCCCGAGACGACTCACATACTCTATGATGGACAATGGATGATGGTGGTGGATGATGGTGTTATGGTGGTGGTGGGTGGTGGATGAAGTGTGAGAGAGGTGGTATGCCAAGGGATGAGTTGCAATGAAACCAAGCACTCCTATTTATAGGCTGAACAGAAGGCTGGGCACGGCCCCGTGTCCGCTGGGCACGACCCCGTGCTTGTCTGACACTCTCTCTCTTCCTTAATTGTAATTCGCAATTACAATTAATGCGCCTGCTGTACTTTTGCCACGCCCCCGTGTTCACTGGACACGGCCCCGTGTTGGGCAATAGAAGCTTCTATAGGTTTGTCTTTTCTGCTGCTTCTTGGGCACGACCCCGTGCTGGCTGAGCACGGGGCGTGTTCAGTCTTCTGTCTTCTTTATTTTGCTTGGGAGGATGCTATTGAGCGGTCGGGCAATCCACTTATGTTCCTTTTCTTGTATTTATGTTAGATTTAGCTGTCTTTTTGCTTCTTTTGTGAATTTGAGCTCATTTAATCCTGAAAATACAAAAGGAAGACAAAAACACTCTTTTTCCAACATTAGTACTTAAAAAGGGTTAGTTTTATGCCTCATTTGATGTAATTTATATGTTGCATTTTACACACATCAAATACCCCCACACTTGAACTTTTGCTTGTCCTCAAGCAAAACTCTTTAATATGTGGCTTACACTGCCAAATGAAATGGGTAGAAGAGAAGGTTTTGGCTTGTCATAAAGTGTCGGGAATCCAAGATCTTTTTGGGTTTTATTTTTATTTATTTACAATCCTATTCGTTATGATTTGTTTAGAACGTTTCATAGGAGAAATTAGTTATTTGGGCATAGCATGCCTTTTTAAAATTCCATTTATATACAAGTTCACATATCTCACGGGAGAAATCACTCACACTCGGCCGAAGGTGTATTTTTAGTGAATCACTCGAGAGCGGCATGGAACTTATTCCTACCATAAGCTTGCCAAGCAATCAATCCTCCTCCTTTTTAACTTGTTACCTTTGTAAATATCAAGAGGACTTTTTTGGGTAAAGGCTTGGGCTAAAGGTGGGTGAATGGGTTAGTGGTTAGTAGAAAAGGGCGAAAAGCGTAAAAAGCGTCGCTTTTCGTAAAACACTTTGTTTTAGTGACTTTTTATTTTGAAGTATTTCTTCAAACAAGCTTTTGTTTTAAGAGCTTTGTTTGTTTATTTCTAACTTCATCATTTTTTTTTAGTCACACGAAAATCGGGCTTGTTACTAAAATAAAGGGTAAAAAAAATAAAAAGGGTTTTTTTTTTTTTTTGGTGGGTAAAAAGGTTTTAGGGGTAAAGAAATGAAAGGTTTAGGCTCAAAGGGGTTAACTAGGGGGATTTTAGGTAGGTGGTAAAAAAATGAAAAATAATGGTGTAGAAAGAAAAAGGGTTAGTCCTAATGCCTCCTTCATTTACTTACTTGGGTTTAAGTTGGTAAGGACCGGGAATGAATCGTCGTGGCAAGTTCTAGAGTCGTAAGAACCAAGCGGCTATTCACACAAGAAACGAAAAATGAGCATTTAGTCTAAAGATGTATATTTGTATGCTCAATAAAGGCTCAAAACTCACTTCTTGTGGGAATGGGTTTTTCTATGTGATCAAGTATATATAATCAAATTTTAACTAAGCTTATCATGCCGTTTCATAATTTTCTTATGTTGGTTCTTTTTATCACGATACTATCGGTTGTAAATTTGTAAAAATATAACCTTATTAATCTTAGAATTCCTAACTTAAACTTTAGACAAGTAAAAAAAATGGAAATTTTTGAAAAAATTTGGGGTGATTAGCAGTTACAATAGAGTTTTGTGTAAGGCTTGTTATTAGGACTAGCAAAATTTCAAGGTTTTAGCATCCTCCCCACACTTAAATTACACATTGTCTTCAATGTGTCCCAAAAATAAATTTTTAGGTTGATTAGATGTGTAATATGGTGTTAAAAGCAAAGGTTTATGTTACTGGCAGTCTGGACACGGCCCCGTGTCCGTTGGACACGACCCCATGGTGAACTGCCAGTACTGAAAACTTACAGAAGGTGGACACGGGGGCGTGTTGGTTAGGCACGGCCCCGTGTCTGACAAAAAACCTGCAGGAAAGTAACCAAACAGCATGTCTGGGAGGTGAGCACGGGGGCGTGTCGGCTGGACACGTCCCCGTGTGGACAGTCTGTAAGCCTGAAAAATAGGTTCCTTCCTCCGGTTTTTCCATCCTGGCCTTATGAGTGCTAAGGCTTAGTACTCTAAGCCTCGGTTTGTACCTGTTTCATCACTTAATACCACACCAAGCAACACAAACATCCTACATTACCATAGTTAATTGTTCCAAGAATAAAGTAAAAGAAAAATAAAGCGGAAAATAAAAGTAGTCAAGGAAAGTAAAGTGTTCAACACTTGGCACGCAGGCCACAAACTGTTTAATAGATAAAGGGACTTAAACCTGTGGGCTTGCCATCAACCCGCTAATGCTCCTTCAACCCCCTAGTCGATGTCCTCATCGCTGTCATCACCTTCATGCCCATGCCCCGCCATATACTCCCGGATGCTACCGATATCGTCTTGTATATCGTTGATGTTACGTTCAATAGCTCCCACCCGGTGGTATGTATTGTTGGCAAGGTTGTAGGCGTTCCTGGTACACATGAGGTTTTCCTGCAAAAGATCATGTAAACTTTGAAAGTTAGGAAAACCGCCTCCTTGTGAGGAGGATTGACCCGGATCACCATGGGGTTGATACTGGTAGTGGGGAGGTGGTGCATGAAGAACTAGGGCGTCCTGCGGGTTCCATGCATAGCCTTGCGTCCTTTGGAAGCTCACTGACCCGTCTTCCCCCTCATAAAGTAAGTTCATGGCTCGGCAAATGTGGTAGTCAACTCGTCCCGACCATGGGCTTCTTTCAAAGGACCTTGGAATTCACGTGAAGTGCTTGAAGAGGCGGTACACCCATCCTCCAAAGAAGATAGGTGTTGGAGCACGAGCAAGGCGGTTGAGATGCATGTTTCGTAACAGGAGATATGGAACATCGAGAGGCTTCCGGTTGTGGATACAGTGAAGAACAACCAAATCTTTCAACCCTACAATGCCACTACTGTCGTGACGTTGGTTAAGAGAGTAGGTGAGGAGCCTGTGAATGTAGCGATAGAGCGGATCCCTCAGCTTAGTACTCTTGGTGCTGCTAGGGTTGTAGATTCCTTCACCGATTTGAGCCCACGCGGCTTGACGTTCATTTTCATCCAAATCTCGTAATCCCCCGGTGTTTTCCTCGTTTCCTGATTCCTCTTCCCCGTACAGTCCCAAAATTGCTCCAAACTGTGCCATGGAGATCGAGTACCTCGTCCTGCCACACCGAAATGCAACCCCTTCATTGTCGAACGGGTCACACCTTGAGGTGAAGGTAAAAGTACTATAGAACTCCATGGTGCATTGATGCACCGACCGAAGCCGATTGGTCAACGCAACCCTTAGTGGTCCCGCAACGATGTTGTTGAATCGGTCCAGCTGGTTTACCAAGGTTAACAGGTCCGTGCATGCTCGCCTTGGGTACTCCTCGGGTCTTGTTTGAAGTAGTTTGTATCTTGCCCTAGCATCGAGCTCACTTGCATTGAACCTTGTGAACTTTGCCATCTGAAAGAATACACCAAAAGTTAGCACGAAACAATGAGATTTTTAAAGAAACTGCAAACAGTGGGCTGGACACGGCCCCGTGTTCAGCGGGCACGACCCCGTGTCCTGACGTCTGTAACCCAAAAACTTCATTTTTCGTCCCGTTCCCGAAAATCTGAAAATTTCTGGCCAAGTAGGTGCGGTTTCCCCCGAAAATGAAACCCTAAGTGTCGTTTTTTCCCAAAACAACCCGTTTACCCTTCCAATTTCATCTTTTTCGGTTCAAAAACAAGGGTTTAAGGTTTTAGTGAGAAATCGGGCAAATTTATCAACAATACAAGTGTATTTACTTCCCATTATGCTAATCTAAACTAATACTAACAGATTGCATCAAAAATTTGAAGTTCGATCCGGATGAACTTGAAGAACCCTAGATTTTTCCCCAAATTTTTGATGTTTAACTACATGCAAGTAACTAATCTAACTACTAATGATGATAGAATCATACCTTGATGTTGTCAAACGTGGAAGTAACGTCGGAAATCTGCGGAAAATCGCCTTGAACCAGAGCGTTTTCGGCAAAACGGGGCGTGTGGGATGAGGTAACTGTTATGAAAAGAGGGTTTTATCCCGACAGTTGCGTCGACACGGCCCCGTGTCTAGCGGACACGGCCCCGTGCCGAGCAAAAGTTTTGAAACTTTTTTTTTATGTGTGTGTGCTCGTGCGCATGCCCCTTTTTTCCGAAAACATGGTTAGAAGACTTACCGGTTTTGATGTATACTCGCTTGTTTGTAACATTTCGGTTATGATGTGGATGCTTTTCATTCGTTAACCGTTTGAAGCGAGATTTCCTCTTCTTCATCCTCAATGGATCCTCGGTAGAGTTTTAGCATTTGGCCATTGACTTTAAATGGTATACCATTTCGAGCTTTAATTTCTACTGCACCGTGAGGAAAAACATGGGTGATGGAAAAAGGTCCTGACCACCTAGATTTTAGTTTACCAGGAAATAATCAAAGTCGCGAATTAAACAACAGAACTTGGTCTCCTACTCGAAATTCATTAGACTTAATATATTTATCGTGTAAATTTTTCATTCTTTCCTTATAAATTTCGGAGTTAGAGTATGCATAATTTCTTAATTCGTCTAATTCATTCAGTTTACAGAATCGATTTTTACCTGCAGTTTCTATGTCTAAGTTTACGTTTTTTATTGCCCAGTAGGCTTTGTGAGCTATTTCTACCGGCAAGTGACAACTTTTTCCATAGACGAGCTTATATGGGGTTGTGCCTATAGTGGTTTTATAAGCAGTGCGAAAAGCCCATAAAGCATCATCTAATTTATCAGCCCATTCCTTTTTATTTAAACCTACGGTTTTTTTCAAGTATTCGTTTTAAACCTCAGTTAGTCACTTCGGCTTGCCCATTTGTTTGAGGGTGATATGCTGTTGAGACCCGGTAATAGACCCCATACCTTGTTAATATTTTTTCGAGTTGATGATTGCAAAAATGGGTACCTCTATCACTTATCAAAGCTTTTGGTGTTCCAAAACGAGAGAATAACTTTTTCAGAAATTTTACCACTACTCTTCCATCGTTTGTTGGAAGAGCTTCGGCCTCCGCCCATTTAGACATGAAATCGACTGCCACAAGTATATATTTGTTTCCTTTTGACGGTGGGAATGGTCCCATAAAATCGAATCACCACACATCAAAAATTTCACAAACGAGAATGCCGTTTTGAGGCATTTCGTTTTTGGAAGAAATATTACCTGATCTTTGGCAAGCGTCACATGTCTTTACAAGATTTTGTGCATCCTTGTAAATGGTTGGCCAATAAAATCCTGAATCAAATACCTTTCATGCGGTACTAGCGGCACCATGATGTCCTCCGTATGGACTTTCATGACAATGACGGAGAATTCTTCGTGCTTCATTACCATGGACACACCTTCGGATGAGTTGGTCGGCACACATTTTGAAAAGATAAGGGTCTTCCCAAAAGTAATGCTTTACATCAGCAAAGAATTTCTTTCTTTGGTGATGCGGCCATCCTTTGGTGACTATACCGCTAGCTAAATAATTAGCATAGTCGGCATACCATGGTTCTTGTCTACTCTCCATCATTTCCAAGGACTCTGTGGGAAATTTTTCGTTGATCTGCTCGTCCCTGGTTGCCTCCAAAGTTAGGTCTTCTAGGCGTGAAAGATGATCTGCAGCAGTGTTTTCTGCTCCTCTTTTGTCTTTGATTTCAATGTCGAACTCTTGGAGGAATAGAATCCATCTGATCAAACGGGGTGTTGCGTCTTGTTTCTTGAAGAGGTATCTGATAGCTGCATGATCTATATAGACTACAGTTTTAGAAAGAACAAGGTAAGAACGGAATTTATCAAAAGCAAACACCACATGTAACATTTGTGCTTGTAATCATTGTGAACAGTTCAATTATCAATAAAACAATGTTATTTTATCCCAATGTTTGTTTGGTTTTGTTTTACATTTTTCATGTTTTGACTTTTGCTCAATTTCAAACTCTACATCGCTTTCTGGAGAATTATACGCTAACTGGTGCTAAAACGTACTCAGTTTAATGCGACAAATACTCCGGAACATCAACATATACTCAACATACCTTAAATAACCTTTACATAACTTAGAAATAAGTTTTGAAGGCTTTGGTATAGCAAAAACAAGTTAATTCGCTTACAGGGACTAAACTTGACAAACTGCGAAAGTATGCCAATTTAAACTGTAACGAACATTCCGGAACATGTCCATAAGTTAAACATACCATAAATATCCTTTACATAGCTTAGAAATAGGCTTTGAGGGGTTTGGTATGCTAAAACAAACTTTTGGATCATTCAGGGGCTAAAAGTGTCAAAAAGTGCACAAGTTTGCACTTTCGCGCATAACTTACGTTCTGAATACATCCGGACATCCAAAAATTTATGTAAGCATCCTTATATTATGCCTTAGTGTATGGCATGAGAAAAATCCATTCGTCGCGCAATTTGGATCGTCTTTCGCGCTTATGCGCATTCCGTCGTAATTAACCGAACATCGCGACCGTACCGCCAAACGAACCGACATCCGACATATTTTTGAGCACATTTTAAGTTCCCTATACTTTAACTTCATTTTAGAGCTTTGAAATGAGGTTAACGGGGCTTAAACATGCCAAAAACGCATCAAATACCAAGTTTTGGAGCAGCAGGGACCAAAACTGTAAATCTGCCAAACTAGGGGCTTACGGACCGTAAGCCAAAGCCCATACGGTCCGTAAGGAGTCCCCAGTACAGCAGAACCCACATTTAATGCTGAATGGCTCTTCAAATGGCAAAAGGTCCAATTGCCTTTTCACCCAATCAAAGGCCAAGGGCCATATTCAGTGAATCTAGTAATGTAACACATGTACGCACAAGATCGTGGCACGATATTTGATAAAACGATCCTAACGGTTCCACTTTTCCTATAAATACCCCCCCCCCCCATTTTGCTCAAAACCCATACAATCTGATCTTAAGGCTCTAAGTTGGAACCATTGTTTCATACCTGAGCCACTTTTCCTATAAATACCCCCCCCCCCCCATTTTGATGAACCCGCGTACTATCCGATCCTTTAGCATTATCTGGTTTTTATCCCGTGACCTTTAGCATTATCTGGTTTTTATACAAGAACTCCAAAGCAATCTCAGGTGAGTACATTGAACCGCATCTTTTACTGTTTTCCAAACTGTTTTGGGGTGAAACACATGTGCCTATCTGTTACTTTCATGCTTTCCATGTTTTCACATCATATGCCTGCTATGTTGTTAGTACATTATAGTACATGATTTCATTACATTTCATGCTATGTATGCCCATTGTGTGCGTACTTAGTACATTGATTTACATTACATTTCTGTTGCATATGTTTACTCAGCATATGGACACATTGATTTACATGAACATTTCTGTTGCATATGTTTACTCAGCATATGGACACATTGATTTACATGAACATTTCTGTTGCATATGTTTACTCAGCATATGGACACATTGATTTACATGAACATTTCTGCTTCGTATGTTTACTTAGCATACTTAGTACGATTGTTTACATCACATGCCTTCATTTTGTTATGACATTTGGTTTGTTTAACATGGGACAATACATTCATTAACATTAGCTACGCCGTTCGTTAGTAGGTAGTGGTACCATAGGAATTCACAACTCCCATTCCTGAAGTCCTGGGTTTGATAGGACTGGAAGGAGTGACCGAATTCGATATACATAACTTAGATGAACCTTTAATTTGTTTAAGGGTTTATCGCCGCAGTCTCAAGGCTTGGATGTATGCATAGTTTACAATACCGCATAAATGTTAATATCAATAGAGCATGCATTTTTCCACAGAACATAACGTTGATTTAAACCATGTTTTACTTCAACAACTTGTTTTGTGCATTTTACATATGGTTTAAGTTGATACATTTCGCTTACCATACATGATACATTTTGGGATACACATTACATGATTTACATTGAACATAAACATTTGACATGGTTTACACAATAACACTTGACATTTGGTTTATACATGAACAATTTACATGGTGGATTGGTTTGGGTAAATGATTTGAGTAACGTGGCGTATGTAATATGATACGAACATGGTGGATACGCCGCTGGTACTTCCTATATATAAATGTTTGTATAATATTACATATCGTGGCGTTATCTAAGTCATTTCAGTTTAGACACATTACATTTTACACAAATAACATATTCTTCGCAAGACATTATTTTCACAAACAACTTATCTTATTCAACTCATTTTACTTGGTTACTCGTTTAACCTTACATTTATCTATACATATCATCTGATGTTATCGTTTTTCAAATAGTTTACAAAGCAAGACAAATTACAAGGTTCATGATTAACTGTTATTAAACATTCTTTAAACTCAAGTCATGAATCCTATTTTCACAAAACCTATGTATCTCACAGGCATTTTTATGCTGACGTACCTACTTTCACATGTGTTTTCAGGAGCTATTCCATAGGATGTTGATCATGATACTAGGGCGGACCTGTGCCTTAGAGACTAAAACTGAAGATAGACTTAGTTAACTATGTTATAAACTCTTTGTTTTCCTGTTTAAGACAATGTACTACCCTTGTTTAATAAATAAGATGTAACTTTAATTTCCATGGTTGTATAACAATTAATTCTGTCCACAACACTCCCCGGCGTTTCCGCCGCGGTTGCATGTTACACGCGGCCGGGGTGTGACAGAAGAGTTGGTATCAGAGCCATTGGTTATAGGGAATTAGGTTATTTGTAATGCTTTGACCTAGACTATAACTTTCTAGGACCCTAACACAAGTTATCTTGTGTTTAGAGTTTAAAACATGCACATCACCTATCCTTAGGTGACAACCACAACGAGAACTTCAGTTCCGAATCCGCTTTGAAAATTAATCATCTGTTCTAGGATGATTGATTACTAGGTATTGAACCCTCTGTTATAAGGTTTTGAACCCTCTATTATATGGTTTTGAACCTCTTTGGATTTCAAAAATCCCGTCAAAGTTTTGGGTTAATAGTGTGAACACGTGCGAACTGGAAGGGTGAATGCCTGTACCCTGGGTTTTCTGTCTAAGGCTAGAGTGTTCGTACAAATCCACATAATCGGACCAGTCACTCTTACCTGGGAACTCTTGGAGTGAGTGTTCACTTATAGGCGAGCATGTCTTCGCGATACACTAATTTTGACCCATTCACTTTGACTAGGCATTTCATGTCGCTTGTTTGCTTTGCGATGCATAACCGCCATCTTTGCTTTTGTTAATATTGCTTCATCTCATTCTCTTCACCCAATCATCTCACTCGTTTCATTTCATTTTTTTCTCTTCTAGAATGCCTCCTCGACGCGACAACCAGATAGCTACTGCCGAGCTGGCGGAGATTATTGCGCAGCAGATGGCTGCTCAATTCCCAAATCTCTTCGCTCAATGGAACCAGGCCAACAACAACAACAATGGTACATGCAAATACAAGGATTTTAACTCGGCTAAGCCACTCAAGTTTAGTGGTTCTGAGGGAGCAACTGGGCTTCTTCAGTGGTTCGAGAGCATCGAGAACACTTTTCGCCACGTGCAGTGTCCGGATAATCGCAAGGTCGAGTTTTCTTCAAGTGTGTTTCAGAAGAGGGCTCTTACATGGTGGAATGGGGTTATGAGAGATCAAGGTGCAGAAGTTGCTCTAGCTCAGACATGGGCTGAATTGAGAGCTCTTATGATGAGGGAGTTTTGTCCTCGTCATGAACGACGAGCGTTGGAGAAAGAATTTGATGTTTTGAAGCAAGATAGTGGCGAGCACAAGGCTTATACGGATAGGTTTGAGGAGTTGAGTCTGCTTTGCCCAACTATGGTTACCCCACTCGATAAGGCCATCGAAAGGTACATCGACGGCCTACCTGACTCAGTACAAGACATTCTCACTGGTAGCAACCCTACCACACTCCGTCAGGCAATCGAGTTATCAGCGACACTGACTGAGTCGCAGATTCGAAAGAATAAGCTACACAGGAAGGGTGACAAGGGCAAGAAGCAGTCGGCTGACAAGGAAGATAGCAAGAAAGGTCAAAACAAGAAGGGAAAGGATTCTGGTTCCTCAAGGGGGTCAAGGAAGCGTAAGGCTTCCCAAAACTATGCTGTCACTGCCCAAGCTAACAAGGCAGCTCCCAACCAGCCTCCAGCAAAGAAGCCCTATTCAGGAAGTGCACCTTTGTGCAATCAATGCAACAGTCACCATCAGCCGCAATATCAGTGTCGTTTCTGTACTAACTGTGGGAAGTCGGGTCATCTTGCCGATGTTTGTCGGTTTGCTCAGAATCGCGCAGTTCAGAACCCTGCTCAACAAGTTGCTCAGCAACATGGTCAGGCTGCACGACCAAACTACCCACCAGGTGCTTGTTATAACTGTGGGGATCTGACCCACTACAGAAATCGGTGTCCAAGACTAGTCAACCAGAACCAGAATGCAAACCAGAATCAGCCACAGGCTCGAGGTCGAGTCTTTAACATGAATGCACAAGAAGCACAAGCAGACAACGAGGTGGTGAACGGTACGTTCTTTATTAATAATCAGCCAGCATCTGTTCTTTTTGATTCGGGTGCCGACAAGAGTTTTGTGTCATTGCCTTTTGAGACAATGCTTCGCGTGTCTAGAACGAAACTAGGTAAGCCTTTGACAGTAGAGGTTGCCAGTGGAGAACCCATTGTTCTTAATTCTGTTCTACGCAACTGCCAGTTGAACCTTAACGACCATATTTTTCCGATTGACCTCACGCCAATGCAACTTGGAAGCTTTGACGTTATAGTGGGCATGGATTGGTTATCTAAGCATCGCGCAGAGATAGTTTGTTCTGAGAAGATTGTTCGTGTGCCGCTGTCGACAGGCGAGATCCTACAGGTTCGTGGTGAGAAGCCTGCCGGTGGTCTCAAACTCATGTCTTGTTTTAAAGCTCGGAAATATCTGCGAAAGCACTATGTGGCTTTCTTAGCACATGTTACAGCAGATAAAGGCAAGGGTAAGTCTATTTCAGATATTCCTGTCGTTCAGGATTATTCTGAAGTTTTCCCTGAAGAGTTACCTGGTCTACCTCCAGCACGCCAAGTCGAGTTCCGTATTGATCTCATACCTGGTGCAAATCCCATTGCCAGAGCTCCATACCGTCTTGCACCATCAGAGATGCAAGAATTATCTAAGCAGCTTCAGGAGCTCTCTGACAAAGGTTTTATCCGTCCTAGCTTTTCACCTTGGGGTGCTCCCGTTCTTTTTGTAAAGAAGAAGGATGGATCTTTCAGGATGTGTATCGATTATCGTGAGCTTAACAAGCTCACCATCAAGAATCGATATCCCCTACCTCGCATTGATGATCTCTTTGATCAATTGCAAGGCGCTTCTTATTTTTCAAAGATTGATCTACGATCTGGATATCATCAGCTTCGTGTGCATGAAGAAGACATTCCCAAGACAGCGTTCCGTACTCGTTATGGACATTATGAGTTCACAGTCATGCCATTCGGTTTGACTAATGCTCCTGCTGTTTTCATGGACTTGATGAATAGGGTCTGCAAGCCTTATTTGGATAAGTTCATCATTGTTTTCATTGATGACATCTTGATTTATTCTAAGACGCAAGCTGATCATGAGCAACATCTACGTCTTACATTGGAAATCCTAAAGAAAGAGCAGCTTTTCGCCAAATTCTCCAAGTGTGAATTTTGGCTTAAAGAAGTTCAATTCTTAGGACATATTGTCAACGAACAAGGTATACATGTGGATCCCTCCAAGATCAGTGCCATTAAGGATTGGGATACGCCTACTACTCCTACTGAAGTTCGTTCTTTCCTTGGTCTGGCGGGTTATTACCGCCGCTTCATTGAGAATTTCTCAAAGATTGCAGTTCCTTTAACTGCTCTAACTCAGAAGAACAAGCCATTTGATTGGGGAGTCAAACAAGAGGAAGCGTTTCTGACTTTGAAACAAAAGCTTTGCGACGCGCCTGTCCTAACATTGCCTGAGGGCAATGATGATTTCTTTGTTTATTGCGATGCATCTAAATTGGGTCTTGGCTGCGTCCTGATGCAAAGAAACAAAGTCATAGCATACGCATCAAGGCAGTTGAAGATACATGAGAAAAACTACACCACTCATGATCTTGAGTTGGGTGCAGTTGTCTTCGCTCTTAAGATCTGGAGACACTAATTGTACGGTACAAAATGTGTGGTTTTCACTGACCACAAAAGTCTTCAACATATCTTCAATCAAAAGGAACTCAACATGAGGCAAAGACGTTGGGTTGAACTTCTAAACGACTACGACTGCGAGATTCGCTACCATCCTGGTAAGGCGAATGTTGTAGCCGATGCATTGAGTCGCAAGGAACGTACTAAGCTTCATTGTGTACGTGTCCAATCTGTTATTCAAACCGATATCCAAGCTCGTATTTCTCAGGCTCAACAAGCTTGTGTTTCACAAGGTTTGATGGATAAGGAATTTCCTTATCACATAACTCATGCTCTGGAACTGAAGGACAATGGATCATATTACTTCATGGACCGTTTGTGGGTCCCAAGCCAAGATAATCTTCGTACCTTGCTTATGGATGAAGCCCATAAGTCTCATTATTCTATTCATCCTGGCTCAGATAAGATGTATAATGATCTTCGTATTCAGTATTGGTGGCCTGGTATGAAGAAAGACATTGCCTTATACGTATCCAAATGCCTTACTTGTCTTAAGGTTAAGGCTGAACATCAGCGTCCTTCTGGTTTATTGGAGCAACCAGAGATTCCAGTTTGGAAATGGGAAAACATTACTATGGATCTCATTACAAAACTCCCGCGCACAAAGAAAGGTCACGATGCCATCTGGGTAGTCGTTGATCGTCTTACCAAGTCAGCGCTTTTCTTGCCAATCCGTGAGGATTTTTCGGCTGACAAACTTGCTCAAATCTACGTGGATGAAATCGTAGCTCGACATGGTGTTCCTTTGAACATCATTTCTGACAGAGATGCTCATTTCACTTCTCATTTTTGGAGAACCATGCAATCTGCTATGGGGTCCCAACTTAATCTGAGCACAGCTTATCATCCGCAAACGGATGGCCAATCTGAAAGAACAATCCAGACACTGGAGGATATGCTTAGAGCTTGTGTGATCGATTTTGGTGGTAGTTGGGATTCACATCTTCCATTGATTGAATTCTCCTACAACAACAGTTATCACTCCAGCATCAACATGGCTCCTTTCGAGGCTCTCTATGGTCGAAAATGTCGTTCACCAGTCTGCTGGAATGAGATTGGTGAGGCTCAACTTATTGGACCTGCCCTCATTTTAGAGACAACAGATAAGGTGAAGAAAGTTCGTGATAACCTTCAGACAGCTAGAAGCCGTCAGAAGAGTTACGCGGACCTAAAACGCAAACCCTTGGATTTTCAAGTCGGTGATCGTGTATTACTTAAGGTCTCACCTTGGAAAGGTGTGATCAGATTTGGAAAGAAAGGAAAACTTGCACCTAGATACGTTGGACCATTCAAGATTGTCGAAAGAATCGGGAAAGTAGCCTACAGACTTGAGTTACCTCCTGAACTTGGAAATGTTCATCCAACCTTTCACGTGTCCAATCTCAAGAGGTGTTTAGCTGATGAAAACCTCCACATACCGCTTGACGAGATTCGTGTTGATAAAACACTGAAATTTGTTGAGAAACCGGTAGAAATCATGGAACGTGAAGTCAAGTGGCTTAAGCGCAAGCGCATTCCTTTGGTCAAGGTTCGCTGGGAATCTAAACGTGGACCGAGTTTACTTGGGAACGTAAAGATCAAATGAAGGCAAAATATTCGCATCTTTTTCCACGAGTTTCCTCTAAATAAATTTCGGGACGAAATTTCCACAAGTAGGGGAGACTGTAACATTTGTGCTTGTAATCATTGTGAACAGTTCAATTATCAATAAAACAATGTTATTTTATCCCAATGTTTGTTTGGTTGTGTTTTACATTTTTCATGTTTTGACTTTTGCTCAATTTCAAACTCTACATCGCTTTCTGGAGAATTATACGCTAACTGGTGCTAAAACGTACTCAGTTTAATGCGACAAATACTCCGGAACATCAACATATACTCAACATACCTTAAATAACCTTTACATAACTTAGAAATAAGTTTTTAAGGCTTTGGTATAGCAAAAACAAGTTAATTCGCTTACAGGGACTAAACTTGACAAACTGTGAAAGTATGCCAATTTAAACTGTAACGAACATTCCGGAACATGTCCATAAGTTAAACATACCATAAATATCCTTTACATAGCTTAGAAATAGGCTTTGAGGGGTTTGGTATGCTAAAACAAACTTTTGGATCATTCAGGGGCTAAAAGTGTCAAAAAGTGCACAAGTTTGCACTTTCGCGCATAACTTACGTTCTGAATACATCCGGACATCCAAAAATTTATGTAAGCATCCTTATATTATGCCTTAGTGTATGGCATGAGAAAAATCCATTCGTCGCGCAATTTGGATCGTCTTTCGCGCTTATGCGCATTCTGTCGTAATTAACCGAACATCGCGACCGTACGGCCAAACGAACCGACATCCGACATATTTTTGAGCACATTTTAAGTTCCCTATACTTTAACTTCATTTTAGAGCTTTGAAATGAGGTTAACGGGGCTTAAACGTGCCAAAAACGCATCAAATACCAAGTTTTGGAGCAGCAGGGACCAAAACTGTAAATCTGCCAAACTAGGGGCTTACGGACCGTAAGCCAAAGCCCATACGGTCCGTAAGGAGTCCCCAGTACAGCAGAACCCACATTTAATGCTGATTGGCTCTTCAAATGGCGAAAGGTCCAATTGCCTTTTCACCCAATCAAAGGCCAAGGGCCATATTCAGTGAATCTAGTAATGTAACACATGTACGCACAAGATCGTGGCACGATATTCGATAAAACGATCCTAACGGTTCCACTTTTCCTATAAATACCCCCCCCCATTTTGCTCAAAACCCACACAATCTGATCTTAAGGCTCTAAGTTGGAACCATTGTTTCATACCTGAGCCATTTTGGTCTAGATTAGCATTCGAGGACCCTCCGTAAGTATTCTTTCGTTCTTTTATTCGCTTTTCGAGTCCGAAAGTCGACGTTACGTTGACTTTCTGCATTGACCAGTTTATGGTCGATGCGAAGTTCATTAGAACTTCATAACGTGAGCGTGATCACGATGGTTATAGTCTGTAGTGACTATACCTACTGATCACCACGTTATCTAGGCTCAGTGACGAGTCGTAGTTTCGGCCAAAATGCGCATTCTTGCGTATTTTGTAACCAAACTACTCGTGAGCATCAAAGCCGTTTGCTTTGATGCCAAACCTGTTTTCTAAACTTAGTTAAGCATGTTCTAACATGCTTAACTCGTCACTTTTAGTTTAGTGCTTATATAGGGTCGTAAGGTAAGCGATCTAAACCATCGCTTATACTTTCGAACCCGACCCATTTGGTCGATCATTAGGATCCGACCAAACACATTAGGTGACCATAGCTATAACCTTCCAAGGTTATACCTTGTGGTCACGATGTTAGGCGTTCCGAACGCGTTCTACGCGAACGGCGCGTACGGTAGCATAAGCTACCTAAACGGGTCGTAATGGATCGTAAGCACTTAGATTAGGTTTCATTTTAGTATGTAGGCTTTGTTAAACCATAATACACGAGTCTCCATACTCGTTTGGTTTACGAACCCGCGTACTATCCGATCCTTTAGCATTATCTGGTTTTTATCCCGTGACCTTTAGCATTATCTGGTTTTTATACAAGAACTCCAAAGCAATCTCATGTAACAATTCGTATTTTCAAACTTTCCATTTTTGGAAAGTCTACTTGTACTTTCTACCTTTGTAAGTTGTACCTTTGTTGTACTTGATTCAAATTCCAAAATTGTACTCGAGACTTGAAATCATAATGAAATTGCATGATTTTATCCATATTTTGTGTTTGAATACTATGAATCATTGAAACTATGAAACTATGTTAAACACGTTGAAACTATGTTAAACACGTTGAAACTATGTTAAACACGTTGAAACTATGTTAAACACGTTGAAACTATGTTAAACACGTTGAAACTATGTTAAACACGTAAAAACAGAGGAATTCCATCTTAATTTCGACTCTTTAATTCATCGTTGCCAAGAGATTACCCTAAACCGTACAAAAATTGGGAATTTATACGCTAATTCGGTAAAAATATTGAAATTTGGGTTAAATTTGATTATTATATTATTTTATTATTATTTTAAATGAATAAAATAACAATTTAAATTAAATAAATAATTATTTTCTAAATTTTATTGGTTTTTAAGCAATTCCGTTAGCGAATCTAACCCCGTTAGTGAAAACCAGGTTAAATCAGCCTAACCTGGTTAGTTTTATTAAAGGGCAGCAGTTAGTGGCTAACCCAGTTAGTTAAAACTAACTGTATTAAAAAAGGGATTAAATCCCAAGAACATGCGTGACCCGGGAATCGAACCCGCGTCCCTCAACAACTCAATCAACGCACAAACCAACTGGGCTATTGCCCAACATGTGAACAAACTGGATCGGAATCGTATTTATACACGCATTAAATGCTGAATTTGAATCAAAAAAAGAAACCGCCCGACTGTTGATCGTCTTCTCCGATTGGCAGATGATCGGACTTCGACCCTTCAACTCTGTAACCGACCCTCTTCACCCTATATATATATACGACCACATTTCAGCATTTGTTCCTTTATACTTAGTTCCCGATTACGAATCAAACCGAAATCGATCACCCGAAACCGAAGTAAACCGTGAACCGAACTCGACTCGCCGGAACTGCAACCATCTCCTCGCTGGAACTACGAACCGCCGGAAATCACCGTCGACCACCGCCTCGCCACCGTCGAACCTCCGGTAACCGTTTTCCGAGTTCGTTTTTCTTTTTATTTAATTTCAGTTCCTGTTATTGTTATTACAGTTTATTATTATTATTATTATTATTATTATTATTATTATTATTATTATTATTATTATTATTATTATTATTATTATTATTATAATTATTATTACTAGTATTATTATTATTAAGTTATATAAATCTGGATTACATTATATTAATATATAAAATCAGTTATAATTATTTAGAAAATAGATATATTATATTTCAGAATTTTATTTAATTATTTCAGTTTTATAAAATCGGATTTATTAATCAGATTTATTTATTAAACTAATCAGATTTATAATTATTATTTATTTATTAAAACAGATTTATTAATTCAGAATTTATAATTATTATTCCAGAATTTTCATTTCTTATTTAATTAATTCAGAATTTTATTATTATATATATTTCAGAATTATTATTGTTAAAACAGAATTATTATTTTAAATAATCAGAATTTTTATTTAAATATCAGAATATGTTTATAATCAGAATTTATATTACTTATTTCAGAATTTTTATTTCTTATTTATTAAAATCAGAAATTAGTATTATTTTCAGAATTTAATTATTATCAGAATTATTTAAAATCAGATTTATTATCTTATTTTATATAACTAGAATTTTATAAATAGATTTATTATTTATAGAATTGTTAATTTATACTAGATTATTTATCTAAAATAAACATATGCATATTTAAATTTTTATTTATTTAATCCAATACTTTGGTAATTCTATTTGTGATGTTTTGGTAAGATTAGTATTTATTTTACCTATTTAATTGTCATATTATAATTCCCAAAATTCCCAATAATTAATAAATCCTTCCAACATAATAGGGTAATCTTCTTGTGCACATCTCTTGGGATTCTATCATTCTATTATTCTTATCTTTTACCAAGAAACGCAACGCACTCTAAGGTGAGTATACTTGACCCATTTTCTTTTTACACATTTTGGGTGTAGTATGCATTTCCTATTCAAAAACACATGCTAAACATTTTTATTGCACGATCTATCCATACTAATGTGAAACTACTTGATCTTTGATTATCTATGTTGTGCTGATGTTAACACCTATGGCTATATGTTCATTAACTTTGCAAGCCTCCCCTATCAATGGCAGCGCTGTAGGTTGTAACGCCCCTCCCGTATATACGGGTATTGTTAGGTTTAATCTATTAACTCTATTACCACCCTTTCGAGGGTTAGGCTATGTTAATTGCGTAACTATGGTTTGGACATGTGGATTTCATCGTTACGAGTATGACAGTTAATTGAATATCAGTTGTTCACATGGATTAGATTTGATAAACTATTAACTCTATTATGCTATATCAAACCTGTATACTCGCCAGCAATTATTTGTTGATTGTATTTTAAATGCATACTGCAGGTTGAGGATCCAAGAAAAACAAGAAAAGACTAGGATGGCTTAGAAACCCATCAACTATTTAAACTTCCAAATCTATGTTATGTATTTGAACTTTTCTATGTATTGTATGAAACTTATGATTATCAATGAAATAAACTTTAATTATTGTCACAATTAGTGTTATGATGTCTTTGAACAGTTTGTACGTCTCATCTCGATGTTTCCGCCATCGGTTGGGGTGTGACAGATTGGTATCAGAGCCATAACTATAGGGAATTAGGATTGCCTTGCTTTACCTAGTCTATAGTTTAAGAGCTTTCTCATTTACTTGCTGTTAAAGACATTATCCTTGCTTTCTTCTTTGCTTCTCTCTAGTCTTTTGGACTTCTAATATACAAGCCTTTCCTAAGGCTAACACAATACACACTTGGAAGCTTTGAAGACACTCTTATAACACAATCGAAATGATTCATCAAGATAGGGGTGATTCCCACACTTGGTGATGATTTTCACTCAGCTATACTTTGATTTTGCACGAAATCTACCCTCAAGTTAGGAGTGATATCCAAATCTTGATGGGAGTTTTCCATTTCCTAATCTAGTGGACCCTCATCTTTGGATGGGTACTAACCACGTTAGGGTACGATGTTGTCAAGTTAGAGGTGAAACTCGCATCTTGTTAACTAGTCCCATTCCTTGATTTTCGATCTCGCCAAAGTTTCGATTTACCCAATCGATTAAGGACGTGTAGTAACTGGAAGGACAAACATCGTTAGTCGCTCCTCGATGAGAATGTTTGTCTATTAGGCCAAAGCACGTTTCCTTAATTCGAAAAGGACTTCGATTCACTTTGGAATAGTCTATGTTACGTTCCGTGACACTCCATATTTATTGATAAAATCTCTTTTTATGCTATCTCAATTATCATGTGATTTATATTTGAGCGTTATCTTCAATTCAAATTTGGGAACACGAAGCACGTTATTATCGCAATCCAAAACAATTAATAACTACTCTCTTTCGTGAACAAACTAAATTTATATTGCTTTCATTATTCTATGTGAAACATCATTCTATGTGTAATACTATGTTAAACTATGTGAAACTATTTGGTGATCCATGTGAGAAACTATGTGCTATGTGATGCATACATGAAGTCAAATTTTCCTAAACAAAAACATTATGATTAAAAGTCTCATCCATTTCTTGTTTTGAATTTCTAGATGTCATCATCTCGTCAGTACTCTCACTCTCCCAGAAAATCCAAGTTCCTTTTTATCAGATGTACACTTTATTATCTTCGATCTTTTATGATGAAACTCTTCCTTGTCAATTTTGAACCATTTTTAGGATTTCACTTTTGCGCATACATCATACGATTATACATCATTAGCATGCATAATTTCACTTAATTTTAATTACACTTTCGTAACAACGAGTGAAGACATATCATCGAGATAGGAGTGATTTCCTTACCTTGACGATTAACTTCGCTTCTTTTCTCATCTTACAACGACCTCACCAACGGATTTGGGGTGATTCCCTTACCTAGGTGATCGTTACCAATACTTTCTTTAATAGATTATATTGCGTAAACACGATCATGTTTATACCTAAATCATTTATCATGTATTTCAAAATGCTTCATTTATTTAGACGTATCTCCTATTCTATAATCTATTTTCACATCGCTCGCATACACAAAAATTTTCAATGTTACCAAAAACGCGTATTCCTCGATTTCAAAAATTTCACAAAATACTACTGTCACCCTAATCAGTTTAATAAATCTATTGCCCACAAAATTTCGTATTCCACGTAATTACTAAAACGCACTCATCTCGCATCACTATACTAAAGAATTCTAAATTTCCAATTGAGAATCAAACCAACTTTTCATACAGAATATTACAAATATTATCCGATCAGTTATCAAAACTCTTTTCAAGATCAACAAAAAAACATTTTATTAAGGACACCTTTCACGATCACCAGGTTCATATACCAAAGTTCCTTTTCCTAAGGTTAAACCTTTTCACTAGAATCTGTAAACTTCGAAGTTAGTAATACAAAAAAAAAAAAAAAAAAAAAAAAAAAAAAAAACTTCTTAAAACGATGCAAACTTTTTAATTCGAAGAACTTTTCAAAACCTCGCTTGGTACGTTAATTAAATACAAAACACGTGGGCAAGGAAACTTTATAAGGACGACAAATTTTCAGCTATGAAATTTTTTTTTAAAACCATTATAGCACTTCCATTCTTTTACAAAGTATCCTTTCGCATAATCAAAAGATGTTTTCCTTTATATTCTCTTTACAATTCACAAACTAGATTCTACATTCCTGACAACTCAATCTAATTTAACTTCACGTTTTGCACAGACAACTATATATGTATATCATTTTACACGTTTTAGTCAATATCTCACAACAATCTCACGCGTGTCACTCGTTCTCTTTTTCCTTTCATATTCAAAACTTTAAACCTTTTATGCGCATAAACTCATGTATTTTAATTTTATATTATAAACAAAATCATTAATCCCTACGTCCATACTTATACATTTTATGCTTTCACTTATGTTCACACTTACGCATTTATGTTATACTCACGATTCAAAACTCATACGTTTTACGTTTATACACACACTCACAATTATACACTTACGTGATACTTAAATTCATATTCATACACCTTCGTTTTACTTATAATCATATACACATTCATACGTATGCAATTTGCGTATACGCTTATACCGCTATGTTTATACTTGTATTTATATTCAGACACATTCTCACGTCTGTTATGATCCTCGTATTTATATACTCATAACTACCACGACACGTTTCGTGTCTATACTTTGACTCATATTTACACACGTACTCCCCACAATACGTTCGTATGCTTACACTTGTACTCATATTTATACTCATAGTCGCAACAACATACTTGTACTTGTACTTATACGATCACGTTTACACTCATATATATATATATATATATATATATATATATATATATATATATATATATATATATATATATATATATATACTCATACATTCCATTCGTACTTAAACATTCATGTTTTACACTTAATTTTCACATTTACAACCATACTCATGCATCTTATGTTTATACTCATATTTATACTCGTATTCACACTCGTACTTGTGTTCATACTCTCATTTATACGATTTATGTTATACTCGTACTTTTGTTGTACTCTCATTTATACGAATTTTGTTCATACTCACGTCATTCGTTTGTGCTCAAATTGTGCTCACATTTATGCTCATTTTAATACACGTTATGCTTATACTTTTGCTCACACTCCTGGCATGCGTTTTATGTTTATGCTCACGTGCGTGTTCAAATTTAAACTTATACTATGCTCATGCTTTTTACTCAAAATTTATACATTCGCACACGTACACGGGCGAAACCCGAAGGATTCGTTTACGTTAGTCTTATACTATTTGGAACGCGAACATGCTTACATGTTACATTTTTATACGCACACAATCTTATTTTCAAAATTTATGTATACCTTGATTCATACGCAAATTAGTACAAGCTATGCGGATCATGCGACGATTGGTATAATCGCGGGTGCACACGGGATTATAGTAATAAACGCATGAGAACCATAGAGTGTACTACTGTGTATGGTAAGACATGGAACGTAACATGACACGAATAACGAAACGGACGTAATATGGTCAAAACATGGTGGATACACCGCTGGTACATCCTATATATAAGTGTTTTCACCACGTTACCAAACTTTCGTGAAACGTGCCATGAGAAATTCAGTGTTTTGCACACCTTTTTGGACCTAATGCAAACTTTAAACAACTTACAAACGCATTATGACCGATTATCCAAGACGAAACTCCATTCTTACTACGCAACTTTTGTATATCCAATACTTATGCCATTCTTATACTTGCATCCACTTAGAGTCAATCGTTCACTTCCATACTCCCACTATTCTCTATTATTCCATGTCTTTGATATGACTCCCATTCACAATCAAGTTTCATCTATTCCCTCTGTGGAATCCTTGGATGCCATCTTTTCAACAGTCTTCCTCTTAGATTTCGAGGACGAAATCTCCTAAAGTAGGGGAGACTGTAACAATTCGTATTTTCAAACTTTCCATTTTTGGAAAGTCTACTTGTACTTTCTACCTTTGTAAGTTGTACCTTTGTTGTACTTGATTCAAATTCCAAAATTGTACTCGAGACTTGAAATCATAATGAAATTGCATGATTTTATCCATATTTTGTGTTTGAATACTATGAATCATTGAAACTATGAAACTATGTTAAACACGTTGAAACTATGTTAAACACGTTGAAACTATGTTAAACACGTTGAAACTATGTTAAACACGTTGAAACTATGTTAAACACGTTGAAACTATGTTAAACACGTTGAAACTATGTTAAACACGTAAAAACAGAGGAATTCCATCTTAATTTCGACTCTTTAATTCATCGTTGCCAAGAGATTACCCTAAACCGTACAAAAATTGGGAATTTATACGCTAATTCGGTAAAAATATTGAAATTTGGGTTAAATTTGATTATTATATTATTTTATTATTATTTTAAATGAATAAAATAACAATTTAAATTAAATAAATAATTATTTTCTAAATTTTATTGGTTTTTAAGCAATTCCGTTAGCGAATCTAACCCCGTTAGTGAAAACCAGGTTAAATCAGCCTAACCTGGTTAGTTTTATTAAAGGGCAGCAGTTAGTGGCTAACCCAGTTAGTTAAAACTAACTGTATTAAAAAAGGGATTAAATCCCAAGAACATGCGTGACCCGGGAATCGAACCCGCGTCCCTCAACAACTCAATCAACGCACAAACCAACTGGGCTATTGCCCAACATGTGAACAAACTGGATCGGAATCGTATTTATACACGCATTAAATGCTGAATTTGAATCAAAAAAAAGAAACCGCCCGACTGTTGATCGTCTTCTCCGATTGGCAGATGATCGGACTTCGACCCTTCAACTCTGTAACCGACCCTCTTCACCCTATATATATATACGACCACATTTCAGCATTTGTTCCTTTATACTTAGTTCCCGATTACGAATCAAACCGAAATCGATCACCCGAAACCGAAGTAAACCGTGAACCGAACTCGACTCGCCGGAACTGCAACCATCTCCTCGCTGGAACTACGAACCGCCGGAAATCACCGTCGACCACCGCCTCGCCACCGTCGAACCTCCGGTAACCGTTTTCCGAGTTCGTTTTTCTTTTTATTTAATTTCAGTTCCTGTTATTGTTATTACAGTTTATTATTATTATTATTATTATTATTATTATTATTATTATTATTATTATTATTATAATTATTATTACTAGTATTATTATTATTAAGTTATATAAATCTGGATTACATTATATTAATATATAAAATCAGTTATAATTATTTAGAAAATAGATATATTATATTTCAGAATTTTATTTAATTATTTCAGTTTTATAAAATCGGATTTATTAATCAGATTTATTTATTAAACTAATCAGATTTATAATTATTATTTATTTATTAAAACAGATTTATTAATTCAGAATTTATAATTATTATTCCAGAATTTTCATTTCTTATTTAATTAATTCAGAATTTTATTATTATATATATTTCAGAATTATTATTGTTAAAACAGAATTATTATTTTAAATAATCAGAATTTTTATTTAAATATCAGAATATGTTTATAATCAGAATTTATATTACTTATTTCAGAATTTTTATTTCTTATTTATTAAAATCAGAAATTAGTATTATTTTCAGAATTTAATTATTATCAGAATTATTTAAAATCAGATTTATTATCTTATTTTATATAACTAGAATTTTATAAATAGATTTATTATTTATAGAATTGTTAATTTATACTAGATTATTTATCTAAAATAAACATATGCATATTTAAATTTTTATTTATTTAATCCAATACTTTGGTAATTCTATTTGTGATGTTTTGGTAAGATTAGTATTTATTTTACCTATTTAATTGTCATATTATAATTCCCAAAATTCCCAATAATTAATAAATCCTTCCAACATAATAGGGTAATCTTCTTGTGCACATCTCTTGGGATTCTATCATTCTATTATTCTTATCTTTTACCAAGAAACGCAACGCACTCTAAGGTGAGTATACTTGACCCATTTTCTTTTTACACATTTTGGGTGTAGTATGCATTTCCTATTCAAAAACACATGCTAAACATTTTTATTGCACGATCTATCCATACTAATGTGAAACTACTTGATCCTTGATTATCTATGTTGTGCTGATGTTAACACCTATGGCTATATGTTCATTAACTTTGCAAGCCTCCCCTATCAATGGCAGCGCTGTAGGTTGTAACGCCCCTCCCGTATATACGGGTATTGTTAGGTTTAATCTATTAACTCTATTACCACCCTTTCGAGGGTTAGGCTATGTTAATTGCGTAACTATGGTTTGGACATGTGGATTTCATCGTTACGAGTATGACAGTTAATTGAATATCAGTTGTTCACATGGATTAGATTTGATAAACTATTAACTCTATTATGCTATATCAAACCTGTATACTCGCCAGCAATTATTTGTTGATTGTATTTTAAATGCATACTGCAGGTTGAGGATCCAAGAAAAACAAGAAAAGACTAGGATGGCTTAGAAACCCATCAACTATTTAAACTTCCAAATCTATGTTATGTATTTGAACTTTTCTATGTATTGTATGAAACTTATGATTATCAATGAAATAAACTTTAATTATTGTCACAATTAGTGTTATGATGTCTTTGAACAGTTTGTACGTCTCATCTCGATGTTTCCGCCATCGGTTGGGGTGTGACATCTCAGGTGAGTACATTGAACCCCATCTTTTACTGTTTTCCAAACTGTTTTGGGGTGAAACATATGTGCCTATCTGTTACTTTCATGCTTTCCATGTTTTCACATCATATGCCTGCTATGTTGTTAGTACATTATAGTACATGATTTCATTACATTTCATGCTATGTATGCCCATTGTGTGCGTACTTAGTACATTGATTTACATTACATTTCTGTTGCATATGTTTACTCAGCATATGGACACATTGATTTACATGAACATTTCTGTTGCATATGTTTACTCAGCATATGGACACATTGATTTACATGAACATTTCTGTTGCATATGTTTACTCAGCATATGGACACATTGATTTACATGAACATTTATGCTTCGTATGTTTACTTAGCATACTTAGTACGATTGTTTACATCACATGCCTTCATTTTGTTATGACATTTGGTTTGTTTAACATGGGACAATACATTCATTAACATTAGCTACGCCGTTCGTTAGTAGGTAGTGGTACCATAGGAATTGACAACTCCCATTCCTGAAGTCCTGGGTTTGATAGGACTGGAAGGAGTGACCGAATTCGATATACATAACTTAGATGAACCTTTAATTTGTTCAAGGGTTTATCGCCGCAGTCTCAAGGCTTGGATGTATGCATAGTTTACAATACCGCATAAATGTTAATATCAATAGAGCATGCATTTTTCCACAGAACATAACGTTGATTTAAACCATGTTTTACTTCAACAACTTGTTTTGTGCATTTTACATATGGTTTAAGTTGATACATTTCGCTTACCATACATGATACATTTTGGGATACACATTACATGATTTACATTGAACATAAACATTTGACATGGTTTACACAATAACACTTGACATTTGGTTTATACATGAACAATTTACATGGTGGATTGGTTTGGGTAAATGATTTGAGTAACGTGGCGTATGTAATATGATACGAACATGGTGGATACGCCGCTGGTACTTCCTATATATAAATGTTTGTATAATATTACATATCGTGGCGTTATCTAAGTCATTTCAGTTTAGACACATTACATTTTACACAAATAACATATTCTTCGCAAGACATTATTTTCACAAACAACTTATCTTATTCAACTCATTTTACTTGGTTACTCGTTTAACCTTACACTTATCTATACATATCATCTGATGTTATCGTTTTTCAAATGGTTTACAAAGCAAGACAAATTACAAGGTTCATGACTGACTGCTATTAAACATTCTTTAAACTCAAGTCATGAATCCTATTTTCACAAAACCTATGTATCTCACATGCATTTTTATGCTGACGTACCTACTTTCACATGTGTTTTCAGGAGATATTCCATAGGATGTTGATCACGATACTAGGGCGGACCTGTGCCTTAGAGACTAAAACTGAAGATAGACTTAGTTAACTATGTTATAAACTCTTTGTTTTCCTGTTTAAGACAATGTACTACCCTTGTTTAATAAATAAGATGTAACTTTAATTTCCATGGTTGTATAACAATTAATTCTGTCCACAACACTCCCCGGCGTTTCCGCCGCGGTTGCATGTTACACGCGGCCGGGGTGTGACACCACAGCTAGTAATTCTTTTTCTATAGTTGTGTAATTTTCTTGTGCATCGTTAAGCGTTTTACTAGCATAATAAATTGGGTGGAAATGCTTTTCTTTTCTTTGTCCCAAGACTGCTCCAACAGCAAAGTCACTTGCATCACACATGATTTCGAAGGGAATTTTCCAATCGGGTGCTATCATGATAGGTTCATTGACTAGCATTTCCTTAAGGGTTAGAAATGCTTGATTGCATTCTTTGTCAAAGATGAAAGTTGCATCTTTTTCAAGTAATTTTGTCAGAGGTCTTGAAATTTTCAAAAAGTCCTTGATAAACCTTCTATAAAATCCGGCATGCCCTAAGAAACTTCTGATTGCTCTAACGGAGGATGGTGGAGGTAGTCGAGAAATAGTTTCTATTTTTGCCCGATCAACTTCCATACCTTCGCTTGAGATTTTGTGACCGAGTACTATTCCCTCTGTTACCATGAAATGGCATTTTTCCCAGTTAAGGGCGAGGTTAGTTTCCTCACATCGGGATAGCATTCATTCAAGGTTATCGAGGCATTGGTCATATGAGTCTCCAAAGATAGAAAAGTCGTCCATGAAGACTTCCATTGTCTTTTCTATCATATCATGGAAAATGACTACCATACAACGTTGGAATGTTGCAGGTGCATTGCATAGACCGAATGGCATGCATCGATAGACGAAAGTTCCGTAGGGGCACGTGAAAGTTGTCTTTTCTTGGTCCTCAGGTGCTATCAGGATTTGAAAGTAACCTGAAAAACCATCCAAGAAACAATAAAATTTATGACCGGGTAGTCGTTCTAACATTTGATCAATGAAGGGCAAAGGAAAGTGGTCTTTCCTTGTTGCTTCATTTAATCGTCTATAGTCTATACAAACTCTCCATCCTGTGACGGTTCTTGTCGGTATTAATTCATTTTTTTCATTAGTTATTACCGTCATACCTCCTTTCTTTGGGACTACTTGGACGGGACTTACCCATGGACTATCGGAGATAGGATAGATTAGTCCGGCGTCAAGTAGTTTGATGACTTCATTTTTAACCACTTCTTGTACATTGGGATTTACTCTTCGTTGTGGTTGAATTACTGTTTTGTAGTCATCATTCATTAAAATTTTGTGCGTGCACATGGAAGGACTTATTCCTTTAATATCTACAAGCTTCCAAGCAATCGCATTTTTCTGTTTTTTAAGAAGATTAACTAATTTCTCTTTTTCTACGCTACTTAATTTAGATGAAATAATTACAGGTAAATTACCATCTTTGTCTAGAAAATCATATTCCAAACCTTTAGGAAGTTCTTTGAGCTCAATGGGTGGGTCTTTAGGAGACACCCTATTTTGTGGCTCATCTAGATCAAGAACCTTAAAGGTTTGTTCTATGGCGATTTTTTCTTCAACAAAGTGGTTATCTTCTTCAGTTGTATCGGGTGGCTCATCCTCATCTTCAATTAGGGGGTCATTATTGCCAAAAAGATATTTCATTGAATGCTCAAGATCTATGCTCCTTTTGAATGCCCCTAATTGAAGAGGTAGATTGTTGAATTTCCGGTTCTTCAAAGCTTTATGAGTTTTTACAAAAGGTTTTCCCAAGACTAAAGGAGCGTCATCGAGGATGACGAAGTCGGTGGGAATAACCAATTGATTTGCTTGAACCAAGACATCCTCAACTACACCGATTGATTTTATTACTTTCCGATCGGATAGAAAAATGGGTATTTGAAGTGTACTAAAATCACTAATACTTAACTTTTCAAAAATGTAGTTAGGCATTATGTTAACACAAAGATCTTTATCAATGGTGATATTACTAATAAATGAATTTTGAAAGAAACATGGAACCGGTGTAATGTTAATTTCAAAAGGGTCTTCTTTTATTAGCGAAGTTTGATCATTAGTTAACTTAACACTTACCATTTCTTTGATTTTAGCACTAGTGTTTAACTCTTTTAAAAACGTGGCATGAGGGGTTACTAAACAATGATTTTCGAAAGAAGGTGACAAGAGATTAATTTCTTTAAAATTAGACTCTTCTTGAATTTTAACATTATCGGCCTCACCTTTTTCGTTGTTTAACTCATGTATCGGTTTTTCACTTTCTTGTTCTTCCATTTTTACATTTTCAACTATCTCTACGTTATTATTACAATTTAATTCTTCTCTTGCGCGGGACTCCTCTTCCCTTGCGAAAGATTCTTTTATGCAATGTTCGATAGTTTTAATGTGTTCTAATATCCTATTGGTCACTTCGGTGAGAGAGAAAGAATTGGGATCCTCAAAGCTTGAATCCGGTTGTTCGATCTTTGGCTCCTCATAGTACCCATATGAAGTAGATGGTTCACACTATTGTTCTTCATTGTAAGTATATGATGGAAAAGGGTCGAAATTTTGTTCTTCATAGTACTCATATGAGGTGGATTGTTCACGCCATGGTTCCTCATAATAAGCGTATGAAGGTGGTGGTTCATATCTTGCGTCATCAAAGTATGAGTATGAAGGCTCATACCTTGGTTCATCAAAATATGAGTATGAGGGAGAAGGTTCATACCTTTGGTCTTCATAGGATGTATATGAAGTTGATGGCTCGTACCTGGGCTCCTCATAATGGTTGTATGAATTGGATGGTTGAAACAAGTTACAATATTGTACCGAGTGCGGGTTTCCACAATTAGTGCAATAGTCTCTCATATAATCATCCTCCTCATAGGTGTAGTTGTAACCTCCTGAGTATTCATCCATAAGAATCACTCAGCAGACCACAACTGAGTCTCGGGACCAGAAAACAAAAATAAAGACGGAAACAGAAGGTTGGACACGGCCCCGTGTTGGGTGAACACGGCCCCGTGTTCAGGGTCTGTATCTGGGCGTTTTAATTAAAGTTACTGGTCTCGTTGAGCACGGGGGCATGTTCAGTGAGCACGGCCCCATGTTCAGACTCTGTATCTGGGTATCTAACTAAAAATATGCAGCACGGGGGCGTGTTCAGTGAGCACGGCCCCGTGTTCAGGCTACTGTAAATGCAAACTAAACTAAAATGCAGAAAAATGTGTGCGCGTTTTGAAAAGGTTTTGAAAAACTGATTAGGCTGTCGATTTTAAGCTTTCTTAAAATCCTTGTGTCCCCGGCAACGGCACCAAAAAAACTTGATGTGCGTGTAGTGTAATATATTTTTGATGTATATTTTAAGCCCTTTTTACACTTTTAGCCAAGTTTTAAATTTATAAAACACGATATTTACTAACACTAAACACACATATGGGCAAGTGCACCCATCGTGGACGTAGTATAGTGTTGGTAAGATACCGAGGTCGTCCAAGGACACAAGAGCTTTTAGTACCAGTTTATCCTCAACATCTAATCAAACCAAAAAGTTAGAAAAGATTTTTAAACTAAGAAAATAAAAACTAACTAAATGTTGAAAAATAAAATAAAAATAAAAACAGATAGACAAGATGAATCACTTGGATCCGACTCGTGTATTAGTATAACCTTTGATTATTTTCGCACTTTTGCACTTGTTTAAGAGATTATCTTAGTTATTGTAGTAGGCCCCTCTTTTGAAGGCGACTTTACCGTCAACCCAGTAGTTTGAGTCAGCAAGGATACAATCCTAAAGGGTTGGATTATTGGAAGATAATGAATTAAGTTATTAATGCAAATTATGGTAGGCCCCGCTTTTGGCGGTGACGTTACCCTCGACTAAGTAGTCTGAGTCAGCAGGGATACAGTCCTAAATAGCCGGGTTATAGTATTAATAGTAGTTAACTTATGAGGGGGTCAAAGAGTTTGGATCCCCGCCATCCAATACCTATGGGTATTGAAGGAGATCCTACTAAATTTGACCCAGGTCCCTTGCAGGACCTCTAAACGCTGAACAAGGGCAAGACCCTTACCAAACCACTCCTTAACCCCCGACCAGGTAGCCAACATACCTCCATATAGACCGTGGAGATATGAATGGTGAAAATCTTTTATTTTATATAGACAGTAAAATAATGCCAAGACACCACGGACAAACGATAAGGAAAGATCACCTTCAACATAAGCAACTAGTTATTAAAGTCATTAATACAAAACCAAATAAAAAGTGCAAAAGATTAAAAATAAAAAGTATTATACTAAACACTTGTCTTCACCAAGTGATGTAAGAGACTTAGGCAAACATGGCCTTGATTGTCAAGAACTCTTACGATCAATCTTGGATCCCGAGACGACTCACACACTCTATGATGGACAATGGATGATGGTGGTGGATGATGGTGTTATGGTGGTGGTGGGTGGTGGATGAAGTGTGAGAGAGGTGGTATGCCAAGGGATGAGTTGCAATGAAACTAAGCACTCCTATTTATAGGCTGAACAGAAGGCTAGGCACGGCCCCGTGCCTGTCTGACACTCACTCTCTTCATTAATTGTAATTCGCAATTACAATTAATGCGCCTGCTGTACTTTCGCCACGCCCCCGTGTTCACTGGACGTGGCCCCGTGGTGGGCAATAGAAGCTTCTATAGGTTTGTCTTTTCTGCTGCTTCTTGGGTACGACCCCGTGCTGGCTGAGCACGGGGCGTGTTCAGTCTTCTGTCTTCTTTATTTTGCTTGGGAGGATGCTGTTGAGGGGTCGGGCAATCCACTTATGTTCCTTTTCTTGTATTTATGTTAGATTTAGCTGTCTTTTTGCTTCTTTTGTGAATTTGAGCTCATTTAATCCTGAAAATACAAAAGGAAGACAAAAACACTCTTTTTCCAACATTAGTACTTAAAAAGGGTTAGTTTTATGCCTCATTTGATGTAATTTATATGTTGCATTTTACACGCATCAGTCAAAGAATTCTGTGTCAAAGTGGGGAGAAGATAGGGTCAGGACCACCTACAAAAGGTTGGAGGTACTAAGAAAGAAAGATCCAAAAGTTCCACAAAATCCTGACTACTCTAAAGCAGAGGTCTCAACAAGACCACCAAAGCTGCAAGTCAAAAGAGCCACTGCTCCTGCTGGTGGTGCCATCTACAAAAGAAAGGATCAAAATAGTTGGATGCTGAATCAATTCAAGAGTTAATTGCTGGTGATGACCTTGTGAAAGAGGGCATAAAAAGAATGATTGAAAAAACTCTTGAGCTGAATCAACCTGCAAACACTGCCGTAATGAATAGGTCTGCATCACCAAACACATCTTCCAATAAAAATCTCCCAAGAAACCCACCAGACTCAAAGGTACTAAAGTGGAAAACTGACAAACAAACCCACGTACTGACAGTGATCAACTCTAGTGGAGAAGTGAAGAAAATATCAAGGGAACAAGCTCTTGGCCTGAGTCTTGAAGATTTGCAGGATCTCCTTGATCTTCCACTTAGCAGGGATGAAGATGACACAGATGCCTTAGCCTTTGAACTTCAACTCAAAGGGCAAATAAAGGAACTGTTGATGAGGTAATAAAGATCTATCAATAATGAAGAGTTTTGGCATTATCTGTTCTAGGGGGAGAGTGTTAGGATTGAACCCTATCAGAGGAACATATAATTAAAGCCAAAACTGGATCAGGGCAGTGGATCCAGAATAAGCAGATGTTATGTTTCAAATCTCTCCCCTTGAAAGTGATTTCAACATCTGCTGACCTCCAAACTACTGATCTTCACTAAACTGCTGATCTACAACTGCTGCCCAAGACAAAGGCTGGTGATATACTAAAACTCTGTTGTTCAATCTACTGCCATGAGTCAAGCTCTGCTGATATGTAAAGTGTTGTTGGGTTCACATCAGTGGAAGGATGCAGCAGTAGTTTAGTTCACTTTATGAAATATATTGTAATAACAGTTGTTAGCATAGCAGTGTTTGTATAGGTCAGATGTTAGAGTTTGTTAGGAGGTTAGATGTCACTTTCATGGTGACGCCAGCTTAGATGCTTCAGTGGTTTGCTCGTGCCTATAAATAGAACAGTGCTCTGTACTATTCTATTAGATCTTCACCATCATCTTCCTGCACGAACAAATACTGTGACCTCAGGCTGAGGGGGAGTTTGTTGCATACTTGCAAATTGTAATCGTTGTTGAAATTAAATTCAATCATTCGGTTCAATGTTAAACTTGAATGTTAAAAGCAATTATCCTGTTTGATTGTGAAAAGTTTGCTTCCATCTTAATTCCGCTGCACAACTCATTCATCTTCATCTTAATTCAAACGTAAAACACAATTAAAACCAAACTCAGATCCTAACAAAGACAAGCCCAAAAACCTTCTCTTCTACCCATTAAATTTGGGAGTGTAAGCCACATTATAAAGAGTTTTGTTTGAGTACATGCAAAGATTCAAGTGTGGGGGTAATTGATGTGTGCAAAATGCAACATATAAATTACATCAAATAAGTCATAAAACTAACCCCTTTTTAGTACTAATGTTGGAAAAAGTGTGTTTTTGTCTTCCTTTTGTATTTTCAGGATTAAGAGAGCTTAAATGAACAAAAGAAGCAAAAATGCAGCCAAATCTAACAATAATACAAGAAAAGGAATAAACGTAACATGCCCGACCCCTCGACAACGTCTTCCCAAGCAAAAACAAGAAATCAGAAGGCTGAACACGCCCCGTGCTCAATGAACACAGGGGCGTGCCCAAGTGTCTGTAGAAAAGACAAAGTTGTAGAAGCATCTATCACCCAACACGGGGCATGCCCAGCGGACACGGGGCCATGGTCAACGCTAAGATTCGCAGAATCTAAGCAAATCTAGATAGTACAGATACGCTTCTGCACACAGACACGGGGGCGTGGTCAACTAATGCGGACAAACTGCATTTAATGAAGAAAGAGAAGATGGGTGGACACGGGGCCGTGCCGAATGGACACGGGGCCGTGTCCGGGCTTCTGTGCAGGCTATAAATAGGGTTGCTTGGCTCACTTGCAAACCATCCCTTGGTAAACCACCTCTCTCACACTTCACCCATACTCCACCACCACCACACCACCATCATCCACCACCATCATCCATCATCCATCATAGAGTGTGTGTAGTAGTCTCGGGATCCAAGATTGATAGTAAGAGTTCTTGACAATCAAAGGCCATGTTTGCCTAAGTCTCTTACATCACTTGATGAAGACAAGCATTTAGTGTAATACTTTTTATCTTCAATCTTCTCGCACTTTTTATTTGGTTATGTATTAATGACTTTAATAACTAGTTTCTTATGTTGAAGGTGAAACTTCCTTATCATTTGTCCGTGGTGTCTTGGCATTATTTTACTGTCTATATAAAATAAAAGATTTACACCATTCATATCTCCACGGTCTATATGGAGATATGTTGGCTACCTAGTCGGGGGTTAAGGGAATGGTTTGGTAAGCGTCTTGCCTTGTTCAGTGTATAGATCCTGTAAGGACCTGGGTCAAGCTTAGTAGGACATCCTTCAATACCCACTCGTATTGGATGGCTTTTTTGTCTTTGTATCTTCTTTTTTTCTCCAATTCGTGTGTCACAATACTGCCTCATTTTTTGCATCTAAAATTTTTTTGGCGTTTAGCTAGATTCAATAACTACCTAGCGTTTTACTAGTCTTTTTAGACCTGTTTCGTTGAATTAATCGTTTTTTTGTCACATAGATAATATTTTGGCGTTTATGGCGTTCTCAAATTCATTAAAATTAATTAATAATTCTAACATCTTTGAGTTTTGTAGATTTTACCAAATTCATTATATAACTTTAATAAGTCAAACTTTACATTTTTTTGGCGTTTTGTAAATTTTACTAGTTGAATTACTACCATATATCTTATAAAGGTAAATTTTTGGCATACATGGCGTTCATAATAATTCATTATAATTCATTAATAATTCAAAAGATTACAATAAGACGAAATCATAACAAACTAATAGTCATCTGTGTATGGGATTACATCAGAGATGTACCAATCGCTTTGTTCATCACTTTCTTCAGATTCATCATCATCATGTTGTGCATTGGCGTATAACGCCATTATCTTGTCTCGTATTTGCTGCAGCCTATACTTAAATATCATGAAAACCCTAGATCTTGCAACGTTCAAAGGTGCTAAATCACAAAGTTGTTCAAGAAGATGTAGTCTCTCTGTCTTCAGCATTTCGTCCATCGGCAATGAATATTCCACCCCGTGTTGATAAGTCACTTTAACCGTTCTTGCTTGTTCATCCAAACCCCAACTGCTAACTGCTGTTAGACCAGTATCGTCAATATCATCATCATCTTCATCTGCTGGAAATTTTCTCTTCAATCTTCTTATTACCTTTTGAGTCCTTTCATAATCGTCGGCCATTGGAACCCCAAGGGCCAACATATCCCTCTGAACAGCTTCATCCATACTAAGTATGGCCTTGATTGTCTTGACCTTCACCCTTCTTCTGCCAGAAAACTTTTTAGGATGAAACATCTCCCCGAGCTCTCAAACCTCCATGCAATACCTGAGCCATTTTTTTAAGTTGTATGGCGTTTTAGACAATGTGTGGCGTGTTAGAGAATACGTGGAGTGTTAAGTTTTGTTCACCTGTTCTACTTATGTAATGATTTTTCCACCATGTAGGATGCAGTCCTATAACGTGACATGTAATTATGGTGTTTTTGAAAAGATAAATAAATTCAAGTACCATGGAATGGCTTTTATATAATAAATGTTAGTAATAAAGTTCCCGTCGTTTCAGCTTTACCGTTTGCAGTTACTGTTTGTTAGGCTTCATTTGTTAAGGCTGTAACACGTCCCATCTTTTAGATTTTCGCGTTTTGTATTTTCAATGGCGTTTAGACAAGATGGCACATTGTTCTATTATTGTTGCAGAGTTTTGGCGTTTGTGGTATCTTGGCATTTTGCAAGCATTTTTTTAGAGAAATAATGTATTTTTTTTATAGCGAAAAATTAGATAACAAACCACAAAAAAAAAAATAGAAGCAAAAAAATAAATTAAAAATCCTAATCGAATTTCTCTTCCAAATCTTCACTGTCATCATTCACTTTCTTCTTTTTTGAAACTACAACAATTGTCACAAATATATGGCGTTTTACTTTTGGTATGATTTATGGTTGTTTGGTTGTTGAAGTGGCTTTGTGGATGTTGGGGACATTGATCGATGCCGTGTGAGTGGGTTTTTTGCTTGGTCTTCATATTTATCTTCATTCCACTCTTCAGTGTCATCGATCTCTTCTGCTCATGCATGCCTTCTTCAAGAAAAAAGAACACAAAATGACATATGACTATCATCAGTCTCTTTTTCTTGAAGATTTATCCATCTCATGCAGCAAAATATTACTGAGTTACTCCCCTCAGCTAACAATCCATTCAGTGAAACTTCACGCATAACAATACTGAATATCCAAGAAAGGATGTTTGCCATCTTTGATTTTTTTTATTTTTTTGACGTTTACAGTGAGTAGTATTTAGGAACCATGACGTTTGTTTTTTTGGTGTGACCAATGGAATGTGCTGAGATGTTTATCTTTATAGGATGTCTTTAGTGCGTAGGTTAGGCAGGATAAATGCAATTAATAAAGTATTCGTCGTTCTAGATACAGTTTGTATTTACTGTTTTGCTCAACTTTATCTGTTAAGCCTGTAACATGTCCCATCTTTCAAGTTTTGCGTTTTATTTTTAATGGCGTTTTTGTAGACTAAGATTATATAATACACTAACTAAAACACAGAAAAATTTACAAGGAAAAATATTTTTTTATTATTTGGCGTTTTGTATTTAGGTGGCGTTTTATATTTAATGGCACTTTTACGTAAGAAACAATGTTTTACCCTTTTTACCCTTAATGAAGCACGTTCCAAGTAATAAAAATGATGTTATTTACAAAAACGCCATCGCACCAATCTAGTACATAGATTGTTTTGATTTGAAAATCCACAAGTGTTCTCACACTTTTCACCGTTTTCCCTAAATCCTTATATATATATATATATATATATATATATATATATATATATAGAAAACCCACTTTAATTTAGAAAACCCGGGAAACTCAAAGCTCCCGATATTTTTTTTTCTTGAAAAAATTTACACAAGTTATATATATGTTTTTAAGGGTTTTGGGCAAAAAAAATCAAAAAAGCGCCGAGTAGATATTTAAAAAAAATTAAACAAGTTTTGGTGTAACACATGTTAATAAAGCAAAAGTTTGGTATCCTAGGTGTTAACATTTGAAGCCCTCTCCCCTAATTACATCCTATGTGTCATTTTCTTAGAATTTTCTTTTCTTTTTAAATAATCATTGGTTTGGGCGGCCAGATCTTTGAATTAAATTTGAATTCACGATTCACATCCCCAAAACCCATTTCTGACTTCTCCTTTTCATTTGTAGAGAGAGAAAAAGTTAACCTGATTTCCCTCAGACGTTTCACTACTCTGTGAAACCCTACCCTTCAGATCTTGAATCCCCCTAATCTCCTTTTCTTCAATCATCGCCACCCAAAAGTTGCTACTAAAGATCGTATGTATGGTAAGTTTTTGTATCCGATTTGATGTTCTTAACATTTGATTTTGATACATTCGTTTTCATCTTAATCTCTCTCTCTTCCAAATCTTGAACTTTATTCGATTGATTTTAGGTTATGTGTATTCACCAACACACCAACCTCTGCTCAGTGGTACGATTTTTGCTCTTCAACTTTTACTCAACTACCATTTTAACTCTTATTTGCTACTTTTCAGTTTTGTAATCATCGAATCCCTTATTTGTTTCATAGAAAAATGTGAAATTAGGAACGGAAAAAGAGTAAAATGGCATCCATATCCATGAGTAGGACGAACAGGATGTCCATGGGTGTTTAAAGCTTGATTATTGATGTTCCTGTGTTCAAATCTGAAATTTTTTTATGAGCATTTGACTAATTAGGGATGGAGAAAGTATAAAACTTGTGTGTCTATTTGTCTAATTCTAGGACTTAACGCTTGATTTATTTTAAATTTGCCAATTTAATTTAACTTGATTAACTTTGTTTTATTTGTTTTTTTTTTATTTCAATATCGCAATTTAGTTTTTGTTATTTGAATAAGATATATATTTGTGATGAATGATGATTAGGTTTGCAAATCTGGTGAGGATTATTGTTGTTATTTCAGTATCGCAATTTAGTTTTTGTTAACTTTATAGCTATTAGTATATGTCTAAATTTGTGATGAATGATGATTAGGTTTGCAAATCTGTTGAGGATTATTGTTATTATTTAATTAACTTGATGAATGTGATTTTATTGTCAAGCGGCAATTTTTTATGGTTATAAGCTGTGTTTGTGATTGCTGGTTTTTAGTGTTGTTCACGTCATAGAAAGTGATATCTCACCAACAGTGATGGTAGTTGTTTAGTAACTGTGTCCATGAATGAATCCCTAGAAGAAATACTATCCCCATTTTTGTGACTTTGTCATGCAATGTTTGTGTTATCTATTAATATGCAACTATCACGGAAAGAATGGTGTGTTGTTTCGGAAAGAACTGTGTGTTGTTTTTGATTATCACGTTCAAAACTCCGCCAATGAGGTAAAAAGAGAGACTATGCTTAACCTAAATATTTTATTATACACGTATCACACTTCACTACTACACATGTGGACATTTTGACCCATTTACTATTTTACTTTTGTATGGGTTGATTCGGGCATATTTAAAAAAAAAATTACGTAAATTGAAACGAGCCCAATGAGTGGAACCAGTCTAAATGTGTCCAAGCCTGATTCAGAAAAAGGTTGTGCGAACAAGGTAATGTTAGACCTAAAGGCAGATCTCACGCTTTATAAAGGTGAGAAATTAACATGTCTTATACAACTTAAATTATTCAACCCGTGTAAAAACCCATAATATAATTTGCTTCAGAATCATTATATTTATACTTTAAAAGATTTGATTGAATTAGTTACCATTATCCTTCACATATGGGACTAAACTAATTTTTTTTTAATCATGATTAGGAAATCAATTGGTGCTCATCTGATATATTTTATTATTTTTTATTGTTTGATCCGGTTTGTTGACTTTTAGCACTTTACTTTGTGAGTTTTTACTATAGAGATATGAACTTAAGCTGATATGATTCTACCATTTTTAACAATTTTTTTTTCAGTTTGTTTGGTTGAAAAGTAGATCGGTGAAGTTGATGAGACCAATTGAGTTTGTTTTTACAGTTATAATTTTACTCAGCCTTTTGGTATTTGGAAATAAGAGGTTTATATTGTCCTTGGAAGGAGAGGATATGATAAGTTACAAAAAAGGAGCTCAGTGGTGAAGCCATTGTCTTGATTTGATCCACAGGATCTAACCAGTTTTTTTGTCCTTGGATATTATGAATAACTTTTTATTAAAATTTTGTTTTGAAGTAGGATTATCATGTTCAAAGGCAAGAATTATTGTCGCGATGTTTGTGGAACCAACATTTAACAAGTTGTGCGGCTTTAATTGGGACCGGATTCGAACTTGAGACCTCTGACTTGAAACCCAAATCTTCATTTCCTGTGGAACGCCAATTAAGCTATAGCTCATTGGCTGATAATTAACTTTCTCATGATGGAAAATTAGAGTCCTCTATCAATGGAAAGTAAGTATTTGAACATGTTTATCTATACTATATATAATAAGCATATAGGAAGTACTACTTAATGTAATTGAAATTTCCTTAAAACACTCTTAATGCACAATGTACAACCCTCTAAAGCACAATATAATTTACAATCACAATTATACCCTCACTCACACAATATGTTTGGGCGGCCAATTTTTCAATTCAATTTTTGAATTCCCGCTTACCCCAAATCCCCATACACGATACACCCACAACTGTTGTTTCCTTATCATTTGCAGAGAGAGAGAGAGAGAGAGAGAGAGAGAGGGAGAAGTGAGAAGTGAGAGCTCATCCCTAATCCCTGATGTAGTTTCTCCGTCGCCCCTTCTCCACTGATGACACAACCAGCGACCGTCTAAACCATCTCCTCCTCTTAAAGAGCTCATCATCTTGGTAAGTTAGTTTTCTTCTTTTTCACATATGATTTTGCATCAACGATTTTATCTGATTCATCTTTTTTTAGCAAATAAGTCTATAAAATGTTTATAAGGTTTGTTGTTTAGGGACAAAATCATGGCTGGTTATCCTTAACCTACCCCCTGTGGATGCAAAAAGTCAAAACCGTGTTGAGCGGAAAAAGCCCTAACTGCCTTTTACCGCCCGAAAGTTAGCGGTAATCAAACATCCATGAATCTTCTTTACGCCGCCACCGGAGAACTTTCTCGAAGAAAAATGGTTGAAGAAGCTTGTGACGGTGACGATGGTTTACAGGGCACCGTGAATCTGTGAGTTTATACCCTTTTTTATACTTTTATATGAGTATAGGTTTTGTATTTGTTGTGTCAGATCCGGAATAGTGATATTTCATTGAGTATCTGACTATTAGTAACCGACTGATGTGTGTCCTTTGTACTATAGACCAAACAAAAGTTATTTATGGTTCATCGGCTAACGACCGAGACACCGATGACGGCTGAGGATGGTGATTGTTAAGGCATCTCTGTTAAGGCTTTGTGTTGATTCGAGCAGCTTCACAGGTTTCGTTTATTGTATGAAAATGAAAAACCATTGAATTTAATGTAGTTAATTTGGTTGAGATTGAAAGTTCTTTAGCTAGATTTGACAAGGGAATTTTGAGCTTGAGAAGACTACAAAAACTAATATGAAAAATGAGCTAAAGACAAACATTTAAAACAATTAACCATATGTATGTGCATTTTGTTGATGTCATTGTATGGTTTTTATAGATATTTCATTGATTGAGATGCGGGAACATATAAAGAAACGTCCACCATTAGCATTAGCAACGACTGAAAATTTTCCACAATGTATGTGAGGGTAAATTTTCCACGTACTTCTGAACATTTACTTCTTCAATATACTATTTTCCTTGGATTGATTTTTATGTTATTTAAACATCTTGTGACATTTGTCTTTTTTCTGTTACGGTCAAAACACAATTTGGTGAAAAGTTGGAGTTGCAAGTATGCCATCTTTAACTGTGATATGTTTAGTTTTGTTGTTTAGTTTAGAGTGAATCTGTGAGATTTGTGGCTAAAAAGCTATAATTTTGATTATTTTCAATAGCTGTTGTGTTGAAGTAAAAAAATACTATTTATGGTTTGTTGATTTGAATGGTAATTGAAGAACTTTATCTCAAACTAAGTATGTTGGTTGTGCAGGGTAATTTGATCGAATTTAAAGAAGCAAAGGAAGTTGGTTCGTCAAATTAGATTGGTAAGCCAATTTTTATTGAATTCTGAGTTTATTGAACCAAGCCGATTTAACTGTTTACCAGACAGAAAAACAATAGAAAGATAAGGTTCCCTGTTAAAGAGAAAGTCAAAGAGAAACTTGGATTGCACAAGGACGCCATAATTGGTGGGTCAACATCGGCTATTAAAGACGCCATGGCTGCTCTTAACCAAGGATTTATGAAGCTTGGACAGGTGCTATAGGCGTAGATCCTACTCATGATGATGCACCGGGGACTCAGTTTCAAATTATAGTCCCTAGACAAGCAAGGCACATGTGTATTCTAGGCAGTTTCAGACCTATTTTAGTTGTTACAAACCGTTCTAGCAGATTTTTAAACTGGTTACCCAGTTTTTTTCCGATTGAGTGCGCTGATTGAGTGCGCTGTGCTGCATTCAAGGCGGTTTGGCTAGGCCTCGCCTCAAAGTTGTAACTGTTTAGATTATGTTTTACTTAGGCGTTTAAAAGCATGGTCTGTATATGAAGAGCATGAATATGTTTTTTGGGGGAATGATGTATAAAATTTACAATATTGCAGGGCCACAACAAATGGATTACTGGTATATCTTGGGAACCCGCACACCTCGTCCTTAATATATAACACATTAGTTGAAAAGTTAGAATATAATTGTAATTATATATAACACATTAGTTGTTTATAATATTTTTCGAAGAACGAACAGAAAAGGGTTTTCACGTCCAATACTCATGGTTGTTGCTGGGACCATATTCATGCATGAGTAGGACTAAAATGAGGCATTTGAATACACAAATGCTGAAGGGACTATGAACTGTTAAATCTTACTTGGCATTTTACAAAAAAAATATTTATTTTACTTTTATTCGATGTATAAGTTAATTGGGTGGGGTATTGGTTTAAAGTAGGCAGGGGGCTGGGTAAAGAATAAACAACTAGGTAATGGTTAAAATGGGTCGGATTGGGTATGGGTCCAAACGGGTCGGGCTGGGCCAGTTTACATCATGGTTATGGTATATAACAAGTCGCTAAAAGGCCGCAACAAAGCTCGGGAAGCGAAGATCGTGGTCTCTCATTGTTCTTAAAAGTAGCAGAGCTATTTCAAATAGGGTGTTATATGGTTCGTGTTTGGGGGTTTGTGGGTCGAACATGACACAAACTTGAAAATTATTTTAAGACACACGAAACTTAACATGACACGAACACAACCTTTTTCACCTAGAAATTTCGTCCTTTTCTTTTAAATACAAGCGTCCACAAACTTTTTTAATGTTTAAACTATAAAACCCAATGCTCTTCCTTTTATCTTTAAAATTTTGGCATTGGATATTGCAAATTCTGGTCATATAAATATAGATGTTGACCATGGAAGATTTTTAATAACAAGTAAATGCGCTTTAAATTTTCTTGTTCATGTGTTTGTTAACCATACCGATGCTACACATAAGAAAATTAATGGACGTAACGTAACTCTAATCCATGACAAGTGTCTTTACCAAGTGGGTTAGCCCCACATTGGCTATGTGTTTATTTACTTGATTGTCAAATTAAAGACGATAGTATATTTGAGATGAATCCAACATCTTGGGTATTGATAACTTATCAGCAACCGTTTGATTGATTACCCATTTCTAATTGCTTTTTATGCTTGACTGGCATTGCATCATAAGAATACTTGATGACTAGATCACCACATAGAGGATTGAAAAACTAACGTAATACTATATAATACAAGATGATTGGAAAACTAACAGAAAATTTAGATTTTAGTTATAACCTAACTTAACCGAACCTTCTCATGCACACCCTTAGAATTACTAACAAGTGTTGTGTTTTTCGTTGCATCGCGAATTTGGTTTTGGTTATGGCTCAAAACTGAACCGCTCCGTATATAGTTCTAAACTCACCAACCTAAGTGATATGTTTCCCGCCGCATCGCGCGGGTAAAAAACTAGTTATTATAAACATGAAAGTATTTGTCATTTAGTCATGCACCTCTTAGGCTAAAGGGATAATAAAACATCTATTTCTTTTATTTACGTTTTAATGCGTGTAATTGTGTACCTAAAATATTTGGCCAATGTACAACTATGTGAAAAAGCCTTGTGATACATTCTATGTTGGTTTGTTCTTTTTTACTATGATGCAAATTTGAATGAACAAATAGAGGTTACATTATTTGTTAAACCGCGTGTACACGCAGGCTCTAACCTATCTTATAATAAATCAAAAGGTATTTGGCTAAAGTGTCAACACCACGAGCCACCCTCTTTCTATGTCTCCTATATGGCAATCCCACATTTAATCTTGTCCATGTGTCATCTCCTCCTTTTTTTCGGTTTTTTTTAAACATTAATGATATTTGACTTTAGCAATTATTTAAAAAAAATTACGTTAAAACCCTCTTTCTATCTCTCTCTTCCTCTAGGTATGTTGAACACACTCAATTAAACATGAAAGAGGTAATCTCTTCCTGCAGACCAGAACCACAAACAAAAAGTTAAACATGAAAGAGTAATCAGATTTCAAAATTCAAATGGATTTCAAACACCCACCTCTAAATTCCCCCTTCATTCTCAAATGACAAAAACCCTAATCAGATTTCAAAATACACATCCCTTTCTTTCATGGTTCTCTTTCATCGCCCTATCTTTCCCTGCTCCAGTCTCAAATCGCTACATATGCTGCTCAACCGTCGTCGTTTTACGCGCGAATCTGGGCGCCGGAAAGTTCGGTACGCCGGAGCAGGATTTCAAAGAGATCCGTGAAACATTCTATCAATACCGCGGGAAACAAGCCGGGTTTTAGAAGAAATAGAGACCACAACTGAGCAAACGACATCGTCTGGGACCAATAATTATGCTGAAGTTGTATGTTGATGAAGAAGATGATGTGAAGAAAGACCCAAATGTGTCGTACAGTATTGGGCCCAAGAAATGAGATTGGGATGAACAGAGAGGTGAATGGTTGAAACAAAACCCTAATTTTAATAGTTATGTTAATGGGAATAAGCCTAGGGTTTTGTTGGTTACTGGGTCTTCACCAAAGCCTTGTGAGAATCCTGTTGGTGATCATTATTTGTTGAAGAGTATAAAGAATAAGATTGATTATTGTAGGATACATATAATATGGCTTTGCTTGATGCTGATCATTATTTGTTGAGAATCCTGTTGGTGATTCTTTCTCCAAGCCATTTGGTTCCTAATCGTTCCAATACAAGATAAGATTATCCAGACTTCATCTTATTCATTCTGTTCTTAAGATTACTCATATAAATTGTCTTTTATTGTCATATTCTTATGCTTTGAATTTTTTTTTTTTCATTCTTGGTTGTTGAACAAAATGTTGGGGTTCTGTATTCTTTTATTTGATATTTGTTTTATTAACATTACATATTAGTCTGTATTTAATATTTATTTAATGAATGCAGATTCCATGTTGCCATGTCTTTTAGCTGCTTGATTTTGTGGTTGTTGATAAATAGAATTTAGGAATAAAAAAACTCCTTTGCAGTATCCGTTGTGAATTAGCTAATAGGAACTAATCATTTTTTTTTTTTGGAAATTTAATGCAACCAAAATGAACAATATATTATTTTACTATATAATATATAATAATAATACTATTAATAATAATAAGTGTCTTCATTGTTAATGGATGGTGTAATGTAATACGTATTCTTTATCTCGGGAGTTCTTATTATTATCTAGGTACATGGTTACAATAACTGGCATAGGTATCCGCTGGCCCAATTCTCAATGGGGATCTGACCAAAATGGGCTCGGGTCAAAACCTTTTAAATAAGGACTGACTTTAGTCTTTGAACTCTACAAATAACTATCAACATTATAAAATTATTTCATTATTGATTTAGAAGATTCTTATTTAATGTTTCTAGGCTGATGTGAATATTCTTGGATCCAAGTTGGGGAGGACAAGAATATACTAAAGCATGAAACTTTGACTTCGATACTACACTCAAGCCACATGATGAGTTTGGTTTCTAAACCCAAATATGATGCCACTTTTATCTACTTAATATAATCATGGTTAGGAGTTTATTTGTTTTCAATGTGTGTTCATTACAGGCAGTTTCAGGTGAAACAATCTCAACATGGAACATAATTCTTGATTCACCTATGTTCGGACAGAAAAATCTGGACTGTCAAAAAAAATATGTGAATTTTCATATAGATTATACTTTGTATGTACTCTTGTGGTGTCTCGCTAATACATTTTTTATGTATTGCTAATACTCTTGTGGAACTTGGGTACAGGTCCTATCACTAGCCGACTAGGCCCAAGTAATATCTCGAAATGATATGTGACAACCATTCAAGAAAAATTCATTTTTGGTTTACTTGATGCATCCATGGTTAAAATTTAAGGAAGTCGCTCGTGTGTCCAATGCGTATGATACTTAGGTCAGACCCTTTTTTTCATTGGAATTATGATCATTTTAAGCTAGACCTATTGAATTGCTTTTGGTCATGTAATTGTTTCAATGGGGCCTACTTATGTGGAGTATGTTGGGTGCTAGGATTTGTAACGGGTATGTGACTGCTATACCTGCCAGACCAATATTTATAGCGCTATACTTGTCTTGAGGTGTTATGATTTATAATGAGAATTTTACTGCAGCCTGAAAGTAGTTGGAAGACGTTGTGCCATTCCACCTCTTTTAAGGCTCCATGTCTTGGTTATGGAGTTCATAGGTAAATGGTTATATTTATAATTTTATTGATATGCTATATATGATCATTATGAATTCACACCATGATATTTATTGGGTTATTAGTTAATATTTATATATTTTATTTTATTATCATGGACCACTGGATCGCCTGCACCTCGACTTAAACATGTCACATTGTCTCTATATAAATTACGGGAGCGTTATGTTGAGATTGATTCACTAATATACGATGTGGCAATTTTAACCTATTTATTTGTGAATGAATATGTTCAGTGATACATCCATTTGATTGTTTATCAATAATTCATTTTTTAGTCAATGATTGCTTTTCTATCACTTTTTTTAATAATCTACTAAAAATTGTTAGTGGCTTAAGTGAAACCTCGAGGGATAATACTTTTGTTTCAAGAAAGTGACATAAGTGAAACTTGAAGGGTTATGTACTATTGTTTCAGGATCCAAACAGGTACATTTATTTTTACACTTCCCTAATATGATAAAACCATCATCTTGGGTCTTAAAATTTGTTTTTTATTTTTATTTTGATTCGATGGGTCATTCAGTTGGTGCGCACGTTGCTTAAAAGAGAATTCGTTCTGGTGGATCACACCCAGATCCAAATTAAGGAGTATCTCATGGCAGAAATGGAATGCTGGTGTGGAAGATATATTTTAGGTCATGTAGTTTTTGTTCTTGTAGGGGTGGTTCTGTTGTTTCTTTTTGTGTTTTCCTTGTATTATATTGGTGGCTTTTAGAAACTTTTCAAGACCTGTTGGTTTTTTATGTTATGACCTCAATTAACTTTAAAATAAAATTGAACTATCGTGTCTAGCTAAGTTATTCTATATGCTAACAATTACGCATGTGATCTACAACACCACTTTATGATTGGTTTGTGCGTGTGGTGCTTCCGACCCGGTATCATAAATGAGCACTAAAAAATTTTGTAACCATATACAATATACGGTGCTCAAATCGTGAGTCTTAGTGAGTTTGTTTTCCTAATATACTAGGTTAGAAACTCATTTAGTTTTGATTAAATATGAATAAATTCAAAGTATTTTCATTCATTAAACCGCGTGTACACGCGGGTTGTAACCTAGTATATATATATATATATATATATATATATATAGGGTAGGGTTCCAGCGTGAACAACCTCCCAAGAGTGAACTGCGTGAACAGATATGGACCCTTGATTTCCTTTTTAGTTGTTGAGGGTAGGATTGTAATTATATAAAAAATTAGATTTAAATCATTATTTTAATAATTGAATTAAGTTACATCTTTCCTAATTTAAATTCATTATCCACATTATGTTTATTTATTAATAAGATACTTATCAAAACAAACAACAAATCACCAGATTTCGATTTTAATTTTTATTTCAGATTTCAATCACCAGAATTCAAATTTTGATTTTAAGATCCACGTAACATTCACATTTCAACGGTATACACATGTATACTTGGATATAAATAGAACAGTACACATGTGTACTCAGCATCGTACATATGTGTACAATAATTCACAGGTGTACATCAACATTCAATACAAAAAAAAAATTCTGAGATATCATAAAAACAGACGATATACACATGTGTACATCGCATTAAAAAGAGGGCAAAATCAGAATACACATGTGTACATCGCATTTAAACAAATAATTACCTATATATTACCTATATATTAAAAACAAAGCTAATGAATAGTAATATAGGAAACTTGGTATTTAATAAACCAACCTTTAACCAGTTGGTAAATAATAATCCAGCCTATAGAATTGGTATATAATAATCCTACCTATCAACATGTTGGTACTCAATGAACTTCCGTTAATTTTTTTTAACTGAAGTTAGTTTTTAAGTTTTATTTATTACACAAACAGTCCCTGTAGTTGTAATTTACTAATTTTAACTATTTTATAAACCTCAAATCGAGGAAAAGGAGGATTTTCGAGTGGTTTTTTTGTTTCATAAAATAGTTAAAACTAGTAAATTACAACTACAGGGGCTGTTTGTGTAATAAATAAAACTTAAAAACTAACTTCAGTTAAAAAAAATTAACGGAAGTTCGTTGAGTACCAACATATTGATAGGTAGGATTATTATATACCAATTCTGTAGGTTGGATTATTATTTACCAACTGGTTAAAGATTGGTTTATTAAATACCAATTTTCCAGTAATATATTATTAATTATTAATTAATATTAGAAGAAGAGATTTAATGATATTTTTTAAAAAATTATAGATTTAATGATATTTTAAAAAAAAAACTATTACCTATATATTAAAAAACAAAGCTAATGAATAGTAATATATTATTAATTATTAATTAAAACTAGAAGGAACAAATTACCTATATATTAAAAAACAAAGCTAATGAATAGTAATATATTATTAATTATTAATTAAAACTAGAAGGAACAAATTAAATTTAAAAAAAAAAACTATTACTTTAGAGAATAAAATAAGACTAAGTGATATTTATTATATATTAAATTAATTATTTTAATAATTGAATTAAGTTACATCTTTTCTAATCCTTGATTTGATTTTTGAGAGATTTATGCAATTAATTTAAGAGGATAATTGATTACTTGATTTGTGAGAGATTTATGCAATCAATTTAAGATTGAAATTACACATATACCCTTTTTGTATTTAATTAAATGAAAAAAATTAACCAAATAATTACCATCGTGTCACTCACTTTAATCTCAAGATCATAAAAATCAAGGGCCCAGATCAGTTCACGCAGTTCACTCTTGGGATTTTGTTCACGTTTGAACCTAATCCTATATATATATATATATATATATATATATATATATATATATATCTATACTATATTAATAAGCATATCCAAAGGACTTCTTAAGGTCATTAAAATTTTCTTAAAACATCCTTAAAGCATGATGTACAAACCTCTAAAGCACAATATAATTTACAATCCCTATTATACCCTCACTCACACAAAGAAAAAAAAAACACTGATACCACATTAGGGTTTCAGGGTCTCTCATTTCTTATCCGCCTCCATCTACTCTCTCCTTCTCTGGCGATTCAAGAACTGCGCGATTCCTCTTTAGATCTGTGTTTGTTTCTTCTACAGATCTATGATTCCTCTTCAGATCTGCGCAATTAGCCAGCTTCACACCCACCTTGTAGCCATGATTTCTGGTAGATCTGAGCCACATCATTTTGCTGTACTTTTCAAGTCTTCCTCTTTCCTGAAGCCATCTTCATCACTATAGATGATGAAATATCTCCAGCAAGTTATTCGGTCACATTATTATTTTTTTTTATTTTTTTATTTTTTTGCAACAATGACGGTAGTCTTATCTACTCTCATATCTTTGATGTCCTAAACAGTTTGTAACATTAGCTGAGTACACAACTTTAGATCTTCATCACTGTCGACGATTAAATGTCTCTGGTAAGTTATTCGGTCACATTGTTAGTGTTAAAAATTGCTTATTCGTGCTTTGTAATTGTGTTCTTATGTATCTGGACTTTGAAATCTAGGTTATTGTTTGTAGGAACTGCTAATCATATTTACGTTTTGGTATTTGTTTTACTTGAAGGTTTTGATGTAAAAGAAGAGAAGGTGTGTGTTGATTATCGGTTTGTTTGTTTCATTAATTGCTTCTTAGTGCTTTGTAATGACGTTCTTTTGTGTTTGAATTTTGAAATCTAGGTTATTGTTTTTAGTAACTTTTTATCATACTTTCGTTTTGATATCTGTTGTAATGTAATGTAATTGAAGGTTTTGACGTAAAATAAGAAAAGATGTGGGGGATTTTAAGGCAAAAAGCCGGAGGAGTTACCGGATTATCCTCTCAGGTAAGTGAATTGGTGTAGCATCTGTTTTAATAAATAAAAATGTTGTTAGGATGAAAACTGGTTGATGTTTTTTGTTTATGTAGGGTTTGGAGAATCAGATGTTGAGGTTAAGGCATGTAGCATCAGCTATGAGAAGTTTTGCAGTACTTTTCGAGTCTTGGCTTTCCTAAAGCCATATTCATCACTGTCGACGATGAAATATCTCCGGTAAGTTATTCGGTCACATTATTTTGTGTTTTTTTTGGCAACAAAGACGGAAGTCTTATCGAATCTCATATCTTAGATGTCATAAACAGTTTGTAACATTGGTTGAGTACACAACTTTATCTTCATCACTATCGACGATGAAATATCTCCGGTAAGTTATTCGGTCACATTATTTTGTGTTTTTTTGGCAACGACGGTAGTCTTATCGACTCTCATATCTTTTATGTCCTAAACAGTTTGTAACATTGGCTGAGTAAACTTTAGAGGATTTTGTACATGCTATTACTCTTCCTCTTGCAATCGAGACTTCTTGTGAAGGTCTAGAATGGGCTAGCTTTGGTGAGGTAAATATATCCTTATTTTAAATGGTACTGGTGTAGTTTAGGTATCCTAAGCTTATTTATTAATTTTCATGTTGCTGTTTATTGGCAGTGTAACAGGTATCACCTATAGGGAATGGGCAACTGGAGCTTAGGTTTGTTATTGTCTCATTTATATTATTTTTTATTCTACATGATTCGGGGAATTACAACGTAATTTGTTAAAATCATGTTAATCTCATGGCTACATTTCTTTTTCTGAGTTGCTACATCAGCTGATATCCTTTTTATTAAAAAAATTATAGTCTGCTTCGCTTATTGGAGATTTCAATAGCTGGAATCCAAATGCTGATGTTATGACCAAGGTATGTTCATTAAGTTGTTACCTAGCTGGGAACTAATGTACGATTCATCATTCAACCACAGACTTCATTGTACCTCTTTCATCAACTGGGAAACTGATTCATAACAAAAGAAATGAAGCATGTCATGCTTTATATACTTTCTATAGTGAGAAATGAAGCCTACAGACATTGTTTGATAGATCTGATTTTTGTGAATTTTGTTTAGATCTGATGTATGTGGGTTTCTATTGACAAAAAATGAATTCAATAGATGTATCCTGTAGATCCGTAAATTTGATGTGTGAGAGAGCGTAGGGTTTCTTTTTGTTTTTATCTGAAATCGGTTTTATATGTGGTGATAATGAGTTTAATATGTTGATTTTGTAGAGTGAAAAATGGATCCTATCGCATTGACATATGGCTGCTGTATTGGGCCGCCAGTTTCAGCTTCATAGAAGGCCCATGTCAGTTGGGGTTATGCTTGTTTGCGGTCCACAGGTGGCAGTTGGCCTAGCAATGGCTGAAACTAAGGTTCAAGGCCCAGCGCTGGTTTAATTTGCAGATTAAAGATAGCCAGGTTTGGGCTGCTAAAATGGGTTGTACTTTACAGGATGCAAAGAATATGTTGTTGTAGTTATTTACTGATTAAGTATTGGTTGTATTTTTTGAAGGTACTCTCCCGTGGGACGATCATTCTATTCTCCTGATCTGGGTCGTAGACAACCACTCGGTGAGGGGTTGGACGATCATGATCTGTTAAAAGTTTTGCCTGATTGATTTCTTTGCTTGATTTGCACATTTGGGTAATCTGAGGGATTTCTTAATACTTGTATTGATATTTGTAAATGTTTCTTTAATTAATTTTTTAATGGAGTGCAGGGTGTTGCGACTGGTGGACTAAAAGATCGAAGCGCGTTCGCACATTAGAGTTGGACCGGATTCGTAAGTCCAAGAGTGTTATTGTCCGTGAGCTAGATGGGCATAACCGATTGCTTGTCAAGGTAAAATGTGGCAATGGTTTTAACTTTTTATGTCTTGGTATTCTCCACATGTTACTTTGGTGCTGACGTGGACTTTTTAAAATTTTATTACTTTCTATTGCAGATTATGACATCAGAACAGGATCGGGACTCTCTGCTGGAGCTATAGCTGGTATTGTAATGCTTCTGTCGGGACGAATCATGCTTGGTGTTGGCATTGGCTTTGGTAATCAGGTAATTTTTTTGACCCGTTTTGATCCAAGGTGGTTCGTTTTGGACTGCATAAAGTGGTCCATTTTGGCCCGTTATCTGACCCGCCCAACTAGCACATTTTACCACATATACACTTATCACCACTGTGAATGAAAATAGAATTTAGATGTCATCAAGATGTGACAATATAATTTTATGCCGATTTTTCCACAATGCTGACTATATAAATAGGGAACATTAAGTGAGGGCTGATGTTTATTTGACTTCTCAAACACTTAAAATTTACAAATATGGACCAGAAGTGTTTTCGGGTAAACCCAAAATGACCTGATCCTTTCGACCTGTACAAAAGATGGCCCGTTGGTCTATTTAATTTGCTTTTAGTTTCTATCAGAATCCACAAGTAACAGTCATTGATACTTTTAAGTTTTCTCTCTAAGCTTTGTTAATGTTTTTTTGAGCTGGGGTTGACTTTGACTTTTTGTGTGTTGTGTGGTCAGAATGGAGAAGAAATGTGAGCCATTGAAAGAGGTTGGTTCCGCCAATTTTAGAGCAGCTAGGCTGGTTAAAGATAAGACTAAGGAGTTGTTTGCGGTCAAATACATTAAAAGACAATCAAAGGTATATTAATCAAATTTGAAGAATAAGTTTAGGATTTAAATAAATACACATATATGTAGTGTTTTGAAACTGAATATGAGCATGGGCATGTTGGGTTAGGTAATGGGTCAAAACGAGTTTAAATCAAAACAAGTCATTTTATAAAAAAAAATAAAATCAGTTTAATCTTGGTCAAATTTGGATATAATTTGTTTATTTGTAGTTATAATAATAGGCACATAAACAGTTTATAACTTGAAAATATTCCATATTAAAATTTTCATGGGATATACAGAAACGAAAAGATGTTGACATTTTAATGGGATTGCAAAGAATTTGACTTGGAACTATCTGGAGATGGATCTCATATTTTAGCTTGTATTTCTCCTATGTAAGTTTAGAGGTGACACTTTCGGCCATTATTTATAGAAAACTTGAAGATTTAAACGGTTCGACCCGTTACCTAATCCGGCTGACCCATTCCTGCATTATGAATGTTATAGTTCGAAGATTGTTTAAATGTTTTGGATTAGTTTAGCACATTGTTTTGTTGTATTTGATAGGAAATGAGTGAGAATGTGCGCCTCTAACAAGTTCTTTGATGGCTATGGTGGTGGAGCTTGCCCGATAGGAGGTTGATCTTCTCCGACTGATGGTTTAGTGGTTGCAGTCTTTATGATCAACCACATTGACATCACTTGTAGCATATTTGTTGTTAAAACTTATTTCGAGAAGCTTTCTTTAGATATTATCATTTCATACCATAAGAATTGAGGTTTGTTAACATGTTACATACTTGTATTGAAATAAATGTTATTTACATAGTTGCCTTCGGCGCATCGCGCCGATGTCAGTTTTTTTTTTAATTAATATTACATCTTTGTGAGCAGGTCACAGGTAGAGGTGGAAATACCATTTCAACCCACTAATATGAAAACGAGATTGGATTATGGTACATGGATGTGTACAAACCGATACATTTAGCATCTGATATCATTATTGTTAATAAGGTTGTGGATAAACCTACTTTTGATATTTTTGAGAAAATTATTTATGGTTTAAATACGTTTTAGTATAGAAATTTTTGGTTATAAATGTTTTCGCCCCCCCCCCCCCCGGGTCAAAAACTTCAAGTTTCGCCACTGCCGAAGGCCTCATTGTGATACGATTCATCATTCAAAACCGTTGATTTACTCACATCTTTAAAACCCCTTATAATATAACTAGAATTACACAATTTTTATTGTTTTCTCCTGAAGCTGGTAACCGGCCGTCGCACAATAACTACCCAACGCCATCACAAAACCACCAATCGCCGCACATCGCTGATTCTCCGCCGCTGAAGAAGGCCGCAACTGACCCTCACGTTCTGCTACACTGCCACCATCGTCGCACGCCACATCGGAAACTACATCCCCGCACTTAGCCCTAAACTCACCAACTTAAATTGCGCGGGTAGACGACTAGTATATATATATATATATATATAGGATTAGGTTCAAACGTGAACAAAATCCCAAGAGTGAACTGCGTGAACTGATCTGGACCATTGATTATTATGATCTTGATTATTAAATTGAATGGCATGATGGTAATTAATTGATTAATTGTTAGTCTTTAATTAAATGAATAAGGGTACATGTGTAATTACACCATCATAGAATTCAAAGCAGGGAAATTGAATAGTTTCCATAAGTTCTCGAATGTATCTGTGACAACCTGAACTTTCAAGGTTAGTTACGTTGAAATCTTATGATCTAAACTCTGTTAATTATTAGTAATCTTGCTATCTATTATGTTTGGGCCTTGGGCCGCAATAACTGTTTATGACCGCATTTGGGCTTGCTAGAATTGGACCCATTAGTGCCATCCCTTATTCTATGAAACGATTTCTAAATCACTTTGCACTCTTAGGTTTGGGCAGCCTATTTGCCTTGTAGCCCAACTTGTAATCGGCCCACCTATCCTCAATGACTTAAGCCTAGTTTTGTATTTATAACTGATCGTACGTCAACCTCCTTATTATTTCCCAATCATTACTTAACAAAAACCCTATCTACCTATTGTGTGGCGGCAGTGAAACACCCCCCCCTTTCTTCGAGATAACATCTTGTGCGACCCAAATCTCTGGTTAGTAATTCTTGGCTGCTGATTAGTCATATTTATATAATATTGTTTCTAGGTGATATCGAACGGTTGTTATGTGAACTTGTATGATTATCGAAGTTGTAGGAACTGAGGTTATCAAAACATGATATAGATTTATCACAAATATTTAATAATGAGTTGTACTTGTTTAAAACACATACAGACTAGGTTTAATGCGGCATGGTTGTTCACCGATCCGATCCGAGTAAGTTGTCTCGAAAAATAACAGCAAGAACGTAGGGCACTCGGTAATAATAGTCAAGAACTGTTGCGAGTCTAGACATAATTAATAGTGATAAGTTATATAGTTACTTATGCATGATGAATCATATGGTTATAATGTGATCGATATAGGAACCAAGATTAATGGCGATGTACGAGTAGCGGTAACGACCCATTTGTTTAACATGTTAGAGTTTGTTAAATAAACTAATCTGGTACAAACTGGCAGCCATGTGTGTGTGTGTATGATCAAATTATATGCAAATATTAATAGTGATGGGTACACTAGCAAAGGTATAGTAATTCACATGAGGTAATTCCTGAATGTATGACCTGCATGTTCATTAGATGACATGAAGTAAATGTATTTGAACCACTGTTATAATTGTTCACATGATGACATGATTAGTTGTTAATTGCTCACATGGTTACTTGTCATTATGATCGCTGTCGTGTACACGGAAACCGGAAACCGGAACACCAACTGTTATAACAGGCTGATCCATGAGCATGTGGACGGCTGCGTGACCTCGGGTCACCAGCCAAGTCCATTTCGCTGTTTGATTATCGGGCAGAATAAGTGGGCCGAACCCTCCCGATATACGCTGGGCCGCACAACTGTTATAACATTCTGCTTAGAACAAAGCTCAAACCGGGTTCATATGGACTTGCATGCTGTAGTAATTATAAGTTGGTGATTTGTAACTGTGCATGATAGTTCGACGAAACCCATGAACCGAGGAAACTTATGGTTCGACGAAAGGTGGATCCTTTGTCAACCGGTTCTTGACGAAAGTCCTTGATGGTTCATCGCTTGAGGTTGATCGTCGAGCTATCTCACATATGGGTTGGTGTTCGATATTAAGAATAGCTGTGGTGTAAACTTGTGTGAATATTCAAATGCATATCCATATATATATATATATATACTCGATATATTGATCCCTGTTGCACGTGATTTTGGAATTCAAAAGTTGGCAGCTTATCATTCATTTCATGTGAAAATTGTTGACCATTTATTTGTTTATTACAAGAATTTCGTGATTCCTTAACTCTCAATATATGCACTCAACCCAATAATTCAATATTACCTTTGGCCACTAAAGGAATCGGTCCAATTAAATTATGGCTGAACATAGCTTTTATGCGATGACTTTAAGAACCATAAGATGACATTATTGTTAAGTGATTTGTGCCATGTGAATTCATGACATCAAGTGTCAGGCCTATAGGTGAGTATATCTAGTATGTCGGCCATTGCATGAGAATTCATTATTGGTTGTGTATGAATTGAGGGCTTACATGAATTGATATAATTTATTGGTGCTATTCGGATATCATTGCTTGAATGTACACTATGATGGCAAATAATATGCTAACAACTTGAACGTAAACTAATTTTGGGTACATGAACATTATAGGCTTCGACTGATTTAGTGTGTGCAAGTAACTAACCTTACCGAGCAAACCAAGGTGAGTTCACTACATTCGAGCATGCGTCCCAGTGGTTGGGGACAGTCAGTGGGTATTCCATGGGGGGAATGAGTCTTTGGGTAAAAACGAGTATATTGGTTAATGATCTCACCTATCATCATTTGTAAGTCCCTCATCGGGTATTAGTTAGTAGCGCTACTTAGGTTTGGCACCCTCACCCCGTGCCTGTAGAGGACGGAGGTGAACTAATGACCCAGTCTGGCCCAGTACTAGATAGGAGTACGTGGGAAGGGCAGTCGTGTATTTCAGGAGCCGTCATTGTTCGGAAATGAGATATTAACAATATTACTTGCAGTGGTTATTGAACTGTTTTTCATACAATGGGTAACAAACGTTTTCTAAAACTGTGAACTCGCCAGCTTTGTCTGATACACGTGTTACATGCTCGCAGGACGTTAGGCATCTTGGTATTGGGAAGCTTGCTATCTGGGAGTGCTGGAGTGGTCATGGATCGAGGCCCTTGGATTAAATTACATTTGATACATTGGTTATAAGCGTTACTATGAAACAATTGCTAAACAACTTATTACATGCTTCCGCTACATAACTTTTGAGAATTACTATTATGTTGATAACTTATTCTGGTAAAATAATGTCATGACTTATTTAGATATTTATCATTGGTTCAATGTGATTGGTGGCTCGAACTCTGATGCGTAACACGTCTCGCGGGGTTTCCGCAGGTGGAATTTTTGGGGGTGTTACAGTTGGTATCAGAGCCACTGGTTATAGTGAACTAGGTTTTAAAACGTTTTATAAAACCAGACTATAACCGAACAACTTCGAAAATCGATCATGACACTCAGCTCCAGATTGCAAGGTTCGTTTTTCTCTCACTTTTACATTACTTGTTTAACAGTCACACACTCGCAACGTATATGAACTGAAACAATTAGCACCATAGTGACTTGATAGAGTGACCCCACACATCGACTCATGCGAGTCATAGACCTGTGATATCATCTGTTGTGTTGTTTGAACGGGGGAAACTTTGAGCGCGAGCTAAGAAGCACTGAGATAAGCATGCAAATTGCCTTATTATTATGGGTGCACACTTAATAATAACGCGGGGTGCATGCAAGTCCCAGTGAGACTTATCGAGCGTGAGGAGGGTTCTGCCCTACTATGTGTGAACTTGGTAGTACGTAAATATCAGTATGATACTTGACTCTCATCTCGTTTCGACCTCTAAATCAGTTTATTCCCAACTATAGAAACATGAGTGGACGAGGACACGGATGTGGCAACATCACCATGACTCAGGCTGAGTTGACCGACCTAATCAACACCCGCGTGGCTGAGGCTTTAGCAGCCTATCAAGCTGGTACGGAATGTACCAAGCATCCTTACCCCCATGTTGTGTACACGAACTTTTCACTTCTCATCAAACATTTACGAACCTCGATATTAACAAACATTGCCTGAACACTCATCAGAACGCCTAGCAAACTGTGTAGAATGCTAGGTGCTTGTGCGAACGTCCCTGAGTTGGATGTGGTAGCGTCGAATGAATGGTTATTACCTTCCTCACTTATCTTCATTTGTTTGGACCCAACACATTAACGCTCTAAACCTCGAAGTGCGATCACTTTTGCAACACTCTTGAAACACTGGGAATAATTCGAATCACTTGCTGGAATGATGGACAAAAGGATGAGTGTAGTTTCCTACCGACTTCAGTATTTGGATGACCCCGATTACCAGCAACAAACACCAGCGAACTGACTTCAATCTAAGTTTTTAACACTGGACAGCGACTCGCGGGGGGGTCAACTGTTACAAACCAACCTGGACTTTAGCAATGACAACAGATCTTAGTGTGGGATGTGTAAATTCCAACACAACGAGTAGTACCTTGGAACTCGGCACGAAGTGTGAAGAGAGGGACATTGTGGTGAAAGAACGTGGCGTTCGGCTTCAAGCACCAACATTAGAACAACAGTATTCGTGACACCCAGGTACTTGTAATAGTAGCCTACTGTAGGGGAAATGAAGGTGCCACCGGCATGCATTGGACGTTGGTAATTCAAAACGACCACAACCAAGGGAGCGATGACGGTACGGGAGGAATCCGCGTGCTTGTAACAATTACACCGGTAGTGGTGCTCACGGAAGGGAAGTTAGGATTGATGTGAGCAACGATAGGACAATAACAACATGGTGGTTTGGATGGGTAGAAAATCGTTTCACCCTAATCCTGTTTAACCCTGATGATTCGCAAAGCCAAACATGTTATGGAACCGGCTGATGGCAAGTCACTGCAACCTCACATGTTAGTTGGGACACAAACTCGACCCTACGGGAGACAGGCATGCGACACCGGTCTCACTCCTACTATCCTGGGTGGTTACGAGATAGTAGTCAGTAATGGTTCATTAACTAGACAAATCACTCAGACGCACCCCGTGTGAAGAAATTTAGCGTCACTTTATGCATTGAAGTACCAGAGTGGTGAGAAGATTTGCATCGTGTCGGTAATGACAGCCCAGAAAGCGTCTATGAAGAGATGACCTCACTGTAGTAGCAACTAACTCTAATACTCAGACAAAGGGCGATAAGAACAAGGATCTATCAATTGTCGTGACTAATCTCAATGTACAACTCGAAGAACTTTTAGACATATCACCACAATTATTACTCAGAAACTCGTTGATCTCACGATCAGAGGAAGCTCCGAATACTCGTACTCTTACTGTCTTGCATCAGGATGGGTGCAAGAGCAGTATACGCCACTATGAGAACTGTTCGGCAAGAAGGTCGCCAGACCTAGTCTTCGCGTTGGAAAGCCCCAGATATATCCGGGAAGATGAGCCTTTTGGTGTGTGTACTGATTACCGGGAACTCATCAAGGTGACAGTCAAGGAACCGTTTTCTATGACCGTGTATTGACGACCCATCGACTAGTTGCAAGGAACGAGCTTTATCAGATGAAAGTCCAGGGGGAAAAGATTATTAAAGCGACACATCCGACGCAATTCAGCCATGCGACTTTGTACCCCATGACCTTTGGGGTGGTCATCACACCCGCAGCTTTACGTATCATGTGAACCAACCATGTTATTCGATGACGTTCCGAATCTTTCCCCAAGAGAAAAAGAACATCACAGGCATTCTTGCATTTTATTAGGAGAGCCCCTGAGGGAGGAGCCATACCGCACGAAGTCTCGATGAATGTAACTTCTGGGTTCGAGAGGCGTCTTGGGTGGGCCATATAATCAATGAAGCAGGGATGCACGTGGATCTCGCTAAGACCCGTTTTGGTTGGAAACTGATCGACACTGAAGAATTCCCCGAGGCTACAACGATTACCTGATTCCGCTTGACGTTACCGCAGATTAATCGTAAGGATTCCGGAAACCACCAAAACTTAGACCTCGCTAGTACAGCCGAGTGATGTGATTACAAAGGACAGAACAGGAGGACGCCTTTCCAACTTTCGAATCTTAACTCTGCAAGACGCTGAGCATCGTTTCACCCGAGGGTGTGGGTAATACAGTGGTATATCATCATGTTTGAATCGGAGTCCCAGTTACACGCCGACGCAACACAAGAAAGTGACGACTTACGTAATGGAGTTACGAAGAAGAACAACACGACACACAACCGGTGGTAGAAATCGTGGCCTTTGGATTCACATGGAGGCATTACTTGGGCGGTACCGAACGCGTTACTTAGACCGATCACAAGGGCCTCCCGTGTACCCTGACCACGAAAGAAGCTTAATCAGTTGATGAGAACGCTGGATGGAACTTTTGGATGATTACGACCGTGAGACCTGAACGTGCACGACCTTGCAGTTCGCTATCCACTCTGACACACCTGACCAGACTCACCTTGTTCGAAGTGAAGACCTGTTGGAAGAGAATTCACAAGATGGGTTCATGCAAGGCATGGAGAAGCAACTATTGGCAGGGCGGACGACATTCGCTATCTCATGGAACAAATGTGGATCCCACTATACAGCAACCGTATGGAACTCATACTGAGCGAAGCACACCGACTCCGATGTTCCGGCAGCCTGGACTTGATAGGGGACATTAGGATTTTAAGTCTCGTATGAATAACCGGGCATGAAGGCCCCATAACACTACATATGAACGATGTTGGACATGTGCGAAAGCCAAGGTGGAACACCGGAAACCTACTTGTTTGACAGTAACCAGAAACACCCGTATGGAAACGAGAACGAACACCATAAAATTATCATTGGTTTACTTAAAACTCAGAACGGAACCGATATCACCTGGTGATCGTATATTGCCTCACGAAACCAGCACACTCTCTTACAATCAAGAAAACTAGCGAGTCTTCACAAGCTGTGGGTGTTCTGCTGAGAGAGGCGGCCTCATGCACGAGGTGCCAACTTCTGTTACTTCTGATGCTGGAGCTATACCTGATTTATGACAGGCAATACACGATACCCTCGGCTTACGTCTAGGCATGGACGTTTCGCATCACCGTGGGGCAAACGATCAGAGTAAACGAACCATCCTTGCACACAAGGACATGCTGTGAGTAGTACGGGAAGGACGCTCATCTTTGGGTGGGTGATAACCTAATCACAGGTCCAGGACTTGAGCTCAAAACTCTTAAAGATTGATTAGATCGGAAATTGTTTGATGGCAACGCGTAGCTGCTAGGAAGACTGATAAGCTTAAGAAACTCTGGGAGTGTGTTGTGGGCGAACATGTCATAATCGAAAGTATCACCTAGGAGAGTGCGGTACGTTATAGTAAATATGGTAATCTTAGCTTTCGACGCGTGGGAATATTCGAACTACTAGAATGAAACGGTGGCATGGCTCACAAACCCGGACTAATTGATGGAGTGGGATAACTGTTGTAATGGTATGTACGCCATGGATGTAAGACCGTGTTGTCCGATGAAACCCTTATGATACCCTTGTCGGAATCTGAAGTCATCAGAACAGTTGTATTTATCAGGGAACCTGTCGAAAACACGGACTAGGGAGTCAAGGTTCGCTAGCATAAGTTGTATGACAATTGTGTGGATTTGTTAAACTTCAATACGTGGACTGGAGTTTACATAGGAATGTAAGAATCTGTTGAAACTTTAATATCCTCAATGGTTCAAGAGGTTGAACCAACCATGGTTATCACTGGTGAATTTCGGGACGAAATTCCTCTTCAAGTTGGGGATGATGTAACACCTGAGGAAAATCCGCAGCAATCCTGAATTGCCACTTCACTCTCTCGTACCTACTTGTCAAATTTCGGGACGAAATTTCCTTCAAGTTGGGGATGATGTGACAACCTGAACTTTCAAGGTTAGTTACGTTGAAATCTTATGATCTAAACTCTGTTAATTATTAGTAATCTTGCTATCTATTATGTTTGGGCCTTGGGCCGCAATAACTGTTTATGACCGCATTTGGGCTTGCTAGAATTGGACCCATTAGTGCCATCCCTTATTCTATGAAACGATTTCTAAATCACTTTGCACTCTTAGGTTTGGGCAGCCTATTTGCCTTGTAGCCCAACTTGTAATCGGCCCACCTATCCTCAATGACTTAAGCCTAGTTTTGTATTTATAACTGATCGTACGTCAACCTCCTTATTATTTCCCAATCATTACTTAACAAAAACCCTATCTACCTATTGTGTGGCGGCAGTGAAACACCCCCCCTTTCTTCGAGATAACATCTTGTGCGACCCAAATCTCTGGTTAGTAATTCTTGGCTGCTGATTAGTCATATTTATATAATATTGTTTCTAGGTGATATCGAACGGTTGTTATGTGAACTTGTATGATTATCGAAGTTGTAGGAACTGAGGTTATCAAAACATGATATAGATTTATCACAAATATTTAATAATGAGTTGTACTTGTTTAAAACACATACAGACTAGGTTTAATGCGGCATGGTTGTTCACCGATCCGATCCGAGTAAGTTGTCTCGAAAAATAACAGCAAGAACGTAGGGCACTCGGTAATAATAGTCAAGAACTGTTGCGAGTCTAGACATAATTAATAGTGATAAGTTATATAGTTACTTATGCATGATGAATCATATGGTTATAATGTGATCGATATAGGAACCAAGATTAATGGCGATGTACGAGTAGCGGTAACGACCCATTTGTTTAACATGTTAGAGTTTGTTAAATAAACTAATCTGGTACAAACTGGCAGCCATGTGTGTGTGTGTATGATCAAATTATATGCAAATATTAATAGTGATGGGTACACTAGCAAAGGTATAGTAATTCACATGAGGTAATTCCTGAATGCATGACCTGCATGTTCATTAGATGACATGAAGTAAATGTATTTGAACCACTGTTATAATTGTTCACATGATGACATGATTAGTTGTTAATTGCTCACATGGTTACTTGTCATTATGATCGCTGTCGTGTACACGGAAACCGGAAACCGGAACACCAACTGTTATAACAGGCTGATCCATGAGCATGTGGACGGCTGCGTGACCTCGGGTCACCAGCCAAGTCCATTTCGCTGTTTGATTATCGGGCAGAATAAGTGGGCCGAACCCTCCCGATATACGTTGGGCCGCACAACTGTTATAACATTCTGCTTAGAACAAAGCTCAAACCGGGTTCATATGGACTTGCATGCTGTAGTAATTATAAGTTGGTGATTTGTAACTGTGCATGATAGTTCGACGAAACCCATGAACCGAGGAAACTTATGGTTCGACGAAAGGTGGATCCTTTGTCAACCGGTTCTTGACGAAAGTCCTTGATGGTTCATCGCTTGAGGTTGATCGTCGAGCTATCTCACATATGGGTTGGTGTTCGATATTAAGAATAGCTGTGGTGTAAACTTGTGTGAATATTCAAATGCATATCCATATATATATATATATATACTCGATATATTGATCCCTGTTGCACGTGATTTTGGAATTCAAAAGTTGGCAGCTTATCATTCATTTCATGTGAAAATTGTTGACCATTTATTTGTTTATTACAAGAATTTCGTGATTCCTTAACTCTCAATATATGCACTCAACCCAATAATTCAATATTACCTTTGGCCACTAAAGGAATCGGTCCAATTAAATTATGGCTGAACATAGCTTTTATGCGATGACTTTAAGAACCATAAGATGACATTATTGTTAAGTGATTTGTGCCATGTGAATTCATGACATCAAGTGTCAGGCCTATAGGTGAGTATATCTAGTATGTCGGCCATTGCATGAGAATTCATTATTGGTTGTGTATGAATTGAGGGCTTACATGAATTGATATAATTTATTGGTGCTATTCGGATATCATTGCTTGAATGTACACTATGATGGCAAATAATATGCTAACAACTTGAACGTAAACTAATTTCGGGTACATGAACATTATAGGCTTCGACTGATTTAGTGTGTGCAAGTAACTAACCTTACCGAGCAAACCAAGGTGAGTTCACTACATTCGAGCATGCGTCCCAGTGGTTGGGGACAGTCAGTGGGTATTCCATGGGGGGAATGAGTCTTTGGGTAAAAACGAGTATATTGGTTAATGATCTCACCTATCATCATTTGTAAGTCCCTCATCGGGTATTAGTTAGTAGCGCTACTTAGGTTTGGCACCCTCACCCCGTGCCTGTAGAGGACGGAGGTGAACTAATGACCCAGTCTGGCCCAGTACTAGATAGGAGTACGTGGGAAGGGCAGTCGTGTATTTCAGGAGCCGTCATTGTTCGGAAATGAGATATTAACAATATTACTTGCAGTGGTTATTGAACTGTTTTTCATACAATGGGTAACAAACGTTTTCTAAAACTGTGAACTCGCCAGCTTTGTCTGATACACGTGTTACATGCTCGCAGGACGTTAGGCATCTTGGTATTGGGAAGCTTGCTATCTGGGAGTGCTGGAGTGGTCATGGATCGAGGCTCTTGGATTAAATTACATTTGATACATTGGTTATAAGCGTTACTATGAAACAATTGCTAAACAACTTATTACATGCTTCCGCTACATAACTTTTGAGAATTACTATTATGTTGATAACTTATTCTGGTAAAATAATGTCATGACTTATTTAGATATTTATCATTGGTTCAATGTGATTGGTGGCTCGAACTCTGATGCGTAACACGTCTCGCGGGGTTTCCGCAGGTGGAATTTTTGGGGGTGTTACAGTATCAATTCCTAAAATATAGCAATTTCAGTTTTAAATCTCTATTATTCAATTTTATTCAACAATTTCTTTCTCTCTCTCTATCATGGTTCCCGTAGAAGTTCACTTCTGTCGAAGTTCACCTACCATCGAAGTTCAAGAGTCGCTGGAAAAACCCGTAGAAGACGATTGGAATGGGGATTTCAACTTTGCCGCCGTCGCCGTTTTATGGCCGCCGTCACCGTCGTCATTTTATCGCCGCTGTCGCCATTTTATCGCCGCCTTCGCCGTCTCCATAAACACCGGTAATTTACGTTCCAATGAAAGATATAGATTACAATTTACGTTTTAGAACTAATAATTTCAATTAACAGGTTTCATAAAAAACGTGTTGACTTTTATATTTTAAATCAATATATTCTAAAAAAACCTACTTTAACATCGTTGTTTCCAAACGTAATGTACATTCATTGACGTAGTTTTGCTGGCATTTTTTGAATTACTTGCAACAAATGTGAAAATAAAAGTATATAAGTTTTTTACCAACATTATGTAAAATATTGCATAAATAACAAAAACTGTTAGGTGCACTTTAAGGCATATTTTATCATATTTTTAACACATATTTGAATTGCATAATTTTGAAAGATATACCTTTAAGTTTTTTGGATTTCAGTTTTTTGATTTTGCTTTGTTTTTAATGCGATGTACACATGTGTATTCTGATTTTGTGCTGATTTTAATGCGATGTACACATGTGTATAGCGTCTGTTTTTCTATGATATCTAAGATTTTTTTTTTTGTGTATTGAATGTGTAAATTTGTTGATGTACACTTGTGAATTATGCAAAGTATTAGTTGCTGAGTTTTTTTGTTCAATTTTTTATTTTGCTCTGTTTTCAATGCGATGTACACATGTGTGTTCTGATTTTGCTATGTTTTTAAAGTGATGTACACATGTGTATTCTGATTTTAACGCGATTTACACATGTGTATACCGTCTGTTTTTGTGATATCTCAGAATTTTTTGTGTATTGAATGTGTAAGGTTGTTGATGTACACTTGTGAATTATGGAAAGTATTAGTTGCTGAGTTTTTTTTTTTTTTTTTTTTTTTGGCTATTATAGGAGATGTCGTTAACGAGAAAAGTGGAGATGGAAGGTCGATAAGGATGATTCACGTATGAGGTCGATAAGGATGATTCACATATGTTCGTTTGCTTGGTCGATAAGGATGATTCAACATACAACGTGGTGAATAGTTGTAAAAGATTATGTTTTTTTTTGTTTTTTCGATTATGTTGGGTTTATTGTTTTTACGAAACTAGAATTTGTAATTATATGTTTTTTTGTTTGGTTTGGAAAACATTATGGAACTTGTAATTTGTTAAATATAAAATAATTTTACAGGTATTGTTTCTATGTATGTATTATGTAGCTAATTACACATATGTACGATGCTAAGTACACATGTGTACTGTTCTATTTATATCCAAGTACACATGTGTATACCATTGAAATATGAAGGTTACGTGGATCTTAAAAATCAAAATTTGAATTCTGGTGATGAAATCTGAAATGAAAATTAAAATTGAAATCTGGTGATTTGTTGTTTGTTTTGATAATTATCTTATTAATAAATAAAACATAATGTGGATAATAAATTTAAAATAGGAAAGATGTAACTTAATTTAATTATTAAAATAATGATTTAAATCTAATTTTTATATAATTACAATCCTACCCTTAACAACTAAAAAGGAAATCAAGGGTCCAGATCTGTTCACGCAGTTCACTCTTGGGAGGTTGTTCACGCTGGAACCCTACCCTATATATATATATATATATACATATATATATATATATGTATATATATACATATATATATATAGATATATATGTATATATATACATATATATATATATATACATATATATTGTAAAGTAGTGTGTTTAGGATCGTTTGACAGTGAAGAAGATTAAAACATACATATGACATACATATGAATTATAGAGAGATGGCAAGATCAATAAGCATATGAATAAACATGATAAAAATTTAAAATATACCTGAGTTTATTAATTGAAAATCTTGATTACAAATAATTTCCTTACAATCGGGAGGAGCAACTATAATTTGAAAATCTAAAGATTTTGAACATCGAGAGGTTGATAATACAAGTTTTGGGTTTGAGGGTTTTTTCATACATAAGAAATGGGTTTTCTAAATGAAGTGAGATGTCTTCTTCGTTGATCTTCTTCCCTTTAATAGATGGAGTAAAAGGGTCTTCATTATTGATTTTTGAAAATATCTTCCGTATGGAGTGGCTTTTGTTGAAGAAATTGTTTGTCGTCTTTGAGAATAATTTGCACCATTTTGAAGAATTGAAAAGTTGGTTGTCTCTTTTTTGAATTATTTCCTGCATTCTTGAAAATAAGAAAAGTTGATTGTCTTCTTGTTGAATTATGTTGCACCACTTTTGAAGATAATCATTTTTCCAAACTTTCATCATTTCATCATTTTCTTTTTTTTTTGTTTTTTTATATATCATATCATATGGGTCTTGAGAATCTTGGAAAATTTCAGTCCCCGGGGATGAGTGTTTTGAAGTGGATGGAGACTGTCGAATTTCATTGACTATCCTTAAAATTTCTTCTGGAGAATTGCATCCTGAAAGTCTTTGAATATACTCTTGATCTTCATTGCTGGCTTTAATATCCCGAATTGGAGACCTTAAACTTGTTTCATATTGAGCAGTTAGTTCCTTATAATACTTGGTAACCGCTTGAGAATTTGCTTTTGTAATGATAAACTTATTCCACAATTTACATATGTATTGTCTATAGAGCAACGGAGGAGAAAGTTCTGTAGGGCTTTCTTCTTGAAAATTGTAAGTCCATAAACAAATCCACGGAATTCTGAAAACACTCATAAACTGTAAAGTGTATTCAAAAATTGGTGTTCCATCATGTTGAAAATACTCGACAAATCTTGAGAATGCTTCTGAAATTTCTTTGGGAAAGGCTTCTGGAATAATTCCCATATATTTAAACCATTTAACAAACCATCTTGGATAAATATTTGAAAAGTCTTCATCAAACTGGAAGAACCAAGAATGATCAAAATTTCTTAGAAGAAATGCATATTCCCATGCATCTTGATAATCATAATAGTTATATTGAGGATAAGCACTGAAATTTGAAAGGGTTTTTGAATTATAAGGCTTAGAATTCCAATCTTCCAAAGATAGAACCCTTAAAATTTTTACTTGACTATAAGCAATCTTGGAAGGATCTTCACTATTAAAATTGTGTCGAATTTTGACTGATTCTGAATCTACTAGAATTGCTTGATAATAATCTCTGGTCTTGTATTCTTCTTTGAAAAAGTGGCATCCTTTTGGATAAATGAAGTCGATTAAGGATAAAAAATTTTTGATAACTTTTTCGACTTCCAAAGGTTCTAGTATTTTGATAATCTTTTTATTGGGGTTGATAGTATAAGGAATGGTGGCTGGTGAAGAGCTTGAAGGAGGGGATTGTTTAGAAAGTTTTGTGAAAGAAGGAGATTGAATAATGAGTTTTGATTCTAGATTTTGAATAATGGATGAGAATGGAGGTCTAGGTCTGGGCCCTGGGGTTAGAGGAGCAAATTTGTTTTGAATATTGGGTAATAAAAGAAATTGTTGCAAATGGGTCGGTCTTGATGGGGAACTTGGAGAACTTGATAATTGAGATTTTGAGAATTGTTGTTTTGAGAATACAATCTTTTTTGTAGAATCAGAGTTGCTCATATTCCCTGTAAAAATTCTCTTGATAAAAAATCTGGTAAAGAATTATTTTCTCCTTTTATAAATTCTATTTGAAAATCAAAATTGCTTAATAATGCTTGCCATCTTGCAAAAACTTGTTTTGAAATCAGGTTTTTAATATCCTTTTCTAAAATATATTTTGCGGATAAACAGTCGATTCTTAATAAAAATGGTTTCATGTATAAATCAGCTTCAAACTTTTTTATACATAAAACTATACTTAAAATTTCCTTTTTAATTGTAGAATAATTCTTTTGAGTATCATTCCATGCACCTGAATAATATCTAACTAAATTTTCTTTATTATTTAATTCCTGTTTTAGTATTCCTCCAAATCCTAAGTCACTTGCATCAGTTTCTACAATTAATTTTGCATTAGGATGGGGAATATGTAAACAAGGTAAGCATTTTATTTTATCTTTGATATATTTTATTATATCCGTGTGTTCTTGAGTCCATGGTTTTGGATTCTTTTTTAACCTGTCATATAAAGGTTTACATATAATTCCTAAATCTTTAAAAAAGTCTTGATATAATTTAAACATCCTAAAAATCTTTGCAGTTGCTTTTTATCTTTTATTTGATTTGGAAATTTATTTGAAAATTCTAAACTTCTGTTAATAGGTTTTATTGTTCCTTGAATAATGTTATGTCCTAAAAATCTTATTTCTGTTTGAAAAAGACTCATTTTAGAAGGTGATACTACTAATCCATTTTTATGAATAATATTGTAGAAAGCATTTAAATGTTTAAAATGTTGATCTAAGGAATTTGAAAATATTAATACATCATCAATATAAACTATTGCATAATTTCCTAATGGTAAAATGATATCATTCATTATATTTTGAAATTCTGATGGAGCATTTTTTAATCCAAAAGGCATTACATTCCATTCATAGTGTCCAAATGGTACATTGAACCCAGTTTTATATCTATCTTCTTCAGCAATTTGAACTTGCCAAAATCCAGACTTCATATCAAATTTAGAAAATATTTTTGAATCATAAATCCTTTTTAATAAATCTCTTTTATTTGGTATAGGATATCTAATCCATTCTAAAACTTTATTTAATGGTTTATAATTTATAAATAACCTAGGAGTTCCTCTTTCTATTTCTGCATTATTTTGAACATAGAAGGCAGAACAAGACCAAGGGGATTTAGATGGTCTAATTAGTTTTTTATCTAATAATTCTTGTATTTCCTTTTTACAATAGCCTTCTAACTCTTGAGACATATGTATAGCTTTAGACTTGGTTGGAATATTTCTCTCATTAAAATCTTTAATATAAGGTAATCTTACTATATGTCGTTTTCTTTCCCAGAAAGCATTTGGAATATTTGCACAAATGTTATCTTTAAATTTATTCTTAGTTTCTTGTATTCTTTTTATAATCATTTTATCTTGCAATTGATTCTTTATTCTAATATGGTCAATTTCTTCAATTAAAAAATCCTTTTGCTTTTCTTTTAAGCTTAAAATATTTATTTGTTTTGAAGTAATTGGATGAGCAAATTCAAAGTAGATTCTTTTATTTAATACTTTAATACTTATTCCCTTTTCTTCAACTGTGAAAGGATATAACTGAGTTATGAATAGGAGTCCTAATATAATTTGAGATGTTAAATCCTTTACCAAAACTAATTGGGTTTTATAACAATATTTTTCTTTGCAAATATGAACATTTGTTTCCAGATAATCTATATGTAGTCTTTTCATAGTATTTTGTGGGTGTTAGACCTTCTTGAATACAGTTCATATCAGCACCACTATCAATCATGGCAACTAATGATAATCGAAATTCATTATTGACTATTATATTTAATTTAGTATACCATTTTTGAGAAGTTAATCCTTTTAAGTGATTTATTTTTCCTATATTCTCAGCATTGTTATTGTTTTCTTCATCCTTTTTATTTTCCCCCTTTTCTAGTTCTTTAATTTTTGATTTTATTTCTCGAATTTCTTCTTTAATATTTTTTAATTCTATTTGTAAATCAGTTATTGTAACATGATTTTCTTTTATTTGTTTTGTTTGAAATCTTTGACATATTTCATTGAAATTATATACTTTTTCTTCCTTTTCTATTGGAAGTTTATACTTTTCTTTTAATTGTTTTAAATATATTTGTTTTACCTCTTTATCATCAATTTTTTCTAATAATTCGAATAGATCTTTATTATTTTCTGTTAGAGAATTTATTGTTCCATTTATTTCACAAATACAAGGACCAATGCACTCACACATATTATCTTCTGAACTACTTTCTGAATTAGAATCTTCAATATTATTTAAGTCATTATCACTATAGTCTGAAATACTGTTTTCACTTGAATTATCATAAATAAGTATTTTATTTATCTGTTCTTTTAATTCATCAGAAATGTTTAGCTCATTTATCTTTTTCTTAGTATAATACTCCTTAGAATAATGTCCTTGTCTTCCACATTTATAACAAATAACAATATCTTGTTTACCTTGTTTTTTCTTTTGAAAATCAATCTTGTCTTTGTAATATTTTTGTTTATTTTTAATGTAAGGTTTTCTTTTATAGTTTTTCCTGATAAATTGTTTAGGAATTTTCTTTTTAGATTTAGAAGAATTTTTAAATGGTTCAAGTCCATATTGTTGACAAAAGCTTCCTAATTCCTTATGGCCTTGGATACCATCCCTTTTTATTTTTTCTTTTAATTTTAAATCATTACATATTTTTAATCCTTCTTGATTTATGTAATTTATTATTTGTCCATATGATAAATCTCTATAAGGAATATTATTATTAAAATCTTTTTTAATTTTTTCTCTAATTCTTTCTGCAAAAAATTTTGGTAATCTAGCTATAAATCTTTCCTTCTAATAGGATTCTTTACAATCATCTCTAGTCATAACTTTTGAAAGAAATACATCTTTATACCATCTAAAATCTTGTAATTTTCTACATGTCAAATTTAATAATATTAAAGAATTTCTTTCTTGATAATCTGTTTGATTTCCAATAAAATGTTTAATTATAGCAAATATTAAAGTAATAATTATATCAGGTGTTTCAGTTGGAACTTGAACATTATTTTCTGTTTTAATAATTAATTTTTTAGCATTTTGAATTATATGTTTTTCTTCTTCTGTAAGATACTTATCCCACCAACCTTTAAGAATTCCCGTAAAACCAGAAACTATCATAGTAAGAATTTGAGCTTCGTTATTTCCATTTGCTTTATATGCATTAGCTGCCATTATCATTTCTTGTAATAGATTAAGAATTTGATGTTCTGTTTGACCTTCTATATTCCATTCGTATAGAGAGGTTCCATCGTATTTTGCTTGAACTAAGGTATGTCGTTCTTCAAATTGTAAATCAGGTGGGGTTGGTCTAGGGTAATAATTTCTTGTTTCAGGTCTAGTAGTATAGGTACTATTTTTTGAAAATTGGTAATTTCCTCTTTTAATTTTGTTTATAGAATCTTCTATCTGTAAATCATTAAATTGTTCTTCGATACTTTGAATTTCCTGATCTGAAATAACATTTATATTTAGTTTTGAGATTTTTGAGGAAATATCTTGTAACATATCTTGTTGTTTGTTTAGACGTATTGGGATATCTATATTATAGGGTTTAAATATTGGATTTTCAATAGTCTCAGTCATTATTTTAGTATTTGAAGTACTAGGTTGATCTAAATTATTTTTATTATTATTAGTTTCTATCCTTTCTAATTGTTCTCCTATGGTATTTAATTTTCATTGGTGTAATTATTTTGAAAAATAATTGTCTTTACATTTTTATTTATATCTTCTTTAATGTTTGCTAGGGGCCTTGCAATATAGTCTTTATTTTCATTTTTTAATTTTATATCCGTATGTGGAGGATGCATACTAGTAATATCTTCATTTTTATCTATAATTGTATAGGTTTTGGTTATAGTATTACTAACAGATATATTTTCAAAAAATGGATACTCAATTTTATTTTCTATACAGTAAAGAGGAAACCAGGAGAAAAATGGAATATTTTCATCATTTTTACACATATATAAGTGCCAATCAATCTCATGTAAAAATCTTTCATCTTCATCGTATGTAGAAAAATACCATATTAAATTTTTATTATTATACTCATTGAACATTTCATCTTTTAAGTATTTTAACATTTCTTTATCCATAATTAGCAAGTTGTGCTTGAAATTTTTTCTATAAGTTTTATTCTGTAATTATTTTCTTCCTTTAATCTTTTTTCTAAAAATAATATATAGCTAGAGGGATGATACAGATTAGACGTATAATTAGAGGGATGATACGGGTCGGATGGAGGCATGTTGCATGGATTTTTATATTCTTCTATGTTTTCTCTCAAATACTTTATTCTCCTTTTGCAATTTTTCAAAAACCAAATATTGTTATTTCTTCGAGCTTGAGTTTTTGAATCACTCATTGTAATTCTTCATAATTTTCCATACCAGACTTAGTTGCGACATAAGTATTATTATCACTATCATTTTCTTCATATAGTGGTCTTGGAATAGTATTTGAAAAATCGACTCCTTTCATTTTCATCGATAGGCTTCTTCTAAATAAATTTTCATCTATAGTGTTTCTAGCATTAGTACTTGCTCCTATAGAATGTCTTGGTAATATACTACTAAAAGAAATATCTATTGAACCATCAGAATGTCCTACTATATTAGATGTTTGATTTTCTATCTCAATAGGTTTTGGTGGGTTTATATCTTGTAAATTCCATGTTAAAGATTGAGTTATTTCATTCCATTTTAATTTTTTAGGTGTCCTTATCTTTGTATGCATAGTATTAGCTTCAAAAATAATAGTTTCATCTTTTGGGGATATTAATTTTGTTTTAGGCTCTATAGTGGTAGTCATAGTCTTATAATATATTCTATATATAACTACTGCAGCATTAGTTTTTTCTTTAAACTCTAAATTTTTGGTTTTAATTGTTAATGTTAAAGTATCTAAAATATTTGGATCAAATAAACCAATTGAAAAGTTTGGATAGCAATTAAAGTAAATAGGACCATTTGAAATATTAGACTCAGCCATAGCTAGTAAAGAATTATTAAAATTTGTATGTCTTGCATCTCTTAGAATTAGTAATACAGGAGCATCAATTCCTAATTTGAACATGGTTTTAATGGCGACCTGAACTAAACCTATGTGTAGAAATTTATATAATTTTCTATGTCTTTTAATAGCTTCTACTGATAATAATTGCATGTTTTGATAATCTTTATTAATAGGTATGGTTTGTTCATGAGTTTTATAGAATAATCTTGTAAAAAATCAAAAGTACCAATTCTGTAAATAGTTTTAACATCTTGTTTTGGTATATTCCAATTTAAAAGATTGTTTTCAATTTGAGAAATATTAATTTCAACAGAATTCATATGTAAAGAGTTTATGTTTTCATCTTCTTCATCATTATTATTTGAGCTATAATCTCGTTTAGAAAAGAATCTTGATAACTGATTCATTATAATTATTTGCCTTTAAATTTTTAAAGTAGGGCTTCTGAGGGAACACCCCCATATCGTTGTGGTCCGGCTGCCCATCTTTACTATTTTTGGGCACAATGCTAATCCAACCAACGACCGTCAGGGCTTACCAACACAGCTTTACCCCCCCTTTTAAAAATTGCAAGGACAATAATCATAATAAATTAGTTATTAAGATAGTATTTAAACAGAGACATGGCTCTGATACCAAGTAGTGTGTTTAGGATCGTAAAGTAGTGTGTATATATATATATATATATATATATATATATATATATATATATATATATATATATATATATATATATATATATATAGGGGAATGTTCATTTGAGAAGAAATTTAATGTGAGACGAAAAAGAAGAAAGGACATATTAGTAAAATGTTATTTCATTTATAACTCATATCATTAATTTTTCTCTCTTTAATTAATTAGTTAACTAATCAATAATTATGCTACATATAATTTACAAAACCTACACATATCAAAATTTTCCTACATAGTCAAAATTTATCCTACACACCTCCAAATATATCCTACACAACTAGTAACTTATTCTACACCCGAAATTAAGTTGTTTTTTTTTATTTGGAAAAAGTATATATTTTGAAAAGGACTTACAAATTTAATTTAGCTAGTTATTATAAAGGGGAAGAATACAAATTAGTGATTTATGTAAGTTTACCAATATACCCTTTTATTAAAATTAACTACAAATATTAAATGAAGTAAAACGAAGCATTTTTATTGGTTGAAACTTCTTCTTTTTTCTTCTTACAAAAAAAATCTTCTCATTTGAACCCTCCACTATATATATATATATATATATATATATATATATATATATATATATATATATATATTATACTTTAAATAAACACTTACAAAATTCTCCTCTTCCAACGGGCTGGCAAAAGTCCCATCGGGTAGAGTATGACCATCAGCGTAGGTTTCCAAAGCTTGAACATTCTGTTAAACGTTAAAAATTAGATTACATATTGAATAAACACTTATATGTATAAACCATTACATTTTAAAAGACCAACTGCTATATGTTGTCGTCCCCCCGTGGTTTGCGAACTGTTGCTTTTCACGATTTTATTTTTGTTAACTTCACACCTTATTTATATTTCTCATCACAGAAAAGGTCTATAGTCTTCCTCCAATTTTCCATACCCATACCCATGGGGGAGTGTCCCTTATTGTCTCTAAATCATTATACCCTCCTAATCATATAAACTCCTTGTAGAAAGGGTAATCAAACCTCAATGATTTGAGGGATATTAAGTATCACTATAAATAATGGATTACAAAACAAATCTCTCCTAAAATTAAGGAGATGATTGATACAATATAATTACAATAATGATTCTAGAATAATCGATTATTATTCTCTAACCCCTTTCAATCGGAATGGTGGCGTTCCAAGGAGAAGCATGGCACAAAGGATTCAAAAGATGCACACGGAAGACTTTTCGCGAAGATATCCGCCACCTGGAGATTGATTGGAACGAACTTGGTGTATAGTTTGCTAGATGTTACAAGCTCTCTAACAAAGTGATAATCAAGATCGATGTGTTTTGCTCGTTATGAGAGATCGAATTCTAGGTCATAAATAAAGCACTTTTGTTGTCACATAAAAGAGTTGGTCGATCAGGTGGTAAGGCTCATTGTTCTTGGAGAATATGAGCAATCCAAACTATTTCGGTCGTTTGGCCATTGGCCAATTATTCAGATTCACAACTGGACCGAGATACAGTGGGTTGTTTCTTAGCACTCCATGAAACAATGTTTCCTTTAAGATAAACAAAGTATCCATAGGTGGAAGGACGTGTTTCTAAACACTGACCCAGTCCGCATCAGAGAAGCCAACCAATGAGGCTTTATGATGTCGACTAAATGTGAGACCAAATGACAACGTACCTTTAACATATCTAAGAATGCTTTTTACTTCTTAAAAGTGATTAACAGTTGTGACATGATGAAACTGGTAAACCTGATTAACAGCATAGGACAAGTCGGATCTTGTGATTGTTAAGTACTGAAGAGCTCCAACAAGAGATCAGTATTCAGTATTCAGTAGGATCGGATCATGGTGCGGATCTCTGTAAGTAGTGAAATATTCACGAGGAGCTAATGGTGTAGCAATTGCTTTAGAATCAAGAAGATCATACCAATGACGAATAACAGTTGCATACTTGGACTGATGAAGAAATAGACCAGTGTCCGTGTAGGCAACCTCTAGGCCTAAGAAATAACTTAGATCCCCTAGATCTGTTATAACGAACTCGTGATTAAGGCTAAGGCTGGAGATGAATGTGGCAATGGCAGTCTCAGTGGTTACATGTAAGGTTTAAATCATCCACGTAGACGAGTAGATACATGATACAAGAATCACTAGGGAGCACAAAAAGCGAGGTATTTGCACGACTATATGTGAATACATATGAAACTAGAAAGGTACTTAAACGTTGAACCATGCACGGGGAGCTTGTTTTAACCTATATAGCGCCTTGCTTAAACAAAAACATGATTATGAAAGTGTGGATCACTAAAACCTGGAGGTTGTTCCATGAAAACTGTTTTAGTCAAATTGCCATTTAAGAAAGCACTTTGACTTCTAATTGTTGCAACTTCCAATTTTGGTAAAATGAATCATGTAAATGACATTGTCGTGAGATATTAACTAAAACATGTACGATGATATGCATGTATAGTCGTTTGAGCAAAACGTTGAGTTTTTTAAATTGATTTTGACTTGGAAAGTAGAATCTAGTTTGCTAGTGTAAAAAGAAGGTAAAGTACTTATAGGTTATGCGTGACGTATTTTGTAAAAAACGAAATGCTACTTTTGTTTTTAGAAGAATTTATGTAAGTCGAAAATGGTCAGTCCCCATGAAGTTTCCTTGCCCACGTATTTTGAAATTGAAATGACGTATTGAGCGGTGTATGAAAAGTCTTTTGAAAAAAGTAAGTTTTGTATCTTTTTAAGGGATCCTGCATTAGAATAAAAAATTTGGAATTTGGAGAGTCTTGTGAGAACGTTGATTCTTAAAAAAAAATCTAGCATAATGCACTTAGTGGTCGTTGAAGTGTTTTTTTTTGTAAATTGATTTTGAAAAGAGTTTTAGTAACGAACTTATAATATCTATAAGATATTATAGGCATGTGAGAAAGGTTGGTTCGATTTTTGATTGAGAATGAAAGTTCTTAGTATAATGACATAACATGAGCGTGTTAGTAATTTACCTTAAGCATGAAATTTGTGGGCAAGGTATTCATTAGACCGATTAAGTTAATGGGTAGCATTTCGTTAGATTTTGAAAGCCGGGAACAAAACGTTTACGATATGACTAAGTATTTCGTGTATGCGGTTTATGTGAAATAGATTATGGGGTAAGATATACGTTTAATAAATAAATGAACCTTGAAATTTGCATAAGTAGGGGTTTTTAACGAACGAATAAGCAATTTAGGTATAAAACATGATTGTGTTTGCATAATAAAGTCCTTTTGAAGGAAAATTTTGGTAATGATCACCCAGGTAAGGGAATCACCCCAAAATGGAGTTAATTGTCAAGGTAAGGAATTCACTCCTATCTTGATGATAAGTCTCCATTCACTCCACACATGAATCTATGCCAGCCTTTAAAAGCATACCTCGGTTTACCATGTGCATATTCAATTCCATCAATATAGAAGAACCATCGTTAGTCTGAACAGTCATATGGTGCACATCATGTAACGGCACATTTGTAACAGAAGATGTTGGGAAACGCTACATCACATTAAAAAATAAAGATTTATCACAACCAACCAAAATGAAAATAACTTAGCTAGAAAATAATTAATAAATTTAAATTATTTGGAATCATGGCAGACTTACAAATCGGTATGTAAGGACGCAATCGACTTCATACACATTGGCAACAGGTAGAGGAGGATTCTCGTGAACAGCCAGTACTTCATCAAAAAACGCTGATCGTCTTTAGGGTCGTAATCCGGATCAGATACATCAACAACAATGTCAACATCAACATCTTCAGATGGAAAAGTATCTTCATCCATGCCATGCTGAATTTCTTCGTCAGTATGACAAATCCGTAGATGAACAGATTCTGGCCAAGTAATCACGCATGTTCCAAAAATAAATGCACACAACCGGTGTGACAACCCGAAATTTTGATCCGTTAACATAACTCATCCGACAACTTTAATTGTTTCATACAGTTCATTTAATGTGTGTAGAATGTTAAAAGAAGTTGTGACCCATGTGCTGATTGAGGTCCAAGAGAATCACATTCGATACAAGCTTGTCAGCCCAAACAATATCAGCCCATGTGCGGTTCATGTAATACAACAGTTGTGGTGATCCATTAATTCTCTACTTTAACCGACACAAGTTACACAATTAAACATTGGACTGGTTGTATTAGAAGGAAATTAAAAGTGGGCTGATGGAGTATAATTGTGTTGGTTGGGCCGATTGCAACATGTGTCATTGTTACTTAAGAGGTTGCATGAGCATTAGGCTGCTCGTATTTTCATTTGGCCCAAGTATCAAGAATTTGAATTGTAAGTTGCTAGTTTAATTGAAATCACATGTGGCACTGATTGTCAGCATATCACGTGAAGTTGAGTCAATTTTTATAATTCAATTACAAAGCCCATGTGCTGAGTAATAAAGAGGCCCACTGCTCGATAACATCTTGGTTCAATCAATGCAAAAAAGGATCCGACAATGGATTGTTGAGGAGAATTTTGTCGCCGGTGGGGTCTTTCGTCGGCCCAATTGTCATCGAAGCCAGGAGAGGCCCCACCCACCTCATGTATTGATTGTTTTTCTCGGCCCACCCCACTCGGAGCCTAATCCGAACCCACACACAGACCTAATTATATACGGCTATGCATATTGTTGCTGCCATAATTCCAAAGTGCACACACACGACACAAACCCTAGCTCTAATTTGCTCTCTCCCTGATCGACGGCGGCCCAGCTCTGTTGAAGCTTCCTTTGCTTCGAAAGATCGTCCTAGTTGCCTTAGAAATCGGGTTTGGTTAATCAACTGGGAGCGGGTAATGTAACGTAACATACCGAGCAAACCAAGGTTTATAGGGTTATATCTTGTGGAACTTGCTGTCTGGAAGGCTGGAGTGGTCATGGGTCGAGAAACAAAGAATCTCCATACAAGCTTAATGGTTTATGTACACATGGTTTATGAAATACTTAACAAATGAATTATGCTTCCGTTGTATACAATGAATGACATGTAACATTTTTAGCACTTTATGTTAATGAATGAAAGTTTATTTAAATACATTTATGAGTTCAATGTGATTGGTGGCTTGGATCCTGGTACGTCACACGCCTCGCAGGGGTTTCCGCATGTGGTATTTTGGGGGTGTGACAGTTTGGTATCAGAGCCACTGGTTATAGTGAACTTGGTTTTAAAACGTTTTTATAAAACCAGACTATAACCGAACAGTTTTGACAACAAGAATACGACCATGACACTCAGCTCCAGATAGCAAGGTTCGTCTCTCGTTCACTCCTTGCACAGCATAACTAGTGAACACTTACATATGATATTGCATGTGATTGCACGTTTAGCACAACAATATGAATTCATGAAGTATTAAGTGATTGATAGCGTGGTGTTACCATAGAGATTCGTGACCCCTGTTTTGTGATATTCTTTGGTTGACATCTGAGTTTGAGGAACCATTTGACATGAGTTAGGAGGAACTGAGATGAGCATGCAAATCACAATATTATTGTGGGTGCACACATAATCATAGTGTGGGGTGCATGTGAGTCCCAGTGAGGCTTAACGAGTGAAAAAAGGGTTCTGCTCTGTTATTTGATCAATGTGAAACGTAACAAGTCTATAGGAGTCATAGTAGTGATTGTCTCCTACTCAAATGTGACCTTTTCACTCCTCTCTGAATCCTTTCGAATCTCGATGCTATCGAGTATTACCTAAACACTCATCTGAATGCCCCGCGAACTGGGTGGAACGTTAGGTGCTTGTACGGACATCCCTGAGTTGGATGTTGCAACGACAATGATTGGTCTATACCTTTCTCACTTTTCTTCGTTTGCTGGAACTCTATGTATTGACGTCTTAGACTCCGAAGTGTGATCACATCTGCAACACTCTCGCAGCATACCGCGTATTACTCAATCGACTTGCTAGATCAATGAACAAAAGGGTAAGCGTAGTATTTTACCGACCTCAGTATTTGGACAACCCTGATTACCGAAAATGTACACCAGCAAATTGACTTCAATCGAATTCTTAACCCTAGTCAGCGACTCGTGGGAGTCAACTCTTACGAATCAATCGGGACATAAGCGATGACAACAGATGAGAGTATGGAATATGTGGCTACCAGCACAGTGAGGGGCGCGTGGCACGGAATGTGAAAAGATGGACTTTGATGGTGAAAGATCGTAGGGCATCGTTTCAAGCAACGACATTGGAGGCAACAGTCGCGGCAACATCAAGGTACTCCTAATCGTAGTCTACAGCATGGAAACGAAGGTGACATTGTCAGGGATTGACTATTGCTAAGTCAAGACGTCAACCAAGGGGATAATGATAGTATTGGGAATCCTCGCAACCGTAACAACAACACTGGAAATGATGCTCGTGGAAGGACATTTAAGATTGGCATAGGAGACGCCAGGCATAGCAGCAACATGGTAGCTAGTATGGGTAGCAAATCGCTTCGTCTCTGTTCTATTTAACCCTGACGCTTCTTGAAGCTGAACCTGTTGTGGAATTGACTAAGGGCAAGACAACCGAAACCTCATAGGTTTTGTAGGGATGCAAACTCGACCTTATAGGATAAGTGTTCAACATCGGCCTTCCTTCTACTACCCTTGATGGTTACAATGCAGTAGTTAGTGTGGATTGCTTATTCAGAAATCGCGCAGACATACCTTGTGAGGAGAAAATTTTGTGTGGAGAATCGTTATTTGTTCTAAAGCAACAGAGTGGTGCAAAGGTTAGCGCCATTTCAACTATGAAGGCCCAGAAGTGTCTACGGAGGGATCACCCCGCTACGTTAGCAACCGTTACTGATATTGAGGCTAAGGAAAGGAGGATCAAGGATCCACCAATTGTTCGTGATTCCTCTCAGTGTGCTACCCGGGGAGCTTTCAGACTTACTTCCACCACTGTTAGGCAGAATCTTAGTTTGATCTCACGATAGGGGCAGCCCTGGTTATTCGTGCTATACCGTCTTGCACCAGGAGAGTTGCAAGGACTATCTACAGGAACTGTTGGACATGAGTTTTATTGGACATGGTTTTTGTTCTCTTTGGGGAGCCCCAGCTATATTCGAGGAGATAAAGCCTTTTCGTATGTGTACTGATTATCCAGAACTCAGCAGGGTGACAATCAAGGATTGATTGCCTCGACCATGTATTGACGGGAGACCAAGAGGAGAATGTTCCTACAACGACATATCAAACGCACTGTGGCCTTTGCAACGTTGTACTCCATGACCTTTGTGCTAATCATCACGCCAGCAGCTTTATTGATCACATGAATCAACTATGCTTATTGATGACGTGCCGAATCATTTCCAGGAGAAAGGAACATCATGGACGACATCTATATCATATTTTAGAGTTTCTGAGGGGCGAGCCATTGTGTGTGAAGTCTTGTTAAATGTAACATCTAGATTCGAGAGATGCATTTTGATCATGTAACCCACGAAGTGGGAATGCACGTGGATCTTGCTAGGATCCATTGGGTTAGAAACTGATCGACACCAAAGATTCCTTCGGGGATACAACAATTTCTTGGTTTCGCTGAACACTATCGCAGATTCATCACTGGATTTCGAAGATCGCGCAGCTTGAATTTCTTTAGCACAACAGGGTGTTGTGTTCGGGGAAGACAAAACAGGAGGACTTCTTTTCAGCTTTCAAATCCCAACTTTGCAATACACTGAGCATCGTCTTTACCCGAGGGTACGGGTGATCTAGTGGTATACCATGATGACTCGAGTCAGAGTCCCAATTACACGCCGATACAAAACGAGAAGGTGATGGCTTACGTAGTGGATTTACAAGAAGAATTACCACCGGCGGTGGAAGCCATGGTCTTGGGTTTAAGCTGGAGGCATTACTTGGACGGTACCGAATACACTACTTAGACTGATCACAAGGGCCTCCCGTGTACCCTTGTTTCAATAGAGCTAAGCATGTGATGGCAACGCTGGGTGGAACTTGTGAATGTATACGACCGTGAAACCTGGACGTGCACAAGCTTTGCAGCTCGCTATCGACTTTAGCATACCTGATCAGACTCGCCTTGTTCAAATTGAAGAACTGAAGGAAGAGAGTTCTCAATATTGACCCATGTGGGGCATGGGGAAGCAACCTTTGGTAGGTCGGACGATACTCACTACCTCATCGAACGAATGTGGATATCACTGTACGGTAACTGTAGGCAACTCGTGTTGCGCAAAGCACACCGGCCTCGATAGCCTAGTCGTTTAGGTTTTGGTGAGAAATATTAGGATCTATAAATCTGGCACTGGTGATCGGACATGAATGTCCACCTAACTATGTATGTGAATGACGCTTGGCTTGTGGGGAAGTCAAGGTGAAGCATCAGCAACCAGAAACACCTATATGGAAATGAGAATAGACTGCCATGGATTCTGTCTACTTGCAGCTCGAAACGGAAACAACACCACCTGGGTGATCGTTGATTGCCTCAAGTTACCAACACACCTTCTTGCAATCAAAGAAACTGACGAGTTTCATAGCTTGTGGATATTCCCCTGAGAGAGGCGGATATCTGAGCACAAGGTGCCAACCCCTGTACCTATAATTTTGAGCTATACCTGATTTATGGCAGGCAATACGCTACACCCTGGGCTCACATCTAGGCATGAGCATTACTTATAACTGTAGGACAACCGGGTAGGGTAACGTACCATCCTGACACATGAAGACATGCTGCGAGCATGTGCGTGATTGACTTTAGTAAACATTTGGAACGACACTTATCTTGGGGTATACAACCGTTATCGTTTTAGTATGCATACAGCTCTGTTTGGGGCATTGTATGGATGACAATGTCAACCTCCTTGTTGGACTGAGGTGGATGACAACCTAACCACAGGTCCGGGACTGGTACTCGAAACTTTTGGGAAGAATGATTAGATCGGAAATCGTTGGCGACAACGCGTGACCGCCAGGAAAGCTGTTAAGCTTAGGAAAACACTGAAAGTTTGCTGCAGGCGAATGCGTCAAGATTGGAAGTCTCACCCTGGGAGGGTACGGTGCGCTTTGGGAAGCATGGAAAGATGAATTTATGCACATAATGGGATAAAGTGCACAATGTCATTTATGTCTCGAATCTAAGGCCCTGTTTGACGAAGCATTTGTGATACCTCTATTAGACAAGTTGCAGTTGTCGAGGAGCCAATCAAGACATAGACGAGAAAGTGAGGTTCGTTAACACAGTCCAATTTCCGATCGTGAGAGTTTATTGGAACTCAAGACGTGAACTGGAGTTCACGTGGGAACGCAATGATCGGAGTAAGCTATAGTATCCTCAGTTGTTCAAACGGTTGTATCAACTTCTGACATCATTGGCGAATTTCGGGACGAAATTCTGTTTCAAGTTGGGGATGATGTGGCACCCGAGGAAAATCCACAGTCACCCTAACCTAACACCGTGCTGCCTTGAGTCTTTTATCAAATTTCGGGACGAAATTTCTTTCAAGTTGGGGATGATGTGACAAACCGAAATTTTGATCCGTTAACATAACTCATCCGACAACTTTAATTGTTTCATACAGTTCATTTAATGTGTGTTGAATGTTAAAAGAAGTTGTGACCCATGTGCTGATTGAGGTCCAAGAGAATCACATTCGATACAAGCTTGTCGGCCCAAACAATATCAGCCCATGTGCGGTTCATGTAATACAACAGTTGTGGTGATCCATTAATTCTCTACTTTAACCGACACAAGTTACACAATTAAACATTGGACTGGTTGTATTAGAAGGAAATTAAAAGTGGGCTGATGGAGTATAATTGTGTTGGTTGGGCCGATTGCAACATGTGTCATTGTTACTTAAGAGGTTGCATGAGCATTAGGCTGCTCGTATTTTCATTTGGCCCAAGTATCAAGAATTTGAATTGTAAGTTGCTAGTTTAATTGAAATCACATGTGGCACTGATTGTCAGCATATCACGTGAAGTTGAGTCAATTTTTATAATTCAATTACAAAGCCCATGTGCTGAGTAATAAAGAGGCCCACTGCTCGATAACATCTTGGTTCAATCAATGCAAAAAAGGATCCGACAATGGATTGTTGAGGAGAATTTTGTCGCCGGTGGGGTCTTTCGTCGGCCCAATTGTCATCGAAGCCAGGAGAGGCCCCACCCACCTCATGTATTGATTGTTTTTCTCGGCCCACCCCACTCGAAGCCTAATCCGAACCCACACACAGACCTAATTATATACGGCTATGCATATTGTTGCTGCCATAATTCCAAAGTGCACACACACGACATAAACCCTAGCTCTAATTTGCTCTCTCCCTGATCGACGGCGACCCAGCTCTGTCGAAGCTTCCTTTGCTTCGAAAGATCGTCCTAGTTGCCTTAGAAATCGGGTTTGGTTAATCAACTGGGAGCGGGTAATGTAACGTAACATACCGAGCAAACCAAGGTTTATAGGGTTATATCTTGTGGAACTTGCTGTCTGGAAGGCTGGAGTGGTCATGGGTCGAGAAACAAAGAATCTCCATACAAGCTTAATGGTTTATGTACACATGGTTTACGAAATACTTAACAAATGAATTATGCTTCCGTTGTATACAATGAATGACATGTAACATTTGTAACACTTTATGTTAATGAATGAAAGTTTATTTAAATACATTTATGAGTTCAATGTGATTGGTGGCTTGGATCCTGGTACGTCACACGCCTCGCAGGGGTTTTCCGCATGTGGTATTTTGGGGATGTGACAACCGGTCCATGAAAGTTTTGCTAGGATTCATGAGGGGATGGTAATGTGTTTTTTGTTTTGCTCATGATTTGTGTCTTTTTGTTGTTCAATATGTTAACCTTTTTTTATTGATGTTTATGTTACTATAAATACAGAAAAATGATGACCCGAACCAAGAATTACCTAGTTTAACCTACTTATTTGAACGCACACGTAAAAGGACACGAGGACATGCATATGTTGAATTGTTGTTGATACATATGATGACACCAATAGGAAAATTGTAAGTTCTTTCTACTCTTAACCTTATGTAAATATCCATGTTCCATATTAACGTTATGTTGTTAATAAAAATATTTTTTAAACCGACATGTCTCGACCAAACTAAACAACCTTTATTTGAAATGACCCGTTTTAACCTGGCCCGCCTGTTTTGCCAGGTGTAGTTATTATGTAATAATCTAATGAGTTGCTTGAATACTTTATTTTGTAAGAATTAAATCCGCTTTTACTTCCCTTAAATTAACCATTTGAAATGTCTTTTCTTTGACATAGCATGTGCTTAACAATCTTCACTTCCTGTCATGGTATTCAAAGAAAAAGAATGTGTTAGTAATGTTCATAATGGTATAAAAGGCTGCTGCAGAAATACATTAATCTTTCATCAACCTGAATGGTGGTTCTGATTGCAGATGCTTGTACAATATCTAAATCGCTAAGTCTGCTGTTATTACATAATAATTAATTTAGAATAGTTTTAGTTTGAAGGTTCTAACTCATTTTTAGGCATGTGAAAGCTGGATGGAAGGCATAGGTGTGAGTTGATTAATCCTGCAATATGAGGGACACCTGTAGCCCTTTACAAATGACGACTACTCAAAAGTTAAAGGGCCGAAGAAAAAAAGCGGATACCTTCGATTAGTTGGAACGATGCCAGCCACAAAAAGTAACAGTGCTTCTTCGACAAATTCACAAACTATTGATCATCTAAAGAGTGTTGTCAATGCTATGGCTATTATCATCCAAGAACATATCCTCAATGCAAACCTGTCTTTGGTTCTTAGCAATACGAACATACAGGTAATTACATGCGTGAACCATTATTTGTTCTTTTATGATTACGTATTTATGTACCAGCATTTGTTTCATTTATATGTCTTAGGTCTCTGGTATTGGTTCTTTGGTCCATAACAACTCTTTACCAATTATGTTAAGTTAACTGGATATCATATTCAACAAGTGATAATGATATTGGTAATCACCTTTAACTTGTTACATTTAATTATTTTGCAATATTAAATGGATATGCTTATGTTGTTGTAATTTTGGTATGAAATTGATTAGCTAAAACTTTCCATTTTACAAGGCAATAAAGATGTTTGGACAATTGATCTTTAAATTTTTGTTGACATTGCACTTAAGGTAATATGTTAGTTTTTTTTGTCTAATTGTTAGGTGTTTAGGCCAATTAGAAATGCCTATATATGATATATTGGGTTTTTTTTTTTTTCTAATTGTTAGGTGTTTCGGCCATTTTCTTATAAAGGTTTTTATTGCAATTCAAGATCAATGAGTTTTATAAATTAGCGAACTATTATTTTTTCTGAATGAATACTAATACTTGTTTATATGGTTGATCAGTATTATGAGAAGCTTTGGAATGTAAAGATTTGGAATTCAGAATATGTTACTTATTACACAATGTTTTGTTAACATTTAGATTATGTTTTGGATTGTAGTTATTATTGAAGTTATAATATTATGATTTCTACATTTATAGCTTTATGGAGCTTTTATTTTATATTTTGTGTCACACCCCGACCACGTAAAACAACAAAACGTGACGGAAACGTCGGGGAGTGTTGTAACAGAATCATTGTTTCACAACCATGGATTAAACAAACTTCGTTTTATTGAATTAAATGAGTTACAATTGTAGGTCCCTCGGAGGTTGAGGTTTAACCTATTCCTTGTTATGTTTAACCCACTAGCAAGTGCGGAATCCAAGCTAGCAAGCAAACCGGAGTTTATATGTAAGCAAAGTGAACAAGAGAAAGAGTAGACAAGCAAGTATCAAAGTTTTCTCTTGTATTTCAGTGGACACGGTTACAGACCTTGACCAAACTGAAAATACACTCTAACAAAGACCTGGGTTTCACACACAAAAGCTCTCTATGAAGAACACACACTTTGGACAGAAACTTATCAGAACTATGTGAAATGAAACCCCTTCATGGATATATATATACCCATATCAGATTCCCATGCACGAAGGATAGACATTCTGATCGAAGGATTATCTGTCGACCAGAAAGCCATTCGAAAGATCTCGTAGGATCTAAGCATACCTCGAAGGATTGTATATCCTTCGAGGTCCACAGAGATACTTCGAAGGACATCTTTCGAAGTCATCGAAGGATACTAAACATCCTTCGATGACATCCTTCGTGGCATATCATCTTTCAACTACTAAGTGTTCAAGTTTGGCCAAGTCAAACCAGGAGGATGGTTGACTTGGTCAAACAACACATTACAATACATAAACACACATAAAGGACGTAAACACAACGACAAAAGACATCGTTTTATACATTACAAAATATAGACAAAGTACAGACACAAAGTGCACCAACAAACTCCCCCTTGGCTGTAGCTTTGTCTTCGTCTTCAAGTCTTAAGTCTCTAACGCCCTTTCCACGGCTACATGATGCGCCGACCATGCACTTCCTGCATTGATCAACAAGTTGAAGCAGTAGCGAGCCATCCTTTGAAACTTCATGGCTTGATCTCGATCTTGAACTAGGTAATTGATTTCATTATCCTTCAACAAAATGATATCCGATCTGGACATGTTTGTAATCCACATCGGATCGATTATCCTGAAGTTCTCTGCATTGTCTCTGAACAAGATCACAGCTTCACCGGTATCCGCATCATAAACCCAGCAGCGGAAATTCTCAAGAAAGTCAGTTTTCATCTTCAACAGCGGAATCTTTTTCATCAACCTAGGAGGATCATATACCAGACGATAACGAGCAGTGTTAGTTTCTGGATCAAGAGTGAACTTGATTTGCTCGTATCTTGGAAATTGAGGCTTGTACAGAGGATCCTTCCACCCCAAACGCCTTTCTAGCCTGATTTTCTTCGCAAAGAGATCTACCATATGCTCTTTAGATCGATTGATCACATCAAGCTGCGCCAACACTGCCACATCATAATATGGAAGTGTGAGAATACTCAGGAGAGTCCCGAAGTATTGAAGACCAGATTCTCTCTTCACAACCATACAATGCAGATCTTTCACAAACATCCAGCTGATGATTCGACCCCGCGCCTGATTTTTCTCCAGAACCATATAGTTTGCCTGCTCCAACGGGGCGAGCGGAGGAGGATTCCTAGCAAGGAAATCCGCTCGCCATTCTTTAATAGTTTTCTCACGGCTTTCTTGTGCAGTAGGAGAATCAGAAGAAGTGTTGTCGAACTCAGCAGTCTTTGCAGCAATAAATTCATCATCAGGCACATTCAGCTCAGCATCGTCCTCTCGAACATACACAGGACGTTCAGGATCAGAACTGATGAAGATTTCATCAATTGTTGAGAAATCAGTCTGATCCTGTACCAGAGGAGTCGCATCAATCACACCTTCAGCAACATCATTCAACTCAAACAACCTTGATAACTGTTCATCTGTCATCTCAGATACAAACTCTCCCTCTTCTAGTGCTTCACCCGTGATAGGATGAAACTTTTGAGCACTTGACGATTCAGGAGGATCTTCAGTAAAGTTTTCTGGATCTAGACTGATCTGAGAAGGATCTACAGACGTTTCCAATGTTTCAGTCTGTTCAGTTGGACCAGTAGAGACTGTAGGAGGAGCTGGAGTATCTTGAGCAGTGCTAGATCCGCCTGCAGCACCGGATGCAGCTGCACCGGAGCCTGAGGCTGCTGTCTGATCTGGATTAGCAGAATCATCATCCTGATCATCTTGACGTCTTGGGAGTACTATCCCTTGAGCATTGCACCTCTCTCTCCATAATATCCCAACCTGTTTATGAACCCTACCAAAGTTTTCATGCATAGGTTGGAATGCTTTCTTCAGTCTTTCATCACGATCGCTAACTGTTTCCCTTAACACTTTTGCTGAATTTTCCAGATTAGTGCTGTGTCTTTTCATGATCTCCACCTCTCTATCTCTTGCCAAGTTAGCCTTCTTTAATCTATCAATTTCTTCAGCTTGTTCTTTGATCTTCATACTTTGAGCATTTACAATAGAACACAGCTGATTGTGAGCCTCTGCATCCTTCACTCGTTGTACACGATGTTCTTCAATCGTTCGTGTATGACGGCCAACTATATCACCCAGTTCACTGATTTGTTCAATCAAGAACTGTACCTTATCAGCTTCAGAGAAACCTGACAAGGTTTCTGCCAGAGATGGCCTGGAGGGCTCAGGTCTCGATGAACCAGATTGACCTGCCTGACCCGAACCACCTGAAGGACCAGTTATAACAAGAGTAGGTCGAGGTTGTGTACCTGTGGTGGGAGTTTCAGGTGGCTGTTGATCAACAGACACCTGATTAGCTCCCGAAGACCTCTGTGGAGAAGACATAAGATTAATTGTCTCAGAAGCAGTTAACTGATCGCCAATTGGAGGAAGCTGCTGCTCAGGATCAGATGAAGGCTGAACTGACACTGGAACAGAAGTGTCAGCAGTAGATTTCTTTGATCCACGACCACCCTGTCGTTGAGCCTTCCTTTTCCTAATAAAGCCTGGAGATGTGAGCGTATAATCTTCATCATCCTTATCTGAGTCTCCAGTACCACCCTTCTTCTTGATTTTCTCAAACCTGGTATTCCCACGACTATCCTTGTATTTCCTCAACCCCGGAGGAGTAGGATTATCATCATCAGGCGAAGAATCACCATCATCATCACCAGAACCACCTGCTTCATTTTCAGAAGATGAACTGCTATCATCAACAAGTGTTCTCGGCTGATCCACTTTGCCCTTTCCCTTGTCAGTCGCAGCAACACTCGACTGACCAGCACCAACATCACCACCAGAAACAACTGGAATATCAGGATCAACAGGCATGACCTGAGCCACTTCAGCAGTCACATTCACATCAACCTTAGCACTAGCTGCTGCACCAGAACTGCCAGCAGATCTTCTAGTGGCTTTGATTCCATGCTTAGATGTGAGTTGCTCATCAGCCATAGCAATCAATCTTGGTTCTTCATCGTCAGACACACTTCCTTCACGTCGCCATCTGTTGTTCTGTGGAGGCTCATACTCAGGAACATCAAGATGACCAATCATTTTCCTATCTGGATGCGTTCCCGTGTAAACCCCCATAGACTTGACAATTAGAAGTGTGCGCTCGTTCATAGGATTCACTGGAAATACATCTGCCTCGGCTTTAGCAAGATCAGGAATCTGATCGTCTATCAACATTTGCAGAAAGCGAGGATATAACCAAAACTTGGTGTTAGTTCGCTGCTTATCGGACGGAAGTGGCCTCTGAGAGTTCTCCTTCAGATTGTTGAAAATATAACGAGAGATGTTGAACGGCTTGTTCAGAATCAACGCCGTAAACAATCCCGTCAGATCTATAGGAGATAAGTCGTACCCAGAGCGCTTGTTGCTTAGGCAGTGAATCAGAATGTGCAGAAGGAACTTGTACTTAAGCGGCAGATATTTCTTGTTGATTTGATTTGTAAGGACGTTTTCGCTGTACTTGAGCCTTAACAATAAACCCCTTTGACACTGCAAGTCTATTGATGTTGGATCCTCAGATTTATCACCAAGTTGAAGACGTTCTCTAATAGAATTCTCAGTAATGACTACTGGCTTTTCTGCAACGATTGCCCTGATTACTTCCTGATTATCCACTGTTTCCACCCCAGCTGTACTCCAGAATGCCTTGATATGTGATTGATAGGCGACATGCTGTGTGGTGATAGCATAGTTAATTCGCGCTCGATGAAGATATTCCATAATCCCAGCAAACTCAGGACTAATGCCTCCTTCTGGTTGTAAGTACGCCACCATATTATGTCTAGATTCAGACATAGCTTCCAGTTCAGATTTCACTTTCTTGGTGGGTTTGGCCCGCTCAAACTTAACTTTTGGTGCCATTTCTGCACATCACAATTTCACGTAATAAGCATGGGTCAAACAGTCAACATTGAGTTTCACACTTAGAAAAATTCTCAATTTCTTGAAAATTTACTAAGTGTTGAAACTGTCGAAGGATATATTATCTCCATCGAAGGATGAAATGTGGCTTGAAGGATAAAAAACAGTCCGAAGGATGATGAATGGTTCGAAGGATGTTGATCCAGCTCGAAAGATGCTGTTTATCCTGAAAGATGTCAAGCCTATCGAAAGATCATCTTTCGAATGATCAAGATATTTTGAAAGATACCTTGATCTTTCGAAGGCTGATCCAACGAAGGATGATCTTTCGGGATATCCATCATCTTTCGAACTTCACCTCGAAGGATGCTGTTTGGCACATCTCTCGAGGTGATGACTCATCACCTTCCTTCGATCTGATCCGGTGACAGTTCATCGGCGTTTTTCCGGTGATATATCAGAGATTTTCCGTTCAAATTTTAAGCGATTCTGGATAAGTTTTATACCAAAAACTATCACACTATCCACTATTTGAACATATTCAACACTTTACCCAACCCGGATCATGAACACAGATCAAAAACATAATCTTTACCCAAACCCTATCCTCCCCTGTTTTAACCCAAACCCTAACCTCCTGTTATGATTATTCAAAACACACATTCAGGCAACAATGATCAAACAAAACAACATAACATCTACAACAGATATAGTAGCATTACATAATCACAACAACACTGAATCATAACCTAAACATTCAAAATTTCATGAATAAAAATAAGAACATTAAAGAATGAATCAGAATCAGTGATATGATTATGAAGTTTTGTTTTGATGTACGTTAGTCGATTAGAGCATAAACATCCTACCAAGTATGTTATCAAATCCTGATGAACAAACAAGTTTGAAGAAAAATTCGGCAGAGTTTCGAGAGGGTTTTAAGGTTTTTGAAAACTGATAATGATGAGTGATGAAGAAGACAACTATTTATATTCCACCTTGAAAGTCGAACCGTCTCGAAGGACACAAAACTACTCGAAAGATGGACAGCTGTCACGAAGGATCCCCTTTTGTTCGAAGGATCCATATAAGGTTCGAAGGATCCAGATATTTTAAGGATCTGGATCGAAGGATGCCAGATATTTTTGAATTCTTCGAAAGATATCCTTCGATATAAAGTCATCTTTCAAAAGTTTGGTCAACCCGAAGGATCACTTGGTCAAATCTTTCGTTGACCAAGTATCTTTCGATGGAGACTGTTGACTTTCATTGACTTTCTTTGACCATCTGATCTTTCGAGGGCCATTGCTTCCTCGAAGGATCAGATTTTCACCAACACTTTGGATTTTTGGGGAATTTCCAATTTAACCCTTCAAATTTTGAGGTTTTCAGAAAATGACCATTTTGAGAAGTTGTCCATTATGAAGTACGACAAGGTTAATTTTATGAAGTATTTCGGCCTGTCAGGTATCGGATCGAGCACCAACATCATTCAATCAAAAATAAGGTTAAATTAAAAATCTTTTTGGTTTTTGAAGTTTGATAAAGATAAAAGGCAACAATTTTGAAATCCTTTGAATGTTATCAAACGACATCACCGCTAATGTCGTGCTGATATGCACCAAACGAACACAAACTGTTTTAAAAATAAAGCAGTAAATAAATATATACATAACACAACAATATTTTTGCGAGTTTCTGGTGAAGAGAATCATATCAGCTGGCGGTCTTTTGTCAAAACACATTTCCTTTTAACATTTTTCAGAAGTTGATAAATATTTTACCACAATTACCGATATTGTTATCCACTTAAACTCAACAATCAAGTGTAATCATAACACAATGAGATACGTTTAAGGTATGAATTATACTTACCGACCGGTGTTCATCCACTTCACGACACATTCCCGTATCAAGGTATGCACGAGATTCATCATACTGGGGAGTATACCGTTTATCATCCGTTTTCTTAACGTATAAATATTTACAATGTGAACAAGTCACTTATTTTGAATTTGAAAACAAGCCCTATGTGATAGAATCACTTATTGATGAGGAACTTGAGTTTCAATGCATGAGGGCACAAGAGCAAGTCCGTGAACAGGTCAGTACTTTCGTACAGCAGAGAGACGAACTTGACTCCCGGATAAATGTGATATTTTATCACTTATTTTGGGACATGTGATTGTTTATCACTTATTGAGGTCGAATGCAGTATGTATTATGTACACGTATGTATGGTATCATGGAATATCTTAGACTTAGTCTATTTATAGAAGCAACCATGATACCCGGATGATAAAGAGCATAAACCCCGAATATCTCAGAACCCCGGCAATCTATCAAACGAAATTTCGGTACCAAGACCATATGCCAATGAATGGTTCCCACCCTGTTTTCAGTCTGTTATGTTTATATCTCCTGCATACTTTGAAATGATTGTGAGTCTACCGGTACATCATAAGTAAAGCTACATATCATTTTCCGTTTCTTTTGATTTTTAGAAACATGTTTCAACTGACCTCTGATGTAATATCACTTTCCCTTATATTACCAAGAAACTCATTTTTGTTTTTCTATTGTTTTTGTGTTTTTCTGGATTTTACTCCCCCTTAAATGCAGAAATTAAATAAATTAAAGACATATTTTTGTATTTTTGAGATTTTTCAATGTTTTTGTATTTTTCTTGAAATTTTCTCCCCCTAAAATTCAAAAATAAAAAAAATGAAAATATTTTTGGATTTTTGATTTTTAGAAAAATATTTACAAAAACGATTTCCTGATGTTAGTTACTCTTGCTTCACCTTAACGCCGTTTACCAAAAGTAAGTAATCAAATCTTGATTTATCGAAAGCTTTGGTAAAAAGGTCGGCACGTTGGTGGTCAGTATGAATGTGAACCACATCGATAAGTCTCTTTTCAAAACAATCACGTATGAAGTGATATTTGATATCGATGTGCTTCGTTTTGGAGTGCTGTACAGGGTTTCGAGTGATCTGTAAGGCAGCCTCATTATCAACATAAATAGGAGTAGTTAGAAATTCAAAACCGTAGTCCCGCATCTGTTGTTGGATCCATAGAACCTGGGAGCAGCAACTAGATGCAGCAATGTATTCCGCTTCACATGTAGACGTGGCCACACATGTCTGCTTCTTGCATTGCCAAGTGACTAGGCGATTGCCTAAAAACTGACATCCTGCAGTAGTTGACTTTCCATCCTTTTTGCAGCCACCAAAATCAGAATCACTGAAAGCTGTGAGATCAAAGTTATCATCCTTAGGATACCATAACCCGGTGTCAGGGTACGTCTTCAGATAACGAAAGATCCTTTTGACAGCAGCATAGTGAGAGACCTTCGGATTCGCTTGATACCTAGCGAGAAGACAAGTTGGATACATAATGTCGGGCCTTGATGCAGTGAGATACATTAACGATCCAATCATAGCACGATAGAAAGAAGAATCCACAGCATCTCCTTCGTCATCCGGAGTAATTCCATGATTCTGAGGAAGAGGAGTAGAAATAGGCTTCGCATCGGACATCTGGAACCGGCTCAAGATGTCCCCGACGTACTTGGTTTGATGAATAAAGATTCCAGATTCGGATTGATTTACTTGCAAACCCAAGAAGAACGTCATTTCACCCATCGCACTCATTTCGAATCGATCCTGCATCACCTTTTCAAATTCTTTACACAACTTATCATCGGTAGAACCAAAGATAATATCGTCGACATATACTTGTACCAACAGAAGATCTTCACCATTTTCTTTAATGAAGAGGGTACAGTCGATCAAACCTCGTCGAAAACCATTGTTGAGCAGATAGGTAGACAACGTTTCATACCAAGCCCGAGGTGCTTGATGAAGACCATATAACGCCTTGTTGAGAAGTAAAACCCTGTCAGGATGTAATGGATCTTCAAACCCCGGTGGTTGCTCGACATATACTTCCTCCTCGACTACTCCGTGTAGAAAAGCACTCTTAACATCCATCTGGTACACCTTAAATTTCTTGAAGGATGCGTAGGCTAGAAAGATTCTAATAGCCTCCAGACGTGCAACAGGAGCATACACTTCATTGTAGTCAATTCCTTCAACCTGACTAAAACCTTGCACCACTAACCTTGCCTTGTTTCGGACAACAACCCCACGGTCGTCCTTTTTGCACTTGAACACCCAGCGAGTTCCGATTTTCTTGTAGTTATCGGGCCTATCAACCAATTTCCATACGCCCAGTTTCTCAAACTGCTGAAGTTCTTCCTGCATTGCTCCCACCCAAGAATCATCCTTCAATGCCTCTTTCCAAGATTTAGGTTCTTCTTGGCTAACATAGCAGGCAAAGGACCATTGATTCTGTTGTCCCGATTCTCTTATTTCAGCATACAATCCAGCATTTTCATTGTTTCTTATCTGATTTCTCGTCCGAACACCACTGAGAACATCACCTATAATATTCTGCTGAGGATGAATATTATGAATTCGGTTTTCAGGAACTAGAGGCACTTCGACATTGGTCCTCAAGTTAGTGATATTCAAATTCCCGATATCATTTTGAAGCTGGTGAGCAGTAGACGATGATGCATTTTCTTCTTGAATAATAGGAGCAGACACTGGATCCGTTGCTTCTGAAGTACCTTGCACCGGAGCCCGTGTTTCACCATCATTAGCATCAACAAACTCCTCATCTTCCGACGACACATTGTAGTCGACAGCATCATTAAACACCTCATTTGAAACGAGATTGTTGACAGAAGATGTTGCTTGTGAGTCAACAAGGATTGGGCGAACCAGCTGAGAGCCAGTCGCGTTCTCGCTTTCAGACAACATTTGAGCTATTGCATTATCATCGTCAAATGTCGGCAGATTAAAAGAGTCGAAAAGACCATCATAGTCGAACATCCAAGGATCACCAGAAGGCTTTGGAGGATTAGAATATCTCTGGACTCTTACTTCACCCCATTCTTCAATCCTTTTGGTAGTTAGGTTCCATACTCGCAGATTAGGAGTAGCATACCCAAGGAAGTAACCTTCGATAGCTTTGGCACCAAATTTCCCATCAGGTTCAATCATGGTACATGGTGCACCAAAAGGTTCGAGATATTCCAAGTCTGGAGTCTTCTTGTGAAGGAGTTCGAAACATGTTTTCCCGTGTCTTTTCACTGTAAGAACTCTGTTCAACGTGTAACATGCCGAGGCAACAGCTTCAGTCCAGAATCGAACTGGAAGCTGAGACTCGACTAACATGGTTCTTGCAGTCTCTATCAAGGTTCTGTTCTTTCTTTCAGCGACCCCATTTTGTTGTGGCGTATACCGAGAGCTATACTCGTGAAGGATTCCTTTTGCAGCACAAAATTCATCCATAACTCTGTTCTTGAACTCGGTACCGTTGTCGCTTCGAATTCGCCTCACCTTTAGAATATACAGATTTTCCAACAGAGTGATCAAATTCTTCAGAATTTCTGGAGTCTCGCTCTTGTGGACCATGAAGTCAACCCATGAAAATCTTGAGTAGTCATCAGTAACTACCAAGCAGAAAACTTCTCCGTGCACACTCTTGTGTTTGACAGGGCCGAAAAGATCCATATGCAAACGCTCGAGTGGCATGTTGACAGTGTTAACCTTCTTCAATGGATGAGATTTCTTGGTCTGCTTTCCCTTTTGACATGGCACACAGACATCTTGAAGTTGAAAGTGTTTCACATTGACACCTCTCACCAAGTTGTTTTTGACAAGGTGATTCATTTTTCTGAGGTGAATATGACCCATTCGTCTGTGCCAAGAGATCGTCTCCTTTTCAGTGGCTTTTGAAATGAAACAAGTGACTTGCTTGGACTGAGTAATAGCTTGGCTCATATCAAGGACATATAAATCATTCACCCTTGGAGCCGATAAGAGAATCCATTCAGGAGGGATCTTGAAACCCGGCTTCAGCACATAACAACCGGCATCATCAAAATGCACGGTGAACTTCTTGTCGTAGATTTGAGAGACACTCAAGAGATTGTGATCCAATTGTTGAACATAATTGATCTTGTCAAAGCTCACAATCCCATTAGAAATTCTTCCCTCGCCGGTAATGAAACCTCCCTTGTCGCCTGCAAACGCGACATATCCACCTCTGATACTTCTCACATCAAACAGAAGACGATAGTCTCCAGTCATGTGCCTGGAAGCCCCACTGTCAACAATCCAAAGACTATTCACAGTTCCTCCTGGAGCCGCCTGCACATACAGTTAACACATCAGATTGAGAGGGGGACCCAAGCCTTTGTTGACTTGGGTCGTCCTTGATCATCAAGGAAAGTGATCTCTATCACTTGATGATTAGGAAATAAAACCTCTGGTGCTCCCCCTGAATTCAATACCTGCTTTTGTTTCCAAGCTTGTTGACTTTTACCAGTATTCGTATTAATTACTTTTGAGTTTACTGGTTTTACGTTTGCAGACTTAGCTTGTACAGGTTTGACATCTTTGACCTCAGATTTCAAGGCCTTTTCAATTACCTTTTTGTTCTTTTGTTTCTCCTTCTTTTCTTTTTCTTTCAAGACACGTGGGTCTTGTTTAGGGGAAACCGGTTGTTTTTGGTAATTGTTTTCACGGGGAACACTTGCTTTTTCTTTCAACTTTTTCAAATATGGGCAATATCTTACGATGTGCCCAATTGTTCCACATTCAAAACACATTCTCCGCTCCACAAACCTCGGAGAACTGTGTTGATGACTCGACTGAGAACCAGAAACTGAACTTTGTGATTTAGAAGTGCTAGGACCTAAGTCACATCCATTTGTTTTCTGGGTATAATTGTTATCATCATTTCGCTTTAAAATTCTAACTTGTTTTATGAATTCAATGTTAGATTTATTTTGAAATGTCTCCAATTTGTCCGTACCCTTTGACTCGACAAAATTCATTTTCTGTTCTCCTTTCTTGACAGGAGCTCTCTTGTTTTGCACCCTCGGAACCTTAGGTTGCTCAACCCTAGATTGTAGAATTTTGGGTTGTGCATCCTTAGGTTGAGGAGCTTTAGGCTGTTCAACCTTAGGTTGTTGAACCTTAGGTTGTACAGTTTTAAGCTGCTGTACTTTAGGTGCTTGAGCCTTTTGAGCTTTCTTTTCCTGTACCTGCTCTTTACCTTTTCCTGAATTCACTTGTTGTTTCCGCTCAGTTGACAGTTTTTGATTTCCGTATTGTTTTCTAATTACTTCACACGGAACGGGTTCACATTGAGTGACAGTGATTTTGTTACCCTTGTTTCCCAAAAACTTGTCAGTTCTTCCTTCAAAAATTTTCTCAATTAACTCTTGATTTACGTTTTTGATTGGAAAATCCTTGTCAGAATAAATTTTACTGTCTCCCTTGAGCGTATACAACAAGTTATTCTTTTCAATGCTAGGTACATTTGGCTTCATTGCCTTTGGTGTTTCAATCTTACTTGGTTTCACCGGGGGATCACACAAGATGTGATTCTCAATTGGAATTTCAGGTGCAACCAAGTTAGACTGTGGTTTCTCATTTTCTTCAGTTTCATCGTCTGAAGAATCAGCATCCTCAATGATGGGAGGACTCTGTTCCTTAACAAACGATGAAGTTTCCACCTTTTCAGACTCAGATTGCCCCGAGGATGATGCACCTGTTTTGAACCCAAGTCCTACTGCAAAATCATCGGGATTGAGTTGCACTTTAGGTTCAAATCGAGGCATCTCCTCGTGATCAGGCATCTTGGAATAGTTATGATTCATTGGAGGAGGACATGATTTGAATCCTACCCCAGTGAATTTCTCATCCTTCTTCTTCTTTTGCACATCAATAATGTGATCTAAAACATAGCGGGAATTGGAATAACTTTCCAATTTCTGCTTGATTGTTTCACATTCACATTTTGCTGTGGCCAGCTCAACCATCTGTTGCTCAATTGTGTCAATTAAGTTGTTATTAGCATATTGTTTTCTTAAAACAGCCTTTTGAAGTTCAGAAACATCATGCTTAAGTGACTTAATTGTTTCTTTAAACTCTTTTTCATTTTTGGTTAAGAAGAAGTTAGCCTCAGATGCTTTAGCAAGATCCACAATCAATTGTTGATTGTGTTGCAGTGTAATTTCAAGCTTACTTTCCTTTTCTGCATACTCTTTACATTTAGCACATTCAACATTAGCAGAAATAGATTCAGGCTTAGGATCACATACCTGAGAGGTTTGTCCTTCAACATGAGCCATAAAGGCTGTATGAAAAGAGAAAGATCCATCTTCAGAAAAGAATTGAGAAAGCTTCTCAGAAGTTCCAGCAGCTTTCTGACAAAGAATAGATCTTCTTTTGCATAAGGCTTCAGCATCAGCCAATAACTCATCAACCTCCAGATCCAAAGCTTCACATGATATATCACTAACATCGAGTGATTCCCCATCCGAACTTCCACTATAACCCGAACTGTCTTCATCCTCAGAAGATTCACCAGCATGCACGGGTTCTTCAACCTTTTCAACAACCTTGGCATAACAAGCTGTGCCACCATTTCCTCCTTCACCTAGCTGAAGATTCCAGTTGCAAATCTCGTCAGCTTGAACCACTAATCCTCTGTGGGGATTAGAGTTTGTGGATCCAGAAGAATTTCCTCCCACGGGAACTAATTGTCTGTCAGAATTGTTCTGTTGTTGCTGAGGCTGTCGTTGATTCCTAAACGGATTCTGATTGCCTTGCTTGGCTGGTTTCTGACATTCCCGCTTGAAGTGACCTTTTTCACCACAGTTGAAGCAGGTGACAGCATTTTTATCAAAACCATACTTGGTATTGTTGTTGCTTTCCAAGTTGGTTCTACCTGTTCGCTCCATAAACTCTTTAGCTCTCCGGATAGCACTTGCAAGAGCCCACTTTATATCCATCATCTCGAATTCTTCTTTATCAACCTGTTGATAATCTTCGTTGGTCAGGTTGATATTTCCAATTTGACCGGCAACCAACCCACAATAAGCGCTGACCAGAGTATTCAGCATTTCCATATGTTCCTTGGCAATCTCAACACTGACTTTTGAGAAATTGGAAGTATCCAATCTGACAGTGTTAGGGTTGGAAGTAGCTTGAAAGCTTGAAGAACTTCCATAGAACCCTTGTTGTTGTGGTGGTTGTTGTTGAGCTCTACTTGGATCCAGGAAAGGTGGTGGAGTGAACTGAGGAGCTGTCTGTTGCACATACTGTTGTTGTTGAGAAGAAGAAGAGTCTGGTCTTGAGAGCATAGTATATGCTGAGGGATCAAACTGATTTGCTGTAGACGCTCCGGTGTTAGAAAGAAAAGCAGTTTGAAGCTTAGCATGTTGAGGAACTGGCTTATCTCCTTGAATACCGCCTGCAATCCCAAAATACACTTCTGGATTCTGAGGAACGATTGTTCTTTTAGCCTTGAGCCTTTCTTCAACGGCTTTGTTTTCTAGCTTCTGAATCAGCTCATAAATGGTGATTGTATCTAAAACACCATTTTCCTTAAGGATCTCGAGATAACTGCTCCACTTTGCTGGTAAACTATCAGCAAATTTCTGAACCATTTCTTGTGGAGTAGCGGGAACTTTGAAAGCAAACATTTCACTCAACAGATGGTGAAATCTTGTAGACAACTCTGTTAGACCCTCATTCTCCATGCAAGTAAAACCTTCAAACTCTTTCTTAAGCAGTTCCTGCTTGATCTTTCTTGATTGAGCATTTCCCTCACATCTCATAGTAAGCATATCCCACAGTTGTTTTGTAGTTGTACAGTAGACAAACTGATGATATATATCTCTATGAAGCGCTTGTGTGAGAATCATAAATGCTTTCTTCTCCAATTCGAACTTCTTTTTATCTTCCTCGTTCATGGTACTGTAAGTCTGAGGATTAGATCCTGTGACTTCTAACTCATTCTCGAATGGCGTGAAGAAACACATCCATAAGTCTTGACCTTGTCCTTGAACATACGTTCTCAATCTTTCCTTCCACCAACCCCAATCATTTATGTGATTGAGCTTTGGAGGCTTTGTGTTTGTACCCGTCTCATTGTCATTTTGCATCATGGCCTGAATACTGCTGTTCTGATTAGTAACTAAGGCCCACTGATGAGCAGATATCATGGCAGCTGAGGGTGGGGTAATAGCCTGCATCCAAGCATTCTTGAAATCTTGATCAGATTGAGAAGTAGATGATTGCGCAGTAGATGATTTCGGATTCAAAGACCATGCGGATGGATCCCATTGACCGTTTGTACCCATTTTCTATTTTAATATATTCTGTGAAAATTAACTTAATAAAAAGTTGATTTTCACAAACTATGTTAAAAGTTTCGAAGGATAGCAAGCAGCCGAAGGATGTAGGATCGAAAGACCTGAAATTCACAACTGTTATATCTAAACAATTAACACTCGAAGGATCCACGAAAGATCACACCTGTTCGAAGGATCAACAGTGTCGAAGGATCACTGTTGAGATTCGAACGATGATCTCGAAAGATATACTTGAAAGATTCACCTAAACGAAGGATCCTTATCTTTCGAAATGTACAGTAACTCGAAGGATGATCTTTCAAAAAGATTCCTTGATTCGAATGATAACCTACTGACTTCGAAGGATGTTCGAAGGATGGCTATCTTTCGAATCTCCCTGATCGAAGGATGATCTTTCGAGCTCGAAAGATATCTTTCGATGGTTCTGACACAAGTACAGAAAGGTACAAAAGTTGGTGAAAAGTTGATGTGGTTGGTGACCTGCTTTCGGCAAAAGAGGATGTCCTGACACCACCTTTTCACAAAACAGTTTGACTTTCAAAAATAATACCCAAAATAGAACCTTCTTATCCACACCAAGGCAACCGGAATTTGACCGGAATAATGGTCGGAAAACAGAAAAACTATCGGATATGATTTTTAAGTTACCCAAACCTTCCCGTAACACGCCCGGTTAGTTTAGAACACGTTTTTATGGTTAAATATCCAGAAAACACACTGAAAACGGGTGCTAAACCAAGAAACTTTTTGTCCAAAAACTACCAAGTCTTGCACAAAAACCCGGTTTTAACAAGGAAAAGAGCCACGGCTCTGATACCACTTGTAGGTCCCTCGGAGGTTGAGGTTTAACCTATTCCTTGTTATGTTTAACCCACTAGCAAGTGCGGAATCCAAGCTAGCAAGCAAACCGGAGTTTATATGTAAGCAAAGTGAACAAGAGAAAGAGTAGACAAGCAAGTATCAAAGTTTTCTCTTGTATTTCAGTGGACACGGTTACAGACCTTGACCAAACTGAAAATACACTCTAACAAAGACCTGGGTTTCACACACAAAAGCTCTCTATGAAGAACACACACTTTGGACAGAAACTTATCAGAACTATGTGAAATGAAACCCCTTCATGGATATATATATACCCATATCAGATTCCCATGCACGAAGGATAGACATTCTGATCGAAGGATTATCTGTCGACCAGAAAGCCATTCGAAAGATCTCGTAGGATCTAAGCATACCTCGAAGGATTGTATATCCTTCGAGGTCCACAGAGATACTTCGAAGGACATCTTTCGAAGTCATCGAAGGATACTAAACATCCTTCGATGACATCCTTCGTGGCATATCATCTTTCAACTACTAAGTGTTCAAGTTTGGCCAAGTCAAACCAGGAGGATGGTTGACTTGGTCAAACAACACATTACAATACATAAACACACATAAAGGACGTAAACACAACGACAAAAGACATCGTTTTATACATTACAAAATATAGACAAAGTACAGACACAAAGTGCACCAACAAACTCCCCCTTGGCTGTAGCTTTGTCTTCGTCTTCAAGTCTTAAGTCTCTAACGCCCTTTCCACGGCTACATGATGCGCCGACCATGCACTTCCTGCATTGATCAACAAGTTGAAGCAGTAGCGAGCCATCCTTTGAAACTTCATGGCTTGATCTCGATCTTGAACTAGGTAATTGATTTCATTATCCTTCAACAAAATGATATCCGATCTGGACATGTTTGTAATCCACATCGGATCGATTATCCTGAAGTTCTCTGCATTGTCTCTGAACAAGATCACAGCTTCACCGGTATCCGCATCATAAACCCAGCAGCGGAAATTCTCAAGAAAGTCAGTTTTCATCTTCAACAGCGGAATCTTTTTCATCAACCTAGGAGGATCATATACCAGACGATAACGAGCAGTGTTAGTTTCTGGATCAAGAGTGAACTTGATTTGCTCGTATCTTGGAAATTGAGGCTTGAAATGGGTGAGGGGTATTTATAGATTTCGTTGAACCGTTAAGATTGTTCGTCGAAAAACGTGATTTGATCTAGACCTTACATGTGGGCACATGGTTTTCAAAAACCATGGGAGCCCCTAATGTGGAATATGTTCATTGAATTCCATCCCATGGTTTTGCAAAACCATGGGTGAAAACCATTAACACTTCAAAATGGACTAGGTTCATTGAGTCTGCCAGAAATTTCAAAAATGGTCCCTACAGTTGTAAAACTTGATTTTTTTGGCACTTTTAAACCCCTTTAACCTCATTTCAAGGCTCTAAAATGATATTAAAGTATAGGGAACTTAAAATATGCTCAAAGACATCACGGATGTCGGTTCGTTTGGTCGTACGGTTGCGTTATTCGCTTAATTACGACGGGAGTCGTAACGAACGCAAAAACGATCCAAATTAAGCGACGAATGGAATTTATCATACCAAACACTAAAATAAAATATTTTAATGCTTACATAAATTTTTGGAAGTCCGGAAGTATTCAAAACGTAAAATATGCGCGAAAATGCAAACTTATGCACTTTTTGACGCTTTTAGTCCCTGAATGAGCATAAAGTTTATTTTTGCGCACCAAACACCTCAAAGCCTATTTCTAAGCTATGTAAAGAATATTTCGGGCATACTTAACTTATGATCAAGTTCCGGAAGGTCTGTTACAGTACAATTGACATACTTTCGCAGTTTGTCGAATTTAGTCCCTGTAAGCGAATAAACTTGATTTCGGCATACCAAACCATCCAAAACTTATTTCTAAGTTATGTAATGGTTATTTAAGGTATGTTAAGCCTATTTCACTGTTCCGGAGTGTTTGTTGCATTAAACTGGTTATACTTACGCATCAGATCGCGTATAACCTTCCAGAAAGCGATTTAAAGCCCGAAATCGAACAAGAATTGATACGTGCAAAAGATACACATATTTATACAGATTCCAAGTATGAAATACAATATTTCATTGTCTTGGTATTTTTTTGATGGTGGTGGTGACACAGGTGTCACAGTCTCCCCTACTTTAGGAAATTTCGTCCCGAAATTTATTCGTAGGAGTCTATTTTGTGACTTTGTGTCAAATAGCCACCAAAATATGCTAGGCAATATCCTGTCATTTCCTTAACGGAGACTCTTTAGAAATGGAAATGAAGGAAAAATCAGGGATATTCATATCCCTTCGAGGGAAAATTTTCAGAAACGAAAAATGCACAAAATGAGTCATTTTCCACATTTTCTTCAGAAACGAAAATGAACGGAATGAGTCATTTTCCACAATTTCTTCAGATACGAAAATGAACGAAATGAGTCATTTTCAACAGATGCTTCCTCAGAAACAGAAATGAAAGGATAATCAAACAGATATTCATTTCCTTCAACGGATATTCTTCAGAAACGAAAATGAACAAACGGAGTCATTTCCAACGGTTGCTTCTTCAGAAACGGAAATGAAGGATAATCAAACGGATATTCATTTCCTTCAACGGATATCTTCAGAAACGAAAATGAACAAACGGAGTCATTTCCAACGGTTGCTTCTTCAGAAATGGAAATGAAAGGATAATCAAACAGATATTCATTTCCTTCAACGGATATTCTTCAGAAACGAAAATGAACAAACGGAGTCATTTCCAACGGTTGCTTCTTCAGAAACGGAAATGAAAGGATAATCAAACGGATATTCATTTCCATCAACGGATATTCTTTCAGAAGTGAAAAATGAATAGCTAGTTCATTTTTCTTCAACGGGTGCTTCATCAGAATTGGAAATGAACAGGGTTCACTCTAGACTTATGGCAAAACTCGCTGTGGTTTCTGTGCACTAAATTCCATAATTATGTATGCATCCATAATTACGTAATTCCTTGCACAGTCCGCACAGTTTGTTTTGTAATGTTTTGGGGAAGAATATCAAACTTGTGATGAGGGTGACTAGACTACCATAGGGTCCTTTTAATTAGATCGACAGATGATCTTTTTAACTAGGCCACCAAGGAGTCCTTTCAGCTATATCATCACATGATATTCCTAACTAGATTTTTGGATCAATCTGTTTAACTAGACCACTCAAGGGGTCTAATTATGGAATAGTACAATATAATCCAAGGGTCTTTACCATTACGTAAAAGCCCGTTGAGGATTTAATATAGTACCTTTGGATATCCTACTATGAATCCCTTATACGTATGATATGGACGATTCTACGAGGATTTGGATAACAAAAACTTGGATTACATCAAAAGCATAAAAGGGAACACATAAGCACATAATCACATAGTTGCTTAACTCAGTTATTAATTTGTTATCTTTGGACGCGGATACTTAAAGTACACCAGGAATCCAATCCGTGGATTTCATTTGGCACTTTAATCATTTTCAAGAATCTATCTATGAAGATAGAAAAATCTTAATAGGAATTCGGCTTTGTCCTTATTGAATTGTAATGTACGTATTGAATCATACAGAGAATTTAATTAAGGACTCTGATGAATGTTATTCGCCCACAAGGATCTAATTATGAGGATAGAAAGATCCTATATGGATTTTGGAGTTTGTGTAACGAGAGGTGTTCCGACACCCTGCACTAGGCGTGCTTACGTCGATACACAAGGTAGAAAGTTCATGAGGTTGAGGCGCTAGATATGCCAAGGCGACATATGAAGCAGAAATTGAAGGTTAAGCAGCAGCAAGATTGTAACAGCTTTGCTTTGGATTGCAAAGCGGCACATGTTAACCAAATGTCCCCATCGTCCACTGTGGGTACACTTAAAACAGGGTATTTGATTCGGATGATGACGGTGGCATTGATTGCACCAAGGAGCAGTTCCCTTATACAGCTTCATCCCTGAGGCGAGTCATGGTGGTAGCTAAATCAACGGTCCTCTTGAGTACGACGCCTATTCGCTGGGTAATTGCAGCACCAGGTTTAGACATTTGAGTATTGTTGTGATGAAGAGGCATCTTGAAGACAATGGAAGGCATAGGAGGAAACAAGCAAAAGATAGTCAAAAGAGAATGACAACGCATGAAGATTGTGACCATTTGTTTGTTACCAAAGGCAAACAAATGAGATAGTGACTAATCAAAGTAAACGGGTCAATATAATGTATCGCGAAGACATGCTCGCCTATAAGTGGACACTCACCCCAAGAGTTCCCAGGTAAGAGTGACTGGTCCGATACTGCGGATTTGTACGAACACTCTAGCCTTAGACAGAAAACTCAGGGTACAGGCACCCACTCTTCCAGTTTGCACGTGTTCACATTATTTAGACCCAAACTTTGACGAAATTTTGAAAACTTAAAGGGTTCGAAACCTTATAACAAAGGGTTCAAAACCTAGTAATCAATCATCCAAGAACAGATGATTAGTTTTCAAAGCAGATCAAATTTATGTTCTTGTTGTGGTTGTCACCTAAGGATAAGTGACGGTATTGTTTTATGACTAAACGCAAGTAAACTCGCGTTAGGGTCCTAGGAAGGTTATGGTCTAGGTCAAAGCATTACTAATAACCTAATTCTCTATAACCATTGGCTCTGATACCAACTTTTCTGTCACACCCCGACCACGTAAAACAACAAAACGTGGCGGAAACGTCGGGGATTGTTGTAACAGAATCATTGTTTCACAACCATGGATTAAACAAACTTCGTTTTATTGAATTAAATGAGTTACAATGTCTTAACAATAAAGAAACATAACAAAAATTAACTAGTCATGCATCTTTTAATGTCACTAAGGCCTCGTCCAATCCTATGTGAGCATGCATCAATATCATCATCAAATATCATCAACTATTGTACCTGAAACACATGTGAAAATACGTCAGCATAAAAATGCCGGCGAGTACATAAGTTTTATGAAAAATAGGATCCATGACTTAGGTTTAAGAAAATGTTTAACCAAAAACTTGTCATGAATCCAGTTTAAGTGTTTGTTTTTATAAAACGTTTGAAAATCGATGATAGATATGTATAGTTAAAAGAATGATGTAAGGTTAAATGAATAACCAAGTAAAAATGAGTTTGTATAAAACAAACTGTTTTGTAAAACAATGTCTTGTGAAAAATATGTTATTTGTGTAAAAATGTATAAATCCAAATGAATGATTTAAATAACGCTACGCCATGTAATATAATACAGGCACTTATATATAGGAAGTACCAGCGGCGTATCCACCATGCTTGTATCACATTACACACGTCTCGTTACTCAAATCACTTACCCACATAAACCACCAATGTAAATTGCCCATGTCTAAACCGTTGTCAAATGTCAATCAAGTAATGTGTAAACAAAATGTCATGTATGGCAAGTGAAATATGTACTAACCAAACCATAGGTAAGAATGCACAAACAATGTACTAAGTATGTGACGGATGGACATACATAGCATGATACAAAGTATAAGATGTCTTGTAAAACGATGTACTAAATATGCACACAATGGCATACATAGCATGTGATGTAAAATGTACTAAGTATGATAAACATACATAGCATAAAATGTCATGTAAAACGATGTACTAAATATGCACACAATGGGCATACATAGCAAAAACGTAATAAAATCATGTACTAATAGTGTACTAGTGAACATAGCAAGTATATGATATAAAAGCATGAAATCATGAAAGTAACAAGTAGGCACATGTGTTTCACCCCAAAATGTTTGAAAAATAGTAAAAGAGGGGTCTATGTACTCACTTGAGGGTGCTTAGAAGTCTTAGGATAACCACCAAGCAAAGCTAGAAGATCACGGAATCAAACGACACCTATATAGGTATCTACATTAATAAACGGACCTATCAGAGGATCGGGTAGTACAAGGGTTCGTAAACCAAATAAGTATGGGAACTTATGTAATATGGTTTAACAAAGCCTACGTACTAAAACGAAACCTATCCTAAGTGCTTTTGACCCATTACGACCCGTTTAGGTAGCTTACGCCACTTTAACGCGTCGTTTGCGTAAAACGCGTTTGGAATGCCTAACTAGTCCTATGACAAGCAAGATATGCCTTAACATGTTTAATATTGTTGTTAAATCAGTTTAGATGTCAAAAATTTCGTTACATAGACTTAAAATGAATTTATGCGTAAAAAGGGCATTTTGGTAATTTACCTAAGGCATATAAACTACCTATCATATAACTAACTAAATGTCGTGACCATAAGGTATAACCTCGGAAGGTTATTCCCTATACAACTATGGTCACCTAATGTGTTTGGTCGAATCCTAAAGATCGACCAATGGGTCGGGTTCGTAAGCATAAGCGATTGATTAGATCGCTTACCTTTACGACCCTAAACAAGCACAAATCTAAAAGCGACGACCTAAACATGCTAGAACATGTTTAGTAAAGTTAGAAAACAGGTTTGGTATTAAAACAAACAGTTTTAATACCCTAGAGTAGTTTGGTTACAAAATACGCGAGAAAACGCATTTTGGCCGAAACTACGACTCGTCACTGAGCCTAGATAACGTGGTAATCAGTAGGTATAGTTACTAGGGACTATAACCATCGTGATTACGCTCACGTTATGAAGTTCAAACGAACTTCGCATTGACCATAAACTGGTTAATGCAGAAAGTCAAACGCAGTTTGACTTTAACGCTAAAAGGAATGAAAAACGCGAAAGAATACTTACAGAAGGTCCCCGCAAGATTCGAACCCGATTCACTCTCAGGTAGGAAGCATATACTTCCACTTAGAGAGTGTAGAATCAGATTCAAATGTGAGGAAGAATGAAATGTGTGAGGGGTATTTATAGATTTCCTTGAACCGTTAAGATTGTTCGTCGAAAAACGTGATTTGATCTAGACCTTACATGTGGGCACATGGTTTTCAAAAACCATGGGAGCCCCTAATGTGGACTATGTTCATTGAATACCATCCCATGGTTTTGCAAAACCATGGGTGAAAACCATTAACACTTCAAAATGGACTAGGTTCATTGAATCTGCCAGAAATTTCAAAAATGGTCCCTACACTTGTAAAACTTGATTTTTTTTGGCACTTTTAAACCCCTTTAACCTCATTTCAAGGCTCTAAAATGATATTAAAGTATAGGGAACTTAAAATATGCTCAAAGACATCACGGATGTCGGTTCGTTTGGTCGTACGGTTGCGTTATTCGCTTAATTACGACGGGAGTCGTAACGAACGCAAAAACGATCCAAATTAAGCGACGAATGGAATTTATCATACCAAACACTAAAATAAAATATTTTAATGCTTACATAAATTTTTGGAAGTCCGGAAGTATTCAGAACGTAAAATATGCGCGAAAATGCAAACTTATGCACTTTTTGACGCTTTTAGTCCCTAAATGAGCATAAAGTTTATTTTTGGGCACCAAACACCTCAAAGCCTATTTCTAAGCTATGTAAAGAATATTTCGGGCATACTTGACTTATGATCAAGTTCCGGAAGGTCTGTTACAGTACAAATTGACATACTTTCGCAGTTTGTCGAATTTAGTCCCTGTAAGCGAATAAACTTGATTTCGGCATACCAAACCATCCAAAACTTATTTCTAAGTTATGTAATGGTTATTTAAGGTATGTTAAGCCTATTTCACTGTTCTGGAGTGTTTGTTGCCTTAAACTGGTTATATTTACGCATCAGATCGCGTATAACCTTCCAGAAAGCGATTTAAAGCCCGAAATCGAACAAGAATTGATACGTGCAAAAGATACACATATTTATACAGATCCCAAGTATGAAATACAATATTTCATTGGCTTGGTATTTTTTTGATGGTGGTGGTGACACAGGTGTCACAGTCTCCACTACTTTAGGAAATTTCGTCCCGAAATTTATTCGTAGGAGTCTATTTTGTGACTTTGTGTCAAATAGCCACCAAAATATGCAAGGCAATATCCTGTCATTTCCTTAACGGAGACTCTTCAGAAATGGAAATGAAGGAAAAATCAGGGATATTCATTTCCCTTCGAGGGAAAATTTTCAGAAACGAAAAATGCACAGAATGAGTCATTTTCCACAATTTCTTCAGAAACGAAAATGAACGGAATGAGTCATTTTCCACAATTTCTTCAGCTACGAAAATGAACGGAATGAGTCATTTTCAACAGATGCTTCCTCAGAAACAGAAATGAAAGGATAATCAAACAGATATTCATTTCCTTCAACGGATATTCTTCAGAAACGAAAATGAACAAACGGAGTCATTTCCAACGGTTGCTTCTTCAGAAACGGAAATGAAGGATAATCAAACGGATATTCATTTCCTTCAACGGATATCTTCAGAAACGAAAATGAACAAACGGAGTCATTTCCAATGGTTGCTTCTTCAGAAATGGAAATGAAAGGATAATCAAACAGATATTCATTTCCTTCAACGGATATTCTTCAGAAACGAAAATGAACAAACGGAGTCATTTCCAACGGTTGCTTCTTCAGAAACGGAAATGAAAGGATAATCAAACGGATATTCATTTCCATCAACGGATATTCTTTCAGAAGTGAAAAATGAATAGCTAGTTCATTTTTCTTCAACGGGTGCTTCATCAGAATTGGAAATGAACAGGGTTCACTCTAGACTTATGGCAAAACTCGTTGTGGTTTCTGTGCACTAAATTCCATAATTATGTATGCATCCATAATTACGTAATTCCTTGCACAGTCCGCACAGTTTGTTTTGTAATGTTTTAGGGAAGAATATCAAACTTGTGATGAGGGTGACTAGACTACCATAGGGTCCTTTTAAGTAGATCGACAGATGATCTTTTTAACTAGGCCACCAAAGAGTCCTTTCAGCTATATCATCACATGATATTCCTAACTAGATTTTTGGATCAATCTGTTTAACTAGACCACTCAAGGGGTCTAATTATGGAATAGTACAATATAATCCAAGGGTCTTTACCATTAAGTAAAAGCCCGTTGAGGATTTAATATAGTACCTTTGGATATCCTACTATGAATCCCTTATACGAATGATATGGACGATTCTACGAGGATTTGGATAACAAAAACTTGGATTACATCAAAAGCATAAAAGGGAACACATAAGCACATAATCACATAGTTGCTTAACTCAGTTATTAATTTGTTATCTTTGGACGCGGATACTTAAAGTACACCAGGAATCCAATCCGTGGATTTCATTTGGCACTTTAATCATTTTCAAGAATCTATCTATGAAGATAGAAAAATCTTAATAGGAATTCGGCTTTGTCCTTATTGAATTGTAATGTACGTATTGAATCATACAGAGAATTTAATTAAGGACTCTGATGAATGTTATTCGCCCACAAGGATCTAATTATGAGGATAGAAAGATCCTATATGGATTTTGGAGTTTGTGTAACGAGAGGTGTTCCGACACCCTGCACTAGGCGTGCTTACGTCGATACACAAGGTAGAAAGTTCATGAGGTTGAGGCGCTAGATATGCCAAGGCGACATATGAAGCAGAAATAGAAGGTTAAGCAGCAGCAAGATTGTAACAGCTTTGCTTTGGATTGCAAAGCGGCACATGTTAACCAAATGTCCCCATCGTCCACTGTGGGTACACTTAAAACAGGGTATTTGATTCGGATGATGACGGTGGCATTGATTGCACCAAGGAGCAGTTCCTTTATACAGCTTCATCCCTGAGGTGAGTCATGGTGGTAGCTAAATCAATGGTCCTCTTGAGTACGACGCCTATTCGCTGGGTAATTGCAGCACCAGGTTTAGACATTTGAGTATTGTTGTGATGAAGAGGCATCTTGAAGATAATGGAAGGCATAGGAGGAAACAAGCAAAAGATAGTCAAAAGAGAATGACAACGCATGAAGACTGTGACCATTTGTTTGTTACCAAAGGCAAACAAATGAGATAGTGACTAATCAAAGTAAGCGGGTCAATATAATGTATCGCGAAGACATGCTCGCCTATAAGTGGACACTCACCCCAAGAGTTCCCAGGTAAGAGTGACTGGTCCGATACTGCGGATTTGTACGATCACTCTAGCCTTAGACATAAAACTCAGGGTACAGGTACCCACTCTTCCAGTTTGCACGTGTTCACATTATTTAGACCCAAACTTTGACGAAATTTTGAAAACTTAAAGGGTTCGAAACCTTATAACAAAGGGTTCAAAACCTAGTAATCAATCATCCTAGAACAGATGATTAGTTTTCAAAGCAGATCAAATTTATGTTCTTGTTGTGGTTGTCACCTAAGGATAAGTGACGGTATTGTTTTATGACTAAACGCAAGTAAACTCGCGTTAGGGTCCTAGGAAGGTTATAGTCTAGGTCAAAGCATTACTAATAACCTAATTCTCTATAACCATTGGCTCTGATACCAACTTTTCTGTCACACCCCGACCACGTAAAACAACAAAACGTGGCGGAAACGTCGGGGAGTGTTGTAACAGAATCATTGTTTCAGAACCATGGATTAAACAAACTTCGTTTTATTGAATTAAATGAGTTACAATGTCTTAACAATAAAGAAACATAACAAAATTAACTAGTCTTGCATCTTTTAATGTCACTAAGGCCTCATCCAATCCTATGTGAGCATGCATCAATATCATCATCAAATATCATCAACTATTGTACCTGAAACACATGTGAAAATACGTCAGCATAAAAATGCCGGCGTGTACATAGGTTTTATGAAAAATAGGATCCATGACTTAGGTTTAAGAAAATGTTTAACCAAAAACTTGTCATGAATCCAGTTTAAGTTTAAGTGTTTGTTTTTATAAAACGTTTGAAAATCGATGATAGATATGTATAGTTAAAAGAATGATGTAAGGTTAAATGAATAACCAAGTAAAAATGAGTTTGTATAAAACAAACTGTTTTGTAAAACAATGTCTTGTGAAAAATATGTTATTTGTGTAAAAATGTATAAATCCAAATGAATGATTTAAATAACGCTACGCCATGTAATATAATACAAGCACTTATATATAGGAAGTACCAGTGGCGTATCCACCATGCTTGTATCACATTACACATGTCTCGTTACTCAAATCACTTACCCACATAAACCACCAATGTAAATTGCCCATGTCTAAACCGTTGTCAAATGTCAATCAAGTAATGTGTAAACAAAATGTCATGTATGGCAAGTGAAATATGTACTAACCATACCATAGGTAAGAATGCACAAACAATGTACTAAGTATGCGACGGATGGACATACATAGCATGATACAAAGTATAAGATGTCTTGTAAAACGATGTACTAAATATGCACACAATGGGCATACATAGCATGTGATGTAAAATGTACTAAGTATGATAAACATACATAGCATAAAATATCATGTAAAACGACGTACTAAATATGCACACAATGGGCATACATAGCAAAAACGTAATAAAATCATGTACTAATAGTGTACTAGTGAACATAGCAAGTATATGATATAAAAGCATGAAATCATGAAAGTAACAAGTAGGCACATGTGTTTCACCCCAAAATGTTTGAAAAACAGTAAAAGAGGGGTCTATGTACTCACTTGAGGGTGCTTAGAAGTCTTAGGATAACCACCAAGCAAAGCTAAAAGATCACGGAATCAAACGGCACCTATATAGGTATCTACATTAATAAACGGACCTATCGGAGGATCAGGTAGTACAAGGGTTCGTAAACCAAATAAGTATGGGAACTTATGTAATATGGTTTAACAAAGCCTACGTACTAAAACGAAACCTATCCTAAGTGCTTTTGACCCATTACGACCCGTTTAGGTAGCTTACGCCACTTTAACGCGTCGTTTGCGTAAAACGCGTTTGGAATGCTTAACTAGTCCTATGACAAGCAAGATATGCCTTAACAAGTTTAATATTGTTGTTAAATCAGTTTAGATGTCAAAAATTTTGTTACATAGACTTAAAATGAATTTATGCGTAAAAAGGGCATTTTGGTAATTTACCTAAGGCATATAAACTACCTATCATATAACTAACTAAATGTCGTGACCATAAGGTATAACCTCGGAAGGTTATTCCCTATATAACTATGGTCACCTAATGTGTTTGGTCAGATCCTAAAGATCGACCAATGGGTCGGGTTCGTAAGCATAAACGATTGATTAGATCGCTTACCTTTACGACCCTAAACAAGCACAAATCTAAAAGCGACGAGCTAAACATGCTAGAACATGTTTAGTAAAGTTAGAAAACAGGTTTGGTATTAAAACAAACGGTTTTAATACCCTAGAGTAGTTTGGTTACAAAATACGCGAGAAAACGCATTTTGGCCGAAACTACGACTCGTCACTGAGCCTAGATAACGTGGTAATCAGTAGGTATAGTTACTAGGGACTATAACCATCATGATTATGCTCACGTTATGAAGTTCAAACGAACTTCGCATTGACCATAAACTGGTTAATGCAGAAAGTCAAACGCAGTTTGACTTTAACGTTAAAACGAATGAAAAACGCGAAAGAATACTTACAGAAGGTCCCCGCAAGATTCGAACCCGATTCACTCTCAGGTAGGAAGCATATACTTCCACTTAGAGAGTGTAGAATCAGATTCAAATGTGAGGAAGAATGAAATGGGTGAGGGGTATTTATAGATTTCCTTGAACCGTTAAGATTGTTCGTCGAAAAACGTGATTTGATCTAGACCTTACATGTGGGCACATGGTTTTCAAAAACCATGGGATCCCCTAATGTGGACTATGATCATTGAATACCATCCCATGGTTTTGCAAAACCATGGGTGAAAACCATTAACACTTCAAAATGAACTAGGTTCATTGAATCTGCCAGAAATTTCAAAAATGGTCCCTACACTTGTAAAACTTGATTTTTTTGGCACTTTTAAACCCCTTTAACCTCATTTCAAGGCTCTAAAATGATATTAATGTATAGGGAACTTAAAATATGCTCAAAGACATCACGGATGTCGGTTCGTTTGGTCGTACGGTTGCGTTATTCGCTTAATTACGACGGGAGTCGTAACGAACGCAAAAACGATCCAAATTAAGCGACGAATGGAATTTATCATACCAAACACTAAAATAAAATATTTTAATGCTTACATAAATTTTTGGAAGTCCAGAAGTATTCAGAACGTAAAATATGCGCGAAAATGCAAACTTATGCACTTTTTGACGCTTTTAGTCCCTGAATGAGCATAAAGTTTATTTTTGCGCACCAAACACCTCAAAGCCTATTTCTAAGCTATGTAAAGAATATTTAGGGCATACTTAACTTATGATCAAGTTCCGGAAGGTCTGTTACAGTACTAATTGACATACTTTCGCAGTTTGTCGAATTTAGTCCCTGTAAGCGAATAAACTTGATTTCGGCATACCAAACCATCCAAAACTTATTTCTAAGTTATGTAATGGTTATTTAAGGTATGTTAAGCCTATTTCACTGTTCCGGAGTGTTTGTTGTATTAAACTGGTTATATTTACGCATCAGATCGCGTATAACCTTCAAGAAAGCGATTTAAAGCCCGAAATCGAACAAGAATTGATACGTGCAAAAGATACACATATTTATACAGATCCCAAGTATGAAATACAATATTTCATTGGCTTGGTATTTGTTTGATGGTGGTGGTGACACAGGTGTCACATTTTGAGTTGTAAATAATGTGATTTTTGTGGCAAAATTATGTGCCACTTAAAAGAGTACATATATTTAACTAGAAACAGTTTTTAACGACACAATTGATGCCACAAAAGGTTTTTATATTTTGGCAAAATAAAGTAACACTACAACTAATTGTAAGACCCAGTTTATAATACTAAATGTTTATAAGTTAGAACCATACATTTAGTGCCAAAACTTTAGAGTTTACAAAAATCCTTTGAAGATTTAAAGCCAACTAGTTACAACATTCACATCATTAACCTACTAAACGATGTTCAAGGTAAAACTATTAGCGTTTACATAGTTACCAAAACAAAAGATCAAGTGCGGAAGCGTTATAATATGTGTATTCGGTTCGACACGATTGCTTGATCATCATCCTTTTTCTTGAGTACCTGAAAACTAAATGTTTTAAACAAGCATTAGCATTATGGTTCTAGAATTTCACGTATACAATCAAATTCGAACACGTTATTCGAGAGATTAAAATAGAATTCACATCAAGCTGGGCTCCACCGTAATTTACGCTGTCACCGTAAATTACGGTGGCTTCTGGGCAGTTTGGGACCTACCGTAACTCAGTAGGTTCCCACCGTAACAGTATGCTGGCCACCGTAAATTACGGTACCACCGTAATTTACGGTGTGCCCTGCACAAAACCCCTTTGTTTCAAATGCAGTTTTGCTTGTTATTTTCGAGCGTCAAATAGCTTAATCTCACATTAATTGTTAAGCGACTGGGCTAATTTCTCCATACTTGTATTTCACTTATGATAATACTCAACTATTATCATGAGGGCATGTCTACGGATTAGCTTACAACTAAATTACAAGGCATCTAGTTAGTCGTTCGTGCTATTGTCATGCATCAAATATCTAAACTTTAACTCCCATATTAAGAGCAAAGTTTCTTATCTTGCTTATGGTATTAGCTACACGGCTTACGCGTCATGTAGAACGTGCATTACGTAATAGTGTCTTGCTTCTTGCTTATTACAAAAACTTGTTTGACCCGTTTGGGTGCTGAATTTACACACCATTCGAGACATGCAAGATTTCATGCTTATCACTTGTTTTGACCCGTTCACTTGTTTAAGACGAAAAGTCTCTTTCGTGACACAAGGGTCTAACCTGTTTACCATGCTTTATACTATGACATAAAGTACACAATAATTAACCTTTACGTAACGAAACGGTAATTTCGTACCTTTAGAGCACACCCTTTCCCCGTGGATTCCCTTCGGCTTGTCCGCTTGACGATCCGGACTCTTTGCCTAGAAATTTCAGTTTACAACATGTTTAGAACTCTCTTTATGACCACAATCACATCATTATGGACCATTATCAAATCTGCGTTTTTATCAACATTTTACATTTAAATCCTCACTTAGGCATTTCAACAAACACCTAACGGGTCAGATTTTCCTACAATCATTACCAAGTTCATATCTTGTAGTTTTCTTCAGATTTCACTTTAATTAAACAACTTTGCACATATCTTATCATTCTAACATTTCAGAAATCACTTCCAAATCTCTGATTGTGCTAGAACAAGAGTTTTAAATTCTGCATCTATCAAGTTCCTTAGAGTTCGCTACTCACCTACAATGGTGATTATGTAACCCTACAAGTATTATACAAGATTATGTCAAGAAATCATCTAGTGTTTGATCCTAAACCTCATAACCCTTCTAATTTCACCCATGCATCAGTAATCAAGCTGAATTTTTCATGTTTCACATTTAATCTAGAATTTGTGATGTAACAAAATTACTAAAGTTTACATACCTTTTGATCCTTACAACGAGGTGTTCACTAATATGTGTTTAAAACTCGATTTGGAACGGATTTGAGGCTTCAATTAGGAATTTTTGTGTGAAACTTAGGGTTTTGGAGAACCCCTTTGTCGCCCCCTTCCTCTTGTTCGACCAGGCACACCCAAAAATGGTGTGTTTGGTGTATTTTGTTACAATCAGCCTATAACTTTCATTCTTTGGCAACTTTAGTCCCTCACTTATAATTTATTTTTAAATATTAGTGTTTTAACCAAGTGTAAGTTATTTTCAAGACTTGTAATATTTAACTAGGTTAAAAATTTCTACATGGTTATCTCTTGTTTATGAAATCCTTAATTTCTAATATAAAGGTTATATTTTCGCGGTGTTACAAGTCCACCCCCCTTATAAAGGGTTTCGTCCCCGGAACCGAATTACGTACCAAATAAAGTAGGGTATAGTCGTTGCATTTCTTCTTCGGATTCCCATGTGGTATCAGCACCCTTCTTGTGTTCCCATTTGACTCTCACTTGATTGTTCTCTTTATTTCTTAGGGTTTTCACCTTGAGATCTAAAATCGCGATAGGTTTTACTGCATAGTTGAGACTGTTATCCACCTCGATATCATCATAGTGGATATGAGCAGTTTCATCGGCCAAACATTTTCGGAGATGTGACACGTGGAATGTGTTATGTATCCCGCTCAACTCTTCGGGTAATTCAAGACGATATGCTACTTTACCAACCCGTTCAGTGACTCTAAATGGCCCAATAAATCTTGGGCTTAGTTTTCCCCTTTTCTGAATCTAATAATACCCTTCCATGGGGAAACTTTTAGCATAACCATATCGCCAACCTGAAATTCAATTGGCCTATTTCTTTTATCTGCATATGCCTTTTGCCGGTCTTGAGCCGCTTTCAAGTGTGCCCGAACTATGTCGATTTTCGCATTTGTAGTTCGGATTATATCGGTCGGTGCTAGCTCCCGCGGACCCACTTCTCCCCAACATACTAGGGTCCGACATTTTCTGCCATATAATAGCTCATACGGGGCCATTTTAATACTCGCGTGATAGCTATTGTTATATGCAAATTCGACCAAGGGTAAATGGACGTCCCAACTACCTCCAAAGTCAATGATGCATGCCCGCAACATATCTCCCAACGTTTGTATTGTTCTTTCACTCTGCCCATCCGTTTGTGGATGGTATGCAGTGCTAAGGAACAATTTAGTCCCCATCTGTTCTTGGAATTCACGCCAGAATTTTGAAGTAAACCGAGTATCTCTGTCTGACACAATGGATATCGGTACCCCATGCCTTGCTATGATTTCATTGGTGTATACTTCCGACATTTTCTCAGATGTATAAGTCTCACGAATCGGAATAAAGTGAGCACTTTTAGTTAACGTATCCACAACTACCCATATAGCATCAAAACCACGACTCGTTTTAGGCAGTTTGGTCAATAGGTCTATCGTAATTTGCTCCAATTTCCAAACCGGGATTTCTAACGGTTGAAGTTTACCATATGGCTTTTGGTGTTCCGCCTTAACTTGTAGGCAAGTCAAACACTTTTCCACGTATTTCACGGTGTCACGCTTCATTCCGGGCCACCAATAGTTTTGCTTCAAGTCATTATACATCTTGGTCGCTCCCGGGTGAATGGAATAACGAGATTTATGAGCTTCATCGAGTAGAAGCTTCTTAACCTCACACGTGTTAGGGACCCAGATTCTATTAAAACGAGTCTTTAGGCCGTGACTGCCTATCTCCAGGTCCTTAACTTGGCCGATAATTCTTTCCTTTTTCCAGTTTTCCGCCTTTACAGCTTCATCCTGTGCTTCTCGAATTCGTTCTAGTAGGCTTGAAGTCACAACAAGGTGCATTGATCTTACCCGTATCGGGGTATAATCTGCCTTGCGACTCAGCGCATCGGCCACTACATTGGCCTTCCCAGGGTGGTAATGTATTTCACAATCGAAATCTTTGACTGTTTCCAACCACCGCCTTTGTCTCATGTTTAATTCCTTCTGATCGAAGAAATATTTCAAGCTTTTATGGTCGGTAAAAATTGTGAATTTTACCCCGTACAAATAATGCCTCCATATCTTTAAGGCAAACACCACCGCCGCCAATTCCAAGTCGTGAACCGGGTACTTCTTTTCATGAATCTTCAATTGCCTCGAGGCGTAGGCGATGACCTTACCTCGTTGCATCAAAACACACCCGAGCCCTAAATAGGAAGCATCCGAGTAAACTTCCATGTCGTCAGTCCCTTCCGGTAATGTCAATACCGGAGCGTGGGTCAACCTTTCTTTGAGCGTTTGGAAAGCTTCCTCTTGCTTAACGCCCCACACAAACTTTTCCTCCTTGCGAGTCAATTTGGTCAATGGCAAGGCAATTTTGGAGAAATCCTGTATGAATTTCCGATAATACCCCGCAAGCCCTAAAAAGCATCGGATTTCTGAGGGGTTTCTTGGAGGGTTCCATTTTGACACCGCTTCCACCTTGGACGGATCCACTAGTACTCCATCGGTACTAATGATATGCCCAAGAAATTGCACCTCTCTTAGCCAGAAAGCGCACTTAGAAAATTTTGCATATAGATTTTCTCGTCTAAGGGTGTCTAATACTTCCCGCAGATGACACACATGCTCAGCTTCATTCTTCGAATATACCAAAATGTCATCGATAAATACGATTACCGACTTATCTAGCATGGGTTTGCAAACCCGGTTCATGAGGTCCATGAAAGCCGCGGGTGCATTTGTCAATCCAAAGGGCATTACAAGGAACTCATAATGCCCGTACCATGTACGAAAAGCCGTCTTCGGAACGTCTTCCTCCTTGACCTTCAATTGGTGATAACCTGATCGGAGATCAATTTTGGAGAACCAACTTGCTCCTTGTAACTGGTCAAATAAATCATCAATTCTTGGAAGTGGGTATCGATTCTTCACCGTGAGTTTGTTTAACTCTCGGTAATCGATACACATGCGCATACTGCCATCCTTCTTTTTCACGAATAAGACTGGTGCGCCCCACGGAGACACACTCGGTCGGATAAACCCCTTGTCAAGAAATTCCTGAATTTGAGACATCAATTCTTGTAAATCCGACGGTGCAAGTCGGTATGGTGCCTTGGCCACGGGTTTCGCGCCCGGAATCAACTCGATTCCGAACTCTACCTCCCGTTCTGGTGGTATCCCCGGTAGTTCTTCCGGAAACACATCTTCATAATCACGCACCACCGGTACATTCTCAATTTTGAGGGGTTCTTTTTCCGTTTCACTTGCATATACCATATAGGCCTTGCATCCATGTTTCATGAGTTTATGGGCTTCTAGCATTGTGCATATCACCGGGTTACCTCCTTTTTCACCATATATCGTAACTTGTTTTCCGCTAGGAGACGTTAGTTTTATTTCCTTTCGGAAACAAACCACTTTCGCGTGGTAACGAGATAGCCAATCCATTCCCACTACCACTTGAAATTCTCCCATCGACATCGGGATCAAGTCTGTTGCGTATTCCTCGTCATCAATGTTCATCGTACAGTTTTCACATACATCGCAAACAATAAAGCTTTTGTTATTACCTACCTCTACTTCTAAGGGCATAGGTAATTTTGTTAGAACAAATGAAGGGTGCCGAATAAACCCATATGAAACAAAGGATTTATTCGCACCAGTATCAAATAACACACGTGCAGGAATTGAGTTTACAATAAATATACCTGAGACCACGTCAGGTTCGACCTTTACTTCAGCAGCGGTCAGTTGGAAAGATCTTGCTTTGGCTTTCGAGGCTTCACCTTTCGAGTCTTGCCCTTCTTTCTTCCCAACCAATTCCGGGCATTCCGATCTTTTGTGACCCGTTCGGTAACAGTTGTAACAAACGGTCACTTTCTCCGGGCATGATATAGCCATATGTCCCGTTTTTCGACATATGGGACAAGGCTTATCTTTGAAGCGACATTCGCCCTTATGATTCTTGCCACAGATTTTGCAACTGGGTGTACCGCCCTTTGTATCTGATTTCTTCGCTGTTTCATTCGTTCTTGCTTTCTTGGTAGGGCTTGGATTTACGTCTTGTGCCCTTCGTTCACCCCGCTCTATACTCTTTTTCAGCTCGATCTCCCTTTCCCGAGCGGCATTGACAATCTCGGTAAGGGTCTCGTACTTTGAAGGGGTTATGAACTCCCTATATTCTGCGCTTAGCTTGTTATGGTAGTAATAAACCTTTTGCTCTTCATTCGTTATCAGATCGTCACAGAAAGTCATCTTGTCCATAAACATCCCCGTGATCTTGTCTATGGATTCACCTTTGTGTCTGAGTTGCATGAACTCTTCCTTGATCTTGTTTATAACCGCTTTGGGACTATGGTGTTTAAGAAACGGCGTCTTAAACTCCTCCATGTCATGGCCTTAGCCGCTTCGCTTCTAATTTCCTTCTTTTTATTATCCCACCAGTCTTTCGCTTGACCTCTTAGTTGACCCGTACCATAAGCTACGTAGTCATTCTCATCGCAATAAGTTCTCTCGAATACTCCCTTGATATCGCCTATCCATCATTGACACACAATTGGATCAACTTCCCCATTATATATGGGTGGTTTACAAGCCATGAATTCCTTGTACGAACAAGGCTTTCGTCCTCCAGATTTTTCCTTTGCTAGATTCGAGTTATCCTCTAGCTTCTTGATTCTTTCTTCTACTACTGATAAAACCGTATTTTGGATTTTATCAATGAAGTTCGATAAACTGTTTTCGATCGCCTTTCCAACCTCCTCGGCAATCACTATTCTCATTTGTTCGGTGACTCTTGGCACCGCATCACCATCACCTCCGCCCGCCATCTTTAGTACTGAAATGTTTACATATATTGTTAAACATTCCATTTGTAACACATGCTTTACTTGTTTTGATTTCATCAAGTTCATAACTTGATTTAATCATTCTTGTTTCATGCATTTCTTGTATTTGAGTGAGCTTACACACCCTTTTCATGCATATTTGTTCATGATTTATTTCTATATTCTCTAATTTTTACTTAAACGATTAACTCTTACCGGATGCTTGATCAAGCTTGAACCGAACACTTATTGGCAACCTTGGGCTCTGATTACCAACTTGTAAGACCCAGTTTATAATACTAAATGTTTATAAGTTAGAACCGTACATTTAGTGCCAAAACTTTAGAGTTTACAAAAATCCTTTGAAGATTTAAAGCCAACTAGTTACAACATTCACATCATTAACCTACTAAACGATGTTCAAGGTAAAACTATTAGCGTTTACATAGTTACCAAAACAAAAGATCAAGTGCGGAAGCGTTATAATATGTGTATTCGGTTCGACACGATTGCTTGATCATCATCCTTTTTCTTGAGTACCTGAAAACTAAATGTTTTAAACAAGCATTAGCACTATGGTTCTAGAATTTCACGTATACAATCAAATTCGAACACGCTATTCGAGAGATTAAAATAGAATTCACATCAAGCTGGGCTCCACCGTAATTTACGGTGTCACCGTAAATTACGGTGGCTTCTGGGCAGTTTGGGACCTACCGTAACTCAGTAGGTTCCCACCGTAACAGTATGCTGGCCACCGTAAATTACGGTACCACCGTAATTTACGGTGTGCCCTGCACAAAACCCCTTTGTTTCAAATGCAGTTTTGCTAGTTATTTTCGAGCGTCAAACATCTTAATCTCACATTAATTGTTAAGCGACTGGGCTAATTTCTCCATACTTGTATTTCACTTATGATAATACTCAACTATTATCATGAGGGCATGTCTACGGATTAGCTTACAACTAAATTACAAGGCATCTAGTTAGTCGTTCGTGCTATTGTCATGCATCAAATATCTAAACTTTAACTCCCATATTAAGAGCAAAGTTTCTTATCTTGCTTATGGTATTAGCTACACGGCTTACGCGTCATGTAGAGCGTGCATTACGTAATAGTGTCTTGCTTCTTGCTTATTACAAAAACTTGTTTGACCCATTTGGGTGCTGAATTTACACACCATTCGGGACATGCAAGATTTCATGCTTATCACTTGTTTTGACCCGTTCACTTGTTTAAGACGAAAAGTCTCTTTCGTGACACAAGGGTCTAACCTGTTTACCATGCTTTATACTATGACATAAAGTACACAATAATTAACCTTTACGTAACGAAACGGTAATTTCGTACCTTTAGAGCACACCCTTTCCCCGTGGATTCCCTTCGGCTTGTCCGCTTGACGATCCGGACTCTTTGCCTAGAAATTTCAGTTTACAACATGTTTAGAACTCTCTTTATGACCACAATCACATCATTATGGACCATTATCAAATCTGCGTTTTTATCAACATTTTACATTTAAATCCTCACTTAGGCATTTCAACAAACACCTAACGGGTCAGATTTTCCTACAATCATTACCAAGTTCATATCTTGTAGTTTTCTTCGGATTTCACTTTAATTAAACAACTTTGCACATATCTTATCATTCTAACATTTCAGAAATCACTTCCAAATCTATGATTGTGCTAGAACAAGAGTTTTAAATTCTGCATCTATCAAGTTCCTTAGAGTTCGCTACTCACCTACAATGGTGATTATGTAACCCTACAAGTATTATACAAGATTATGTCAAGAAATCATCTAGGGTTTGATCCTAAACCTAATAACCCTTCTAATTTCACCCATGCATCAGTAATCAAGCTGAATTTTTCATGTTTCACATTTAATCTAGAATTTGTGATGTAACAAAATTACTAAATTTTACATACCTTTTGATCCTTACAACGAGGTGTTCACTAATATGTGTTTAAAACTCGATTTGGAACGGATTTGAGGCTTCAATTGGGAATTTTTGTGTGAAACTTAGGGTTTTGGAGAACCCCTTTGTCGCCCCCTTCCTCTTGTTCGACCAGGCACACCCAAAAATGGTGTGTTTGGTGTATTTTGTTACAATCAGCCTATAACTTTCATTCTTTGGCAACTTTAGTCCCTCACTTATCATTTATTTTTAAATATTAGTGTTTTAACCAAGTGTAAGTTATTTTCAAGACTTGTAATTTTTAACTAGGTTAAAAATTTCTACATGGTTATCTCTTGTTTATGAAATCCTTAATTTCTAATATAAAGGTTATATTTTCGGGGTGTTACACTAATATAGATATGTAAGAGCATTCGCATCTATTCCACCATATTTTCACCCTAAATTACACAAAAACCACTACATATTCTGTCTCCTTTTCAGTTAAATAATATTTTTTATACCTTTATCATTAACTTTTCCCTCTTCTTCACTCACAACCAATTTCAAAATATATTAAAAAATTATAGGGGGTGAACAGTGTCCCCCCAAATATACAGTTGAACAGTAACATTTTCTCTCTCCTCCACTCACAACCACTTTTTATACTTTTTATATTTTAAAAACACCACACACACAATTTGATTATTTGGATGTGAATGCTCTAACTAGGATTACTTTTTAAAGGCACAAATATTGTTCCACGGAAAGTCTTTTTTAGATTGTGGCAAAAAATAAAGTGCCACTAAAAGCATAAAAACCATGTGCGGCACATCCAAAAAGTGTCATTAAAAGGCTTTATAGTCAGCGCTTCTAGTATTATTTTTTTGTGTGTGCATCTCATTCCTATAGGGGTCTTTAGTGACACTTTTTTTTCTGTGGCACTTTTTGTAGTGTATGTCACTATCAGTTTGTCAAGTTAAAATTAAGATCCATTAATCGATCAAGATTATGTAGCTGGATAAACAATCCTTATAACCAACTTGTGAACTAGGGTTGTTTTTCATTAGAACTTAAGGTGTCCATTTATTGTAGTAAGGCACAAGGAGGTCGGTTAGTTCAAGTATTGGACTTTAATTGCTAGGTTTACACGAGAGTATCGAGGTGAGTTTGACGACCCACTTTTTACAGTTTTATAAATGTTATTTTTTTTGGAGGGGGTGGGGGTGCATGCAGGTTTTCTTAAACAGTATTCAATAAAATAATCAACTTTCACAAACGGTTTATACAAGTTTATGCAATATACTTCACTTTTACAAAAGCATATAAAGTTTTACAAAACATGCATGATACATTGTTGTGGACTGGATTCTCCATATTAGTTACTTCTTTGCGGACTGGATTGTCCCTATTACATCTTTGCGGACAAGATTGTCCATATTACATCTTTGAGGATTGGATTGTCTAAATTACATCTTTGAGGACCGGATTGTTTGTGTCACATCACTGTGTCACATCTTTGAGGATTGGATTGTCTGTGTCATGTCACTGCGTCACATCTTTGAGGACTGGATTATCCATTTCACATGTCTTAGCTAGGCATTAATTTGGTCAGTCCCAATTTCATAAACTATGCATACATTTTCTAAACAATTACCATGTTGTTCAAATATCAGAGAGGAGATGATTTACGAGTCTTCACGGGTATCTCAAGGGAATGACTTAGGGTTTCAAGTATTTCAAGGGGTTGGTCTGCATTTCATAAAGATTTCTAGGAATACCGTACATGGATTCCCAAAAAGATGATTTATAAATTGTTTCCTAAATTAAATTCTCAAATAATTTCTGGAAAACGATTTATTTGAAGTTTCTTAAACTTATGAATTCACCAACTTTATGTTGACGTTTTAGCATGTTTTCTCATGTTTTATTTGGCAATGGAACGGTTGGAATAGGTGAAACCTTAGTTTGGAAGGCGTTCAAATCCAATACAAGCCTTAGAAATATTTTCCGTTGCATTTGTAAGTTATAGATTCGTTACGCCCAACTATGATTTTGCGGGTGTGAGAGATTAGTATAAAAGCCATAGGTTTCAGTGAATTAGGTGTCTGTAGGGATACCTAGCCTTTAACCTGATTTTTTTTAGGGACTGAGATTACAAGACTTGGGTTATGTTATGAACGCCTATGATTCGTTATGGGACTTCCAACCATTGCCTGAAACTTGAGTCAAATTTAGTATTACATGAAATGATTCATTTTGATGAAAATGTTTTCTGAAACATTGTTTTACCATGATGATTATGTGATTAATGTGATCAACATGTTGTCATACTTGTGATTAGATGAAATTAGGAATTTGTGATTTAGGTGAAAATTGAGACTTGTACATGATGATAAGTGATACAGGTGAATTTTCAAGGTGATATAGCTATATATTATGAGAATGTATATTAATGATACAGGAATTGATGATTTTGGTTGAGAATGTGATAAGTATGATTAAGTATGCTTTTGGATTGCTAAGTGATTGATAGGTAAACATGTACGTGTATGATTGAGTTGGTAGATATGAGATAGTGATTTGTGAATAAGTGATTGTTTATACCTTACATAAATATGTGACGTACTTGAGAATATTTTAGTAAAAATAAATATATGATATATTTATTTGACAAGGTGAAACACGATACAGGTTAAATATTATGCCTACTATATAAACCTGAACACGAGCGTCACGAGTACCCAGGGATACAAGTATAGGTCATAACGTAGGATGTTATGTAAAATCATATACTTTAATATATATGCACCTCAGGACTTTTAGAGCATGGTCAAAGGTCGTGGAGTTGAAGCTTCGAGAAGCGAAACACGTACTCACGTCATATCTAGCTTGGGAGAATTAGTTACGCTTGCATACAAGTGGTGAGGAAGATACATCGGAAGCATCACACCTCAAATTCAGAGTGTGGTATGTCATCAGAACTAACAACAATCTAAAGCATAAGTATGAAATCTAGTCACATTATTGATGTTGAAGGTGCTAGCATACCATCCGAAAAAAGGCACAGGGAAAGGGGCAGAAGTGATGCACACGACAAATTATGATATGCGTATTACGTGAGATGTCACGTCATTGCAAATTTACAGGTGCTCATGCTCGATAATTCCAAGGAATTCTATGGTGATCACCTATTAATAACATAATCATTAATATTACTAAATGATATATACAAAATGCCGGTTCTCCCCTGTACGTCTCATTTGTGACTTCGGTTTCTAGTTTGGATATTGCAATAAGGCGATAATCAGTTTGAAAATCTTGGCAATCTAGCATCTTAAACCTTTGGATTCACACCGTCATTTTTATCATGCATACCTAAGTAGACAAAAGGGAATACTTATGTTTTGCACCGAACTACGTCAGCAATTACCATCTACCATTTTATCCTAACCATTGAAGTAGTGTGACCAATTACAGAATCCATCCTACAATTCAACAAAATTATGTATTTTACATGATAAGGTAGGAACATATACAAATAGACTTAAATCTAAAAATCTAAGAACCAATATAACATTGCCACATGGCATATGGTTTAATTACCGGTAAGGGTATCTAAGTCGTATATTCATGAGCTGGTGTTGGTAAATCATTAATTTCATGGATTTCATTATTCAAAATATCAAATCGCAAATCATGCAACCTATAATTCCATATTTTTAATTCAATTTTATTTTAGGGATTCAGATTCTTAAGACAATGAAGGCAACGAGTCTAAATATTCATGCTCTTCATTCAATTATATCCAGTTGATATGCAACCAGTTATTCATTTTTAATTTATCACTGAATGAGCCTAATTAGGTGATAACATTCATTTGACATGCAACCTATTAGTAAAAATATCAATGGTTTTTGTCACGTCGAAGAATTTCAAAGATATTCTGATATGATCATTTTATGATGTGTGAGGATATCAATCACTTTCATAATTCATGATAATAAGAATAGTAATTAAGCATTAACAAAAAAAAATAAAAACTTATATTTGAAAGGCAAACTACATGACCTACTCCTAAGATCTAAAATATTTCTCTTTAATAGACTTGAACTCTCACCACATAAGATATAAATATCAATACAACACTCTTGATAACATTATTAACTATGTGGTATATAAGCTATAAATATTTTGAATACTTAAAATATTGATAATAGTAAAAAGAATAGTGAAATTTGAAAATGATATATTAAAATTTTAATTTAGACTCATGAACTTCTTTCAAAAAAATAATAATAATAACAATAACACTATTGTCCTGAATTTAATTAATAAACAGTAATGATAATTATTATGGTAAACTGATAATAGTAATTATGATTTTTATGGTAACATTGATCATAATTAGATTGTTTCCTAATGTATCCATGTTTATTTAGAATAAAACTAGAAAATAATTTTTTTTTTAAATCTTGCAAGTCTATTTATGATCAAAAGCTGTGAATAAAAACCATTTTTTAAAGAAATAGATAGCTACTTACTTACTTTAGTATGCATACCAAATTTAGAATATGTGAGCGTGTCATTAGGCATGGAAGTATCTTTTTCGTCAATAATTATAATGGTGCAGAGGATTTGAAGCATGCTTCCTTTCTGAATAAATTGGAAATTGAAGTTGTATCCTAGAATGAATTGTACCAAAATGGCTAACAAAAATTTGAGCATCATCATCCTCATAGCAACACTAGTGGCTCAAGCTACTTGGGTTAGAGCAGCAGAGCATATAGTTGGAGATGATAAAGGTTGGGCCGAGGGTGTCGATTACGATGCATGGGCTAAGGGTCGGGAATTCAAGCCGGGAGACAAACTTGGTAAATATTACACATGCTTTGTTGATAATTATATGTCTATGTCTTGCAGCAAGCTAACTATGTTGTTGGTTTAGTGTTCAATTACGATCCGGCAAAATATAGTGTATTATACGTCAATATTTGCAACTACAAGTGCTGTTGTGCTGAGGGACCAATTATGCATGTACAGGATGTGGCCGTCTTAGGAGGAGGGGGCGACTATACGTTTATTTCTGATCGAGATAAGTGTTTGAAAGGTATGAAGCTTCTTGTCCCTGTCAAGCCATCTGGAGAGTGTCCCGGTGGGTGTCCTGGTGGATGTCCCGGTGGGTGTCCCGGAGGATGTCCCGGAGGATGTCCGGGTGGGTGTCCCGGAGGGTGTCCGGGTGGGTGTCCCGGTGGGTGTCCCGGAGGGTGTCCCGGTGGGTGTCCCGGAGGGTGTCCATGTCCTGCAAAGCCATAATGTCCTGCAAAGCCATCATGTCCTCCATGATACAAGCACAAAACTCTAAGCTTTGAAGATGGCATGTCTTGTTTCTTTTTTTATTTGTTGTTTGTTAATAAATGTTAATATCTGATCAATAATTATATCATATGTATTGGAGAATAATGAATTTAAGATTTATCATGATCAATATCAGTTGTTAAGTAAAGTTCTGCATTAAAATAAATAAGAATTACGGAATCTTGAGTGATGATAACTACAATATGTTATTCTAAACCAAAAATATTAACTAGTCCACCATGAAACCATGATATTTGTTGGAATTATGGTGCACATCACGCAAAAAGACCTTTTGCAACAGTTGAAGGCGTTGCCGAACTGTCACAAGTGCTCTTTTGTGGCTGATTTCCGCATTTATGGAATCATTGATCGGAACCGATTTTTGGGACTATTATTATTTATCAAATGAAATTTCATCTCAAACTGGGCATCATATTTGTTTGCAACTAAACCAACTACCACATAATTCGCACCTAGATTGCTTTTGCCACAAAAATTGTGACAAAATGTTTTTGCAACCTACATAACTTTTGAAATTTATTACTTTTTGGTTAGTTTATCTGTGTACAATCTATTTAAGTTGCAAGAAATATATACAGAAACATATCTTAATAACCAAATTTTAGTGTTTGTGAAACATTTGTTGATACTTGATTTTTATATATTTTTCTAAACAAATTATAGGCTCCTCAAATATAATAGCCTTAATTGTTTGATACAAAGTTTAGAGTCTTTAATGTAATTAGTGTAAAGTATAGTTTGAGTCATTCTATGTATTTGTTAAGTGTACGTCAAAGGATTAGTTTGTAACAATTATACATTAGAAACTAGGGTAAATTACACTTTTCGTCCTTTATGTTTGTATTAGATTGCAATATATGACCTTTAACTTCAATACACAGTCACGGTCCTTGTTTTGGAAAACCCATTACACCTTACGTCCTTTATCACTAACCTTATTAATTTTTTTAGTTAACTATGGCATGTGCCCTGCACATGAGGGTAGGTTAGTCATTTTACTAGTATAAAGGACCAAAATTGTAATTTACCCTCTCTCTATCCAACTAACCCCGCCACTACCACCACTCCCAAATCCCACCCCCACCACCATCGCTGAGATAACTCTCCATCATTCCACGCCGACTGGCTAATTCAATCATCAGTTGTTTGGAAGCATGTCCCACAATATGGTTGTGTTTGTAGCTGAAGAAACACTAGATAAATGGTCGGGACCGAGATATCTAGGGGGTTTGATTCCGCATAAAAGGGTTAGCTCTCTCTCGGTTGATTCAGTTGCTGTCGAACTTCTTCTCCGGTGATTCTGCAAAACAGAGCACCGTTAGCCTCGCCAAGGGGAGAAGAGGGTTCTCTCCTTGACCCGACTCCGGTGTGAGAATAAGTATTGGTAATGGAGAAGAGAAAGTATTTGAGAAGTGAGAGTGATCTGAGTTTATACCTGAATAGTTCTCGTATTTATAACCGGGAGTTTGGGAGGGAAAACCTGTTATTGAAAAGATGACGGAAGATGCTAACGCCGTAGCGGTTATATTTCCTTCCGTTAAATTCTTTAATCCCACGTTAAGTTGCCTCGATCCGATGTGATTGCACACGGATCGTGGTTTGATCTATGGCTGGGGGATTGCCATGTGGAAAGTGATTAAGTGGAGATCATTCTCCAATTGCATGCTTTTGTTGTGATTTCAGGGATGCTTGTGATAATGACACGTGTCCAGACGGTTATAACCGTCTGGGTGGTGCACGATCATATTCTTTCTAGAAGATTACTGCTGTAATCTAGTGTGACACCTTACTGTGTGTACACAGCTGAATAAATCCCAAGTCTGGGTAAAATGATATCCAAGTTTGGATATTTGGGCGGAAGTATTGATCTCAGGGTTTTAATGGAAGAAGGCGCAAGGATTTTATGCTTTCCTTTGAGCCTGCGACTATAATTTGATGATTACTTTCTCCCTTTTGTAAGACCAATGCGCGGCCGCGCAAGGTTAAAAGGTTGAAAGGCCAGTTTGTGGTATGGTCTCAAATCCTTTTTATGAGGTTTTTGGGACCTTACCCCTTCAAGTCCCCCAAGTCGAGTGTTGTACTTATGCAAATAAGTGGAGCACTGGACTTATGAGAGGGAAATGTTTTTGGGCGCGAAAAATGCGGAATCTTCTATGGGAAGATTTAATTTTGTTGGAAAAGGAAAAAATGTGACTTTGTAATCATGCTCTGACATGTAATGACGTCATCTGGCAGTAAGAGTGGGTATTTTTCTCTTTGGTCTTGAGACTTGTAGTGGCGCTTTGTCAGACTTCATTAATGGGGAAATGACCCTGGTTCCTGTAGCGCCGTTTAGATGTGATGTAATTCTGACAGTTAATGATAGGTTTCTCCTTTCTCGAGGTTGAGTTCTCTTTATATATGTATTTTCGAGATACCTTGTCTTCCTAGTTGATTCTTATTAAAAAGGATGAAACGTTCTTACCGCACTCGTCTCTTGCTGGATGTTCTTAGGGTGTATGAAGCTGCTGAAGGTCTCGTACTTCTTTCTCGTTCACCACTACTCACTATTATTCCGGTAAAGAATCTGGTCAAACCTGCTTCTCCGGCGGTTGTTGATTCTGACTGCAAGGTTCTTCAGCATACTGATGTTACTGCTGGTGCTAATATTGTGTTGGATGTCGATGGGTTGATGGCTCGGTTCCCGATGCTTCAAAAAGGAGAATGCCGGTTAGTGTATCGACGCCGGAAAATTTGTCAGAGTGAGCAGGTGTCTGATGGTGATTCCGGTGCTGGTTAAGTGTTTTAACTTTAGGACCAGTTTCTGTCTTTTGTTAATGCTTTTTTGTAAGCTTTTGGTACTGGACAATTTTTTTTTTTTTTGAAGATCATTGCTATGATCTTGTTAAGTGTTTATGTTACACTTTTTTGATGATGTATATTGTGATATACTTTTATTCCGTAGGGTTTAATTCTTGTATGTGTGGATTACAATATGTTGCATGTGTATAATTACTTTTGGATAGGTAAGGCGAATGAGGGATGGTATTGTGCTCATGTGTGGACGTTTGTCTAAAAGGCACAACAGTTTGTCTGTTTTTAGACTGTTCATGAGGTGTACAATGTTTGACCATATCGTTTTCGCGCGAACCAAAGAAATTACATGCAATTTGTAATTAAGCAGTGATGCAAGTAAAAATGATGTTTGTATTGATAAGAGCGCAAGGCTTTGTGATACAAGACATAATAAAGAAATACATTGCCTGTATGTTCTTTCCGCTTTTGTAGACTTGGTTCATATGTAACACCTGCGCAACTGTTGTGCGTTCCAGGTGCGGGGAACTAAGGTCCCATCGATCCTTTTTAGGGTATATGCCCCCTTGCCTAAGACCTCGTTAATGACGTACGGTCCTTCCCACCTTGGCGCTAATTTGCTGGGCTTTTCGGCGTTTGAAGCCTCGTTGTCGCGTAAGACAAAATCGCCAGGGACAAAGGTGCAAACACGCACGCGCGCATTGTAATATTTTTCGAGCTTGGATTTGTACCTCGCTTCCGTTATGGCAGCGTTCTCGCACCTCTCTTCCAGAAGATCCAAATCCATTCTTCGCTCTTGTTCATTGTTCTATTTTTCCATGGCTAACATGCGCGGTGACGGTAAACCTATCTCAGCTGGAATGACCGCCTCAGACCCATAGACTAGACTGAACGGAGTTTCTCCGGTGCTAGTTTTTGGCATTGTTCGATGCGCCCAGAGGATGCTGGGAAGTTCGTCAACCCACCCTCTGCGCGCTGTCCCAAGTCGCGCTTTTATGCCGTCAACGATTTGTTTGTTTACGCTTTCTACCTGACCGTTCGCTTGAGGATGTGCAACGGAGGCAAAGTTGTGCTCGATCTTCATTTCTTTGAACCATTTTTGAAGATCTTCTGCGGCGAAGTTTGTACCATTGTCGGAAATAATGCGCAATGGTAACCCGAATCTGCAAATGATATGTTCCCATATAAATTTGCGGATTACCATTGCTGTTGTTGAGGCCAAAGCTTTAGCTTCCACCCATTTTGTGAAGTAGTCCACCGCGACGATGATGAATTTTACTGCTCCCGGCGCGTCAGGAAATGGGCCAACAAGATCGATGCCCCACTGTTGGAATGGCCAGGCGGAAGTAACGGGAATTAACGGATTTTTGGGTCGGAGTGTCTTTGGTGCGTGGCGTTGACATGCCTCGCATTTTCTTAATAGATCAACTGCGTCTATGTGCATTCCTGGCCAGTAGTATCCGGCGCTCATTATTTTTGCCACGACCATGCGCGGTCCCGCGTGTGTCCCGCATAATCCCTCGTGGATTTCTCTGACTAGGTATTAGGCGTCTGTTTTATCAACACAGCGTAGTAATAGGCCTATGAATGACTTTCGATAAAGGACGCCATCCGCCATCTCGTAATTTATTGCTTTGTGTTGTATTTTTCGAGCCTCTGCCTTTCCTTCCGGAAGTTTTCCGTGTTGAAGGTACAAGATGATTGGAGACATCCAGGATGGATCTCCCATTTCTATGACGCTTACTTGCTTGAGATGAATAGAAGGGTTGGATAATACCTCTATGCGTAACTCCTTTGCTAAGTGCTTAAAGTTGGTAGCAGCTAACTTGCTTAGTGCGTCAGCGTGCTTGTTCTCGCTTCTGTTTATGTGATTAACTTTAAATGTTTGAAATTGGCTGATTAGCATCCGCGCTTGTTCAAGGTACAACGCCATAGCTTCCCCTTTCGCATCATAACGACCATTAACTTGTTTAGCTACTAGCTTTGAGTCAACGTTGGCTTCAAGGTTTCTTGCCCCCATTTTGAGTGCTAGACGGAGACCTGCTAAAAATGCTTCGTATTCTGCTTCATTGTTGGTACTTTGGAAATCTAAGCGTATTGCATATGTAAGTTCGTGATTATCCGGACTGATTAATCGGAGGCCTGCTCCTACTTCATCATCGTTGGAAGTACCATCTGTGTGTAAGGTCCAGACTCTGTCGTCGAAAACAGGTGCTGGGTTCTGGATTGCCTCACATTCTTGTATTTTATCGATGGGAACTTCAGTGGCGAAGTCTGCTAGAACTTGCCCTTTGATTGCTGGTCTTGGTCTGTAAAAAATGTTGTAGCCTCCCAGCTCAATGGCCCATTTAGCTAATCTTCCTGCCACATCAGGTTTTGACAAGATTTGGCCTAAATGATAATTTGTGAGGACTGTGATGACATGGCCTGAGAAGTACCTGCGCAAGCGTCTGGATGCGTGAACTAGTGCTAGAACCAATTTTTCTCGTAATTTTTCTATCTTGATGTTTAATGCATTATAGTATTGGACAATATTATTTATTTAAAACATAGATTTTAAATTTGACGTCCCAAAACATGACATAACCATGACATGATAAAGTTGTCTTTGGTCCGCACGGATCTTATTACATTGTCCCAAAAAGTTTAAAAGTCAGTCCAACATTTTAAGTGACAAAACATGCACCAACAAACATAAGATACGCCATAATTCCCGAAGCCGAACTCAAGTACCTGTAGAACACGTTAAAATCAAGTGTCAACACAAAGGAAGGTGAGTTCACATATTCAAATCTAAACAATTTGATTTCCAAAGGAAAACTTTCTGATTATGTGTTTATTTTAAAACATCCATATAATTTTTAGAAAGTCCATTTACTTCCTTAATAAAATCCATGGGTCATCCGTCATAAGTTCAAAAACCCGACATTAAGGCATTTTCCCAGGTTTTGTATATTAAATTCACAGCGTCAATGTTCAGACTCGTATGTTAGCTAGACAAAACGAACTATATATTTACCATGCAGGGATAATCAATGCTAGACAATAACCAGAATCTAAATTCGTCGTTTGACTTGACACCAGACGACCGGTCAGACGGGGTTGACAACCCGATAGATCTACCAACAATTCCTCGCATACATTACTTAATCAATTAAACGACATCATGGGCGCAGGGTCCATATTGAGACCATATATTGATGTCTGCCTCACATACAATATATATATATATATATCTTACTAATATGACAAATTTAATATACGAAGTTTTACGAATCCCCTGAAATCCCCACCGAAATGTAAGCCGATGTTGGTACTTACTCTCTTGAGACCTGGCGGCATTCGTTCCAACTTCACGGTCGGTTTCTCCTCGGAAACACCGTATCATCCCAGTTTCTCCTCCAAACATACATTCATCAAAAACGTTTTACCTCGAAACGTATGATTTATCAAACTCCATATATTTTTCATATATTTTCAACGAAAATATATAATTTATATAAAAAGGTATGTTTTAATCCAAAAACATTATTAAACCCTTTTTGACGTGTTCTACCCCCAAAACATATACAAAGCAGTAAAAGAGGGTTTAGTGACACTCACCTTTGGGTGCGTATTTTTAAATAGCGCAATCCCATAGTTTGATTTCTACACGTCCTATTATATGTAGGAACGATTTATAAATCAATATATCACAAAAATCCTAAGTTTCTCTGTTTCTTAGAATCTTCACATAACTTTGAGATTTTCTTAAAAAGTTATTGTTTTTTATTATGTTGGCAAGTTAATATATATATGAGTCCATATATATAGTTTTAAGATTTTGCGACTTGAACAATTTTATTGGTGACCGTTATCATGTAAATCCATTAACACACCCGTTTATACGTAATATATCTACGATTTGCGCGTCGTAATATATATATACATAAACGTACACATAAATTATCATCGAAATACGTGTAATCTCGTTAAATTATTCATGTTGTCATTTTTAAGGCAAGCATACATAAAATAACTTATATGTATCAAATTTCATGCTCGACAAACAAGTTACACATTTAACCCGATTTTTTACCGTTTCTACCGCACATAACGCACAAGTATACATGCATAATCTAAATTTCCAATATCATGTTAAAACTTAACATATTTTCACATTCACATGTTTAAATCACATAACACATCTTAACACATAAGGTTCACCCAAAATTTACCAACACTAGTGTTCATCAAAAAATGCGTATTTTAGCTTTTCGGTAACGTTTTCGGGCGTCAGAAGTCACGTATGACCAACCAAAAACCAAGTAAACTTAAAATTAGTTAAAATACATATTTTTAAACTAAAAATATCAGTTTACTTTCTGATCTAATTCAGTTTCATAAAAATCATTCGAAAAACCGCTTTTTGACTGTTTTAACGCATAGTTTTGCATTAAACTTACTATAACCATCCCAACTCGAAATGACTTGATATTTTAACACAATACATGTTATTTACTGATTAAAATGATGATCATAATCAGATTAGTGTAGTTTTTGTGTAAGTCACATAAATCATGTGATTTCACATATTTTACAACACATAAAGCACCAAGTACAATATGCAAAGCTAGTAAACTTTATGACAAAGTTTTATACTATTTTAAAACTCCAAATATTCCTCTTTTTAATGTTTAGAATCTGATTAAAAATTATTTTCATCATATCGTACATAAATCATCATTTCATGACCATTCATTCTCATGCATGTTTAAGTACAAGCATCTAATGCATGCAATTCCTGTCATCATCAACATGCATGAATTAGATTATATCTATCATGCATTTAGCTCATGTTTAAACATTCAAGAACATCATCATCTTCATATGATCATCATTTAATCTTTTTACATAAAAACAAGGCATATACATTCTTTGTATATCTAAGACTTTTAATCATCAAAAATTCACATACATACATACATACACGACCATATACATATTCACATGATTCTAAAAATTCACTTTTTACTTAAACTCGTTTCAAATCAAAAAGCTTCCATATAACAACTTTTAAAACATGCATGCATTCTACTATTCAAGTAACATGTTAATCAAGAATCACTCAATCAAAAATCAAAACATAATCACCTACACACACACCCACACTCACGGCCACACATGCACACATGTTCATCCATTCTTGTTTCCTTTAAAAACCCATGTGTTTTAGTTTTATGTTTTGTGAAAATCTCAAGATTTAAGAGAAACTTTCCAAGTTTTACAACATCACTATGAACCAAGAACAAAATTTAGAGAAATGTTTTTTATACCTTCAAGGTTCTAGTGGGGTTTTGACAAAAATGATGATATGGATCTTGTTCTAGCTTGAATCTTCTTGAAAAACACCTTTAAACCTTCAAATGAACTTGAAACCTCCTTGAAATGGATTTGAATTCTTACGATTAAAGTTGGAAAATGGAAATGGATGTTGTAGAGGGGTGTTCGGCCGAATGTATTAAGAGAGAGAATTAGAGTGTTTTGAAATGAGTTTCTTGGATTTTGAAGGATATGAGAAGTATTACATGAAACATAATCATGACTCACCTTTTTTATCCAATAGGGGGAAGAGAGTGGAGAGAAAGTGGGCTTGCATGTGTACCAACTAATATTCCTTGTCTCACATTCACCTATATTTTCGAATTTATGTGTATACATATACATATATATATATGTAGTTTTGGCTAAAAACTGATATTTTACTGGATACTGGGTATTTTATCTAGCTTTTTAATCCCGTTTTAGAGCGTTATAAATTATTTTTATCATTCTATTAAAATAATCACACAAAATTATCACTGCCAGTTGCCTTGACTGGCTGTGTTGACGGTATTTTGGCTAAGGCGCGCAGTATCGCGCGGTACGCGCTTAAACTCGAAAAATAGAGTTTCTTAGCGTTTTAATTTATTTTTCCTCACGAATATGATTAAAATTACTATTCTAATCATAACAGACTATTTTTAGGATTTGAACACTGATCGGGTGGTCACCAACATTCGTTTCGCATTTTAACCGTTACGCGATAAGCGTTTATCTTACCGTTGCCAACATAACTTTTGCCGAGGTTTAAATTTACCGACACATTAAATATCATATATAACCATCAGAATCAGTCAAATATAGCCTTTTATCTATTCACAACACGTGTTGGAGTTGTATGGTACGACCTGAAAAGCCGGGTGTCACAGTCTCCTCCTTTTAAGGAAATTTCGTCCCCGAAATTTTACTCTACAGGTTTTGTTTTCGCACTAGGTGGAAATAGTAAAAACTGGCTTGCTAAATATGGTCTTGTAGTTTCTATGAGAAACTTTGATTCTTAGGAAGAATCTTCGTAGACCTATATTACATACATTCTTATTTCCAAATCTCATGTCTCAACGCTCTCTATCTTTTCCAAGGTTCAACATTTGCAAGCACTTAATCAGGAAATGTTAGATCAAAGTTCCACCATTTGGGGTTCATTATACGTATATTTACATATACATTACCCTGTACCTGAGGTAGTCTAAGTTTACACATGACTGATCCAACTCGAGATGGGCTCTCGAAAGTATCTAATCTCATAAACTCGTTTCCTTTCCTTCTTGCATTCATTTCAGATATCCACAAATTGCACAACCAATAAATCACATATACTACTAGAATTCTGTTATCGCCTCTCCGGTTATCATTATAACTCTTCTAGCCATCCGTACTGCTTCTACGGTACGTCGATAAACTTTCGATTATCGCCTGAATAAACCTCAACAAGAATATAATCAGTGTATTATCCATTATACACTTTCACAAACTGGACACATCTAACATATCATGTACTCCACTCATTCCCTATGGTAGCTTGAGCCTATAAGCGACTGATCCAACTCAAGATGGGCTCTAGAAAGGACCTAATCAATGTGGCTCAGCTTTTCTTTCTCTCCTAAACCTAATAACACCTTTTAAGATAACTCCTTCAACAAAACACACTCTTCGACCCAAAGCTGCAATAGTTCCCTTCAATTGTCCATGTAATTCTTCTGTCGATCAATGACGACTTTTAACCTTCCCTCGATCTAGGAAAACCCTGTCGCTGGTTTCCTGGATAAGCTCGGGTCTGGTTAATTGTCTTTTTGCCACATTAACTTATCAAAGTGGCGATCAACACTTCCATCCATACAAGGCTTGAAATTGAGCAACGTAAATACTAGCGTGATAACTATTATTGTAGGATAGCTATGCCAAGGGTATGAGAGTATCCTAACCTCCTTCGAAATCCATCGCACACGCTCTCAATATTTCCTCCAAAGGTTTGAAAAGCTTCCTCCTATTTTTCTGTCCAACGAATCCCCTTTTTCCTTTTGGGGTTATTAGTGTCGAAGGCTGCACTAATTTAGAGAAATTCTTAATAAATCTCCGGTAGCACACAGCTAGTCTTATGAATTGTCGTACTCCTGACGGGGTCTTTGGCGCTTCTCATCATTTGATTGCCCCAATCTTAGACTTATCTACATGCATGCCTTCCTTAGTCAACTTCAAATGTTACTCATGATTCTCTTTGGTTCGCGAATAGGCAAGTATATCGTCGATGAATATTATCACGAATTTATCCATTTAGGGTTTCCATGCCCTGTTTAGGAGATCCATGAATAAAATGGCGCATTAATTTAGTCAAAAAGGCATGACTAATAACTCGTAATGGCCATATCGTGTTCAAAAAGCAGTCCTCGAAATATCTTCGTCAACAACCTTCAACTGATGATACCCTGATCGTAGGTCGATCTTCGTGTAATAGTTGGATCCCTGTAGCTTGATCGAACAAATCCTCAATCCTTGGTAAAAGGGTACCGATTCTTGATAGTCAACTCATTCAGCTCTCTGAAATCATCACACATCTTAAAGGATCCATCCTTCTTTCTCAGAACAAAACAGATGCACCTCAAAGAGAAAAGCTTGATCGAATGAAACCCTTGTATAGTAGCTCTTGAAGCGATTCGACATTTCCTTCATCTCAGACGGTGCTTAATCTAGAAGGAGATTTTGCAATTGGTGCAGCACCGGGTACTAAATCGATCCGGAATTCGATCTGTCTCGCAGGGGGCAATCCAGGTAAGTCTTTTTAAAAAAACTTATGGATGATCACAAACAATAGGAATCTCTTCGATATTCCTACATTTAGCCTGCATATCCAATACGTTAACAAAGAACGTAGGATAGCCTTTTCGCAACAACTCGAGCATCCTCATAACACTGACGACTCTTGTAACGCTCCGCGTTTCCATAACCTTCCTAATTTAGAAATCGAGACTTAAAAATCTATTTTTAGAAGCTTGCCTCTTTCAAAAAAATTTAATCCATTGTAACGTCGAAAAACCTTTAATCCTTAATTTAATTTATTATAATTATGGTTATTTATTCCTTATTTTAATTAATTAAATTAATTAATTTTATTATTTAAAAGTTATTTTTTTATAATAAACTAAGTTAGTCTCGTTAAATCTTAAAGTTAGTAAACTAACTTATTGTTCTATAAAATTAGCTCCCTCTTTTAAACTATATAACTTGGTTAATTAAAGTTCAGGGGTAAATTATGTAATAAATGAAAATATAAGGGTTTTAAATCTGAAAAAATAAACAAATAAAAAGAATGCTGACCGCAGGGATCAAACCCGGGTCAACACATTCACAAGCACACGCACAAGCCAGTTGGGCTGGGTCTTGACATCGAACATAACTCGGCTCCTAATTCATTTAAACACTCGTTCAAGCGAAACCTAAACCCAATAACCAAACCCTACCTATTTAAGAGTGAAAACCCTATCTCTTCACTTTTAGATCAGCTGCATATAACGTTCCTTTCCCCTGTTTCCTTTTGTCTGCGACTCAAAAACAGCACGCACGCATCGGTCTCTCGCTCTCATTCAGACATCGGCGACAGGAGCCGCTCCGACCGTCTTCTCCGGCGTCGGTTCCGGCCGACCACAGACGCCCAAACACCCCTTCTTCTCCAGTGGGTGCCGACAACCACCACACACCTCCCTCGCTCACCCCTCCTCCCTGCTAATCGAATGACCGACCACCGCCATTGGTGGCGGCACTCGTTGGCAACAGAAACGGAACAACGGCAGAACCGTCGAGCGGCGAGAATGGCGGCGGGGCTAGGGATTTCTTCGCGGCGGCTCGTTTCAGTGTTGGTTTGACTCGTGTCGCGTCGGCTCGGTCCAGATTCGGTTCAATTCAGGTATAGGCTTCAACTTGGTTCTGATTCAGCTTTGGGTTCGGTACATGCTTGGGTTCTGTTTCGGTTATGGTTCAACCGTGTCAGTTTGGGTTGCGGGGTAGCTCGGGTGACGTCCGGGTCGGCTCAGTTGGTTCGGTTTCAAAGTTCGGGTCAAAGACGGTTTGATACAGTTCGAATCTAAGGTTCTGTTCGATGTTTTCGGGTCAACAAACCGGGTCAGCTCAGGTCAGTTTTGATTCGAGTTTCGTTTCAGTTTGTTTTGGTTAAGTTTCGTTTCATGTCCGATTATTTTAATTGTTCGGGTTAACTCGGTTCAGCAGGTTCGGACCTCGTTTCGGTTCAGTCAAATCTGGTCAACATAAAGCAACACAGTCAAGGTCGGTCAACTGTTGGTCAACATTAGGCTCGGTGTTGGGTTCGGGTCAAACCTGGTCAAACAGTCAAATCGGTCAGGTTCGGTAAAATTCTAAGCGTCTTAAAATTTATCCTTTCGTATGTATCATTGTTATTAAATTGTTGAATTTTGACAATAATAAACGACGCTTTGGTTGTCGGGATCGTCCAAAAATAGAGGAAACTCTGCCCGTTTTTCATAAAAAAATCCACGAAACAAAACATGTCTAATTTCAAAACGATTAATTATTTTGATTGGTTTCTTTTATAACAAAATCTCTAAATTTATAACATAGATGAAAATTCTTTTTATAACAATAATTTTTTTTTATGTCGAGATAAAATATAATGTTCGAATTCCAAATTATGCAAAACATAAATATTAGGGTTATTCTTTTTCAAAAACCAATAAATAATAACGAATTCGTGATATTTTAAATATCTTCGATATACACTCTCGTTCGTTCTCTTGGATTCCCGTTTACTCATGCACCATCGTTTTCCCATATGGGGTGACCACGGTGTTCCATCCTTTTAAACTCGTACACTCGTCGACACTTGGATAATCGGAAGACTTAGCAATTTGTGTGTATACTCGATCCCTTTTTCCCCTTTACACTTTGGGATGCAACATGTATAATTATGCAAACATCTTTAAACTAAACTAAACATACTCAATCCTTGTACAAACATGAAACTAATGTGCTTTACTTATGATTCTTGTATGCTCTATTTGAACAATTTGGAACGTATATGCTCATTAACTTTGCTAGCCCACCTTAACAATTATAGCGCTATAGGATTTACGCACCGCCCGTTAAACTTGGGGTATTGTTAAGTTAAACATTTACCATCCCGCTATCAATTGGGATTAGGCTATTTTATGCGTTGGATTCTTGGGTTTGATCATAGTGTACGCCAAAATTGCATACTAGTAATTCACATATTATGAATCATGTTGGATGTTGGATTTGAGCCTTTTTATTTTATTATGCTATGTAAACAAACTTATATACTCGCCTTTGCTTTTGCATTGAACTCTATTTTAATACATGTTGTAGGTTAAGTATTGAAATGATATTCAAGACGAAACAAGATTTAGGGTGGACTAGATACACACCTAGATTAATCTATCTTTGTTTGTTATGTTATGTTATGAAACAATGTTGTTATTTCTTTTGAATTTTGTATGACATTTAGTTTTGAAATGAAATTTGAATTTAATTAAATATTGTCACATAGTGTTATGACGTCTCTAGCAATCTATACACACTTCGTCTCATCCCGATGTTTCCGCCATGGGGTGTGACAGATTGGTATCAGAGCCATAACTATAGGGAATTTGGAAAAGTAGGAATGCTTTAACCTAGTCTATAGTTTTAGAGCTTTATTTTTGTGTTTTGCTTGAAACTACATTGCATGCTACTTTACTTGTCTTTATTCATTCTCTTTTGATCTTTTAAGCATACATGTCACTTATTTGTTAACACTTGACATGCTACACTTGTCTTATTACGTGCTAATACTTGTTTCCTCGTTCTACCCTTTATGTGTCATTCTTAACATATTTTTATGTGTTAATAATTGTTTCATTATTCCATTCCTTCTTTGCTATTCTTGACATGTTTATACTTGTTCGCCTAATCTTTAAGATACACTTTTCCTCTTACATTTTACTCGAGTAATCTAAATCCGACAACACTCATATTGTACAAAAGAGACAAGTTTACCAAAATAGGCGTGAAACCCACAATTTGGTAAACAACTCTCATCCCGCTTGATTTCATTTTTGTTGCACGAAATTACACCATTAAGTTAGGAGTGAAATCCACATCTTAATGGAAATTTCAAATTTCAAATTCAATTTCTAGTGGACCCTCGTTAACGTGTCGAAATTAAATTTTGACCCAACGAGTACCAACCACACTTAGGGTACGAACTCGTCAAGCTAGGGGTGAAACCCGCATCTAGTCGACTAGTCCCACTCCTTGATTTTACATAAATCTCGCCAAGTCTCGAATTTTCGATTGAATTGGAGCATGTAGTAACCGGAAGGGTTAATACCGTTAACCGACTTGTCGGCGAGAGTATACCACATATTAGGCCAAAGCATGCTCTCAGATTCAAAAGACATTTCGACCACTTTGGTTAGTCAACGTTCCGTTTTGGAACCATCCAAGTTTCTTTTTATCAGATGTGCGCTTTATTATCTTCGACCTTTTATGATGAAACTCTTTCTTGTCAATTTTGAACCATTTTTAAGATTTCACTTTTGCGCATACATCATACGATTATACATCATTAGCATGCATAATTTCACTTAATTTTAATTACACTTTTGTAACAACGAGTGAAGACATATCATCAAGATATGAGTGATTTCCTTACCTTGACGATTAACTCCGCTTCCTTTCTCATCTTACAACGACCTCACCAACGGATTAGGGGTGATTCCTTTACCTAGGTGATCGTTACCAATGCTTTCTTTTAATAGATTATTTTATGTAAATACGATCATGTTTATATCCAAATCGTTTATCATTACAAACCTCTAATTATTTCAAAATGCATTACTTATATAAAGGAATTTCTTACCTTACCATCTATTTTCCTATAGCTCACATACACGAAATTCTTAACTTTTTCATAGACGCTTGTTCTTCAACATTCGAAATTTCACAAAATGCTACTCATCAACTTAGTCAGTCTAAAAAAAAAATCCATGGCCCACGAAATTTCGCATTCAACATGATCATTAAAACACGCTCACCTCACAACATTAAACTAGGGATTTTTATTTTCAATCGGGAATCAACCAACTTTTTTGCACACGTCTATAAAACATTAAAAACTTTATTCAAACATTTACTAGAACTTCTTTCAAAATCAATAAAACATTTTATTAAAAGACGCTTTCAATAATCACTAAGTTCATGCACCAAATTTCTTTTCTAGGGATCAACTTTTTCTCAAGAATCTATAAACTTCAAAATTGTTTATATACAAAGCTATTTAACACGATACAAACTTATTAAACCCTAGAACTTTTCAAATCTCACTCGATACGTCAATTAAATTCAAAACACGTGGGTAAGGAAACTTCGTAGGAACCAATAATTTCGACTATATAAATTCTTCTAAAACCATAGTAGCATTCCCATTCGTCTACAAAGTAAAATTTACATAGTCAATGGATGATTTATACTCCCTTTTACATTTACAAACTAGATTTTACGCTCCATGATAACTCAATCTATTTTAACTTCACGTTTTGTTCAAACAACTATATATGCATATCATTTTACACGTTTTAGTCAATATCTCTCAACAATCTCACGCGCGTCACTCGTCCCCTTTTTCTTTCATACTCAAAACTTTTAATCTTTTACGCGCATAAACTCGTGCATTTCGATTTATACTGTAAATAAAATCATTATTTCCTACATCCATACTTATACATTCTATGCCTTTACTTATGTTCACACTTACACATTTATGTTATACTCATGATTCAAAATTCATACGTTTTACGTTTATACACACACTCACAATTATACATTTACGTTGTCCTTACATTCATGTCTATACTACATTCGTATTCATATTCATACGAGTTATGTTTTCATTTGCACTTTTACAACTTTGTTACACTTATACTCATACACATGTATTTTATTCATACTTAAACATTCATGTTTTACACTTAATTTTCACATTTACATCCATACTCATGCATCTTGTGTTTATACTCATATTTATACTCGTATTCACACTCGTACTCGTGTTTATACTCTCATTTATACGATTTACCTTATATTCGTACTCGCATTTATACTCACGTTTATAAGATTTCTGTTGTACTCGTACTTTTGTTTGTACTCTCATTTATACGAATTGTGTCTATACTCACGTCATTCGTTTGTGCTCAAATTGTGCTCACATTTATGCCCATTTTTAATACACGTTATGCTTATACTTTTACTCATACTCCTGGCATGCTTTTTGTGTTTATGCTCACGTGCGTGTTCAAATTTAAACTTATACTATGCTCATGCTTTTTACTCAAAAAATTATACATTCGCACGTGTACACGGGCGAAACCCGAAGGATTCGCTTACGTTGGACTTATACTATTTGGAACGTAAACATGCTTATATGCTACATTTCTATACTCACGCATTTTTGTTTTCAAAATTTATGTATACCTTGATTCATACACAACTAGTACAAACTATGTGGATCATGCGACGATCGGTATAATCGCGGGTGCACACGGGATTATAGTGATTGGCTCATGAGAACCATAGAGTGTACTACTGTGTATGGTAAGACACGGAACGTAACATGACACCGAGTAACGAAACGGACGTTACATGGTCAGAAACATGGTGGATACGCCGCTGGTACTTCCTATATATAAGTGTTTTCACCATGTTACCAAACTTTCGTAAAACGTGCCATGAGAAATTCGGTTTCTTGCAGACCTACTTAGACCTAATACGTGAACTTTAACAACTCACAAACGCACTATATCTGATTATCCATGATGAGACTTCATTCTTAACTCATTACTTTCGTCTATCCGATACTTACGCTATTCTTATACTCATAATCGTTTATTAGATCAATCGTTTACCCTTATACCTCAATTATTCTCCGTTGTCTCAAACTCCAAAGCCTCAATTTTAAAAAATCCTCTTCTGTTTGCCAAAACCCCTTCAAGTCTTCCTCCTAAATAAATTTCGGGACGAAATTTCCTAAAGGAGTGGAGACTGTAACGCTCCGCGTTTCCATAAACTTCCTAATTTAGAAATCGAGACTTAAAAATCTATTTTTAGAAGCTTGCCTCTTTCAAAAAAATTTAATCCATTGTAACGTCGAAAAACCTTTAATCCTTAATTTTCATTATAATTATGGTTATTTATTCCTTATTTTAATTAATTAAATTAATTAATTTTATTATTTAAAATTTATTTTTTTTATAATACACTAAGTTAGTCTCGTTAAATCTTAAAGTTAGTAAACTAACTTATTGTTCTATAAAATTAGCTCCCTCTTTTAAACTATATAACTTGGTTAATTAAAGTTCAGGGGTAAATTATGTAATAAATGAAAATATAAGGGTTTTAAATCTGAAAAAATAAACAAATAAACAGAATGCTGACCGCAGGGATCGAACCCGGGTCAACACATTCACAAGCACACGCACAAGCCAGTTGGGCTGGGTCTTGACATCGAACATAACTCGGCTCCTAATTCATTTAAACACTCGTTCAAGCGAAACCCAAACCCACTAACCAAACCCTACCTATTTAAGAGTGAAAACCCTATCTCTTCACTTTTTGATCAGCCGCATATAACGTTCCTTTCCCCTGTTTCCTTTTGTCTGCGACTCAAAAACAGCACGCACGCATCGGTCTCTCGCTCTCATTCAGACATCCGCGACAGGAGCCGCTCCAACCGTCTTCTCCGGCGTCAGTTCCGGCCGACCACAGACGCCCAAACACCCCTTCTTCTCCAGTGGGTGCCAACAACCACCACACACCTCCCTCGCTCACCCCTCCTCCCTGCTAATCGAATGACCGACCACCTCCCTTGGTGGCGGCACTCGTTGGCAACAGAACGGAACGACGGCAGAACCGTCGAGCGACGAGAACGGCGCCGGTGCTAGGGATTTCTTCGCGGCGGCTCGTTTCAGTGTTGGTTTGACTCGTGTCGCATCGGCTCGGTCCAGATTCGGTTCAATTCAGGTATCGACTTCAACTTGGTTCTGATTCATCTTTGGGTTCGGTACATGCTTCGGTTCTGTTTCGGTTATGGTTCAACCGTGTCATTTTGGGTTGCGGGGTAGCTCGGGTGACGTCCGGGTCGGCTCAGTTGGTTCGGTTTCAAAGTTCAGGTCAAAGACGGTTTGATACAGTTCGAATCTAAGGTTCTGTTCGATGTTTTTGGGTCAACAAACCGGGTCAGCTCAGGTCAGTTTTGATTCGAGTTTCGTTTCAGTTTGTTTTGGTTAAGTTTCGTTTCAAGTCCGATTGTTTTAATTGTTCGGGTTAACTCGGTTCAGCAGGTTCGGACCTCGTTTCGGTTCAGTCAAAGTCAAATCTGGTCAACATAAATCAACGCAGTCAAGGTCGGTCAACTGTTGGTCAACATTAGGCTCGGTGTTGGGTTCGGGTCAAACCTGGTCAAACAGTCAAATCGGTCAGATTCGGTAAAATTCTAAGCGTCTTAAAGTTTATCCTTTCGTATGTATCATTGTTATTAAATTGTTGAATTTTGACAATAATAAACGACGCTTTGGTTGTCGGGATCGTCCAAAAATAGAGGAAACTCTGCCCGTTTTTCATAAAAAAATCCACGAAACAAAACATGTCTAATTTCAAAACGATTATTTATTTTGATTCGTTTCTTTTATAACAAAATCTCTAAATTTATAACATAGATGAATAATTCTTTTTATAACAATAATTTTTTTTATGTCGAGATAAAATATAATGTTCGAATTCCAAATTATGCAAAACATAAATATTAGGGTTATTCTTTTTCAAAAACCAATAAATAATAACGAATTCGTAATATTTTAAATATCTAGGATAAACACTCTCGTTCGTGTCACACCCCGAATTCGGTCATTCCTTACAATCCTATCAAACCCAGGACTTCAGGAACGGGAGTTGTCAATTCCTATGGTACCACTACCTACTAACGAACGGCGTAGCTAATGTTAATGAATGTATTGTCCCATGTTTAAACAAACCAAATGTCATAACAAAATGAAGGCATGTGATGTAAACAATTGTACTAAGTATGCTAAGTAAACATACGAAGCAGAAATGTTCATGTAAATCAATGTGCCCATATGCTGAGTAAACATATGCAGCAGAAGTGTTCATGTAAATCAATGTGTCCATATGCTGAGTAAACATATGCAACAGAAATGTTCATGTAAATCAATGTGTCCATATGCTGAGTAAACATATGCAACAGAAATGTTCATGTAAATCAATGTGTCCATATGCTGAGTAAACATATGCAACAGAAATGTAATGTAAATCAATGTGTCCATATGCTGAGTAAACATATGCAACAGAAATGTTCATGTAAATCAATGTGTCCATATGCTGAGTAAACATATGCAACAGAAATGTAATGTAAATCAATGTGTCCATATGCTGAGTAAACATATGCAACAGAAATGTTCATGTAAATCAATGTGTCCATATGCTGAGTAAACATATGCAACAGGAACGCAATGTAAATCAATGTACTAAGTACGCACACAATGGGCATACATAGAATGAAATGTAATGAAATCGTGTACTATAATGTACTAACAACATAGCAGGCATATGATGTGAAAACATGGAAAGCATGAATGTAACAGATAGGCACATGTGTTTCACCCCAAAACAGTTTAGAAAACAGTAAAAGAGGGGTTCAATGTACTCACCTGAGATTGCTTTGGAGTTCTTGAATAATAACCAAATAATGCTAGAGATCACGGAATATCAAACGGCACATAATAGGTAGCTATGTTAATATACCGGACCAAATCAGAAGGATCGGATAGTATGCGGGTTCGTAAACCAAACGAGTATGGAGACTCGTGTAATATGGTTTAACAAAGCCTACATACTAAAATGAAACCTAACCTAAGTGCTTGCGACCCATCACGACCCGTTTAGGTATCTTATGCTACCTTAACGCGTCGTTCGCGTAGAACGCGTTTGGAACGCCTAACAACGTGACCACAAGGCATAACCTCGGGAGGTTATAGCTATGGTCACCTAATGTGTTTGGTCGGATCCTAATGATCGACCAAATGGGTCGGGTTCGAAAGTATAAGCGATGGTTTAGATCGCTTACCTTACGACCCTATATAAGCACTAAACTAAAAGTGACGAGCTAAGCATGTTAGAACATGCTTAACTAAGTTTAGAAAACAGGTTTGGCATCAAAACAAACGGCTTTGATGCCTACGAGTAGTTTGGTTAAAAAATACGCAAGAATGCGCATTTTGGCCGAAACTACGACTCGTCACTGAGCCTAGATAACGTGGTAATCAGTAGGTATAGTCACTACGGACTATAACCATCGTGATCACGCTCACGTTATGAAGTTCCAACGAACTTCGCATTGACCATAAACTGGTCAATGCAGAAAGTCAAACATAGTTCGACTTTCGGACGAAAAGCGAATAAAAGAACGAAAGAATACTTACGGAGGGTCCCCGAATGCTAATCTAGATCAAAATGGCTCAGGTATGAAACAATGGTTCCAACTTAGAGCCTTTAGATCAGATTGTGTGAGATTTTAGCAAAATGGGGGGGGGGTATTTATAGGAAAAGCATAACCGTTAGGATCGTTTATCGAATATCGTGCCATGATCTCGTCCATACACTTGTCACAATGTTGTGGTTACTGAAAATGGCCCTTGGCTCTTGATTGGGTGAAAGGGCATTGCCCCTTGAATGAACGAAAGGCCTACTGCAAGTGGATTCAATGAATCTGCTGTACTGGGGACCCCTTACGGATAGTATGGCTTATGGCTTACGGTCCGTAAGCGCGAAAGACGATCCAAATTGCGCGACGAATGGATTTTTCTCATGCCATACACTAAGGCATAATATAAGGATGCTTACATAAATTTTTGGATGTCCGGATGTATTCAGAACGTAAGTTATGCGCGAAAGTGCAAACTTGTGCACTTTTTGACACTTTTAGCCCCTGAATGATCCAAAAGTTTGTTTTAGCATACCAAACCCCTCAAAGCCTATTCCTAAGCTATGTAAAGGATATTTATGGTATGTCTAACTTATGGACATGTTCCGGAATGTTCGTTACAGTTCAAATTTGCATACTTTCGCAGTTTGTCAAGTTTAGTCCCTGTAAGCGAATTAACTTGTTTTTGCCATACCAAAGCCTTCAAAACTTATTTCTAAGTTATGTAAGGGTTATTTAAGGTATGTTAAGTATATGTTGCTGTTCCGGAGTATTTGTCACATTAAACTGAGTACGTTTACGCACCATTTTGCGTATAACTCCCTAGAAAGCGATGTAGAGCTTGAAATCGAACAAGAGTTGATATGTGCAAACGATACACATATTTATACAAGTCCAAAGTATGAAATACAATATTTCATTGGTTTGGCGTTTATTTGATGGTTGAAGTGACACAGGTGTCACAGTCTCCCCTACTTTAGGAAATTTCGTCCCGAAATTTAGTTTTAAAGGAAACTTGTGAAGACAGCTGTGACGGTTTCGCTTTCAGACAAATCCATTGAACCCTTAGGTAAAACTCTGGGCCATGTTAGGATCCTTAGCGAAAATTTCAACCCACAAAGTGAAGTCCTTGTAGTAACAAAACATGGAGTTTCGAACTACGGGCAGGAGAACGTTTCCCGTGAAGAGTTATCATAGGAAACTTGTGTGTGCTTGAAATCCGAATTGGGGAGTGTGAGGATAAATGACATTGGTCAAAATCCAAAACTTCTCCCGTATCATTACTCTTGTCACTGCAGGTCTTAACACATGACAAAACTTCCTGTGGTTTCTGTGCACTGAATTCCATAATTATGTAGGCCTCCATAATTATGTACTTCCTTGCACAGTCCGCACAGTTCATTTCATAATGCGTATGGAAAAAAAATTAAACGAATAATCTCTTCAGCTAAACTACCCAAGAGAAATATTTAACTACATCAACGTAGGATGTCTTTAACTAGATTGTCGAACCAATCTATTTAACTTAGATCGACGTAGGATCTCTTTAACTAGATTGTCGAACCAATCTATTTAACTTAGATCGACGTAGGATCTCTTTAACTAGATTGTCGAACCAATCTATTTAACTTAGATCAACGTAGGATCTCTTTAACTAGACCACCCGAGGGCCTTTTTAACTATATCAACGCATGATATATTCAACTAGATTGTCGAACCAATCTCTTTAACTTAGATCAACGAATGATCTATTTAACTAAACCACCCACGGGGAATATTCAACTAAACTACCCACGGGGAATATTTAACTACATCGATGTAGAATGTCTTTAACTAAATCAACACATATTGTCCTTAAACTTTGGAATAGTACATTATAATCCAAGGGACTTAACTACAACGTAGAAGTCCATTTAGGATTTAAGATAGTACCTTTTTGAATATCCTTCTACGAATCCCTCATATGAAGGTATGAAAGATTCTATGAGGATTTGGATAACGAATATCCAGAGTATACAGAAACACAAAATGCATATATGGAAAGACAAGATGTATAAACACATAGTCACATAACCACAAAATTGTTTATCTAGATCTCAAATTTGTTAATTTGTTTTGTTGATTACGTACATGAATTTAAAGCACCCTAGGAATGCATTTCATGGATTTCATTCGGTACTTTAAACATTAGCAAGAATCTAACTATGAAGATAGAAAGATCTCCTATAAATTCGATTTCGTTTTCAAGAAAACACAATTTTCGAATTAAGGTACAATAATTTTTGAATATACGGAAATATCCTTTGGTACCCTATTAAGAATTTATAGTGGTACTTTGGGTATTCGCGGGAAACACAAGAGATAATAAAATGGAAGAAATTACGGGGTTGTCTGTTCTTCAAGGAATACGGTTCCTTGATTGTTGGTATTGTAGAGGATACGTTGTTTATACATGACATCACATTTGTACATTGCAATGTAGAATAAAAGATTTATTTATAAACAACAACAACTGTTTCATGGACCTTGACTACAATAGAAAATAATACATAAGGTTTGATTATCTCTAAACAACATTGTCTTCTAGTTGGTCCGATGCTCATCCTTGCGCTGGATTCGCATTAGCAATCTTTGGGCAATTTCTCCGGAAATGGCCCATTTCATCACAGTTGAAGCAAGGACCTAGTGGAAGACGAGCTTGAGCAGGATTTACTTGAGGTTGGTTTGGACCCCCTTGGTTTGGGGTAAATCGACAAGCATTTGCCAGGTGATCGAGTCGCCCACACGATGCACATAAACGACACTGTAAGTGAGCTAAGTGGTGTGCATTACATTTGTCGCATATCGGTGCAGTACCGGCATAAGGTTTCTTTGCAGGAGGTTGAGTTGGTTGGTTGCGGGTGTTTTGGTTGGGTTAAGCAGCAATCGCAAAATTCTGCGAAGCCTTACGCTTCTTAGACTTCTCAGGGGATCCAGTCTGTTCATCCATGGTCTTTGATTCCTCGATTGGCTTCTTGTCACCCTTTCGAAAAAGTTTATGCTTTCTGATCTGCGATTCAGTCAAGGTTGCAAATAGCTCAATGGCCTGACGGAGTGTGGTAGGGTTGCTACCAGTGACAATGTCTTGTACCGAGTCAGGCAGGCCGTCGATGTACCTTTCGATAGCCTTGTCGAGTGGGGCGACCATAGTCAGGCAAAGTAGACTCAACTCCTCAAACCTATCAGTATATGCCCTGTGTTCGCCACTATCTTGTTTCAAATCATCAAACTCTTTCTCCAACGCTCGTTGTTCATGACGAGGACAAAACTCCCTCATCATAAGAACTCTCAGTTTAGCCCATGTTTGTGCTAGAGCAACATCTGCACCACGGTCTCTCTTTACCCCGTTCCACCATGTAAGAGCCCTCTTCTGAAACACACTCGAAGAAAACTCGACCTTGCGATTATCCAGACACTGTACGTGGCGAAAGGTATTCTCGATGCTCTCGAACCACTGAAGAAGCCCAGTTGCTCCCTCAGAACCACTAAACTTGAGTGGTTTAGCCGAGTTAAAGTTCTTGAAATTGCATGTACCATTGTTGTTGTTGTTGGCTTGGTTCCATTGAGCAAAGAGATTTGGGAATTGAGTAGCCATCTACTGCGCAATAATTTCTGCCAGCTCGGCAGTTGCTATCTGGTGTTCGCGTCGAGGAGGCATTCTAAAAGAGGAAAACATGAAAGGAAACAAATAAATTGGAATTGGGTAAGAATAGGATGTTACAATCACCGACCGTAATCACGGTTGATGGTCATTTGTTTGAATCATGAATCAAACAAACAACACCAAGGCTGAATCAAAGCAAATAGATCCTCATAGTGTATCGCGAAGACATGCTCGCCTATAAGTGGACACTCACCCCAAGAGTTCCCAGGTAAGAGTGACTGGTCCGATTATGTGGATTTGTACGAACACTCTAACCTTAGACAGAAAACCCAGGGTACAGGCATTCACTCTTCCAGTTCGCACGTGTTCACACTATTTAGGACCCAAAATTTTGACGAGAGTTTTGAAAATTCAAAGGGGTTCAAAACCTTATAACAGAGAGTTCAAAACCTAGTAATCAATCATCCTAGAACAGATGATTGGTTTTCAAAGCGGTTTTGAAATTTATGTTCTTGTTGTGGTCGTCGCCTAAGGATAGGTGACGGTATTGTTTTATGACTAAACGCAAGTGAACTCGCGTTAGGGTCCTAGAAAGGTTATAGACTAGGTCAAAGCATTACTAATAACCTAATTCCCTATAACCATTGGCTCTGATACCAACTTTTCTGTCACACCCCGATCACGTAAGACATACAAAACGTGGCGGAAACGTCGTGGAGTGTTGTAACAGAATCAATTGTTTCAAATCCATGGCAAATGAAGTTTCGTTTTATTAATCAAATATGAAAGTATACATTGTTTAAACAAGAACTAAAGAGTACATAACATTAATTAACTAGTTCTTGTCTCGTTTTAGGTCACTAAGGCACAGTTCCGCCTAAGTATGTCTTGATAAGTCCTATGCATCATTTCCTGAAAACACATGTGAAAATAGGTACGTCAGCATAAAAATGCCTATGAGATACATTGGTTTTATGAAAACGGAATTCATGACTTATGTTTGAGAAAATGTTTGGTCATGAACCTTGTAATTTGCTTTATCTTGTAAATCATTTGAAAAACGATAAAATCAGATGATATGTATAAATAAGAAGACACTGTATGGTTAAACGGATAACCATGTAAAATGGGTTTGTATAAGATAAGTCGTTTGTAAAACAATGTCTCGTGAAAAGTGTGTTATTTGTATAAAATGTCATATGTCTCAAATTGAAATGATTCAAATAACGCTACGATATGTAATACCATACAAACACTTATATATAGGAAGGACCGGCGGCGTATCCACCATGCTTGTATCATATTACACACGCCTCGTTACTTAATCACTTACCCAAACCATCCACCATGTAAGATTGTTCTTGTATAACTCAATTGTTTATTGTGTAAACCATGTCAAATGTCTATGTTCAATGTAAATCACCAAATGTGTATGTCAATGTCAACGTGTTTATGTTCAATGTAAATCATGTAATGTGTATCCCAAAATGTATCATGTATGGTAAGCGAAATGTATCAACTTAAACCATATGTAAAATGCACAAAACAAGTCGTTGAAGTAAAACGTGGTTTAAATCAATGTTATGTTCTGTGGAAAAATGCATGCTCTATTGATATTAACATTTATGCGGTATTGTTAAATATGCATACATCCAAGCCTTGAGACTGTGGCGATAAACCCTTAAACAAATTAAAGGTTTATCTAAGTTATGTATATCGAATTCGGTCATTCCTTACAATCCTATCAAACCCAGGACTTCAGGAACGGGAGTTGTCAATTCCTATGGTACCACTACCTACTAACGAATGGCGTAGCTAATGTTAATGAATGTATTGTCCCATGTTTAAACAAACCAAATGTCATAACAAAATGAAGGCATGTGATGTAAACAATTGTACTAAGTATGCTAAGTAAACATACGAAGCAGAAATGTTCATGTAAATCAATGTGCCCATATGCTGAGTAAACATATGCAGCAGAAGTATTCATGTAAATTAATGTGTCCATATGCTGAGTAAACATATGCAACAGAAATGTTCATGTAAATCAATGTGTCCATATGCTGAGTAAACATATGCAACAGAAATGTTCATGTAAATCAATATGTCCATATGCTGAGTAAACATATGCAACAGAAATGTAATGTAAATCAATGTGTCCATATGCTGAGTAAACATATGCAACAGAAATGTTCATGTAAATCAATGTGTCCATATGCTGAGTAAACATATGCAACAGAAATGTAATGTAAATCAATGTGTCCATATGCTGAGTAAACATATGCAACAGAAATGTTCATGTAAATCAATGTGTCCATATGCTGAGTAAACATATGCAACAGGAACGCAATGTAAATCAATGTACTAAGTACGCACACAATGGGCATACATAGCATGAAATGTAATGAAATCGTGTACTATAATGTACTAACAACATAGCAGGCATATGATGTGAAAACATGGAAAGCATGAATGTAACAGATAGGCACATGTGTTTCACCCCAAAACAGTTTAGAAAACAGTAAAAGAGGGGTTCAATGTACTCACCTGAGATTGCTTTGGAGTTCTTGAATAATAACCAAATAATGCTAGAGATCACGGAATATCAAACGGCACCTAATAGGTAGCTATGTTAATATACCGGACCAAATCAGAAGGATCGGATAGTATGCGGGTTCGTAAACCAAATGAGTATGGAGACTCGTGTAATATGGTTTAACAAAGCCTACATACTAAAATGAAACCTAACCTAAGTGCTTGCGACCCATCACGACCCGTTTAGGTAGCTTATGCTACCTTAACGCGTCGTTCGCGTAGAACGCGTTTGGAACGCCTAACAACGTGACCACAAGGCATAACCTCGGGAGGTTATAGCTATGGTCACCTAATGTGTTTGGTCGGATCCTAATGATCGACCAAATGGGTCGGGTTCGAAAGTATAAGCGATGGTTTAGATCGCTTACCTTACGACCCTATATAAGCACTAAACTAAAAGTGACGAGCTAAGCATGTTAGAACATGCTTACCTAAGTTTAGAAAACAGGTTTGGCATCAAAACAAACGGCTTTGATGCCTACGAGTAGTTTGGTTACAAAATACGCAAGAATGCGCATTTTGGCCGAAACTACGACTCGTCACTGAGCCTAGATAACGTGGTAATCAGTAGGTATAGTCACTACGGACTATAACCATCGTGATCACGCTCACGTTATGAAGTTCCAACGAACTTCGCATTGACCATAAACTGGTCAATGCAGAAAGTCAAACATAGTTCGACTTTCGGACTTGAAAAGCGAATAAAAGAACGAAAGAATACTTACGGAGGGTCCCTGAATGCTAATCTAGATCAAAATGGCTCAGGTATGAAACAATGGTTCCAACTTAGAGCCTTTAGATCAGATTGTGTGAGATTTTAGCAAAATGGGGGGGGGATATTTATAGGAAAAGCATAACCATTAGGATGGTTCATCGAATATCGTGCCATGATCTCGTCCATACACTTGTCACAATGTTGTGGTTACTGAAAATGGCCCTTGGCTCTTGATTGGGTGAAAGGGCATTGCCCCTTGAACGAACGAAAGGCCAACTGCAAGTGGATTCAATGAATCTTCTGTACTGGGGACCCCTTACGGACCATATGGCTTATGGCTTACGGTCCGTAAGCCCTCACTTTGGCAGATTTACAGTTTTGGTCCCTGCAGCTCCAAAACTTGGTATTTGATGCATTTTTGACACGTTTAAGCCCCGTTAACCCCATTTCAAAGCTCTAAAATGAAGTTAAAGTATAGGGAACTTAAAATGTGCTCAAAAATATCCCAGATGTTGGTTCATTTGGCCGTACGGTCGCGATGTTCGGTTAATTACGACGGAATGCGCATAAGCGCGAAAGACGATCCAAATTGCGCGACGAATGGATTTTTCTCAAGCCATACACTAAGGCATAATATAAGGATGCTTACCTAAATTTTTGGATGTCCGGATGTATTCAGAACGTAAGTTATGCGCGAAAGTGCAAACTTGTGCACTTTTTGACACTTTTAGCCCCTGAATGATCCAAAAGTTTGTTTTAGCATACCAAACCCCTCAAAGCCCATTCCTAAGCTATGTAAAGGATAATTATGGTATGTCTAACTTATGGACATGTTCCGGAATGTTCGTTACAGTTCAAATTTGCATACTTTCGCAGTTTGTCAAGTTTAGTCCCTGTAAGCGAATTAACTTTTTTTGCCATACCAAAGCCTTCAAAACTTATTTCTAAGTTATGTAAGGGTTATTTAAGGTATGTTAAGTATATGTTGCTGTTCCGGAGTATTTGTCGCATTAAACTGAGTACGTTTACGCACCAGTTTGCGTATAACTCCCTAGAAAGCGATGTAGAGCTTGAAATCGAACACGAGTTGATATGTGCAAACGATACACATATTTATACAAGTCCAAAGTATGAAATACAATATTTCATTGGTTTGGTGTTTGTTTGATGGTTGAAGTGACACAGGTGTCACAGTTCGTTCTCTTGGATTCCCGTTTACTCATGCACCATCGTTTGCCCATATAGGGTGACCGCGGTGTTCCATCCTTTTAAACTCGTACACTCGTCGACACTTGGATAATCGGAAGACTTAGCAATTTGTGAGTATACTCGATCCCTTTTTCCCCTTTACACTTTGGGATGCAACATGTATAATTATGCAAACATCTTTAAACTAAACTAAACATACTCAATCCTTGTACAAACATGAAACTAATGTGCTTTACTTATGATTCTTGTATGCTCTATTTGAATGATTTGGAACGTATATGCTCATTAACTTCGCTAGCCCACCTTAACAATTATAGCGCTATAGGATTTACGCACCGCCCGTTAAACTTGGGGTATTGTTAAGTTAAACATTTACCATCCCGCTATCAATTGGGATTAGGCTATTTTATGCGTTGGATTCTTGGGTTTGATCACAGTGTACTCCAAAATTGCATACTAGTAATTCACATATTATGAATCATGTTGGATTTGAGCCTTTTTATTTTATTATGCTATGTAAACAAACTTGTATACTCGCCTTTGCTTTTGCATTGAACTCTATTTTAATACATGTTGCAGGTTAAGTATTGAGATGATATTCAAGACGAAACAAGATTTAGGGTGGACTAGATACACACCTAGATTAATCTATCTTTGTTTGTTATGTTATGTTATGAAACAATGTTGTTATTTCTTTTGAATTTTGTATGACATTTAGTTTTGAAATGAAATTTGAATTTAATTAAATATTGTCACATAGTGTTATGACGTCTCTAGCAATCTATACACACTTCGTCTCATCCCGATGTTTCCACCATCGGTTAGGGTGTGACAACTCTCAACACTCGACACTCGACACTTGATGTGTGTAAAATGCAACATATAAATTACATCAAATGAGGCATAAAACTAACATTTTTTTAGTACTAATGTTGGAAAAAGTGTGCTTTTGTCTTCCTTTTGTATTTTCAGGGTTAAATGAGCGTAAATGAACAAAAGAAGCAAAAATACAGCTAAATCTAACATAAATACAAGAAAAGGAATAAACATGGCATGCCCGACCCCTCGATAGCATCTTCCCAAGCAAAAACAGAATAACAGAAGGCTGAATACGCCCCGTGCCCAGCGGACACGGGGGCGTGCCCAAGTGTCTTCAGAATGGACAAAGTTGCAGAAGCTTCTATTTCCCAACACGGGGGCGTGCCCAGCTCCACATGGCCTTGGTCAACACTACGATTCGCATAATCCAAGCAAATCTTGATAGTACAAATAGGCTTCTGCACATGGGGCCGTGCCCAGCAGACACGGGGGCATGTTAACTAATACAGACAAACTGCATTAAATGAAGAAAGAGAAAGAGGATGGACACGGGGTCGTGCCCAATGGACACGGGGCCGTGTCCGGGCTTCTGTGCAGGATATAAATAGAGGTGCTTGGTTCATTTCAAAGGCATCCCTTGACAAACCACCTCTCTCCCACTTCACCCACACTCCACCACCATCACAACTGTCACACCCCGACCACGTAAAACAACAAAACGTGGCGGAAGCGTCGGGGAGTGTTGTAACAGAATCATTGTTTCACAACCATGGATTAAACAGTTTTGTTTTATTGCATTATTGAACTAAATGTTTTGATACAAATTTGATAAACACAACTATTATCTTTCAAGTTTTAAAGTCACTAAGGCCTTGTTCATTCCTATGTGAGAGTGCACCAATATCATCATCAAGCATCATCAACTATAGTACCTGAAACACATGTGAAAATAGGTACATCAGCATAAAAATGCCAGCGAGTACATAGGTTTTGTATGAGTTTCAGATTCATGACTCGTTTTACATGTTGCAATACTTATTTAAAAAAAACCTTGTTTTGAAAAGTATTGTATTGCAACATAAATAACCAACTCAAATCAAATTGGTTACAATTTATAAAAATCTCGTAGTCATGATTCTTAACCCCAAAACATTTGTTTAATTAAAATCCAGATTTGTAAATCGTTTTTGGAATAAAAACTCGAATAGTTTAATATATTGTTGGAAAAACCTTGTATTACAACCTTGTTTTGTTTACCATTTCCCAAGTGATCTAGATAACGCGACGATATATAATGTATTAAAAGCACTTATATATAGGAAGTACCAGCGGCGTATCCACCATGCTTTTAACACATTATACCCGCCCCGTTACCAAATCACTTCCCTAACCCATTGGTTCAAACAGGTTTCAACGGTTCATGTCAATCAACGGTTACAAACGGTTCACATAGTCAAGTAGTCACAAACGGTTCATATAGTCCAACGGTTGCAAACGGTTCACATAGTCAAATGATTACAAACGGTTCACATGATCAAATGGTTACAACGGTTCAAATGATCAAATGGTTACAACGGTTCAAATGATAAAGCAATGTGTCCATATGCTGGATGAGCATATGCGACAAAATGTAGTATATGGAAATCAATGTGCTAGCATGTTAAGTGAACATACATAGCAAAACATAATGAAATCGTGTACTAATAATGTACTATTGAACATAGTAAGTATATGATATAAAAACATGGGAAACATGAAAGTATCAAGTAGGCACATGTGTTCCACCCCAAAACAGTTTGAAAACAGTAAAAGAGGGGAATATGTACTCACCTGAGGGTGCTTAGAAGTCTTGAACAACAACCAAGCAAAGCTAGAGTGATCAGGGAATCAAACGGCACCCTATATATGTAACTATGTAAATAACCGGACCTAAATCGGGAGATAGGATAGAATGAGGTTCTATAAATCAAACGAGTAATTAAACTCATATGGTATGATTTAATAGACCTTACATTCTGATTGGAAAGTCTACCTAAGTGCTTTTGACCAGTTTTGACACATTATTGTAACATAAGCTACTATAAGGCGTCGTTAGCGTAAAACTATGTTCGGATGGTTAACTATGTGCTATGCCAAGTCTTACATGCCCAATTATCCCTAAACATGTTACTAAATCAGATTATATGGCAAAAATATGTTCACAAAGGCAAAATACGGATTTTAGCTTCAAAAGGGCGTTTTGGTCATTTCTTATGGGCATACAAGCTAACTAGCAAATGACTAACCAATCCAATGTGATCATAAGGTATAACCTCAGTGGTTATTCCCTATGCGACTATGATCACTAACTAAGCTTGGTCGGATCCTAAAGATCGACCAAACGGGTCGGGTTCGGAAGTATAAGCGGTTGTTTAGACCGCTTACCTTACGACCCTAAATAAGCACAAACTAATAGTGTCGAGTTAAACATGTCAAAACATGTTTAACCTATTGATTTGGTATCAAAACAAAGTGTTTTGATACCCTAAAGTAGTTCCGTTGCAAAATGCGTGCTAAAACGCATTTTGACCGAAACTTTGACTCGACACTACAACTAGCTATTGTGGTAATCAGCAGCTATAATCACGAAGGATTATAACTATCGTGATTATAATCACGTTTCAAAGTTCAATTGAACTTTGACTTGACCAATTGATGGTCAAAACCGAAAGTCAAACTGTTGGCCAAACGTTTGACTTTCTGCACTACATAAGGAAAAAGCCATAAAAAGAATGAAAGAATGCTCACTAAGGGTCCTTGCTATCTTTTCAACAAAGAAGACAAAGTCCCAATGCTTAAGAGAGCTCCCAAGTCAGATGTGAAGAAGAGAAAGAAGAAATGAGCAAGGAACAAGTGAAATGGGATGGCCTATATATAGTTTTTCGCAACCGTTAGGATCATTTCTTGGAGAAGAGGGCATGATCTAGGCCATACAATTGTCAAAGAATGATTGGGGGACTTGTTCTCCACACAAACCAGCCCATAGCATGAAAAACCATTGATCAAAACCATTGGAACAAGAGGAAATGACCAGATTCAGTGTTTCTGCAATTCTGCTGATCTGGGGACTGCTTACGGACCGTAAGCACATGTCCATACGGTCCGTAAGGGACCTGCAGACCAGCAACTTTCAAAAATGACAATTTAGCCCCTAAACTTGCAAAACTTGCATTTCGGCTCATTTTTGACACGTTTAAGCCTCGTTAACCTCATTTCAAGGCTCTAATATGAAGTTAAAGTATAGAGAACTCAAAACATACTCAAAAACATCTTGGATGTCGGTTCGTTTGGTCGTACGATCGCGTTGTTCGGTTAATTACGACGGAAGTCGTAACGAACGCAAAAACGGTCCAAATTAAGCGACGAATGGAATTTTATCATGCCAATCACTAAAATAAAAATATTTTAGTGTGTACAAAAATTTTGGATGTCCAGATGTGGTCAGAACGTAAGATATTCGAGAAAATGCAAACTTACGCCGTTTTTGACACTTTTAGTCCCTGTAAGATCATATAAGCATGTTTTCGCACACCGAACCTATCAAAGATTATTTCGAAGCCATGTTTAGGTTATATATGGTATGTTTAACTTATGATCAAGTTCCAGATTGTTCATTACAGTACAAATCGGCATACTTTTGTAGTTTGTCGAATTTAGTCCCTGTAAGCGAATAAACTTGATTTCGGCATACCAAACCATCCAAAACTTATTTCTAAGTTATGTAAAGGTTATTTAAGGTATGTTAAGCCTATGTCACTATTCCGGAGTGTTTGTTGCATTAAACTGGTTATATTTATGCATCAGATCGCGTATAACCTTCAAGAAAGCGATTTAAAGCCCGAAATCGAACAAGAATTGATATGTGCAAATGATACACATATTTTCACAAATCCCAAATATGAAACACAAAATTTCATTGGTTTGGCACGTGTTCGACGGTCACAGTGACACAGGTGTCACAGTCTCCCCTACTTTAGGAAATTTCGTCCCGAAATTTATTCGTAGGAGTCTGTCTGTGACGTTGTGTTAAGTAACCACCAGAGATATGTAAGGCGTAATCCTGTCATTTCCTTAACGGATATTCTTCAGAAACGAAAATGAACGGACGGAGTCATTTTCAACAGATGCTTCCTCAGAAACGGAAATGAAAAGGATAACCAAACGGATATTCATTTCCTTCAACGCATATTCTTCAGAAGCGAAAATGAATGGATAATCCATTTTCCTCAACGAATTCTTCATCAGAACGGAAATGAAGGATTAAACAAACGGATATTCATTTCCATCAACGAATATTCTTCAGAAGCGAAAAATGAATGGATGATCCATTTTCCTCAACGGATTCTTCATCAGAACGGAAATGAAGGATAAAACAAACGGATATTCATTTCCATCAACGGATATTCTTCAGAAGCGAAAAATGAATGGATGATCCATTTTCCTCAACGGATTCTTCATCAGAATGAAAATGAAGGATTAAACGGATATTCATTTCCATCAACGGATATTCTTCAGAAGCGAAAATGAATGGATAATCCATTTTCCTCAACGGATTCTTCATCAGAACGGAAATGAAGGATTAAACAAACGGATATTCATTTCCATCAACGGATATTCTTCAGAAGCGAAAATGAATGGATGATCCATTTTCCTCAACGGATTCTTCATTAGAACAGAAATGAAGGATTAAACAAACGGATATTCATTTCCATCAACGGATATTCTTCAGAAGCGAAAATGAATGGATGATCCATTTTCCTCAACAGATTCTTCATCAGAACGGAAATGAAGGATTAAACAAACGGATATTCATTTCCATCAACGGATATTCTTTCAGAAGTGATAAATGAATAGCTAGTTCATTTTTCTTCAACGGATGCTTCATCAGAATTGGAAATGAACAGGGTTCACTCAAGGCTCATGACAAAACTTGATGTTGTTTCTGTGCACTAAATTCCATAATTATGTAGGCCTCCATAATTACGTAATTCCTTGCACAGTCCGCACAGTTTGTTTTGTGATGTGAAAGGGATTGAATTACAACAAGCTTGAGACATCATTGATTGGGTTAACATATAAACACATAGGCACATAAATATTTCTCTTGGATTATTATCTTGTTATTGGTTACTATTAACTTGACGTTCATTTGAACATGGGTATTTAAGGTATACCAGGAACCTAGTCGATGGGCCTCAACGTCCTGAAGCATCTTATCTGAAAAGATAGAATGATCCTCCAAAAATCGACTTTTGATTACTAGGGATCACTATATTCGAATTAAGGTATACAACAATTAAGGGCTTACGGAAATACCCTTAGGTATCCTATCAAGGATTGGGTATTTGTCCAGAGTTGTAACTTGCGCCTTGTACTTTGTTTCCTTGGAGGAAAACAGGTACTTAGGATTGTCGTTGAAAACGCAAGAGATCATGAAATGGAAGAAATTTGGGGGTAGGTCTGTTCTTCAAGGAATGCGACTCCTTGATTGTCGGTGTTGTAGGGGATATGTTGTTTATACATGCAACCATAACAATATATTGCGATGTAAAATAAAAATTTTTATTTATAAACAACAACAACTGTTTCTTAGACCTTGACAACAAAAGAAAATAATATAAAAGGATTGATTATTTCCAAACAGTGTTGTCTTTTCTGCCGGTCAGATGCTCATCCCTGCGCTGGATTTGCATTAGCAAGCCTTGGGCAATTTCTTCGGAAATGGCCCATCTCGCCACAGTTGAAACAAGAACCTGGTGGAAAACGACCTTGAGCAGGATTGTTGCCAGCTTGATTTGGTGCAGCTGCAGCTGGGCAAACTCTTGTTGTATGGCCTATGAGTCCACAAACTTGGCATGTGCGGCACTTCATACCAGCATGATGATGTAGGCTACATTGGTTGCACAAAGGTGCAATTCCGTTGTAGGGCTTCCTAGCAGGGGGTTGAGCTGGTTGGTTGGGAATGGCTTGATCATTGTGAGCAACCACGGCGAAGTTCTGAGAAGCCTTTCGCTTCTTTGACTTCTTGGAGGATTCAGTCTGTTCATCCCTTGGTTTTGATTCCTCAACCGGTTTCTTGTCACGTTTTCGGAAAAGTTTACCTTTCCTGATTTGAGATTCAGTCAAGGTAGCGGATAGCTCAATGGCCTGTCTAACTGTAGTGGGATTACTACCAGTCACAATGTCCTGTACTGAGTCAGGGAGGCCATCGATGTACTTTTCGATTGCCTTATCCAAAGGCGTAACCATGTTTGGGCATAACAGACTTAATTCCTCATAACGGTCCGTGTAGGCTCGATGCTCACCGCTGACTTGCTTAAGATCGTCAAATTCCCTTTCCAAGACCCTGATCTCATGACGAGGACAGAATTCCTTCATCATCAGAGCTCGAAGCTCTTCCCACGTTTAAGCCAGTGCCACATCGGCACCCCTATCTCTCACCACAACGTTCCACCACGTCAAAGCTCGTTTCTCAAAGACACTAGAAGTGAAATCTACCTTTCGCTCGTTTGGACATTGAACATGTCTGAAGGTGCTCTCTAAACTCTCAAACCACTGCAGAAGTGCAGTCGCTCCTTGGGACCCAGAAAACTTTGATGGCTTAGCTGAGTTGAATGTCTTAAAGGTGCATTGAACATTGTTATTGTTATTGTTTGCCTGATTTATCTGGGTGATAAGGTTCGGGAGTACAACAGCGATTTGCTGAGTGATTAAAGCTGCCAAAGCGGCATCCTGAGCTTGATCACGTCGAGGAGGCATATTCTAAAAGAGCAAAGGAAACATGAGGGAAAAACGAGTGAGATGTTATTGGATATTCAAAACAGAATGTTAAGAATATCAACAAGGCATAAGGATTGTGATCATTTATTCGTTACTTAAAACAAACAAACGACACTGTGAGTGTGACAAATCAAAGTAAATAGGTCAATATAATGTATCACTGAAGACATGCTCGCCTATAAGTGAACACTCACCCCAAGAGTTCCCAGGTAAGAGTGACTGGTCCGATACTGCGGATTTGTACGAACACTCTAGCCTTAGACAGAAAACTCAGGGTACAGGAATTCACTCTTCCAGTTCGCACGTGTTCACATTATTTAGACCCAAACTTTGACGAGATTTTGAAAACTCAAAAGGCACAAAGCCAAGGATGAATCGAACCGGAAGGGTTCAAAACCATATAACAGAGGGTTCAAAACCTTATAACAGAAGGTTATAAACTTAGTAATTAATCATCCAAGAATAGATGATTAGTTTTCGAAACGGATTCCTTATTATGTTCTCGTTGTGGTTATCACCTAAGGATAGGTGACGGTATTGTTTTATGTCTAAACGCAAATAAACTCGCGTTAGGGTCCTAGGAAGGTTATAGTCTAGGTCAAAGCATTACTAATAACCTAATTCCCTATAACCATTGGCTCTGATACCAACTTTTCTGTCACACCCCGACCACGTAAAACAACAAAACATGGCGGAAGCGTCGGGGAGTGTTGTAACAGAATCATTGTTTCACAACCATGGATTAAACAGTTTTGTTTTATTGCATTATTGAACTAAATGTTTTGATACAAATTTGATAAACACAACTATTATCTTTCAAGTTTTAAAGTCACTAAGGCCTTGTTCATTCCTATGTGAGAGTGCACCAATATCATCATCAAGCATCATCAACTATAGTACCTGAAACACATGTGAAAATAGGTACATCAGCATAAAAATGCCGGCGAGTACATAGGTTTTGTATGAGTTTCAGATTCATGACTCGTTTTACATGTTGCAATACTTATTTAAAAAAAAAACCTTGTTTTGAAAAGTATTGTATTGCAACATAAATAACCAACTCAAATCAAATTGGTTACAATTTATAAAAATCTCGTAGTCATGATTCTTAACCCCAAAACATTTGTTTAATTAAATCCAGATTTGTAAATCGTTTTTGGAATAAAAACTCGAATAGTATAATATATTGTTGGAAAAACCTAGTATTACAACCTTGTTTTGTTTACCATTGCCCAAGTGATCTAGATAAAGCAACGATATATAATGTATTAAAAGCACTTATATATAGGAAGTACCAGCAGCGTATCCACCATGCTTTTAACACATTATACCCGCCCCGTTACCTAATCACTTCCCTAACCCATTGGTTCAAACAGGTTTCAACGGTTCATGTCAAGCAATGGTTACAAACGGTTCACATAGTCAAGTAGTCACAAACGGTTCATATAGTCCAACGGTTGCAAACGGTTCACATAGTCAAATGATTACAAACGGTTCGCATGATCAAATGGTTACAACGGATCAAATGATCAAATGGTTACAACGGTTCAAATGATAAAGCAATGTGTCCATATGCTGGATGAGCATATGCGACAAAATGTAGTATATGGAAATCAATGTGCTAGCATGTTAAGTGAACATACATAGCAAAACATAATGAAATCGTGTACTAATAATGTACTATTGAACATAGTAAGTATATGATATAAAAACATGGGAAACATGAAAGTATCAAGTAGGCACATGTGTTCCACCCCAAAACAGTTTGAAAACAGTAAAAGAGGGGAATATGTACTCACCTGAGGGTGCTTAGAAGTCTTGAACAACAACCAAGCAAAGCTAGAGTGATCAGGGAATCAAACGGCACCCTATATAGGTAACTATGTAAATAACCGGACCTAAATCGGGAGATAGGATAGAATGAGGTTCTATAAATCAAACGAGTAATTAAACTCATATGGTATGATTTAATAGACCTTACATTCTGATTGGAAAGTCTACCTAAGTGCTTTTGACCCGTTTCGACACATTATGGTAACATAAGCTACAATAAGGCGTCATTAGCGTAAAACTATGTTCGGATGGTTAACTATGTGCTATGCCAAGTCTTACATGCCCAATTATCCCTAAACATGTTACTAAATCAGATTATATGTCAAAAATATGTTCACATAGGCAAAATATGGATTTTAGCTTCAAAAGGGCGTTTTGGTCATTTCCTATGGGCATACAAGCTAACTAGCAAATGACTAACTAATCCTATGTGATCATACGGTATAACCTCAGTGGTTATTCCCTATGCAACTATGATCACTAACTAAGCTTGGTCGGATCCTAAAGATCGACCAAACGGGTCGGGTTCGGAAGTATAAGCGGTTGTTTAGACCGCTTACCTTACGACCCTAAATAAGCACAAACTAATAGTGTCGAGTTAAACATGTCAAAGCATGGTTAACCTACTGATTTGGTATCAAAACAAAGTGTTTTGATACCCTAAAGTAGTTCCGTTGCAAAATGAGTGCTAAAACGCATTTTGACCAAAACTTTGACTCGACACTACAACTAGCTAACGTGGTAATCAGCAGCTATAATCACGAAGGATTATAACTATCGTGATTACAATCACGTTTCAAAGTTCAATTGAACTTTGACTTGACCAATTGATGGTCAAAACCGAAGGTCAAACTGTTGGCCAAACGTTTGACTTTCTGCACTACATAATGAAAAAGCCATAAAAAGAATGAAAGAATGCTCACTAAGGGTCCTTGCTATCTTTTCAACAAAGAAGACAAAGTCCTAATGCTTGAGAGAGCTCCCAAGTCAGATGTGAAGAAGAGAAAGAAGAAATGAGCAAGGAACAAGTGAAATGGGATGGCCTATATATAGTTTTTCGCAACCGTTAGGATCATTTCTTGGAGAAGAGGGCATGATCTAGGCCATACAATTGTCAAAGAATGATTGGGGGACTTGTTCTCCACACAAACCAGCCCATAGCATGAAAAACCATTGATCAAAACCATTGGAACAAGAGGAAATGACCAGATTCAGTGTTTCTGCAATTCTGTTGATCTGGGGACTGCTTACGGACCGTAAGCACATGTCCATACGGTTCGTAAGGGACCTGCAGACCAGCAACTTTCAAAAATGACAATTTAGCCCCTAAACTTGCAAAACTTGCATTTCGGCTCATTTTTGACACGTTTAAGCCTCGTTAACCTCATTTCAAGGCTCCAAAATGAAGTTAAAGTATAGAGAACTCAAAACATACTCAAAAACATCTTGGATGTCGGTTCGTTTGGTCGTACGATCGCGTTGTTCGGTTAATTACGACGGAAGTCATAACGAACGCAAAAACGGTCCAAATTAAGCGACGAATGGAATTTTATCATGCCAATCACTAAAATAAAAATATTTTAGTGTGTACAAAAATTTTGGATGTCCAGATGTGGTCAGAACGTAAGATATGCGAGAAAATGCAAACTTACGCCGTTTTTGACACTTTTAGTCCCTGTAAGATCATATAAGCATGTTTTCGCACACCGAACCTATCAAAGCTTATTTCTAAGCCATGTTTAGGTTATATATGGTATGTTTAACTTATGATCAAGTTCCGGATTGTTCATTATAGTACAAATCGGCATACTTTTGCAGTTTGTCGAATTTAGTCCCTGTAAGCGAATAAACTTGATTTCGGCATACCAAACCATCCAAAACTTATTTCTAAGTTATGTAAAGGTTATTTAAGGTATGTTAAGCCTGTGTCACTATTCCGGAGTGTTTGTTGCATTAAACTGGTTATATTTATGCATCAGATCGCGTATAACCTTCCAGAAAGCGATTTAAAGCCCGAAATCGAACAAGAATTGATATGTGCAAATGATACACATATTTTCACAAATCCCAAATATGAAACACAAAATTTCATTGGTTTGGCACTTGTTCGACAGTCACAGTGACACAGGTGTCACAACAACACCCACATCCACTACCATCATCCATCATAGAGTGTGTGTAGTAGTCTCGGGATCCAAGATTGATAGTAAGATTTGTTGACAATCAAAGGCCATGTTTGCCTATGTTGGACCGTTCTTTGACCCTAAAAGTCAGTCAGAGTAGCTCATCTTCATGTATGAAGGCGGAATCAACATATATGAAGTTACAACAACACATCCTTTCAATTCCTATCTTTTTATTGCTTTCTGATGAAATTTTGACAGAGTTTCGGCTCCCAAGCACACACATACACGTTATGAACTAATGAACCGCTCAACCCTATATATAGAGATCCTGGGTCGCTCATAAGACATGCCAAATGAGCGATCCAGATCACTTGACAAATAAGCGATCCAGACTAATGACACATAAGCGGTCCAAGATGATACATTGACTAATAAGCGGACCAACACCTATTTAACACAATATTTACACTTTGACCCCCTGTTGACCAATCTTGACTTCAGACTTCTTGTAGACGCAGTCAACAGACATTCCGTGTATCAACAGACTCCCCCTTGGATGTTGACGTAGTCTTTTAGCATCTTCAGATCCGTAGTCTTCAGTCTTAGTCTTTTCACCAACTCTGTCTATCTTCACAAGCATTCTTCACAGGTTTCAGCATGCATTAACACCTGACTCTAACATCAACTTCCCAATGATTGTCAATCCAGACTCCCCCTTTCACAGACTCCCCCTCTCAGTATGCTGGAATCTTGAGATATCTGGTTCAAGCTTTGACAATTTGCCTCCGTTGGGAAATAATGTCCAAACCTGTTTCTCAACCAATAATCATTAAAATCTAATCCTTTCTAGCAATAAACACTAATTCAATCAGCTTTAGAAATCCACTCAAGTTTTAAAGTTCAAGTTAATGACCCTGAATACTTGATTAATCTACCAAGTTCAATTTAATGACCCTGGTTGATCTTTTTGACGAAACAAACTGATTTTGTAAAAACATTGTCAATTTCTTCTGAAAAATAATAAGTATCAACTTAATGAACTTGTTTTAACTTTGAAAACAAACACATTTCCAACAATGTAAGCTCTCCTCGATCTTCAGCTCAGAATCTCCTGCATCTGCTTCATCTTTCTAGAATCCGACAATCAACTTTCTACTCTGGTTTGTCTAAAATAAAGCAGAAATAAAATCTTTTTGGATTTTAAAATGATCTAAACTAAGAAATGAAATAACAGAAAACTTAAATTGCAGAAAATAAACTATTTACAACTTTATTTTTGGTGAGCGTGTCAGGGAATCATATCAGCTTTTCAGACAGATTACAAGTACCGTTAAGCTATATTACATATTCAGACTTCAACAATTCACCTCGATTGTCGATATACTGATCCATCTTAAATTTTCACACAAACTTTAATCTATTCAGGATACTGTTTAAGTGTTTTAAGAACATAGATCAATTCATGTGTTCCACCTCTTGAATATACTCCCGTATCCAGAATCTCAATATTCAGTCTTACAGGCAAGAATACTACAATGATGTCTGTACATAAATTAGGGGTTAAATGCGAGAACTGAGGGATCTCAGGTCAGAACTTCCGTTCAGCAGAGAGATATCAGCTTCGACTTAGCAGTGTGTCCCCTTTAGAGGATCTTTTCAGCTACAACAACTGATTATCAATTTTATTGTCTAATCAGCTGAGGGCTTCATGCTATATTTCAAGCATTTTGGATAAAGTATTAGCCAAGGACTAGGTCAGAACTACCGTTCAGCAGAAGTCCCGGAATAATACCCCAGACATCATAGAGTACAAACACCTAGTATATCAGAATACGAGACCTTTCAAACGAGATTTCAGGGGTTACCTATATATCCAAGTAGTGTTCCCCACGAATTTCACCAGTTTGAAATTTTAGGTTTATATCCCGAATAAATCTACTAAATGTACGAAAACCTATCGACACATTGTTAGTGAGACTGTTTAACTCATTTTGTCTTTCCAAATCTTTAGCATACTGTAATTGTCTAGCTGATGTACTATCATTTTCCCTATATACACAAGCTCTTTTTCAATTTTATCATGTTTTTGTATTTTTGCATTTTTTACTGTTTTTGTATTTTTCTGCAAATAAACTATGTACAACTATCTATCTCCCCATAAATACCAAAACACGTAAAAAACCGACAAACCATCGCAGATTGTTTCTCATCTTCATCCGCAACAGTACTCTCATCAACGCTCACAACCCCATCCAACACCGAAAGCAATTTCATACCATTAAGTTTTAACAAATATTGAAACCGATTTTTATCAAAAGCTTTGGTATGCAAATCAGCTTTTTCTTCGTCAGTGTGGATTTTCTCAATTCGTATCAACTTTTTCTCGAAGCAATCGTGAATAAAGTGATGACGAATCGCAATATGTTTAGTTTTAGCGTGATGTACTGGATTTTTAGTTATATTAATTGCGGCCTCATTATCAACAAACAGAGGTGTGTTAAGAAACTGCAAACCTTAGTCGCGCATCTGTTGCTGTATCCACAGGATCTGAGAGCAGCAACTGCTAGCAGAAACATACTCCGCTTCACATGTAGATAACGCCACAGACGTTTGTTTCTTACACTGCCAGGTAACCAATCTGGAACCAAAGAACTGGCATCCTGCAGTTGTTGATTTCGCGTTGACTTTGCAGCATCCGAAATCTGAATCAGAATACCCTTCGAGTGTAAAATCGCTTTTTCTAGGATACCATAACCCCAATGACGGAGTACCTTTCAGGTAACGTAATATCCTCTTAACAATAATCATGTGCGATTCTCTCGGGTTAGACTGAAATCTTGCTGCGAGGCACGTTGGGTACATGATGTCAGGACGTGAAGCAGTTAGGTACATCAAAGAACCTATCATGGATCGATAAAGTGTCTCATCAACCCTGTCTCTGGTGAGATCTGGGTGAATCCCATGATTAGTCGCAAGTGGGGTAGTAGCTGGAGTAGAACTTGACATTCCAAATTTCTCTAGAATATCATGCACGTACTTCGTTTGATGAATGAAAATTCCTTTAGGAAGTTGTTCAACTTGTAGACCCAGAAAGAATTTCATCTCCCCCATTGATGACATTTCGAACTTCTGCTTCATCACCTGTTCGAAATCTTTGCATAATTTCTCATTTATTGACCCAAAAATTATATCATCCACATAAATTTGTACTATCAGAAGATGACCATCAACGACTTTAGTGAAGAGAGTGGCATCCACTTTTCCACGTATGAACTGGTTAGCGAGTAGGTGTTGAGACAAAGTCTCGTACCAGGCTCTCGGCGCCTGATGTAGACCATACAACGCTTTGTCCAGCAGATAAACTTTGTTCTTGTGGATTGGGTCAGTAAAGCCCGGCGGCTGACCAACATAAACCTCCTCTTTGACCTTCCCATAAAGAAACGCTGATTTAACATCTAACTGAAATACTTTGAAATTCTTCCAAGACGCAAATGCTAGGAAAATTCTGATAGCCTCTAGTCGTGCGATAGGAGCATAGACTTCGGTAAAATCAATCCCCTCCTGTTGACTAAAGCCCTGAACAACGAGTCGAGCTTTGTTCCTTACAACCACTCCTCTATCGTCCCTCTTACATTTGAAACCCCATTTTGTATTGATTTTTCGTTGACCCTCCGGCAAATCCACTAACTTCCAAACACCTAACTTCTCAAACTGACCTAACTCTTCTTGCATTGCTATGACCCAAGAGTCAGTAAGCGCCTCTTTGTAAGTCCTCGGTTCGACCTGCGAGATAAAACAACTTAATGAAAATTCAGTTTGTAAAGGTGCTACTGTAGAATAAAAACACATTAAGCCCTGGTCAATTTGACGTCTCGTGCGAACGCCCGATTGCAATTCTCCTATTATCAACTCCTCTGGATGATAAGAAAGAGTTCGCGGCATCACTTCGCCTGGAACTTCTACATTTCCCTCCAGATTAGTAACATTCTGCTCTGCATCTTGTTCACCAACTTGGTTTGTTTGACTTGATAACTGGATCTGCTCCCCCTCAAGGTCTGAATCACCATGGTAAAAAACTGGCATATTTTCAACTTCTTGATCATCATTCACCTCCGACTGATTACCAGGAGCAACTTCATCATCATGTTCACCAGCATTACTAGGACCTGCTTCATCGTCATTTTAAGTTTCCCGAGGTCTTCTAGAATACTCTGCTGGAAACCTGAGCTGCGACTCATACTCTCGCAAAATATCCAGCTCATCAAAGAAATCTTCTTCTTCCTCTGATTCTTCTTTCTTGTCAAACGAATCCCAAAGTTTGTCATAATGATAACGCCATGAATCACCAGGATTCTGTGGTGGCATAGTGTAACCTTGACATTCAACATTTGCTGCCTCAATAATATGCTTGTCGCTTGGAATGAAAACGCGTCGCAAAGGACTTGAATAACCCACAAAGATTCCCTCAACGCTCTTCGGACCAAACTTTCCTTTAGGCTCTATCACCGTACAGGGTGACCCAAACGGTTCTAGATACTTCAAATTCGGCTTGCGTTTATTGAGTAGCTCAAAACACGTCTTGTTGAACTTCTTTACAGTAAGAACTCTGTTGAGAGTATAACATGCAGCAGAAACAGCTTCAGCCCAGAAATTAATTGGTAATTTAGAATCTGCAAGCATTGTTCTGGCTGTCTCGATTAGCGTCCGGTTCTTGCGTTCTGCAACTCCATTTTGCTGAGGAGTGTACGGAACACTAAACTCATGCAGTATACCTCTTTCATCACAGTATTCCTCCATCTTACTGTTTTTGAACTCAGTACCATTGTCACTCCGAATTCTACAAATCGGTCTCTGGTACAGATTCTCAATTTTCTTAAACAATACCACCAAACTATCAAAGGTTTCGTCTTTCGATTTCAAAAACATAACCCACGAAAATCTGGAGTAGTCATCAGTCACGACCAGACAATAGGAATCTCCTGTTATACTTTTGACGTTCACTGGACCAAATAAATCCATATGAAGTCGTTCCAATGGTCTCGAAACTGAATTAACTTGCTTTGTAGGGTGTGATTTTTTCTTCTGTTTGCCTTTGACACAACTTATGCACTCCCCTTCCAGATGAAACCCTTTAATATTCACTCCAGTGACCAAGTCGTTATGCACTAAGTGATTCATTTTCCTTAGGTGAATATGTCCCATCTTTCGGTGCCATAACCGTGATTCTTTCTCCGTTGCTCTGGACACAAAACAATGAGCCTGACCCGTGGTTGTAGTAGCAACGCTCATGTCCAACACGTACAGATCGTTGACTCTCGGTGCCCTCATGATGATCCATTCCTCAGGTATCACAAATCCAGGTTTCAAGATCAAACATTCTTTGTCGGTGAAATGAGTAGTGTACATCCTGTCACAGATCTGGGAGATACTTAGCAGGTTGTTCTCCAGCTCAGCGATGTAGTTAACTCTTTCAAACGTTATAATGCCATTTGACAATGTTCCTTCACCTATGATCCTTCCTCCTTGATTACCCGCAAAACCCACATAACCACCGTTAATGTTATTCACATCATACAGCAATGCGGTCTTCCCTGTCATATGCCTTGACGCTCCACTATCCATTATCCACCTGGATACAAATTTTGGAAGATCCTGCATATAACAAATCATCATTTAAAACAACTTTAAGAAAGATGCCGATTCATGCTTCGCAATCCAGGAAGCTCCGGCAATTCAAACTGTTTAGTCAAACATTGAGTCCACCCAGGCCTCATCAGCCTTAGGTGCAATCTTGACTCTCGCAATTTGAATTTTGAATTTTTCAGCCTTAAGTGGCGGAAAATTTGCATCATAATCAACAATAATTGGCTCTTCAGCCTTGTTCTCTTCAGAGTTTGAAACTTTCTTCTCAACTTTTGATTCAATTTTTGGTTTCCACACCTGTTGAGTTTCTGCCACCCTTTTATAAAATTTATTATTTTGAGTTACCAATTTCTTTACGGGTTCAGTTTTTGCTTTTACGTTGTCGATTTTAACGTTTTTCTTCTCAGCCACTTTCTTCTCAACATACATTGGTGCTTTACCCTTCACATCAACTTTCTTTTGTTGAACCTTCACAGCTTCAGTCCTAGGCTTCACATATGTACACTTTCGTGCAATATGACCAACTTGTTCACATCTAAAACAAGTACGAGTATCAGCTACTCGACTCGTGCCTTCAGACTGAGCCTGCGAAGCTCTCTTCTCAAAAAATTCTTTGTTTGATTTTAAAAAATTTCTTTTTCTTCATCAGCAAGTGAACTTGAACTGTTCACAATTTTTTTCTTTTCGACAAACCTCTTGTGTGAAACATTCCTTTTCTGAAACAGTTTACCCCCCTGATAACCACCCGACCAATTGTTTCTGTTGTTATTGTAAAAACGCGGTGGATAACCAGTTTTCTTGTTGTAAACCCTCTCTTTCTTTCGATTCAAATTGTTCACTGCTGACAACTCGACTTCAACAAGTTTGAAAACATTTGTCAATTTGTTTATGTTAACATTCTCTAGTCGAAACTCAGAATCCGAAAACAGCTTATCCGAACCCATCATCTTGTACATGACAAGGTTTGATTCTTCATCTAAGTTGTTCTTGGACTTTTGTTTCGGAATGTATCTGTCTAGAAAACACCCATCCTCCTCAGAAGTGTCACAATCCGGTTTAAGCACATTGTCTACCACACTTTTCACCACATCACTTTGGACACCCTCGTCATTGGAAGACGTGAACGTGACATCAATGTTTTCAGGAAGTGTAACATCACTTTCTTCCTCAAGTTCAACCAACCCAGATTCCTTTTTAGTGTAATTGTGCAAAATCGGCGGTGGAACTTTGTGAAACCCTACACCGGTACCATCTGAAAACACATCCTCGCCAGCTTTGTTTTTTCCTATAGGTTTAGGAACAATATGCTGCAACACAAAGCTTGCTGAGTTATAACTGTTAAGTTTCAACTGAATTCGCTCATTCTCTATTTCAGCTTCTTGAACTTTAAGTTTCAATTTAGCAATTTCATCCAGTTGTTTATTAATTGATTCTTCTTTTATTCTCACCACAGCTCGCAAATGTTCATTTTCTTTAAACGTTTTACCATTTCGTTCATCACTTTCTTTAACTGTGGTTTTGAGCTTTTCAAATTTTTCAGAAATTTTACGATTTTCAAGAATTAACTTTTCATTTTCAGTTTTAACCTTTTCATGATCAATTTTATCTTTTTCCATTTGAGAAGTTAACTCTTTGATTCGTTCAGTTGAAGCTCTCACAGTTTTGTCACGACCGAGTATTTGATCCTCAACACTGCTGACCTTGGCTGTCAGGTTTTTAATTTTCTCATTGTTGAGGTACGTGACAGTACTACAGAAATTGCATTCTTTTGTGCAATTTTTGCAGTCAATATTTCCATCAATCTTCTTACCTGACGCATTAGTTGACACATTTTGACTGACCTGATCCTTAGACTCAGAAACAGAATTAGGATCTACCTCAAGTGCTTTTGCAGCTAGCACTTTGTCAGCCATCTTTCCCAGATTTTCAGCTGTCAACTCCTGCGTAACATCGATCAAGCCCGTATCAATCTTTTTCACTTCATTTATCTCTTCTTTTTCTTTCTTTTCTTTCTCTTCTCTCGCTTTCTCTCTCTCTTCTTCAATCATCTTTGACGTTGGTGTTCCCCACCACTTGTGCTGCCAATATTCATCTTCTTCTTTATACTCCTTGATGATGGCCTCGATATCAAGCGTTTTGTCATCAATTGCAATGTTGCCATACTTATCAAGGTAGCACTCTCTGTCTGGATCCCATCTATTCGCTCTTTTTGCCTCTAGAGATACACCAGACAATCTGATAATCTTGTTTTCAGCAACCATCTTTCGGTATTTATATTTCTGTTCCTCTGTTCGATTATCTTTCCATGGAATAGGCTCATTCTTCACTCTAAAAGCATAACCAACAACATCTTCTTCCGGTAAAACCTCTTTGCTCCAATCGTAACCCTCATCATCATAAATCACAGCTAAAGCCCTCGATTTGTCTCGGTTCTCTTCCTGTTGCCTTTTTGTAGTAATCATCTCGAAACGGTAGATTGCCTTTTTGTAGTAATCATCTCGAATTTATTCTGATGGTAGATTGCCTTTTTGTAGTAATCATCTCGAAACGATTCTCCGATTCATCAGCATATGCATTCCTGCATTCCCTCTTGAAATGACCCTTCTGCTTACACTTAAAGCACGTCACCTTCGATTTATCAAACCCCAACTTTGTAGACGGACCACCGATCGTTTTTCTCCTAGTAATCTCCATGAAGCGTTGTGCACGTCGAACTGCACTTGCCATTGCCCAACGGATGTCGATCAGCTCCATTTCTTCGGGGTCTATCTGATCGTAGTCTTCTTTCGTCAGATTTGTATTTCCAATCTTTCCGGCCACCAATCCTTCATAGGACTCCAACACAGACGCCAGAAAAACCATTTGTTGCTTGGCCGACTCTTCATCAAAATTTTGTCCATTCTTCAGATCTATCGCGATGTTGCATGAAAACTTTGCATCAGAACGTTTGTCAGAAGACGAAGATCCACCGTGATAACCACTGTGGCTTCCATAGCTTGAACTACTTTGACTTTCTTTGTTTGCTGAAGAAACATTTTCAGCAGAAAATGCAGTTTTCAGAGAAGTAGCTTTCGGCATCAAGCTTTTTGGATAATAAAGATCCAAGTTTTGCTGATAGGATGAGTGATTGACTTTGTAAGTTTTCTTCAATTCAAGCTCATGACTTTCAAGTCTTTCAATCACCAAATCTAGAGTCAAATTTTCAGGAGAAATAGTGTTCTTCAACATTAATGCGTAATATCTCCAATCCACTTCATCTGGTAAGGAATCGAACAATTTGTCAACAAGTTCTTCCGGAGAATACGTAATCTTATGTCGTGCAAGTTCCAGCTTCAGATGACCGAACCTTTCAATCATTTTACAAACCGATTCATTTTTAAGACAACCAAACATATCAAATTCTTTTCTAAGCAGTTTCGTCTTATTTTTTACAATCTCATTACTCCCTAGACACTTTTTCTTGAGTTTTTCCCATAAGTCTTTAGCATTGGAGTAGTCTATCAATGAAATGATGTCTTCCCGCACCGACTGAAACAATAAAGCCACACACTTTTGTTCTGCCACAAAAGATTCAATTTCGTCAGCTGATGATAAAGTTTCTCCATTTTTGTCTCCATGATCATATCCATTTTTCAAACTCTTCCAACTTGCATGCGCGAAAGCCATCAACCAATCCTCAAATTTTCTCGACCAACGACTATATTCATCGATTGCCATAAGCTTTGGGGGTTTGTTGAATGTACCGAATGCACTCTCAGACTCCCAAGCTTCCTTCTTTTTCTCCTTTGATTGATTCTCGTTCGTATTGTTCGATGTCGTATCGTTGTTTCCCGAACTACCTGTGAATGCGTACATGTCGCTAAATGGATTCAAGAACATATAGTCCATCGTGAACGTACCTTCAAAATCAGACAACACTTAGAAAAATTTTGATTTTGAAAAATAACAGAACCACAAAAGCGATCCTGTCTGTACAACTTGACAGTAAAGCGAACTGATTTGGTTCAGATAAGCGAACCAGAAATGTCCAAATATGCGGACCAGACAATAACCAACTATGTCCTCTCGAGCGGTCCACAAAATGTCAGAAAAGCGATCCAAATGTGTCCGTTCGAGCGGTTCAGACAAATTATGGTTGTTCGAGCGAGTCAAGAATGTCCGAATGAGCGATCCAAAGTATGATCGTTCGAGCGGGCCAGGTAATGTCCGTTCGAGCGATCCAAACAGGAATATTGTCTGAAAAAGCGATCCAAACAGATTTTTCGAGCGATCCTAGCACTAAATTTTGAGCGATCCAAACAGATTATGTCCAGATAAGCGATCCTGAATGTTCAAAAACGCGATCCATAGTTTTTAGTCTGTTTTACCTATTTTTAGTCCAAATTTCACTCTGAAACTTTCTAGGGTTTGTTATTAGTGTGTTTTATACAATATACTCAAATTTCAGACAATTTTGACCGTTGGAACCACTAGAAACTGAAAAAGTATGAGAGATTTCTGCAGATCTATGTTGTAGTAGTATGAACTCCTCGTCCTGAGCTCTGATACCACTTGTTGGACCGTTCTTTGACCCTAAAAGTCAGTCAGAGTAGCTCATCTTCATGTATGAAGGCGGAATCAACATATATGAAGTTACAACAGCACATCCTTTCAATTCCTATCTTTTTATTGCTTTCTGATGAAATTTTGACAGAGTTTCGGCTCCCAAGCACACACATACACGTTATGAACTAATGGACCGCTCAACCCTATATATAGAGATCCTGGGTCGCTCATAAGACATGCCAAATGAGCGATCCAGATCACTTGACAAATAAGTGATCCAGACTAATGACACATAAGCGGTCCAAGATGATACATTGACTAATAAGCGGACCAACACCTATTTAACACAATATTTACACTTTGACCCCCTGTTGACCAATCTTGACTTCAGACTTCTTGTAGACGCAGTCAACAGACATTCCGTGTATCAACAGCCTAAGTCTCTTACATCACTTGGTGAAGACAAGCATTTAGTGTAATACTTTTGTTTTTTTTATCTTTTCGCACTTTTTATTTGGTTTTGTATTAATGACTTTAATAACTAGTTTCTTATGTTGAAGGTGAAACTTCATTATCATTTGTCGGTGGTGTCCTAGCGTTATTTTACTGTCTATATAAAATAAAAGATTTACACCATTCATATTTCCATGGTTTATATGGAGATATGTTGGCTACTTGGTCGAGGGTTAAGGGAATGGTTTGGTAAGGTTCTTGCCTTGTTCAGTGTATAGATCCTGCAAGGACCTGGGTCAAGCTTACTAGGACCTCATTCAAAACCCACTGGTATTGGATGGCGGGGGTGCGAATGGCTTGATCCTCTCATATGTAAACTGTAACACCCCGTGTTTTCAAAAGTCAAAGTCAAAGTCAAAGTCAAAGTCAAGATTGAAGTCAAAGGAAGAAAAGATCGCTAATTCGATCTGTCACTCCTTATTCAACTACTGTTTTGACTTCTTTGTCTGTAGTAGTATATTTTATGTTTTCATTAGTTGTATTTTGTGGAGTAAGTGTTAATAATCAAAGTAACCGAATGTTTATCGATGCGAAACGCTATACGACTGTGAATGATAGGAAGTAACAATGCGATAAAGTCAACTAATAAATAATCAAGCTAATCAAATCATCATCGAACTCGAGACTCGAATTATGCGAATTTGGTGTTATTATACGTGTGTGTTCCTTATGTGTTACTTGTGCGTGTTTACTTTATGTTAGGTGTGTAGTAATCAATCGAAACTCGAATCGAAACTCGAATCGAAACTCGAAACTCAATCGAACTCAATCGAACTCAATCGAAATCGAATAATGATAATTGGTGGAAAAGGGATAGTGCGAGATATAGATGCTTGTATGTTAGACATAGTGGTTGGGATTAAAAGTAATTTGAATAGGAAACTCTATCGTCTACGTATCGTCCTCAATCGAAATTGAAATATCAAAAATCGTCGCACCGAACGCTCAAAACAGGCAGCTGAACGATCAGGCTCTCAGCCGATCGAACAGCCCAGCCGATCGGACTGCTGTCCGATTGGGATACCTGGCCGATCGGCCAGCCCTTTCCTCTTTTGGCAGCCTATAAATATCCCTGTCATTGTAATCTTTACCACTTTTGGAAAGCTCTGACCGACCAGCTCGTGCTCTCATCCTACTTCTCATATTTCTCTCAATTCCGGTAAAATTTCATCCTAAACCTTGTACTTTCTTGATCTACACGCACTCCTACACCTTTCTATCTTTCAGATCTTAACTTTTAACCGTGAAATCATCAAGATTCAAGTGTTCTAGGATGATTTCATCATGGTGTTCTTGAAGAACTTCATGTTTTGGCCTCAATCCACCAAGAATAACTTGGATCTAACTGATTTCCACATAAACAAACAAAGATCTGTAATAGATCTAAACAAAAACACGGTGTAAAGGATTGAAAGATGGATTTACCAACTTTCTTTCAACTCTTTTACACTCAGTGCCTTCAAACCGATAGAAACAAAGCTTGTGCCGACTCACTGAGCATTCTAGTAGTTGAGCGGTTCAAGATTCGGATTCTATCTACAAGGTTCACGATTTCGGGTTAAACGCTAAACTCCGTTCCGAACAGTTCACCAGCCGGACTTGGGTGATTCCTGTCCGATCGGGAGAAACAAGTAAGAACGAGGGTTCAATGGTTCGACTCGTTGTCAAAATACCTTGATATAACGACGAACAAACCAGAATAGCCAAGTGTTAGACGAACAGGCCGACTAGGTCAGGAAGCTGACTTACCGGACTGCTATCCAAACGGACAGCCCAGCCGATCGGCTAGCACATGGCCCCACACTTGAACAATTCATTGAAGTCTAGTATTGAACGAACTGCTGTTCGATCGGACTATCGTCCGGTTGGATTACTCTTTGGATCATGAGATACTATGCTTCAACACTTAATCGATTTTTAACTTGATCGATGCACTTGGAGTGCCACCCGATCAAACAGCCATCCGATCAGGTGACACCCTGCTAAGAACTTGTTTACTTAAGTACCTAACCGATCGGTTATGCCGACCGATCGAACGGTCCGTTCGATCAATCGACGTGAAAGTTAAGGATACTTCAATGTTCTCAAATACTGCAACAAAAACCTCAAAAGGTCAAACCATCATGCACAAACACATCTTACTCAAAGGAAGAAACAATCCACTCGAACAGCCCATCCGATCGGCCTACCGACCGACCGGACAGGCTGTCCGAATAGACTGCTAACCGAACGGTCAAGTCATCCGATCGGACCTACCGTCCGATCGACCAAGCCATCCAACCCTCCAACACTTGTTTTCGTTTTATGCGTTACTCATTGTTATGCTATCATACTATTCAGGCTAACCCTACACTCAAGCGCTCCCTTCAATCCATCAACCGCTGTGAGTATACCCGAACCCTTTTTGCTTTAGCACTTTTGGGTGTTACATACGTTACTTATTCTAAATCACAATCGAACACACTACTCAATTACTTTAAACGCTAACCATTACTACGTGTATTACGTGACTAAATGAATGCTTGTTGTTATGTTTACACGTGGAATGTTGTCTATCTGCCTTAGCGACGTAGTACTATAGTTTGGACTCAGCACCCGTTCACACGGGGATTGTTAAGGACAATTACTTGGATGGATTACGGTGGTAATCATGTATTGGGAACTACCTCGGGTAGTCAACCCGCAGTCATTGGTATCGATAGATACATATCGATAATTAACATGCTTCGTTTTCCTCTGTGTACGTGCTGGTTATGCGTAAACTATTTCGAACTCTATATGCTATTATCAAACTTGTATGCTCACCTTTACATTTTATGTATTGACTTTATTTTAGCGTATGCGACAGGTGTTTAAGATGCTTATCTGCTAGGAAGGCGAAGCTAGAATAAGAGTCTAGAGCATAGTTGTCTGTAGATCTTGCAGCTTGAGTCTCTAGACATAGATAAACAATATTTATATTTAAATCTGAGTTGTCGGAACAAAATATTTTCCTAGATGTTATCTGTAATAATTTGTTTGCTATTTGAGGTACGGTATGGGACGTATTATATAAATTTAATAGTAATGATAATTGTTGTGGAACTTCTGGACAATCTGTTTCACTCAGTGCCATGCCCCGATGATTCCGCCATCGGTTGGGTTGTGACAGATTGGTATTAGAGCCATAACTATAGGGAATTAGGCTAGACACGACCTAGTCAAGGTCGATGTCTTAGAGACCTAGACTATAGTTAGGAACCAACAGACCAAGTTTGCATGTTATGTCCTGCGATTACTCGCTTACTCTTCACTATCACTGCACTCGGATTTTCAAATAGAGTCAAGCGATTTAGTCGAGAATAGGTGTGAAAGCCGCAAACTCTCAACTAAGTTGCTTGATCAATGCTGTTTTTATCAACTTATCAATGATTTCTTCATTATCCTTCTTAATAACAAACGCTTGTACAATGAGGAGAATTATACCAAATCAGGAGTGAAATCCATATTTTGATGAATAACCTCCTCAATTTTGCTAAAGACAAGGAAGAAGTTGCTAAGCCAGGGGTGAAACCCTAACTTTGACAACTTGTTCCGAGTTTTAATTATCTCACCAAAGCCTCGACGGACTCCAACGACCTGAACTCACGAGTATGACCTAGGGAATGCGTGCGGATGCCCAAGAATCGAGGCAGAAACACGATCCCGAAAGTCGAAACGTGACGACAAGTCTAATGAGAATAGTCGAATCGCTTTGGATAGTCGATGTCTAATAGCCGCAGACAATCTATTTCCCAACTTTTATGTGTTTCGATTCTGAGCCCGCAACTGCCGACTCTGATAATTCGTTGATTTTATGTGTTTTATGTGTATTTATCTGTTTATGTGTTTAAATTTTTGGAGAATTATTCGATTTTGCTATCACATCAACCGGCACACACGACTCGCATTGCTCTTCTACCTCAATACGCTAACAAGTCGTTGCAATCTAGACGATATTATGCTAAGATATATGCTTATACTGTCACACCCAGTCTTTTGCGGAAGCGTATGATGTGTGACTGGTTTAATATCATTGCATTCAATCGTAATAAACAACTACATGATCAAAAGGATGTTCATCCATTCATAAAATTTATGTATTACAATCATTGTTTATTCAAGTTTTAAAAACACAACCTTCGACTAGGTTACAAACCAACAAAAGTGGATGACATCTAAACTTCTAGTTACGACACCTGCGTCCAAGATCCATCCTGTTACTTGAAATACATGTAATTTTGGAAAACATCAACAAAAAGTTGAGTGAGCTCATGCGTCTAGTTTGTGTACTGTAATCGTTGTAAATCTTTGAGAGACTCTTTTGTAAACAGGTATGAAAAACGTGTATGAACATGAATGTTTTACAAGAACTTTAAGGCATGTGAGGACATGGGGAGTACTTGTTATGACTCCTTGTCAGAATACTCGTTCTGATTCCTTGTCGGAATACTCGTTCTGATTCCTTGTCGGAGTACTCGTTTTGACTCCTCGACTGTGTCGATTTCCCTCGACTGTGTCGATTAACCTCGACTGTGTCGATTAACCTCGACTGGGACTACGAAGCACTACTAGGTACTAGTTTTGACCATGAGTGGGGTTCGGCCATAGCCGTTAGATCTAACCGTCGTCCCTAATAAATGGATGTTTTTAATGGCTTGGTACTAGTTTTCACCAAGACTTTATGGCATTTTTAGTATTTAGTCTATGCTCACATGATCTAGTATTTCATAGGCATTTCATACCGTTTAAGTATTTGTACATGTATTTCACCCCCGAGAGTTATAAAACCAAAAACAGTTAAAGAAAAAGGGGAGCATGAACTCACAGTTTTGCGTCTTCAGTACTCGTAACTCAATTCTCGTCAGCAAACACGACTACCTACAATGTGCTAGGGTCTATTAGACGAGCAGGCCGTGCCTTGCCTTAGTACTCATGTTTTGAGTTATGTTTTCTTTATGTCTTTACATCATTCCAGAATTATAACACCTTTCAAGTATTCGTTTTCGTGTTTCCTTCCCGAGGATGGGAGTATTTCATTCATGTATTCTGGTATTCTTGTGTTTGTGGTTTCAAATTAATATATTTTCACTTAGAAAATATACGTAGACTTGTTTTGTCCAAAAATAATGTAGCGTCAAGAAAATATACATTTTTCTTCAAAAATCGTATATCTTCTAAATATTCTAAGAAAATATATTTTTTACTTTCAAAAGTAATATATTTCCTCTTTGTCGAAAATATGATATACTTTGTAATAATAAAAATCATACTTTCGTTTCTTTTGTATCCAAAATAGTATTTACCAAAAATATATCGTAACAGTACGACTCGGAATATTTCGTAAGTCACGTTATTGCGTTCGGTCTCACAATATTAAGTGTGTAACTTATATATTTCATTCCATGTAATTTTTGTATTATTTTGGTGTTGTAAATTCTTTATATTTGTGAGTTATATTATTTTGAATCCTAAAATAATATAACTATTTCACATAATCACACACAAGTGTCTTAATATTTTATATCCTTAATATATATTTATCCATTTTTGTTTACAAAAACCAACCTCCAATACTTGTATTTTTGTAACAAAATCTATGGCAAAGTTTATGTTGAAAACCATAGCTAAAACTCACTTGTAAATACTTGTTTAGAAAATATTTTTCTAAGTGTTTATATTTTTTTAGAAATTTTGCCATTGTTTCCCCTAAAAATGGAGGTGTCCATGCTTTCAAAGCATATCATTTTCTTTTAAAATCATCACCATTCATCAACAATTCATTCAAGACTTAACATGTGCCAAAAATATGAAATTTACACTATGTAATGAACTTGAAACTTCGTAAAAATTTGTAGTAACTTACTAGTGTATTTAGTAAACTTAGTTACCCTTTAAAGTGTGGTTATTTATTTAAAAATATCATTCTTGAAGAATTTAGATCTTCACAACTTGTAAAGTGATTTTCTAAAATTATTTCTTCTTGAACTTTTCTTGTTAAACTTATCTCTACACTTGATTAACCACTAAAAATGTGGTTAATTTCTTTAAGAACCAATTTTATGTAAATCTTGCATTTTTAACTTAGTTTCTTGAAAAATCTATCTTTGAAATCATCATTCTACAAGTCTTATAACATGTTTCATACTTCATCATGCATAAAAACAAGTTTATTTTCAAGTTCATGATTTACATAAAGGATGATCATTAGAAACTTCTCAAGATCTATCCTTACACTTGCTAGATCATGTGTTTAATCATCACCTAGCAAGCTTCATATGGTGATCTACACCATATACACAAGAAATCAACAAACAAGTTCAATACATACACTAGAACAACTTGACCTTCATGTTTTAGAGCTTTATGATAATGTTCATCTTTATGTTTTCTTTAGATTCTTTAGTTCACCAAGTTACTTCATACTTTAACCACTAAAACTATGAGTAAAAACAAGATCAAAGAGGCTTACTACTAGCACTATGGCTAGGGAAGAACTCAAGTTGATGAAGATGATAAACTAGGTGGATAAAAGCACTAGAGAGAGGTCCTTCAATTCCTGTTGCTTCTAGACTTCTTATCCTTGCTTCTTACACCCTTGTAGCACCTTAGATTGGTAGAACAAGACTTGAAGATGGTGGGTTGGTGGGTGGTGGTTCACGGCCGTAGCCAAGGGAGGAGGGAGAGAGTGTGGTGAAGTGTTGGTGTTATGAAGATGAGTTATGTTGTGATCTTGTGGGTTTTAATAATAACTTTCCAACATGTTGTTATCTAATGGTTTTTGTGTTTCTTGGACCACCAATATATCAAATAAAATAATGAAATAAAATCTCAAATGGGGCCCACTCTTGTAACCGTCCTTAGAGGGGGGGGGTCTTGTTGAGTTTTAATGGTAGTTAAGTAATCTAGTTACAATTCAAGTATAATGTTTAGTGTTTAATGTGTTATAGTGTTTTAGGATGTAATATGGTGTTTGGTGATCATAACTTGCTCAAAAATAATAAAACAATGCTTTTAGCAATATTTTGGGGTTCTGGCTAATGTTCGGTTGTTCGGTTACATACCGGTTCGTTAAAGTGTCTAGTTATTTCGTATAGTGTTCATTAAGTACACTTTTGTGACACTTTTAATTCCCAACACTTAGGAAAGCATACAGGACCAATAAACCACTTTCTGCATTATATTTAGGAGTTTAAATGCTGGAAATAGCTGAATTTTGGTTGTTTTCTGCAGAATTCTGCACTTTTAGTGTGTTTTAGGCACTTTCCGGCACTTTGTCTATCACTTAAGCATGCAGTTTTGTGGTCCTCACTTCCCTATACACTATACTAGTGTAATACGTCATCTCTGGCTCATACTGGGCCTCATAATATTGTTTGTCTATGTACTGAACTTCGTCAGCATTTTTTTGTTTGTCTGGTAATGGTGCCAATTCTGCTCTGTGTATCATCTGTACTCTCTCGTGTTGCATGTAGCAACGAATAAATTCTTGTATCATGAAATGCCATTGTATGTATATAACAGTAATTAAAATTTCATTTGTCTTGTAAACTAGATCATGCACAATTATTTAAGCACAAATTACTGTTCAATTAGTGTACGGAATGTACGGAAAAGTGACGATTGTCACAGTCTCCCCCCGTGAAAAGAATTTCGTCCCGAAATTCAAGCGATGCCATTGGTCGCATGGGAGTTGTGAATCAGATATGGTCACTTATGTTTAACATTTGTCTTCATGTGCCCATGTACTCTGGGTCATGTTATAAATTCTATCGTACTCAAGTAAATCAATTATGTCCTTTCGGTGTCTTGTGGACTCTTGGTCCGTAACCTTAACAGGTTTTATAGTATTGTGGACTCTTGTTAGTGCATACATCTGTCGACTTCGTCTTGTATCGAGTCTTAGATTTCATTGTATAGATCAGAGCACGTTTTATGAGAAAATATAAAAGTTTAGAATGTTATAGGCTGATTTCGCTCCTAGATGCACGTGAAGGTGATTCCGCCCGAAATCATATATATGTGATTTCGCCCAAAATCACATGTTCTAATTCCGCTCCAAATGGTATGAGGTCATTACGAGCGGAATCAGACACCTATAAATAGGTTTCTTTAGAGCGAAATCAACATCGAGTCCTTGTATTCCATGCCGAAGTGCTGCCGATGTGAGGTTTGAATGTAATAAATGTCAGATCAATACAATCAGTGATTTAAGTGAAGATTAAGTTGTTTCTACCTTTGTTTCTTGTTTTCCGCACCTGAAACAGAGTAAAACTCCTCTGAACGACTCATTCGGATCAGTCACACGATCCTACAATTGGTATCAGAGCCAGTTGGAGGAGTTCTGCAGTTTACAGCCGAATTTCATTGAAATTTCTAGCTTCTACACCTTCTTTCATCATTTCAGGAAGTTTTCACGGTCAAAATCAAACCAAATTTTCACAGATTGTTTAAAATTGGACATAGATAAACCCTTGAAAGTTTCACACCTAAAATCGGACTAAAAATGGACCAAAATGGACTCCGAGCTGATTCCGCTCGAACAGACAATTTGTAATTTCGCTCGAGATCAGGGTTTGATTCCGCTCCAGGAGACAATTCATTGTGATTTCGATCCAAAAGTTGTGAGTGATTACGCTCCAGGCTGTCAAAATTGTTGATTTCGCTCCAAACTTAGTGTCTAATTCCGCTCCAAGGCTGCATAATTCTGATTTCTCTCCAAATCATTGTGGTGATTTCGCTCCTGAGTAACAATCATCTGATTTCGCTCCTGCGATGCTGTTATTTGCTAATTCTGCTCTAAAGCTACTGTTTTTGTAAAACGTGATACGTAATCATGAGTGAAGAGTTCTACAACGCATTCGCTTCATCTCCGACTACTCCGGCATCCATTGCTCAGAATATGAACTTGGAAAATGAGACCGGAATGTTACAAAAGCCCCCGAAACTGATGAGTATCGAAGAATACTACGGGTGGAAAGACAGATTCGAAAACTGGGTTCAGGCAAACCATCTTAGGTCATGGGAGTGCATTCTAAAGAAATATGTGTTACCACGCACAGATTTGCAGGTTATCAAAGAGCTATCGGAGTTCAATGACAAAGAGCGTGATATGTACAAAGCCGAGAAGATGATGATCAGTCTGCTTCAACAAGCCATCAAAGAAGACATCTTCATTCTACTTCAACACGACAAAACTTCAAAATCGATTTGGGATGCTCTTCGTGTGAAATTTGAGGGTAGTGAGAACATGATTAAGAGCAAGAAAGCATTGCTTAAGAAAGAGTTGGATTTGTTTAGTAGTTTACCGGGAGAAGATACAAAGAAGCTGATTGAGCGATACTGTCACTTAGTACGATCCATGTCGATGCTAAGTATTACAAAAGATCGTGAAGAGTGGGTAGACAAGTTAGCTGATGCGTTACCGCGGAAAGAATGGGGAACCTACTTGATGATTCTGAAAAATACCGGGGTTTATGATGGGTTAAGGATTTCTCAGTTTATCGAGAAGATTGAAAGTCAGGATTTGGAACAGCAAAAGATTGCGAGGATGAATAGTCCAAGTGGTCAACAAGATGTAAAGATGTACTACAAAGGCAGTGTTCCGGAAGCTGAAAGAAGTCCGAAAATACAAACTGCGTTTAGTTCTGGGGATTCAACTGAAAAAGCTGATCAGACTTTAAACAAAAGCAGGGGATTCTCTTCATATCCGAGTGTTAATCCCAAGAGTTCATCAAAAAGTTTTCAGAGTCAAAGCTCAAAAACAGGAAATGGTTGTGTGATTCAATGCAATATTGCTCTAAATCTTCCTGATGGTCAAAGTTTTTCGAAAGAAGTCGTAAAAGATCATATGGCATTACTTGGTTCTGTGCTTCTATCTTATGAAGGATTGGTTGCTGGTCGGATCGGGAATCCTATGCTCACAAAGGAAGATTACGATCAGATAGACGCCGATGAAATGGAGTTAATGGACATCAAATGGTGTCTAGCTAGCATTCTTAGGCGTGCTGAAAAGTTCAAGATGATTACTGGGAGAAATGACTTTCTTGATGCCCATGTTTCTACTTTAGGTTTTGATAAATCTAAAGTTACTTGTTTTAAATGCAGGGAGAAAGGCCATTTCAAATGGGAATGCAAGAACCGAGAGGCTAGTAATGCTCAGAATCCATTCGGAAAAGACGACTACTACCGGAAAGCCATTTATCAACAGGATGGTCAACAGCAAGAACAACAGGTGGCTCATGGTAGAAAGATTGAAGATTCAAAGAGAGCTTGTTTGGTGGATTTTAACTGGAATAATTACATTTTGTGACACCTGTGTCACTTCAGCCATCAAACGAATGCCAAACCAATGAAATATTGTATTTCATACTTGGGATTTGTATAAACACGTGTATCATTTGCACATATTGATTCTTGTTCGATTTCGGGCTTTAAATCACTTCTTAGAAGGTTATGCGCGATCTGATTCGTAAATATAACCAGTTTAATGCAACAAACACTCCGGAATAGTGACATAGGCTTAACATACCCTAAATAACCTTTACATAACTTAGAAATAAGTTTTGGAAGGTTTGGTATATGCCAAAATCAAGTTTATTCGCTTACAGGGACTAAATATGACAAACTGCGAAAGTATGCCAATTTGAACTGTAACGAACATTCCGGAACTTGACCATAAGTTAAACATACCCTAAATATCCTTTACATAGCTTAGAAATAGGCTTTGAGGTATTCGGTGTGCTAAAATAAACTTTTTGGTCATTCAGGGACTAAAAGCGTCAAAAAGTGCATAAGTTTGCACTTTCGCGCATAACTTACGTTCTGAATACTTCCGGACATCCAAAAATTTATGTAAGCATTAAAATATTATGTTTTAGTGTTTGGCATGAGAAAAATCCATTCGTCGCGCAATTTGGATCGTTTTTCGCACTTATGCGCATTCCGTCGTAATTAAGCGAACACCGCGATCGTACGACCAAACGAACCGACATCCGAGATATTTTTGAGCATGTTTTGAGTTCCCTATACTTTAACTTCATTTTAGAGCCTTGAAATGAGGTTAACGGGGCTTAAACGTGTCAAAAATGGGCCGAAACGCATGTTTCTAAGCTGCAGGGACCAAAACTGACAAATCTGTCAAACTATGCCCAGGCGGCCCGCGTGAAGATTCATGCATTCCTTAGGCGGGCCGCGTGAGATGCCCAGTTCAGCAAAAATTGCAATCCAGCTTGTTCCAGCTGTTTCCCTCTTGTGCAAATGGTTTTTAGCCTTCTATGGGCTGGTTTAGGAGTGCCCAAGGTTTTCTAAATCAGTGGGTGCACTTGTACGCTCCAGATCGAAGCTCGGGATTCAAGAAACGATCCTAACGGCTCTTGTTTTCCTATAAATACCCATTGCCTTCACTTGCAAAAACCCACACTTGAATTCTGAGGTTGCTCTCTAAGTTGGGGTGCTTTGACACTTCATACCTGAGAGTACTCGGAATTCAATCTTGCGGGGACCCGTTGTAAGTATTCCTTCGTTCTTTTATTGCTTTTCGAGTCCGAAAGTCAAACTTTGTTTGACTTTCTGCATTGACCAGTTTATGGTCAATGCGAAGTTCGTTTGAACTTCATAACGTGAGCGTAATCACGATGGTTATAGTCCCTAGTGACTATACCTACTGATTACCACGTTATCAAGGCTCAGTGACGAGCCGTAGCTTCGGCCAGAATGCGTATTCTCGCGTATTTTGTAACCAAGCTACTTTTAGGTGTCAAAACCGTTTGTTTTGATACCAAACCTATTTTCTAACTTTGTTAAACATGTTTCGACATGTTTAGCTCGTCACTTTTAGTTAGTGCTTGTGTAGAGTCGTAAGTCAAGCGGACTAAACACCCGCTTAGACTTTCGAACACGACCCGTTTGGTCGATCATTAGGATCCGACCAAACATATTTAGGGACCATAGTTGCATAGGAAATAACCTTCCGAGGTTATATCTTATGGTAACCTAGTTTAGGTAGTTGTATGATAAGTAGTTTATATGCCTTAGGTAAATTACCAAAATGCCCTTTTCATACATAATTGGTAATTAAGCATATGTAACCCAAACTTTTGTCACTTAACTGATTAAGAAACATAATTAAGCATGTTTAGGCATATAATACTTGTCATAGGACTAGTTAAACGGTCCGAACACGTTTTACGCAAACGACGCGTTAAAGTAGCATAAGCTACCTAAACGGGTCGTAATGGGTCGAAAGCACTAAGGTTAGGTTTCCTTTTAGTATGTAGGCCTTGTTAAACCATATCATATGAGTTCCCATACTCATTTGGTTTACGAAACCTCATACTATCCAATTCCCCGATTTAGGTCCGGTTAATTATGTAGTTATCTATATAGAGTGCCGTTTGATTCCGTGATCCCTCTACCTTTGCTTGGTTGTTGTTCGAGACTTCTAAGCACCCTCAAGTGAGTACATAGACCCCTCTTTTACTGTTTTCCAAACATTTTGGGGTGAAACACATGTGCCTACTCGTTACTTTCGTGCTTTTCTTGTTTTCATATCATATATTTGCTATGTTCATTAGTACACTATTAGTACATTGATCTACATGACTTTTCTGCTTTGTATGTTACTTAGCGCACTTAGCACATTGTTTTCACGTAACTGGTTTACATTTGGTATGACATTTGGTATGCATAAACGGTTCTTTACTACATTCATTAACATTAGCTACGCCGCTCGGTAGTAAGTAATGGTACCATAGGACTTGACAAATCCCGTTCCTGACATCCTGGGTTGGTGTGGATGTAAGGAATGACTGAATCCGTGAACATTTTACTTTGATAATCCTTGCTCTAAGGTTATCCTGCTGTCTCAAGGCTTGAATGTAATGCGTTTAACTTACCACATAAATGTTGTATCAATAAAACCAGTTTTCTACTTTGCAAAACATAACTTTTTGATTTACTCAAAATACTTTGTTTTGGTTCATTTTTACTTATGGTTAAGTATTCTCATTTTGTTACTTACCATACATAACTTTTGTTTACACATAACTACATGACTACATTTTGGGTTTTAACATTGACAATGGTTTAGACAAGAACATTTGATGATTGGTTTGAACATGAACTATATGCTTTGGTGGTTTGTTTGAGTGACTTAAGTAACGATATGGTTGTAGTATACTACAAGCATGGTGGATACGCCGCTGGTACTTCCTATATATAAGTGCTTGTATTATATTACATGTCGTAGCGTTAATTGAATCATTCATTTGGATTTATACATTTCTACACAAATAACATATTTTTCACAAGACATTGTTTTACAAAACAGTTGGTTATATACAAACTCATTTTTACTTGGTTATTCATTTAACCTTACATCATTCTTTTTAACTATACATATCTATTATCGATTTTCAAACGATTTTATAAAACAAAACATTTTACAAGGATCATGACTGACTTTTGTTAAACAACTTTCTTTTTCCAAACTTATAAGTCATGAATCCTAAATCAATAAAACCTATGTACTCGCCGGCATTTTTATGCTGATGTATTTTCACATGTGTTTCAGGTACAGTAGTTGGTGTTATAAGATGATGATATTGGTGCATGCTCACATAGGAATGGACGAGGCCTTAGTGACATTAAAAGATGCAAGACTAGTTAATTATGTTATGTTTCCTTGTTGTTTAGACATTGTAATACATTAAATTCAATAAAACAAAATTTGTTCATTCCATGGTTGTGAAACAATGATTCTGTTACAACACTCCCCGACGTTTCCGCCACGTTTTGTTGTTTTACGTGGTCGGGGTGTGACAGAAAAGTTGGTATCAGAGCCCATGGTTATAGGGAATTAGGTTATTAGTAAAGCTTTGACCTAGACTATAACCTTCCTAGGACGCTAACGCGAGTTTACTTGCGTTTAGTCATAAAACAATATCGTCACTTATCCTTAGGTGACAACCACAACAAGAACATAAATTTGATCCGCTTTGAAAACTAATCATCTGTTCTAGGATGATTGATTACTAGGTTTTGAACCCTTTGTTATAAGGTTTTGAACCCTACCAGTTTAACTCATATTTGGCTTAGTGCCTTTCGAATTTTCAAAATCTCGTCAAAGTTTGGGTCTAAATAATGTGAACACGTGCAAACTGGAAGAGTGAATGCCTGTACTCTGAGTTTTCTGTCTAAGGCTAGAGTGTTCGTACAAATCCGCAATATCGGACCAGTCACTCTTACCTGGGAACTCTTGGGGTGAGTGTTCACTTATAGGCGAGCATGTCTTCAGCGATGCATTATTATGATCTGCTTACTTTGATTCTTCACCATCTCATTTGTTTGCCTTGGGTAACAAACAAATGATCGCAATTTCTATGCGTTGTCATTTTGTTTTGATCACCCGATAACCTTTCACTCGTTTCTTCCTATGTCTTTCATTTTTCTTCTAGAATGTCTCTTTATCTCAGCAACGGTCAGATGTCCAAGCAAGCAGCCAAACTTGCCCGGCAAATAGGCGAAGTAGTTCTGAAGACCGTGGACTTAGGTATTGCCATGTCCCGCCTCAAAAATGGAGCCACTCAAGAATCACTGAGGAAAGTAGAAGTCAAACCTGCACCAAAATCAAGAAAACGTAAGGCTTCAAAGAAACCCGCAGCAGTTGCACCTAATCCAGCACGACCTAGCCAAAAGGCAACACCACCTGCCAAGAAGCAATACAAGGGAACGGCACCACTATGCGACAGATGTAATGGGCATCACCAAGCTCACTTACAGTGTCGTCTGTGTGAATCATGTGGGCGAGTTGGTCACCTGGCAAGTGTTTGTCGAATTAACCCAAACCAAGGTGGTCCAAATCAACCACAAGTCAATTCTGCTCAAGCTCGCTTTCCCCGTGGATCGTGCTACAACTGTGGCGAGACAAGCCATTTCAGGAACAAATGCCCAAAGCTTGCTAAGGCAAATCCAACCCACGGATAAGCAGTTGGCTGATTAGAAGATATTGTTGTCTCATGCTTCTGTTATTTTTGTTTTCTTGTAATGTGAAACAATCCGTTTTGTTTATAAATAAATTGTTATTCACAATTCTGATGTACAAATGTAGTTACATGTGTGTATGGCATTTCTCTATAAATACCTACATCAAGGAACCTTGTTCTTTACAAACTACTCTTATGATTCTCCCTTTCAAGTGATCACTCATGATTTCCTCAAAATTTTGAGTACTCGTCTCATTCTAGGAGGCGAAGTACATCAAATGAAATGACATTATGAGTAATCGTGCTTCCGCACATTTGTGCCTTTGAATCCTTGGTTAGATAACTAAGGGTATTTTCAAAATCTCATACTCGTTACATTCTGATTTTTTCAACATGCATAACATAAGTTTTCAAAACAACCTTCATGACTTCAAAAACATTTTATATATAGTTCAAAAACGTTTTTAATATAGTGTATTTACTTAACATATCATATGCATAATTTCAAAAACATTGTCTGTATTTTCAAAAACGACCTTCATGATTTCAAAATATTATTAATACAGTATAATTACTTATATCAAGTGCATGATTTCAAAAGCATCATTCATGTTTTCAAAAAAAAAAAAAAAAAAACCTTATACATAATTTCAAATTCATCCCGCATGATTTTTTTAAAAAAAAAAACATTTTTATAAATATACCTACCTAATACACCTACTTTATGATTTCAAAAGTATTATATATAAGGTTTCAAAAACATTGAGCACATTTTTTAGAACCTCATGCATAGTTTTAAAAAATATATTTTCCTCATACATTGACTTAACCTTCAAATTCCGCTTCATGTGTCGCCTTGGCATAATCCAGCATCTCATCTTCATAAGCATTTTTTTTACTTCATGTTCTGACTTAAAGCACATCCAGTGCAAGGTTTCAAAACATATTCAACTTCTAGAATCCATATGGGATCTTCTTACCATTACAATTAGATCCTTGTGCATAATTATCATTCAAATCAGAGTCCTTAATTGGATTCCTTGTGTATCTTAATTCGAACATTTCAGTTCCTTACAATCGAAATCGAATTTTCTCTTTAAGATCTTTCTATCTTCATAGTTAGATTCTTGATAATGTTTAAGGTACCAAATGAAATCCACGGAATGGAATCCTGGTGTGCTTTAAATGCGTGTGCTCAGTTAACAGAACAAATTAAATCATGACAAATTTAAAATCAAGATAAACAATTTTGCGGTTATATGACTAGGTGTTTATGCATTTTGCGTTTTCTTTTATGCATATTTTGTGTTTTTATACTCTGGATATTCGTTATCCAAATCCTCGTAGAACCTTTCATATCTTCATATGAGGGATTCGTAGTAGGATATTCAAAAGGTACTACCTTAAATCCTTAATGGGCTCCTGCGTGATAGTTAAGACCCATGGATTTTATAAGTGCCACTCCATCATTCATAGAGACCCCTTTTAGTGGTCTAGGTCAAAAGATTGATTCAAATTCTGGTTGAGAATGACATGCGATGATATAAGCTGAAAAGACTCCTTGGCGGTCTTGAGATCATTTATTGACTCAATTAAAAAGGACCCCATTATGGTCTAATCACAATCATCACAGGCTCGTTCATCGTTTTCCCTCCCCTACACATTATAAGATGCACCACGTGACTATGCAAGGAATTACGTAATTATGGATGCATACATAATTATGAAGTTCAGTGCACGGAAGCCGCGGTAAGACTTATTATGTGTAAGAACCAATAGTGCCAACCATAACAAAATGTGAACAATGTAATAGAGGTACGGTGGACGCACCAATAACGCTTTATATACTTGTATATAAGTAACCCTCTCTCGTTGCAAGCATGATGTTATTTAAGGTTACTAGAAGTTCAGGATTCTAACCAGTGTTGTTCGATCTTTTCAACTTCATGTCTCAAGCTCTCATAAGTTTCCTCTAAATAAATTTCGGGACGAAATTTCCTGAAGTAGGGGAGACTGTGACACCTGTGTCACTTCAGCCATCAAACGAATTCCAAACCAATGAAATATTTTATTTCATACTTGGGATTTGTATAAACACGTGTATCATTTGCACATATTGATTCTTGTTCGATTTCGGGCTTTAAATCACTTTCTAGAAGGTTATGCGCGATCTGATTCGTAAATATAACCAGTTTAATGCAACAAACACTCCGGAATAGTGACATAGTCTTAACATACCCTAAATAACCTTTACATAACTTAGAAATAAGTTTTGGAAGGTTTGGTATGCCAAAATCAAGTTTATTCGCTTACAGGGACTAAATATGACAAACTGCGAAAGTATGCCAATTTGAACTATAACGAACATTCCGGAACTTGACCATAAGTTAAACATACCCTAAATATCCTTTACATAGCTTAGAAATAGGCTTTGAGGTATTCGGTGTGCTAAAATAAACTTTTTGGTCATTCAGGGACTAAAAGCGTCAAAAAGTGCATAAGTTTGCACTTTCGCGCATAACTTACGTTCTGAATACTTCCGGACATCCAAAAATTTATGTAAGCATTAAAATATTTTGTTTTAGTGTTTGGCATGAGAAAAATCCATTCGTCGCGCAATTTGGATCGTTTTTCGCACTTATGCGCATTCCGTCGTAATTAAGCGAACACCGCGATCGTACGACCAAACGAACCGACATCCGAGATATTTTTGAGCATGTTTTGAGTTCCCTATACTTTAACTTCATTTTAGAGCCTTGAAATGAGGTTAACGGGGCTTAAACGTGTCAAAAATGGGCCGAAACGCATGTTTCTAAGCTGCAGGGACCAAAACTGACAAATCTGTCAAACTATGCCCAGGCGGCCCGCGTGAAGATTCATGCATTCCTTAGGCGGGCCGCGTGAGATGCCCAGTTCAGCAAAAATTGCAATCCAGCTTGTTCCAGCTGTTCCCTCTTGTGCAAATGGTTTTTAGCCTTCTATGGGCTGGTTTAGGAGTGCCCAAGGTTTTCTAAATCAGTGGGTGCACTTGTACGGTCCAGATCGAAGCTCGGGATTCAAGAAACGATCCTAACGGCTCTTGTTTTCCTATAAATACCCATTGCCTTCACTTGCAAAAACCCACACTTGAATTCTGAGGTTGCTCTCTAAGTTGGGGTGCTTTGACACTTCATACCTGAGAGTACTCGGAATTCAATCTTGCGGGGACCCGTTGTAAGTATTCCTTCGTTCTTTTATTGCTTTTTGAGTCCGAAAGTCAAACTTTATTTGACTTTCTGCATTGACCAGTTTATGGTCAATGCGAAGTTCGTTTGAACTTCATAACGTGAGCGTAATCACGATGGTTATAGTCCCTAGTGACTATACCTACTGATTACCACGTTATCTAGGCTCAGTGACGAGCCGTAGCTTCGGCCAGAATGCGTATTCTCGCGTATTTTGTAACCAAGCTACTTTTAGGTGTCAAAACCGTTTGTTTTGATACCAAACCTGTTTTCTAACTTTGTTAAACATGTTTCGACATGTTTAGCTCGTCACTTTTAGTTAGTGCTTGTGTAGAGTCGTAAGTCAAGCGGACTAAACACCCGCTTAGACTTTCGAACACGACCCGTTTGGTCGATCATTAGGATCCGACCAAACATATTTAGGGACCATAGTTGCATAGGAAATAACCTTCCGAGGTTATATCTTATGGTAACCTAGTTTAGGTAGTTGTATGATAAGTAGTTTATATGCCTTAGGTAAATTACCAAAATGCCCTTTTCATACATAATTGGTAATTAAGCATATGTAACCCAAACTTTTGTCACTTAACTGATTAAGAAACATAATTAAGCATGTTTAGGCATATAATACTTGTCATAGGACTAGTTAAACGGTCCGAACACGTTTTACGCAAACGACGTGTTAAAGTAGCATAAGCTACCTAAACGGGTCGTAATGGGTCGAAAGCACTAAGGTTAGGTTTCCTTTTAGTATGTAGGCCTTGTTAAACCATATCATATGAGTTCCCATACTCATTTGGTTTACGAAACCTCATACTATCCAATTCCCCGATTTAGGTCCGGTTAATTATGTAGTTATCTATATAGGGTGCCGTTTGATTCCGTGATCCCTCTACCTTTGCTTGGTTGTTGTTCGAGACTTCTAAGCACCCTCAAGTGAGTACATAGACCCCTCTTTTACTGTTTTCCAAACATTTTGGGGTGAAACACATGTGCCTACTCGTTACTTTCGTGCTTTTCTTGTTTTCATATCATATACTTGCTATGTTCATTAGTACACTATTTGTACATTGATCTACATGACTTTTCTGCTTTGTATGTTACTTAGCGCACTTAGCACATTGTTTTCACGTAACTGGTTTACATTTGGTATGACATTTGGTATGCATAAATGGTTATTTACTACATTCATTAACATTAGCTACGCCGCTCGGTAGTAAGTAATGGTACCATAGGACTTGACAAATCCCGTTCCTGACATCCTGGGTTGGTGTGGATGTAAGGAATGACTGAATCCGTGAACATTTTACTTTGATAATCCTTGCTCTAAGGTTATCCTGCTGTCTCAAGGCTTGAATGTAATGCGTTTAACTTACCACATAAATGTTGTATCAATAAAACCAGTTTTCTACTTTGCAAAACATAACTTTTTGATTTACTCAAAATACTTTGTTTTGGTTCATTTTTACTTATGGTTAAGTATTCTCATTTTGTTACTTACCATACATAACTTTTGTTTACACATAACTACATGACTACATTTTGGGTTTTAAACATTGACAATGGTTTAGACAAGAACATTTGATGATTGGTTTGAACATGAACTATATGCTTTGGTGGTTTGTTTGAGTGACTTAAGTAACGATATGGTTGTAGTATACTACAAGCATGGTGGATACGCCGCTGGTACTTCTTATATATAAGTGCTTGTATTATATTACATGTCGTAGCGTTAATTGAATCATTCATTTGGATTTATACATTTCTACACAAATAACATATTTTTCACAAGACATTGTTTTACAAAACAGTTGGTTATATACAAACTCATTTTTACTTGGTTATTCATTTAACCTTACATCATTCTTTTTAACTATACATATCTATTATCGATTTTCAAACGATTTTATAAAACAAAACATTTTACAAGGATCATGACTGACTTTTGTTAAACAACTTTCTTTTTCCAAACTTATAAGTCATGAATCCTAAATCAATAAAACCTATGTACTCGCCGGCATTTTTATGCTGATGTATTTTCACATGTGTTTCAGGTACAGTAGTTGGTGTTATAAGATGATGATATTGGTGCATGCTCACATAGGAATGGACGAGGCCTTAGTGACATTAAAAGATGCAAGACTAGTTAATTATGTTATGTTTCCTTGTTGTTTAGACATTGTAATACATTAAATTCAATAAAACAAAATTTGTTCATTCCATGGTTGTGAAACAATGATTCTGTTACAACACTCCCCGACGTTTCCGCCACGTTTTGTTGTTTTACATGGTCGGGGTGTGACACATTTCACCCGAAAGCAAAGCATGCTTAGTTGATCAAGATGATGAAAGGCTACCTGAAGGCTTTAGCTGGGATATGTTTATTGATGAAAAAGGAGAATTTAAAGCTTTCATTGCTAAGATCGTGAAAGAACCTGATATGTTTGCCACATGGATGAAGTCTATTGGTGAGACTGTGAAGAGTGTGGAAAAAGAATCTGTTGCATCTGATGAAAGCTCAGAGAGTGTAGATGAAAGCTCACAAAGCTCAGATGACAGTTCAGAAAAGGAAATTGTTTTTGATAAAACTCCATCTGATACTGGTTCATCGGATGATAGTTCTGAAAAATCTGTAGAGTTTGATCAGTCATCAACTGATGACAGTAGTGATGATGAGGAAGAAAAACATATTAACATTGCAAAATCCCATCTATCTCCTCAAAGTTTTCATTTTTATTTTGCAGAACGCTTGAACAAGCTGAAGGAAAAACAGGCTGCAAAAGAACAAAAGGAAATGAAATCTGAAACTGTTGCTGAGAAGACTGAAAGTGTTGGTCAAAATGAGAAAGTTGAAAATGTTGCTGAGGAGATTGTTGAGACTGAGCAGATAGATGAAGAAGAAAAGGTGATTGAAAAAAAGAAAGTGTTTGAAGCTGAAAAGATCATTGAGGTCGAAAAAATTGTTGAAGTCATCAAGCCATGTTCAAAGTGTCTCGAACCATGCAAAGAATGTGCAGTCAAAGATGAGAAGTTGGCAGAGTATGAGAAGATGAAGACGCAGTTACTGTTCAATCTCAATTATGTAAAAGAATCTTATGATGTCTTGAATAGAACGGTAACTAGTCTTCAAAAGACAAACTCCGAAAGAGAGGATGCGTTGACAATGATGAATGCAGTAATGATGTCGAAGCAAAAAGCTATCAATTTCTACATCGAGGAAAATGCAAAGTGGAAGCAAGAGTTGGAATCGAAAAGATTGAGAATGAGAGAACTAGGCGTTTGTTACAAAGTTTTTCTAGTTCTGATTATCTCATTGATCGAATTTATCCAACTGTTGCAGGTATGGAAGCTTTTCAAGATGAGAAGTCAAAGAAGAAAGATTGTGGTAAGAAACCAACTGTTAGCTATAACAAGTGTCCGCCTCCAATCTGGGAAGGGTATTCTCCTAGAAAACCAAATGAGGAGCAACTTGAAAAAGCAATTAATATAAAGTTAAAAACCGACACAACTGATGAATTACCAGAAAATATTGACGTCACGTTTACCTCTTCTGACACTGATCATGAGTCTGAGTTAATCAAAAAGGTGGTCGATCAGGTGTTGGATACTGATGAGGAGTCTGAGTCAAAGTCTGAATCTGGAGGGTCAAAGTCGTCAGTCAATGGTCCAAAGTCGTCAGTCAAAAGGGCTTACAGTAAAGAGTTTTTGTTATCAAAATCGAACTTGAATGATGAAACATTCGAAGTTGCATATACTTTGAATGATTCTGACAAGTTATATTCTGACAAAGAGTTTCCAATAAGAAGTGTTCGTTTTGAAATGATCAAAAAGGTTTTCAAAATGACAGAAATTAATATTTCTGAAATAAAAGATTTAAATCTTACTGGAAAACCTAAAAAATACATTTCAAGAGTTCAACAACGATTAAACAAGAAAAAGGGTTACAATTCTGGTTCTGGTTTTCAAAAGAAACCAAACCATAATCGTAGCTACAAAAAGAAAGGTTTAGGTTTTATTCCACCAGAAAATGATAAAAATGAGAAAAATTCTAAAATAAAAACAGAATTTGTTTCAGGTGGAAGTGCTGAGGAAGAATAGAAGAAACCGTTCTGGAAACAATAAAACCAGGAGTTTCTTACTGAGAAGAAAAGTAATGGAACTGGAGTGTTTCATCAGAGAGAGACTCGAACCTGTTACAAATGCAATGAAGTTGGTCACATTGCATGGAACTGTCCGAAAAATGCCAAGACAAAACAGGGAGTTTTTGACAAATTGAAAGAAAAAGTTGTTAATGTTGAACCACCAACCGAAAAATTTAAAATTTTTGAAAACTCAACTTATGAGGTTGGTGAGTGTTCTAAAAAGAAAGTTTACAAAAAGAAAGCAAAATACAACCAAGTGTGGGTTGTTAAAAAGGTTGATGAGAAAGTCGGCGATGAATCTGGTTCCACAAAGCCAGATGAGCCACAGGTTGAGGTAAAAGATTCAGTAAGTGATGATGAATTTCCATCACTAAAATTTGAAGAAATTAAACAGAAAGTTGGTAAAGTTGAGATCTCAGATCAGTTTTATTCTGAGAAAAATGAGTTTGATGTCGAGAAAACATTCAATGGGAATGTTATGAAAATTTTTGGGAAAATGCTTGATGGGAAAGTAAAAGGGGTTAAAGATTTTTATGCAACGAAAAAGGTAACTTTTAACCCAACTGAACAAGAACTAAGAGAGCTAAAAACACCCAAGGTTGGTCAGACTTGGGTGGAAATTCTTTTCCCTTGAAACATCTGACTTTGCCGGAGATCCCAAGTTTGTAATCGTGGATCAGAAATCGGCATCATTCTAGTTTTTTTATAGATTGTTTGAAAGAGTTTGAATGGGTTTAAATTTTACAGGTTGAAGGACTATGCCGGAGCTTCCAGGTTGGTAAGTGAGAAGCAGGAATCGGCATCTTTGATTGGTAAAATGACGTGTGTAGATGTTTGTTTCCTACACATGGTACAGGTGTTTGTGTTTTTACAATTGGTACAAAGGGTGCATATTTGCATATGGTAAATCAGGGACATTAATTTGTACTTGAATTACTACAAGTGTTTGATAAACAATATGATGAACCACATCCCCATTTATTCAATTGATAAAATCAAACAAACTTATTTTCCGGAAAAATCATTTTGATTAAAACAAACTAAAGTGTTTTGAAATCTAAATGAGAAAATAGTTTGTTGAAAGGGGGAGTTCTGATTGTTTATGACTAGTGGATAGCGATTTGATGCGATTCGATAACAGTTGTCACTTTATTTGTACAGTTTGTTTTGAATTTTCTTTAATTGGGTCAAGAGCTTAGATAGTTTTCAAATTTCCTTTGAAATGTGTTTGCATTTTAGGGGGAGTAGAAAATTTCAGAAAATCTAAAAACATTAGAAAATTTGAAAAAGTTCTAAACTCATTTTTGATTTGAAAAATATTGATAAAACAACAAAAACATGATAAAATGTAAAAAGAGTTTTGTTGAGAAAAAGAGGAAATGATAGTACATCAGTGGACTATCACAACATGTTAAAGAATTGAAATGAAAAATGTGATAAACAATCTTATCGCGAATGTGTCAGTAGATTTTTACACATTTAGTAAATTGTGACGAGATATAAACCTAAAAATTCAAACTTGCTTATTCTTGGGTAACAACTTCTTGGATATATAGGCAACCCTTGAAATCTTGTTTGAAACGTCCCTTATTCTGAGATACTAGGTCTTTATACTCAGTGATATCTATATCTGGGGTATTATCCTGGGACTTCTGCTGTATGGAAATACTGACCTAGTCCCTGTATAATACTTTCCGCAAATGCTTTGAAATATATGCGCCGCCCTTAGCAAAGTTATTAAACAATAAAATTGATAATCATTGCTCTTGAAACAAAAGATCCTCTAAAGGGGACACACCAAAAGTCGAAGCCGTCATCTCTCGCATATAATCCCTTACAGATATCATCTGGGGTATACTCACCTGTAAGACTGAATATTGGGATCTGGATACGGGAGTATATTCAAGTAGTGGGACACACGGATAAGTTTAAGTTCTTAAGACATTAATATCGTATCTCGAAACAATTGAATTTTGTGTGAAAATTTAAGTGGACAAATATACTGACAATCTAGGTGAATTGTTTAAAACTTAAAATGAAATGAAGCTTAACGGTGTTGGTGATTAGTCACAAAAACTGATATGATCCTCTTACACAAACTCGCAAAAAATATTGTTTGTAAATATTTCATTTTTGTAGTTCGTTATCTCTACAATTGGTGTCTTTATTTTCTTTCCTTTTCAAAAACCAAAAATATTTTCGGTGTGTTTTAGCATAAACTTCTGAAAATTCAAAAAGATTTTCGACAACTGATATTGAAAAGCTGATTTTCAAAATTCCGAGTGCTAAACATGATGAACAAAATTTGAGGGGGAGTGTGTACTTTGAAATTAAATGTTTTTTCAAAATCTAATCTTTCAATTGGTTCATCAAAATTCTTTGTTTGATCTGAGGGAGAGTCAGAGTCAGTGTTTGTGCAAATTTCTATTTCTGAAAACTTACTTTGAGGTAGAGGTTATGCAGGGTAAGTATGAGCTGAATTATCAATCCTGAGCAGAACTAGAGCCAAGTTTCGTTCTTGGAACAATCTTCTGAAGAGCCAGGTAATTTGATTTTGAAAAGCTTTTGAGAGCCAGTTTTAGATACCTGAGGACTCTATGGATAGAGCATGTGCCAGGTTTCAATTTTGTGGAACAAAGCTTGAGTCAGGATAACGATCATATACCTGTGAAAGCCAGACAATGATTCTGAAGCAGATGATGCTGAAGAACTAATGGAATGCCAGCATATCGCAAAGGGGAGTCTGAAGATGTGAAAGAGAAGAGAGAGTGAAGCCCAGAGACTGATCAAGACTGAAGATGCGAAGACATGACACTGTCAAAGACTCGACACGTGCAACTCATCAACATCTGAGGGGGAGTCTGTTAATGCATACATCTGTCGACTTCGTCTTGTATCGAGTCTTAGATTTCATTGTATAGATCGGGGCACGTTTTACGAGAAAATAGAAAAGTTTAGAATGTTATAGGCTGATTTCGCTCCTAGATACACATGAAGGTGATTCCGCCTGAAATCATATATATGTGATTTCGCCCGAAATCATATGTTCTAATTCCACTCCAAATGGTATGATGTCATTACGAGCGGAATCAGACACCTATAAATAGGTTTCTTTAGAGCGAAATCAATATCGAGTCCTTGTATTCCATGCCGAAGTGCTGCCGGGGTGAGGCTTGAATGTAATCAATGTCAGATCAATACAATAAGTGATTTAAGTGAAGATTAAGCTGTTTCTACCTTTGTTTCTTGTTTTCCGCACCTGAAACAGAGTAAAACTCCTCTGAACGACTCATTCGGATCAGTCGCACGATCCTACAACTCTTGGTCAGTAACCTTGATAGGTTTTATAGTATTGTGGACTCTTGGTCCGTAACCTTGACAGGTTTTATAGTAATTCTTGTCGTTTGTCATTGACGTGAATCTTATTTGTGGGAACAACGACTGTTCCTTGAGTCAGACTCCTCTAAAGACTAGACATATGAATGTGTCGCGATCACTACTGATCTTTTTCTTGAAGTTTCATCTTGTGAGCAATGTTTCCGATCCCTACATCGGGGATTCAACCTTTTCGTTTTCCTAATCACCCTACGCCTTGTCTAGGCGAGGCTCTCATTTTAGTCATACTTCTTGTCTCAAATTCTTACGATTTCTGCCGCTCATCGGCGTAATCTTTCTGTATTCTACGGGCTGTCTCGATATGATCACATAACTGAACGATTTGCCTCCAGTTTTTCCTAGACCTACTCGACCAGTACATTGCTTATTCCCGGTCTCTGATCAACACGATGGGGATGGACTTATTATGTTCCACCTAAAGCTTCACACGAAGCAGTCTAAATGGCGATGTGATAAATGCAGTCGTAGGAAAACTCTACTAAAGGCAAGTGAGTGTTCCAACTTTTATCAAGTTTATCACACAAGCACGTATCGTGTTCATATAGTCTGCATCGTTTAGTAGCTTAGTCTATTCATTGTCAATAAATCAAGTTTTTACGATCAACGGAGTGCTGTAATCTTTGTGATCAGTAAAGATCGTGCAACATTTTCTTTCATGTAATGACGTCAATTTTTCGGCGCGCAAATACGGTATCTAGATCATGGCTTCTTTTCATGATCTCTTGATCAATGTGCCGTGTATGCAATGTTGTGGTCTCGTTGCATCGACGTATAATCGAGACTTTGTCGAGAAGTGTCACATAATTGCAACTCTAGCTCCTTAGCTTTTTGTGGCAGGGTTGGCATGAATTTCGTTCTTATCCACCATGTATCTTAAAGTTCTCACTTCGTGAACTCGAAATCCGCCTTCCGTTGTCATAGCACATAACTGTTCTTTTCTCTAAGAGTTGCGAGGTAAATTGCAACTGTTGCCCACGACCTTCCTTGGTCGTTGGCCATATAAGAATGTAGTCAACCAATATAATCATGATCTATCCAGGTATGGCTTACACGTTCGATTCATGAGGTCCATGAATATTGTCGATGCATGTGTTAAGCCAAATGGTACGACAAGGGACTCATAATGCTCGAAGCGAGTCCTATAGGTCGTTTTAGGGATATTTCCTTCTTGTATTCGCAGTGGAGGACAACCTGTCCTCAAGTCGATCCTTGAGTGGTAACTAGGATCTGATGATTGGTCGGTTCATGGCATCAATACTTGGGAAAGGATACCAATCCTTGATATCCAATTCTATGGAATATATGCAAAATGGAAACTGTCAACTTTCTCTTTGTGTCCTTAACTAAGGGCATCATGTCCTTAATTTCCTCTGTCTAGCAGCTTTTACAGTTATATCGGAGGCTCATGGTTCGCGGACGAAGCTAGTCGGTAAGACGTCATGTGGCACCGGTGCTGCTCCTGGCTCGAGGTTTATCCTAAACTCCTCTTGACGCCGTGGAGGGGCGTTCCTGGCAAGACTTCAGAAAAGGCTTCTGGAACTTCTTTCATAACGGGGATGTTCTCAGGCTCTATACTTGGATATCCAATCCATGCTGGTTATCATATTATGACTTCTCGAGTCAACGGTAACAGAAGGTTCCGGCCTTCTGAGTCCCTAAATACAATCCTTGATTGCTTTGTCTACTTAAACTAGCCTTCCATATGCCCATTTCTAAAGAATACGAGACGTCTATTTTACTCGAAACTAAACCAAGCAGTTTCTTAAGTTCTAAGCATACAAAATTAAAGTTGATGCCAGTGTTAATAAAAAATAGATGCATAAGGTTGGTTAATAGGGAACGCACCCGTACCCGCATCTGGATCCTTGCGTGTTTCACGAGTTTCGATCGTGGAAACCCTTCCTTGCTTGTTTCTTCCTAGGGCAATCTTTCCTAAAGTGCCCTGCTTCACCACATCTGTAGCAACCTAGTACTCTCTTATCTCTTCCATCTGGGTCTTTCGCCCAACAGACATCCTTGCTGTGCCCTTCTTTTCCACACTTTCTGCACTTAGGCCTCAGACATCGACCTTTATGGTAAGAATTGCATTCCCCGCACCTCGGCTTAGTCCCCGAGTAAACCTTACCTCCGGCCTTATTAGTGGCTCCAACAGTTTTCCTGCCATGCGACAGATTCACTTTCTTTCTTTTGTTTGCTTTAGAGCTCCTATAGCTGACTTGGGTGCTTATCTTTAAGTTTGAAGACTTCCTCTTCTTGTTGCCTGATGACTCCACATGAATCTCTTTCTTGTTATCCTCAGATTCTGAAAATTTCCCCATGCGTAGAGATTCTTCAGTAAGAGTAGTAAGAGTGACACTCAAATCGATAGCTTCTTCGATCGTCGAGGGCTTTGAGGAAGTAACCATGCTCCTGATCTGAGTTGCCAGTCCCCAAATGAATCGTTCAACGCTTTTGAATTCCGGGTTGACTAAGTGGGGGACGACCCTAGATAAGTCATGAAATCGCTGGACATATTCAGGAATCTTCGGTCCGTCCATTTTCAAATTCCAGAACTCCACCTCAAGCTTCTGGATTTCAGCCCTAGAACAGTATTTCTTTTCCATCATTTCCTTGAGCTCGTCCCAGCTCAGTGCATAAGCTGCATCTGCAACAAGGGTTTGAACCTGAAGGTTCCACCAGGAGAGTGCGCCATCTAAGAATAAACCTGAGATATAGGTAACTCGCTACTGGGGTGAACAGTTACTCATCCTTAGAACGGAGTCAGTCTTTTCTGTCCAACGAACAAACGCAACAGCACCTCCTCTGATGTCAAAGTTTAATGGCTTGCAGTCCAGGAATTGCTTATAGCTGCAGCCAGTTGGAGGGTTATTTCCGGTAGTGCCACCGCTGTGTTCAGAGCGGAGGGCTTCATGTGTGCAATTGCCTGTGAGATTCGTTCTTGAAGCTCGACTTCTGTCCTTGGTAATGTACTGGTGTTTGTGTCTCGTCTGGGCGGCATTTTCTTCTGTCAAAATGGTATGAAGTAGGTTAGACAACATTCCATAATTGTCTATGAGGTACATAGCACTATAAGTCATCATGTAATCGCCTAATTTCACATGTATATATAATCAATAATGTTTGAGCTAGGAATCAATAACTGAGCCTTCACATAGGTTTGGTAACTTGGCCAATTGATTGTAATAATGTATTTGAGGCTACATCGCCCTGGTCATACAAGTTTCATAAGGTGGTAGAGCGTAACGTCACCGAACCTTTCTGAATGTTATTCCTCTTCTCTTGCTTAAGTATCGTTTCTCAAGCTTCTGGTACACGAAATAGGCAAGACAGGTTTCCTACTTTAATAAGTGCTAAAGCACTGGTCTAGGTATTGTTCTACCATATGAAGGTGTGAACACCTAGAGTTTATTTTTGTATAGTAATCGTTAGCTTCACCTGCAGAGTCCACCAGGATTTACATGCACTACAAATCTTTATTACGTGGGCCCCCGTAATAATAAATTGTCTTGCACAGTTACCACAGTGTTCTCTTGTCCAAGCAGATGATCTATCATGGAGGGGACACTACTATCCTTATACCTTTGTCATGGAAAGGACCATTGCGGTGGTCCACGCGCTAACACTCGATATCGTCACGCGCGAATAGGCACGATGATTAAATGGAGTAGGAATAAAGAGAATTCCCATTAGTTAGAGGGGCACCTTCAAGATGAATACTTCATCTTCCTTTTCTGGTCAAGTATGTCATCAATCTTGCTTACACAAAAGTCGTAGGGATTTTGTCCCGTTGATTAAGAATTCGTTCAAGGTTGCTGCCTCTGCCTCGCCATCATCACCGTAGTCAGGCACCTTCACGATCGAGAAGGAAGAGCAGCCATCTCCTACGGTAGCAAGCTCAGAATCTTGTCTGGTAATCACTCTAGCTATGAGCTTTGCAATGAACGTGAGGTCGATCGCTTCATCTGCGGGTTACGTACAATAATAGGAGTCGGAGTCGAAAGTATCTTGTTGACGTCAATAATTATTCCGTACACTTATTAGTATGTATTCACGTCAATATTTATTTCGTACACTTATTCGTATGTATTGATAAACAAATATATTACTTTGCATAAACAGGCATTTTGATCATATCACGTATAACTCTCGTTTTGGGGGGGGGGGTCATTTTTCTAGTTGTTGATTCACAGCAGAAACACTACTTGGTACTCGTTCTCACCAAGAGTGTATTTTAATTTTGGCAAGTCTAAGTCGTGTAGACTATGCCTTAGTTGGCACCTTATCTTGAGGGTATTCCCTACTAATGTCCTTGCCTTGTCTCTTTTTGAAAAGTGTTTGACTCGTGGATCTTGACGCTTACGTAAATGCAATGAAAACCTTTTAGTAAAACGTTTTCGTGAGAGAACTCTAGTGATTGTAATCTAGACTCGAGAAGGAATCCTAGTTCACTACAATCGAAGCTCTGATACCAAACTGTCACACCCTGTCTTTTGCGGAAGCGTATGATGTGTGACTGGTTTAATATCATTGCATTCAATCGTAATAAACAACTACATGATCAAAACGATGTTCATCCATTCATAAAATTTATGTATTACAATCATTGTTTATTCAAGTTTTTAAAACACAACCTTCGACTAGGTTACAAACCAACAAAAGTGGATGACATCTAAACTTCTAGTTACGACACCTGCGTCCAAGATCCATCCTGTTACCTTAAATACATGTAAATTTGGAAAACATCAACAAAAAGTTGAGCGAGTTCATGCGTCTAGTTTGTGTATTGTAATCGTTGTAAATCTTTGAGAGACTCTTTTGTAAACAGGTATGAAAAACGTGTATGGACATGAATGTTTTACAAGAACTTTAAGGCATGTGAGGACATGGGGAGTACTTGTTATGACTCCTTGTCGGAATACTCGTTCTAATTCCTTGTCGGAATACTCGTTCTGATTCCTTGTCGGAATACTCGTTCTGATTCCTTGTTGGAGTACTCGTTCTGACTCCTTGATTGTGTCGATTACCCTCGACTGTGTCGATTAACCTCGACTGTGTCGATTAACCTCGACTGTGTCGATTAACCTCGACTGGGACTCCGAAGCACTACTAGGTACTAGTTTTGACCATGAGTGGGGTTCGGCCGTACCCGTTAGATCTAACCCTCGTCCCTAATTAATGAATGTTTTTAATGGCTTGGTACTAGTTTTCACCAAGAATTTATGGCATTTTTAGTATTTAGCCTAAGCTCACATGATCTAGTATTTCATAGGCATTTCCTACCGTTTAAGTGTTTGTACATGTATTTCACCCCCGAGAGTTATAAAACCAAAAACAGTTAAAGAAAAGGGGGAGCATGAACTCACAGTTTTGCGTCTTCAGTACTCGTAACTCAATTCTCGTCAGCAAACATGACTACCTACAATGTGCTAGGGTCTATTAGACGAGCGGGTCGTGCCTTGCCTTAGTATTCATGTTTTGAGTTACGTTTTCTTTATGTCTTTACATCATTCCAGAATTATAACACCTTTCAAGTATTTGTTTTCGTGTTTCCTTCCCAAGGATGGGAGTATTTCATTCATGTATTCTCGTATTCTTGTGTTTGTAGTTTCAAAATAACATATTTTTCACTTAGAAAATATACGTAGACTTGTTTTTTCCAAAAAAAATGTATGGTCAAGAAAATATACATTTTTCTTCAAAAATCGTATATGTTCTAAATATTCTAAGAAAATATATTTTTACTTCCAAAAGTAATATATTTCCTCTTTGTCAAAAATATGATGTACTTTGTAATAATAAAAATCATACTTTCGTTTCTTTTGTATCCAAAATAGTATTTACCAAAAATATATCGTAACGGTACGACTCGGAATATTTCGTAAGTTATGTTATTGCGTTCGGTCTCACAATATTAACTGTGTAACTTATATATTTCATTCCATGTAATTTTTGGTATTATTTTGGTGTTGTAAATTCTTTATATTTGTGAGTTATGTTATTTTGAATCCTAAAATAATATAACTATTTCACATAATCACACACAAGTGTCTTAATATAAAATACATATCCTAAATATATATTTATCCATTTTTCTTACAAAAACCAACCTCCAATACTTGTATTTTTGTAACAAAATCTATGGCAAAGTTTATGTTGAAAACCATAGCTAAAACTCACTTGTAAATACTTGTTTAGAAAATATTTGTCTAAGTGTTTATATTTTTTTAGAAATTTTGCCGTAGTTTCCCCTAAAAATGGAGGTGTCCATGCTTTCAAAGCATATCCTTTTCTTTTAAAATATTCACCATTCATCAACAATTCATTCAAGACTTAACATGTGCCAAAAAAATGAAATTTACACAATGTCATGAACTTGAAACTTCGTAAAAATTTGCAGTAACTTACTAGTGTATTTAGTAAGCTTAGTTACCCTTTAAAGTGTGGTTATTTATTTAAAAATATCATTCTCGAAGAATTTAGATCTTCACAACTTGTAAAGTGATTTTCTAAAATTATTTCTTCTTGAACTTTTCTTGTTAAATATATCTCTACACTTGATTAACCACTAAAAATGTGGTTAATTTCTTTAAGAACCAAGTTTATGTAAATCTTGCATTTTTAACTTAGTTTCTTGAAAAATCTATCTTTGAAATCATCATTCTACAAGTCTTATAACATGTTTCATACTTCATCATGCATAAAAACCAGTTTATTTTCAAGTTCATGATTTACATAAAGGATGATCATTATAAACTTCTCAAGATCTATCTTTACACTTGCTAGATCATGTGTTTAATCATCACCTAGCAAGCTTTATATGGTGATCTACACCGTACACACAAGAAATCAACAAATAAGTTCGATACATACACTAGAACAACTTGATCTTCATGTTTTAGAGCTTTATGATAATGTTCATCTTCATGTTTTACAGCTTTATCAAATAAAATAATGAAATAAAATCTCAAGTGGGGCCCACTCTTGTAACCGTCCTTAGAGGGGGGGGGGTCTTGTTGAGTTTTAATGGTAGTTAAGCAATCTAGTTACATTTCATGTATAATGTTTAGTGTTTAATGTGTTATAGTGTTTTAGGATGTAATATGGTGTTTGGTGATCATAACTAGCTCAAAAATAATAAAACAATGCTTTTAGCAATATTTTGGTGTTCCGGTTACTGTTCGGTTGTTCGGTTACATACCGGTTCGTTAAAGTGTCTAGTTATTCCGTATAGTGTTCATTAAGTACACTTTTGTGACACTTTTAATTCCCGACACTTAGGAAAGCATACAGGAGCAATAAACCACTTTTTTGCATCATATTTTGGAGTTTAAATGCTGAAAATAGCTGAATTTTGGTTGTTTTCTTCATAATTCTGCACTTTTAGTGTGTTTTAGGCACTTTCCGGCACTTTGTCTATCACTTAAGCATGTAGTTTCGTGGTCCTCACTTCCCTACACACTATACTAGTGTAATACGTCATCTCTGGCTCATACTGGGCCTCATAATATTGTTTGTCTATGTACTGAACTTCGTCAACATTTTTTTGTTTGTCTGGTAATGGTGCCAATTCTGCTCTATGTATCATCTGTACTATCTCGTGTTGCATGTAGCAACGAATAAATTCTTGTATCATGAAATGCCATTGTATGTATATAATAGCAATTAAAATTTCATTCGTCTTGTAAACTAGATCATGCACAATTATTTAAGCACAGATTACTGTTCAATTAGTGTACGGAATGTACGGAAAAGTGACGGTTGTCACATATACTATACTCGACATGCTATACGACTATACTATATTACTCGATATGCTATGCGCGATCGCTATATTCGAATACTCGTAAACTTTGGGGTAGTCAGGATACTGTATGTGCTACTGTGTGCTGATAGGAGGATTACGTGATATTATCTACCTCTGTGCTTAAATGCGTATGTGCTTATGTGCTTCTGTGCCCTACGTGCTTATGTGCTTTTGTGATTATGTGAATCTGTGATTTCGTGCCTATATGTTTATGTGATTCATGCTTTACCTTATTCCTGAGCTTTAGTTAGAACTAGACGTGTGAGGTGGGATTTGATTTAATGTGTCTAAGACCTACAGCGATGTCTGTTGCAGACCATGTCGTCATCTGGACACCGAACCCCTCTTACTCGCCAAGAAAAGAGAGACAAACGTCTTACTGCTATCATCGCCATACAAGTAGCGAAAGCTGTGAGCGATGTCTATGAAAATGTCAGCAAATCGTCTGAGGAGTCAAGAACTGAAGCTCCTAAAGATGCTACCAAGACTGTTTTCAGCTTCAAACAGTTCAAGGCATGCGGACCAAAGGAATTCACCAGAGAAGATGTGTAGGATCGTGCGATTGACCCGAACGAGTCGTTCAGAGAGGTTCTGATCTATTTCAGGTGCGGAAAACAAGAAATAGACTTAGATACAGCAAGCAATTCACTTTAAACACTGATTATATTGATTTGACAGCAAATACAATCAGTCCTCACACCGGCAGCACTTCGGTATGGAATTCGACAAAAGTTACAATGATTTCGCTCGAAATCCCTATTTATAGCAGTCTTGATTTCGCTCGAAATGAACAAGAAACCGTTCGAGCGGAATTAGCAACATTGTGATTCCGCTTGAAAGAGACTCAGATCATTTTAAGCGGAATAGGCTTCTTCGAGCGGAATCAACTACTAAACAACCTAAACATTGATATTTTTTCGTAAAACGTGCCCTGATTTATACAATCTAATCTAAGACTCGATACAAGACGAAGTCGACAGATGTATGCACCAACAGACCCCCCTCAGATGTTGACGATTCTTACGTGTCGAGTCTTCGTAACTTTAGTCTTTATCAGTCTCTGAGCTTCACTCTCTCTATTTCCTCTTGCATGTCTTCAGACTCCCCTTGCGATATGCTGGCATTCCTTAAGTTCATCAGCATCATCAGCTTCAGGATCGTTGTCTGGCTTTCACAGGTCCATGATCATTGCCTGGCTTTCTTCAATCAGAGTTCTCAGGTATCGTAACCTGGCTCTCTAAAACATAAGCTTGACAGTGTGACATTTGTGCTTGTAATCATTGTAAACAATTTAGTTATCAATGAAAAATAAAGTTATTTGATCCCAATGTTTGTTTGTTTATGTTTGACGTTTTTCATGTTTTGGTTTTTATTCAATTTCAAATTCTATATCGGTTTCTGGAGAATTATACGCAAACTGGTATGTAAACGTACTCAGTTTAATGCGAAAAATACTCTGGAACATCAATTTATGCTTAACATACCTTAAATAACCTTTACATAACTTAGAAATAAGTTTTGAAGGCTTTGGTATGGCAAAATCAAGTTTATTCGCTTACAGGGACTAAAATTGACAAACTGTGAAAGTTAACCAATTTGAACTGTAACAAACATCCCGGAACATGCCCATAAGTTAAGCACACCCTAAATATTCTTTACATAGCTTAGAAATAGGCTCTGAGGGGTTCGGTGTCCTAAAATAAACTTTTGGGGTCATTCAGGGACTAAAAGCGTCAAAAAGTGCATAAGTTTGCATTTTCGCGCATAACTTACGTTCTGAATACATCCGAACATCCAAAAATTTATGTAATCATTAAAATATTATGTTTTAGTGATTGGCTTGTCAAAAATCCATTCGTCACGCAATTTGGACCGTTTTTGCGTCCGTTACGACTTCCGTCGTAATTAACTGAACAACGCAATCGTACGGCCAAACGAACTGACAACCGGCATATTTTTGAGCATGTTTCATGTTCCCTATGCTTTATCATCCTTGTAGAGCTTAAAAATGGGTTTGACGGGTGTTAGAAGTGCCCAAACACGATCATACGCGCACAGGGACCAAAGCTGCCAAAACTGAAAGTTAGCTGGTCTGCAGGGTCCTTACGAACCGTATGGACATGCTTACGGTCCGTAAGCAACCCCCAGAACAGCAGAAAGTGTTTTCCAGCAAGATCCAGCTATTACCCATTTGTGCACATGGTTTTTGGGTTTCTATGGGCTGGTTTGTGTGCCCATCAAGGTACCCAATCAAGGTATGGCAAGTGTACAGCTTAGATCTTGCCCTCTTCTCCAAGAAACGATCTTAACGGTAGTGCTACACCTATAAATACCCCCACTCTTTTCATTCATTTCCCACAATTGATCTGAGTTTTTCTCTAAGTGGTTGTGTTTGTAAACTTCCTACCTGAGATTACTTGGAATCAAATCTTGCGGGGACCCGTTGTAAGTTTTCTTTCGCGTTTTTTGTTCATTTTAGCGTTAAAGTCAAACTGCGTTTGACTTTGTGCATTGACTAGTTTATGGTCAACGCAAAGTTCGTTTGAAGTTCATAACGTGAGCGTAATCACGATGGTCATAGTCCCTAGTGACTATACCTACTGATTACCACGTTATCTAGGCTCAGTGACGAGTCGTAGTTTCGGCCAGAATACGTTTTCTTGCGTATTTTGTAACCAAACTAGTCTAGGGTATTAAAACCGTTTGTTTTAATACCAAACCTGTTTTATAACCTTACTAAACATGTTCTAGCATGTTTAGCTCGTCGCTTTTAGAATTGTGCTTGTCTAGGGTCGTAAAGATAAGCGATCTAAACCATCGCTTATGCTTTCGAACCCGACCCATTTGGTCAATCCTTAAGATCCGACCAAATACATTAGGTGACCATAGTGTATAGGGAATAACCTTCCGAGGTTATAACTTATGGTCACGTCGTTTTAGTAGTTGTATGATAGGTAATGTATGTGCCTTAGGTAAATTACCAAAATACCCTTTTTACGCTAAAATTCATTTTAAGCCTATGTAACATAATTTTTGATATCTAAGCTGATTTAGCAACAATATTAAACATGTTAAGGCATATCTTGCTTGTCATAAGGTTAGTTAGGCGTTCCAAACGCGTTTTACGCGAACGACGCGTTAAAGTGGCATAAGCTACCTAAACGGGTCGTAACGGGTCAAAAGCACTTAGGATAGGTTTCGTTTTAGTATGTAGGCTTTGTCAAACCATATTACATAAGTTCCCACACTTATTTGGTTTACAAACCCTCGTACTACCCGATCCTCCGTTAGGTCCACTTATTAATGTAGATACCTATATTAGGTGTCGTTTGAATCCGTGATCTTCTAGCTTTGCTTGGTGGATATCTAATGTCTATTAAGCAATCTCAAGTGGGTACATAGTCCCCTCTTTTACTGTTTTCCAAACATTTTGGGGTGAAACACATGTGCCTACTTGTTACTTTCGTGCTTTTCATGTTTTCACATCATATACTTGCTATGTTCATTAGTACATTATTAGTACATGATTTCATTATGTTTTTGCTATGTATGCCCATTTTGTGCATACTTTTATGCTATGTATGTTCATTTAGCGCATACTTAGTACATCGTTTTACATGACATTTTATGCTATGTATGTTCATTTAGCGCATACTTAGTACATCGTTTTACATGACATTTTCATGCTATGTATGTTCATCATACTTAGTACATTTTCATCACATGCTTACATTTTGGGTATGAGATTTGGTTTGTTTAAGTGAGACCATATACATTCATTAACTTTGATCACGCCGCTCGTTAGTAGGTAGTGGTACCATAGGAATTGACAACTCCCGTTCCTGACATCCTAGGTATGTTTGGATGGAAGGAATGATCGAATTCGATTAAAACATAAAACAGATAGACCTTTAATTTGTTTAAAGGTTTATCACCACAGTCACAAGGCATGGATGTATTCATTTTCACAATACCGCATAAATGTCCGTATTCAGTATACCGTGCATTTCCACAAAACATAACATTGATTTAAACCACGTTTTATTTCAATACACTGTTTTGTGCATTTTTACCCATGGTATAGTTGATACATATTTCAATTGCTATACATGACATTTTGTTTACACATTACATGATTGATATTTAACATAGACATTTTGATATTGATATACACATTTCTTGGACAACATTTTGACATAAACATTTGACACGGTTTTCACAAAGACATTTGACAAATGGTTTAGACATGGGCAATTTACATTGGTGGTTTGTTGGGTAAGTGATTTAAGTAACGAGACGTGTGTAATGTGATACAAGCATGGTGGATACGCCGCTGGTACTTCCTATATATAAGTGCCTGTATTGTATTACATGTCGTAGCGTTGTTTAAATCATTCAATTTGGATTTATATATTCTTAAAAATAACATATTTTTCACAAGACATTGTTTTACAAAACAGTTTATTTTATACAACTTAATTTACTTAGTTATTCTTTTAACCATACATTATTCTTTTACTTATACATATTATCTGATTTATCGCTTTTCAAATGATTTACAAAACAAAACATTTTACAAGGTTCATGACTGACTTTTTATTAAACATTTTCTTAAACTTAAGTCATGAATCCTATTTTCACAAACCTATGTATCTCACAGGCATTTTTATGCTGACGTACCTATTTTCACATGTGTTTCACGAGCTAATGCATAGGATGTTCGTGACACGCTACGGTGGACTTGGGCCTTAGTGACAATAAAATGAAGCTAGAATAGTTAAAACATGTTATGTACTCTTGATTCAAATTGTTTTAAGACAATGTAACTCGTTTATTTGATGAATAAAATATATCTTTGTATGCCATGGTTGTGAAACAATAATTCTGTTACAACACTCCCTGACGTTTCCGCCACGATTTGATGTTTTACGTGGTCGGGGTGTGACAGAAGAGTTGGTATCAGGGCCAATGGTTATAGGGAATTAGGTTATTAGTAATGCTTTGACCTAGACTATAACCTTTCTAGCACCCCAACACAAGTTGTCTTGTGTTTAGATCTTAAAACATGCACTTCACCTATCCTTAGGTGATTACCAAAACAAGAACCCAATTTTCTGAAACGATTTTTGAAAAACAAATTTCTATTTTCAAATGATTTATTATATGGTTTTGAACCCTTTTGATTTTTTTCAATTTGATTTTGAAAATTTACCATTTGTTTTTGAATGATTCTTTTGGCCTTATGCCTTCCAAGTTTTCAAAATCTCGTCAAAGTTTTGGGTTCTAAATAGTATGAACACGTGCAAACTGGAAGGGTGAATGCCTGTACCCTGGGTTTTCTGTCTAAGGCTAGAGTGTTCGTACAAATCCACATAATCGGACCAGTCACTCTTACCTGGGAACTCCTGGAGTGAGTGTTCACTTATAAGCGAACATGTCTTCGCTAAGCATTATTTTTGGACCCATTTACTTTGATTAGTCATGTGTGTCGTTTGTTTGCTTTGTGATACAGAAAAATGACCACCATCTTTGCCTTTGTTGATTTTGTTTCCTCTCGTTCTTTTCATCTAATCATCTCACTCGTTTCCTCTCATGTTTCCTCTTTTTAGCATGTCTCCTCGACGTGAAAACCCGTTATCCAATGCCGAAATGGCAGATATTCTGGCACAGCACATGGCTGCCGTACTCCCAAACATTATCGCTCAGGTGAACCAAGCCAACAACAATCAGAATGCTCCTTGTAACTTTAAAAGTTTCAATTCGGCTAAACCACTCAAGTTCAGTGGTACCGAAGGGGCAACTGGGCTCCTTCAATGGTTCGAGAGCATTGAGAGTACATTCCGTCATGTTCTGTGTCCTGAGAACCGGAAGGTCGAGTTCGCTTCTAGCGTTTCTCAGAAGAGGGCTTTGACATGGTGGAACGGGGTTATGAGAGACCGTGGTGCTGAAGTTGCTTTAGCACAAACATGGGCTGAACTGAGAACTCTTATGATGAGGGAGTTTTGTCCTCGTCATGAGTTGCGAGCATTGGAGAGGGAATTTGATGATCTGAAGTAGGAAAGTGGTGAGCACCGGGCGTATACTGATAGGTATGAGGAGTTAAGCTTACTTTACCCAACAATGGTTACCCCACTCGACAAGGCTATCGAGAGTTAAATCGATGGTCTATCTGACTCAGTGAAAGACATCGTTACTGGTAGTAATCTTACCACAGTCCGTCAGGCGATCGAATTAGCAGCGACATTGACTGAGTCGCAGATTCGAAAGGGTAAGTTGCACAGGAAGGGTGACAAGAAGGGTAAGAAACAGGAGTCTGACAAGAAGTATAACAAGAAAGGTAAAAACAAGCAGGGTAAGGATTCGGGTTCTGCAAAGGATTCTAGGAAGCGTAAAGCTTCCCAAAATTTTGCCGTCACTGCCCAGAACCAGGAAGCTCCCCATCAGCCAGCGCAGCCTCCAGCAAAGAAGCGTTATGAAGGGAATTCACCTTTGTGCATTAGGTGCAATAGTCACCATCAACAGCAACTTCCGTGCCGTTTCTGTACCAACTGTGGGAAGTCTGGGCATCTTGTAGAAGTTTGTCGTTATGCTCGAAATCAGGTAGCTCAACCACCTGTTCAACAGCAAGCTGCACGACCCCACTTTCCTCCTGGCTCTTGTTTTAATTGTGGAGACCTGACCCATTATCGAAACCAGTGTCCAAGACTGGTTAATGCGAATCCAGTTCAGGTTCAGGCTCGTGGACGAGTTTTTAACATGAATGCACAGGAGGCGCAAGCAGACAATGACGTGGTGAATGGTACGTTCTTTGTCAATGATCAACCTGCGTCTGTTCTTTTTGATTCAGGGGCCGATAAAAGTTTTGTGTCTTTATCTTTCGAGCCATTGCTTCGTGTGTCTAGAACGAAACTAGGTAAGCCTTTGACAGTCGAAGTTGCGAATGGTGAACCCGTTGTTCTTGATTCTGTTCTTCGCAACTTCCAATTGAACCTATGCAACTTGGAAGCTTCGACATTATTGTGGGTATGGATTGGTTAGCCAAGCATCGCTCAAAGGTACTTTGTTTTGAGAAGATCGTTTGGGTGCCGCTTTCGTCAGGCAAGATTCTACAGGTTCGTGGTGAGAAACCTGCTAGTAGTCTCAAGCTTATGTCTTGTTTCCAAGCTTAGAAATATCTGCGAAAGAATTATGTGGCCTTCTTGGCGCATGTTACAGTAGATAAGGGCCACGGTTAGTCTATTCAAGATATCCCTGTTGTTCGGGATTATCCGGAGCTGTTTCCTGAAGAGTTACCTGGTCTACCCCCTGCACGCCAAGTCGAGTTCCGTATTGATCTTGTACCTGGTGCAAATCCTGTTGCCAGAGCTCCATATCGTCTTGCATCGTCTGAGATGCAAGAGTTGTCTAAGCAGCTTCAGGAGCTTTCTGACAAAGGTTTTATCCGTCCTAGCTTTTCACCTTGGGGTGCTCCTGTTCTTTTTGTCAAGAAGAAGGATGGATCCTTCAGGATGTGTATCGATTATCGTGAGCTGAATAAGCTTACCATCAAGAATCGATATCCCCTACCTTGCATTGATGATCTCTTTGACCAGTTACAGGGTGCTACTTGCTTTTCGAAGATCGACCTTCGTTCTGGGTATCATCAACTTCGTGTGCATGAAGAGGATATTCCCAAGACAGCATTCCGTACTCGATATGGGCATTATGAGTTCACAGTCATGCCATTCGGTCTGACCAATGCTCCTGCTGTTTTCATGGACTTAATGAATAGGGTCTGCAAACCTTATTTAGATAAGTTCATCATCGTTTTTATTGATGACATCCTGATTTACTCTAAGACGGAAGCTGATCATGAGCAACATCTTCGTCTTACTCTGGAACTCCTAAAGAAAGAGCAACTTTTACCAAGTTCTCCAAGGACGAATTTTGGCTTAAGGAAGTTCAATTTTTGGGACATATTGTCAACAAACAAGGTATTCATGTAGATCCCTCCAAGATCAGTGCGATTAAGGATTGGGATACGCCTACTACTCCTACTAAGGTTCGTTCATTTCTTGGTCTTGCGGGTTATTACCGCCGCTTCGTTGAGAACTTCTCGAAGATTGCAGTTCCTCTAACTTCTCTAACTCAGAAGAATAAACCCTTTGAATGGGGTTCTAAGCAAGAAGAAGCATTTCAGACCTTGAAGCAGAAGCTTTGTGACGTACCTATTCTGACTTTGCATGAGGGCAATGATGATTTTCTTGTTTATTGTGATGCATTGAAATTGGGTCTTGGATGTGTTTTGATGCAAAGGAATAAAGTCATAGCCTACGCATCAAGGCAGTTAAAGGTGCATGAGAGAAACTACATGATGTGGAAAAAGTAGTTCAACTAAATAAACTAAAATTACCCTAAATTAAGACTCAAGTAATAAAAATCTAGACTCTCTAACCCGACTAAACTACTCACCGGCAAGTGAACCGGTCCACTCTAACACAGAAAAGTAAGTCCGGATGTCGAACCCACAAGGACTCTAATGAATTACGTTAACGACTCTATTTAGACTAGACACTGACACGACTAACAATTGTTGTGTTTTAAGGGGGGGGGGGGTTACTAAAATCCTAAAATTTCAATTAAAATGGAATTAAACTAAGACACGAACGAAGACTAGGGTTTGATTCAGATGAGATTAACGACTACCTAGACTTGAATCCAGTTTAACTTTGAATGGACTTCTAACGGTATTATTGTTGTATGGAGTCGGGATCGTAAATTACTGAACCTTAACGTATTTCAATGCTAAGACTACACGACCCTTCTCAGGAAGAAACCTAGGAAACCCTACAAGGCTGTTGTGTATACCGACTGTTAGACATCCTCTCAGTCCTCTAACGACTCTAAAAGTGCCCCAATACGACTATCTACCTCTCAGCGCGACAATCTAAGGCAATTCTAGGTTCTGACTTGGTATACTAGACACAAATGCAAGTAGGGAACTAAAACCGACTTCTCTCAAAATCTATCTTAGCTATATATTGCACCGAGACCTAATAACTAACTCGAGCCTCTCAGCGACAAGTTAAGCAGAATACTTACTTCTAATTGTATTTTATTTACTGTTTCTAAGGCTATCGGCTGATTTACCCAAAGATCACCCGAACCCGCAAGGATGCAAATAATCAACACAAATTTATTATGTGAAAGACATTCACCAAAATCTATGTGAAACAGTAAACAGTCAACAACCAAAAGTAAATATGCACACGCACCAAATCAGAAATACTAGAATACTTTACTTTCAAAAATCAATCCATAATCAAACAATAAACCGTTAAAAGATCCAAACTTGATTTGTCTAAAATAAACAAATCAAGTTCAAAACAAGAATTCATCGGAAAATATTGAAAACACGAAATTAAAGAACACCGGGAGATAAAACCCGAACAATCTTCACTTCCACGAACCAAGCTTCAACCGAATGATTCTCGTGAGCTAAAGCACTCCAAAATACTCAAAATCTCCTTCAAAAATCGCCCTAGGGTTTCTTGATTAGTAATCAGGGTTATGTGTTAAGTTTCTTGGAAATTCCTCTACAAAACCCTAGCTGGGAACAACTTTTCCAGGAAACCCAGGGCATCGCGCGACGCCAAGGGGGTGTCGCGTCACGCGGCGCCTCCATGTCTTGATTTTATTATTTTTTATCCAGTTTCGACTTCCAGCTTCTCCGACGCGCGTACGAATCCCGGTTTTCTTCCAAACTGCTCGTTTTTACTCGTTTTTCATCACTTTAAGCTACGGGACCTCAAATCAAAGCTTAACGTCAGCAGTATCGAAATTCTAACCTAAACTAGACTCAAAACAACTGAAAACTGACCAAAATATACACTATAAACATATGTACTTTGCAGTACATCAAACATCCCCACAATTGTTCTTTTTTCGTCCTCGAAAAAGAATTATGCAACGGAATCATAGATAAATAATCACTCGGACCAAAAACATAGATATACTTAATTACAACCAAAACTTGCGTTAGCTGCGATTGCGAATATACTTGTCCGCTTTAAACCCGAATCCAATCCTACCTAGGGTCTCACGCTAGAATCTACAGTCTACCTACTCCCACCTCAAGCTTATAGGACTAAGAGAACGACCATTTGACCAATTCCCAACCGTCTTATATCAAAACCAAGAGAGTTTACAATCAAAATTTTTTTTCCATTTTTTTTTCTCTTTTTTTTCATGAGCGAGTCTAGACCATGCTTTCCCTAACCAAGAGGCAATCCGGCTATAGAGTCGCTATCCCCAACCACAGATTACTTAAGTTTCGGTATTTTTTGTTCTTTTTATTTGCACAGTCGATTTCACACACCCTAGCGGTAATCTTGCTGTAGAGTCGCTATCCCCAGCTCCAATTACATATGAGTGCATTACTTTCATTCAGTTTCTAGCCCACTTTTTTTATTCTACTTTTTTTATGATAAAAAACTCTAACGATTTTAACTTATAACGGTGCCCCTTATACTATTATTGGCGGTTTTAGTTTCCCATATCTCCCAGGCGAAAACCCACTAGCAGACCAACAATTAAGGTATATTAATTCAAAGGGACTTAAAACCAAACCCGGGCCTATCCACATATCCCTAACTAGACGCAAGCTCGATTTGTTTAACTCTCATATTATTATTATTCGAACCCTAGCAAGAATTTGTCTTTTCTATCATTTTCCGTTTAAAAATGCAAACTTCTTTTTATTCGAAAGACATTTTCTGATTTTTCAATTTTTTTGGCTTTTTTCAATCTTTTAATTTTTTTTGTATTTTTTTAATAATTGAGACTCGATTATTTACATGTATTCCCATCCCCACACTTAGAGATTGCATTGTCCCTAATGCAAGAACGAAAACACAACTCGACAACTACCTAAAAATAAAAACTACCAATGAACTAAATAAAAATATACAACAACAACAAAAAGGAAAACGACTTAACTGAATATGTGAGACTGTCAAAGTGCCAGTCGTTTCCACATAAGCCCTCCAATACCGAACGTGCTCAGCAAACAATACCAAAACTCTCTCTCACACGAACGGAAAGCGGCTCCACATCATCAACCTAAAACATAAGTACCATACCAACCATACGAGTACCACGTGTTCAACATACCATCATCCAGAGTTCAAACGAAAAATAAAATATATGTCCTACGGATATAACCACATCGAACTACTGAAACAACATAAATAAAGTAAAACATGAAAGGATATATATACTGCTGCAGTCTGCTACATCACTCGTCCTCTGAATCTTCCTCCATCTGCTGGGTCCCCGAACCTCCAGCCTGCTGCCACCCGAACTGACCACTATACGCATAACCACTTTGCCCCCCCACTGGTCATACCCCGGATACTGACCATAAACATATGGGGTCTGCTGCTCACCTCCATAAACTGGTGGAGGTAATAATCCCGCAAAGGGTGGAGGTATCTGAGCATCTAGTGACATACCCGACATCATGTACCTGAGCATGTCGTCCTGTCGGTGGTGGCTCTACATCGTCCACTGGTGGTCAACCCGCATCCTATCTTCAATCTGAGCAAACCTCTACTGTGTGTAGTCAAAAGCAGCCTCAGGAGTGAACGGGTCGGGTCTTGGCTGTCTAACTGGCTGCTGTGGCGCTGGAACCGCACGCCTCTGTCGAGGTGCCGGCTGTCGTTGCGGAGGAGCACCATGCGCAAAGTTCCACTCTGGCGGGTCCGAATATGTTAGAATACCCACCAACTGTAGATCCGCAACATCCCAACGAACCGTTGGCATACCCTCATGCATCTGCTCAAGCTTGTATTTTGTGAGGGCCCGTATATTCCTTGCCAATCTAGCTATGTAAGGCCCATGATCCATTGCAGCCCGTTTTCCTCCGACGAGGCCTATTGCACGACCATGCAAAGAAACTTGCCAAGTTCCAATTTCGCTTTTCAACCATACACATCAACGCAAACATCTCCAACCAATTTGCTTTATTCTCGCCCGACTTCCTCGCCACAACCGTAGTCGCCAATGCCTTCAGAATATACCTATATATCGGATCACGAACCGATGTGATAAGGTTCGTGTGGGCGAACGGTTGAGTCGAAATTGTGTCCCAAAATTCAGCCAAATCCTCCGGGCCTAAACATTTCTGCCGAGCATGATTGTACACACCCCTTAGACCATTGACAAACTCCTCTGTCTGCACTTCCTCCGGTGTGTAAAAACCCAGGGCCACTCCAAACTGAGCAATATTCATTTCATATAGATTTCTGCCAATGAGAACGATACCGCATCCTTTTCAGCAAAAGCACCCTCTTTATGACGAAAGGTGCAATGAAACTCAATTGTAAGTTCCGTATACTGCGGCCAATCACAATCCATTGCCGCTCTCAGTCTCGGCCCTAATAATTCTGCCACATGCTCACTCGCTCCCATGCCTTGCAACCACTCCCAATCAATTATACGATGCTCCAATGTTTGAGTTACCACATATTTCTTGAGCTTTACCCTCTCTTCAGTATCCTCTTCAAAATCCAAAACCGGGTGATCGACCAACCTCTCAATTCGGGCATACACTCTCCTATCGTTCCCGCGATACTTGATCTTCCTTTTTCTTGGGTTTGACGACGAACCTTCACCCGACATGTTCTTCAAAACAAGAAAGATTTGACAAGAAAACAATGCAGACTGTTAGTAATCACAAGCTATTTTTGGTGTTTTTAATTTTTTTAATTTTTTATTTATTTATGAAATAGCCGTATAGCATTTCATTCGCGGCTAATTTTGAAAACATGGGTTACCGTTTACAAAAGCTTAAGTTACACATCATTTTACCCGAATGGAGATTGAGTACGGGCAAAATGTTGTGAACTTGTACGTGCATATAAGTAAACCCGATACTAGACTCAAAATACTACTCTAAAGAAACTACTAGACTCAATAACTCGAACGACCTAAGACTCAATGTACACTATCTCCTCCCGGCACTTTAATTGTCCTCAATTAAGCATAAGTGCCAAAATATCCCCACACTTGAGGCGAAACACGTGAGAGTTTGACTTTTTAAACCTTAACGCAACGTTTGTGGCAACAAAATCCGTTTAGAAAACTAATCACACTTGCAAAAAACAGTTCAAAAACCTATTTTTTTAGCAAAAATTCTTTAGTTATAGCTAAACAAACCCGTAAAGCTCAAACATGTTGTTTAGTTGTCCAAACATGCCCCACAAGTCTCAAACAACCTCAAGCAAACCAACCCGAACCATCCGCAAGCCCCATTGTATGTAAATATCCCAAACATAACCACCCGCATACCACTAACAAGACTAAAAGCTCAAAAATCCTAACTTTATCAATCTACACAAACCCTAGATCTAAAACATGACTGACCCGACACTACAACTAAGCAATAAAGTTACCTACTAGCAAGAAATCATAGAAATCATACCTTGGATTCGGATTTAGCAAGAAAAATGAAGCCTTGAACTTGTGGTGCACGAGTTTGTCCATGAATTCGGGTGAAATTGAAGGTTAAGATTGTGGGGAATGTGATTGTGGTGATTTAGGAAGAAGAATGGAGTGATTTGGTGGAAAAACAAGTGAGTTATGGTGATTTGTGTGAAACTCACGACTTAGGGTTTTGAAAATGGAGAAAGGGAAAGTGTTTCAGCGACAGGTTCATCTAACAAGGTTTAATCCGGTCCAAGAGGGCGTCGCGTGACGCGAAGGGGTCCGATGGGGGCCTCGCGTAACACGGCGGGGTGATTTTTTTTTGTTTTTGAACCTTTATGGGTCGCGTGATGCGAAGGCCCTTGGCGTCACGCCAAGGGCCGTTTTTCACAGAATGTTTCATGGAATTCTCTTGTTCATGCCTTAGAAAAATTTCCAACTTTCTCCCAAACCATCCAAAACCCACAAAATTTTTTCTGAGTGTCCAAGAAACATACCTGGGACATCTTTTCTCATGCTTTCTCTGTTCCGTAGCGGTGATGAAACCTGCAAAATCCTCAACGACACAAAACAAACACCGAAAAACTTCGAAAAATACGAAAAAATTAAGAAATTTACAAACGGTACATACTCTACACACGAAGCTTTTCGCACTCACTGATTGATGAAGGTGGGTGGGTCCTCTAGAGGAATTTCTTCCTCTTCGGTGGTATCAATGGGACCTCCCAAGTAATGTTTCAATCTATGACCGTTTACCTTCCATACTCCTTTGTCGACTTCGTCTTATAATTCAACCGTGCCATATGGAAACACTTCTTTCATCACATACGGTCCACTCCATCTTGCTTTTAGCTTCCCTGCTATCAATTTCAACCTCGAATTGAATAGGAGCACTTTATCACCTACCTTAAACTCTTTCAAGCCTCGCAACCTCCTATCATGCAACGCCTTAGTTTTTTCCTTGATACTCCAAGATCGTTCATAGGCGGCATCCCTCAAGGATTCCAACTCGTGAATTTGGAAGAACCTCCTTCTAGCGGCTTCGGTTAGGTCAAGAATAATGGTTTTCAATGCCCACAACGCTCTATGCTCTAGCTCTACCGGAAGATGGCAAGCTTTGCCATACACAATCATAAAGGGTGTCGTTCCTAACGGTGTTTTATAGGCGGTACGGAATGCCCACAAAGCGTCGTCGAGCTTTTCCTACCAATCCTTTCTACTTTTTCCACCATTTTCTCTAAGATTCTCTTCACCCCTCGGTTAGCATTCTCTACTTGGCCACTAGTTTGCGGGTGGTATGCGGTAGAAAGACGGTGAGTGACACCGTAGCGTGCAAGTGCCTTTTCTATGGTGGAATTGCAAAAATGTGTATTACGGTCACTTATTATAACTTTAGGGACTTCAAAACGCGTGAATAACTTTTTAAGGAATCTCACCACCACTCGGGCATCATTGGTGGGCAAAGCTTGAGCTTCGACCCACTTTGAAACGTAATCAATGGCCACGAGGATGTACCTATTCCCACCTGAGGGTGGGAAGGTCCCATGTAGTCAATGCCCCAAGCGTCAAAGATTTCAAGAACTTCGATGGGATTTTGAGGCATTTCATCCTTGGATGAGATGTTGCCGGTACGTTGGCAACGGTCACATGTCCTAACAAACTCTATGGCATCCTTAACTACCGTTGGCCAATAAAACCCACTATCAAATACCTTTTGTGCCGTCACATTTGCTCCGTGATGACCTCCCGTTAAACCCTCGTGCACATGTCTAAGGATGTCTAAACCATCCTCCTTTGAAACGCATCTCCTAAGCACTCTATCTCCACCTATCCTAAATAGGTACGAGTCGTCCCAAATATACTTCCTAGCCTCCCTAAGAAGCTTTTTCTTTTGTTGGTAGGACATACCCCTCACAAGATCTCCGGTCGCTAAATAGTTTGCCAAATCTGAGAACCATGGCAAGCCCTCTACCTCGACACTAACAAAATCTATGGTTTCGTGGGGAAAAGTGTCTCCTATGGAATCCTCATGAACCTCTTCTCTCTTTGGATCCTCTAAACGTGACAAGTGGTCGGCGGCCACATATTTCGCTCCCTTTTTATCCTTAATTTCTATATCGAACTCGGAGAGCAAAAGAATCCATCTAATGAGACGTGGCTTCGCGTCTTTCTTTTAGAATAGAAATCGCAAAGCGACGTGGTCAGTGAACACGGTGGTTTTGGAAAGCACGAGATATGAGCGAAACTTATCAAACGCAAACACTACGGCTAAGAGTTCCTTTTCCGTGGTGGTATAGTTCTCTTGAGCATCATTTAAAGTTTTGCTCGCATAGTAGATTGGATGAAAGTGTTTATCGACTTTTTGACCTAGGACCGCACCTACGGCATAATCGCTCGCATCACACATGAGCTCAAAAGGCAAGCTCCAATCGGGCGAAACAAGTATCGGGGCACTCACGAGTTTTTCCTTCAAGAAGTCAAACGCTTTGATGCACTCATCGTCGAAGACGAAAGGTACATCCTTCTCTAAAAGTCTAGTCATCGGGCGTGTGATTTTGGAAAAATCCTTTATGAAACGCCTATAAAAACCCGCCTAACCTAGGAAGCTCCTAACGGACTTGACACTAGTGGGTGGAGGTAATCTACTTATGGTATCTATCTTGGCCCTATCCACCTCTATACCCTCTCTCGACACCTTGTGTCCTAAAACTATCCCCTCCGTCACCATAAAGTGACACTTCTCCCAATTCAACATAAGATTTATCTCTATGCACCACTTAAGCATCCTATCAAGATTTAAAAGACATTGTTCGAAAGTGGTGCCATAAACCGAGAAGTCATCCATGAAAACCTCCATGGAAGTCTCAAGCATGTCTTGGAATATAGCAACCATGCATCTTTGGAAAGTAGCCGGAGCGTTGCATAACCTGAAAGGCATGCGGCGATACGCATAAGTGCCATAAGGGCATGTGAACGTCGTTTTATCTTGATCCTCCGGGGCGTTGGGGATCTGAAAATAACCCGAAAATCCATCGAGAAAACAATAGAATTGTTGACCTGCTAGACGCTCCAACATTTGGTCAATGAATGGCAAGGGGAAGTGGTCTTTCCGGGTGGCGTCGTTTAACTTTCGGTAGTCTATGCACACACGCCAACCGGTGACGATACGGGAAGGGATCAACTCGTTCTTTTCGTTCATGATCACCGTCATCCCACCCTTCTTTGGGACGACTTGGGTCGGGCTAACCCATGGTGAATCGGAAATGGGGTAAATCACCCCGGCATCTAACAACTTAAGTACCTCTTTCTTAACGACCACTTGCATGTTCGGATTGAGGCGCCTTTGAGGTTGCACCACCGGCTTATAGTCATCTTCCATGAGTATCCGGTGGGTACAATAAGCGGGGCTTATGCCCTTGATATCCGAAAGACGCCATGCAATGGCTTCCCTATTTTCTCTCAACACCTCTAATAACCTACCCTTCTCTCCCTCTTCTAACTTAGACGAAATAATGACAGGAAACTCGGAACCCTCACCTAAGAAAGCATATTCTAAGTGGGACGGGAGGACTTTGAGTTCTAATGGGGCGGGTTTCTCTATAGGTGTACTCCCACTCTCACTTTTGATCTCACTCAATTCTAGCACTTCGGGGACCCACTCGTTCTCTTCTACTCCCTCACTCTCACTCTCAACCTCCTCTACCTCGTCAACTACCTTATCTATCCTACTCTCAACTAGGTCGACTCCACTAATATAGTCAAAGAAATGGTCGACACAAGATAAAAACGATTCTATGAAATAGACTGAATGACAAGGATTACTAAGATCATCAGAACCACTAGGGTGTTCCATGGAGCGTGCTATCTCGAAAGTGACTCTCTCCTCACCGACTTGGAGTGTGATTTTCCCGTCGAAGACATCAATGATGGCCTTGGCGGTACACAAGAATTGGCGTCCTAGAATGATAGGAACCTTTTTGTCGGCTTCCATATCAAGAATGACAAAGTCTACGGGAAAGACGAATTTATCCACTTTGACTAGAAGGTTTTTGATAATGCCACGTGGATACTTAACGGATCTATCGGCTAGAGACAAAGACATGCGTGTAGGGGACAACTCTCCTAGACCTAACCTCTCGTACATGGAATACGACATCAGGTTTATACTTGCTCCTAGATCGGCTAGGGCCCTACACTCGGTATCACTCCCAAACAAGAACGGGATGGTAAAAAGGCCCGGATCCGTCAATTTTTCCGGGACCTTGTTCAACACTACGGCGGAACATCCTCCACTAAGGGGAATGTTAGAAACCTCTCCTAACCTATCCTTGCGTTTTAGAAGGTCTTTTAAGAATTTTGCATATTTGGGCATTGATTGGAGAGCTTCTATGAAAGGAAGGTTGATTCTAAGCTGCTTAAAGATTTCTAAAAATTTCCCGTACTCTTTGGAGTAAGTTTGATTTTTAAGGCGTGAAGGAAACAGAGCACGGGAAATATCAACATTGGGTGATGGAACAACTTGAATGGGCTTTTTACCTACGCTTTTCTCACTTGAAGGCCCCCCGGTGTGTGCGGTACTTGCTGGGATTAACCTAGGTTGCACTTTACCGGGTGCCTCCATTTCTATCTCCTCATCTACGGGCTCCTCATCTTCTATCTCAACACTCTCGGGTCTCACTATCTCTCCTAGAGTCCTACGACTATGGGTCGAAATTGCCTTCAAAGTACCAGATGGGTTGGGCCTTGTGTTGCCCGAAAATTGGCCGGGAGGTCGTTCTTGCAACTGGCGTGCAATATCCCCAACTTGCCTTTGAAGGTCTAAGAAACTTGAATGATTATTCTTTAGGAGCGTAGCGTGGTCCTCTAAGGTACGTTGGGTAGCCTGATCCTTAACCAACAATTGGGAAAGAAGGTCCTCTATCCTAGACAAACTACCATTTGACCCCTCATTCTTAGGTTGAACCTCTTGGGTTGACCCCTCACCTCTGAACTGCCCACCTGAACCTGAACTAGCAAATGGACCTGTTTGACCCGACCCCCACTAGAATAAAAACCTGGCTCCCTGCTTTGATATTGACCTGATGGAAACCAGGGGGGTTACCTGATGAGCGATAATTGTTAGCATGCCAATTAGAGTTACTATTGTTGAACGGGTTAGTTGGACCCCTATTTTGACCTGCTATATACTCGACATGTTCTAGGGTAAGGGTTGGACAATCTATGGTGTCATGTCCACCTCTACAAACCTCGCATCTATCTACCTTCTTCTTAATTTCTAGCAACTCTTTGGTGATATAGTCAAGTTGAGACACTACCTTTGAGTCTAAAACGACTTGGTTCACTCCTCGAGAGGATGAAGAAGTAATCACAGGATTGGAATTCCTGCCGGTAGCACTATGATCTATATCAGCATGAGCGAAGCTCTCAAAGAGGTCATTGCAGTCAGCCACAATTTTCTTTCCCATTAGGTGGCCTCCTGCGGATGTGTCGAATCGGGCCTTGCACTCAGGGGTAAGACCGTTATAAAATTTTTCTACTAAGGCCCAATCCGACAGTCTATGTTGGGAACAACGCGAGAGTAAAGTTTGAAACCTCTTCCAAGCTAAGTGATATGGTTCGTCAGGCTCCATTCTGAAGGAATGGATCTGATCTCGAAGGCGAGAGGCCTTCGCAGGTGGGAAATACTTAGCAAGGAAGGCATCCCTAAGTCCAGCCCAAGTAGTGTAAGTACCTACTGGCTGCGAATCAAGCCATGTGGCTACGCGGCCAGCAAGTGAAAAGGGAAAGACTTGGAGAAAGCGGGCATCAAGATTAACACCTTCGTTGCCGAAGGTGCTACACAGACGGGTGAGGCGATTGATATGTGCCGGCGCGTCCTCATCATCACGACCATGAAACTGACAAGAGTTGTTAATGGCAGTCATGATGTATGAAGGAATTTGCCAAGACTTATCGTTGGTGATTTCAGGAAGGGTGATGGGTGAGTTTTCGGTGAAACCCGCGGTGGAACGCTGGTGGACAGTTTGGTTATCGGCCATTTGGTGAACTGGTGGTGGACTAGGGTGACAGGAGGTTGGTGGGGAATTGTGGGGTGATGACTTCGGGGTGAAGTCGTAGTTCGGTGGTTTAGATTGAAGTGTAGAGTCAGAAGGGGCTGAAGATGAAGTTGAAGATTTTTTTACCTTCACTGGTCCCTGCGAACGCGTGTGGGGCATGAACTGCAAAACCAAGAATAAACAAGTAAGACAACTCCAACAAAAGACTCGAAGAATACGAAAAAGACACTAAAATTACTTGGACTCCTACGACTCACAAACACACAAAAAGCACGTAACGATATCAGTTGAAATCCAAATTAAGCAGTTAACGCAATTGCCAAGAGTCCCCGGCAACGGCGCCAAAAACTTGATGTGGAAAAAGTAGTTCAACTAAATAAACTAAAATTACCCTAAATTAAGACTCAAGTAATAAAAATCTAGACTCTCTAACCTGACTAAACTACTCACCGGCAAGTGAACCGGTCGACTCTAGCACAGAAAAGTAAGTCCGGATGTCGAACCCGCAAGGACTCTAATGAATTACGTTAACGACTCTATTTAGACTAGACACTGACACGACTAACAATTGTTGTGTTTTAAGGGGGGGGGGGGTTACTAAAATCCTAAAATTTCAATTAAAATGGAATTAAACTAAGACACGAACGAAGACTAGGGTTTGATTCAGATGAGATTAACGACTACCTAGACTTGAATCCAGTTTAACTTTGAATGGACTTGTAACGGTGTTATTGTTGTATGGAGCCGGGATCGTAAATTACTGAACCTTAAGGTATTTCAATGCTAAGACTTCCCGACCCTTCTCAGGAAGAAACCTAGGAAACCCTACAAGGCTGTTGTGTATACCGACTGTTAGACTTCCTCTCAGTCCTCTAACGACTCTAAAAGTGCCCCAATACGACTATCTACCTCTCAGCGCGACAATCTAAGGCAATTCTAGGTTCTGACTTGGTATACTAGACACAAATGCAAGTAGGGAACTAAAACCGACTTCTCTCAAAATCTATCTTAGCTATATATTGTCACACCCCCAAAATCCACCATGCGGAGTATCACCGCTTGGAGGGGTGACATGACCAGGATCGAGCCACCAATCATATCGAACAACATAATTAAGTAAATAAAACCAAACACAATACGATTGGTGACCAAAAGGAAGTAAACCGATTTTAGTTTAACAGCGAAAGCATAAATCATAAGTTCAAAACATAGTCCATAGTTCATAAGTTTAAAGTCCAAAACGTAGGTTTAATAAGTTCATAAAGTTTATTTATTAAATACGGGACATATCAGTTCGCATCCCACAACGACCACCTCCATATGCAAGCTCCAAGCATTTAACGACCTGTAAGGCATGTAACAACGAGTCAACAACAAAGTTGAGTGAGTTCTCGTTTAGTTGTTTAGTTTTAAGTTGTTTCTGAAAACGTGGTTTGTCTTTCGTTGGCGTAATTGCCGTGGGGGTTACCCCGTAGTTGAAAGTAAGATTAACCAGTTCATTCTTTATTACCCAAATCATTTCCATGATTAGTGGGGGCTTCCCCATGTGAACCACTAGACCGTATGATATCGACTACTACGCAAGTAAGTTGTGCCCTACATCAGTGTCTATCATCACTGATGGTTTGCCATAGTCCATTAGTACACGCCCGTCCGACTGGCACGGTGTGAGGTTTGTTAAACCTAATAGCGCTATTAACTAATGAGCCGCTCGCCATTGGCCTCGGCGATTAAGTCGATATAAAATGAGGGACTTATGATAGAGTTTTGTCTAGTAAGTTTTAAAGTTGTTGTCCTACCCAAGGAGGACGAATATACGTAGTTCTACCCAAGGAGAATACGCAGGAATAATATTGGCATCCTACCCAAGGAGGATGGCCGTACATATCCTACCCAAGGAGGATATGTAGATTCAATTTTAAGTTCTTTAACCCATTCCCAAACCACCGGGAATCCCATGCCTTAGAAAGTGTGTGAACTCACCTCGGTTTGCTCGGTTAGATTCTCAAATATAGCTAACAGTCAAGGTCGGTCAATCACGTCCTAATATAATTTACCAGTTAGTCATTTAGTGGCTTTCAAATAGAACACAAAGTTCCTACACGTATCTATCACACAACATGCATCGTTTTAATGGTTTATGCCCATCTAAGTTTCCCATCCATTCCCCACTCAAAATCAACATAGGATAATGCACATCACATATATAACATGTTAGATCATTCACGGATAGCATACTCGACATTTAGACACGCAAGTCACAACTTATCTCAATTCAGCATTTATATTCAAAACCGGCTGTTTTCGGACGTTTTAATAAAATAGTTAAATTATTCCAAAAATTCCCAAATTTTTATAGGATGTCTTAAACGTTCCATATTTTATTGTGTAAAAATATCGGGGTCCGGTTCACTACCAATATTTTATAAAAAATCATATTCCGGACTGAACTCAGATTTATGCATTTCTGACCACAGTCCACGGAACAATTTATTAAAAATTCATCGAGTGTCCGATTTACGAAATTCCTGTGGGGTAATTACAGATACATCAGTTGTCATCTTCTGTATGAATTCCATGAGCTGATTCATCATATTTTGCCAGTTATGACCAAAAACATAACACCTATTTTCAGCAGCAAAAATGCAGCTTGAGCTGCTGTTACAAAATGACCTTTTAAAAATAGTAAACGGAGTCCAAAAATTATGATTCCGGTGCCATTAGAACCGTATTTCCTAATATCACATTTTAGAGTCAAAATATCAGTTTATGGTAGCGTTTATGACCTGTTTACAGCCTGATGAAATCGGCTGGAAATCATTACTCAGTTTGCTGTTTTGTGGTTTAAATGTTACTAAACGTATTAACAAGTGTCCGAACAACGGGTTTATCAAAAGTTTGACGATCAAACATCATATATGCATTAACTAACCTTAAACCAACAAGTTTTCATCTTTATGTATCAATCATAAGTAAACTTTTAATATTTATCTATTTGTTCTTGACACTTTAGTGATTTTAAACATACTACACCCTTTGATCATAAAAACGAGATGAAACAAAATTAACAAGAGTGTAACAAAGGACTTACTACTAGCTTATAGCTAGGGATGAAATCTTGTGAAGAAGTGATGAGAAAGTGATGGTGAAAAAGACTAGAACAAAGCCCTTCTTGAAGCTCAACAAGTAGTAACCTTCTTGATTCACCTTCTAACTTAAATGGAACTTGTATAAGGGAAGAGATGAAGATGTTTAAAGATGATGGTGGTGGATTCGGTTGTGGTAAACCGAATAGAGGGAGAGAGAAGAGTGATGAGGATTGAGTGTGAATCTTGAAAATGATGATGACAAATCCCAAGCTTCATACTTATAATTGTTCTTTCAATATTTTGGTTAGATCCACAAGTAACCATCCATTATAAAAATGGAATAAAATCAATGAGAAGATTATGGTGTATGGTGTGAGGGTTGAGTGTGAATCTTGGTGGAATGATGAATATCTTAAGACCATGCTTCTTATAGATTTTTACACATTTTGTTTACTTACATAAGTAAGTAATCTAATAAACAAATGGCAAAAAAATCAAAACAAATATTTAGAGCATGGTGAAAATATATGGTGGGGTCCATGAGGGACCAAAAATCGGTTGGGGGGGGGGGGTATATTTGCAAAGTTTCAACTAAAATGTAAGTATAAGTTAGATAGCAAGTAACTTGAGGTAATATATTAGTTATATGGTTTTTTTTTTCTTTTTAGTGGTTGTTATGACAAACGGGGATCATGACTACCCAAGAATAATTAAATAATATTTTTGGCAAATATTTGGTGTCCCGGGTAATGTCCGGTTGTTCGGTCGGATACTGTTCCGTTAAGTTGTTAAATTGTTCCGTAAGGCGTCTTATACATATATTTTTGTAACACATTTAATTCCTAACACAAAGGAAAATATTCAGGACCATTTAGTCAAGTTTTCTGCATACTACTAGTATGCTAATACGCACATGTAAGTATAACACAGTAATCAGAGAGCAGTTAAATAATTCCACACCGTCGTCAAGCACTTTAATTTTCATTAATAAACTGTACGGTTACATGTAATTTGAGGGTTGTCACATTCTCCCCTTGTTAAGAAAATTTCGTCCCGAAATTTAGCACGTGGTTACTGAGGAAGCTAGTTAAGTTGTGTTAGTTTCCTGGTTTTCCTGGGGTGTCACATCATCCCCCCGTTGATTTGGAATTTCGTCCCGAAATTCTGCGGTAGCTTCAGGCTCAGTAGTGGTTGCATTTTTCTTAAACAGCTGGGGATACTTGAGTTTCATTTGGTCTTCTCGTTCCCAGGTATACTCTGGGCCACGATGGGCATTCCAACGAACTCGGACGAGAGGTATTCTGGTGTGCTTGAGAATCTTAACGTCTTGATCCGTAATCTCTACTGGTTCCTCAACGAATCGCAGCTTGTCGTCGATTGAACGGTCCGACATAACGCGGGTTGAGCTTGCCTCGTTTGCGAAAACGAACTACGCCTTTCCAAGGTGAGACTTTGAGTAGCACTCGATCCCCAACCTAGAACTCGAGTGGTTTTCTTCGCTTATCGGCATAGCTTTTCTGACGGTCATGAGCTGCCGCCATTCGCTGTCGTATCTGAGCAATCTTCTCGGTTGTATCTACTACAAGTTCTGGACCAGTGATTTGACTGTCACCAACTTCTGCCCAACAAAGAGGTGATCGGCACTTTCGTCCATACAATGCCTCAAACGGAGCGGCCTGGATGCTGGTGTGGTAACTGTTGTTGTATGAAAACTCCACTAACGGGAGATGCTTTTCCCAGCCGTTACCAAAATCGATTACACATGCCCTGAGCATGTCTTCAAGGGTTTGGATGGTGCGTTCAGATTGCCCATCCGTCTGTGGGTGATAAGCGGTGCTCATATCTAAACGTGAGCCAAAAGACTTATGCATAGCTTGCCACAATTCAGAGGTAAAACGAGCGTCACGATCAGAAATGATGGAGGTTGGCACTCCGTGCCTTGATACCACTTCTTTTAAGTAGATGTCTGCTAGAGTAGAAAACTTATCCGTTTCTTTGATAGGCAGAAAATGTGCAGACTTGGTCAGTCGATCTACGATCACCTAAATGGTATCGTTTCCGCGTTGAGATCTGGGCAGGCCGGTAACGAAATCCATGGAAATTTGCTCCCATTTCCATTTAGGTATCTCTGGTTGTTGGAGTGGGCCTGATGGTTTCTGGTATTCGACCTTGACTCTAGCACAAGACAAGCATTTACTGACGTAGGTCGCTATGCTAGCTTTCATACCAGGCCACCAGTATGTAGTCTTTAGATCGGGGTACATCTTATCCGAACCAGGATGTACTAAATAACGAGACTTATGTGCTTCATCCATCACAAGCTCGCGTAAGTCTCCATACAGCGGAACCCAGATGCGTCCGTTAACATAGTAGGCGCCGTTTTCCTTTTGTTCTAGCCGTTGCCTTGACCCTCGTAAGGACTCAGCCCTGATGTTCTCTGCTTTCAATGCTTCAACCTGAGCATCGCGAATCTGAGCGGGAAGGTTAGATTGGATGGTAAGCTGTAACACACGTACATGCCTAGGTATAGTATCCTTTCGACTGAGGGCGTCAGCCACAACATTGGCTTTGCCCGGATGATATTTGATAGCGCATTCATAATCGTTCAAGAGTTCTACCCCTCGGCGTTGTCGCATGTTCAATTACTTTTGCTTGAAGATATGCTCGAGACTCCTGTGATCGGTATAAATGGTGCACTTGGTACCGTACAGGTAATGTCTCCATATCTTAAGCGCGAAAACAACTGCTCCCAGCTCCAGATCATGAGTAGTGTAATTTCTTTCGTGAACCTTGAGTTGGCGTGATGCGTAGGCAATGACCTTGTCACGTTGCATCAACACGCAACCAAGTCCTTGGATGGAAGCATCGCAGTAAACCACAAAATCGTCTGTGCCTTCAGGCAATGAGAGGATAGGCGCGCTACAAAGTCTATCCTTCAAGTGCTGAAATGCGGACTCCTGTGCATCACCCCAACGATAAGTGACACCTTTATGAGTCAGTGAAGTGAGAGGTTGCGCAATCTTTGAGAAATCTTTGATAAACCTTCTGTAATATCCTGCCAAACCCAAGAATTGGCGGATTTCTGTTGGTGTACGGGGTGCAGGCCAGTTCTTGATCGAGTCAACCTTGGATGGATCAACATGAATCCCATCCTTGTTTACCACATGGCCCAGAAAATGGACTTCGCGAAGCCAGAAGTCACATTTTGAAAACTTGGCATACAGCTGCTCTTTACGAAGTAGTTCCAGAATTAGCCTCAGGTGTTGCTCGTGTTCCTCCTGACTCTTAGAATAGATCAGGATGTCGTCGATGAAGACTATGACAAATTTATCCAAGTAAGGCTTGCACACTCGGTTCATGAGGTCCATGAAGACCGCAGGTGCATTCGTCAATCCGAAAGGCATAACCAGAAACTCATAATGGCCGTAACGAGTCCTGAATGCTGTTTTGGAGACGTCCTCCTCTCGGACTCTCAGCTGATGGTAGCCTGACCTTAGGTCAATCTTAGAATAGAAGCTCGACCCTTGCAATTGGTCGAACAAGTCATCAATGCGTGGAAGAGGAAAATGATTCCTCACGGTCACCTTGTTGAGTTCGAGGTAGTCAATACACATCCTGAAGGTACCGTCTTTCTTCTTTACGAACAAGACGGGAGCTCCCCAGGGTGAAGAGCTAGGATGTATAAAACCCTTTTCCAAGAGTTCTTGTAGTTGTGTGGACAGTTCTTCAAGTTCTGATGGAGCTAGACGATATGGTGCTCGAGCTACTGGCGCTGCTCCAAGAGCTAGCTCGATTTGAAACTCAACTTGGCGATGAGGCGGAAGTCCAGGTAATTCCTCAGGAAATACCTCAGGAAAGTCGCACACAATAGGAATGTCTTCTATCTTCCTTTCTTCCGCGGATGCATCAGTAACGAGGGCTAGGATAGCGGTGTGGCCCTTTCGTAAACACTTATGGGCTTTAAGGAAAGAGATGATGCCTACAACAGCACCACTCTTGTCGCCACGAATCACGAGGGGTTCTTTACCAGAACGAGGGATACGGACGATTTTCTGCTTGCAAATAATCTCCGCTTGGTGTCAAGATAACCAATCCATTCCAATTACAACGTCGAAACTACCCAGAACGATAGGAATAAGATCGATGGAGAAGGTCTGACCAGCTAGGACGAGGTTACAGCCCTTAACTATGTGTGTGGCTTCAAGACTTTTACCGTTTGCTATTTCTACCGTGTGCTTGGTGTTCAAAAGTGTTGGAGTGCGCTTAAGCATTTGGCTAACTTTTAAGGACACGTAGCTAGTATCGGCACCCGAATCAAATAAAACAGTAACAAAGAAATAATCCAGAAGAAACTTACCCATCACAACGTTGGGGTCGTTCCTTGCTTCTCCCTGACCAATCACGAACACTCGACCTTGGGCGCCGTTGCCATTATTGTTACCTCCGTTGTTGCCTCCGTTGTTGTTTCCATTGTGGTTCTCGTTTCTTTGGTTGTTATTCTGATTTTGGTTCAGCTGGGGACAGTTTCTTTTAAAGTGGCCTTGGGCGACACACTGAAAGCATCCTTTATTGCCCTGCTGATGCTTCTGCTAGTGGTTCTGCGGAGCTTGTTGCTGTTGTTGGCGATTCTGATTCACAGGACGTGGGCTCCTGCAATCCTTAGCTTCATGACCCAGCTTGTGACACCTCTGACAACGACCCTTGTTGCACTGGCCGCTGTGGTGCAGATTACATCGATTGCACTTAGGGTGATTTCCCATGTACCCACCCTGACCTTGATTTCCAGATGATTGCTGACTGGGGCTCCTGTACTCATCTGTCTTTCGCTGCTGAGATTGAGCTGAAGTAGAACCCTTTCCCAGATTTCCATCCCACTTGCGCTTATTGTCGTTGGGAGCATCAGAAGTAGTGGCGCTAATACGTTTGGGCAGTTTGTTCTGCTCAACCGCCTGATCAGTGAGACGATGAGCCAACTTGATGATTTGTTGTATAGTGCCAAGGTTAGCTGAGGCTATGTGGCTTTGAATTTCTGGCACCAAGCCCTTAAGGTACAGCTCAATGCGTTTGTAGGGAGGGTCCACCATAGTGGGGCACAGGATGGCCAGCTCGTTTGACCTCTTCGTGTATGCCTTGATTTCAGACCCAGTCATCTTCAGATTGAAAAATTCTACCTCCAGCTTATGGATGTCGTCACGACTGCAGTACTCTTCTCTAATCAGTTCTTTGAAACTGTTCCAGGGTGTGGCATTAGCAACTACCAGTCCTAGTAGTTGAACCTGCGCCTTCCACCAGGTTAACGCAGCTCCTTCAAGTGTTCCGGTAGCATATTTCACCCTACGGTCTTCGGGGCATTCGCATATCTCGAAAACTGACTCAAGTTTTTCAAACCAGTGAAGAAGGCCTACAGCACCTTCTGTGCCGCTGAAAGTGCTAGGTCGGCAATCCATGAAGGTTTTGAATGTGCACACAGGAGGCTGAGCATGCTGACCTCCTGCAGGAACAGCTGCGAGTGCCTCAGCAACTCGTTCGTTGATCAGAGCCGTCAACTGGGCTTGAGTGAGGTTGATACGTCCTCTGCGTCCGTTATGATCTTCATCACGAAGCAACGTAAGTGAGAAAAGTGTCGTGAAAGTGCGTAAGTGTGGGACGACAGTAGAGAGTAAGCACACAAGGTTCAAGTAGCAGTTATCACGTTAACTAATACACAGTGTGAGCTATCTAACCGACAATATAACATAAATCATACCACCTATTATGTCGAGTCTTGCACGTGGAACGAGGCGTCGTTGTGGATCGTTGAGAACTGTACAGGTTATAGTCTGGTTTAATCGAAAAGCTTTTCCCTTTTTAAAACCAAGTTCACTATACCAATTGCTCTGATACCAATCTGTCACACCCCCAAAATCCACCATGCGGAGTATCACCGCTTGGAGGGGTGACATGACCAGGATCGAGCCACCAATCATATCGAACAACATAATTAAGTAAATAAAACCAAACACAATACGATTGGTGACCAAAAGGAAGTAAACCGATTTTAGTTTAACAGCGGAAGCATAAAACATAAGTTCAAAACATAGTCCATAGTTCATAAGTTTAAAGTCCAAAACGTAGGTTTAATAAGTTCATAAAGTTTATTTATTAAATACGAGACATATCAGTTCGCATCCCACAACGACCACCTCCATATGCAAGCTCCAAGCATTTAACGACCTGTAAGGCATGTAACAACGAGTCAACAACAAAGTTGAGTGAGTTCTCGTTTAGTTGTTTAGTTTTAAGTTGTTTCTGAAAACGTGGTTTGTCTTTCGTTGGCGTAATTGCCGTGGGGGTTACCCCGTAGTTGAAAGTAAGATTAACCAGTTCATTCTTTATTACCCAAATCATTTCCATGATTAGTGGGGGCTTCCCCATGTGAACCACTAGACCGTATGATATCGACTACTACGCAAGTAAGTTGTGCCCTACATCAGTGTCTATCATCACTGATGGTTTGCCATAGTCCATTAGTACACGCCCGTCCGACTGGCACGGTGTGAGGTTTGTTAAACCTAATAGCGCTATTAACTAATGAGCCGCTCGCCATTGGCCTCGGCGATTAAGTCGATATAAAATGAGGGACTTATGATAGAGTTTTGTCTAGTAAGTTTTAAAGTTGTTGTCCTACCCAAGGAGGACGAACGTACGTAGTTCCACCCAAGGAGAATACGCAGGAATAATATTGGCATCCTACCCAAGGAGGATGGCCGTACATATCCTACCCAAGGAGGATATGTAGATTCAATTTTAAGTTCTTTAACCCATTCCCAAACCACCGGGAATCCCATGCCTTAGAAAGTGTGTGAACTCACCTCGGTTTGCTCGGTTAGATTCTCAAATATAGCTAACAGTCAAGTTCGGTCAATCACGTCCTAATATAATTTACCAGTTAGTCATTTAGTGGCTTTCAAATAGAACACAAAGTTCCTACACGTATCTATCACACAACATGCATCGTTTTAATGGTTTATGCCCATCTAAGTTTCCCATCCATTCCCCACTCAAAATCAACATACGATAATGCACATAACATATATAACATGTTAGATCATTCACGGATAGCATACTCGACATTTAGACACGCAAGTCACAACTTATCTCAATTCAGCATTTATATTCAAAACCGGCTGTTTTCGGACGTTTTAATAAAATAGTTAAATTATTCCAAAAATTCCCAAATTTTTACAGGATGTCTTAAACGTTCCATATTTTATTGTGTAAAAATATCGGGGTCCGGTTCACTACCAATATTTTATAAAAAATCATATTCCTGACTGAACTCAGATTTATGCATTTCTGACCACAGTCCACGGAACAATTTATTAAAAATTCATCGAGTGTCCGATTTACGAAATTCTTGTGGGGTAATTACAGATACATCATTTGTCATCTTCTGTATGAATTCCATGAGCTGATTCATCATATTTTTCCAGTTATGACCAAAAACATAACACCTATTTTCAGCAGCAAAAATGCAGCTTGAGCTGCTGTTACAAAATGACCTTTTAAAAATAGTAAACGGAGTCCAAAAATTATGATTCCGGTGCCATTAGAACCGTATTTCCAAATATCACATTTTAGAGTCAAAATATCAGTTTTTCGTGGCGTTTATGACCTGTTTACAGCCTGATGAAATCGGCTGGAAATCATTACTCAGTTTGCTGTTTTGTGGTTTAAATGTTACTAAACGTATTAACAAGTGTCCGAACAACGGGTTTATCAAAAGTTTGACGATCAAACATCATATATGCATTAACTAACCTTAAACCAACAAGTTTTCATCTTTATGTAACAATCATAAGTAAACTTTTAATATTTATCTATTTGTTCTTGACACTTTAGTGATTTTAAACATACTACACCCTTTGATCATAAAAACGAGATGAAACAAAATTAACAAGAGTGTAACAAAGGACTTACTACTAGCTTATAGCTAGGGATGAAATCTTGTGAAGAAGTGATGAGAAAGTGATGGTGAAAAAGACTAGAACAAAGCCCTTCTTGAAGCTCCACAAATAGTAACCTTCTTGATTCACCTTCTAACTTAAATGGAACTTGTATAAGGGAAGAGATGAAGATGTTTAAAGATGATGGTGGTGGATTCGGTTGTGGTAAACCGAATAGAGGGAGAGAGAAGAGTGATGAGGATTGAGTGTGAATCTTGAAAATGATGATGACAAATCCCAAGCTTCATACTTATAATTGTTCTTTCAATATTTTGGTTAGATCCACAAGTAACCATCCATTATAAAAATGGAATAAAATCAATGAGAAGATTATGGTGTATGGTGTGAGAGTTGAGTGTGAATCTTGGTGGAATGATGAATATCTCAAGACCATGCTTCTTATAGATTTCTTACACATTTTGTTTACTTACATAAGTAAGTAATCTAATAAACAAATGGCAAAAAAATCAAAACAAATATTTAGAGCATGGTGAAAATATATGGTGGGGTCCATGAGGGACCAAAAATCGGTTGGGGGGGGTATATTTGCAAAGTTTCAACTAAAATGTAAGTATAAGTTAGATAGCAAGTAACTTGAGGTAATATATTAGTTATATGGTTTTTTTTTTCTTTTTAGTGATTGTTATGACAAACGGGGATCATGACTAGCCAAGAATAATTAAATAATATTTTTGGCAAATATTTGGTGTCCCGGGTAATGTCCGGTTGTTCGGTCGGATACTGTTCCGTTAAGTTGTTAAATTGTTCCGTAAGGCGTCTTATACATATATTTTTGTAACACATTTAATTCCTAACACAAAGGAAAATATTCAGGACCATTTAGTCAAGTTTTCTGCATACTACTAGTATGCTAATACGCACATGTAAGTATAACACAGTAATCAGAGAGCAGTTAAATAATTCCACACCGTCGTCAAGCACTTTAATTTTCATTAATAAACTGTACGGTTACATGTAATTTGAGGGTTGTCACATATATTGCACCGAGACCTAATAACTAACTCGAGCCTCTCAGCGACAAGTTAAGCAGAATATTTACTTCTAATTGTATTTTATTTACTGTTTCTAAGGCTATCGGCCGATTTACCCAAAGATCACCCAAAACCCGCAAGGATGCAAATAATCAACACAAATTTATTTTGTGAAAGACATTCACCAAAATCTATGTGAAACAGTAAACAGTCAACAACCAAAAGTAAATATGCACACGCACCAAATCAGAAATACTAGAATACTTTACTTTCAGAAATCAATCCATAATCAAACAATAAACCGTTAAAAGATCCAAACGTTAATCAAACTATCATCTTGTCTAGGTAGTATCTAGGGTTTAGCCAAGAAACATGTTGTCTAAAATAAACAAATCAACTTCAAAACAAGAATTCATCGGAAAATATTGAAAACACGAAATTAAAGAACACCGGGAGATAAAACCCGAACAATCTTCACTTCCACGCTCCAAGCTTCAACCGAATGATTCCCGTGAGCTAAAGCACTCCAAAATACTCAAAATCTCCTTAAAAAATCGCCCTAGGGTTTCTTGATTCGTAATCAGGGTTATGTGTTAAGTTTCTTGGAAATTCCTCTACAAAACCCTAGCTGGGAACAACTTTTCCAGGAAATCCAGGGCATCGCGCGACGCCAAGGGGGTGTCGCGTCACGCGGCGCCTCCATGTCTTGATTTTATTATTTTTTTATTCAGTTTCGACTTCCAGCTTCTCCGACACGCGTACGAATCCCGGTTTTCTTCCAAACTGCTCGTTTTTACTCGTTTTTCATCACTTTAAGCTACGGGACCTGAAATCAAAGCTTAACGTCAGCAGTATCGAAATTCTAACCTAAACTAGACTCAAAACAACTGAAAATTGACCAAAATATACACTATAAACATATGTACTTTGCAGTACATCACTACACCACTCATGATCTTGAGTTGGGTGAAGTTGTCTTCGCTCTCAAAATCTGGGACACTATTTGTACGGTACAAAATGTGTGGTTTTCACTGACCATAAAAGTCTTCAGCATATCTTCAATCAGAAAGAACTCAACATGAGGCAAAGACGTTGGGTAGAACTCCTAAACGACTATGATTGCGAAATTCGCTACCATCCTGGTAATGCGAATGTCGTGGCTGACGCATTGAGTCGTAAGGAACGTACTAAGCTTCATTGTGTTCGTGTTCAATCTGACATTCAAGCTCGATCCGATATTCAAGCACGCATTTCTCAGGCTCAACATGCTTGTGTTTCACAAGACTTGATGGGTAAGGAATTGCCCTATCACATTAAGCCTAATCTGGTGCTGAAGGAAGATGGATCGTATTATTTCATGGACCGTTTGTGGGTCCCAAGCCAAGATGATCTCCGCGCTTTGCTTATGGATGAGGCCCATAAGTCTCTTTACTCTATTCATCTTGGCTCAGATAAGATGTATAAGGATCTTCGTACTCGGTATTGGTGGCCTGGTATGAAGAAAGACATTGCCTTGTACGTTTCAAAGTGCCTTACTTGTCCTAAGGTTAAAGCTGAACACCAACATCCTTCTGGTCTTTTGGAGCAACCAGAGATTCCAGTTTTGAAATGGGAAAACATCGCTGTGGATCTCATTACTAAACTTCCGCGCACTAAGAAAGGTCATGATGCCATCTGGGTAGTTGTTGATCGTCTTACTAAGTCAACGCATTTCTTGCCAATCCGTGAGGATTTTTCTGCTGAAAAGCTGGCTAAAATTTATGTGGATGAAATCCTATCTCGACATGGTGTTCCTCTGAACATTATTTCTGACAGAGATGCTCGCTTCTCTTCTCGTTTTTGGAGAACCATGCAATCTGCTATGGGGACCCAACTTAATCTGAGCACAACATATCATCCACAAACAAATGACCAAACTGAAAGAACAATCTAGACTTTGGAGGATATGCTTAGAGCTTGTGTGATCGATTTTGGTGGTAGTTGGGATTCACATCTTCCCTTGATTGAATTCTCCTACAACAACAGTTGTCACTCCAGCATCAACATGGCTCCTTTCGAGGCTCTCTATGGTCAAAAATGTCGTTCACCAGTCTGGTGGAATAAGATAGGTGAGGCTCAGCTTACTGGACCTGACCTTATTCTGGAGACAATTGAGAAGGTTAAGAAAGTTCGTGATAACCTACAGACAGCTCGAAGCCGTCAAAAGAGTTACGCGGACCGACGACGCAAGCCCTTAGAATTCCAAGTCGGTGATCGTGTATTACTTATGGTCTCACCTTGGAAAGGTGTGTTCAGATTTGGAAAGTAAGGAAAACTTGCACCTAGATACGTTGGACCATTCAAGATCGTCGAAAAAATCGGTAAGGTAGCCTATAGATTTGAATTACCTCCTGAACTTGGAAATGTTCATCCAACCTTCCACGTATCCAATCTCAAAAAGTGCTTAGCTGATGAGAACCTCCACATACCACTTGACAAAATTCGTGTTGATAAAACACTACATTTTGTTGAGAAACCTGTGGAAATTATTGATCGTGAAGTCAAATGGCTTAAACGCATACGCATTCCATTGGTAAAAGTTCGCTGGGAATCTAAACGCAGACCTTAGTTTACTTGGGAACGTGAAGATCAAATGAAGGCGAAGTATCCGCATCTTTTCCCACGAGTTTCCTCTAAACAAATTTCGGGACGAAATTTCCGCAAGTAGGGGAGACTGTGACATTTGTGCTTGTAATCATTGTAAACAATTCAGTTATCAATGAAATAAAGTTATTTGATCCCAATGTTTGTTTGTTTATGTTTGACGTTTTTCATGTTTTGCTTTTTATTCAATTTCAAACTCTATATCGCTTTCTGGAGAATTATACGCAAACTGGTACGTAAACGTACTCAGTTTAATGCGACAAATACTCCGGAATATCAATTTATGCTTAACATACCTTAAATAACCTTTACATAACTTAGAAATAAGTTTTGAAGGCTTTGGTATGGCAAAATCAAGTTTATTCGCTTACAGGGACTAAAATTGATAAACTATGAAAGTATGCCAATTTGAACTGTAACAAACATTCCGGAACATGCCCATAAGTTAAACACACCCTAAATATCCTTTACAGCTTAGAAATAGGCTTTGAGGGGTTCGGTGTGCTAAAATAAACTTTTGGGGTAATTCAGTGACTAAAAGCGTCAAAAAGTCCATAAGTTTGCATTTTCGTGCATAACTTACGTTCTGAATACATCCGGACATCCAAAAATTTATTTAATCATTAAAATATTATGTTTTAGTGATTGGCTTGTCAAAAATCCATTCGTCGCGCAATTTGGACCGTTTTTGCGTCTGTTACGACTTCCGTCGTAGTTAACTGAACAACGCAACCGTACGGCCAAATGAACCGACATCCGGCATATTTTTGAGCATGTTTCATGTTCCCTATGCTTTATCATCCTTGTAGAGCTTAAAAATGGGTTTGACGGGTGTTAGAAGTGCCAAAACACGACCATACGTGCACAGGGACCAAAGCTGCCAAAACTGAAAGTTAGCTGGTCTGCAGGGTCCAAACGGACCATATGGACATGCTTACGGTCCGTAAGCAACCCCCAGAACAGTAGAAAGTGTTTTCCAGCAAGATCCAGCTATTACCCATTTGTGCACATGGTTTTTGGGTTTCTATGGGCTGGTTTGTGTGCCCATCAAGGTACCCAATCAAGGTATGGCAAGTGTACAGCTTAGATCGTGCCCTCTTCTCCAAGAAACGATCTCAACGGTAGTGCTACACCTATAAATACCCCCACCCTTTTCATTCATTTCCCACATTTGATCTGAGTTTTTCTCTAAGTGGTTGTGTTTGTACACTTCCTACCTGAGATTACTTGGAATCAAATCTTGCGGGGACCCGTTGTAAGTTTTCTTTCGCGTTTTTCGTTCATTTTAGCGTTAAAGTCAAACTGCGTTTGACTTTGTGCATTGACCAGTTTCTGGTCAATGCAAAGTTTGTTTGAACTTCATAATGTGAGTGTAATCACGATGGTTATTGTCCCTAGTGACTATACCTACTGATTACCACGTTATCTAGGCTCAGTGACAAGTCGTAGATTCGGCCAGAATACGTTTTCTGGCGTATTTTGTAACCAAACTACTCTAGGGTACTAAAACCGTTTGTTTTAATACCAAACCTGTTTTATAACCTTACTAAACATGTTCTAGCATGTTTAGCTCGTCGCTTTTAGAATTGTGCTTGTCTAGGGTCGTAAAGATAAGCGATCTAAACCATCGCTTATGCTTTCGAACCCGACCCATTTGGTCGATCCTTAGGATCCGACCAAACACATTAGGTGACCATAGTGTATAGGGAATAACCTTCCGAGGTTATACCTTATGGTCACGTCGTTTAAGTAGTTGTATGATAGGTAATGTATGTGCCTTAGGTAAATTACCAAAATACCCTTTTTACGCTAAAATTCATTTTAAGCCTATGTAACATAATTTTTGATATCCAAACTGATTTAGCAACAATATTAAACATGTTAAGGCATATCTTGCTTGTCATAAGGCTAGTTAGGCGTTCCAAACGCGTTTTACGCGAACGACGCGTTAAAGTGGCATAAGCTACCTAAACGGGTCGTAACGGGTCAAAAGCACTTAGGATAGGATTCGTTTTAGTATGTAGGCTTTGTCAAACCATATTACATAAGTTCCCATATTTATTTGGTTTACGAACCCTCGTACTACCCGATCCTCTGTTAGGTCCGCTTATTAATGTAGATACCTATATTAGGTGTCGTTTGAATCCGTGATCTTCTAGCTTTGCTTGGTGGATATCTAAAGTCTATTAAGCAATCTCAAGTGAGTACATAGTCCCCTCTTTTACTGTTTTCCAAACATTTTGGGGTGAAACATATGTGCCTACTTGTTACTTTCGCGCTTTTCATGTTTTCACATCATATACTTGCTATGTTCATTAGTACATTATTGGTACTTGATTTCATTATGTTTTTGCTATGTATGTCCATTGTGTGCATACTTAGTACATCGTTTTACATGACATTTTATGCTATGTATGTTCATTTAGCGCATACTTAGTACATCGTTTTACATGACATTTTATGCTATGTATGTTCATTTAGCGCATACTTAGTACATCATTTTACATGACATTTTCATGCTATGTATGTTCATCATACTTAGTACATTTTCATCACATGCTTACATTTTGGGTATGACATTTGGTTTGTTTAAGTGGGACCATATACATTCATTAACTTTGATCACGCCGCTCGTTAGTAGGTAATGGTACCATAGGAATTGACAACTCCCGTTCCTGACATCCTAGTTATGTTTGGATGGAAGGAATGACCGAATTCGATTAAAACATAAAACAGATAGACCTTTAATTTGTTTAAAGGTTTATCACCACAGTCACAAGGCTCGGATGTATGCATTTTCACAATACCGCATAAATGTCCTAGCATGCATTTCCACAAAACATAACATTGATTTAAACCACGTTTTACTTCAACGCACTGTTTTGTGCATTTTTACCCATGGTATAGTTGATACATATTTCACTTGCCATACATGACATTTTGTTTACACATTACATGATTGATATTTGACATAGACATTTTGATATTGATATACACATTTCTTGGACAACATTTTGACATAAACATTTGACACGGTTTTCACAAAGACATTTATCAAATGGTTTAGACATGGGCAATTTACATTGGTGGTTTGTTGGGTAAGTGATTTAAGTAACGAGACGTGTGTAATGTGATACAAGCATGGTGGATACGCCGCTTGTACTTCCTATATATAAGTGCTTGTATTGTATTACATGTCGTAGCGTTGTTTAAATCATTCAATTTGGATTTATACATTCTTACAAATAACATATTTTTCACATGACATTGTTTTACAAAACAGTTTATTTTATACAACTTATTTTACTTAGTTATTCTTTTAACCATACATTATTCTTTTACTTATACATATTATCTGATTTATCGCTTTTCAAATGATTTACAAAACAAAACATTTTACAAGGTTCATAACTGACTTTTTATTAAGCATTTTCTTAAACTAAAGTCATGAATCCTATTTTCACAAACCTATGTATCTCACAGGCATTTTTATGCTGACGTACCTATTTTCACATGTGTTTCAGGAGCTATTGCATAGGATGTTCGTGACACGCTAGGGTGGACTTGGGCCTTAGTGACAATAAAATGAAGCTAGACTAGTTAAAACATGTTATGTACTCTTGTTTCAAGTTGTTTTAAGACAATGTAACTCGTTTATTTGATGAATAAAATATATCTTTGTATGCCATGGTTGTGAAACAATAATTCTGTTACAACACTCCACGACGTTTCCGCCACGATTTGATGTTTTACGTGGTCGGGGTGTGACAGAAGAGTTGGTATCAGAGCCAATGGTTATAGGGAATTAGGTTATTATTAATGCTTTGACCCAAACTATAACCTTTCTAGGACCCCAACACAAGTTGTCTTGTGTTTAGATCTTAAAACATGCACTTCACCTATCCTTAGGTGATCACCAAAACAAGAACCCAATTTTCTAAAACGATTTTTGAAAAACAATTTTCTATTTTCAAATGATTTATTATATGGTTTTGAACCCTTTTGATTTTTTCAATTTGATTTTGAAAATTTACCATTTGTTTTTGAATGATTCTTTTGGTCTTGTGCCTTCCAAGTTTTCAAAATCTCGTCAAAGTTTTGGGTTCTAAATAGTGTGAAAACGTGCAAACTGGAAGGGTGAATGCCTGTACCCTGGGTTTTCTGTCTAAGGCTAGAGTGTTCGTACAAATCCACATAATCGGACCAGTCACTCTTACCTGGGAACTCCTGGAGTGAGTGTTCACTTATAGGCGGGCATGTCTTCGCTAAGCATTATTTTTGGACTCATTTACTTTGATTAGTCACTGTGTGTCGTTTGTTTGCTTTGTGATACAGACAAATGACCACCATCTTTGCCTTTGTTGATTTTGTTTCCTCTCGTTCTTTTCATCTAATCATGTCACTCGTTTCCTCTCATGTTTCCTCTTTTTAGCATGCCTCCTCGACGTGAAAACCCGTTAACCAATGCCGAAATGGCAGATATTCTGGCATAGCACATGGCCGCCGCACTCCCAAACATTATCACTCAGGTGAACCAAGCCAACAACAATCAGAATGCTCCTTGTAGCTTTAAAAGATTCAATTCGGCTAAACCACTCAAGTTCAGTGGTACCGAAGGGGCAGTTGGGCTCCTTCAATGGTTCGAGAGCATTGAGAGTACATTCCGTCATGTTCTGTGTCCTGAGAACCGGAAGGTCGAGTTCGCTTCTAGCGTGTTTCAGAAGAGGGCTTTGACATGGTGGAACGGGGGCGTGGTGCTAAAGTTGCTTTAGCACAAACATGGGCTGAACTGAGAACTCTTATGATGAGGGAGTTTTGTCCTCGTCATGAGCTGCGAGCATTGGAGAGGGAATTTGATGATCTGAAGCAGGAAAGTGGTGAGCACCAGGCGTATACTGATAGGTATGAGGAGTTAAGCTTACTTTGCCTAACAATGGTTACCCCACTCGACAAGGCTATCGAGAGGTACATCGATGGTCTACCCGACTCAGTGCAAGACATCGTTACTGGTAGTAATCCTACCACAGTCCGTCAGGCGATCGAATTAGCAGCGACATTGACTGAGTCGCAGATTCGAAAGGGTAAGTTGCACAGGAAGGGTGACAAGAAGGGTAACAAACAGGAGTCTGACAAGAAGGATAACAAGAAAGGTAAAAACAAGCAGGGTAAGGATTCGGGTTTTGTAAAGGGTTCTAGGAAGCGTAAAGCTTCCCAAAAATTTGCCGTCACTGCCCAACAGAACCAGGCAGCTCCCCATCAGCCAGCGTAGCCTCCAGCAAAGAAGCGTTATGAAGGGAATTCACCTTTGTGCATTAGGTGCAATAGTCACCATCAACAGCAACTTTCGTGCCGTTTCTGTACCAACTGTGGGAAGTCTGGGCATCTTGCAGAAGTTTGTCGTTCTACTTGAAATCAGGTACCTCAACCACCTGTTCAACAGCAAGCTGCACGACCCCACTTTCCTCCTGGCTCGTGTTTTAATTATGGAGACCTGACCCATTATCGAAACCAGTATCCAAGACTGGTTAATGCGAATCCAGTTCAGGCTCAGGCTCGTGGACGAGTTTTTAACATGAATGCACAGGAGGCGCAAGCAGACAATGAGGTGGTGAACGGTACATTCTTTGTAAATGATCAACCTGCGTCTGTTCTTTTTGATTCAGGGGCCGATAAAAGTTTTGTGTCTTTATCTTTCGAGCCATTGCTTCGTGTGTCTAGAACGAAACTAGGTAAGCCTTTGACAGTCGAAGTTGCGAATGGTGAACCCGTTGTTCTTGATTCTGTTCTTCGCAACTTCCAATTGAACCTTAGCAACCATCTTTTTCCTATAGATCTCACGCCTATGCAACTTGGAAGCTTCGACATTATTGTGGGTATGGATTGGTTAGCTAATCATCGCGCAGAGGTAGTTTGTTTTGAGAAGATCGTTCGGGTGCCGCTTTCGTCAGGCAAGATGTAAGTCCCCTTGATATGTATGGATCTTCACAGAATCGTCTTTCCAATCAAGAGTGCGGAATCCTCTTGATCAGAATTAGCAGAAAACGTGTAGGAATAAGAAATCAGCAATCACTTTCAAACCGGATCTTTATTGATTAACTATCTGACTGATTACAATCAATCAAGATCCCTTACAAACCCTAATTTCGTCCAAGACTTATCTCTCATGAAATTCAATCTCTCACAAATACTGTTTTGGCTGATTAACTGACTAACCTCAAACCCTAATGTCTAACCTTGTTTATATAACACAAGGTTTACAACTGGGCTAGGTCAAACATCATGGGCTGCAAATTGGATAGGCCCAATTCGCCCCCCATCACCCAATTCTTTGGGTTTAGTTAGCCCAAACATTACAACTAACTATTACAAAGCTAAACCTGCTAACTGTTTATCGTTTAACCAATTACAAGATATCCAAAGACCAAATCCAAGCTGTTGTCACAAACATGCACCAACAAACTCCCCCTTGACAATAGCTTCATAAAAACTTTGTCTTCAGTCTTTTTGCAATCTTCAAGTAATCTTGCACTGTCTTTGGTCTTTGGATAGCTTCAGCTTCAATAGCTTCTGTCAGCAACAGACTCCCCCTAAGCTGATGCATCCAATCACCATATCTTCAACACATTAGCGTTTGAGTAAACTCCAGTACAGCATTTGCACAGCAATCTTCAAACTCTTCAATCTTGTCTGCAATATAGAAAGGAGGTTCTACCATGCATCCAATCAAACTCACATCTTCACACTTCACAGCAACTTCTCAGCAACAAACTGCTTCAATCTGTATACTATAAAACAAACATCTCGAAAAACCATAAGAATTTTTCAACATAAGTTAAATAAATTATTTTTCAAGAGATTAGTTAAACTGTATAACAAATTAAGCTTTTTCAACTTATCACCAACACGCAAAACTTTTTCTCCAACACATAAGATCCTGCCTGATTGAGAATTTTGAACTCACTTTCTAACACCGTCTCCCCCTATCAGTAACAATTCCTCCAAGAGTAACAATTTTCCGTACGTTAAGAATTTTAAACAGAAAAAGACACTATTTTTGTATTTTTATATGTTTCTGAAAGCAAGTAAATAACAAAAGCAATAAACATTCTATTTTTATGAGAATCACTGGTAAGAAGATCATATCAGCACAATCAAACTGTTTCACACAATTAGATAATTCTTTATGTATTTTTTCATGAAAAACAGTTCAAGACGATTACCAGTATGTTTGTCCACTTAAACAAAATGCATGAACATTTCAAGTACCATTACCGTGTGATACGTTAAGGTAATTTTATTTCTGAAATATTAGCGTGTCCCACAACAGGATATACCCCCGCGATCAAGGTATGCACAACGATTCATCGTAGTAGGTGAGTATACTGAAGTCATCCTTTAAGATATCCTGACTGTGTCTAGTTCTGCATATAAACTGTTTTATCATGTTTTAATTGCTTAACTATGAACACCCAAATAAATACTAATCAAATCCTGGAAATATAAATAGCACACTCTATCATGCAAGTATCTTCCGTACCACATATTTCACAAGTCCAATCCAGATTTCTGAAATCTTAACTGGGAATAGGTTGAGAAGAGAACAGAATAGATCTTTAGCAGAGATGGTATAATATACAGATCAAATGAGATTTTCTCAGTTTGATATAGGTTTCTTGGGTTTCTTTTGGGCACTTGAGGGCCTCTTTCGGGTGTATTAGATCTATAGCGCGACAACGTACAGCTAGGTCAGCATGTATCTGGATGCAGCAGAAGCTGTCGTTGCCTAGCACCTCCAGGTCAGCATATATCTGGATGCAGCAGAGGAGGTACACGACTTTGTTCAGAGAAGATTTCAAAATTAGATCAAAATTGTGTGTATCGGGAAATATACAGACATTCAAATAGAAATGAGCTAATTCCAAGTGACTATCTTTCCTGGGGTTATGTACAATTTTAGTTCTAACAGACAGACAGCCAAGATATCCCTAGTTGAAACAACAGTATAAAGACCCAAAACTTCAGATTTTGGCAATCTATCAACACAAGAATTAAGGAAATTAAACCATACACCACTGATGTGTTCCCCGCTCATATTTAGTTCATTTATGTTTATATCACATTGGTAAGTTGATTATTTCATGCTTTTTGCCTACTGGTACATCATGTGATGAAGCTGCTATCACACTTAAGCAATTTTGATTCAATTTCAGTGTGACAGTCTAACTTGCCGATGTGCTATCATTTCTTCTTTTCACACAGTGATAACTCATTTTTTATTTTCTATTTTTTTATGTTTTTGATTTTTCAATTTTTTTTATTTTTGATTTTTAAGAAAAGCAATAAACTATTTACAAAAATTCTTATGAAAAACCAGTTATTCAGGATTCCTCATCCCGTTGATTTCGACTAAGTGTTCAAAGCGAGCCCTGTCAAATGCTTTAGTATAAAGATCTGCCAGATTATCTTCTGTGTCGACTCGATGAAGTTCAATTAATCTCTTTTCAGCACAATCCCGTATAAAATGATGACGCATGTCAATATGTTTTGTGCGACTGTGATTCACGGGATTATTAGTTATAGAAATTGTGGCATTATTGTCTATCATAATAGGAGTACGAGTGAAATCCAAACCGTAATCGCGCATCTGCTGTTGTATCCAGAGAACCTGAGAGCAGCAGCTTCCAGCAGCAATATATTCAGCTTCACATGTAGAGGTAGACACACAAGATTGTTTCTTGCATTGCCAAGACACGATCCTGCCTCCTAAGAACTGACAACCACCTGTTGTAGACTTTCTGTTCGACTTGCATCCTCCAAAGTCTGAGTCAGTGTAAGCAACAAACGTCAAATCACTATCGGCTGGATACCACAACCCAAGTTTAGGTTTTCCCTTCAAGTAACGAAGAATCCGCTTCACTGCTTTCATGTGTGACTCTTTAGGATTCGCCTAATATTTGGCACACAAGCATACGGCAAACATGATGTCGGGTCTTGAAGCAGTCAAGTACATTAGAGAACCAATCATTGCCCTGTATTGAGTAGGATCAACGTCTTCAGTACTTTCATGATCTGGGCCAAGATTGTGATTTTCACATATGGGTGTCTTGGAAGTAGTGCAATCATTCATTTTGAACCGACTCAAAATGTCATACACATACTTTGTTTGATGAATAAACATCCCATCCGCCTTCTGTTCAACTTGTAATCCCAGAAAGTAAGACAGCTCACCCATAGCACTCATTTCGAACTTGCTCTTCATCACCTGCTCGAACTCTTTACACATGCATTCATCAGATGACCCAAAGATGATGTCATCCACGTACACCTGTACCAGCAGAAAATCTTCCTTCTTCCTCTTAATGAAAAGTGTATTGTCTATCTGACCTCTTTCAAAACCATTCTTGATCAGATGTGTAGACAGTGTCTCGTACCACGCCCTGGGAGCTTGATGTAACCCATACAAAGCCTTATCAAGTTTGTACACTCGATCTGGATATCTGGATCAATGAACCCATCTGGTTGTGAGACATACACCACTTCTTGGACTTTCCTGTAAAGAAACGCACTCTTCACGTCTAGTTGGTAAACTTTGAAGCCCTTGAAAGTTGCGAAAGCCAGAAACAAAAGAATTGCTTCCAACCTTGCCACTGGTGCAAACACCTCATTGTAATCTACCCCTTCTTGCTGATTGAAACCTTTGACCACCAATCGAGCCTTGTTTCGCGTGACTATACCTCTTTCATCTTTCTTGCACCTAAATACCCATTTAGTGCCAATCTCTCTTTCACCTTTAGGAAGATCAACCAACTCCCAAACCTTCAACTTCGCAAACTAGGCCAATTCCTCTTGCATAGCTTCAACCCATGAATTGTCTTTAAGAGCCATATGAATGTTCTTCGGCTCCTCTTGGGAAATAAAGCAACTGTACAAGCACTCGTTCACAATCCCAGTCTTCTCAATCGACACAAATAAACCAGTATTCGCTGCTATGCTTCTTCTCGTCTGAACACCTGCAGTAGGATCTCCAAGTATCATGTCAACTGGATGATCCCTATTTGCTCGTGTAGTTGCAACAGCATCGACTACTAGATTGTTACCCAGGTTTGATCCAACCTCCCCCTGAATATTCTGATTTGCAAACGGATTAATGAAATCCTCCCCCTGATTAGGTTCGGGTTCACCATCACTTGAATCAGTTTCAGCAGCATCTTGGGAAGTTTCCGGAGCATCTGTCATATCAACATTTGATCTAGGCATGAACTCGCCTTCATCATCTCCATTTATCACTGTTTGAATCAGCTGAGACTCATCTGCATTGGAAAACTCAGGAATATTAAATGATTTAAAAACACTTTCATAATCATATAATATAGCTGGTCCACTCGTTGACTGCTGAGGTTTGTAAGAAGTAATTTCAACATTAAACACAACCTCAATTTTACCAGTTTTTAGATTAAAAACCCTTTTATTCGGTGCGCCAGGTACGTAACCTAGAAAGTAGCCTTGTCAGCCACCTCACCGAATTTTTGTTTATCTTTATTTCGCACAATGGTGCAGGGTAATCCAAATGGTTCAAAGCCTTCTAAGTTTGGTTTCTTGTTAAACATTAACTCATGACAAGTTTTGTTAAAACGTTTAACAGTCAAAACTTTGTTTAGGACATAGCAAGCTGTATTCACAGCTTCTCCCCAGAAAAGAACTGGTAGTTTAGAATCTGAAAGCATCGTCCTAGCGGCTTCAATCAACGTCCTGTTTTTCCTCTCAGCGACTCCATTCTGTTGAGGCGTATAAGGAGCAGAATATTGATGTTCAATTCCCTTACGAAGACAGTAGAGATCCAGAATACGGTTCTTGAACTCCGTGCCATTATCACTCCTTATCCTCTTTATCTTTGCATCATGGACGTTTTCCAATTTTGTAAAAAGATCTATCAACATCTCTGCTGTCTCATCTTTTGTACCTAAAAAGAAAACCCATGAATAGCGTGAGTAATCATCAGTGACAACTAAACAATAGTACTTTCCACCTATGCTCCTCACGTTCACTGGACCGAATAAATCCATGTGAAGTAACTCATAAGGGGCATCTATGGAATTTACTGTTTTTGATTTGTGAGGTTTCTTGTGTTGTTTTCCCTTTTGACATGGAAGACATTTATCTTCCACTTGAAACCTCTGCAATGGAACCCCTTTCATTAGCTCATTTTTAACAAGATAGTTCATTTTTCGATAGTGAATATGGGCCATGTGTCTGTGCCACAACATCGATTCAGCTTTAGATGCTTTTGATAGTAAACACGCCACCACTGCAGTGGGATCCTTAGCTCCCATGTCCATGACATAAGTGTCATTTCTCCTTGGCGCTCGCATCACTATCCAATCGTCCGGTATCTCCAAACCTGGTTTCAAAACTAATGCTTCATTCTTGGTAAAATGGACCGAGTGACCCTTGTCGCAGACTTGTGACACGCTCATAAGATTGTGTTTAAGCTGCTCAACATAATTCACTTTGTCCAGTGTGATCTTCCCATTAGTCACCTTTCCTCGTCCTGTAATTCTACCACCTTTCGCACCCGCAAAATTCACATGTCCTCCATCATAATCTTCAAATTCAGTCAACAACCTCGCATCCCCCGTCATGTGCCTGGAGCAACCACTATCAACATACCACAAGTTGATAATCCTCCTTAGCAGCTCCTACACACACCAACCAAAAAATTAGTTAGATTGGGGGACCCAAGCCTTAATGGTCTTGGGTCGTCCAAATTCACCAACTACCGGAACATCCATCCAATATCCATTACTCTTAACTGGAGTCTTGGATCTTAGACCTGTTGGAATTTGATTTTGATTTCCACTAGGTCTTTGGTCCTGAGGGTTCCTATGTGGGTTTGGACTATTTGACCTTTGAAAATTTTGATTTTGATTCCAAGAAGCATTATTGTTGTAATTTCTAAAGCCATTGTTATAAAAATTTCGACCACCATTATTTTGGTATCGATTTTGATATTGACCTTGACTTCTGAAATTATTTGAATTTTGATTGTTCATTCTTGGTGAACTGCTTCTAGGTCTCTCAAATCTGCCTGGTGGAGATCTAGGCTGAAATCTAGGTTGATTTCTTTGAAAACGAGGAACTTGTGGAGTTCCTTTTTCAGCCTTATCCACACCAACAGCAACTTTCTCTGGTTGCTTAGGAGCAGATTTCTTTGGAGAGTTGGACTCTCTCTCCTGCTTATCACCACTTTTCTCTGGTGACTTCTCTCTCCTCCTCTCATTCACTTGTGCTTCATTCTTTTTGTTAGGACAGCAGCTAGCTACATGTCCTTTGGTGTGACATTTGAAGCACGACATCCTTTTCGAAGACTTCTTATCTAAAGCCTTTGAACTAGAATCAGGCTTTGATGATGATGCTTTAGAAGAATCTGGTTCAGTTTGCTTAGTTTCAGAATTTTCTTTGTTCTTGTTTTTAGCAAACTCTACATTAGATTCGTTTTCAATAACAGCTGTTTCATCTTTCATGTCACTTCCTTGAACAAAATTAATCTGTTTAACAATAGTTGGATTCTTATTCTTAGGATGTGAAGTTTTCTTTTTCAAAACTGGTTTGCTGTTATCATTCTTCTTAGCATCATCACACGCAGACTCATCACCTTGACTTGCTGTGGAACTACTTGGTGCTGTTGACACGAAATTGGTTAGCTCATCTTCATCAGGTAGGAATGAATAATCATGACTAAGAGGAGGTGGAACTTCATTAAAGCCTTGGAATCCCACACTAGTCTTGTCATTACTCTTCTTTAACCCACCCATCATATGTTTCATAACAAAAGTAGAATCCCTGAATTGACCCAATTTCTTTTCAAGTTCAACAATTTTCAGTTGTGCATCTGACAACTCTTTGTTTTTATCAGAAATCTCTTTTGTTTTCTCAGCCATCATGTCATGAGCTAAGTCTATGACTTGAAGTTTTTCATTTAGTTTACAAGTTAAAGAATCAATTTCAGTTTCATAACCTTTAATTTTCTTCAAGTATAGAGATTCATTTCTTTTAGCGAAAAAGTTTGATTCTTTTATGTTAGACATTTCGCTTACCAAACTTTGGTTGTGTGTGGACAACCTGTCAACCTCACCCTGTAGTTCACGGCATTTTAAACACACCGAATCAGACTTTACCTCTCCTGTCTGTTTGTCAAGGTTTGCCATTAGAGCCGCAAGCTGAGCTTCCATTCTCTTATACTTGGCATCATTTTCTTCAGCTTCCCTTTCATGTTCAGACTTTTGCTTTTCTTCTTCAGCAACTGATGTCTGATCAACCTTCTTTTCTTCTGCAGCTTTATTCTCTACCTTCACCTCAGCATCCTCTTTCACTTCAGCCTCTCCCACAGTAGCTTTATCATCTTCAATAGGCACTATCTTTGCCATGAATGCCTGAGTGGCATTCTCATTGTCTTCTAGATGAATACTCCAATCATAAGAACCTTCTCGTGCTGTGGAGATCAAAGCCTTTGAGCTAGAGTTGTTTGATGCACTCCTGTTGTTTGAACTCTGATTCGAATTATCTTGCTTTTGTTTTTGACATTCCCTAGCAAAATGCCCATAACTTTGACAGTTAAAGCACCTAACTTTGGTCTTGTCAAAACCAACAGACCTTCCCACAAACTTCCTTCTTGTCCTGTTCATGAACCTCTTCACACGCCTAGAAATCATGGCCATTTGCCATTGCAAATCCATTTCTTCAAGATCGTCAGGGTCAATCTGATCATAGTCTTCATCTAAAGTAGCAGGATCAGAAATCTTTCCCTGAATGTAGTTTTCATAAGAGGCAACAAACGAAGCAAGTAGAGCAAGATGTTCTTCAACAGATTTCACACTCATTGGCATTGACTTAGCACTACTACTCTGCTTAGCAGCTGAAGTTTTCTTTACTCCTGATGATCCTCCTGAAGCAGCAACGAAACACACATCACCATCCTGATTCACCATAACCTGCTCATTTTCACATGATAAAAATGCAGTAGCAGAGTCGCTAGAAGCGTTGTGAGATGAAGAAGATGTAAGCCCATTGTAAACTGCCGGATCTTGAACCTGATCATATCCAGTATCTTTCTTCTTCATGCTGAGCTCATAAGCTCTCAGCTTGCCAACAACCTCTTCAAGCTCTTTTGTCTCATAATCTGCTTCACCCTTGATCATGAGAGTGTAGATATCCCACTTGGTAGGCAAAGCATCTAGCAGCTTGTCATTCTTCTCTACATCAGTATAGCAATCGATCTCATAATTTTCCATTTCTGACATCAGATGGTAGTAACGAGTGATGACGTCTTCAAGTGACTCATGCTTCATGTACTTGAAAACAGCAAACTGCTTCTTCAGTAGATCAATCTTGTTTTTCTTGACATCAGCATTTCCAGCGTATCTTTTCTCCAAAGCATCCCACATATCCTTTGAGTTAGTGTACTTCTTGAAGGTATGCTTGATGCTATCAGGTAGCGACATTTTGATTGCAGCCAAGGCTCTCTTTTCAGCCTCATACATCTTTTTGTCATTATCTTGCATGTTAACATAAGCTGTTCTACGTGGTCTGCCCTCAAAGTCGTGTGTAGGGTTCGTGTACCCATCTTCAATGCATATCCACATGCGCGTATCCTGATATTCAATGAAGGACTGAAAACGATCCTTCCATGTCAGATAATTTTCCACCTTTATCATCTTAGGTGGTTTGTTGGTAGTGCCAACCTCATGCTCCATCTTCAACAGCTCATTCAAAGTAGACATGTTCGACATTTTTAACGTAACAGACTGAGAAAACCGTACAAAATTTTCCGAAAACAGTGATTACTAAATTACACCGTTAGAATCGTCTCGAAAAGACGAATCCAATGATATATAATGTCAAAAACCGAATTCGGGATTTTCCAGAGTTCTTTTTGTCCTAAAAATCACACGAATTCAACGGTGCAAACGGTTCTGTCAAACGAGCTACGGATCAAATTCTATTTGCAAAACACTGAAAATTTTCCGACACTTGCCAACTGAAATTCCACCCCTCCTTTTAATTTCGCTAGGTTTAATTTTGCTAGGTTAATTTCGCTGGTTTTAATTCGCAGGTCAAATTCGCTGACGAGTCAGTTAATTTTGCTGGTCTATTTCGCTGTTAAGTTCACAAATTCGCTGGTCAACTTCGCTCCAAATTCGCCAAATTCGCTGGTCAATTTCGCTATTACGACGACCAGTAAATTCGCCGAAAACCGTGATAATTTCGCTGTGGAAAATAACACGGTTACCAAAGTCGCCTTTGGATTTAACTTCGCCGATAAATATGCTGGATAAATTCGCAGATCAGTCAAATTCGCCCAGTAACAGTTAATTTCGCCCAGTAACTATGGAAACTCAATCTGTTCGAAAATTGTGAAGATTTTTCTGATTTTCTAACAACTTCCTGCAAAATCAAAGCAGCAAATCAGCAAAAGAATTTCGAAAATTTTTCAAGAACCGATTGAATAAACTCAAGAACACGAAGAACAGTCTTCGAATCTTCAAGTCTATCAGCCGAAAACTTTTCCAGAATCAACCAAATCTTTCCAGAAATCCCTAATTTTTCAGGTTTCACAAATTTCGAAAAATCTCCCTGTTTCTGCAGCAAACAATTCTGAACCGAGCCTTCAAGAGCCTAACGCTATGATACCAATTGTAAGTCCCCTTGATGTGTATGGATCTTCACAGAATCGTCTTTCCAATCAAGAGTGCGGAATCCTCTTGATCAGAATTAGCAGAAAACATGTAGGAACAAGAAATCAGCAATCACTTTCAAACCGGATCTTTATTGATTAACTATCTGACTGATTACAATCAATCAAGATCCCTTACAAACCCTAATTTCGTCCAAGACTTATCTCTCACGAAATTCTATCTCTCACAAATACTGTTTTGGCTGATTAACTGATTAACCTCAAACCCTAATGTCTAACCTTGTTTATATAACACAAGGTTTACAACTGGGCTAGGTCAAACATCATGGGCTGCGAATTGGACAGGCCCAATTCGCCCCCCATCACCCAATTCATTGGGTTTAGTTAGCCCAAACATTACAACTAGCTATTACAAAGCTAAACCCGCTAACTGTTTATCGTTTAACCAATTACAAGATATCCAAAGACCAAATCCAAGCTGTTGTCACAAACATGCACCAACACAAGATTCTACAGGTTCGTGGTGAGAAACCTGCTAGTAGCCTCAAGCTTATGTCTTGTTTCCAAGCTCGGAAATATCTGCGAAAGAATTATGTGGCCTTCTTGGCGCATGTTACAACAGATAAGGGCCAAGGTAAGTCTATTCAAGATATCCCTGTTGTTCGGGATTATCCGGAGCTGCTTCCTAAAGAGTTACCTGGTCTACCCCCTGCATGCCAAGTCGAGTTCCGTATTGATCTTGTACCTGGTGCAAATCCTATTGCCAGAGCTCCATATCATCTTGCACCGTCTGAGATGCAAGAGAGCTTTCTGACAAAGGTTTTATCCGCCCTAGCTTTTCACCTTGGGGTGCTCCCGTTCTTTTTGTCAAGAAGAAGGATGGATCCTTCAGGAAGTGTATCGATTATCGTGAGCTGAATAAGCTTACCATCAAGAATCGATATCCCCTACCTCGCATTGATGATCTCTTTGACCAGTTACAGGGCGCTACTTGCTTTTCGAAGATCGACCTTCATTCTGGGTATCATCAACTTCGTGTGCATGAAGAGGATATTCCCAAGACAGCATTCCGCACTCGATATGGGCATTATGAGTTAACAGTCATCCCATTCGGTGTGACCAATGCTCCTGCTGTTTTCATGGACTTAATGAATAGGGTCTGCAAACCTTATTTAGATAAGTTCATTATCGTTTTTATTGATGACATCCTGATTTACTCTAAGACGCAAGCTGATCATGAGCAACATCTTTGTCTTACTTTGGAACTCCTAAAGAAAGAGCAACTTTTTGCCAAGTTCCCCAAGTACGAATTTTGGCTTAAGAAAGTTCAAATTTTGGGACATATTGTCAACAAACAAGGTATTCATGTAGATCCCTCCAAGATCAGTGCGATTAAGGATTGGGATACGCCTACTACTCCTACTGAGGTTCGTTCATTTCTTGGTCTTGCGGGTTATTACCGCCGCTTCATTGAGAACTTCTCGAAGATTGCAGTTCCTCTAACTGCTCTAACTCAGAAGAATAAACCCTTTGAATGGGGTTCTAAGCAAGAAGAAGCATTTCAGACCTTGAAGCAGAAGCTTTGTGACGCACCTATTCTGACTTTGCCTGAGGGCAATGATGATTTTGTCGTTTATTGTGATGCATCGAAATTAGGTCTTGGCTGTGTTCTGATGCAAAGGAATAAAGTCATAGCCTACACATCAAGGCAGTTAAAGGTGCATGAGAGAAACTACACCACTCATGATCTTGAGTTTGGTGCAGTTGTCTTCGCTCTCAAAATCTGGAGACACTATTTGTACGGTACAAAATGTGTGGTTTTCACTGACCACAAAAGTCTTCAGCATATCTTCAATCAGAAAGAACTTAACATGAGGCAAAGACGTTGGGTAGAACTCCTAAACGACTATGATTGCGAAATTCGCTACCATCCTGGTAAAGCGAATGTCGTGGCTGACGCATTGAGTCGTAAGGAACGTACTAAGCTTCATTGTGTTCGTGTTCAATCTGACATTCAAGCTCGATCTGATATTCAAGCATGCATTTCTCAGGCTCAACATGCTTGTGTTTCACAAGACTTGATGGGTAAGGCATTGCCCTATCACATTAAGCCTGATCTCGTGCTGAAGGAAGATGGATCGTATTATTTCATGGACCGTTTGTGGGTCCCAAGCCAAGATGATCTTCGCGCTTTGCTTATGGATGAGGCCCATAAGTCTCGTTACTCTATTCATCCTGGCTCAGATAAGATGTATAAGGATCTTCGTACTCGGTATTGGTGGCCTGGTATGAAGAAAGACATTGCCTTGTACGTTTCAAAGTGCCTTACTTGTCTTAAGGTTAAAGCTGAACACTAACATCCTTCTGGTCTTTTGGAGCAACCAGAGATTCCAGTTTGGAAATGGGAAAACATCGCTATGGATCTCATTACTAAACTTCCGCGCACTAAGAAAGGTCATGATGCCATCTGGGTAGTTGTTGATCGTCTTACTAAGTCAGCGCATTTCTTGCCAATCCGTGAGGATTTTTCTGCTGAAAAGCTGGCTAAAATTTATGTGGATGAAATCCTATCTCGACATGGTGTTCTTCTGAACATTATTTCTGACAGAGATGCTCGCTTCTCTTCTCGTTTTTGGAGAACCATGCAATCTGCCATGGGGACCCAACTTAATCTGAGCACAGCATATCATCCACAAACAGATGGCCAAACTGAAAGAACAATTCAGCCTTTGGAGGATATGCTTATGTTAGTCCCTAAAGTGTGAGACTGACGCATCAAATTAATACAACCGGCTATGGTTACGAACTGGGTTGTACCGGGTTAGTTAATATTAGGTTTTGGACCTTTATAGGTCACTTGGGCCAAGCTTTAGGCCATGTGGGCCAAGCAGGCCCAAGGGGAGCGCATGTAGGGAATTGGGCTTGAGTTAGTATAAAAACAAGTTTCTAACTTGTTTTTAGGGTTGAACCTTTGGAACCTCAATTGTTACAACTTCTTTAGAGAGAGAGGTGATTCGATAGTGAAGAACACTTGTACTAGACGGTTTTGCTTTTCAAGTAATAGAATCGTGTGCAAGTGTTGAAAGTGATTCGGTATTGTTCTTCGTTTTTCAGTTTTTCGTGTTTATCTTGAATCATCTTGTGATTGGTTTCCACACTCTCACAAGATTAGGTTTGATATCATTGAAAGATCCGGTTTACGGGACTTACAAGTGGTATCAGAGTCAAAGAACCTGTTTCTAGGCTCGGTGTGATATCAAAGATTCAAGATTTTCGTTATTTTTGAGTTGGTGTTCTTCGCGTTCTTCGTGTTCTTCGAAGTGTTCATCGAAATTTTATCAAAATTCATTATATTTTGGTATTTTGATCGTTTTGGAAGTTGTTAAAGGATTGGGAATATTGTTTTATTTAAAAAAAAAGATTTGGAATTAAAAAATTGATTTGAAAAATCCCAATATTTTCGAGACATTGTTGATAATATTTTGAAAATTTCTTTGTTTCCAACTTTAAAAAATTTCCATCTTCTGAGTATTGTCGTCTCGAGTCCCTTTCTATCAACAGGTTTCGTGTCAACAACTTCACTCCACTGTGACAACAGGTCTCGACATCAACATATCATCATTAAGGTCTCGACTCATCAAAACACCGGTCTCGACTCTTCATCACCCTCACACAGTCTCGAGTCCCTCTCATACCACAGTTTATAGTTACTCTCAACGGTTTCGACCTTCTCACCAGTCGCAACAATCATTGTCGGCTACAAGATCCGTTATACGTCATACAAGATCACAGAGGTTTCGAGTTGTCAAGGTCTCGAGTTAGTGTCTGTTCTGGTTTCGAGTCATTGGTCATTCCGAGTCGCAACCATCTCTTACTGTTTCGAGTTCGAGTTTTCGAGTTCCGTTATCGACTCATCAACTTCACAACGTTTTCGACTCCAACGATTTCGAGTTCACAACCATCTTCCTGTAACTTCCGATCTCCGGCACCATCATCATCATCATCTGAGATTTCGAGTTGCTTGGTACTTTCGAGTCGATCATCCCACACCGTCAACCGTATATTCCGTCAATCACCATTTTCACCGTCCAATCTTCGTTCACCGTTCACCGCCACACTTAACGACTTCTATTACATCATTCCCCCGATAACAGATTGTGTCGCTACCATCACTTCTGGTCGTCGTCGTTCACCACCTCACCATTCATCGGCTTTCATATCTCCGGCAACCACTACTCGTTCCACCGCACCACCGTACCATCACCGTCACTGTCTTCATCGTTGTAGGTGGTGGCGCTTGAGATATCAAATTAGGATCTCTGGTAGTTTTGTTGAAACGAGGAAGAAGACAGTAGTCATTTTAGGGTTCTTATTAATTATAATAATAATAATAATAATAATAATAATAATAATTATAACAATCATAACTTCATCATTACTTAATCATTAGGCTTCTTTAATAATAATAATAGTAATAATAATAATAATAATAATAATAATAATAATAATAATAATAATAATAATAATAATAATAATAATATTAATAAATAGGGAAAACATCAAATAGAAAGTTAATTTTCGCTAGGAAGGATATCAAGCTATAGGATTATGACATGTGGCAAATTTTAAAATAAAGAGAAAGGGTATTTTAGTCAATCCAACTCCTTCTTCTTCCTTTTTCAAAACCCAGTAAATTCAAAAACCCACCATTTTCAAAACCCACCATCTTCAACTATTTCTTCAATTTCTATCTCAATAATCACTACATTATAGTGCGATTTTCATCACCAATCAATGATTCAGAACCCGATCAACGTGTTCTTCAGCTTTTTTTGAAGAAAACCCAGTTTAATTTCATAAAAAAATATCGTTTTTCCGGTGATTTTGGAGATAATCACTCGATTCGTTCGATTCGAGCGTTGATCAGTGTTTCTATCATTCAAATTTCGTCAATTGATGAAGAAATCGACTTCGATCCATGTAAGAAATTCTTTAATTTCATTTTCACGATCTGGGTTTTTGATTTATTCATTGCGTTTTACGATCTTTGCGAGGTCCCAGGGGCGGCAGCCCCTGGCGGGGTCCAAGGGGCAGAGCCCCTGGCTGGGGTTGCTCGGAAAATTTTTTTTTCGATTAAATTGCTGTACTAAAAACGCATCAGAAAAAATTAATTTTCCAGAAATTGGCTCATTTCGAAGACAGTAAATCGTAGACAATTCAGACAGTTCACAGTGACAGACAGTTTTATGTGTCCATTGCGTTTTTGAAATAAGAGAGTTTTATATGGTTTCTGGCTATTGCGTTTTAGAAAAAAACACATTTTTAAGTGTTTTTAGTCATTGCGTTTTAGGTAAAACACATTTTTTAGGTGTTTTCAGTCCATTGCGTTTTAGAATGAGTCATTTTTAAGTGTTTATAGGCCATTGCGTTTTACATATAAGACATTTCTTTGTGTTTTTTGTGCATTGCGTTTTAGGTAAAACACTTTTTTATGTGTTTTCTGGCCATTGCGTTTTACAAATAAGACATTTCTGTGTGTTTTCTGGCCATTGCGTTTTACAAATAAGTCATTTCTTTGTGTTTTTGGTGCATTGCGTTTTAGAAAAATGTCATTTTTTAGGTTTTTTTTTCATTGCGTTTTACGTAACTGGTGGTTTTTCTATTGCGTTTTACGCAACTGGGTTTTAAATTTTTTTTTTTTTTAAATATAGCAATAGTATACTCGTTTTAAAGATAAAAAAACGCTCGTTTTTTTGGTGCAATTTTTATAAAAAAATAATGTCGTATGAAAGAGTTATTAACGTTTAAAAAATGGGGGGGGGGATTGGAGGAGAGAGAAACTATTGGCTTGGATTGACTAGAATGCCCTTGAACAAACTCACGCGCCTCTTTTCTTCTTTTCAATTTCCCTGATTTAATCTTAGCCGTTGATTAACTTAATAGATGGTCAAGATCACTTCTTATCCTTCCTAGCCAAATAAACTTCCTATTGTATCTCCACCCTTAATAAATATTATTATTATTATTATGATTATTATTATTATAATATTAGTTAGATTATTCTATATATATTAAAAAAAATTAATAAAAAGGGGAAGGCTTGTTTGGTTTGTTACAAGTTGTGACAGGTTTTTTTAAGGTGCGATTTAGAAAGCGGGTTCAAAGGTTTGAGTTAGCGAGTACACGGGTTTTCGTTTGGTTTGTGTTTTGAGGAAAAGAACAAAAGCATCAACCGCCCACTGAAATTATGGCATTCATATTTCACAAACCCGTGGTTCAAGAAATGACTGTTGAAGATGTACTTTCTATTTTCTGCACTCCTGAGTGTAGAGAATGAGTTGAAGCCTATAGAATACACAACGCTGAGCTAATCGAAGATTATAATAACATTAAAAGGAAAAATTTCACTTTGGCTAATAATGAAAAACTTTTTAAGGAGAAAATCGAAGCTCAGCGAAAAGACATCATCCAACTCAAGGATGATGTTAGTGTAAAAACAGCTCAACTCTTCATTGTTCAAGAAAAACTATGCGATGTGACTAAAGAACTGGAGGATATCAGAGATAGATATCAAATAAATGAGCTAAATATTAAAAAATTTGATTCTTCCAACAAATTAGTCAAAAACCTGTGTGATCAACAGCTAGCATACCAGAAATGGAAAGGGTTGGGATTGGGTTTTAATCAGGCTCCTCCTCCTTATAATGACAATTATACTTACTTACATATGACTGAGGATGAGATGATGAATGAAAGCAAAATGACTTATGCTCCCAAAAACTGTAAGCCATCAGTAAATGTCAGACCTGTTGAAAAACAGGTGGTTAAACCAGTTTGTTTTGTGTCCAAGGGTACTTTTGATCCTAACGCTTCTTCATCATGTGCAGATGAAGTACCTGAAGTAAGATGGGGAGATGTGTTTGGGAATGAACAAACTTTAGATTCTGATTTCTCTAAATCTACTTTTGATAAAACTGATTCTGGTTGTGTGTTTGGACAATCGTTTTTGAACTCGTTTCATAGTTATGTTTCGTCTTCTATTGGGCTTGATGTTTTGGGCAAAACTGTGAATGCTTGTGATGAAACTTTGAATAATGTGTGTGATGATGGATGTTTTTCAGTAGCTGAAAATTGTGATTCTAATGTTTCTAACTCTTCAGCTGATGACAGTGTGACAGGTGAGGTCCCTCAGGATACATTCAGTGAAACCACTGAAACTTCTTCTCAAGAAAATCAAGAATGTCCTGATTCTTCTTCTGAATCAGTCTCAGTGGACGTCCCTAATGTTGAATCTAGTGGGACCCAATTGGAAACCGTGGCTGAAAGCAAATCTCAAGAAGATTCACATTATACATATGTTGAAGAAACATGTGTTGATGAAACTTCTGCATCTTCAGAAATTAAAACTGGATCTGATTTTGTAAAAGAAGAGCTGGTCACAATCAATGAACAGTCACAAGAAAATGTTTCTGAAAAGGAAATTAAAACAGAAACTGAATCGTCTTTTCAAAATGATACTGATAAAATTATAAAAGATGAAAAACATCATCCATCTGAATCTCATGCTTGTGCTAGTTCTGATCAACAGGTACATAAGAACTCAGAAAAGGCACATGGAACACATGCAAAGCAATCAAAGCAAGCTCGTTCATCTAAACCAACCAGATCGGCTACTGCTGCTAGCTCTTTGAATCTCCATACATTGAAGCGACAAACATGTTTCAATTGTGGAATTCCTGGACACATTGCTCGAAATTGTGTTCATCGCCCAAACGTGCAACAAAACGTTAATACTCACTCTTGTGCTGGTGTTTGTGAGCCGGTTCACAACACGCAAAAGGAGCCAAAACGAGTGGATCAAAGTCGAGGATATAAGAAGTCTGCTCATCAAGGACAATCACAATCCCATAAGGCTCGTGATAAGGTGATTGAAAGCTCCAATTAAGGAGAAAAGACGAAGAATGGTGCTCAAAGCAACAAGAATTCTGCAACGAGCAAATACAAGCACCCAAATTCGTCTTCGTCTGAAAGTAAAGTGCAGGCGCATCCAATGCAAGAAGGACCGGTTCGTCCTTCAGGGCCTGCAAGAGCAAATCTAGCTGATCAGAATGCTTTCTACATGAAGAGACAAACATGCTTCAATTGCGGCATTGCTGGTCACATTGCTCGAAACTGCACACATCGTTCCTATGTACCCTATTATATGCAAAATCAGACGGTTACATCAAAGGATAACTACCATTCTAAGCCAATGAAGGTATCTTCACCTAAGGCAATGAAGAATATGAATCCCAAGGTTAAACCTTCTGATGGGGATTGGAACGCTGCCAAAAACAAACGCAAAGCTTTTCAGGAACAAAAACGTGTTTCTAAAACTAACAAACCTGAAACAGTTAAAGTTGCTCAACCAAAGGCAACAAACACGTTTGTTAAACCAAAACAGATTTGGAAACCCAAATCCAAGGCAGCAATGTCTCCAATCCTTGAAACGAAAGGGGACTTGTGTTTAAAAGAAGTGTCTTATTTTGATGTTTCAGGTAAACCCAGGACCACGATGGCCTGGGTACCCATGTCTTACTAATCTCCTTACTTTTCAGGAACAACCAAGGATGAGCTGTTGACAATCTCTGGAATGTTGATAGCGGTTGTTCAAGAGATAAAAACGGGTAACATTTCACTGTTGCAAAAAGTTCAAATTTTTTTTACAGATGATATGTTTCCTTTGGAGGAGATAAGAGAAGTAAGATAAGATCAGCAAAAGGAACCGTTTAAATTCAGTACTTTGATTTGAATATTGATTAGTCTTCAATCTGATGACAGAACGGTTAAGAAAAAATATTTTTTCTCTCTTTTTCTTAGTTTATAACTTTGTACATAAAGTGTCCTTTCTCTAGTAAATGGTAAATTTGCGCAAAAATACAAGATTTATGCACAAATTTAGGGGGGGGGGGGGGAGAGGAACATATAGATAGATATAGAGTTTAGGGGGAGAAAACTCAGAAAATACAAAAACAGTTTGCTGTAAATATGTATTGCTTTAGGGGGAGAAAATGAGAAAAGTACAAAAACATTAGAAAAATGAAAAAGCCAAAAAGATAAATTGCATGATATGGGAAGTGAAATAAATGTTCGTGTTAAAGGGTTTGACTAACACATGTAAGGTGCCATAGCTGAAAAGACTAGGATCTACTGCGATATGTCGATAGGCTTGACGCTCAACATGATAAAAGATACTAAGTGATATAAACATAACGAACTATGTACCATGTGGGTAACATACCAACGGCGTATGATTTCATGATTTTAAATCTTGCGTTGATAGATAGCCAACATCTGAGGTTTCGGGTCTTTATATTGTTGAATCATCCGGGGATATATTGGCTGTCTTTCTGTTCAGAACTAAAATTGTACATGACCCCAGGAAAGAAAGCCACTTGGAATTAGCTCATTTCTATTTGAATGTCTGTATGTTGTCCCGATACACACAATTTTGATCTGATTATGAAATCTTCTCTGAGAAAGTCGTGTACCTCCTTTGCTGCATCCAGATACATGCTGACCTGGAGGTGCTAGGCAACGACAGCTTCTGCTGCATCCAGATACATGCTGACCTAGCTGTACGTTGTCGCGCAATAGATCTAATACACCCGAAAGAGGCCCTCTAGTGCCCAAAAGAAGCCCCAAGAAACCTATATCAAATTGAGAAAAACTCATTTGATCTGTATATTATACCATCTCTGCAAAAGATCTATTCTGTTCTCTTCTCAACCTATTCCCAGTTAAGATTTCAGAAATCTGGATTGGACTTGTGAAATATGTGATAGGGAAGATACTTGCATGATAGAGTGTGCTGTTTATATTTCCAGGATTTGATTAGTATTTATTTGGGTGTTCATTGTTAAGAAATCAAAACATGATAAAACAGATTATATGCAGACCTAGACACAATGAGGATATCTTAAAGGATGACATCAGTATACTCACCTGCTACGATGAATCGCTGTGCTTACTTTGATCGCGGGAGTATGCCTTGGAATGGGACACACGGGTATAATAGTATAATATTGCCTTAAGCATATCACGAAGTTGAAAAATTGAAAGTTGACGTTAAAGTTTAAGTGGACAAACATATTTGCAATCGCATAGACCAGTTTGATTAGGCTCGTACTGAAAAGTGTCCCTTAGTCTGCCTGAGAACGAATTTTGATCCCATTGCAATTGTAATTGTATATTATGGTAGTTGTTTATATTTTGAGTTTTTATTTGGTTTTAGTTCTTAAAAATTAAAAATTAAAAAAATAGAAAAATAAAAAAAATACAAAAATAGTGTGTTGCTTTTCCATAAAACCAAAAATCCAAAAATAGAGTGATTATTTGTTTTTTTTTTAAATTAAAATTATAACCGTTCTTGAAGATTTGACTTATCATAAAAAGTTGAAAGAGTTTGAATTGTGAAATCCGAGTACAAGTACTTGGATGTACCAAGTGTTCATATAGTACACTCCCTGTTGCATAAGAAATGTTTGCTTATGAGTTTGTGAGCATGTGCAGAACTTGATTTCAATCAAGAACAGGGATTGATGAAGACTGAGATGTTGTTAGTTGCTGAAGAAGCCTAAAGCATCACAACAACAAGATGTACCTGAGTCAGAAGAACCGGATACGAGACGCCGTTTGATAATGAAAGTGCATTTGAAGAAGTACCGTGAATCTGCTTGAAAGATAAAGATTGAAGAAGAAAAGAGGTGCTGAGAATCCTCCTCTCACCTTCTTTTTGACAAGATTTTCAAGCAAATGCTGATCGTGATCCTGATATGAAGCTAACCACAAGAGCTTAAGAAAGAGACCCAGTGCTGAGAGTTCAGAAGTCAAGAACTTCCACAACATCTGCAGCATAGAGACAACCATAGACTTCGTTGAAGATGTTGCTGAATTCAAGTTATGAAGACAATTTGATGGCATCAGTCTAGGGGGAGATTGTTAGGCCCTAAAGTGTGAGACTAAGGCATCAAATTAATACAACCGGCTATGGTTAAGAACTGGGTTGTACCGAGTTAGTTAATATTAGGTTTTGGACCTTTATAGGTCACTTGGGCCAAGCTTTAGGCCATGTGGGCCAAGCAGGCCCAAGGGGAGCCCATGTAGGGAATTGGGCTTGAGTTAGTATAAAAACAAGTTTCTAACTTGTTTTTAGGGTTGAACCTTTGGAACCTCAATTGTTACAATTTCTTTAGAGAGAGAGGTGATTCGATAGTGAAGAACACTTGTACTAGACGGTTTTGCATTTCAAGTAATAGAATCGTGTGCAAGTGTTGAAAGTGATTCGGTATTGTTCTTCGTTTTTCAGTTTTTCGTGTTTATCTTGAATCATCTTGTGATTGGTTTCCGCACTCTCATATAATTAGGTTTGATATCATTGAAAGATCCGGTTTACGGGACTTACAACTTAGAGCTTATGTGATCGATTTTGGTGGTAGTTGGGATTCACATCTTCCCTTGATTGAATTCTCCTACAACAACAGTTATCACAGTCGATACCAACAACCCTCTGCCGACAACAGCAGAGTCAGAACTGCAAGGGCGCATCTCGCAAGCCATCGCACAACTCGAGGCCCTTCGCTCCGAACACGGCGGAGGTACCTCAGGAAATGACCCACCCAGCGGCTGCACTTACGAGCAGTTCTTGAACCACAAACCTCTAGAATTCGACGGCACTGGGGGTGCCTTAGCTTTTGTGCGTTGGGTGGAGAAGACGAATTCTGTCTTACGGTTGAGCAAATGTGCCCCAGAACATCAGGTCACGTACGTAGCTGTACTATTTGTAGATGGGGCTCTGTCATGGTCGAACCTTCAGGTTCACACAATGGGCGAGACTACTACGTATGCTTTGACGTGGGACGAATTGAAGGAGCTAATGTGCAAAAGATATTGCTCTAGGGCGGAAGTCCAGAAGTTGGAAACTGAATTGTGGAACTTGAAAATGGAAGGTACACAGATAGCTGAATATGTGCAGAGATTTGGCGAATTATCACAAGTTGCATCGCGTTTGGTGGAACCAGAATCTAGGAAGATTGAACGTTTCATCGGGGGACTGGCACCCCAGATCCTAAGCCTGGTAACAACATCTAAGCCTTCAACAATCATCGAAGCAATCGACATGAGCGTGGCGCTCACTGAAGAAGCGATTAGACAAGGAAAATTTTCCACTCCGGAAGAGAAAAATGAGACTCCCGTAGAGTCATCTGGGGATAACAAGAGAAAACTTGTAAATTTTAAGAAGGTTACTCGGGTGAGTAACGAGAAGAAGGCCAAAAAGGGAAAAGACTACATGGGTATCCTACCTAAGTGCGACAATTGTCTACGTTATCATGTTGGGCGATGTAAATATGGAAAATGTGATAACTGTGGTAAGAGGGGGCATCCTAAGGAAACTTGTAGGCAAGGTATTGAACGTGGAAATAAAGACCAAGATGATAACAAGAATCACAGAGGAAACAACGACAACGACAAAGGCAGGACGAGTGACAAACAAAAACGTGCTCGAGGTTGTCTTAATTGTGGGAGCAAGAAGCATTTCAGAAGATACTGCCCTAAGAAGAGCCAGGCACAAGGATAAAAGCTCAGTAGCAGAGCTAGAAGAGCATGCCAGGAAATCCAAGCATGGATATCGGTACGTCCCATATTACTCAACGTTATGCATTCGTGCTGCTAGATACTGTTTCAAATTTTAGCTTCGCATCTCTAAAGTTTGAGAGTATACTTGGTTTAAAAACAAGTAAGTTAGATAATCCGCACATGAAAGTACTAGCTAACGAAAAAACTAGTGGAAGCCAACGAAGTAACTGGAAACGGCATGATAGAACCCGGAGAGCGTGAGTTTATGCTTGATGTACTGCCAGTTGAATAGGGAAGCTTCGACAAGGTAATTGGATGGATTGGTTGTCAAGTGGTCGAGCGGAGATTGACATCCGCGTCCCAATGGCGATGGAAGTAACGATCTTGACTCATGAAGCGGGGTACGCCTTTACATATTGTAAATTGCTTGAAGGCACGAATATTGTTTGCGAATAGGATGTGTTCTTGACTCATGTCGAGGAAAAGGGAGTCGAAGGACCAAAACACGAAGATACTCCTGAGATAAGGGAATACCCTGAAGTCTCCCCCAAAGACTTGCCAGAAATATCTTCTCAACGACAAGTCGAATTTCGCATCGATTTGACTCCAGGCGCCGCGTCTGTAGTTAATGCACTCTAGAGACTTACACCTTCAGAAATACAAGGATTGATAGTGTAGTTTCCGTAGTGGATAGAGAAGGAAGATAACAGACCAAAATTTCCGTTTTGGGTAAACCCAGTTTTGCTTGTCAAGAGAAAGGACGATGACTTTCAAATGAACCTCAAGCTACCAGGAGTCGGACGAGCTAGCCAACAAGAGTTAACGACTCTTGCTAAGGATTGACAAACTACTTATTTGACTAATTGCGAGGATCCAACCAGTATTTCCTGACTGATCGATGATCAAGTAGCTCTAAATTCAGGAAGAAAATATTAAGCGTGCACAAAAATGGTGTTTCCGACACGATGCACAGAACAACCTTACACCGAATTCGAAACTTTGAGAATCCAGAAAACTGGTACTTAGGATCTTTGGAAACCCTGGCCCAAACTCGTAAAGGTTGTTACTTAGGAACCACATTCGCCAACCCAAGCAGACACCGTTAACCTAACATATATGCCATTTCCGTTGACCAAACAGAAAGTACTTGAATCTCTTTTACTTCTAGCGAGTAGAAGCTTGCATCTCTACTCCCCTTTAATGGTAGTTGCATCACGTTAATTTTCTTCGCTGGGAGCGAACACACATTTGCTTCGATATCTGGTCATTTCTTCATTTTAGCAGATACTCGTCATTCCTTTTCTTGGAAACTTATTTGTCACACATGCACCATTTGCTACGTGTGCGACTTCATTTCGAATAAACGCTTCATTGAAGTTCAAATGTTATGACGCTAAATCTAGTTACTGGTTTGTGATTCGAATGACCTACATTATTGTGACTATTGACTCTTTTGCTATCAAGTCAACACACTTTCTTGAAACTTCATTTATTTCAAGCTGCACTCATGGTTTATCTTTGTGACCATGCCGAGATTCCTTTGTGGATACATACGTTTATTTCCGGGTTACGCTGAAACCCAGTTCAATTGCTTGAACTTATCCACTTCGTATATTCAGTTTAAGACGTTATATGATGTATTGAGGGCATCATATTCAAATATTTTACAAATGTTCCTTGCTTCGAGCCGTAGTAGACTTGCTTGGTCTGCGGCTCCCGTAAATCGTTCATTGATGTCGATACCTTGCGGTAATACTCTCACGAAATTGAAGCTTGCGCTAATTTGGTTACGCATCTCCCACGCGGATTTAATTGTTTATCCATTGACTCGCCGTAAATCCGTTTTGTTTATCACAATCAAAGCAATCTCAACACAGTTATGTGTTAAGGCAATGGTACGTAGATTCATTTCATGGCACGATGTACCTCCTAACGACTCTTTCGTTACAAAATAAACACCTTGTAGTATTTATTGTTTTCCATCTTCAATCAGAGACGGTAATACTTTGATGTTCCATATACAACTAAAGATTTTATGACCTCGTGTAAATCAAACCCTCAGGCTTGTTTCGGTGCACTTTCATTTGATTTCCAAAACGGTGAACTTGTTCAGTCACCACTATACTTGAATTATGTCAGTACGACACCTTGTGGTGTCATTACAAACTTGTAGCTTGTGCTAATCAGGGTCAACCGTTCCACGCAAAACTGCATATACTTTCGCTTGACTTGTCATTTAAACATATCTGATGCAACTACGAATCAAGACAATGATACACCAGATTCGCTTGTATTTCATTCGGTGTACTTTCGAAATTTAAGAATGTCAACACACTAAACCTTACCATCCATTTACTCGGGAGTTAGCAGACCATTTTACTATTACATTGAGTTGTTGATTTTGAAGTCATATAGCGGATGCTAGGGGTTGTGAAAACTCGTTTGCATATTCCGATCGATCGTTCGAGAATCTTATTAGTCAAAACTCCTCTTTTGTGGAACCCCCCTGCTAGATGGATTACACTAGACTAATATGTCTTGTACCTTTGACATCAAATGCTAAAAGCACATACCCTATAACCATAGGATTCGGGTTGTATTATATAATCTTGGACTCACCTGATAAGAGTGAGGTTTGATTCGGTTTGGTGATTATCTACCTCGGTATTAGTCATGTACATACACGCATGATGTAACCATAAGGAGTTAAGGTAGTACAAATTTCGAGGACGAAATTTTCTTAACAGGGGGAGAATGTGACAACTGTCAAATTTTGCATGCATCCGTACGTTTAATTAATATTGATTTGTGCTTAATGACTGTGCTAAATTTCAACTGACAATTTAAACTGCTTTCTGATTTCTGCTACATACATACACATGCATCACATTCATACTGTCACTCCATTTATTACACGCAAACTTTAGTGACAAACTTGATGCACAAAGCACAGTTAGCATAGTTAGCGGACAACCCAGAAAACATGCTGACAATGCCAGCACATAGACAGACAATGTTTTTGAGGCCGGAATGAGCCAGAGACAGGATATTACACTAGTAGGGAGTGTAGGGAAGTGAGGACCATAAAACTGCGTCACTAGGTGATAGTTATAGTGCCGGGAAGTGCCTAAAACACACTCTAAATGCAGAATTCTGCACTTAATAACAAAATTCAGCATTTAACTATGCTAGTAATGTGCAAAAACTTAACTAAATGGTCTTGTACACTTTCCAAAGTGTCGGGAATTAATTGTGACACAAAAAATATTATAAAAGACACATTACGGATTAATTAAGCACTTTAACGGAACAACACCCAACCGAACAACCGGACGTTACCCGGAACACAAAAATATTGTCAAACACATTGTTTTTATTTTACTAAGCTAGTTAGGGTCCCCGAACACCCTAACACACTATATATTTCATAACACACCAAAACCCACCAAATATATCATTTGATTTCTAACTAAACTAGTAACTAAACATTGAAACCCAACTCTATACCCCCCCCCCCCTTGGAACCGGTTACCATGGGTGTCCCCACCCATGGATTTGTTTGAATATAAAAATGGATTATGTTGGGGATTAAGAAGCATTTTATACAAAGGATAAAGAAGTGTAGGAGGTTATAAGAGTTAACCTCAAGACCGTCAAGACAACATCACAATTCACTCAACTCGCTCTCCCTCTCTTCCCTTGGGTTCGGCCGTGAGCCACCACAACCACCACCACCATCATTCAAGCTTCTTCAATCATTCCAATGGCATCCAAAGGTGTTAGAGATCATACAACGAAGCTCGGTGTGTTCGGAAACTCAAGGACCTCTCTCATCTTCTTTTAACCACCACTTTTATACTCTTGAACTCCCCTAGCCTTGTGCTATTGGTAAGTCTCTTAGATCTTCATCCTCTTCATGTTTTTGATGGTTAATAGCTAAAGAATGATGAAATCTCAAGAAACACTAAAAACATAAACAAAGTCTTGAATATAAACTAACATAGTGATGAAGTATGGTTAAAATGATGAAGAAATCATGATAGTCATGTGTTGTTATGCTTGTTGATCATTGTTTGCTAGTAAAAATGATATGGATCATCATATGGACTTGCTAAATCATGATTAAAAACATGATCTAGCAAGGTGAGAAAATAGAAATGTGTAGGATGATGAAACCATCCACACATAAACTATGAACTTGAATAAATGAACGTTTTCTTGAAAAATGAAGATCAAAGTAGGTTATAACCTTGTAGATCTAAAGATCCATGAGTGGTTTTTCGAAAGAACCAAGTGAAAAGTATGAGTTTTGTTGAAACTTGGATTTTACATAAACTTAACACATTTTTAGTGGATAAACAAGTGTAGAAACACTTGTCCAATAAGAGAATTTCACAAAGAAATATTTTTAGAAAATATGACTAGAAGTTGTGAATATTCAAACTCGTTAAAATGAAGTTTTTAAGGAACTAATCACATTTTAATGGTAATAAGACTCACTAAGTATGCTAGTAAGTTACTACATACTTTTATAAATTTTCAAGTTCATAAGTTTATAGTTTATGCTTGTTTTTGACAAGTTTGGTAAATAGAGATTGTATGTTGTTGATTGAGAATCGTTTGAATGAATTACAGCTCCAAAATGATACCAAAAATTGCCAAAAATTGCAAGGAATAAAATACTTAAGTTACACACATAATATTGTGAAACCGAACACAAAAACGTAACTTATGAAATATTTCGGGGCATACCATTACACTATATTTTTGGTAAATCTTATTTTGGAAATGAAAGTGAAAATATGATTTCGTAAATATTACCAAGTATATCAAATTTTTGACAACGATATAATATATTATATTTAGGAGATAAAAATATATTTTCCTAGTATATTTAGAAGATATGTAATTTTTGAGAAAAATATATATTTTCTGGGACAATACATGATTGGACAAAATAAGTTTATACATTTAAGTGAGACTTGAAATATATGGTTTCGGAAATATATATTGGGAATATATATATTAACATATTTTTATTTGGAAAAATACACCGAAATACGACGCCATTACTTGGCAAGATATACAAATACAAATACGAAAATACATGTATGAGATACCCCCACCCTTGGGAAGGAAATACGAAGTTAAAATACTTGAGAAGTAGGAATATGAAATATTGTTTAACAATTATTCCAAACATTAACTATAATTTAAAGTTAAAATAATTATTTTAACTAATAATTGTAACCTGGAATAATTTTGGGAACACAAGAAACGTAACTCAAAAACCTTCATACTAAGCAAAGGCACGACCCGTTCATCTAATAGACGTTAGTCCACTGTAGGTAGTCGTGTTGGCTGAGGAGACTTGGGTTACACATACTGAAGACGCAATACTGTGAGTTCATGTTCCCCCTTTTCTCTTTACTGTTTTCAGTTTTATACTTCGGGTGTGAAATACATGCGACAATTATCACAGACATTTATTTACATGGTATGGTTAGCGTAGGGAGGGTTTTTACTACTAGATCATGTGAATGAGTAGGTCGATTAAGGCCATCAATCCTCGTTGTAGGACCAAGGGGCATGAGTTATAGGTCTATTTGGGTGTAGCGAGCCCCACCCCTGAGTCCGCTGAGTGGACCATGTGGTGACTATCTCTTCCCGCCGAAGCCCGGTGCGGAATCCGCTAGGTTTGAGTCTTCCTGCATCACTTCACACATATCAATGGCCTTGCAAACCATTGGTGATCTCTTTTTCCTTATTGCTACATACCAGGGACTTATATTCATACTTACAACATTTTCAAAGGTTTATACATACACACAAACGAACACATGAACTCGCTCAACTTTTGTTGATGTTTTTTAAACTACATGTATTTCAGGAAATTTTAATGGATCTGGCGGGGGTTGGAAGTTTTTATGCTGCCTTAGGAATAAAGATGTCATCCATGGTCTTTGAGTTTGGACGGTGTGTCTTATTCCTGGACGAGACATGTCTTCCAAACCTTGGTATTATTCAATATCTTTTGACGAGTCCTTAATGAACTGAAAAACAATTTGTACGATTTGTAAAACTTGAATTTGGTGTCTACGTTTTAAAACAATGTTGTTATGTTTTGAACTTATATTACGGATGACAAACCTATGGTTTTATCATATAGTTGGTGTTATGATTCAATGCAATGATATTAAGAAAGTCACACCATAATCATGCTTCCGAAAAAGTTAGGGTGTGACAGTGCATACGTCTGTCGACTTCATCTTGTATCGAGTCTTGTATTGTTGTAGGCATGAAGTTCGAGAAAACATGTCAAATTAGGTAATTTCGCTTGAATGGTTCAAGGTGTAATTTAGCACGAAATTACATTGTAATTTCATGTAGAATTACAATTTCGCTTGAATCTCCATTTTCGCATGAGGGTAATTTCGTTTGAGACATGTTCAAGCGAAATTAGGTTGCCTATATATAGTGGGTCTGTAATTTCGTTTGAAGTCATTCTTGTATGTGTGATTTCGGAGCCGAAGTGCTGCCGAAGTATCGTCTCGCTGTAAATCATTGTCAAATCAATCAAGAAGACAGTTAATGTGTATATCTATCTGAGTTGACCTTGATACGTTTGTTTCCGCCTCTCGTATCAAGCAAAAACTCTTCTGAACGACTCGTTTGGTCGGTAAACGATCCTACAAAATTCACACTTGGAGAATTTAGCAAAAAGTTGTTCCTTCTTCATAAGTTCCAAGGTCAAACGAAGGTGTTGCTCGTGGTCGGCTCGAGACTTTGAATAAACGAGAATATAATCGATGAACACAATGATGAATTTATCTGTATAATACAAACCTTGTTCATTAAGTCCATGAAGATAGCTGGGGCATTCGTCAAACCAAAAGGCATGACAGTGAACTCGTAGTGCCCATATCTCTTACGGAATGCAGCTTTGAGAATATTTCTTCGAGTACCCGAAGTTGATGATACCCAGATCGCAGATCAATCTTGGAAAAGCATGAAGCACCTTGCAGCTGGTCGAAGAGATCATCAATTCTAGGTAGGGGATATCGATTCTTGATGGTAAGCTTATTAAGCTAATGATAATCGATACACATTCGAAAAGATCCATCTTTCTTTTTCACAAAGAGGACAGGAGCTCCTCAAGGCGAAAAGCTCAGACAGATGAATCCTTTATCAGACAACTCTTGAAGCTGTTTCGATAACTCTTGCATCTCCGACGATGCAAGACGATAAGGTGCTTTCACAATCGGGTTGGCATTCGGTACAAGGTCAATATGAAACTCGACTTGACGAACTGGAGGCAAACCATGCAGTTCATCGGGAAACACCTCTGGATAATCCCGAACAATCGGAATATCCTGAATACTCTTGCTCTTGCCTTTCTCCTCGGTGACATGTGCCAGGAAAGCAACATATCCTTTCGCAAATAATTTTGGGCCTTTGTACACGACATAAGCTTCAAACCACCAGATGGCTTCTCGCCACGAACTTCTAGAACATCGCTAGATAGAAGAGGAATACGAACAATCTTATCGAAACAAACCACCTCAGAATGATGTTTGGTTAACCAATCCATCCCCAGGATAATATCGAAACTCCCAAGTTGCATCGGCGTGAGGTCAATGGGAAAAAGATGGTTATCAAGGTTTAACTGACAATCACGAATAACAGAATCGAGAACAAGAAGTTTACCAGTAGCAACTTCGACAGATAAGGGTTTCCTCAGTTTAGTTCTAGGTATCGCAAGCAAAGGTTCAAAAGATAATGAAACAAAACTTCTATCGGCACCAGAATCAAAAAGAATAGATGCAGGTCGATTGTTAACAAGAAACGTACCATTGATGACGAGATTGTCAGCTCGAGCCTCGTTTGCATTTAGATTGAATGCTCGTCCACGAGTGGGATTCACATTTGCATTGACATTGACATTCACGTTTGGATTTGCATTTGCATTTGCCAACCTCGGACAGTTGTTGCGAAAGTGACCGAGATCTCCACAATTGAAACATGAACCCGGTGGGAATCTAGCAGCATTCCCTTGAACTGGAGCTTGATTCTGAACAATCGGATTCTGACCCAGGCGACAGATGTTGGCCAAATGCCCAAGCTTACGACACGTTGTGCATTGCTTACAAGCTTGTTGTGCAACATGATGACCGTTGCAGCGAGCACAATGAGGTGCGGTACCAGCATACGCTTTCTTCGCAGACGGCTGAGCTGGTGGGTTCTGAGCAGTAACTGCAAAGTTTTGAGCACCCTTGCACTTTCTCGACTTCTTCGACGACTCACCTTTCTTACCCTTACCCTTTTCCTTGACAGATTCGGTCGACTTCTTCTTATCACCCTTGCAGGTAAGTTTACCCTTCCTGACTTGCGACTCAGTCAGGGTAGCAGATAACTCGATCGCATGGCGAACAGTAGTAGGATTAACGCCAGTCACAATATCCTGTATGGAATCGGGTAAACCATCGATATACCTCTCTATCACTTTTTCCAACGAGGTAACCATAGTAGGACACAAAAGACTGAGTTCCTCAAATCGATCCGTATACGCATGGTGTTCTCCCCCATCTTGCTTGAGATCGTCAAACTCTCGTTCCAAAGCTCGAATTTCGTGACGGGGACAAAACTCTTTCATCATGAGAGCTCGAAGCTCTTCCCATGTTTGTGCCAATGCCACTTCGGCACCCCTATCGCGCATCACTCCGTTCCACCAAGTAAGAGCACGCTTCTCAAACACACTTGATGCAAATTCAACCTTACGCCCATTCAGATATTGCACATGTCTTAATGTGCTTTCAATACTTTCGAACCATTGAAGGAGCGCAGTTGCTCCTTGCGACCCAGAAAACTTTAGCGGCTTAGCAGAATTGAAATTCTTGAAATTACATTGTGCATTGTTATTATTGTTGTTGTATAGCTCGTGGATTTGGGTTACAACACCTGGAAGCACAGCAGCCATTTGCTGAGAGACAAGGGCTGCGACTTCTTCAGCAGTAAAAGATTGTGCATCATGTCGAGGAGGTATTGTCTAATAAGGAAATATGAGAAACGAGTGAGGTCGACAATTAGGAAAAACAAAAGAGGTATTGAAAATATCGACGAAACATAAGGAAGGCGATCATTTGTTCGTTACCTCAAACAAACGACACACAGTGACTAATCACAGTATTGAATCAAAATAATGTATCGCGAAGACCTGCTCGCCTATAAGTGAACACTCACCCTAAGAGTTCCCAGGTAAGACTGACTGGTCCGATTATGTGGATTTGTACGAACACTCTAGCCTTAGACAGAACACTAAGGCTACATGCATTCACTCTTCCAGTTTGCACGTGTTCACATTATTTAGACCCAAACTTTGATGAGATTTTGAAAACTCAGAAGGCACTAAGCCAAAAATGAGCTAAACTGGAAGGGTTCAAAACCTTATAACAGGGTTCATAACCTAGTAATCAATCATCCTAGAACGGATGATTAGTTTTCGAAGCAGATTCGGATTTTGTGTTCTTGTTGTGGTTATCACCTAAGGGTAGGTGACGGTTATGTTTTTAAAAAACTAAACGCAAATCAACTTGCGTTGGGGTCCTAGAAGTTATAGTCTAGGTCAAAACATTACTAATAACCTAATTCCCTATAACCATTGGCTGTGATACCAACTCTTCTGTCACACCCCGACCATGTGAAACTAGAAATCGTGGCGGAAACGTCGGGGAGTGTTGTAACAGAATTATTGCTTCACAACCATGGATACAAAAGAGATTCGTTTTATTTATTCATTAAGTAATTTACATTGCTTTAGCATGAAACAAACAGGTTATATATCGACTATCTTTGTTATTATGTCACTAAGGTCTCGTCCAGATCCTATGTGACTCATGCATCTTAGCAATCAACATCAAGCAACATCACCTGAAACATATGTAAAAACAAAGTCAGCAAAGAAATGTTGGCGAGTACATAGGTTTTATAAGAGTATCGGATTCATGGCTAGTTTACATGTTGAAATACCTTATTAAAGACCTTGTTTTGAAAAGCGTATAGTATTTCAACATAATTACCTGACTCAAATCAAGCGGGTTATAATTTATAAAACCTCGTAGCCATGATTCTTAACCCAAAAACATTTGTTTTAGTAAACCAATCATTTATCCAACTCGTTTAACTTGTTCAAATCGTTTCGAAATCGTTAACTCGTTTAAATCGTATGAAAATTGTTTAACTCGTTTAAGTCGTTTAAATCATCCTCCTTTTAATTGTGAAAACTATTTTTGGTCATCTCGCTATAACATTCAAACCTTCGTGACTCGTCTATCTCGCTTCTTGCATTAACAAACCACCAAAGGGTAAGTTAACAATCACAGATTCAGTCGTTACCCACCTAACCCACACATAACCATGGGTGCAGTCTGGTAAAGGGATTTGTTAGATCCTATGGTACCATAACCTAATACTGGTCAGTTCGGCCAAAATTAATGAATGTCATTTGTTATGTAACTACAACCAATAAGTTCGTTCACATTATCGAAATCGTTATTAGTTTAGTATAAACCATCTCAATCGTTTTTGAAACCCTCGTTAAAACATCGAAATCGTTTTAGTACATATGAATCACCCCAAAACAATCGAAAACGATAAAAGAAGGGATCTATGTACTCACCTTTGGGTGCGTTTTTATATGTTAACATAATCCCTCAAATCGTTTATTCGTCCTAAATTAAAAAAGAATGATTTAATAATAAAAAAACCCACAAAAATACCGAAGTTTCTCCGATACTTAGAATTTTAACATAACTTTGAGATCTTTCTCAAAAAGTTATTATTTTTTATTATATTGGTGTTTTTGTATACATTTGAGTTCACATATATATATTAAAAACTTTGCGACTCAAAGATTTTATTGGTGACCCTTATCATGTTATAAGCAATATATCTACGATTTACGCGTCGTATTATATGTATTCAAACATGATGTAGATTTAATATCGTAATACACATAATATTGTTAAGTATCAACATGTCATTATACACATATTGTAAAATAAATAGCACATTGTAACACATAAGATTTACCTATGAACAACCCATTCTAGTGTATGTCGAAAAACACTTATTTTAGCGATTCGGTAACATTTTTGGGAGTCGGAAGTCACGTATAACTAACCAAACACCAAGTAAATTTATATAAGTTAATATATTTATTTTCATATCAAAAATATCAGTTTGGTTACTGATCTAAAACAGTTTTATAAAAATCCTCCGAAAAGCCGATTTTTAACCGTTTTACCGCATAGTCTTGCATCAAACGTTACCCGAACCATCCCAAATCGAAACGACTTGATATTTTAACATAACCCACGTTATTTACTGAATAAAATAGTGGTTATACTCATGATAGTGCAGGTCTCACATAAAGCACAATAATCATGCAAATTTCACATATTTTAGCACTTTTTAAGCTATATGTACAACATGCAAAGCTCTCAAACCTATGTCAAAGTTTCATGCCATTATAATATACCAAATAATGTTATTTTTAGTGTTTATAATCTGTTCTAAAACATTTTTGTCATACAATCATTTTTTATCATTTCTTGAGCTTTAAATCAACATGTATTCTCATATACAAGTGCCTAAAGCACACTATCATAGCATCATCATTTTATATTAATCTAAATGCATCCAATATGCAACTTACTCATGTCCATTTGCTGATGTATTTAAAGTATTATCATATCTTACACAAATCAGCAAACACTTGCATTTTAACTATTATCCAAGAACAAGTAACAACTTAAACAAGTATTTACCAATGATCAAGCTCAAAACTCATATACACATATATATATGTACGGTTATATACACTCATATACATCACCATTCTTATTTTGTATCAAGACCCATTTCTTTTTAGATTTCAAGTTTGTGAAAAATTCCAAGATTCAAGAGAAACTTCAAATCATCAAGAACAACCAAGAATCAAGAGTATGATTTAAACATAAACTTTATACCCTCAAGATTCAAGTAAGTTGTTGATGAGATTTTGAAGATATGGAGCTTGAAATCACTTGAAAGCACCTTGGAAACTCCTTTAGATCTTCACACCAACTTGAAATATGCTTGAAATGGAGCTTGATTATGAAGAACAAAGTTGAAAATTTTGAAATGGTGATGGTGGTGGGGGGTTACGGTTATGGGAGAGAGAGAGAGAGGAGGATGGGGTGTAGTGTTGAGTGTTGTGAAGAAGTGAAGTGATCTTGTAGAATCCAAGTGCCAAACTTATAGTGATCTCTTCCAATATTTTGTCCATACAATCAAGCAAGATCTAAATATAAAATAAGAATGAAATCTAGGAGATATGGTGTATCTTAATCAAATCTTCCAAGATCACAAAATCTCCAAATGTATCTAAGTAATATCAAATAGGATCACTAGAGATCTTGTCAAGATTGTATAGAGATATGGAAGATCTATAAGAGATTACATGCATCTACAGTTGTCCATAAAATTAAGCAAAATCCTAATAAAATAAAAATCAAATCTTTAGAGATTGCATAATATCTAAAAGGATCCAAGGTAGATCAAGTTAGATCATGTAGAATCTTGGAAATATTTGGTGGGGTCACCCATAATGTGACCCTAAATTCATATGGGGGGAGTGTAAATTTTGATTGGTAAAAAAAAAAAAAAATAGATATAAACAGGCATTAACTGGATACCGGGTATTATATCTAGTGTTTAAATCCTGGTTTATGGCTTTCTAAATTATTTTTATTATTCTATAAAAATAAACTCGCTAAAATATTACTGAAATAAATTTCAGTTGTCGAGACTGGCTGTGTTGTCTGCGTTTTGTAGTATATGCACTGTGTTACGCGGTACACGCTTAAACTTGAAAAATAACATTTTTAAGCGTGTTGATTTATTTTTCAACACGAACCTAATTAAAATAAAATTTTAATCATAACAGAATATTATTTTTTTTGGATTTAAACTTTATCCGGGCGGTCACCAATGTTCGTTTCGCAGTTTTGTCGTAATTAGTTCTAAAGTTCGAATAAACATGTTTTTGCTATACCAAATCCTTCGAAACTTATTTCTAAGTTATGTAAAGGGTATTTAGGGTATGTTAAGCCTATGTCACTATTCCGGAGTGTTTGTTGTGTTAAACTAACTGCGTTTACGCACCAATTTGCGTATAACCTTCCAGAAAGTGATTTAAAGCTTGAAATCGGAATCGAATCAAATCGTAAAATCATCAAAACAAATACACATATAATAACACCAAAGCACATTGTTTTATTGATATTTGACATTGTTTTATATTATACATCGATTACTGAGCACAGTTCTCACAAACTCGGGGCATGTCTGCAGAACACGGGGCCGTGTTCAGCCGACTGTTTTCAGTTTTCTATGAGAATTTCACTGTTTCTTGCTAATTCTTTGGTGTTTTCTTTCAGATGGCCAAGAAATTCACAAGATTCAATGCAAACGAGTTGGATGCTAAAGCAAGATACGATGTCCAAAGAACTAGGCCCGAAGAGTATCCACGACAAGTATGCACGGATCTTCTAGATACAGTGAACCAGCTAGACCGCTTCAACAATATTGTCACCGGCCCAGTAAGAGTCGCCCTGTGCACTCGGCTCCGCTCCATCCACGAATATAATATGGAATTCTATAGCACGGTCTCTTTTAAAACAAAAGCCGATCCGTTTGACAACGATGGGGTAGAGTTCCGTTGTGGGGGAACTGTGTACTCAATCACGATCTCACAGTTTAGGGAAATAGTCAGGTTGTATGCAGAAGAAGACGCGGGAGATGAAGAGAACACCGGCGGTCTACGAGAGATTCAAGAAAATCGTCGCCAAGCTGTGTAGGATCGAATTCTAACCCGAACGAGTCTATCAGAGGAGTTTTTGTCAATTACAGGTGCGGAAAACAAGTAATTAACGTAGAAACAGCTAGATCTTCACTTAAATCACCTTTCTGATTGATATAACAGCGTTTACATCAAAATCTCACACCGGCAGCACCTCGGTATGGAAAACAAGAACGTTACAAGTGATTTCGCTCCTAGTGTATATATAGGGACTAGGTTTCGCTTATATGGACATGTCCATAAAAGCCAAACCATCTATAAGGTTTCCCACATACGGACATGTACACATAAGCGAAACCATCCATTAGGTTTCCCACATACGGACATGTACACATAAGCGAAACCATCCATAAGGTTTCCCACATACGGACATGTACACATGAGCGAAACCATCCATAAGGTTTCCCACATACGGACATATGGTTTCCCACATATGAACATGTCGGGAAATCTCGTACAATGTGCCCTAATCTAACATTCTAAGACTAAGACTCGATACAAGACGAAGTTGACAGATGTATGCACTAACAGACTCCCCCTCAGATGTTGACGAGTCTTAAGTGTCGAGTCTTCGCATCTTCAGTCTTGATCTATCTCTAGGCTTCACTCTCTTAATCTCTTCTTGCAAGTCTTCAGACTCCCCCTTGCGATATGCTGGCATTTCTTCAGTTCATCAGCAACATCAGCTTTAGGATCGTTGTCTGGCTTTCATCTAACAGCTTCTCAATATCAATCAGCCTGACTCTTCATGTCTCAAGATCATTGCCTGGCTATCTCCAATCAGAATCCTCAGGTATTGGAACCTGGCTTCTCATTTAGTTCAGATCTCAGGAACGAATAACCTGACACATCTTTATCCTGCAAAAACTCTACCTCAAAGTAAATTTCTCTCACATACATATTTCGAACATATAAACTTGCACTAACTAAGACTCTTCTTCAAAAACCCAAACCAAATGATTTTTCAAATCAATCTGATGAACCACTTGAAGGTTTGAACAAAAATAATCAGTTTTAAAGACAAACTCCCCCTCAAATTATACTCATCATGTTTAGCACTTAGAATTTTGAAAATCAGCTTTTCAATACCAGTTGTCAAAAATCTTTTTGGATTTTCTGAAACTTTATGCTAAAACACACTGAAAATCTTTTTGGATTTTGAAATAAAGAAATATGAAATGCAATAACGAAATATTTACAAACAATATTTTTGTGAGTTCGTATAAGAGGATCATATCAGTTTTTGAGACAGGTCACCAACACCGTTATGCTTCATTTCATTTTAAGTTTTAAACAATTCACCTAGATTGCTAGTATATTTGTCCACTTAAATTTTCACACAAAGTTCAATTGATTGGAGATACAATGTTAATGTTTTAATGACTTGAACTTATCCATGTGTCCCACTTCTTGAATATACTCCCGTATCCAGATCCAAATATTCAGTCTTATAGGTGAGCATACCACAGATGATATCTGTAAAGGGGTTAAATTGCGAGGGCTGTGAGAGCTCAGGTCGATACTTCCGTATACGCAGAGAGATGACGGCTTCGACTTTTCGGTGTGTCCCCTTTAGAGGATCTTTTGATTTCAACAGCAGCGACTATCAATTTTATTGTTTCATCAGCTTGCTGAGGGCGATGCTATGTTTCAAGCATTTACGGAAAGCATTATGCGGGGACTAGGTCAGTACTTCCATACAACAGAAGTCCCGGGATAATACCCCATATATCACTGAGCATAAAGACCTAGTATCTCAGAATAAGGGACCTTTCAAACAAGATTTCAGGGGTTACCTATATATCCAAGATATTGTTACCCACATAATGAGCAAGTTTGAATTTTTAAGTTTATATCTCGTCACCATCTACTAAATGTGTAAAAACCTACTGGCATATCCGCAATGAGATTATTTATCACATTTTAACTTTCCAATTCTTTAGCATGTTGTGACAGTCCACTGATGTACTATCATTTCCTCTTTTCACAACGAAACTCATTTTTGAATTTTATCATGTTTTTGGCTTTTTCAGATTTTCTAATGTTTTTGGATTTTCTGAAATATTCTACTCCCCCTAAAATGCAAACACATTAAAGAAATTTGAAAACTATCTAAGTTCTTGACCCACTTGAAGAAAGTTCAAAACAAAACTGTACAGAAACATGACAACCGATATCAAATCGCCTCAATTCGCCTCAATTCGCCATTCACTAGGCATAAACAATCTGAACTTCCCCTTTCACAAACCATTTTCTCATTTAGATTTCAAAACACTTAAGTTTGTTTTAATCAAAATGATTTTTCCGGAAAATGAGTTTGTTTTTACCACTTGTAAGTTTACCACTTGTTTAAGTACGGGGATATGGTTCATCATCGTGTTAGTTTTTATCAAATGTAGTAAATCAAGTACAACTTAATGTCCTTGATTCACTGTTTGCAATCAAGCAACCTCTAAACCAGTTGTAAGAATAACCACTTGTAAATATAACCAATCAATACCAATTGTAGAAATGAGTCATCTACATTTTACCCATCAAAGTGCCGATTCCTGCTTCTCTCTTACCAACCTGGAAGCTCCGGCGTAGTCATTCAACCTGTAAAATTTTAACAATTTTCAAGCATTTTCAAAAACAACTTTATTAATCATGAAAGATGCCGATTCCTGATCCACGATTACACACTTGGGATCTCCGGCAAGTCAGGTTTTTCAAGCAAAGAAAATGTCCACCCAAGCCTGACCAGCCTTGGGTGTTTTCAATTCGGATTTAGTTGGGGAGTAAGTTGCTTTCTTCTTAGCGTAAAAGTATTTTACCCCTTTCACCTTCCCATCAACCATTTTTCCGAAAATCGTCTTAACTTTCCCATTAAATGCTTTCTCAACATCAAAATTATCCTTTTCAGAATAACCCTGATTTGAGATTTCAGTCTTTCCAACTTTTCTTTTAAAATTCTCAGTCTTCAATGGTGGAAAGTTCTCGTCATCCATTGAAGGAACTGAGTTTTCATCACTCTCATTAAACTGCGGCTCCCCTGATTTTGCGGAATCAGATTCATCGCCAGATTTTACTTCAGATTTCTTAACAACCAATTTTTGGTTGTCAAGCTTCACACTTCGCCAGTAAAATTTCTTCGAATATTCACCAACTTCAAATGTTGAATTTTTGAAAACTTTAAATTGTTCAGTTGGTGGTTCGGTTTTATCAACAATAACTTCTTTCAGTTTTCCAGAAACTCCATGTTTTGTGTTTGTCGCTTTCGGACAGTTCCATGCAATGTAACCAGCTTCATTGCATCGAAAACAAGTTCTTGTCTCTTTCTTCACATAAGCTCCATTCTTTCTTTTCTCGGCAAGAAATTCTTGGTTAGATTGTTTCCAGAACGAGCTTTTTGCTTCCTCTTCCGAGCTTGTTCCTGAAACAAATTTTGTATTTGTTTTAGAAAATTTTTCATTTTTATAGTTGTCTGGTGGAATAAAACCAAGTCCTTTCTTTTTGTAGCTACGATTTTGGTTTGGTTTCTTTTGAAAACCAGAACCAGAATTGTAACCCTTTTTCTTGTTTAAACGTTGTTGTGCTCTTGATGTGTAAGGTTTAGGTTTTACTTTAAGATTTTCATCTTTTATTTCAGAAATATTAATTTTTGTTAATTTGAAAACCTTTTTGATCATTTCTGGTTTAACACCTCTTATTGGAAACTCTTTATCAAAATATAATTTGTCAGAATCATTCAAAGTATATGCAACTTCAAACGTTTCGTCATTCAAATTAGATTTTGACAGCAAAAATTCTTTACTATAAACCCGTTTTCCCGACGATTTTGAACTCTTTTCGGACGAACTCGAACTCCCAACTGACTGACACGAACTTTCAGACTCGGACTTTGACTCTGACTCCTCATCCCTTTCCAACACCTGATCGACCACTCGTTTTATCAAATCGGACTCATGATCTCTGTTGGACGCTGGGAACGTGACATCAATATTGTCTGGTAAAACATCGGTTATCTCGGATTCTAGCTTAATATTGACCGCCTGTTATAGTTCTTCTTCATTAGGTTTTCTAGGCAAGTACCCTTCCCAAATCGGAGGCGGACACTTATTATAACATACACCCTGTTTCTTACCAGTATCCTTTTTCTTATTTGGCTTTGTTTCTTCACCTTTAAACGCTTCAAATCCTTCAACTGTTGGATAAATTCTATCGATTATGTAGTCACAACCTTTGTAACTTTGCAGCAATCTTCTGATACTTTCATTTTCAGCTGCTTCACTATCCAACTCTTTCTTCCACTTTGCACATTCTTCTATGTACAAGTTGATCTCTTTCTGCTTGTCATCATGGTAGCATTCATCATCTTCAAAGATTTCTCTCTTTCAGAGTTAGTCTTCTACAGACTATTCACATGTCTGTTCAATACATCATACGACTTTTTCAAATTCTTTACATCAAACAACAATTGTTCTTTCAGCTTTTCTAACTCACTAAACCTCTCATCTTTTTCGATACATTGTTTACAAGACTGTAAACATGTAAGACAGGGTTTTGTGATTTCAACGATCTTCTCGACTTCAACTATCTTTTCAACTTCCACAATCTTCTCAATCACTTTGACCTCTTTCATTTCCTTTGCAGCTTTCCTTTCTTTCAGTTTCTTCAATTTTTCTGCAAAATAAAATTCAAAAGTGTCAGAAGATAAATAAGTTTTTCCCAAATTTATCTGTTCCATCACTTCATCACTATCACTTGTTTCTGATGAACTGTTTTCAGATGAAACAGATCCTTCATCTTCACTTTTCTCTTCATCAGATAACACTTCCATCCATTCCTTCAGCATTTCTGGCTTTCGAATATTATGTGCAATAAACGCTTGAACATTTGAATCAGCTGGAACAAACTTGTCCCAGCTAAAACCTTCAACCAATTTCTCATCATCTTGATCAACGATGCCATAATAAGCTTTCCTGTTTGCATCCTCGATCATTCTTCCATGTGCCGTTTGAGCTTCTTTTTGTTGATGCGGTTGATGAGTGATTTGATGATAAATGGTTTTCCTATAATAATCATCTTTCCCAGACGTCTCCTTCGCTCCTCTCGGCTCCTGATTCATGCATTCTCTTTTAAAGTGTCCTTTCTCCCTGCAACGAAAACAGACAACTTTAGATTTATCAAATCCAAGATTAAAAAGGTTTGCATCCAAGAAATCATTTCTTCCTGTAACCAATCTAAACTTTTCTGCTCTCCTCAAAACAATCGCTAAAGCCCATTTAATATCCATCAGTTCCAGCTTCTCAGCATCGATTTGGTCATAATATTCCTTCGTGAGCATCGGATTACCAATTCTTCCGGCAATCAACCCTTCATATGACTCTAATGCAGTGACCAATAATCCCATATGATTCTTTACAATCTCTTCAGAATAATTTTGTCCATTTTGAAGATGTAATGCCTCATTGCACTGAATTAGATGACCATTTCCAGTAGATGAACTTTGAACACTTGGAGGATTCACCGTTGAGAACCCACTAGTGTTTACTGATCCTTGACTGCTAGGTGTAGACTGATTTCCAGCACTAAATGCAGTTTGTATCTTTGGACTTGCTTCAGCAGTTTGAACATTTCCTTTATAGTACAATTTAATATCTTGTTGATGAGTAGAACTGTTCATTCTAGCAATTTTCTGCTGCTCCAGATCCTGTGCCTCCAATTTCTCTATAAACTGTGCAATCGATAACCTGCTAAACTGTCCGGAATTCTTCAATATCATCAGATATGTACCCCATTCCTATTGCGGTAACGCATCAGCAAGCTTTTCAACCCATTCTGCTGGAGTTTTTGTAATCTTCAACTATGACATGGTGCGTACAAGATAACAATATCTCTCAATAAGAGACTTTGTTGTTTCACTAGGCATGCACATAAATAGTTCAAACTCCTTTTTCAACAAAGCTGCTTTACTCTGTAGCATTTCAGTACTTCCCTCAAATTTCTTTTCAAGAGCTTTCCAGATAGAATAAGCATTTTCATCATGTTGAAGCAATACAAATATATCTTCTTTAACAGCTTATTGTAACAGATTGATCATCATTTTTTCTCCTTTGTAACTCTCTCTTTCTTGCTCCGTAAATTCTGAAATGATTTTACCGACTCCCACTGAATTCTTTGGCCTCTCATATTCAGTTTTGATGCTCTCCCAAGCTTTTAGATGATTCGCCTGAACCCAATTCTCAAATCGTTTCTTCCATCCATGATAATCTTCAATTCCCATAAGTTTCGGAGGTTTTTGCATTGTTCCGGTTTCAATCTCCATTGTCATGGTTTTAGTAATGTCGGAAGGACTTGTCGGGGTTGTAGCAAATGCGTTGTAAAACTCAGTATCCATGATGACTTATCCCGTTTTTCAAGATCAGTGACAAATAAGCGAAATCAGATGTTTGTGCACGAAGAGCGAAATCCCAGATGTTCACAAGAGTGGAACCTTGATGTTCACAAGAGTGGAACCTTGATGTTCACAAGAGTGGAACCTTGATGTTCACAAGAGTGGAACCTTGATGTTCACAAGAGTGGAACCTTGATGTTCACAAAAGCGGAACCTCCTAATGTTCACAAGAGCGGAACCTCCTGATGTTCACAAGAGCGGAACCTCCTAATGTTCACAAAAGCGGAACCTCCTAATGTTCACAAAAGCGGAACCTCCTGATGTTCACAAGAGCGGAACCTCCTAATGTTCACAAAAGCGGAACCTCCTAATGTTCACAAAAGCGGAACCTCCTAATGTTCACAAAAGCGGAACCTCAAGATATATGTGACACAAAAGCGAAACTAGGGTTCTTTAGGTCCACAAAAGCGAAATCATGTGTACAAATGAGCGAAACCCCTTCATAATGTCTGTATGAGCGAAACCTAGTCCGAAGGTAATTTGGTCCATTTTTATTCCGAATTTCAGTGTGAAACTTTCAGGGGTCTATCTATGATCAGTTATCTACAATCTGTGAAATTTTGAGCGGATTCCGACCTTAAAATCTTGTTCTGATGAAGAAAGAAGGTGTAGAAGTAAGAGTTTATGAAAAAATCCAGCAAATCTCTGTAGAACTCCTCCTCCTGAAGCTCTGATACCACTTGTAGGATCGAATTCTGACCCGAACGAGTCTATCAGAGGAGTTTTGGTCAATTACAGGTGCGGAAAACAAGTAATCAACGTAGAAACAACTAGATCTTCACTTAAATCACCTTTCTGATTGATATAACAACGTTTACATCCAAATCTCACACCGGCAGCACCTCGATATGGAAACCAAGAACGTTACAAATGATTTCGCTCCTAGGGTATATATAGGGACTAGGTTTCGCTTATATGGACATGTACATAAAAGCGAAACCATCCATAAGGTTTCCCACATACGGACATGTACACATAAGCGAAACCATCCATAAGGTTTCCCACATACGGACATGTACACATAAGCGAAACCATGCATAAGGTTTCCCACATACGGACATGTACACATGAGCGAAACCATCCATAAGGTTTCCCACATACGGACATGTGGTTTCCCACATATGAACATGTCGGGAAATCTCGTACAATGTGCCCTAATCTAACATTCTAAGACTAAGACTCGATACAAGACGAAGTTGACAGATGTATGCACTAACAAGCTGCTTGGGCCCAAATCGGGGAGGGTCTCTACAACCCGAGCCGAACTAAGAGTACATAATTGAGGGACCCTCTTTACCGCTACATCCACAGGGTCCTCACTTACTCTCTTAGCCAGAGGCACGACAACAGCGGCGTTGTAGGGTTACGAGATCTGCTAGTCCTCCACTGCATTAACACCCACACAAACCTTAATGTTCCTTACCTGCTACTCCGCAACATGCGCTGGAACCAACTTGCTACTCCCCTGACTCCTATCTTCTTTGGAGGGTGGATTTACCGCCTCTTCAAACACTTTGTCGATAGGATGCCAAGGTCTTTCCAAAAGAGCCCATGGTCGGGGAGAGTAGACATGGTCATTTGTCGCTCCTTGAACTTGATTTATGAAGCAGATGACGGAACGCTTGGTTTTCAAACAGTTCAAGGGCATGCTTGGAACCTGCAAGAAGCACTCGTCCTCCACGCACCTCACATCCGTCCTCTTCCTCAGTACCACAACCAGCCCCAGGGTGATCCGGGTCAATCCACCTCTCAAGGAGGCAGTTTTCCTAACTTTCAAAGTTTACATAATTTATTACAGGAAGACCTCATGTGCACCAGGAACACCTACAACATGGCCAGCAACACATATGCCTGGGTCAGAGCAATAGAGAGAAATATCTCCGACATGCAGGAGGACATTGGAAACATCCGGGAATATATGGCGGGCCATGGAGGAGGTGATGATGATGAAGAAGAGGACATGGATTGAGCGGGAGGAGTGGAGGTAGCATCAGAAGGTTGGAGGTCTCACAGGTTAACCCCCCTTATCTTATGAACAATTTTCGGCCTACGTGCCACGTGTTGAACATTTTATTTCCTTTAACACTTTTTACTTTTCTGCATTTCTTTTATTTTAACTTTGTGGCATGGATGGTTGAACAATGGTAATTTAGGATGTTTGTTATGGTTTGGTGTAGTATTTATTAGTAGAACAGGTACACAAGAGGCTTACAACACTAAATACTAGTGCTACTAAAGTCGGGACCGCATAACCAAAGACAGAAACCTGTTTTACACTTCTGCAGTTTATTCACACGGGGTCGTGCCCAGCCGACACGCCCCCGTGCCCATCGCCCAGACCTGCTGTTTGTCTAAGTTATGCAGACTCTTGCCAGACACGGGGCCGTTTTCACCGGACACGCCCTTGTGTCCACCTTCTGTAAGTTTTCGTTACTAGCAATCAGACCACGGGGTCGTGCTCAGCAACCACGGGGCCGTGTCTAGATGCCCAGTAACATAAAATTTTGTTTTTAACACACCTTTTACACATTCAATCAACCGAAAAACTTATTTTTGGGACACATAGAGGACAATGTGTAATTTAAGTGTGGGGGGATGCTAAAACCTTGAATTTTGCAAGTTCTAATTAAAAGCCTTACACAAAACTCTATTGGAACCGCTAAACACCCCAAATTTTTTCAAAAAAAAATTTCATTTTTTTACTTGTCTTGGTTTAAATTGGGAAAAACAAATTCTAAAAAGGTTATATTTTTACAAATTTACAACCGATAGCGTCGTGATAAAAAGAACCAACATAATAAAATTATGAAACGGCATGACAAACCTAGTTAAAATTTGATTATATATACTTGATCACATAAAAACTCATTCCCACAAAAAGTGAGTTTTGAGCCTTTATTGAGCATATAAATACACATCTTTTAAACTAAATGCTCACCTTTCATTTTTTGTGTGAATAGCCTCTTGGTTTCTTACGACTCTAGAACTTGCCAAGATGTACATTCTCGGTCCTTACCAACTTAAACCCAAGTAAGTAAATGATGGAGGCATTAGGACTAACCCTTTTTCTTTCAACACCATTATTTTTCTTTTTTTTTTCACCACCTACCCAAAATCCCCCTAGTTAATCCCTTTAAGCCTAAACCTTTTCATTTCTAAACCTACAAAACAAACACCCTTTATCCACCAAAACCCTTTTTCATTTTAAACCCTTTATTTTAGTAACAAAGCTCGGTTTTCTTGTGACTTCCTTGTCATTTGAAGGTGAAAAAAAAGAGAGAAGAGAAAAATGAAGTTAGCAATAAACAAACAAAGCTCATCAAAAGAAGGCTTGTTTGAATAATACTTCGTTAAAATAAAAAGTCACAAAAACAAAATGTTTTACGAAAACCGACACTTTTTACGTGTTTCGCCCTTTTATACTGACCACTAACCCAACCACCTACCTTTAACCCAAGCCTAACCCTTCCCCAAAAGTCCTCTTGATATTTACAAAGGTGTATAGTTAAAAAGGAGGAGGATTGATTGCTTGACAAGCCTATGGTATAAGTAAGTTCCATGTCTGTCCCGAGTGTTCCACAAAAATACATCTTCGGCCGAGTGTTGAGTGATCTCCCGTGAGGTATGTGAACTTGTATATAAATGGAATTTTAAGGAGGCATGTTATGCCCAAATAAGTAATTTCTCTTATGTAATGTTCTAAATAAATCACAACGAATAGGATTGTAAATAAAATAAAAATAAAGCCTAATAAATGTCTTGTATTCCCGACACTCAAGACTGTTGGGATTGAACCCTATCAGAGGAACAGATAATTAAAGCCAAAACTGGATCAGGACAGTGGATCCAGAATAAGCAGATGTTATGCTTCAAATCTCTCCCATTGAAAGTGATTTTAACATCTGCTGACCTCCAAACTACTGATCTTTACTAAACTGCTGATCTACAACTGCTGCCCAAGACAAAGGCTGATGATATACTAAAACTCTGCTGTTCAATCTACTGCCATGAGTCAAGCTCTGCTGATATGTAAAGTGCTACTGGGTTCACATCAGTGGAAGGATGCAGCAATAGTTTAGTTCACTTTATGAAATATATTTTAATAACAGTTGTTAGCATAGCAGTGTTTGTATAGGTCAGATGTTAGAGTTTGTTAGGAGGTTAGATGCCACTTTCATGGTGACGTCAGCTTAGATGCTTCAGTGGTTTGCTCGTGCCTATAAATAGAACAGTGCTCTGTACTGTTCTATTAGCTCTTCACCATCATCTTCCTGCACGAACAAATACTGTGAGCTCAGGCTGAGGGGGAGTTTGTTGCATACTTGCAAATTGTAACCGTTGTTGAAATTAAATCAATCATTCGGTTCAATGTTAAACTTGTATGTTAAAAGCAATTCTCCTGTTTGATTGTGAAAAGTTTGCTTCCATCTTAATTCCGCTGCACAACTCATTCATCTTCATCTTAATTCAAACGTCAAACACAATCAAAACCAAATTCAGATCCTAAAAATTGGTATCAGAGCTCGGACAGTCAAATTTGATTAACAATCATTTTGACATAAATAGTTCAGCTCGCAATCGTTGATACTGATAGTTTGTTCGTTTCGTTGAACTATAAAGCTAGGTTTAATCACCATCAAAGTTGATTAATCAGTGCCTGTAAAACAACCAGGATGTCTTCACAATCACAAGATGATCAAAATAACATTGGCTCTTTGTTTAAACCACCCATGCTTAAACGTAATGAATACAACATCTGGGAGAGAAGGATGGGTCACATCCTTGCTCAACAGAATACCGGATGTTGGAGGTCTGTTGTTTTTGGTCTGCATGTTCCTATGGTGCCAAGTGCTGAGGATACAAAGAAGTTCGTACCAAAACCATCTGAAAATTACACTGAAACTGATTTTCAGAAGTTCGAACTCGATGCCAAAGCATTTAGCATCATTTCATCTGCATTACCCAATGAAATCTATGTCGGGTTGTTACATTGTAACAGTGCCAAAGAGCTATGGGATGCACTGAAGGAACAGTTTGGGGGGGACGGAAGAGATTATTGAAAATAACGGGGAAATTCTGAATCAGCAGTATGAAACATTTTGTCACATCAAGGGTGAATCATTGACCCAACAGTTTGGACGTTTAGCTGTCTCATTAGTGAACTAAGGCTTGTTAAAGTTACTTTTGCTAACTCAACACAAAATAGCAGGTTCCTTAGATCACTACCTGAAAAATGGGACATAATTGCTTTTGTGACTAGAAATTAAGCCGAGTTCAAAGATCTGATCCTGACCCAACTTCATGGTAGACTCCTAACCTATGAAAGGGAGTTAAACCAGAAAAAGAAGTTACAAGAGTCTGGTAAAGTTGCTGATGATTATTCATTTGGCAACACAGCTCTTCTTGGTCAGGCAGAATCTCGTAGCAGTAGTAAGGATCAGAGTTATGATCATTTTATTGACATAACTGCTGGTGGAAATTTGAACAACTCTGATTCTCACTCTGCAAATTATGCTTTCACTACAAATTGTGAAAACCAGATGTCAGATAATTTGTGTTTTAAACTCAAATAGTTGCAACATTTTGATCCCACCGACTTAGAAGAGATGGACATTTTGAATCAATTGGCTTTGCTTAGTGTTAGAACAAGCAAATTCTACAAAAGAACAGGGAGAAAATTCAAGGGCTTCATGGGAATTTAAAGGTGGGGTTGGATAAGTCAAAAGTTAGGTGCTACAAGTGCAATAGGCTAGGTCATTTTGCTAGGGAATGCAGGAGTCAAACCACTGGTCCAATAATTACTCATCCTAGCTCAAACCCTAGACCACAACAACAAAGCACTGTGCATTATACCCAATATACCCCTGCAACACATGTTAACACTGCTCATTATGTTGCAACCCCTGTGCCTGTGCATTATGTTCAAACCACTGTTCCACAAATTCAGTATGTTCAAGCCCCTGTTCCTCAGGCACAAGTGTAACTTGTTGCACCTCAACAAGCTGCTCCAACAGTGGTACAACCAGATCAGCAAAGCTTTTTCACACAAGGCTTTGTTGATTGGAGCAGCATGCCTGATGAACTTGGTGATGAAAAATTTGCTCTCTATTCTTCTAATGATACTTTTGATGATGAATTTTGTTTGATGGCATTAGAGACAATACCAGAAGGGGTAGAAACTGAAGGTGAACAGCTAAGTGCTGAAACAGTGGATGAAGTTGCTGAAGCAGTGGTTACTGCAGTTGCTTGTGAACTACTGCTGGGAGAAAATTTAGGAACCCTGATTAAACCACTGTCAGACCCCTGATCCAAAGAAAACAAAGAAAAAGAAGAAGAGAAGAAAGTAGGTGAGAAAGAAATGAGAGCTGATGAAGAAGGTGATCATCAATGTGATTGTACCATGATGGCTGCTGCTAAGGTATCACCTCAAGTTCTTCAAAAACTATGTTCAGATAAATGCATAATTGCATTTGCTAACATCAAAGAGGTAAATGAAAACCTTAGGGATAAGGTCCTGTGTGATGAAGTCAAATTTGAAAAGTCATTAAAAGAACTTAAAAACAAGTTGGCTGAAAAAGACAAGGTAATCAGCAGTCTTAAAGAAGAGCAAAGCATAACCAAGACTCAACTCCAAACTATGGCAGAAAAATACCAATTTTGCAAAAAGGAGTTGGAATCCACCCAAATCACTTGTGAAAAATGGGTGGAATCTTGCAAAGGTTATGAGGTCATGCTTGAAAAACAGATTAAGAGCAATGTAAAATTTGGTGTTGGTTTTAGAAAACATGATGAAATTGAAAATAATGCTTCCAAAGAATCTGTTCAAACCATTTTTGAAGTTATTCCCATAAACAAGGATTGCCAAGAGGTTAAAATAACTAACAAAGTTGGTAGCAAAATTACTCTGGAAAGATCTGTGGGATCCTCAACTTTTGAGTAAATTGAGAAATATCAATTTAAACCCACATGGTCTGATGAGTGTGACATCCTGGAAAACTTCAAACCAATGGATTTCATAACCACCGATGGTCTAAAAGCTCCAAAAGCAAAGGTCATTCCTATCAAAGATATCCCAACAGCGGTTCAAAACTCTATTGCTAAGGAATCTGAAAAAAGGAAGAAAAGAGAAAAGATCAAAAACCTGTTTTGTGATTTTTGTGAAAAGAAGAATCATCTAACAAAAGACTGTTTTCATCTAAAAGCATATGATCTAAACAAAACAAGTGTCATTGTTCCTTCTGAAAGCTGCACCATCTGTGGTAAAAATAACCACAAAACTAAGGAATGTGTGTATCTCAGAAACTTTTATGAGAAAATGAATGAGTACACTGCAAAAACATCCTTAAGTTTATCAGCATCATCTCTCAAATTCACCCAGAAACAACCACTGTTTGTCCCAGTCCAAACAGCTGTCACAAAACAGCTAAACCAAACATCTGTTCATAGAGATGTTCAAGTGACTGACGCACCTCCTGCCAATCAATTTAGGAGAGGTAAAGGACAACCATCATACCAAAGGATCCCAGATATTTATGAGGCTTACAAAAAGTCCTCTAAACCAAGAGTGAACAGGCATCCTTTTGGTTATCAACAGGTGATTGGCCAAGACCCCCAACAGTGGTTACAGAAAAACATTCCCAAAAATGTTCAAACCCCTATGCTAACCACTGTCCATGAATCTGCAACCATCCCAGACGCTGTTGTGACCCCATCCAAAGCCTTATTGGCTTTGGAGACCTTAATGAACTAATCCTTTTACTTCATGTGTAGGGAGCTTCTGCATGCTTAGATAGTCTTTGGTATGTAGATAGTGGAGGCTCCAGGCACATGATAGGATGTAAAGCCCTTCTTCAAGATTTCAAAATCATGGAGGGGGTGATATATCCTTTGGTAATAATAGTAAAGGGAAAGTTCTGGGGTCTGGTAGAGTGAAATCTGGTAATGTAAAATTTGAAAATGTCAATCTTATAGACAATCTAAAATTCATCCTCTTGAGTGTGTCACAAATGAGTGATAAAGGGTTTGGCTCATTCTTCACAAAGGATTGTTGTAGGATTGTTGGACCAGAAATGGTTGATAAGATTGAAGCAATAATCAAAATTGGCACAACTAAACTTGTTGCTCAAAGAAGTGGCAATGTTTATGTTGTTGATATGTCAAAAGAGTGCCCCAGAGCTGATGCATGTCTATTCTCAGCTGCATCAAGCAAAGAGACAGAATTATGGCACAGAAGATTGGGGTACACAAATCTTAAGACAATCACTGCCATTTCAAAACAGGGGTTGGTAAGAGGTTTACCTCAAAAACTGTTCACATGTCCTGAGCATTTTGTTTCCTGTCTAAAAGGAAAACAACATAAAAGCTCCTACAAATCAATTGATGAGTCCAAAACAACCAAATGTTTGCAAATGCTTCATATGGATTTGTTTGGCCCAGTTAAAGTCATGAGTCTGAAGAAAAAGAGATATTGTTTGGTTATTGTTGATGACTTTTCTAGGTTTACATGGACTTATTTTTTACACTCAAAAGATGAGACTGCAGGCATTCTGCAAGACTTTGTGAAATAGGTTGAAAAGCAGTTTGACCTTCTAGTAAAAATCTTCAGAAGTGACAATGGCACAAAGTTCAGAAACAAGGAGTTAGATGATTTCTGTGTGTCAAATGGAATTGTGAGGCAATACAGCATTCCAAGAACACTAGAACAAAATGGGGTTGTTGAAAGAAAGAACAGAACCTTGATTGAGGCTACCAGGACCATGCTTGCAGATTCAAGTTTGCCATTATCTTTTTAGGCAGAGGCAGTAAACACTGCTTGCTATGTCCAAAACAGAGTTTTAATAAACCCCAGGCATCAAAAGACTGCCTACGAACTGCTGTATAAAATAAATCCATTAATCTCATATTTCAAAGTTTTTGGCTGCCCATGCTTCATCTTAAACTTAAAAGATTCTATCTCAAAGTTTGCAGCCAAAATTGATTGTGGTTATCACCTGGGATACTCAACCACTGCTAAGACCTACAAAGTGTTTAACACAAGGACCAAAACAGTGGAAGAGACTTTGAATGTAAAGTTCAATGAACTTTCATCACTGAAAATCCGAGCAAATCCTGCAGATTTGTTTGATCTTGATAAATTCACTTTTGAAAATACTGTTGTCAAGACTAACAGTGTAGGTCCATCAGAGAATTCATCATCAGACTATGGGTATGAGATCATCATTCCTCAACAAAAGTCTGCCTCAATGGGAAGAGCATCAGTTATTCAAAACAGTTGTCAAAGCTCAACCACTGCTACATCAACTGTTGTTGACCAAAGTAGCCCTTTAACCCCTGCTTCCATTTCATCAAACACTGCTGACAAAAGTCCTCAAATAGTGGATCAAAGTCAGCATGTGTCCTCACCATTACCTCCTATTCCACCTCCTTTCGAAGCCACTGCTGGATCATCAAAGTCACCAGCAGTGGCTAGCTCAGATGATTCACATCTGCAGCCTTCACCACTTAATGCCATTGTTCCATACCAAGGAGAGTTGATCTTCTTGAAATCTTATTCACCAGACCAAATTGTTGGCAACATCAATGAAGGGGTGCTCAGAAGAAGTCAATCCCAAAACATTTGTCTTTTTGCTGGTTTTCTATCTCTCGATCAGCCAGTCAAGTACCAAGAGGCACTGAAAGACAATAGCTAGGTAGAAGCCATGCCAGAGGAGCTCCAACAGTTTAAAAGACAACAAGTATGGGAGCTTGTACCACTGTCGGAGAATGTAAGTCATATTGGCACAAAGTGGGTCTTCAAAAACAAAACTGATGAAAGGGGCATTGTTGTCAAGAATATAGCCAGGCTTGTGGTTCAAGGTTACAGACAAGAAGAGGGCATTGACTATGATGAAACATTTACCCCTATAGCATGACTTGAAGCTATCAGACTATTTCTGGCCTTTGCTGTCAACCACAACATCAAGGTGTATCAAATGGACATAAAATGTACATTCCTCTATGGTAAGATTCAAGAAGAGGTTTATGTTTGTCAACCTCAAGGCTTTGAGGATCCATTTAGTCCAGATCATGTCTAGAAGCTAAATAACGCTTTGTATGGCCTGAAACAAGCACCAAGATCCTGGTATGAAACTGTTTCCACCTTTCTCCTCTCCATTGGCTTCACTAGAGGAAGAATTGATAAAACACTGTTTTTAAAATGGAAAGGGGAGGATTTGATGATTGTCCAAATTTATGTGGATGACATCATCTTTGGAAGCACATGTAACAAAATATGTGAGGAGTTTAGGCAACTCATGACAGCTGAGTTTGAAATGAGTGCAATGGGTGAACTCAAGTGTTTTCTTGGTCACCATGTAAAACAACTGCAAAATGGCACTTTTATCCATCAAGGCAAATATGCCAAAGAACTTTTAAAGAAATTTGATATGGATGATTGTAAGCCATGCAGTACACCCATTACAACCAATAAATTAGTCATGTCTGATGAGAAGGATGATTTGGTTGATCAGACCTTATACAGAAGCATGATTGGGTCTTTATTGTACCTAACTACATCTAGACCAAACATCATGTTTGCAACATGTGTCTGTGCAAGATCCCAATCAGCCCCTAGAAAGTCAAACCTTATTGCTGTAAAAAGGATATTCAGATACCTCAAAGGTGCTCCCACACTTGGTATCTGGTATCCAACTGATGGTAAAATTGAGCTTTCAGGTTTCTCAGAGAGCACTTTGCTGGATGTGACAAAACAAGGAAGTGCACTTCAGGAGGGTGCCAATTCCTAGGCAATTGCTTAGTGTCTTGGCAAAGCAAAAAGCAAGCAGCTGTTTCCACATCCACTGCTGAGGCAGAATATATAGCTGCTGCAAGCGGTACAGCCCAGCTACTCTGGCTTCAAAATCAGTTGCTGGATTTTGGTATCACTGCCTTGAAGACACCACTCATGTTGGACAGCCAGGCAGCAGAAAATATCATCAAAAATCCAGTTTCTCATTCAACCACCAAACACATTGACATCAGACATCACTTTGTAAAGGATTGCTATGAAAAAGGTTTGATTTCTCTGCATCATGTTCCAACTAAGGATCAGCTGGCAGATGTGCTAACCAAAGCATTAGACACATCCACCTTTGAAAGCTTGATCTCTATGATTGGCATCCTAAACATGGAATAACAGGCAAAATCCTGTTTTTCTATGAATAAAAGCACTAAAATGTTTTCAGAAAATCAAAAATCCATCCTTAAAAATAGCTAAAAATGAATTTTTCATTAAATCCTTAAAAGTCTGTCATAACCACTGGTGAGTTCAAAAGTATGTTCTACTTCAAAAGTCTGTCCACTGCTGAAAGTCATCCCCTGTTCTGTCATTCTTTTGATAAGCAATGTTGTTCAAAATCAGTGTTGTATCCACTAATGTGCTATCCACTGATAGTAAAAATCATCCACTGTCTTCATTACCGTTGCAACCACTGCCTCCATCAGTAGTTTTCATAAAAGTATTGTCCTTCACTTCATTAGGGGGATGGCACGTGGTCAGTACATAGTGGTCAGTACTTTTGAAACCGCTGCCACGTCAGCACTCACTTTTTCTCCATAAAACCCCCTTTCAAACCCCACACAGGGTTTTTACTGTCGAATTGAATTCATAAAAATTCTCTTCTCATAGCAATTTTCATCACATTTCATCAAATTCCTTCGCAAATTTCTTCGATTGTCTTCTTCAAAATGACTAAATCAAAGTCCTCCGCAAAATCCACCTCATCTTCTAAAGGGGTCTCTCAAAAGGCTAAACCCACTGAAATTCCACACAAACCTTCTCATAATCTTCTGGGTCTTCTCACAAAATCTGGCACCACAGATTCTTTCGATTCCTTTCTTGATACGCTGACTGCTTCAAAGTACAAAACTTTGTTGATGGCAGATGCACCAATCTACTGACGACCCAAAGAGAGTTTTGGAAAAATGCAACCCTTGAAAAACAAGGTGAGACTGTCACTGCCATTAACTCTTCTCTAAAGGGTAAAGTTGTCAAAATCACACCACAATCCATCTCAGAAGTCTTTCAGCTCGATGATCAACAAGGTAAAAATTCTTTTCCTAAAAACGAGTTAAAAATTGACTTTCTTGAAAGAGGGTATGCAGACACAATGATGAAGAGGGATACCTTACAAAAAGGTTTCTTCCCTCCTGCAACAAGGATTTTATTCCATACCCTCCTTATGTGTGTTTCAAACAAAACCACTGCTTTTAATGAAATACCATTAAAGATTTAAAATCTGGGATATGCTATTCTTCAAGAAGAAAATTTTAATTATTCCTAGGAAATCTTTAATGATCTGGTTAAAAATGTTGAAACAAAATCATTCTTACTGTTTCCAAGATTTCTAAGCTATTATTTTGAAAAGAAATTTAGCAAGGATGATATTTCTGCAATAAACCAAGGTGACTATTTTCAAATGCACAACTTAACTGCTGAAACTTTTACTAGAATGTCAACACCTTGCAAAACACAAGTAGAGGTGCCTGAGCAGATTTAGCAGCTACCATTGCTCCTCAGGTATCTGCTGCTGAGCCCACTGCTCAAGGTGATCAAAGTAGCAAAACAACTGCTTTGAAACCCACACCTTCAATCCACAAAAAGCCAAAACAAAAGAAAATCCAAAAACCCCCCAAACCTATCGAAAAGGCAACTTTGGAGGATGAGATACCAGAGCAACTGCCTGTGACAACACAAAAGTCACAACAAACCACTGCTGCTACTTCCTCACAGCAGTTGGTAGAAATATCTCAAACCATAGCTGAAACTCCTCCTGTTTCTTCTCAAAAAGAACAGGTTGTACAACAAGGGACACCACTCTATGATGCTCTGGAATCACTTGCTTCCATCATCCACAGCCTAATGCCCGGGGCAAATTCTCTTTCTACACCTAACCTCACATCGACAATTCCACCAAATACAAAGATTTTTTTGGATGCAATTGATTTGAACCAGGCACAAACCAGTCCTTCTCAATCACCTGTCCATAAGAATATGCCTCAACAACAGACTGGGCCTGATGAATCAATCTTTTCTAACCCACCAACACAACCTGAGGGGGTTACACCCCTTGAGTTACAAGTAACTCTTGGTGGTATTCCAAGTGAAGCAGCCACTACAAGTGTTGAACCCACGAGTTTACACTTGGACAATGGTTACATCAGTAAGACTTCCTTAGAGGCAATTCCTTCTATAGTGTGACATCTGTGCCTTTGCGACCATCAAAAAAATACCAAATTAATGAAATATTGTGTTTCATACTTGGGATTTGTAATTAATATGTGTATCATTTGCAAATATCAATTCTTGTTCGATTTCGGGCTTTAAATCGCTTTCTGGAAGGTTATACACGATCTGATGCGTAAATATAACCAGTTTAATGCAACGAACACTTTGGAATAGTGAAATAGGCTTAACATACCTTAAATAACCTTTACATAACTTAGAAATAAGTTTTGGAGGGTTTGGTGTGGCGAAATCAAGTTTATTCGCTTACAGGGACTAATTTCGACAAACTGCGAAAGTATGCCGATTTGTACTGTAACGAACATTCCGGAACATGAACATAAGTTAAACATACCCTAAATATCCTGTACATAGCTTAGAAATAGGCTTTGAGGGGTTTGGTGTGCTAAAATAAACTTTTTGGTCATTCAGGGACTAAAAGCGTCAAAAAGTGCATAAGTTTGCATTTTCACGCATATCTTACGTTCTGAATACATCCGGATATCCAAAACTTTATGTAATCATTAAATATTTTATTTTAGTGATTGGCATGATAAAATTCCATTCGTCGCGTAATTTGGATCGTTTTTCGCATGCGTTCGTGTTTCGTCGTAATTAACCGAACAACGCAACCGTATGACCAAACGAACCGACATCCGAGATATTTTTGCGCATGTTTCATGTTTCCTATACGTTAACTTCATTTTAGAGCCGTAAAATGGGATTAACGGGGCTTAAACGTGTCAAAAAGGCATCAAAAACCATGTTTTGCACATTCAGGGACCAAAATTGACAATCTGCCATAGTTATCTTAGGAAGGGACCAAAATGAAAAATCTAAACTCCAGCTTGTTCCAGCTGTTCCCCTCATTTGCACATGGTTTTAATGAAACTAGGGGCTCCCATGGTTTCACAAAACCATGGGCACATGTGTACGGATGAGATCGAAACTCGCTTTACGATGAACGATCTTAACGGTTGTGCAAAAACTATAAATACCCCATCCATCTCATTGTTGCAACTCACATTTGATCTGATATTTCTCTAAGTTGAGGTGCTTTCACTTCATACCTGAGAATAATCGGGTCAAACTTCCGTTCTTGGACCTTTTGTAAGTCCTCTTTCATTCTTTTTCGTGTGAAAGTCAAACTGTGTTTGACTTTCTGCTTTGACCAGTTTATGGTCAATGTCACACCCCAAAATCCACCACGCGGAGTACTACCGCTTGGAGGGGTGACATGACCAGAATCGAGCCACCAATCATATAGAACAATGTAATTTAGTAATTGAAATCAACCACAATACGATTAATGACCAAAGCTAGTTAACTTAAGTTTAGTTTTGTTGATGCACGGAATGTCTGTTGACTGCGTCTACAAGAAGTCTGAAGTCAAGATTGGTCAACTGGGGTTCAAAATGTAAATATTATGCAAAATAGTAGTCGGTCCGCTTATTTGTCAATGTTTCATTGTGGATCGCTTTTTCGTCTTAGTTTGGATCGCTTATAGGGCAAGTGATCTGGTCCGCTCATTTGGCATGTCTTATGAGCGAACCAGGAAGTCTATAAATAGTCTGAGCGGTTCATAACATATATAGATGTGTGTGTGTGCTTAGGAGCCGAAACTCTGTCAAAATCTCATCAGAAAGCAATAAACAGATAGGAATTGAAAGGATAAGTTGTTGTAACTTCATATATGTTGATTCCGCCTTCATACATGAAGATGAGCTACTCTGACTGACTTTTCGGGTCAAAGAACGGTCCAACAAGTGGTATCAGAGCTCAGGACGAGGAGTTCATACTACTACAGCTTATATCTGCAGAAATCTCTCTTTTCTACTCACTTTCTCTCATACTTTTTCGGTTTTTAGTGGTTCCTACGGTTGAAATTGTCTGAAATTTGAGTATAACGTATAAAACACACTAATAACAAACCCTAGAAAGTTTTTGAGTGAAATTCGGACTAAAAATGGGTAAAACAGGCTAAAAACTGAGGTTCGCGTTTTCGAACAACAGGTTCGCTTTTCTGGACAAAATCTGTTAGGTTCGCTCGAAATTTAGCTTTAGGATCGCTCGCAATAACCCAACTGATTCGCTCTTTTGGACAGTTTCACTAGTGGACTCGCTCATTCGAACGAATTTGGTTCGCTCGAAAGAATTTTTCTGGTTCGCTCAAAAGAGTTGTCTGGTTCGCTCGAACGGACACATACTGGTTCGCTCGAAAGAATTTGTCTGGTCCGCTCGAACGGACATATACTGGTTCGCTCAAATATACATTTCTGGTTCGCTCATAAAGCTCATCTGGTTCGCTTATCTGAACTTACCAGATTCGCTTATCTGTCATCAGTATAGATTGGTCCGCTTTTGTGGTTCTGTTATTTTTCAAAATCAAAATTTTTCTAAGTGTTGTCTGATTTTTCAGGTACATTCACGATGGACGATATGTTCTTGAATCCGTTCAGCGACATGTACGCATTCACAGGAAGTTAAGGAAACAATGATACGTCATCAAGCAATACGAACGAGAATCAACCAAAGGAGAAAAAGAAGGAAGCTTGGGAGTCTGAGAGTGCATTTGGTACATTCAACAAACCTCCGAAGCTTATGGCAATCGAGGAATATAGCCGTTGGTCGAGAAAATTTGAGGATTGGTTGATGGCTTTCGCGTTTGCAAGTTGGAAGAGTTTGAAAAATGGATATGTTCATGGAGACAAAAGTGGAGAAACTTTATCATCAGCTGACGAAATTGAATCCTTTGTGGCAGAGCAAAAGTGTGTGGCATTACTCTTTCAATCGGTGCGAGAAGATATCATTTCACTGATAGATTACTCCAATGCTAAAGATTTGTGGGAAAAACTTGAAAAGAAGTGTCTTGGTAGCAAAGAGATTGTAAAAAATAAAACGAAACTTCTTAGAAAAGAGTTTGACATGTTTAGTTGTCTTAAAAATGAATCGGTTTGTAAAATGATTGAAAGGTTCGGTCATCTGAAGCTGGAACTTGCACGACATAAGATTACGTATTCTGATGAAGAACTTGTTGACAAACTGTTTGATTCATTACCAGATGAAGTGGATTGGAGATACTATGCACTGATGTTGAAGAACACTATTGCTCCTGAAAATTTGACTCCAGATGTTGTGATTGAGAGACTTGAAATTCATGAGCTTGAATTGAAGAAAACTTACAAAGTCAATCACTCATCCTATCAGCAAAACTTGGATCTTTACTATCCGAAAAGCTTGATGCCGAAAGCTACTTCTCCGAAAACTGCATTTTCTGCTGAGAATGTTTCTTCAGCAAACAAAGAAAGTCAAAGCAGTCCAAGCAGTGGAAGCCACAGTGGTTATCACGGTGGATCTTTGTCTTCTGAAAAACGTTCTGATACGAAGTTTTCGTGCAACATCGCGATAGATCTGAAGAACGCACAGAACTTTGATGAAGAGTCGGCCAAACAACAAATGGTTTTTCTGGCGTCTGTGTTGGAGTCCTATGAAGGTTTGGTGGCCGAAAAGATCGGGAACACAAATCTGACAAAAGAAGACTACGATCAGATAGACCCGGAGGAAATGGAATTGATAGATATTCGTTGGGCGATGGCAAGTGCTGTTCGACGTGCTCAGCGTTTCATGGAAATTACCGGGAGGAAGACAATCGGAGGTCCGTCTACAAAGCTGGGGTTCGATAAGTCAAAGGTGACATGCTTTAAGTGTAAGCAGAAGGGTCATTTCAAGCGGGAATGCAGAAATGCGTATGCAGATGAATCAGAGAATCCGTTTCGAGACGACTACTACAAGAAGGCAATCTACCATCAGAATGAATCTGAGCCGCCTAGACTGAAGCAGCAGGAAGAGAACAAAGACAAATCAAGGGCTTTAGCTGTGATTTATGATGATGAGGGTTACGATTGGAGCAAAGAGGTTTTGCCGGAAGAAGATGCTGTTGGTTATGCTTTCATGGCAAAGAATGAGCCTATTCCATGGAAAGATAATCGAACAGAGGAACAGAAGTATAGATACCGGAAGATGGTTGCTGAAAACAAGATTATCAGACTTTCTGGTGTATATCTAGAGGCAAAAAGAGCGAATATATGGGATCCAGACAGAGAGTGTTACCTTGATAAGTATGGCAACATCGCGATTGATGACAAAACGCTTGATATCGAGGCCATTATCAAGGAGTATAAAGAAGAATATGAATATTGGCAGCACAAGTGGTGGGGAACACCAACGTCAAAGATGATTGAAGAAGAGAAAGAGAAAGAGAAAGAGGAGAAAGAAAAGAAAGAAAAAGAAGAGATTGATGAAGTGAAAAAGATTGATACGGGTTTGATCGATGTTACGCAGGAGTTGACAGCTGAAAATCTGGGAAAGATGGCTGACAAAGTGCTAGCTGTAAAAGCACTTGAGGTAGATCCTAATTCTGTTTCTGAGTCTATGGTTCGGGTCAGTCAAAATGTGTCAGCTAATGCGTCAGGTAAGAAGATTGATGGAAACATTGACTGCAAAAATTGCACAAAAGAATGCAATTTCTATAGTACTGTCACGTACCTCAACAATGAGAAAATTAAAAACCTGACAGCTAAGGTCAGCAGTGTTGAGGATCAAATACTCGGTCGTGACAAAACTGTGAGAGCTTCAACTGAACGAATCAAAGAGTTAACTTCTCAGATGGAAAAAGATAAAATTGATCATGAAAAGGTTAAAACTGAAAATGAAAAGTTAATTCTTGGAAACCGTAAAATTTCTGAAAAATTTGAAAAACTCAAAACCACAGTTAAAGAAAGTGATGAACGAAATGGTAAAACGTTTAAAGAAAATGAACATCTGCGAGCTGTGGTGAGAATAAAGGAAGAATCAATTAATAAACAATTGGATGAGATCGCTAAATTGAAACTTAAAGTTCAAGAAGCTGAAATAGAGAATGAGTGAATTCAGTTGAAACTTAACAGTTATAACTCTGCAAGCTTTGTGTTGCAGCATATTGTTCCTAAACCTATAGGAAAAAACAAAGCTGGCGAGGATGTGTTTTCAGATGGTACCGGTGTAGGGTTTCACAAAGTTCCACCGCCGATTTTGCACAATTACACTAAAAAGGAATCTGGGTTGGTTGAGCTTGAGGAAGGAAGTGAAGTGCAACTTCCGGAGAATATTGATGTCATGTTCACGTCTTCCAATGACGAGGGTGTCCAAAATGATGTGGTGAAAAGTGTGGTAGACAAAGTGCTTAAACCGGATTGTGACACTTCTGAGGAGGATGGGTGTTTTCTAGACAAATACATTCCGAAGCAAAAGTCCAAAAACAACTTACATGATGAATCTGATCTTGTCATGTACAAGATGTCGGGATCGGATAAGTTGTTTTTGGATTCAGAGTTTCCGATTGAAAATGTTAACTTGAACAAATTGACAAACGTTTTCAAACTTGTTGAAGTCGAGTTGTTAGCAGTGAATACTCTGAGTCGAAAGAAAGACAGGGTTTACAATAAGAAAACTGGTTATCCACCGCGTTTTTACAATAATAACAGAAACGACTGGTCGAGTGGTTATCAGGGGGGTAAATCGTTTCAGAAAAAAAATGTTTCACACAAGAGGTTTGTCGAAAAGAAAAAGTTTGTGAACAGTTCAAGTTCACTTGCTGATGAAGAAAAGGAAATTTTTTCAAAATCAAACAAAGAATTTTTTGAGAAGAGAGCTTCACAGGCTCAGTCTGAAGGCACGAGTCGGGTAGCTGATACTCGTACTTGTTTTAGATGTGAACAGGTTGGTCATATTGCACGAAAGTGTACATATGTGAAGCCTAGGACTGAAGCTGTGAAGGTTCAACAAAAGAAGGTTGATGTGAAGGGTAAAGCACCGATGTATGTTGAGAAGAAAGTGGTTGAGAAGAAAAACGTTAAAATCAACAACGTAAAAGCAAAAACTGAACCCGTAAAGAAATTGGTAACTCAAAACGATAAATTTTATAAAAGGGTTGCAGAAACTCAACAGGTGTGGAAACCAAAAATTGAATCAAAAGTTGAGAAGAAAGTTTCAAATTCTGAAGAAAAAAAGGCTGAAGAGCCAATTATTGTTGATTATGATGCAAATTTTCCGCCACTCAAGGCTGAAAATTTCAAAATTCAAATTGCAAGAGTCAAGGTTGCACCTAAGGCTGATGAAGCCTTGGTGGACTCAATGTTTGACTAAACAATTTGAATTGCCGGAGCTTCCTGGTTCGCGAAGCATGAATCGGCATCTTTCTTGAAGTTGTTTAAATGATGATTTGTTATGTGCAGGATCTTCCAAAACTTGTATCTAGGTGGATAAGGGATAGTGGAGCGTCAAGGCATATGACAGGGAAGACCGCATTGCTGTATGATGTGAATAGCATTAACGGTGGTTATGTGGGTTTTGCGGGTAATCAAGGAGAAAGGATCATAGGTGAAGGAACATTGTCAAATGGCATTATAACGTTTGAAAGAGTTAACTACATCGCTGAGCTGGAGAACAACCTGCTGAGTATCTCCCAGATCTGTGACCGGATGTATACTACTCATTTCACCGACAAAGAATGTTTGATCTTGAAACCGGGATTTGTGATACCTGAAGAGTGGATCATCATGAGGGCACCAAGAGTCAACGATCTGTACGTGTTGGACATGAGCGTTGCTACTACAACCACGGGTCAGGCTCATTGTTTTGTGTCCAGAGCAACGGAAAAAGAATCAAGATTATGGCACCGAAAGATGGGGCATATTCACCTAAGGAAAATGAATCACTTGGTACATAACGATTTGGTTACTGGAGTAAATATTAAAGGTTTTCATCCGGAAGGGGAGTGCATAAGTTGTGTCAAAGGCAAACAGAAGAAAAAGTCACATCCCTCAAAGCAAGTCAATTCAGTTTCAAGACCTTTGGAAATACTTCAGATGGATTTGTTTGGTCCAGTAAATGTCAAGAGTATCACATGAGATTTATACTGTTTGGTCGTGACTGATGATTATTCCAAATTTTCTTGGGTGATGTTTTTGAAATCAAAAGATGAAACTTTTGATAGTTTGATGGCATTGTTTAAAAGAATTGAGAATCTGTACCAAAGGCCGATCTGTAGAATTCGCAGTGATAATGGTACTGAATTCAAAAACAGTAAGATGGAAGAATTTTGTGATGAAAGAGGTATACTGCATGAGTTTAGTGCTCCGTACACTCCGCAACAAAATGGAGTTGCAGAACACAAAAACCGGACGCTAATAGAGACAGCCAGAACGATGCTCGCAGACTCTAAGTTACCAATTAATTTCTGGGCTGAAGCTGTTTCTGCTGCATGCTATACTCTCAACAGAGTTCTTACTGTAAAGAAGTTCAACAAGACGTGTTTTGAGCTACTCAATAAACGCAAGCCGAATTTGAAGTATCTTGAACCGTTTGGGTCACCCTGTATGGTGATAGAGCCTAAAGGAAAGTTTGGTCCGAAGAGCGTTGAGGGAATCTTTGTGGGTTATTCAAGTCCTTTGCGACGTGTCTTCATTCCAAGTGACAAGCAGATTATTGAGGCTCCGATTGTTGAATGTCAGGGATACACTATGCCGCCACAGAATCCTGGTGATTCATGGCGTTATCGTTATGACAAACTTTGGGATTCATTTGACATGAGAGAAGAATCAGAGGAAGAAGAAAATTTCTTTGATGAGCTGGATATATTGCGAGAGTATGAGTCGCAGCTTAGGTTTCCAGCGGAGTATTCTAGAAGACCTTGGGAAACTTCAAATGACGATGAAGCAGGTCCTAGTAATGCTGGTGAAAATGATGATGAAGTTGCTCCTGGTAATCAGTTGGAGGTGAATGATGATCAAGAAGCTGAAAATATGCCAGTTTTTTACCATGGTGATTCAGATCTTGAGGGGGAGCAGATCCAGTTGTCAAGTCAAACAAACCAAGTTGGTGCACAAGATGCAGAGCAGAATGTTACTAATCTGGAGGGAAATGTAGAAGTTCCAAGCGAAGTGATGCCGCGAACTCTTTCTTATCATCCAGAGGAGTTGATAATAGGAGAATTGCAATCGGGCGTTCGCACGAGACGTCAAATTGACAAGGGCTTAACATGTTTTTATTCTACAGTAGCACCTTTACAAACTGAATTTTCATTAAGTTGTTTTATCTCGCAGGTCGAACCGAGAACTTACAAAGAGGCGCTTACTGAAGACTCTTGGGTCATAGCGATGCAAGAAGAATTAAGTCAGTTTGAAAAGTTAGGGGTGTGGAAGTTAGTAGATTTGCCGGATGGTCAAAGGAAAATCAATACAAAATGGGTTTTCAAATGTAAGAGGGACGACAGAGGAGTGGTTGTAAGGAACAAAGCTCGACTCGTTGTTCAGGGCTTTAGTCAACAGGAGGGGATTGATTTTACCGAAGTCTATGCTCCTGTCGCACGACTAGAGGCTATCAGAATTTTCCTAGCATTTGCGTCTTGGAAGAATTTCAAAGTATATCAATTAGATGTTAAATCGGTGTTTCTTTATGGGAAGGTCAAAGAGGAGGTTTATGTTGGTCAACCGCCGGGCTTTACTGACCCAATCCACAAGAACAAAGTTTATCTGCTGGACAAAGCGTTGTATGGTCTACATCAGGCGCCGAGAGCCTGGTACGAGACTTTGTCTCAACACCTACTCGCTAACCAGTTCATACGTGGAAAAGTGGATGCCACTCTCTTCACTAAAGTCGTTGATGGTCATCTTCTGATAGTACAAATCTATGTGGACGATATAATTTTTGGGTCAACAAATGAGAAATTATGCAAAGATTTCGAACAGGTGATGAAGCAGAAATTCGAAATGTCTTCAATGGGGGAGATGAAATTCTTTCTGGGTTTACAAGTTGAACAACTTCCTGAAGGAATTTTCATTCATCAAACGAAGTACGTGCATGATATTCTAGAGAAATTTGGAATGTCAAGTTCTACTCCAGCTGCTACCCCACTTGCGACTAATCATGGGATTCACCCAGATCTCACCGGAGATAGGGCTGATGAAACAATTTACCGTTCCATGATAGGATCTTTGATGTATCTGACTGCTTCACGTCCTGACATCATGTACCCAATGTGCCTCGCAGCAAGATTTCAGTCTAACCCGAGAGAATCGCACATGATTATTGTCAAGAGGATATTGCGTTACCTGAAAGGTACTCCGTCATTGGGGTTATGGTATCCTAGAAAAGGCGATTTTACACTCGAAGGGTATTCCGATTCAGATTTCGGATGCTGCAAAGTCAACGCGAAATCAACAACTGCAGGATGCCAGTTCTTTGGTTCGAGATTGGTTACCTGGCAGTGTAAGAAACAAACATCTGTGACGCTATCTACATGTGAAGCGGAGTATGTTTCTGCTAGCAGTTGCTGCTCTCAGATCCTGTGGATACAACAACAGATGCGCGAATACGGTTTGCAGTTTCTTAACACACCTCTGTTTGTTGATAATGAGGCGGCAATTAATAGAACTAAAAATCCAGTACATCACGCTAAAACTAAACATATCGAGATTCGTCATCACTTTATTCGCGATTGCTTCGAGAAAAAGTTGATACGAATTTAGAAAATCCACACTGACGAACAAAAAGCTGATTTGCATACCAAAGCATTTGATAAAAATCGGTTTCAATATTTGTTAAAACTTGATGGTATGAAATTGCTTTCGGCGTCGGATGAGGTTGTGAGCGTTGATGAGAGTACTGTTGCGGATGGAGATGAGAAACAATCTGCGATGGTTTGTCGGTTTTTTACGTGTTTTGGTATTTACGGGGAGATAGATTAGTTGTACATAGTTTATTTTCAGAAAAAATACAAAAACAGTAAAAATGCAAAAATCCAAAAACATAATAAAATTGAAAAAGAGCTTGTGTATATAGGGAAAATGATTGTACATCAGCTAGACAATTACAGTATGCTAAAGATTTGGAAAGACAAAATGAGTTAAACAATCTCATTAATGATGTGTCGATAGGTTTTCGTACATTTAGTAGATTTATTCGGGATATAAACCTAAAATTTCAAACTGGTGAAATTTGTGGGGAACACTACTTGGATATATAGGTAACCCCTGAAATCTCGTTTGAAAGGTCTCGTATTCTGATATACTAGGTGTTTGTACTCTATGATGTCTGGGGTATTATTCCGGGACTTCTGCTGAACGGTAGTTCTGACCTAGTCCTTGGCTAATACTTTATCTAAAATGCTTGAAATATAGCATGAAGCCCTCAGCTGATTAGACAATAAAATTGATAATCAGTTGTTGTAGCTGAAAAGATCCTCTAAAGGGGACACACTGCTAAGTCGAAGCTGATATCTCTCTGCTGAACGGAAGTTCTGACCTGAGATCCCTCAGTTCTCGCATTAAACCCCTTATTTATGTACAGACATCATTGTAGTGTGGATACCTGTAAGACTGTATATTGGGATTCTGGATACGGGAGTATATTCAAGAGGTGGGACACATGAGTTGATCTAAGTTCTTAAAACACTTAAACGGTATCCTGAATAGATTGAAGTTTGTGTGAGAATTTAAGATGGATCAGCATATCGACAATCGAGGTGAATTGTTTAAGTCTGAGTATGAAATATAGCTTAACGGTACTTGTAATCTGTCTGAAAAGCTGATATGATTCCCTGACACGCTCACCAAAAATAAAACTTGTAAATAGTTTACTTTCTGCAATTTTAAGTTTTATGTATTTCATTAATTAGTTTAGATCGCCTTAAAATCCAAAAAGATTTTATATTTCTGCTTTATTTTAGACAAACCAGAGTGGAAAGTTGATTGTCGGATTTTAGAAAGATGAAGCAGATGCAGGAGATTCTGAGCTGAAGAATGAGGAGAGCTTACATTGATGGAAGTTTAATTGTTTTCAATATCACATACAAGTTCATTAAGTTGATACTTGTTATTTTCAGAAAAAAGTTTTAAAAAAATGATTTTACTAAATCAGTTGAATTCGTCAAAAGAATCAACCAGGGTCATTAACTTGAACTTGGTAGATTAATCGAGTAATCAAGGTCATTAAATTGAACTTGAATACTTGAGTGGATTGCTAGAGCTGATTAAATTTGTTTTTATTGGTTGAAAAAGATGAATTTTAATGTTATTGGTTGAGTAACAGGTTTGGAGACTTTATTATTCCCACGGAGGCAAATTGTCAAAGTTTGAGCTAGATATCTCAAGATCTCAGCATACTGAGAGGGGGAGTCTGTGAAAGGGGGAGTCTGAATCAACAGCTTTTGGGAAATTTGAAGTTAGAGCTAGATGTTAATCTTGAAACCTGTGAAGAATGCTTATGAGGAGAAAACAGAGTTGGTGAAAAGACTAAGATTGAAGACTATGGATCTAAAGATGCTAAGAGACTACGTCAACATCCAAGGGGGAGTCTGTTGATGCACGGAATGTCTGTTGACTGTGTCTACAAGAAGTCTGAAGTCAAGATTGGTCAACTGGGGTTCAAAATGTAAATATTATGCAAAATAGTAGTCGGTCCGCTTATTTGTCAATGTTTCATTGTGGATCGCTTTTTCGTCTTAGTTTGGATCGCTTATAGGGCAAGTGATCTGGTCCGCTCATTTGGCATGTCTTATGAGCGAACCAGGATGTCTATAAATAGTCTGAGCGGTTCATAACATATATAGATGTGTGTGTGTGCTTAGGAGCCGAAACTCTGTCAAAATCTCATCAGAAAGCAATAAACAGATAGGAATTGAAAGGATAAGTTGTTGTAACTTCATATATGTTGATTCCGCCTTCATACATGAAGATGAGCTACTCTGACTGACTTTTCGGGTTCAAGAACGGTCCAACAAGTTTAAACAGCGGAAGCGTAAATCCATAAACATAAGTCCATAGTTTATAAGTTAAAGTTCAAAACGCAAGTTTAATAAGTTCATAAGGATTTAAATATTAAGCACAGAACAGTTCACGTTTAAACAGCGGAAGCGTAAATCCATAAACATAACAGTTCGTACACCACAACGACTCCTTCCTCGTGCAAGCTCCAAGCATTTAGCGACCTGTAAGGCATGTAACAACGAGTCAACAACAGAGTTGAGTAAGTTCACGTTTGGTTGTTTAGTTTAAACTTGTTTCTGAAAACGTGGTTTGTCTTTCGTTGGCGTAATTGCCGTGGGGGTTACCCCGTAGTTGAAAGAAAATTTAACCAGTTCATTCTTTATTACCCAAACATGTCTATGATTAGTGGGGGCTTCCCAATGTGAACTACTAGACCGTATGATATCGACTACTAACGAAAGTAAGTTGTGCCCTAAGTCAATGTCTATCAGCATTGACCCTTTGCCTTAGTCCATTAGTACACTCCCGTTCGGACGACACGGTGTGAGGTTTGTTAAACCTAATAGCGCTATTAACTAATGACCCGCTCGCCATCGGCCTCGGCGATTAAGTCGATATAAAATGAGGGACTTATGATAGAGTTTTGTCTAGAAAGTTTTAAGGTTGTTGTCCTACCCAAGGAGGACGAACGTACGTAGTTATCCCAAAGAGAATACGCAGGATTAATATTGGCATCCTACCCAAGGAGGATGGCTGTACATATCCTACCTAAGTAAGATATGTAGCTTCCGTTTTAATTCCTTAACCCATTCCCAAACCACCGGGAATCCCATGCCTTAGAAAGTGTGTGAACTCACCTTGGTTTGCTCGGTAAGATTCTCAAATATAGCTAACAGTCGAGGTCGGTCAATCACGTCCTAATATAATTACCAGTTAATCATTTAGTGGTTTTCAAATAGAGCACAAAGTTCCTACACGTATCTATCACATAACATGCATTACTTTAATGGTTTATGCCCATATAAACTCCCCATCTATTCTCATTCACAAATAAACATACGACTTTGCACATAACACTTTTATTGACACATAACAAGTTAGATCATTCACAGATAACATATTCGACATTTAGAAACGTAAATCACTACCTATGTCGTTTCAGCTTTTTATTCAAAAACTGGGCTGTTTTCGAGGATTTTAATAAAACAGTTATCTTATTTCAAAAATTCCCAACATTTTACAGAAGGTGCTAAACGACCCATATATTATTGTGTAAAAATCTCGAGATCCGATTCATTACCAATATTTTATTAAAAATCATTTTCCGGACTGCATTCAGATTTATCTTTTTCTGACTGCAGTCCACGGAATAATTCATTAAAAATTCATTGTAAGTCGGATTGACGAAATTCCAGTGGGACAATTACTACGACATCAGTGTCCATCTACAGTACCAGTTTCATGATCTAATTCTACACGGAACTCAAGTTATAACAGAAAACAGAACGCATATTTTCAACAGTGAAAATGCAGCTCTAGCTGCTGTTACAAAATGACACTTTAAAAATAGTAAACGGAGTCCAAAAATTACGATTCCAATTCCATTAGAACCGTATTTCATAATACATAACTCTAGGCTTCAAAAAATCAGTTTTCCGTTAAGTTACGGTTTGGTTACAGCCAACTGAAGTTGGTTGTAAAAACCAAACAGCCTACTGTTTCAGCTTTTATCTTTTTAACTTGTGTTCGATTGATTCCGTTAACATGTAGTGATCACAACAACATCAAACATCAATATTACAAGTAGATCAGCAAGTAATCAGTAACATAATCAAGACAACTTCAGTTTATCATCACTTCATTATGTTTCATCAACATTTCATTACAAGATAGTTTATATGCAAGACTTTGTTCATGGTTCTTTAGTGTTCATGGATTTTCATCATCAAACAACTATTAACCACTCTAATGACATGAAGAATGAATGGATCTAAGTTCTTACGACTAGTTCAAGACTAGGGAAGTTCGGGTGAAGAAATGTGGTGGTTAATAGCGAATGGAGAAGGTCCTTCCACTTCCGAGAGTACCGAGCTTCGTTGTTGGACCTCTTACACCTTTGTACGTATGAGGAATGATTGAACAAGGGTTTGATGATGGTGGTAGTATGGTGGAAGGTGGCGGCCGAAGGTGGGGAAGAAGGAGAGGAAAGTTGTTTGATGTTGAGCTTTGTGGAATGAAAGTGATCAAGGTCTTGTGGGTTTATTTATAAACCAAGTATTCTCATGATCCACCATGTAAAGTGTTCCCATCCATCCAACATTTAAATAAAATAATCAAAAGAATGTGGGGGTTGTCCCCACACATTGTGACCGTCATTTGGGGGGGGGGTATAGTTGGGGTGTAATGATCTAGTTAGGAGTTGGTTGCAATCTAATGATACAGTTTGTGTGTTATTATGTGTTATATAATATTAGGTGTGTTAAGGTGCTCGGGGACCCTAACTGGCTTGGAAAAGTAAAAACAATGTGCTTGACAATATTTTTATGTTCCGGGTAAAGTCCGGTTGTTCGGTTCGGTGTTATTCCATTAAAGTGCTTAATTAATCCGTAAAATGTCATATATATATATATATATATATATATATATATATATATATATATATATATATATATATATTTGTAACATTTTTAATTTTCAACACTCAGGAAAGTATAACGGACTATTTAATGACTTTCCTGTACACTATTAGTATGTTAACAAGCACATGTATGTATAACACAGTAATCAGGAAGCAGTTAAGTAATTCCACACAGCTATCAAGCACTTTAATTATCATTAATAAATTGTACGGAATACATGGAATTTTGAGGGTTGTCACATTCTCCCCATGTTAAGAAAATTTCGTCCCGAAATTTAGCACGTGGTTACTGAGGAAGCTAGTTAAGTTGCGCTGGTCTCCTGGTTTTCTTGGGGTGTCACATCATCCACCCGTTGATTTGGAATTTCGTCCCGAAATTCTGCAGTAGCTTCGTCCTCAGTAGTGGTTGCACTTTTCTTAAACAGCTGGGGATACTTGAGTTTCATTTGGTCTTCTCGTTCCCAGGTATACTTTGGGCCATGACGGGAATCCTAACGAACTCGGAAAAGAGGTATCCTGGTACGCTTGAGAATTTTAACATCACGATGCGTAATCTCTACTGGTTCTTCGACGAATCGCAGCTGGTCGTCGATAGTGAGCTCCTTGAGAGGAACTATGAGGGTCTTGTCTGACAGACACTTCTTCAGATTTGACACGTGGAATACGTTGTGAACTCCACTGAGTTCTTTAGGTAGATTCTGTCACACCCCCAAAATCCACCCGCGGATAACACCCGCTTCGGGGGCGTGACTGACCAGGATCCAGCCACCAATTATACTAAGCATTGGTTAATATTAAAGTAATACTTGCTAACCATAAAAATTAGCAAATATCAAGTTCAGAGTTAAAGGTTTTAAAGTTTAAACAGTAACAAGTAGCGGAAGCATAATTAAATAGTTTTTAAACAGTGTTCATAAGGTAAGCATAATAAATGCCCAACACACGGGCAGACGACCACTACACATCCCAAGTAGCTGCTCCAGTCACTGGCCACCTGCAAAGCATGCAGTAAAGGGGTCAACAATAATGCTGAGTGAGTTCACTAGTTGTCCAGTTTTAATTACCAAAAACTTGTTTCACCAGTTAATTTATCCGTTTATACATGCCATGGGGAGCTACCCCAAAAGTTAGCGACTAAACTGTTTTTTTTTCCAATACCGAACACTAGGTAACCGAATGCGTTTCCGCAGGATGCCCCGATGTCAATGTTCTATCATCATTGACGGATGCCTGAGTACATTAGTTCACGACCGATCCCATACCATGGCACGGTGTGAGGCTGGTAAGACCTAAATAGCGCTATCAACTAATAACCCGTTCGCCTGGCACCGGCGACTAATCGGTATTATGTAGTAGGGACTTGAGTGATAGAGTTGCGTTTAGTGCCGTTAGTTGCAATCCGTATAAACAGTAATTAACTAAAAAGGTTTCCCAATACAAGGGAAGATAAAGTAAGTTGTTTCCCAATAACTAGGGAAGGAGTGTAGACGGTATCCCCTTTACAAGGGGATAGGGTTGTTTTAGTCTCGTGTCCCAAACCACCGGGACGCATGCTTTTAAGTTGTGAACTCACCTTGGGTTGCTCGGTACGATACGTTACTTGGTTAAGTATGTTGGTCACCACGTCCTAACATGGTTACCAAATATGGGTCAAGTCGGGTACAAGTAAACACGTATAAGACACACTTAACGTAAATGCAGATAACCACAGTAGCAGGTAGACATGCAGCCCAGTCAACAGGAAGTCCAACATACAAACAGTGGGGCTATTGGGCCTAAGCAGTTACACAAGCAATCCAGTTAACAGACAATCCAACAAGTACGTTGGCCCAATATCAGCCCAGTCGAGACGGAGGTGACTCGCAACCAAGGTTGCGACTCGCAAGCGAGGTCTCGGTTCGTCATGCTTTGGTTGCGACTCGCAATCAGAGATTCCGACTCGCAACCGGCGATTCCGACAAAGCAGCTGTGGTTACGACTCGCAATCAGATCGATACGCGTTGATTACGACTCGCAACCGGGAGGTCTCGACAAATCTTGGTGCGGTCTCGAGTAGCAACCAAAGGTTGCGACTCGCAACCGTAGTTACGTGTGCATGAAGACCTTCTAGAACCTGTCATATGTACGAACCAATGGAAATGCATTTTCATGAAACCAATATGTACCATTTCCACTAAAACATGTTTTCTTGTCTGATTACAAACCACAACAGATCAAACAAGCACAATTTCAAATATTTATCATGTTCATAACACATTCAAATTGTTCTTCACACATTCAACATATTCAATCACAAGTATCCAACTGACAATTAACCAAAATCAGGTTATTCAAGCAATATTTAACCACAATCTCAAATCATGAAAGTCATGAACACTCAATCCAACATCATGTCCAAATCCCCTTTAACCAAACCCTTGTTAACCGGAAACAAAACTATCTCCCCCAAAACCGAATACTCACATACTTTCATAAACATTCACCCTAAGTTATCTAGGCATGCTTTTCAAACATAATCAAGCATCAAATCTTTTATCCGAAATTTATACCATCATCCTATATTAATACAAGCAAGAATCATGGTAACACATAGTGACCTTATTAACACATGAACATCTAGAAAGAGCTAAAACCACTAACCGGTTATAGATTCAAGGTGTGCGGGTATGATGGATCGATGAATGAGCTCCCGGTTGGCGGTTCCGAGCTAAAACCGAGTAGGTTCTTGATGTTGGTTGACCCGAGAAGAAGGAGAAGGATGAGAAGAGTGGTCTTGGTTGCTAGAGCTTTAGGGTTTTGGTGTGAGAGATGAGAGTGTGAGAAGAGAGTGTGTAAAATGGTTAAGGGAGGTGGGGTTGGGTTTATATAGTGTTGCGAGTGTGGGCTTGGGTTGGGTTTAATTCCTACGAGGCCAAGGCCTAGCCGGCCCATTACTAATGTTCACTCGAGACCATGGTCTCGAGTCGGGTTGCTTGTGGTTTCGGTTTACGTGTATAACACTTATATATATATATACATACACATAAGCAAATCGGCACATAACACATAATAGCAAATAGTTTTTATATATTTTTACTGTTAGTCGATTACGTACACGTTTGTTACATCGAAAGGTTATCCGGAAAGATCCGAGGTGTCACATTATCCCCAAGTTTTAGGAACTTTCGTCCCGAAAGTTAAGGCAGCCACTGTCAAGCTAGTGTAAGTGAAAGCGTTTCAACGGGGTGTCACATCATTCCCCCGTTAGTTTGGAATTTCGTCCCGAAATTCGTTCGTAGCTTCAGTGCTGGGATTTTCGTTAGGGAACAGCTGGGGATACTTGTGCTTCATCTGGTCTTCCCGCTCCCAGGTATACTCTGGGCCACGTCGCGAGTTCCAACGAACTCGTACAAGAGGTATCTGGCTACGTTTGAGGATTTTGATCTCTCGATCAGTGATCTCAATCGGTTCCTCAGTAAAGTGTAGCTGTTCGTCAATCGTCAGTTCCTTAAAAGGAATCACAAGTGTTTCATCCGACAAACACTTCTTCAGGTTGGATACGTGGAAAACGTTATGTACCGCACTCAGTTCTTCAGGCAGGTTCAATCTATAAGCAACCTTACCGATCTTCTCGGTAATTTCGAATGGTCCGATATATCGCGGATTAAGCTTGCCCCGTTTACCAAAGCGAACCACACCCTTCCAGGGTGAGACTTTAAGTAGAACCCGGTCACCGACCTGGAATTCCAATGGTTTCCTACGCTTATCAGCGTAGCTCTTCTGACGGTCACGAGCTGCCGCCATGCGTTGTCTGATCTGGGCAATCTTCTCCGTTGTATCTACCACCATCTCTGGGCCCGTGATTTGACTATCACCGATTTCCGCCCAGCAGAGAGGTGACCGGCATTTACGACCGTACAATGCCTCAAAAGGTGCTGCTTGAATGCTAGTGTGGTAGCTGTTGTTGTATGAGAACTCTACTAACGGTAGATGCTTCTCCCAGTTCTTGCCAAAGTCGATCACACACGCTCTAAGCATGTCTTCTAGAGTTTGGATGGTACGTTCGGACTGTCCATCCGTTTGCGGGTGATAAGCAGTGCTCATATCCAAACGTGAGCCAAAGCATTTGTGCATAGCTTGCCACAATTCCGAAGTAAATCGAGCGTCTCGGTCGGAAATAATCGAGGTTGGCACTCCGTGCCTCGAAACTACTTCCTTTAAGTAAATCTCTGCCAAGGTAGAAAACTTGTCTGTTTCCTTAATAGCCAGAAAGTGTGCGGACTTGGTCAATCGATCTACGATTACCCAAATAGCATCATTTCCTCGTTGAGATCTAGGTAACCCTGTAACAAAATCCATGGAAATTTGCTCCCATTTCCATTTCGGGATTTCTGGTTGTTGGAGTAGACCTGCTGGCTTCTGGTATTCTGTCTTGACTCTCGCGCAAGTCAAACATTTGCTAACGTATGTTGCTATGTGGGCCTTCATACCAGGCCACCAGTAGGTAGTCTTTAAATCATGGTACATCTTGTCCGAACCAGGATGTACTGAGTAGCGGGACTTGTGGGCTTCGTCCATCACGAGTTCACGTAAACCTCCAAAGAGTGGAACCCAGATACGCCCTGTCACATAGTAAGCACCATCTTCTTTCTGTTCCATTTGCTGTCTCGATCCACGCAGAGACTCAGCCCTGATGTTTTCCGGCTTCAATGCTTCAACTTGGGCATTTCGAATCTGGGTAGGGAGGTTAGACTGGATGGTAAGTTGCAGTGCTCGCACGCGCTTTGGTACGGTGTCCTTTCGACTGAGGGCGTCTGCCACGACATTGGCCTTGCCCGGATGATACTTGATGGCGCATTCGTAGTCATTCAAGAGTTCGACCCATCGACGCTGTCGCATGTTCAATTCCTTTTGCCTAAAGATATGCTCGAGACTCCTGTGATCGGTGTAAATAGTGCACTTGGTACCGTACAGGTAATGTCTCCATATCTTAAGAGCAAAAACCACTGCTCCTAGTTCCAAGTCGTGCGTCGTGTAGTTCTTTTCATGCGTCTTGAGTTGTCGAGAGGCGTAGGCGATAACTTTCTCGCGTTGCATTAGCACGCAACCGAGCCCATGAATAGACGCATCGCAGTAAACCACAAAGTCGTCCGTGCCGTCAGGCAACGAGAGAATAGGAGCGCTACAGAGGTTATCCTTAAGCCCCTGAAAGGCAGATTCCTGTGCTGTATTCCACTTGTAGGCGACGCCTTTCTGAGTGAGTGTTGTGAGAGGTTGTGCAATCTTGGAGAATCCCTGAATGAATCTGCGGTAGTAGCCTGCCAAGCCCAAGAATTGGCGAATTTCAGTGGGGGTCTTAGGCGTAGGCCAGTTCTTTATCGATTCGATCTTAGCTGGGTCGACGTGAATTCCGTCCTTATTAACTACATGACCGAGGAAATGGACTTCCCGAAGCCAGAAGTCACATTTAGAGAATTTGGCGTACGGTTGCTCGTTGCGAAGAAGTTCGAGGATAAGGCGTAGGTGCTGTTCATGCTCTTCTTGACTCTTCGAGTAAATCAAGATGTCATCGATAAACACAATCACAAATTTATCGAGGTAAGGTTTACATACGCGGTTCATAAGATCCATGAACACTGCAGGTGCGTTGGTCATTCCAAAAGGCATGACGAGGAACTCGTAATGACCATAACGAGTCCTGAATGCAGTCTTGGAGATGTCTTCATTACGAACTCTCAGCTGATGATAGCCTGATCGCAGGTCAATCTTTGAATAGTAGCTCGACCCTTGCAACTGATCGAATAGGTCGTCGATGCGCGGGAGAGGGTAACGATTCTTGATGGTAACCTTGTTCAACTCACGATAGTCGATGCACATTCGGAATGTGCCATCCTTCTTCTTGACAAAGAGTACTGGGGCTCCCCAGGGTGATGAACTAGGACGGATAAATCCTTTATCCAATAGTTCTTGTAGTTGCGTAGAGAGTTCCTTCAGTTCTGCAGGAGCCAATCGGTACGGTGCACGAGCTATGGGTGCTGCTCCGGGAGCTAGCTCGATTTGGAATTCGACCTGACGGTGAGGAGGGAGTCCAGGTAGTTCCTCAGGAAATACTTCGGGATAATCGCGTACTATAGGAAAATCTTCAATCCTCTTTTCCTTTTCGCGAGTATTGGTGACGAGTGCTAGGATAGCGGTGTGCCCTTTCTGTAAACACTTCTGGGCTTTTAGAAGCGAGATAATGCCTGTGACTTCTCCACTTTTGTTGCCTTTGACGATGAGGGGTTGACCAGAACGGCGAGGTATACGAACTGCTTTCTCTTGACAGAGGATCTCAGCACGATGTTTGGATAACCAATCCATACCAATAACAACGTCGAAGCTTCCAAGTTTGACAGGGAAAAGATCGATACTAAACGTATGGCCAGACAATTCTAGGGTGCAGTCGTGGATCACGTGCGTGGCCTCGATGTTCTTACCATTAGCTATCTCGACGGTATGCTTAGAACTTAATAATGCGGGCGAATGCTTAAGTTTCTTACTAATGCGAAGGGATACATAACTGGCATCGGCACCGGAATCAAATAACACAGAAACATAACGATCATCAAGTAGGAACTTACCCGCCACGACGTTGGGATCGTTCCTAGCTTCTCCAGCTCCAATCACGAAAGCTCTGCCCCTTGCATTTCCAGCATTGTTATTCTGCTCATTGTTCCCAGCTCCCTGGTTGTTGTTGCGATTCTGATTCAGTTCAGGGCAATCCTTTCGCATGTGCCCTGTTGCCCCACATTTAAAACAAGCTCTGTTGTTTCCCTGCTGCTGTTGCTGTTGAGGTTGTTGCTGATTCTGCCTTGCTGGGAACTGACTTCTGCAATCCTTGGCTTCGTGCCCCATCTTGTGGCATCGCTGACACTGACCCTTGTTACATGCCCCATTGTGGTGCCTGTTACACTTGTTGCACTTAGGGTAGTTTCCCCGGTAGCCACCCTGTTGTTGATTGCCCTTGCTGTTGTCAGTTTTCCTTTGCTGAGCTGGGGCTTGAGTAGGGTTAGCATCCTTGCCCTGATTTCCATCCCACTTCCGTTTGTTGTCACTAGGACTTCCTTCCGCAGCACTGATCCTTTTGGGCAACCTGCCCTCTTCCACAGCCTGATCCGTGAGTTTGTGAGCAAGTCGAACGATCGGCTGAATGGTAGTGTGGTTGGCTGAAGTCACGTGGCTTCGAATTTCTGGAGCCAGACCCTTGATGTACAGTTCGATCCTTCGGTACATAGGTCGAGACATGTTTGGACAAAGAGCAGCATAGTCGTTGGACAGCTTGGTGTAGGTCTCAATCTCTGACCCAACCATCTTGAGTTCATAGTACTCATTCTCAAGCTTGTGGATGTCATCCCTGTGACAGTACTCTTCCTTGATCATATCCTTGAAATCTTCCCACGCAGTAGCGTTTGCAGTCTCCAAGCCAAGCATTTGAATTTGCGCCTTCCACCATGAAAGTGCGCTTCCCTCTAGAGTACCAGTAGCAAACTTCACCCAATTAGCAGTTGGGCATTCACAGACAGCAAAAACAGCTTCGACCTTCTCAATCCAGTGCAGAAGGCCTATGGCACCCTCCGTGCCATTGAAAGGAAGAGGCTTGCAATCCATAAAGGTCTTGAAGGTACAAACACGTGGTTGCACAGGTGCAGGCTGACCTATCGGGTGAGCTGCGAAAGCTGCAGCCACAGTGTTGAGCAGGCTAGTGAACTGAGCCGGGGTCATGTTGACGTTTCCTCGTCCGCGTCCACTCATTGTCTTCATAACCAGAAAACATAGTATGAGTGTGATGTCGTAACATAGCGAGAATAAGATAGAAGAGAGAAGACGCATCTATCTAATCAGGTAACTAGTACGTATAGTAAAGCAGAAAGCATAAGACAAGTAAGCAAGTAACTATGGGTCCGAGCTATGAGGTCAGATAAGTCGAGCCTTGTACTTGGAGTGTAGTGTCGTCACGAGTCACGGGTTATAGTCTGGTTTTTCTCAAAAAGATTTTTCCCCTTTTTAAAACCAAGTTCACTATAACCAATGGCTCTGATACCAATCTGTCACACCCCCAAAATCCACCCGCGGATAACACCCGCTTCGGGGGCGTGACTGACCAGGATCCAGCCACCAATTATACTAAGCATTGGTTAATATTAAAGTAATACTTGCTAACCATAAAAATTAGCAAATATCAAGTTCAGAGTTAAAGGTTTTAAAGTTTAAACAGTAACAAGTAGCGGAAGCATAATTAAATAGTTTTTAAACAGTGTTCATAAGGTAAGCATAATAAATGCCCAACACACGGGCAGACGACCACTACACATCCCAAGTAGCTGCTCCAGTCACTGGCCACCTGCAAAGCATGCAGTAAAGGGGTCAACAATAATGCTGAGTGAGTTCACTAGTTGTCCAGTTTTAATTACCAAAAACTTGTTTCACCAGTTAATTTATCCGTTTATACATGCCATGGGGAGCTACCCCAAAAGTTAGCGACTAAACTGTTTTTTTTTCCAATACCGAACACTAGGTAACCGAATGCGTTTCCGCAGGATGCCCCGATGTCAATGTTCTATCATCATTGACGGATGCCTGAGTACATTAGTTCACGACCGATCCCATACCATGGCACGGTGTGAGGCTGGTAAGACCTAAATAGCGCTATCAACTAATAACCCGTTCGCCTGGCACCGGCGACTAATCGGTATTATGTAGTAGGGACTTGAGTGATAGAGTTGCGTTTAGTGCCGTTAGTTGCAATCCGTATAAACAGTAATTAACTAAAAAGGTTTCCCAATACAAGGGAAGATAAAGTAAGTTGTTTCCCAATAACTAGGGAAGGAGTGTAGACGGTATCCCCTTTACAAGGGGATAGGGTTGTTTTAGTCTCGTGTCCCAAACCACCGGGACGCATGCTTTTAAGTTGTGAACTCACCTTGGGTTGCTCGGTACGATACGTTACTTGGTTAAGTATGTTGGTCACCACGTCCTAACATGGTTACCAAATATGGGTCAAGTCGGGTACAAGTAAACACGTATAAGACACACTTAACGTAAATGCAGATAACCACAGTAGCAGGTAGACATGCAGCCCAGTCAACAGGAAGTCCAACATACAAACAGTGGGGCTATTGGGCCTAAGCAGTTACACAAGCAATCCAGTTAACAGACAATCCAACAAGTACGTTGGCCCAATATCAGCCCAGTCGAGACGGAGGTGACTCGCAACCAAGGTTGCGACTCGCAAGCGAGGTCTCGGTTCGTCATGCTTTGGTTGCGACTCGCAATCAGAGATTCCGACTCGCAACCGGCGATTCCGACAAAGCAGCTGTGGTTACGACTCGCAATCAGATCGATACGCGTTGATTACGACTCGCAACCGGGAGGTCTCGACAAATCTTGGTGCGGTCTCGAGTAGCAACCAAAGGTTGCGACTCGCAACCGTAGTTACGTGTGCATGAAGACCTTCTAGAACCTGTCATATGTACGAACCAATGGAAATGCATTTTCATGAAACCAATATGTACCATTTCCACTAAAACATGTTTTCTTGTCTGATTACAAACCACAACAGATCAAACAAGCACAATTTCAAATATTTATCATGTTCATAACACATTCAAATTGTTCTTCACACATTCAACATATTCAATCACAAGTATCCAACTGACAATTAACCAAAATCAGGTTATTCAAGCAATATTTAACCACAATCTCAAATCATGAAAGTCATGAACACTCAATCCAACATCATGTCCAAATCCCCTTTAACCAAACCCTTGTTAACCGGAAACAAAACTATCTCCCCCAAAACCGAATACTCACATACTTTCATAAACATTCACCCTAAGTTATCTAGGCATGCTTTTCAAACATAATCAAGCATCAAATCTTTTATCCGAAATTTATACCATCATCCTATATTAATACAAGCAAGAATCATGGTAACACATAGTGACCTTATTAACACATGAACATCTAGAAAGAGCTAAAACCACTAACCGGTTATAGATTCAAGGTGTGCGGGTATGATGGATCGATGAATGAGCTCCCGGTTGGCGGTTCCGAGCTAAAACCGAGTAGGTTCTTGATGTTGGTTGACCCGAGAAGAAGGAGAAGGATGAGAAGAGTGGTCTTGGTTGCTAGAGCTTTAGGGTTTTGGTGTGAGAGATGAGAGTGTGAGAAGAGAGTGTGTAAAATGGTTAAGGGAGGTGGGGTTGGGTTTATATAGTGTTGCGAGTGTGGGCTTGGGTTGGGTTTAATTCCTACGAGGCCAAGGCCTAGCCGGCCCATTACTAATGTTCACTCGAGACCATGGTCTCGAGTCGGGTTGCTTGTGGTTTCGGTTTACGTGTATAACACTTATATATATATATACATACACATAAGCAAATCGGCACATAACACATAATAGCAAATAGTTTTTATATATTTTTACTGTTAGTCGATTACGTACACGTTTGTTACATCGAAAGGTTATCCGGAAAGATCCGAGGTGTCACAGATTCAATCTGTAGGCCACCTTGCCAATCTTCTCAATGATTTCGAACGGTCCGACATAACGCGGATTGAGCTTGCCTCGTTTGCTAAAACGGACTACACCTTTCCAAGGTGAGACTTTGAGTAGCACTCGATCCCCAACCTGGAACTCGAGTGGTTTTCTGCGCTTATCAGCATAGCTTTTCTGACGGTCACGAGCTGCCGCCATTCGTTGTCGTATCTGAGCAATCTTCTCGGTCGTATCTACTACAAGTTCTGGGCCAGTGATTTGACTGTCACCAACTTCTGCCCAACAAAGAGGTGATCGGCACTTCGGTCCATACAATGCCTCGAATGGAGCGGCCTGGATGCTGGTATGGTAACTGTTGTTATATGAGAACTCCACTAACGGGAGATGCTTTTCCTAGCCGTTACCAAAATTGATTACACATGCCCTAAGCATGTCTTCAAGGGTCTGGATGGTGCGTTCAGATTGCCCATCCGTCTGTGGGCGATAAGCGGTGCTCATATCTAAACGTGAGCCAAACAACTTGTGCATGGCTTGCCACAGTTCAGAGGTAAAATCCACGTCACGATCAGAAATGATGGAGGTTGGCACTTCGTGCCTTGATACCACTTCCTTTAGGTAGATGTCTGCTAGAGTGGAAAACTTATCCGTTTCCTTGATAGGCGGAAAATGTGCAGACTTGGTCATTCGATCCACGATCACCCAAATGGTATCATTCCCGCGTTGAGATCTGGGTAGGCCAATAACGAAATCCATGGAAATTTGTTCCCATTTCCATTTCAAAATCTCTGGTTGTTGGAGTGGGCCTGATGGTTTCTGGTATTCGACCTTGACCCTAGCACAAGTCAAACATTTGCCGACGTAGGCTGCAATGCTGGCTTTCATACCAGGCCACCAGTATGTAGTCCTTAGATCGTGGTACATCTTATCCGAAGCAGGATGTACTGAATAACGAGACTTATGTGCTTCATCCATCACAAGCTCGCGTAAATCTCCATGAAGTGGAACCCAGATGCGTCCGTTAACATAGTAGGCGTCGTTTTCCTTATGTTCTAGCCGTTGCCTCGATCCTTGTAGGGACTCAGCCCTGATGTTCTCTGCTTTCAATGCTTCAACCTGAGCATCGCGAATCTGAGCGGGAAGGTTAGATTGGATGGTAAGTTGTAACGCATGTACACGCCTGGGTATAGTATCCTTTCGTCTGAGGGCGTCGGCCACATCATTGGCCTTGCCCTTGTGGTATTTGATAGCGCATTCATAATCATTCAAGAGTTCGACCCATCGGCATTGTCGCATATTCGATCCCTTTTGCTTAAAGATATGCTCAAGACTCCTGTGATGGGTGTAAATGGTGCACTTGGTACCGTACAGGTAATGTCTCCATATCTTAAGTGTGAAAACAACTGCTCCCAATTCCAGGTCGTGAGTAGTGTAGTTCCTTTCGTGAACCTTAAGTTGGCGCGATGCGTAGGCAATGACCTTGTCACGTTGCATCAACACACAACCAAGTCCTTGGATGGAAGCGTCACAATAAACCACAAAATCATCTGTGCCGTCAGGCAATGAGATGATAGGTGCGCTACAAAGTCTCTCCTTTAAGTGCTGAAATGCGGACTCCTGTGTATCACCCCAACGATAGGTGACACCTTTCTGAGTCAGTGAAGTGAGAGGTTGCGCAATCTTGGAGAAATCCTTGATAAACCTTCTGTAATACCCTGCCAAACCCAAGAATTGGCGGATTTCTGTTGGCGTACGGGGTGCTGGCTAGTTCTTGATCGAGTCAACCTTGGATGGATCCACATGAATCCCATCCTTGTTTACCACATGGCCTAGGAAGTGGACTTCGCGAAGCCAGAAGTCACATTTCGAAAACTTGGCATACAACTGCTCTTTTCAGAGAAGTTCCAGAATAAGCCTCAGATGTTGCTCGTGTTCTTCCTAACTCTTAGAATAGATCAGGATGTCGTCAATGAACACTATGACAAACTTATCCAGGTAAGGCTTGCACACTCGGTTCATGCGATCCATGAAGACTGCAGGTGCATTCGTTAATCTGAAAGGCATAACCAAAAACTCATAATGGCCGTAACGAGTTCTGAATGCTGTTTTGGAGACGTCTTCCTCTTGGACTCTCAGCTGATGGTATCCCGATCTCAAATCAATCTTAGAGTAATTACTTGACCCTTGCAACTGGTCGAATAAATCATCAATGCGTGGAAGAGGATAATGATTCTTCACAGTCACCTTGTTGAGCTCGCGGTAGTCAATACACATCCTGAAAGTACCGTCTTTCTTCTTCACAAACAAGACTGGAGCTCCCCAGGGTGAAGAACTGGGACGTATGAAACCCTTTTACAGGAGTTCTTGTAGTTGTGTGGACAGTTCTTCAAGCTCTGATGGAGCTAGACGATAGGGTGCTCGAGCTATGGGCGTTGCTCCATGAGCTAGCTCGATTTGAAACTCGACCTGACGATGAGGCGGAAGACCAGGTAATTCCTCAGGAAATACCTCAGGGAAGTCGCGCACAATAGGAATGTCTTCTATCTTCCTTTCTTTTGCGGAGGCATCAGAAACGAGGGCTAGGATAGCGATGTGGCCCTTTCGTAAACACTTCTGGGCCTTAAGGAAAGAGATGATGCCTACAACAGCATCGCTGTTGTCGCCACGAATCACGAGGGGTTCTTTATCAGAACGAGGGATACGGACGATTTTCTCCTTGCAAATAATCTCTGCTTGGTGTTGAGATAACCAATCCATCCCAATGACAACGTCAAAACTACCCAGAACGATAGGGATGAGGTCGATAGAAAAGGTCTGATAGACAAGGACAAGCTTGCAACCCTTAACTATATGTGCAGCCTCTAAACTTTTACCATTTGCTAACTCTACGATGTGGTTGGTGTTCAAAAGTGTTGGAGTGCGCTTAAGCATTTGGCTAACTTTTTAGGACACGTAGCTAGTATCGGCACCCGAATCAAATAAAACAGTAACAAAGAAATCATCCAGAAGAAACTTACCCATCACAACGTTGGGATCGTTCCTTGCTTCTCCCTGACCAATCACAAACACCCGACCTTGGGCGCCATTGCCATTATTGTTACCTCCGTTGTTGCCTCCGTTGTTGTCTCCATTGTGGTTCCCGTTTCTTTGGTTGTTGTTTTGGTTTTGGTTTAGCTGGGGGCAGTTCCTCTTAAAGTGGCCTTCAGCGCCACACTGAAAGCATCCTTTATTTCCCTGCTGATGCTACTGCTGATGGTTCTGTGGGGCTTGTTGTTGTTGGCGATTCTGATCATAGGACGTGGGCTCCTGCAATCTTTGGCTTCGTGACCCAGCTTGTGACATCTCTGACAACGACCCTTGTTGCACTGGCCGCTGTGGTGAAGATTACATCGATTGCATTTAGGGTGACTTCCCTTGTATCCACTCTGACCTTGGTTTCCAAAAGACTGCTGACCGGGGCTCCTGTACTCGTCTGTCTTTCTCTGCTGGGATTAAGCTGAAGCAGAACACTTGCCCAAATTTCCATCCCACTTGCGCTTATTATCGTTGGGAGCATCAGAGGTAGTAGCGCTAATACGCTTGGGCAGCCTGTTCTATTCAACTGCCTATTCTGTGAGACGATGAGCCAACTTGACGACTTGCTGAATGGTGCCAAGATTAGCTGAGGTTACGTGGCTTTGAATTTCTAGCACCAAGCCCTTAAGGTACACCTCAATGCGTTTGAAGGGACGGTCCACCATTGTAGGACACAAGATGGCTAGCTCGTTTGACCTCTTCGTGTATGCCTCGATCTCAGACTCTGTCATCTTCAGGTTGAAAAATTCCACCTCCATCTTGTCGATGTCGTCACGACTGCAGTACTCTTCTTTAATCAGTTCTTTGAAACCGTTCCATGGGTTGGCATTAGCAACCGCCAACCCAAGCAGTTGAACCTGTGCTTTCCACCAGGTTAACACAACACCTTCGAGTGTTCCAGTAGCATACTTCACCCTACGATTTTCAGGGCATTCACACATTTCAAAAACAGACTTGAGCTTCTCGAACCAATGAAGAAGACCTACAGCTCCTTCTGTGCCGCTGAAAGTACTAGGTCGGCTATCCATGAATGTTTTGAACATGCACACAAGAGGCTGTGCAGGTTGACCTGTCACGAGAGTAAGGAAGGACAAGGTTTATCACAAAGGTTGGTTTATGAGAGTAGGATCTAAACATCCTAGGATAGGTCAAAATAGCAGGTTATACCTCCTGCAGGGACAGCTGCGAGTGCCTCAGCAACTCGTTTGTTGATCAGGGCCGTCAACTGGGCTTGAATGAGGTTGATACGTCCTCCGCGTCCGCTCATGATCTTCATCACGAAGCAATGTAAGTGAGAAAAGCGTCGCGAAAGTGCGTAAGTGTGGGACAACAGTAGAGAGTAAGCACACAAGGTTCAAATAGCAGTTATCACATTATCTAATGCACAGTGTAAATTATCTAACCGACAATATAACATAGATCATACCACCTATTGTGTCGAGTCTTGCACGTGGAGCGAAGCGTCGTTGTGGATCGTTGAGCACTGTACAGGTTATAGTCTGGTTTTATCGAAAAGCTTTTCCCTTTTAAGACCAAGTTCACTATAACCAATGGCTCTGATACCAATCTGTCACAACCCCAAAATCCACCACGCGGAGTACCACCGCTTGGAGGCGTGACATGACCAGGAGCGAGCCACCAATCATATAGAACAATGTAATTTAGTAATTGAAATCAACCACAATACGATTGATGACCAAAGCTAGTTAACTTAAGTTTAGTTTAGACAGCGGAAGTGTAAATCCATAAACACAAGTCCATAGCTTATAAGTTAAAGTTCAAAACGCAAGTTTAATAAGTTCATAAGGATTTAAATATTAAGCACAGAACATAACAGTCCGTAGACCACAATGACTCCTTCCTCGTGCAAGCTCCAAGCATTTAGCGACCTGTAAGGCATGTAACAACGAGTCAACAACAAAGTTGAGTGAGTTCACGTTTGGTTGTTTAGTTTTAAGTTGTTTCTCAAAACGTGGTTTGTCTTTCGTTGGCGTAATTGCCGTGGGGGTTACCCCGTAGTTGAAAGAAAATTTAACCAGTTCATTCTTTATTACCCAAACATGTCTATAATTAGTGGGGGCTTCCCCATGTGAACTACTAAACCGTATGATATCGACTACTAACGAAAGTAAGTTGTGCCCTAAGTCAATGTCTATCAGCATTGACCCTTTGCCTTAGTCCATTAGTACACTCCTGTTCGGACGACACGGTGTGAGGTTTGTTAAACCTAATAGCGCTATTAACTAATGACCCGCTCGCCATCGGCCTCGGCGATTAAGTCGATATAAAATGAGGGACTTATGATAGAGTTTTGTCTAGAAAGTTCAAAGGTTGTTTTCCTACCCTAGGAGGACGAACGTACATAGTTCTCCCAAAGAGAATACGCAGGATTAATATTGGCATCCTACCCAAGGAGGATGGCCGTACATATCCTACCTAAGTAAGATATGTAGCTTCCGTTTTAATTCTTTAACCCATTCCCAAACCACCGGGAATCCCATGCCTTAGAAAGTGTGTGAACTCACCTTGGTTTGCTCGGTTAGATTCTCAAATATAGCTAACAGTCGAGGTCGGTCAATCACGTCCTAATATAATTACCAGTTAATCATTTAGTGGTTTTCAAATAGAGCACAAAGTTCCTACACGTATCTATCACATAACACGCATTACTTTAATGGTTTATGCCCATATAAACTCCCCATCTATTCCAATTCACAAATAAACGTACGACTTTGCACATAACACTTTTATTGACACATAACAAGTTAGATCATTCACAGATAACATATTCGACATTTAGACACATAAATCACTACCTATGTCGTTTGAGCTTTTTATTTAAAGAAGGTGCTAAAAGATCCAAATATTATTGTGTAAAAGCCTAGAGAACCGATTCATTACCAATATTTTATTAAAAATCATTTTCCGGACTGCATTCAGATTTATCTTTTTCTGACTGCAGTCCACTGAATAATTCATTAAAAATTCATTGTAAGTCCGATTGACGAAATTCCAGAGGGACAATTACTACGACATCAGTGTCCATCTACAGTACCAGTTTCATAATCTAATTCTACACAGAACTCAAGTTATAACAGAAAACAGAACGCATATTTTCAGAAGTGAAAATGAAGCTCTAGCTGCTGTTACAAAATGACACTTTAAAAATATTAAACGGAGTCCAAAAATTACGATTCCCGTGCCATTAGAACCGTATTTCATAATACATAACTCTAGACTTTAGAAAATCAGTTTTTCGTTAAGTTACGGTTTGGTTACAGCCAACTGAAGTTGGCTGTAAAAACCAAACAGCCTACTGTTTCAGCTTTGATCTTTTTAACTTGTGTTCGATTGATTCCGTTAACATGTTTAGTGATCACAACAACATCAAACATCAATATTACAAGTAGATCAGCAAGTAATCAGTAACATAATCAAGACAACTTCAGTTTATCATCAATTCATTATGTTTCATCAATATTTCATTACAAGATAGTTTATATGCAAGACATTGTTCATGGTTCTTTAGTGTTCATGGATTTTCATCATCAAATAACTATTAACCACTCTAATGACATGAAGAATGAACGAATCTAAGTTCTTACCACTAGTTCAAGACTAGGGAAGTTCGGGTGAAGAAATGTGGTGGTTAATAGCGAATGGAGAAGGTCCTTCCACTTCCGAGAGCACCGAGCTTCGTTGTTGGACCTCTTACACCTTTGTATGTATAAGGAATGATTGAACAAGGGTTTGATGATGGTGGTAGTATGGTGTAAGGTGGCGGCTGAAGGTGGGGAAGAAGGAGAGGAAAGTTGTTTGATGTTGAGCTTTGTGGAATGAAAGTGATCAAGGTCTTGTGGGTTTATTTATAAACCAAGTATTCTCATGATCCACCATGTAAAGTGTTCCCATACATCCAACATTTAAATAAACTAATCAAAAGAATGTGGGGGATGTCCCCACACATTGTGACCGTCATTTAGGGGGGGGGGGGTAGAGTTGAGGTGTAATGATCTTGTTAGGAGTTGGTTGCAATCTAATGATATAGTTTGTGTGTTATTATGTGTTATATAATATTAGATGTGTTAAGGTGCTCGGGGACCCTAATGGCTCGGAAAAATAAAAACAATGTGCTTGGCAATATTTTTATGTTCCGAGTAAAGTCCGGTTGTTCGGTTCGGTGTTTTCCGTTAAAGTGCTTAATTAATCCGTAAAGTGTCATACATATATATTTTTGTAACGTTTTTAATTTTCAACACTCAGGAAAGTATAACGGACTATTTAATGACTTTCATGTACACTATTAGTATGTTAACAAGCACATGTATGTATAACACAGTAATCAGGAAGAAGTTAAGTAAATCCACACATTTATCAAGCACTTTAATTATAATTAATAAATTGTACGGAATACATGGAATTTTGAGGGTTATCACAGTCAACATGAAGTTCGTTTGAACTTCATAACGTGAGCGTAATCACGATGGTTTTAGTCTCTTGTGACTATACCTACTGATTACCACGTTATCTAGGCATAGTGGCGAGTCATAGTTTCGGCCAAAATGCGTATTCTTGCGTATTTTGTAACCAAACTAATTTTAGGTATCAAAACTGTTTGTTTTGATGCCAAACCTGTTTTCAAACCTCGTTAAGCATGTTTTAAAATGTTTAGCTCGTCACTTTAGGTGTAGTGCTTATGTAGGGTCGTAAGGTAAGCGGTCTAAACAACCGCATATACTTTCGAACCCAACCCGTTTGGTCAATCATTAGGATCCGACCAAACACATTAGGTGACCATAGTTACATAGGGAATAACCTTCCGAGGTTATACCTTATGGTCACGTCGTTTAAGTAGTTGTATTATAGGTAGTTTATATGCCTTAGGTAAATGACCAAAATGCCCTTTTTACACCAAAATTCATTTTAAGCATATGTAACATAATTTTTTTATATCTAAACTGATTTGGCAACAATATTAGACATGTTAAGGCATATTTTACTTATCATAGGACTAGTTAGGTGGTCCGAACGCGTTTTACGCAAACGACGTGTTAAAGTGGCGTAAGCTACCTTAACGAGTCGTAATGGGTCGTAAGCACTTAGCATAGGTTTCGTTTTAGTATGTAGGCTTTTTTAAACCATATTGCATGAGTTCTTACACTCATTTGGTTTACGAACCCTCATGCTACCGATCCTCCGATTAGGTCTGTTTATTAACATAGTTACCTATATTATGTGCCGTTTGATTCTGTGATCCCTCTAGCTTTGCTTGGTTGTTGTTCAGGACTTCTAAGCACCCTCAAGTGAGTACATAGTCCCCTCTTTTACTGTTTTTCAAATGTTTTGGGGTGAAACACATGTGCCTACTTGTTACTTTCATGCTTTCCATGTTTTCATATCTTATACTTGCTATGTTTATTAGTACACTATTAGTACATGATTTCATTATATTTTGCTATGTATGTTCACTTAACATGCTAGCCCATTGTTTTACATTTTGAACTGTTTGAACCCTTTGTAACCTCTGATTTATGAGAAGTTGAGAACCATTTGTAACCACTCAATGATGTGAACCATTTGTAACCATTCGATGTATGGGAACCATTTATAATCATGGGATGTATGAGAACCATTTGTAATCGTTGGATGTATGTGAACCATTTGTAATCATTTGATTGATATGAACCATTTGTAACCATTTGACATATGTGAACCATTTGTAACTGTCTGAACCATTTTGTTAGGGAAGTGATTAGGTAACGGGGCGGGTGTAATGTGTTAAAAGCATGGTGGATACGCCGCTGGTACTTCCTATATATAAGTGCTTTTAACACATTATATATCATTGCGTTATCTAGATCACTTGGGTAAACGATTTTGAAACAATGTCACACAATGATGTTTTCTGAATAATATAAACCATACGAGTTTTGTTAACGAGTTTCTACTATATGTTTTACAATTTGATATCATAAAACAAATGTTTTGGAGTTAACAATCATGGCTATGAGATTTTATAAATCATATCCAATTTGATTTGAGTTGGTTAATTATGTCGCAATACCATTGTCACACCCCCAAAATACCACCCATGGAAACCCCGCTAGGCGTGTGACGTACCAGGATCTAGCCACCAATCACATAGAACTCATAACAAGTTTTGAAATAAAAGCTTTCATTATCATTAAGTGTTACCAAAACATTAAATGTAATCCATCGTGTCCAGCGAAAGCATATTACATGTTTAACAAAAACCCAAGTGTATAAAATCATCTAGTCTCGTTTCAAGATCCATGTTCCTCAATCCATGACCACTCCCGCATCCCAGACAGCAAGTTCCAAATCCAAAATATCTAAGGACCTGCGAGCATGCAACAAGTGTATCAGACAACGCTGGTAAGTTCATAGTTTTACGAAAACGTTGGTTACAAAGTGTTTAGTTAATCCATTGAAGTTTAATTCCGAAAGTAATGTTGATAATACCCCGAATACAAGACGTCTTCTGAGTTACATTGCCCTTTCTCCAATGCTCCTATCAAAGCATTGGTCATGACTAGGTCATTAGTTCAACACCCGTCCTCCCAGGTACGGGGTGAGGTTGCCAAACCTAAGTAGCGCTACTAACTAATACCATGTTACCTCCCAGGTAACCAAACAACACGGAGGGACTTTAAAGGCGATAGGAAGAGTATATTATTCAACATTCCCGTTTTTACCCTAAAGACTTATCCCTCCCGGGGATACCCACTGACTGTCCCAACCACCGGGACGCATGCTCAAAAGTAATGAACTCACTTTCGGTTTGCTCGGTTAGATTAGTTTCTTGGTTACAGTTGATCAAACATGCCCTAACATGGTTACCAATAACAATTAGTTTTTATGCACGCAAGTCACGTAGTCCACATTCACAACACAAGTATCGCACAAGTGGCGCACATAACGTTATACCAATCGTAACAAGAATTCACGCATCAGTTGCGTATTCACTTACACTTCGCACTCTTGTAGATTGTGTGTATTAAACATCACCACATAACATGTAACAGTCATTGAATCATTTATCAGTTTCCATCTCATGTGCATGTATCATGACATCAATTACCAGATTAGTATTTCACATAAACAATTCGTGCATTCAACAAATTGTAGCTCATAGAATTATCATCTAATACACAACAAAACATTTAGATCGCATGCTTTAGTGTGTCACAAACGTTTAAAACAACTCTTTCCTAACTACCCATATCGGCACCTCATGCCACTGTGCGGCCCGACTGGTTCTAGGCCTAACTTGGGAGCCTAGTCCACATCCTACGCGCGACTGTCCCCGAGACAGGGTGCGGCCCAATGAAGCTGGGTGTGTCTTATTATTTGTGTAGCCCGGTTATCATATTAGGCCCATTCCATTCACGTGGTCCATTGCACACCCCAAGCCAGCCACATATATCGGCCCAAGTGACAAGCAATTTAAAGAAAACAAGTAACTCACTGGAGCCCTATTAAGTGCTTGGACAGGTGCCACTCTGCCGTGTTTCTCACCGTTTGATAAGACATGAAAACTATTAATGCTACTTCTTATGAACACAGATTCCAACTTCAACAAATAGATTGTCATCTCATTATTTAATTCATATAGTATTAATCATAACAATCATGTGCACATAATAGTAATACCTTTGACTATTCTGACAACACTAATAGGATAAGCACATGGCTTGATTTGATCAAGACTATAACACACACATGGGTAACAATACACTATCAATATCAAATCTGAATAAAGTCTAAATCATGATTCACTCGCACGTATATCCGTCCAACTCATCATCATTATCATGTGACATTTACTATTTAATCTCTTAGAATCTCAATTATCACCAAAATAGACTGATCAGTTTCTATTATGCATGAGTCCTAAATCATTTATCCTCATTATACTTCTACTTTCATGCATATCATGTTTATTAACAGTAAGTAATTCACCTCATCACACAACTCATTATAATAACATATCATCAAGTATAACAAGGAGTTAGATCAAATAATGGTGTTCATGTACTAACCGAGCACAAAGTGAAACTGAGGAGAATCTCGAGAGGGAGTGGGGGCCTGCCGTCGACCTCCAAGAAGGATGGGGGGGGGGGGGAGATTAGGGTTTGCAATGAATTAACACAACCTATTGATTTACGTATAGATAAGAAAAGGAGAAGATGGGCCAAGTATGTTTAGTAATTATGGTGGCCCAAAAAAAACACTTGAAACCGGGCCGAGATGATTTAAGGATGACTACGGTCCGATTCTAACTAGATGACATAATAGAAACTCAAATACACATTCAATCGCACCCAAAATCATTTACATTTTACGCTTAACAACGTCACGAGCGTTTAACTGATTCGCTGAAGCAAAGAATGCGTAAAGAAAAAAATAATGAAGAATCGGAATCACAAGACTGAAAGACATTAACCTTAAACATTCGGGTTGTCACATCATCCCCAACTTGAAAGAAATTTCATCCCGAAATTTGACAAGTAAGCACAAGGAGTGAAGTGATAAGTCAAGGTTGCTGGTCAAGGTTGCTACGGATTTTCCCAAGGTGTCACATCATCCCCAACTTGGAACAGAATTTTGTCTCGAAATTCACCTGTTGCACCAGAATTAGGTTGATCATCAGGAAAAAGTTGAGGATACTTAAGTTTCATCTGATCTTCACACTCCCACGTGAACTCCGGTCCACGCCTTGAGTTCCAACGAACTCTAACGATCGGAATACGACTATGTTTACGCACCTTAACCTCCCGGTCCATAATCTCTATAGGTTCTTCGACAAACTGCAACTTGTCGACAATCTTCAGTTCTAGCAAAGGTATCACAAGTGCTTCATCAGATGATCACTTCTTTAAGTTCGAGACATAAATGACATCGTGACCGTTACCCAATTCGTTGGGTAACTCGAGTTTGTAGGCGACATGACCGATTCTTTCCAAAATTCCGAATAACTCAACGTAACGTAAGTTAAGCCTGCCACGCTTCCCAAGCGTACCACACCCTCCCACTGTGAGATTTTCAATATGATACGATCTCCTACAGCGATCTTCCAACATTTCCCAAGTTTATCAGTTTTCCTGACGGTCACGCGTTGCCGCCAATCGACTCCCAATCCAAACAACCTTCCCAAGAGTTTCGAGTACCAGTCCTAGACCAGTAGTTAAGTTGTCAACCATCTCAGTCTACAAGAAGGTTGGCATTATCGTCTATGTATTACCTCAATAGGGCTGTCTGGTTACCAGAATGATAACTACCGCAGTAGTACTCAACCATAGGTAAGAGTCCTTCAAATTTGCACCAAAACCAGTCACACACATGCTCGCAGCATGTCTTCGAGTGTCAGGGGGGGTTGTTTATTCTGACCATTTATCCTACGGTGATAAGCAATGCTCATGTTTGGACGTGAGCCAAGGGTGTTGTGTATTGCCTGACATGAATCAAGGATAGATCAAAATCAGAGATAACAGGAGTTGGCACCCCGTGCCTAAAAGCCGCCTCTCTCAGAGGAATATTCACAAGCTGTGATGACTTATCAGTGTCCTTGATTGCCATAAAGTGTGCTTGTTACGTGAGACAATCAACGATCATCCATGTGATATTGTTTCCGTTCCGAGTTGTAAGTAGACTAGCGATAGAATCCATGTCAGCCTGTTCTCATTTCCATGCGGGTATTGCTGGTTGCTGATAATTCACCTTGACTTTTCCACAAGTCAACCATCATTCACATACATAGCTAGGTGGGCCTTCATGCCCGATCACCAGTACGAGATTCATAGACCCTAATATCTCTGATCTAAACTCAGACGACTGAAATATCGAGGCCGGTGTTCTTTGCTCAACACAAATTCCCTAAAGTTGTCGTATAAGGAGATCCACGTTCGTTCCATGAGGTAGCGAATATCCTCCGACCTGCCCAACGTTGCTTCTCCATGCCTCACATGGGTTTAACTTGCAATTTCTCTTCCTTCAGTTGTCCAGTTTGAACAAAGCGAGTTTGATCAGGTAAGTTAGAGTCGATAGTGAACTGCAAGCTCATACACGCTTAGGGTCCGTAGTCGAAGTCATTCAAAGGTTCCATCCAGCGATGCCATCATTTGTTTAGCTCTTTCAAAACCAGGGTACACGGGAGGCTCTTGTGGTCGATCTAAGTAGTGCATTTGGTATCGCCCAAGAAATGCCTCCAATTTGATTCCAAAGACTTTGGCTTCCACCGCCAGTTTTGACTCGTGCAATTCTTGTAAGTCCACTACGTAAGCTATCACCTTCTCGTGTTGCATCGGCGTATAACTGGGACTCTGATTCGAACCATCATGATATACCATTAAATCACCCGCACCCTCGGGTAAGGACAATGTTCAGTGTGTTGTAGAGTTTGGATTCGAAAGCTGAAAAGACGTTCTCTCGTTTTGTCTCCCACGAATGAACAGCACCCTGCTATGCTAAGGAGGTTAAAGCTGCACTATCTTCAAAAATCCCCCGATGAATCTGCGATAGTATCAAGTGAAACCAAGAAATTGCTGTATCCCCGAAGGAATCTTTGGCGTCGATCAGTTTCTAACAAAATGGATCTTAGCGAGATCTACGTGTATTCCCACTTCGTTGATTGTATGACCAAAAGGTACCGCCCGAATCCAGAAATTACATTTAATCAAGACTTCGCGCGAAGCGGCTCCTCCCTCAGGAGTTCTAAAATAAGGTATGAATGCCGCCCATGATGTTCCTTCCCCTGGAAATGATCCAAAACGTCATCAATAAACACGATCAATTCATGTGGTCCATAGAGCTGCTGGTGTGTTGATTAACTCCAGTCGCACTGGCCGCATTGCGTTCGATATGCCGTTCAAGGAACATCCTCCCTTGGACTTCCATCTACATGGTCGAAGCGAACGGTTCCTGACTGTCACCTTGCTGAGTTCTCGATAATCAGTACCCATACAAAAAGGCTTATCTTCACGGATATTACTGGGGCTCCCCAAAGCGAAAAGCTAGGTCCGATAAAACACCTGTCCAACAGTTCCTGTAGATAGTCCTTGCAACCCTCCCGGTGCAAGACGGTATGTAGCACGGGTAATCAGGGCTACCCCTGTCATGAGATCAAACTGAGATTCTGCCTAACAGTGGTGGAAGTAAATCTGATAACTCCTCGGTTAGCTCACTGAGAGGAATCACAAACAATTGGTGAATCCTCGATCCTCTTTTCCTTGGCCTTAACATCGGTAATGTTTGCTAACATACCGGGGTAATCCCTCTGTAGACCCTTCTGGGCCTTCATTGCTAATATGATGCTAACCTTTACACCACTCTGACACTTCAGGGTACAAGGTGACGCAGAACTTCTTTCCCACAGGGTATATCTACGCGATATCTAGCTAATCAATCTCCAGACCTACTGCATCAAAACCAACAAGGATAGCAGAAGGGAGGTCGACGTCGAACACTTGTCCCACAAGGTCGAGTTTGCATCCCAACGAACATACATGGCTTCCATTGACTTGCCATCAGCTGGTTCCACAACAGGTTCAGTTTCGAAAAACATCAGGGTTAAGCAGTGCCGAGACGAAGCGATTTACTACCCACATAAGCTACCATGTTGCTATTGTCCTGGCATCGCTCACGCCAATCCTAAATGTCCTTCCACAAGCATCATTTCCAGTGTTGTTGTTACGGTTGCAAGGATTCACAATACTATCATTATTCCCTTGGTTGTTGACGTCTTAACTTAGCAACACTCCAATGCCGTTGCTTGAAACGAAGCCCTACGATCTTTCACCATGAAAGTCCATCTTTTCACATTCTGTGCCACGCGCTACTCACTGTGCTGGTAGTTACATATTCCACATTATAATCTGTTGTCATTGCTGATATCCCGATTGATTCGTAAGGGTCGACTCCCATGAGTCGCTGACTAAGGTTGAGAATTCGATTGAAGTCAATTTGCTGGTGTTCGTTGCCACTGATCAGGGTTGTCCAATTACTGAGGTCGGTAAAATACTTCGCTCACCCTTTTGTCCATCGATCTAGCGAGTCGACTGAGTAATACGCGGTATGCTGCGGGAGTGTTGCAGAAGTGATCACACTTCGGAGTCTAAGACGTCAATACATAGAGTTCCAGCAAACGAAGAGAAGCGAGAAAGGTATAAACTAGCTCAAGGACGTTCGTGCAAACACCTAACATTCTACACGTTTTGCTAGGCATTCAGATGTGTACTCAGGTAATACTCGATAGCATCGAGATTCGTAAGGGTTTAGAAAGGAGTGAAAAGATCATGTTCGAGTAGGAGACAATCACTGCTATGACTCCTATAGACTGTTGTGTTTCACATCGGTCAAATAACGGAATGGAACCCCTTTTTCACTTGTTAAGCCTCACTGGGACTCGCATGCACCCCACATTATTATTATGTGTGCACCCACAATAATAATGTGATTTGCATGCTCATCTCAGCTCCTCCTAACTCATGTCAAATGGTTCCTCAAACTCGAGTAACAAACAAAGAGCGTCACAAAACGTAAGTCATGAATGTTTAGGGAAATACCACCCTATCAGCACATATCACATGCAAGTGATACATGAATTCATACTGTTTTGCTAAACATGCAATCACATGCAATACCATATATAAGTGTTCACTAGTTATGCAATACAATGAGTATACGAGAGACGAACCTTGCAGTCTGGAGCTGAGTGTCGTTGTCGTATTCGGAACTGTTCGGTTATAGTCTGGTCTTATAAAAACGTTTTAAAACCAAGTTCACTATAACCAGTGGCTCTGATACCAAACTGTCACACCCTCAAAATACCACCCATGGAAACCCCGCTAGGCGTGTGACGTACCAGGATCTAGCCACCAATCACATTGAACTCATAACAAGTTTTGAAATAAAAGCTTTCATTATCATTAAGTGTTACCAATATATTAAATGCAATCCATCGTGTCCAGCGGAAGCATATTACATGTTTAACAAAAACCCAAGTGTATAAAATCATCTAGTCTCGTTTCAAGATCCATGTACCTCAACCCATGACCACTCCAGCATCCTAGACAGCAAGTTCCAAATCCAAAACATGACCACTCGAGTTTCCGACTTTCACTTTCGCATATATTGCGCGTTGACTTTGACTGTCTAGTTGTTTGATTTGTTTGACTTGTAAGGTACACGTTGTGATATGATGATACATATTGTGTTTGCATAATTATGTGTTTGGTTATATAAGTATAACATGAGATCTGTTGAAAAACTTAAACTGTTTAAGCCCATTAAGGACCCGACGAAACATGATGTGTTTCGCCAATAATCATCTGACGAAACAAAATGTGTTTCGTCACTTGCCTCTCGACGAAACAAGTTGTTTCGCCGGCTCGCTGATTCGTCAAGCCCATTAAGGGCCCAGAACCATTATGCGCGTATAAGTTATACGGAACCACACCATTCGTCACACTTTAGCAAAAACAGAAAACCCTAGAAATCCCTTGTGTGTGACGGCAGCCCTGTGGGTCCCCAAGCTCTCGCTAGCGATTTAAATCATCATCTTCGATATCTCGGTTAGTTGCATGCTTGTTAAATCGGTTTCTTGATTCTTTGATTTCTTTGTACATATTGTGTATGCTTGATTTCTGATAGGATGTGAATACATGAGTAGGGTAATCTTGATTCGTTATGCATGATTAATCGATTACGTATCTTTGTGTGAAACATGATTTTGATTTATGGATCCTAATAAACGAATCGGATTGATGTGAATAAGTGATTGGTGGAACTGGATTTAATGATGTTCATGTCGGGTTGATGTTGTTAATCTTGTTGATTGAATACTGATCGAATATGTGTTATTGCCATGAATCTATCTACGTTTAGATAACTTGCGAGTCATGTGTTGGTTAGATGATGATTATACACTGAACGTTTCCTGTATGATTGCTGCTTGACGATGATGACGGCTATTCCAATGATTAGGGTTTCCAGTAAACTATAACTGATCCATGACGTAACTGATATATCCACGAAACAGGACTGGACGAAACGAACACGACGAAACAAAAAGTGTTTCGCCGAGACCTTGGGCGACGAAACAAACTCGATGAAACAAAGGTGTTTCGTCGACAAGGGTTCACGACGAAACAGGGAGGGGTGTTTCGCCGATTTGGATAATCTGCATAGTAACTTAACTATTTCTGTTAAAACTTAACTGAGATAACCAACTGCTGTTAAATGCTATGCATGATTTGTAATGTGCTACTTGGTGATTATTAATGCGTTGTCCACTATGATTATACTTACGTGCCAACTTCGTGAATACAAACTGATTCATACACTTATGTACTTTAGGACGTGATTGATTAACTGTGAGCACATACCTAGCATACCGAGCAAACCAAGGTGAGTTCACACCCTTATCAAGGCATGGGATTCCCGGGGTTGGGAATGGGATTGGATGATTTTACTTGTACTTACCGAGTTTAGAGAACTTAGTGATATAGTCCTCGGGAGGGGAAGGTTATTGATAAGATACTGCTAGACTAGTGATACTTATACTTCTCTCCGCACACACGCCGGGAATCGCTGCGATAATAGAACTATTCTTCGCGCACATGCCTAGAATGGCCGCGAACTGTACACTAAACTTCGCACACATGCCGGGTGGGTTGCGATACAAATATACCTAGTCTAGAATACTTAGGAAATTTCCCCTAATCTTCGCATACATGCCTAGAGGGCCGCGATACGAACTAATACGATACATGGTTTACTGAACGAACATAAGGCATGCCATACTATTACAATTACTGAACTATCAACTGTGGACTCACTCAACTAGTTGTTGACTCTCTGTTACATGCCTTGCAGGACCTTAGGTACTATCGGAGCTTGCACGGAAGGCAAGGTCGTTGTGGGCACGGATCGTGGATGTTTCGTTAAACATTTTATGACATTCCATACTTTACTTATGTTGGGTTTTTAATTATACGCTTCCGCTAAACATTGAACTATGCTTATGATTTGAACACCTTTCATATTGATGGTTGATATACATTTACTTTTACTATTTACTTATATGTTCGATATGATTGGTGGCTTGATCCTGGTCAGTCACGCTTCCAAGCGGTGATGCTCCGCGTGTGGATTTTGGGGGTGTGACAGATTGGTATCAGAGCCATTGGTTATAGAGAACTCGGTTTTAATAAAGGGAAAACGTTTTTATTAAAACCAGACTATAACCAGTACAGTGCTCTCAACGATCCACAACGACGCTTCGCTCCACGTGCAAGACTCAATATACTAGGTAATATGGTATATGTTATATTGCCTACTTGCTAAATTACATAGAACTTTGCTCAGGGTATGCTTAGATACACATAACTACTATTGCTTGAGAACACTTATGTGCTTACACTCTTCTGTCATCGCATTATTCGCGAACTTTTCTCACTAAATGTTGCCTTTGATATGAAGATCAATGGCTGGACGTATTAACCTGACTCAAGCCCAGTTGACGGCTCTTATCAACGAACAAGTAGCTGCGGCACTTGCAGCTGCACAAGCAGGTAGTATACCCTGCGGATGTGAATCACACTAAGATCTTTAGATCCTACATTCCTAAACCATCTCTTTTGTTTAACCTTGTCCTATTCTTACACAATAGGTCAACACGCTCAACAACCTGTCTGCACATTCAAGAACTTCATGGACTGTCGCCCAGGCACGTTCAGTGGCACGGAAGGAGCAGTGGGACTCCTCCATTGGTTCGAAAAGCTCGAGTCAGTATTTGAAATGTGTGAATGTCCTGAGGCTCGCAGGGTCAAGTACGCCACTGGTACTTTGGAGGGAATCGCGCTAACCTGGTGGAATGCGCAAGTTCAGCTTTTAGGGTTGGCAGCTGCTAACGCCACCCCTTGGAACGATTTCAAGGAACTGATCAAGAGGGAATACTGCTCACGTGACGACATCCACAAGTTATAAGTGGAGTTTTTCAATCTGAAGATGACGGGGTCAGAAATCGAGGCATATACTCAACGGTCAAACGAGCTGGCCGTCCTGTGTCCAACTATGGTGGACCCTCCCGTCAAGCGTATAGAGTTGTATCTCAAGGGGCTGGCACCGGAAATCCAGAGCCACGTGACATCGGCTAACCTCGATAACATCCAGGACATCCAGCATTTCGCTCATCGCCTCACCGATCAAGCTGTAGAACAAGATAGGCTGCCTAAACGCATCAGTGCAACCGCTACTGCTACCACTACTCCCGCTACTCCTAGTGACAACAAGCGGAAATGGGATGGGGATTCCAGCAAGGGATCAGTTTCTGTTCATTCTCAAGCACAGCAGAGCGAGACAAATGACTACCAGAGTCCGAGTCAACAATCATCAAGCAGTCAGGGGCAGGGTGGATATCGGGGAATTCACCCACGGTGTAACAGGTGCAACAGACATCATAGCGGTCAGTGTCGCAAGGGCCGCTGTCAGAGATGTCTCAAGAGAGGGCACGAAGCTAAAGATTGCAGGAGCTCACGGCCAGCAAATCAGAACCAGCAACAACAACCACCAGTTCCTCAAAACCAGCAGCAGTAATAGCGAGGCAACAGGGGATGCTTTCAGTGTGGTGCTGAAGGCCATTTCAAGCGGGATTGCTCTCAACTAAACCAGAATCGCAACAACAATAACAATCAGGGCAATGGTAACAACGGGGGGAACAATAATGGCAATGAAGTTAGGGGTCGCGCATTTGTGTTGGGTCAGGGTGACGCAAGAAATGATCCTAACGTAGTCATGGGTAAGTTTCTTCTCGACGACTTTTACGTTACTGTTTTGTTTGATTCGGGTGCGGATACCAGTTATGTGTTTTTAAAAGTTAGTCAAATGTTAAAACGTACACCAACACCCCTAAACACCAAACATGTCGTAGAGTTAGCAAATGGTAATAGTGTAGAAGCCTCACCTGTAGTCAAGGGTTGTAACATCGTCTTAGCCGGCCAGACTTTCTCGATTGATCTCATCCCCATAGTTTTGGGTAGTTTCAACATCGTTATTGGGAGGGATTGGTTATCCCAACAGCAGGCAGAGATCCTATGCATGGAAAAGATAGTTCGCATTCCTCGTTCTGGCAAAGAACCTCTCGAAGTACAAGGCGACAAGAGTGGTGCCGTGGTTGGTATCATCTCCTTCTTGAAGGCTCAGAAATGTTTACGAAAGGGGCACACCGCCATTCTGGCACTTGTTACTGATGCATCGGCAAAGGAAAGGAAATTGGAAGATATTCCAGTGGTACGCGACTACCCTCAAGTGTTTCCTGAAGATTTACCTGGTCTACCGCCTCATCGCCAGGTCGAGTTTCAAATCGAGCTAGCACCAGGAGCAGCACCAACAGCTCGCGCACCGTATCGATTGGCTCCAACTGAACTAGAAGAACTGTCAAAGCAACTACAAGAGCTCTTGGATAAGGGTTTTATCCGCCCTAGCTCTTCGCCCTGGGGAGCTCCAGTGTTATTCGTGAAAAAGAAGGACGGTACCTTCAGGATGTGCATAGATTACCGTGAACTGAACAAGGTGACAGTGAAGAACCGCTATCCTCTTCCATGTATTGACGACTTATTCGACCAGTTACAAGGGTCGAGCTACTACTCCAAGATAGACCTGAGGTCAGGTTACCATCAGTTGAGAGTCCGGGATGAGGACGTCTCTAAGACAGCATTCAGAACTCGCTACGGCCACTACGAGTTTCTAGTCATGCCTTTTGGGCTAACGAACGCACCGGCAGTCTTTATGGACCTTATGAACAGGGTGTGCAAACCCTATCTAGACAAGTTCGTCATCGTTTTCATCGACGACATTCTGATCTACTCCAAGAGTCAGGAGGAACATGAACAACATCTACGACTAATCTTGGAACTTCTTCGAAAGGAACAGTTGTACGCCAAGTTTTCAAAATATGACTTCTGGCTTCGTGAAGTCCACTTTCTAGGCCATGTGGTAAACAAGGATGGGATTCATGTTGATCCATCCAAGGTAGATTCGATCAGAAATTGGTCTGCACCGCGTACACCAATAGAAATACGCCAATTCTTGGGTTTGGCGGGTTATTACAGACGGTTCATTAAAGATTTCTCAAAGATTGCACAGCCGCTTACACTACTGACACAGAAAGGTGTCACTGATCGATGGAGTAATACACAGGATGCAGCTTTTCAGCACTTAAAGGATAGGCTCTGCAGCGCACCTATCCTCTCATTGCGAGAGGGCACAGACGATTTTGTGGTCTATTGTGACGCATCGATACAGGGGCTTGGTTGTGTATTGATGCAGCGGGATAAAGTCATTGCCTACGCTTCGCGCCAACTTAAGGTTCATGAACAGAACTACACGACGCACGATTTAGAACTAGGAGCTGTTGTTCTCGCGCTTAAGATATGGCGACACTACCTAAACGGTACCAGGTGCACTATTGACACCCATCATAGGAGTCTCGAGCATATCTTCAAGCAGAAGGAATTGAACATGCGTCAGCGACGATGGGTCGAGCTGCTTAATGATTACGAATGCGCCATCAAGCACCATCCAGGCAAAGCCAATGTTGTGGCTGACGCCCTCAGTCGGAAAGATACTACACCTAGGCGTGTACGAGCATTGCAGCTTAATATTCAGTCTAGTCTTCCTGCACAGATACGAGATGCTCAGGTAGAAACATAGAAACCAGAAAATATCAAGGCTGAAGCCTTACGCGGTTCAAGGCAGCGATTAGAACAGAAGGAAGACGGCGCCTACTATGTAACGGGGCATATTTGGGTCCCACTTTATGGCGGTTTACGAGAACTTGTAATGAATGAAGCTCATAAGTCCCGCTACTCGGTACATCCAGGTTCGGATAAAACGTACCACGATCTTAGGACTACGTACTGGTGGCCTAGCATGAAGGCCCACATAACAACTTACGTCGGCGAGTGTTTGACCTGCGCGAGGGTCAAGACGGAATACCAGAAACCATCAGGCCTACTTCAGCAACCAAAGATACCACAATGGAAATGGGAGGAAATTTCCATGGATTTTGTTACTGGCCTGCCTAGATCCCAGCGTGGGAACGATACTCTTTGGGTGATCGTGGATCGACTCACAAAGTCTGCACACTTCTTGGCAATCAAAGAAACGGACAAGTACTACACATTAGCAGACATCTACTTGAAGGAAGTGGTCTCGAGGCACGGGGTGCCCATCTCTATCATTTCGGATCGTGATGCACGATTCACATCAGAACTATGGCAAGCAACGCACAAAGCTTTTGGCTCGCGGCTAGACATGAGCACAGCATATCACCCTCAGACGGACGGGCAGTCTGAGCGCACGATTCAAACCTTAGAAGACATGCTCCGGGCATGTGTTTTTGATTTCGGCAACAGCTGGGAAAAACACCTCCCTTTAGTGGAGTTCTCGTACAATAACAGTTATCACACCAGCATACAAGCTGCTCCATTCGAGGCATTGTACGGATGTAAATGCCAGTCACCTCTTTGTTGGGCAGAGGTGGGTGATAGTCAAATCACAGGTCCAGAACTTGTAGTTGATGCTACGGAAAGAATTGCTCAGATACGACAACGTATGGCGGCAGCTCGTGACCGTCAGAAAAGTTACGCTGATCAGCGCAGAAAACCGCTCGGGTTCCAAGTTGGGGATCGAGTGCTACTCAAAGTCTCACCCTGGAAGGGTGTGGTTCGTTTTGGCAAACGAGGCAAACTCAATCCGCGGTATGTCGGACCGTTCGAAATCATAGAAAGAATAGGCAAAGTGGCCTACAGACTGAACCTACCAGCAGAACTCTGGGCAGTTCACAATGTCTTCCACGTGTCAAATCTGAAGAAGTGCCTGTCAGATGAGACCCTCATAGTTCCTTTGAAGGAACTCACTATCGACGAGCGGTTGCAGTTCGTCGAGGAACCTGTTGAAATCACGGACCAGGATGTTAAGGTCCTCAAGCACACCAGAATACCTCTTGTTCGAGTTCGTTGGAACTCCCGTCGTGGCCCAGAGTACACCTGGGAACGAGAAGACCAAATGGAACTCAAGCATCCCCAGTTATTCCAGAACAATGCACCTACCACTGAGGCTGAAGCTACTACAGAATTTCGGGACGAAATTCCAAATCAACGAGGGGATGATGTGACACCCCAGGAAAACCAGTGAACGATACAACTTAGCTAGCTTCCTCAGTAACCACATGCTAAATTTCGGGACGAAATTTCTTTCAAGTTGGGGATAATGTGACAACTCGAGTTTCCGACTTTCACTTTCGCATATATTGCGCGTTGACTTTGACTGTCTAGTTGTTTGATTTGTTTGACTTGTAAGGTACACGTTGTGATATGATGATACGTATTGTGTTTGCATGTTTGGTTATATAAGTATAACATGAGATCTGTTGAAAAACTTAAACTGTTTAAGCCCATTAAGGACCCGACGAAACATGATGTATTTCGCCAATAATCATTCGACGAAACAAAATGTGTTTCGTCACTTGCCTGTCGACGAAACAAGTTGTTTCGCCGGCCCGCTGATTCGTCAAGCCCATTAAGGGCCCAGAACCATTATGCGCGTATAAGTTATATGGAACCACACCATTCGTCACACTTTAGCAAAAAACAGAAAACCCTAGAACTCCCTTGTGTGTGACGGCAGCCCTGTGGGTCCCCAAGCTCTCGCTAGCGATTTAAATCATCATCTTCGATATCTCGGTTAGTTGCATGCTTGTTAAATCGGTTTCTTGATTCTTTGATTTCTTTGTACATATTGTGTATACTTGATTTCTGATAGGATGTGAATACATGAGTAGGGTAATCTTGATTCGTTATGCATGATTAATCGGTTACGTATCTTTGTGCGAAACATGATGTTGATTTATGGATCCTAATAAACGAATTGGATTGATGAGAATAAGTGATTGGTGGAACTGGATTTAATGATGTTCATGTCGGGTTGATATTGTTAATCTTGTTGATTGAATACTGATCGAATATGTGTTATTGCCATGAATCTATCTACGTTTAGATAACTTGCGAGTCATGTGTTGGTTAGATGATGATTATACACTGAACGTTTCCTGTATGATTGCTGCTTGACGATGATGACGGCTATTCCAATGATTAGGGTTTCCAGTAAACTGTAACTGATCCATGTCGTAACTGATATATCCACGAAACAGGACTGGACGAAACGAACACGACGAAACAAAAAGTGTTTCGCTGAGACCTTGGGCGACGAAACAAACTCAATGAAACAAAGGTGTTTCGTCGACAAGGGTTCACGACGAAACAGGGAGGGGTGTTTCGCCGATTTGGATAATCTGCACAGTAACTTAACTATTTCTGTTAAAACTTAACTGAGATAACTAACTGCTGTTAAATGCTATGCATGATTTGTAATGTGCTACTTGGTGATTATTAATGCGTTGTCCACTATGATTATACTTACGTGCCAACTTCGTGAATACAAACTGATTTATACACTTACATACTTTAGGACGTGATTGATTAACTGTGAGCACATACCTAGCATACCGAGCAAACCAAGGTGAGTTCACACCCTTATCAAGGCATGGGATTCCCGGGGTTGGGAATGGGATTGGATGATTTTACTTGTACTTACCGAGTTAAGAGAACTTAGTGATATAGTCCTCGGGAGGGGAAGGTTATTGATAAGATACTGCTAGACTAGTGATACTTATACTTCTCTTCGCACACACGCCGGGAATGGCTGCGATAATAGAACTATTCTTCGCGCACATGCCTAGAATGGCCGCGAACTGTACACTAAACTTCGCACACATGCCGGGTGGGCTGCGATACAAATATACCTAGTCTAGAATACTTGGGAAATTTCCCCTAATCTTCGCATACATGCCTAGAGGGCCGCGATACGAACTAATACAATACATGGTTTAATGAACGAACATAAGGCATACCATACTATTACAATTACTGAACTATCAATTGTGGACTCGCTCAACTAGTTGTTGACTCTCTGTTACATGCCTTGCAGGACCTTAGGTACTATCGGAGTTTGCACGGGAGGCGTGGTCGTTGTGGGCACGGATCGTGGATGTTTCGTTAAACATTTTATGACATTCCATACTTTACTTATGTTGGGTTTTTAATTATACGCTTCTGCTAAACATTGAACTATGCTTATGATTTGAACACCTTTCATATTGATGGTTGATATACATTTACTTTTACTATTTACTTATATGTTCGATATGATTGGTGGCTTGATCCTGGTGAGTCACGCCTCCAAGCGGTGATGCTCCGCGTGTGAATTTTGGGGGTGTGACAAAACATCTAAGGACCTGCGAGCATGCAACAAGTGTATCAGACAACGTTGGTAAGTTCGTAGTTTTACGAAAACGTTGGTTACCAAGTGTTTAGTTAATCCATTGAAGTTTAATTCCGAAAGTAATGTTGATAATACCCCGAATACAAGACGGCTTCTGAGTTATATTGCCCTTTCTCCAATGCTCCTATCAAAGCATTGGTCATGAGTAGGTCATTAGTTCAACACCCGTCCTCCCAGGTACGGGGTGAGGTTGCCAAACCTAAGTAGCGCTACTAACTAATACCATGTTACCTCCCAGGTAACCAAACAACACGGAGGGACTTTAAAGGTGATAGGAAGAGTATATTATCCAACATTCTCGTTTTTACCCAAAAGACTTATCCCTCCCCAGGATACCCACTGACTGTCCAACCACCGGGATGCATGCTCAAAAGTGATGAACTCACCTTCGGTTTGCTCGGTTAGATTAGTTTCTTGGTTACAGTTGATCAAACATGCCCTAACATGGTTACCGATAACAATTAGTTTGTATGCACGCAAGTCACGTAGTCCACATTCACAACACAAGTATCGCACAAGTGGTGCACATAACGTTATACTAATCGTAACAAGAATTCACGCATCACACTGGTCATAGCACCCTTTGTGACAATCAGTTGCGTATTCACTTACATTTCACACTCTCGTAGATTGTGTGTATTAAACATCACCACATAACATGTAACATTCATTGAATCATTTATCAGTTTCCATCTCATGTGCATGTATCATGAAATCAATTACCAGATTAGTATTTCACATAAACAATTCGGGCATTCAACAAATTGTAGCACATAGAATTATCTTCTAATACACAACAAAACATTTAGATCACATGCTTTAGTGTGTCACAAACGTTTAAAACAACTCTTGCCTAACTACCCATATCGGCACCTCATGCCACTGTGCGGCCCGGCTGGTTTTAGGCCCAACTTCGGAGCCCAGTCCACATCCTACGCGTGACTGTCCCCGAGACAGGGTGCGGCCCAATGAAGCTGGGTGTGTCTTATTATTTTTGGAGCCCGGTTATCATATTAGGCCCATTCCATTCACGTGGTCCATTGCACACCCCAAGCCAGCCACATATATCGGCCCAAGTGACAAGCAATTTAAAGAAAACACGTAACTCACTGGAGCCCTATTAAGTGCTTGGACAGGTGCCACTCTACCGAGTTTCTCACCGTTTGATAAGACATGAAAACTATTAATGCTACTTCTTATGAACACAGATTCCAACTTCAACAAATAGATTGTCATCTCATCATTTAATTCATATAGTATTAATCATAACAATCATGTGCACATAATAGTAATACCTTTGACTATTCTGACAACACTAATAGGATAAGCACATGGCTTGATTTGATCAAGACAATAACACACACATGGGTAACAATACACTATCAATATCAAATCTGAATAAAGTCGAAATCATGATTCACTCGCACGTATATCCGTCCAACTCATCATCATTATCATGTGACATTTACTATTTAATCTCTTAGAATCTCAATTATCACCAAAATAGACTCATCAGTTTCTATTATGCATGAGTCCTAAATCATTTATCCTCATCATATTTCTACTATCATGCATATCATGTTTATTAACAGTAAGTAATACACCTCATCACACAACTCATTATAATAACATATCATCAAGTATAACAAGGAGTTAGATCAAATAATGGTGTTCATGTACTAACCGAGCACAAAGTGAAACCGAGGAGAATCTCGAGAGGGAGTGGGGTCCTGCCGTCGACCTCCAAGAAGGATGAGGGGGGGAGATTAGGGTTTGCAATGAATTAACACAACCTATTGATTTACGTATAGATAAGAAAAGGAGAAGATGGGCCAAGTATGTTTGATGTAACAACTGTCACTAAAATCCATAATTAGGATGGTAATTAGCTATTAAGGAAACCCTAATTAAGAAAACCTTAATTGAGACACCCAAGTGATTCTACGCAAACCCTAAAATTTTCAGAATCATTAGAATCAGGATCAGGGCCCCTAAAACTCAGGGGGGGCAAAACCCTAGTTACGATTATCCTCATAACTATCTGTCAAATTCGAAATTTAAGAAACTGTCGACTCATCCAGCCTACATGCACGAAGGACTACCCTATGAAGTAGGGTGACCCCTCGCGTAGCGCGACGCCCATGGGGGTACCCCTCGCGCTACGCGACGGGGGTCAAATTTCGTGTATAAATAGAGGAGTCTGGGACTTGAATTTGAGAGTTGAAACGACGAAAAAACTCACTGTATACGCTGAGTTATAGCAGAAATCGTTCACAACACACAC